>NC_041015.1:6671250-8002500 GCF_004193775.1 Glycine soja | reverse complement strand
TTGACGACATTCACTGTCTCTGATGTTGTGCCATCCGCGAAAACCATTGCTTCTATTCGTCTGCCTGATTACAGTTCTGGCAAGGTACTGAGATTGTCTTGGGTTATAAGATTGGAATAGTGGATTGAAGTATGTTATCTTGGACATAATTATGTGTTTTTGATGTAGGTTGAGGTTCAGTATCTTCATGAGCATGTTGCTTTTACTCTCGGTGTTGGTTTAGACCGCTCCCCTGTTATTGATTTTTCTGGGACGATGGGTACTCCTAGCATTGCCTTTGGAGCAGAAACCAGCTACTCCACAAGTGTTGGCAAGTTTATGAAATACAACGCTGGTCTGTGCTTGAAAATGCCAAGTTCCAATGCTTCAGTAATTTTGTAAGTAGTTGAATGTTTTTAATTGCAGATGTTAGATCAGTACATCAAATGCATATTTGCAAAGCCAAGTATTTATGGATGGAATGGTTAATTGTTTTTGGATGAAACTGGGATGTTCTTTCTGTAACAATTTTTAGGTTTT
The DNA here is from genome assembly GCF_004193775.1 of Glycine soja. Classification (NCBI taxonomy): domain Eukaryota; kingdom Viridiplantae; phylum Streptophyta; class Magnoliopsida; order Fabales; family Fabaceae; genus Glycine; species Glycine soja. The sequence goes on along the minus strand of NC_041015.1, from coordinate 8,001,981 downwards.
TTTTCTTTTTTCTTTTTCATGAGAGTATAGCAACACACTTTCTAATATATTCTTCTAAGAACTCATTCTCTATTATTGGTTAAAATTTTGTGGAAACTTCAAAATCACGAAAATAATGAGTGAAGACTTGTCATTAATAGGAGGGAGACTTAATTTTGTAATTTTCAATAAATTTTAGCCAATAATGAAAATTGTGTTAGAGAGTGTATTGTTAGGATTTTCCCTTTTCATGAAGGTGTTTTAAGACATTGTTGACTCTGGAAGAGTTATTGAATGACTGTTACTTGCATTGGTTGTGTTGAGATACACCCCTGTTGGTTTTAACCACTCCCCAGCTATTGATTTTCTGGGACGATGGGTACTCCCAGCATTGTCTTTGGAGCACAAACCAGCTTCTCTACAAGTATTGGCAAGTTTACGAAATACAAAGTTGGTCTGTGCTCGAAAAAGCCAAGTTCCAATGCTTCAGTAATTTTGTAAGTAGTTGAATTTTTTTAACATCAAGTGTTTTTAATTGTCAGATGTTAAATTAGTATTTTGAATGCATATTTGCAGAACCAAGTAATTATTGATGGAATTATAAATTTGTTTTTGGAATGAAACTAGGATGTTCTTTCTATAACAATTTTTAGATTTTTTATTTTCTTTTCACGAGAGTGGAGCAACACACTTTCTAATACATTTCTTCTAACTCATTATCTATTATTGGTTAAAATTTTGTGGAAACTTCAAAATTACGAAGATCATGAGTGAAGACTCATCATTAAAAAGGAGTGAAACTTAATTTTGTAATTTCCAATAAATTTTAGCCAATAATGAAAAATGTGTTAGAAGAAGTGTGTTAGAGAGTGTATTGTTGACATTTTTCTTTTTCATGAAGGTGATTTAAGGCTTTGTTGACTCTGGAAAAGTTATTGAATGACTGTTACTTGCATTTGTTGTGTTGAGATGTCAGTGTTGGCAAATTTATGTTTCGGTATATAATAGTATACTTTTCATATTTTAAGAGGTGATAAGGGAGACTCCATGAAGGTGTCATATTTACACCAGCTAGAAAGATTGAATGGGGGAGTTGTTGTGGGAGAGATTAGCAGAAGGTTCTCTACAAATGAGAACACATTGACAGTTGGATGTTCATATGTGGTTGATTCTCAGACAGTTTTGAAGGCAAAGCTGAACAACCACGGCAACCTTGGGGCCTTATTGCAGCATGAGCTAACACGTAAGTCATTCTTGACAATCTCGAGCGCTTTTGAAACAAAGGATTTGGACAAGAGTCCCAAGTTTGGTTTCACACTATTGCTCAAGCCTTAATGGATTCATAAGTTGAGTTAATATATTAAGTTATATTGTCACACCTTCCTTCAATTAAGTTCAATGTAAGGAAGAAAGTTGAGAAAATTGATATAAGATTATTGATGTATTTTTTTTCTTATTATCTTCAAATGATTGATTGGACAGCTTGAGATTAGAAAGGCATTTTCACTAGGAATGAATCTAAATTTTTTATGGCATCTGATTCAGAACTAGTTGTTCGAAAAAAATTAAGCTATTATTTATCCTGATCTTCTGATTATTGTCTGAAGTTTTTGAATTTTGTGTTGAGCATATTGACTTTTCCGTATGTTGCATAATTCATGCACACTTAACTGTATATATTTGAAGGGTATCCCTTGTTAGCTATTACCAATGAGTCAATGACATAAGATCAGAGGTTATGTTTAAATTCTTTTGAAGAGTAATGTAATGCCAGTAATTGGAATTTACAACAAATCAAGTATGTGAGCTGCATCACCATCTCCCATCGACATAAAATGTCACATCCTTTTAACCCTGACCTTATTATGGACTGTTTTGGTGGGAAATCCACTCTGCTGTAGTGCAGGCACGATTATAAACATTAGCAAACTTCTTGAAGCGGTTTGTGCAGATTGAAGTTGTGTAAGCATATTGCCCTTAATATATTGACATGATAGTTCTTATATAAGAACGGTTGCATGTATAAGCTACCGGTTCTTAATACTTCTTAAGAATTGCAAGACAGTTGTTGTCCTTATTTCAAGTTTTTAAAGATTGTGCTATTGGAGAGAATGCTTGTTAGAGTTCTGAAGTCTCATGTGAACTGTAAGACCTATCAAAAGTGAGTTAAGTAACTTAAATATAATTGCACTAATATAGATAATGTTATAGTCCTCATCGATTATAATTTCTTTTAGGGAGAATTCTGTAAAAGAACTAAAGAATATCTTTAAACAAAAGATTCTTAAGGTGGGCATAAGTTAAATAATAAATAAGTTAAAAAAGTCACCGGGCTCCATAACCATAATTTCTGTGGTTGAAAGTGGACTTTAGAAAGAAGACCTTCTAGAGTCAAGGTAGTCGACGCGTAGGGGACTCGGCTGGAGCCCAGAAGTTTGCAAGCTACATGATAATATGTAACGTATTAAAACTCAACTTAATTACAACTTTCATTCATTAGTTTATATGGAAAATCATAATTCTATTTCTTCATACTATACAAATATAGTAGTTAAAATTTTGATTAAAGAAGTTCATTATAAGAATTTCACTTTACCCTTTAGTTTCATTTTTATGTTATTTTAAATATGCCTCCCCTCTCAAATTTAAGTTACTTTTATTTTTTCCCCAAATTTACATTTTTTTTAGCTTTTGAATTTCAAAATTGTTCTTTTCAATCTCCACGGAAAAAATTTCAATCACTCCAAAATTAACTAGATTTTTTTTTGTGGAGAGACTGAAAAGAACTATTTTTGAGATTTGGAGACAAAAAAAATTCAGGAGACTAAAAATAAAAGTGACTTAAATTTAAGAGATAAAAAATATATTTAATTTTTTTTACTCTAAATCCTTTTATAACTTACCAAATTAGTCTTGGCCACTTTTTGTTTTCTTTCTAAATTATTGATATCAATGGTGTATTTATATGATATAAATCCTAAAAAAATAAATTAAAACATCTTAACTAGGAGTGTGAAAATGTGTAAAGACTGAAATATTATATTTACTAGAATAAAATGTGCTGAATATGCTAACAAATAAAAAATTTGCCGTTGTGTAGTCCGCAGACCACAGTAGACAGTACCATCTTTGAACTCGTAGTCAAGCTAAAAAATATCAAAGTCAACTTGTTTATCTCTTTTTTAAATCTTAAGTTTTTATTAAAATGAAATGTTAATTTAGTTTAAAATTTAAATATTATCATATAAGAGATTATAAGTCAACTTAATTTTTAAAAATGTGTTAATAAGTTGTAATTTTAATCTTCATATATAATATTCTGAAAGTCAAAGATACATGTTAACGTTGTTTTTAAAATTCAAGTGAATGTTTGAATTAAAGTTTGTAAATATGAGATTGAATCAAAAAAGTACTTTGTAAATTTAAGTTTGATAAAAAAAATGAGCTTACGATGTGATTTATTTTTAAATGTTTTTTATTCAAAAGTATATTGATAAAATAAAATTTATTAGAATAATATTAATTAAAAAATACTTTTATTTGATGTTGCTCTTGCATATACACTGTCAACGAAAAAATGAACTTTCAAAAGCAATCCATATATTGCTTTGAACTTTTAAATTGAAACTCGGTTTAGTATCTAACCTAAGTCGACTAATGTTAGTAATCACTTTTAATAGAATTAGTTTAAATGTCCAAATATAATAAATAATTTAAAATTAACATTTTTATTTTCTAAATGTATATAAAATACATATAACGTCAGTTTATTTAAACTTATTTGTTAAAACTGTTTCTTTTTTAAAAAATAATTTTTTATTTATTTTAAGAAATAAATTCCATTTACTTCTTAAAAATACTTATTTTAATTTTTTTAAAAATTTAAACAAATTCATTTATGATGGGTCAATCCAATGAACTTGTAACCCGCATAAGAATAACCTCAGTCAACAATTTAGTAATTAAAACTGTATGTCATATGTATTAAGCGTTACATTTGGCAGCCGAGACCTCAAGTGGAGTCATGACAGCTATGGTTCGTTTGGTACAGTGGATTTCGGACGGATAAATCGAGGAAGCAAAGAAAAATGAAAAAAAATTCCTCCTTTTCATTTGGGGTGTAGCAGAAAGAGAAAAGAATGGGTTCCACTAGTGCTTTATAATCTCTCTTTATTTGGTAAGGAAAAGAAAATAAACAAAAGAAAGGATGTCATTTTTTATATAATAATAAAAGTACTGTTATTTATATTGTATTTCATTTTTATTTAAAATATTTATGATATTTTACGCAAATAGTGTTTTCTTTCTTTTTATTCTTTTATATAAACAACAAGTATAAAGAAAAAAATATCTTTCTTTTCTTTTATTTTATTTTCTCTTTTGTTAAACAACCTTAAAAGGTTATCTCATTTTTTATCTTTTTTTTTTCTTTTATTTCCTAAACTAAACATAACGTAATATAATCCAAGAATTGGAAAATTTTAAGATAAATACAAAAGAAAATGTTTTGATTATAAGCTGGATGATAGCTTTCAATTCGGTATAAAGTTCAGATGTTCTAGAGGATAACTTTCCACAACAAAGAAGAAAGAATATGACGCGGTTGATTGGTGGTTTTAGTTGTTGTTATCTTTCTATTCTCCACAAAGTAAACAATACAAAAAATATACTCAGTCAACAAGCCATTCAATTGAAGTTATCATGACTTTGTAGATTGCAGCTTGCAAGTACCTCTCTGCAGATCATGAAAGCCATGCCTCTGTCGGTATCAACATTATCGATTCTGAATTTCTGATTAACAGCAAGTACCGATTTTTTTTCCTTCCCCAAACACAATTGAGTTGCAACTTGCAAATAAAAACTTTAGATATTTAATTGGTATATAAACATTAAAATGTTTTCAGCAGCGTATTACCTCCGTAATATGCCGCAAAAATGTAATAAATAAAACGAGAAAATTAATCATTATAATGGTATGTTATTATGTGCTGTTACGTTAAGTTAGGGCAAATTACACACGCAAAAGAAATAAAGGCGATGGGGCATGTTTTTCACAAATTTCGGTGGAGTTGTTAATCCTTATTATGGTAGGAAGTTGCTAAATCAAAATTTGATGAGGTGGGATTTTCAATTAAGTTTGCATTATTGTAGAAAGTACAATTTTTTTTCTTGGTTCTACTTCTAATAGACTCTATCCTGCCTCAGCAACACTTTTTTTATGGATAAAAATTGAAGACATGTATAACAAATGTACAGAGTCAATAACTCTATCATACTGTATTTAATCAATTAAATCTTCTCAATTAAATCCCCTTTTTGTGATTAAGAACCGTACAGGATACAAATGTAACAAATCCCACAACAAATGCCAATAGACAAGGTATTTACTTTAGGACAAAAATCAATTACAAATTTATGACAACCAGAAATCATTAGATATACAAAAACAAAAAGAACTGGATCAACTCCTAACACAATCCCAACACCTGCACACAACAACCCAAAAACCAGAAGAAACACAACAACAAAAAAAGCTATCACACTGAAGCATACAGATTTGGAACAAAAGAAAACCACTTGAAACCACAGCTACATTTGAGAGGCAAAGAGGGGCACCTTGGAAGCCAATGCCAAGTCCTCCTAGAAAGCAAGTAATACAAAATCTCTGGCCAAGTGTAGCAGCAAATGCAGATCATCCCTTCATGCCAAAAGCAATAAACATGTTCATAGTTATGGTAACACACTGACACAAACTTCCTACACATAAGATCAGGCAAACTTTGAACTTCCACCCAATAATTCCCATCTCCACCCAATTCCCACAACTTGATGCTCCTTGATATTCCATTGCTCCCAACCCCACCAACCAAGTACAATTTTCCCCCTCCATCACTCACCAATCGAACAAAAGTGAGGTGATGACTCGGTAACTCCCAAACGGGTCTCTCCCACCTTCCACTCTTCAAATCAAACATCACCACAGAAAACGGTTCTGGGGTGGCAAAATACAAACCCCCATTGAACAAAACACCTTGTTGCTGATGGTTGTCACCGAGAACCGGAGCAAAACCGCGAAAACGTTTCCAAGTTTGAACCTTTGAGTCATAAACAAAGGCACAGTTTGAGGCAGCCTCAGAAAATAGAACAAATATGGTGTACCCAGTTGGGGTGGTGACAAAAGTGAGATGCTCCAAGTGAAGAGAGAAACTTGGGTATTGAATCTTTCTAGAGGACTTGGCCAAAAGGTTGCACACGAGCAAGGAACATGATGTGGAATCTGATAGGCAAAAGAGACCACCAGAGGAGATAAGAGTGCTGAAAGAAGGAAAAGAGTGGAATGAATCAGAGAGTGAGAGAGAGAAATTGCGCCACGTGCCGAGTGTGCAATCGTAGAGAGGGAAGTGACGGTGGAATTGAGGGTGTGAGAGTAAGAGGAATGAAGAGAAGGGTGAAGAAGCAGTGGGAGAACAGTGTTTCGAAATGAAAGGAGGAGAGAATATGAGAGACCAGAAACCTTTGCAAGTGGATCTTAGGTTTAAGAAGGTTTTGAGAGGAAGAAAAGAGAGTATGTATTCGAGGATTTCGGGTGGCAATTTGCTCCAAATTATGGGATCCATGGAATGTGAAGATGATGACGAGAATGGAGTGGCAGGGGAATAAGAATAAGAATAACTCATGATGATGTCTGTGTTCTTATTCATCATCGGAGTTTACAAAGGTGTGTTATGTTTGGTTTGGTTTTGTTGTGTTTTGATGGAATGAAGATGTGGTGTTGGAATTGACTCAAAAAATTTAATTTTAATTTTTGGTATGGAAGGGTGAAAGTGTTGCAACCTTTGCCCGCAGAAAGTGACTACAAAACAAAGCTGAACATATATAATGGAAAGAAAGAAAACCAATGAACCATTGACTTGACTTGCTTGTTTTTCAAAGATAAGAACACCGAAAATGGAATAGTACCTAACTCTTTACTTCAATTTCCAAGGATATTTGATTGTTAAGAAAGAAGTCACGAGTATCAATAATAAATGGATAAAGATCATGAACATTATATACTATTTGATATCTTGACAAAAAAAAATATAAGTATGATAAATAATATAATTTAATAAAAAAATACGGATGAAATTTTTTTCAATTAAATGTTAATAATATGAGTGTAACTCATAAAATTTATACTCATCAATCTTTTGTTTTGTTGTTTGAGTCCTAATTTTAGTGATTTCTTGCTTCAATAAGAAAGATTTCATATCATTTAGTAGTAATAATAGTTTGGAAGAATTTCTCAACAAAAAAAAAAAAATAGTTTGAAAGAATTTGCAACTCATTTGCACTTAATCTTATCATATAGGAATGGAAACTACCCTCATTCCATATTTAAGATGAGTTTTTTCGTTGTTGTACAGTTTAAGATAAGATTAATGTACGAAATTAAGGAATGTTTAATGAAAGTAAAATATTATTGTATTTGGATTAAATATTTTTATTTGATATTTCATTACTTGTAATAAATTATATTATTATTATTAAATAAAAGTAAAAGTGGAAAAAAATTAAAAAAAAACATTGAATTTATAAAAAAATTAATAGTTTTGGGAAAAATAAAAAAGAATAAATCATCAATATATATGAAATAGACATTGTAATATTTAAGAGACAACTTAATATCAAATTTTACTATAATAAATATTTTAAAGCATCTTAATCTTTTAACCACATATCCATAGAGTTAAATTTTTTAGGAGAATATTGAGTTAAAATTTGGAAGTTCACTAATATGAATTTTTTATACATCGCTAAGTTAGTAGGTAGTGATCGTGATGTATAAAAAAAATGAAGTAGGCGGTGATCATAATAATTAACTTCTTTAATAACGTATCTATATGGTCAGTGACGGATCTAAGACGTTAAGTCAATGAGACAAATTATAAAAAATAAAATTAGTGCGTTGAATTATATAAATATAAATAAAATAAAATATAAAAATATAAGATTTTATTTACAAATTTAGTGAATTTTAAAAAATGAGGAAGTGCAAGTGCACACTCTCAAACCAATGAAGATCCGTCACTGGATATGGCTTAATATAGCGTAAGAAATTTTACACTAAAATTAAATATACATTAAATCCTTATTTATTTGCTAGTGGCAACCCGATTTCGTATAAATTAAAAATGTGTATTATTTCTTGATTCGGGATATTTGTTACTTTAGAACTTTACAAAAGAATTAAGAAAATCAATATTTTTCTTAAATTTAGAAGAAGAAAAATTATGTTGTAGATAATAGGAGTATCATTTAAAAAGATCATGACTTATCTAACTTTATATGAGAAAATTTTAATGGTCATGATCTAAATTAAATTATTTTATATGATATATTTATCACAAATAATAGTATATAACTTTTTTTTTAAAAATAATAAATTTATTATTTTTGGTGATCCATAGACTGTTTTTCGTTTTTTATGAATAGTAATATTAAATTCTTAGAAGAAAGTGCAGAGAAGGGTTAATAAATATTTTATAAAGTGATAAGTAATTAATAAATTATACCACAATGATAATTATTTCATTTGTTATCTCTTTCATTGTGTTTTTATTATCTCTATCTGGTTCTTAAATATTTTACATATTTATCATAAATGAGAGATAAATATAATAGTAGAGGTCATATTAGGAAGTTAAATATAATTTCAATATTAATACAGATATTAATTACATTTCTTAATATATGTATTTTTTTAAAAAATAAAAAATAAAGAAGGATGAAATTAAAAATAGTTTCCATCATACTCACTTCACATTTATATTATGAATTTAACTAGAATTTAGTTATTCTGTAAATATTTTGTATACTCCCATCTTATTATAATTTGTCATAGAAGTAAGATTCTTGAGTTTGGTAATATTTTAAATATATATATATATTTAAAATAATTTTCAAAAAATTGATAGCATGCAAATTTGTATAAAGTTCTCATGTTGATATTGGGTTTAATTCTTACTATTAATGTGAAAACTTTATTGGTGGATAAATTATTAGTATTTTGATAAGTGCTTATTGAGTTTTAAAGTCCGATGAACTATAAGTCTTTGAGACTCAACTCATTAAACTTTTGTGTATCGATAATAATATATGAAAATTAAATTCTTATATTATTTGTTTTATAATGCAATGCATAATTTGTAATAAAATTATCAATTAAGGAAAAAATATTTCTATCAAAATTCAAAATATAGTTGATAAGACATAAATTCATATTCCAAAAGACGTGGATATGATTCTTATTGTTGATTTGAAAATCTTATTAAAGAATAATTTATAAGTATTTTTGTAAATATTCATTGAATCTTAAAATTTGTCTTGATCTTGGTGAGTCTCTCATACTCAACTCACCTAAACTTTTTGTGTAACAATAATAGTATAAGAAAATCAAACTCCTTTATTATTTATTTTGTAATGCAATGCATTATTTATAATAAGAATTATTAATTAAGGAAAAGATATTTCTATTAAAAGTTGGAATATAATTGTAAATCTATTTAAATATTTCAATGAAATAAGCAATAATTAGTTTATTACTTGAATTTTTTTTTCTAAAGTAACAAATGTTTTGAGATTTACTAAAAGACTTACAATCTTATAGTCAATCCAAATAATTGAAACATGTGAAGATATCTTAAAATTTCACTAAAACTCCGAAGATTCTAATTACTGATTAAAAAGAAGAAGACGACTTAATCTGACACAATAAGATATATGCAGAGTATTTTTTTTATATAATAATTGTGCTGATCAACTTTGTACCATCATTTTAGTCAATTGTAAATGATTTTCTAAACTATACAGTTGTACGCATTAATTCATTTTAAATAAGTCAAATTGTTTATGGAATATGGAGAGAAAGAAAACCATTGGAAACACAATAGTCAACAGGCCAGCAGCATATTTAAAACTCAGAAGCAATGTGAAAAACAATTATCACGACACAGACCTATACTACTCCAAGAAAAAGAAAAATAATGAACAAGTAGTATATAAGCCCAAATCATGAAAATACTGGCGTCAAAATAATCCTGAAATAGAAAATTATGCATATTTCACACACACAGGTTTTTCTTTAATTCTGAATACAACAATCACCCAATAGAACTTAGACTGTTGCTGGCCCAAACCGTAAAGTAAAATACTGCCTGTTCCACGATTTCTCCTTTTTTTAAAAAAAAAAATTATTAGATGGTTCACATATTTAGTATTAGGAATGTCAGTAGTACTTTCTCTAATATCATTTTTACTGTTAATTAAAGTTTAATAAAAATTATAAATTTTGATAAATTTTATTTCTTATTTAATGACTATGTATCCTTATTTAAAAATGAGATTCATCATAATTTATAATTTTTAACAAATTTCGATCAATAGCAGAAAAAGTATTAAAATGAAAGTGTTAGAGAGACTATCATTAATATTTCTCTTGAGTATTATTAATTCTTTCTTGTAATTTAAAAAAGTATATATATATATATATATATATATATATATATATATATATATATATATATATATATATTTAATTAACTAGAAAGAAGATGAACTCTTTGATACACCATAACTAAATAAGAACTAGAGATGAAAGGTGAAAAATAGGCTGAGTCAAATAAGAGTTTTCTTAAATAGGCTTGATTTTTTTAAGAAAAATTAAGACTTAAATTTGATCTATTATCTGATATAGACTTTTTTTTTAGACCTCACATATCCTTTTGAAGGTTTGATTTGGCCTATTAATTTGTTTAATGGTCTATTTTATATTAATGTTTTTTAGATAGACGTTACCTATCTCTAAATATGATAATCGACTAATGAACCAATAAGAAAAAAATAAACAAATTATAAAGTATAAAATTTAAAATAATTGTTATACTAGACATGAGAAAAAGCTGGCTGAAAATAGGTAGGTTAGATTTTATAAGAGTAAATATAATTTGTTTATGAAATGTTATTTGCACAATTTATATAACAATGTGTATAACAACATATTTTTGTGTTTATACACATCATGGTAGACATGTCATTATGACAGAAAAATAAACACAAAATATTATATTTTATAAATTATTATATATGTGTGTATCACCTCTCTATGTTTATATTATATAAGTATTTTTAAGGTGTAATTTGATTTTCATACTAACTTATTTAAAAGTCCCTTTTATGATAAGACTTTTAAGTTATTAATATATTCTTGAATAAGTTTATTAGCATGACTTATGTAGTTTAACATGCTTAATATTTTAAAAAATAAATATATAATTTTAATAACTTATTAAAAATATAATAATAATTATTAAAAATATTATTTATATTTATTTAAATAGATCATTCTATCGAGTATTTTGAATGTTTTGAATCTGATCTTTTTAATTAAACAAACTTCTATAAAAGCTTGCCCTAGTTTATTTAAAAAAAAAAAATCTAACCTAAGTTGACTTTATATAAACTAAGTCATAAGCTTCTGTCGCACAACATGCCCTAATAAGAACCCATTATTCCTCCAACATCAAGCAAATTAATAAAAGTTGCGGTAAGCCTTTCCTTGTTTATTCTATTAGTCACAAATACTTAAATAAGGTCCATTTTTATTTAGCAGCAGCATATATTTAAAGTAAAACTGTACATTGACCAATAAATGAAAAAGGATTCAGTATACTCAGATGTCTATCTTTCAACATTTTGTTCATTAAAAAAAAATCATTCAACATTTTGTAGGGCAAAGAACTTAAAACAATTTGTTAAGTAATACTTTTTTCATTAATTCTTTTTTATAAGATTCAAATTCGCGAAGTGATGCTTGATCTTTTTATAAGAACCAATATAAAGAAGGGTAAAAATAATGAAAAAATATCAAAACAGTGATCAGGTTTGGTTGATTATAATTTTTTTTTAAAAGATATCTTATATAAAAAATAGTTTTTCAAAGAGTTTAATATACGTGAATTGTCGGTGTAAAAGTAACAAACTTAATTTATATAATTTTTTGTAATCTAATGACATTGTAAAAGACTTTTATATTGTTAGTGTATGTAATATCTCTTAAAAAATCATTTTTTATAAAATAGTGGAGAGAAAAAAAGGATGTGAAAGTTTAAGGAAAAACAAAAGTGATAGAAAAAGAAAATATAAAAGTAAAACATCTTAAAGATAGTTGAGTCTAATGGAAGAAGGTAATTTCCCGCATGAATCAAGTTTTGAATGTTGATCACTGAAAGATGAATCTCACTTGGTGTTCGATATTCGGATTTGGTTTCAAAAGATGGGTACTTGTAGGGGACAAAAAAATATATTTTGGTTTTCTGATTTTAAAAACTGAAGAATGAGATATTAATTTAATAAAAAAACAATTTTCAGAATTATATTCATTAAATATTTCATTTATTTTTCTGCTTTTAAAAAGACAAAAAAACATACTTTATTCTCGAAAAAAAATTAAGTTGTACTAGGTAATCAACCGCTCATACTAACGGCATCCCTAAATTTTTTGCAATATTAATATAAATGGAATAACTAACGTTGTACGTTTGAGCTTTCGGTAGATTCTTGCATGAAATATATTAACTCCATTAACAAAGAATGAATTAATATATTAATTTAACAAGGCTCACAATTTTTTAACCATAAAAGTATCAAAAGAGTATAAAAGATTACTAAAAGAATATCGAAAGAGTCAATAACTCAATATTCTTTATTATGAAAAAAATGTTGTATTTTGGGTAATTCAAATAAAGTCACATGGTGCTAGTAGCACCTGATAGCATCACAGATAGATATTAATTGATATAATGCATTTCAGTTTATATACTATTTTTCTGTTTTGAGTTTGTTATAGGTGTAACAGAATTACACCTGGAGTCATAGAATATATACTTCAGAAAATGAGCTGTAACTGTAATCAATTCATTCATCAATAAAGATTCAGTTCCTCTCAATTCTTCTCAACCTTCTTCTCTCTGTTGGTGAGTGATGGGTTCCAATTGAATCCAACAAATTGGTATCTAGAGCGAGTGAGATTCAGGGAAACACGAGAGCTGCGTGAGGTGCGTGTGATTTAAATCGGAAATTCGCATTGAATTAAAGATTGAAATCGAAGAAAATCACAATTGATTTTCTAGGGTCAGGGAAACACGAGAGAATTGTGAGGTTCATTTGAGTGAAGAACAGAGTGAGAAGATGAATGGAAACGGTGGATTTAACACTCACTTACCAGTGTTTGATGGTAAGAACTGGAGTCGTTGGTCAATACAGATGCGTGTGTTGTTCGGAGCACAAGATGTGCTCGAATTTGTGAATGACGGAGTTCCGGATTTGGCGGAAAATGCGACGGAAGCGCAGAGGAATTTGCATCGCGAAAAGAAGAAGAAGGATCAGAAAGCCTTGTTCTACATTCACCAGTGTGTTGATGCAAAGATCTTTGAGAAGATTGCGGAATCGACGACGGCGAAAGCTGCTTGGGACACGCTTGTGCGTTGCTATGATGGTGATGCAACTGTGAAGAAAGTCAAGCTTCAATCACTGAGGAAGCAGTATGAGAACCTGAATATGAAGCACAATGAGAAGGTAGCTGATTATGTGTCTCGCATAATTACTGTTACGAACGAAATGAAGACCTGTGGTGAGACAATTTCTGAGCAGATGATTGTTGAAAAGGTACTGCGTTCCTTAACTGCTCAATTTGATCATATAGTTGTTGCTATAGAACAGTCTAAGGACACTAGTACAATGAAGATTGATGAATTGCAAGGTAGTTTAGAAGCACTTGAATTAAGAGTAATTGAAAGAGGAAATGGAAAAGAAACAGATCAGGCTTTGCAAGCAGCATTTAAGGAAAATTGGCGTGAAATTAAGAAGAAACAGTGGTTAGATAAGAAGGCTAAACAGAATCCCAATAGTAGTGATAAAGATAAAGGAAAATCACTGGCTGATAAGGCAGAATCATCAAATAAAGGAGGTTATAACTCAAAGTTTAATAAGAAAAAGAACTTTGATAAAAGGAAAATACAGTGTTATAATTGTGACAGATTTGGTCACTTTGCTGATGAATGTTGGTCTGGTGCTGGTAAGTGGAAGAAACCAGAGAAAGGTACAGAGCAAGCTAATCTTGCTCAAGATAGTTCTGATACAGAACCTGTTATGTTAATGGTGACAACCAATGATGAAGGCGTAATAGTAGATTGGTGGTATTTGGACACAGGTTGTTCTAACCATCTAACTGGGAATAGGCAGTGGTTGATTAACTATGATTCCAGCAAAGAAAGTAGAATCAGGTGTGCTGATGATGAGTACTTGGTTGCTGAAGGAATGGGAGATGTGCTGGTAAAATTGAAGGATGGTGGAACTGTCTTGATTGAAAATGTGTGGTATGTGCCTGGCATGAAGAGTAATTTGATGAGTGTAGGCCAATTATTGGAGAAAGGTTACTCAGTAACTATGAGAGATGCAGTGCTGCAGCTGTTTGATAATTCTGATAAACTGGTTTTGAAGTCAAAACTGAGCAGGAACAGGACTTTTAAATGCAATGTAAAAGGTTCTGGTGTGAAAGTATTGAGTACAATGACTGAATCACAGAGCTGGCTATGGCATAGGAGATTTGGACACTTGAATTTCAAGAGTCTAACTCAGTTGAGTGAGAAGGAGCTAGTGACAGGTATGCCAAAGATTGATGTGTGTGACAAGACCTGTGATGTGTGCTTGAAAGGCAAGCAAACCAGATTGCCATTTGCTGATCAGTCACCTATGAGAGCAAGCTCTCCACTACATGCAGTGAGTTCTGACATTTGTGGTCCTATTGAAGTGTCAACACTTGGAGGTAATAAATACTTTATTACTTTCATTGATGAGTTTACTAGAATGATATGGCTGTATGTCATCAAGCAGAAGAGTGAAGCATTAGAGGTGTTCAAGAAATTCAAAGCTGTGGCAGAAACACAGAGTGGCCAGAAATTAAAAATATTGAGAACAGATGGTGGAGGTGAATACACCTCAAAAGCATTTGAGGAATTTTGTGAAGCTCAAGGTGTTGTCCATGAGGTCACTCCCCCATACACACCACAACACAATGGACTTGCTGAAAGAAGGAATAGGACCTTGCTTGATATGGCAAGGAGCATGTTGAAACAAAAGAACATGCCTCATGAGTTTTGGGGTGAAGCTGTAACAACATCAGCTTACATTCTCAATAGGTGTCCTACAAAGAGCTTGAAGTTGAAGGTACCTATGGAGGTATGGAGTGGCAAGAAGCCCTCAGTGAGTCATCTAAGGGTGTTTGGATCTTTGTGTTACAATCATATACCAGACGTTAAGAGAACTAAGTTGCAAGACAAGAGTGAAGTCATGGTATTGATTGGATACCACTCAACTGGTGGTTACAAGTTGTACAATCCCAAGTTGAAGAAGACGTGTATTAGTAGAGATCTCTTGATCAAAGAAGATGAGTCATGGGACTGGGAAATAGGGGAAGTGAAATTCAAGGCTGCACCAGAAATCGATATATGCAGTGACAGTGAGAGTGATGATCACAGTGCTGCAGAAGTGAATAATGATGGTGTGAATGGTGTTGTAGCACCTAATGATGATGTGCCTGGTGATGTAGTACACGATGTGCCCGCTACTCCAGCAGTGAGACCACAGAGGCAGAAACAATTACCAAGGAGACTGCAAGATTGTGAGGTGCTGCCAGATAGTGCTGTGACTGACGAAGGTGACTTGATTCACTTCGCTCTCTTAGCAGATGCAGAGCCAGTCAACTTCACTGAAGCATTGAAGATTAGTGAGTGGAGAGCAGCAATGGAAGATGAGTTGAGATCAATTGAAAGGAATCATACTTGGGATCTTGTTCAATTGCCTAAGAACAAGAAGCCAATAAGTGTAAAATGGGTATTCAAGTTGAAATTGGATCCTGAGGGCAGAATTGTGAAGCACAAGGCTAGGCTTGTGGCTAGAGGTTTCTTGCAGAAACAAGGAGTTGATTATACAGAGATCTTTGCACCAGTTGCAAGGCACGAAACTGTGAGAGTGATTGTCTCTCTAGCAAGCAATAAGGGGTGGAGTTTGACACATCTTGATGTAAAATCTGCATTTTTGAATGGGGCACTAGAAGAAACTGTGTTTGTGACTCAACCTCCTGGCTTTGAGTTAGAAGGCAAGGAGGAAATGGTATACAAGTTGAACAAGGCGCTCTATGGGCTCAAACAAGCACCAAGAGCATGGAATAGGAGAATTGATGCATATCTTGCTCAACTTGGCTTCAAAAGGTGTGTGGTAGAACATGGAGTTTATGTCATGTTGAAGGAGGATAACAAGGTGTTAATGGTGTGCCTATACGTTGATGATTTACTAGTGACTGGTAATCATACAACAGAGATTGATAATTTCACTTCACTCATGATGAGTGAATTTGAAATGACTAACTTAGGGAAATTGTCATATTTCCTTGGGTTAGAATTCTTGTGGACTGAATATGGGATTGTCATGCATCAAAGGAAATATGCTGGTGAAATTCTGAAGAGATTTGGGATGGAGGATTGCAATGTTGCAATCACACCGGCAGAAACAAACCAGAAGCTTGAAGACAAGCCTGAGGAAGAAGGTGTTGATCCAACTGGTTACAAACAGTTGGTAGGCTCACTGAGATACCTCTGCAATAGCAGACCAGATATCTGTTATGCCGTAGGCGTGCTGAGTAAATTCATGAATAGGCCAAAGAAATCTCATTTCTTGGCTGCCAAGAGGGTTCTAAGGTATGTGAAGGGAACTATGCAGTATGGTGTGATGTTTCCAAGTAGTGTTGATGGTGCTGAGATGAAATTGATTGGTTACTCAGATGCTGATTGGTGTGGGGACAGGACAGATAGGAGAAGCACATCTGGTTACTTGTTCAAATTTGGTGGAGCTGCTGTGTCTTGGAGCTCAAAGAAACAACCAGTTACTGCTCTCTCAAGCTGTGAGGCAGAGTATATATCTGGTTCCTTTGCTGTTTGTCAAGCAATTTGGTTGAAATCACTGCTTGATGAGTTGAAATGTGAAGTACAGATGCCACTGTCATTACTGATAGATAATAAATCAGCAATTAGTCTTGCTAAAAACCCAGTCTCACATGGGCGTAGCAAGCACATCGAAACAAGGTTTCATTTCATCAGAGAACAAGTGAATAATGGAGTTCTGAAATTGATTTACTGTCCCACTGAAGATCAGTTAGCAGACCTGCTAACCAAGGCTGTTAAACCAGACAGATTCATAAAGCTAAGGGAAGAGATTGGAGTCATTTGTTTTGAAGATTTGAATTAAGGGGAAGTGTTGTATTTTGGGTAATTCAAATAAAGTCACATGGTGCTAGTAGCACCTGATAGCATCACAGATAGATATTAATTGATATAGTGCATTTCAGTTTATATACTATTTTTCTGTTTTGAGTTTGTTATAGGTGTAACAGAATTACACCTGGAGTCATAGAATATATACTTCAGAAAATGAGCTGTAACTGTAATCAATTCATTCATCAATAAAGATTCAGTTCCTCTCAATTCTTCTCAACCTTCTTCTCTCTGTTGGTGAGTGATGGGTTCCAATTGAATCCAACAAAAAATTGTATGCTTGTATTAAGTAATCAAACCAGCATCCCTAGACTTTTCGCAATTTGAATAGAATACCTAAACCGACAGTTAAAAGCTGTATGTTTAAGTTTTCGGTAGATTCCATGCATGAAATGCAAGCTGACCTAATCAGTTAACATAGTATTTTCAAGTAAAAAGACTTATTAACATTTTATTGGTTGTTCAGGTTATCCCCAGCCCAAAAACAAAGACTAATCATTTAAAATACACAAATTAATTCTAAAAACTAACTTCTTTCACTAAATTATTTTTCAAGCACTAATTTCAAATCAAACCTTTCAATCAAGTAATTATAGAACATGATTATCTGTGAATCATACAACACCATGACACCATGTTATATAATAAAGCTTATAGATCATTACTATTAGTCATTCTTGAACCGTGAAAGTCTCTCAATTTCAACGTAATGTTTAGTTTAGTATGCAAGGCATCTTTTACTAAAAGTTTAATTCATTGAATAGGAATGCTATATTAGCCATAAATCAACCGCATGGTAAGAAGATACTGATTCTTCAAGTATCAAGCCTTTAATTACTTTTTCTTCCCTCCTCAGTATAATAACAACTCATTGCTATGTGAGGCACCAAGAAAAAAATAGAGAGGGAAGAGGAGAGGACTCACGTTGATTATTAGAGAGATGGCGCAGGACATGTGGGGCATGAAGAGATGGTTCTTCAAGAGGCTTAGAAAGCAATCATTGGGGACAGTGAAGCTTTTGAGGTCTTCAATCAAGGGGAAGAAGCTTTATTCGCCACTCTCCTTCAAGGACTGTGATTTTCAAGATTATGTCCGCGTTTGACACCATTGTTTTGGTCTTCTTGTTCTCCTTTTTCTACCTTTTTGTTGTGGCTGCACCTTCTAATTTTTAGAAGCTTGTTTCATGTAATCAACATAGCAACGTATTTTTCATTACCTTTAGACTAGATTCTAGCTGAATGTTAGGTTAGGGTATTAGAACTAATGGTAACCTAATAGAAGGTGCAGAAAGAGAATCGGAAATATATTACACCTAATAGTCTAATACATAGTTGTCCCAACTAACTCAATGATATTAATCAACTGTTTCTGTTGTACAATAATTTATGGTTAACCTTAGATGTAATCATACACATTGATAGCCACCAAAGGAGTCTAGTTCAGTTATTAAGCAGGGGGCATAAGTTATTGTAAACTCTCCTAGCACTTTGAGCATGACTCAAATGTTAGCAAAGGAAGTATATATATAATAGAGTTTCACTGGAACTTGAAGAGCCTTGGATGAAACCTTTTCACAATCAAAATGAAATTATTATATAGGAGCATAAGGATACAATAGGGAATTCGGAGTTTAGTGAGTAAAGATTGGATCCACTTGACTTAGTGTAGTGTTGTTGGCCATGCTATGGTATTTAGCCTCGGTGCTGGAGCAAGTCACAAGACTGACAAGAGGCTACTTCTTGGAGGACCAAGACACTAAATTAGGTCCAAAGTAAACAAGGAACCCGAAGTTGATTTACACTCGAGATTAGCAGGTTGTATGAAATGATCATCTTTAATGAAATCATTTCACAAATAGCATTATTACTAGTGTAATTTATGTAGTCGACTTTACCTAGTGGATGTTGTTAGTTAATTTGATGGATATAAGAAAAGTGTCGTCCAGTCTAAGACTTGAGTCGTCTAATCTAAGGTTTAAACTTATACAGTGAATGTCGGCCATTGTGTCTCGTCCAATTAATTAATGTTTATTATATATCAGTAGATATTTAGATATGTGCGTCTATATGTGTGATGTATAAAAGCACGTTTGTGTACGAGTGTTTATGAGAGAAAGAGTGAATGTATGTGCATTAGAATAATCAATATAAAACTATTTCTTCTTCTCTCATTTATCTTTTTCCTTATTATGTGTGTGTGAGTGGTTTCTTCTCCAATGGTGGAATAAGATTTTGTTTTCAAGCAAACATATGATAGTACACCAACGATTGTCCGAGGATGAACCATAAATTGAGACACTTTATTGGCAATTTATTTTAAATCCTTAAGTTGTCAATTTTTATTCAAATAATTAATGATTTAAAATGAATTTGAGATGATAAATTATTTCAAACATTCCAGAATCTAAATATTTGGCAAGAACTTAAAGATTTACGGACAACACGAGGTTAAAATTCCAAACAAAGAAAATTTGATATTTTTAAAGCATTATATTGTTCTGATTGGTAAATTATAATTTTAAAAAATAAAAATTTCATAATTTTACATTATCAAGATCTTTTGAAGTTAAGAAACACCAACACAAAAAAACTTAATTGTGAAAATTAGAAAAAAAATAAAGAATCAAATTCAAAGAAAAATTATTGATTAGCTAGAGTCTTGCATTATTGTAAAAGATCAAGAGTAAAAGCCCAAAATATTTTTAAAAATGAAAGAAAGTACTCGCATCTCGTTTTATTGCATAGTTAATGATATATCAGAGTCAAGATCAAACTTGTCCTTAGGGCTTTTGCAAATTTAGTCACTATAATCTGAGTAGAAATTAATATTCATTTAAAATCACAGTGCAAGTGATAATTAATGCGTAGATGGCTATCTTAAGTTTTGTTAGATCCTTGATGGAATGGTTTAATCAATGAAGGAGCAAATGTATCTTTAAATTGTTTGTACTTTATCCTTTATACACAAATATCAAACAAGAGAAAACTCCTTGAAATTTGTAAAAATGACTTCTCATAGCAAATCTTTAAATTGGACCTTGAAATTGTATTAAGATATATTGACTTTATAAAAAGTAATTTATTTTAGTCTTTTGTACTTTATTTCTCTACTGTCGTTTTGCACTAATAGATGATAAAGTGAATAAAATTTATCAAAATTTAGAATCGTGTAGATAGATATTGACCGATACAATTGGGAAGTAATTTGAGTTTATTCAGCTGAAGAAAGAGTTCGGCAGATTGTAGACCAACATGGAGGGATTTTTTTTTTGGATCTACAAAAAAAAAAATCACATCAGCATCAGTAGATCTACAACAAACAGAAATACACCTAGGCAAACCCCAAATTTCCGTGTCTGCTACTCACCAGAAAGAAACTTTACAAAAGCAAACAGCATAAAATATTTACATATATTCCGGGCATACAAAATGTGCCTTCAGCTCCACTGCCGGCTTAGCTCTATGATTTTATTTTTGATAAAGTACACCTATTATATCCAGTCAAAGTTTGTTTCTTTGGGAAGAACCAAAGCAATGAGGCAATCTGACGGATCATGTGCAATAGAAAGCAAAGAGCACGTTTCAATTGAGTGGGGGAGAATGAACAGCAACCTTGCCCATATGGATTTTGAAGCTGGGATTTTAATAACCCCAGCACAATCCCTCTGCTTCAAGTATGATATGAAATCCTGAAACTGATTGGCAGACATAGGGTCAACAAAAGGAATGGACTGTGTTACAGGACAAAACACAAATTCCAATTCTCACTCATATATACACAAGTGCAAATTTACATAATAAGTAACATCAGAATGATTAATAATGTTAAAGAGGATTTAAAAAAAAAAAAAAAAAAGAGCACCAGGAGAGGCAATAGATTCTATTTAATACCAAATTAAGATAATATGAAGTACATCTCAGCAAGGGGTTAAAAGTTGGTCTTAATTCCTAGCCAGAGTAGTCTTCAACAAAAACTTAAGCAAACATTTGTCAAAGGAATCTAAACAAAATATACTAGAACTTGTGAGAAAATTTAGTTGCTCCTGGAAGTCTCAGAAACAACATAGCAGGTAAGATAGATCAACATTAAGATTCAGTGCACATTTCTGAGAGAGCACAGTTTGAACTTGCAAATAAGTGAGGAAAAGAAAACATACCCTTCTGTGGTCACTAGAGGAAGATGGAATCAAACGGCACACTTCCCTCTGCACCAGAAACCAATACCATAAAGTCAGATTCAGGGAACGAAAGGGCAATGCAGACAACCTTCAACAATAAGCCTTATCCCACTAGGTGAGGTCGACTACATGGATCACACAACATTATTCAGCTTAGTTATGTAATGCAGACAACCTCACATACTTTAAATAATATTGGATACTGATACACATATAATACAACTGTCTCAGTATCAGAACTATGTTACCTTGTCTACAAAACTCTTCTTTATGATTTTAAGTAGTGAATGCATCATTACCATAACGTGAATATAATATTTTTATTTAAATTTAGCTAGGATTATGCATTTCAATTACATTTCAAGGCCAGAGATGAGCAAAAAGAAAGACAGTCATTTGGGTTGCTATTACTGTGTCACTGCTACATCGATCAAAGGTATAAAAACCTCACTTTGTCCCTCTATCTGTTGTCCCTTTAAGTCTTGAACAAAAATTGAACTACCTGGCAAAATAAACCTCCCAACATTCAGCAGCACACTTGTTTTTGGGGGTGATTTTCATGCAACCTGGTGGTTTTCTGACGAATCCACTTGTTCGACCGTCTGCTATATTTATTTCTAGCCAAACCCAGCATCTTCTATCAACCCACTGATCACCATTAGCCCTCCTTTGCCACAGGTCTGATTCATGCAAGTCTCTTTTTCTGTTTGTCGCTGTGTTGCATACTTCACAGCTAAAAAATTATGATCTCATTAGTTCATTCATTCGTTCGTAGTGTTCTGTTTTCCTACAATAATTCCATGCTTTTTACTTCATCCTCTCTGAACACCACCACCCCCCCCCCCTCATGTTCCTTGACTTTTTTTATTGACTTGATGGTGATTGGGAGTCTACATCATTGACTTTTGATTACTAATGATGAATATGTCTTTAACTTTGATTTTTTCAAGCATTTATCTATGTAGTATACATTATGTAATTTACATCTATAATCTTTCCTAAACAGCACAGACCATCAAGCTATTGTATTTTTGGTATTGATGTCTTAATTATCCTTCACTAGTATTGATGCTGGTTCTACACTGGTATTCTGCATTGATATGACGCTGGTCCAAGGTCCTTGTCCTCCTTAGTAGGTGTCTTATCATTCTCAGTTAGTGTGCTAGAGGAAGATGTCATATCCTGAATATGAAAGAAAGGCAACACAAGAGACTCAACTTCTAGACTACTCTTCTCCTGAAGCTGAGGAGTGAGAACTAGTGTAGAAGGACTCTGTTTTATGGAAGGTGACATCTATGGAGACCGACACAATGATTTTTTTGGATGATAACCGTTGGTATCCCACATCCACTATAGACATAGCCAAAGTAGAGCTTATAAAGGCTAGAACAATCCTCATCATATGAGTTAGTTTTCGAAATTGAGTTAGGTCTAGCACAAATTCAAGATAGTAACAGAGCATAGATCCTCATTACTTTACTGCATTGGACAGGGCTAGGACATTGAGTTCATCAATAAAGATCCACTCTTTCAATCACTAATCTGATCCAGTTGCATCACTATCATAGATCGATACTGGGCCACTCTCACCTGTCCAAAATCTACCAGTCTTGCAGCTTTCTCGATGCA
This sequence comes from Glycine soja, assembly GCF_004193775.1. NCBI lineage: Eukaryota > Viridiplantae > Streptophyta > Magnoliopsida > Fabales > Fabaceae > Glycine > Glycine soja. Next base: position 7,978,830 of record NC_041015.1, on the reverse strand, counting down.
ATATTAAAAAAAATCCTACTTAATTCCACGACTTTCCTAGTTCAGTCCTACATCTAGATGTCCAAGCCTGGACATGGGGGGTAATGAGATTTCATATCAACCTGGATATAGCAAAAGTAGAACTCAAAGATTTGGACAATCCTCATCTCATGAGCTAACTTAAAGCCTCCCTGGGATCTGGTGATTTGATATCAACTTGAAAGAGGAGGCTGAATATTAGTTCTAATTCAGTAATTTACATAGGATGATTACAAATCATATATATAGACTACATCTACCCTCATTAAGCAATTACAAGAGAATAAAAATTGTACAAACCAAGTCTAACCAGATCTGTCGTAATTATGGAAATAAATAATTATAGTAATTATACTACACAACAAGCTCTTATACAGTCAGATTGTAGACAGGCGGCCAGACATGTAACAAAAGAGAGAGGGTATGCAAATTAAAAATTACATGGGAGCATAGATGGGGACAAAACATGCTGGTTTAGTTTGTGCATGGTATAATATCTTGAGCCATGTAAACCCAATAATATAATCAAAGAATGCTTATCTAATGTAATAGCCTGAGAAAAAGCATCAATTACAAATTACACACATTTCTTGACAAAATGAGCATGAGATAGTTGGAGAGGGCGAGACGCCAAAGGATGTCTGAAAACTCACTCTATGAGATGGAGTAGCAGCAAATGTTGATTTCACATGTCGAAGATCTGTTCGTTTTGTCATGTCTAATTTTGAGGGCCACCTGCACCAGAGAAAAACAATCTAAATGGGAATCCATTTGAAGAAAATAATATTCTGACCAAGAGGAAGCAACAATTTGATGTCTTACTCGGCAGGCTCAGGTATGGCATTTGAATATCGACAAATATTTGAATCTGCTTTGCTTGCATAAATTGTACAGTAATTAACCCCGCTTTTACAGAGATTCCCCTGCCATTGATACTGCAAGGACTGCCCTGAACATTCCATATTGACTGGTTCTTGAACAGGCAGTTGCGGAGGAGGAGGGGGAGGAGGAGAACTAGGCAGTGGAGGAACCAAGGGTGGCTGAACCTGGGGTAAAGGTGGTGGAGAAGGAGGAAGTGGAGGTGGCATTTCAGGCTGAGGAGGTGGCAAGGATGACAAAGGTGGTGGCATAATTGATGGAGGCACCTGCTGGTTATAAGGATGCATTGGAGTTCCTTGTATCTGAGCAAGTGGAGTTACTGAAGCAGGAATAAAAGGACTGACAACAGCATTACCATGAAAATGATTTGGCATTACTCCTGTCCTGAATTGGCCGACAGGTAAATGATTATTTATTCCCTGACAATCCCATGGACCATTTGGAGGAACATAAACAGGGTGTACAAAAGGAAATGACTGAATTTGTTGTGGTGGTGGAATGGAAGGTCCATGTGCTCCAGAGTATGAATGCGGAACATTACCTGGTAGAGATTGGACTAAATTTCAGAACCAGACACCATAATTGTTCACCAGAAAGCAGCGTACACACCTAACTTAGTTATTCAATTTATAATTCCATAACCAAGAAAAAACTGTACTCACAGACATGCATAAACAAAGAAATCATAGAGCACTACCTACCTCCTTGATGAGGATCCTGTGACAAATTATCATAACCATCAGGTTTCCTTGCTCCAACCTCTGACATCTCTGTAGAACCAGGAAAGTGCCAGTTTGACTGAAGCAGAGGTGCACCCTGTATTCCACTAGTATGATTTTCTGAATTTATTCTGGGGGATACAAGCTCCATTGAATTGTTCTCTGGTTTAACTGAAAATGGTACAGCATTCTGATGTCCAGGTTTGCTGTATAAAGCAAGGAGAGCAATAACCATGTAAGTTATTAAACACTCATGAATTATTCTGAGGACTTACTATGAAACAATCTAAAAGCTGTTGGACTTGGAAGAAATAACAATCATTAGCCACCCACCACACATTAAAGAATGCACGATCAACAGACAATGGTGTAAAATAAAATTAACTTACATTGTTGGAGACAATGGTGTAAAATAAAATTAACTTACATTGTTGGAGAACTGACGTAGATTAAGTTATTAGTTTCTATTATTTATTTAAGGTTTTAATTTTCATAATTAGGAATTTTTTATTTGGGGTTATTTTTTTCATTTTTTGTTTAGGGATTTTATTCTATTTTGGATCATCTTGCTTTAGCTTAAAATAGGAATAGTTTTTTGGGGTATTTGGCTATGTTAGGTCTGTAAAAAATAAGCTTAGTGTAAACACTTGAGATGCTTTTGATTATATTATACGGTAATGAGATTGCTAATTTTAGAGATATTCGATATTTTGGTCAAAGGAGCACCCCACCCTAGAAGAGTAAACTTTGTTTACAATGGCCGATTTTAGAGCCTGATTTTGATAACAAGGTCACACACCATCTACCTCTCAGCTTTCATGTTCCCAAAACGCATGCATTTTGAGATTAAACTTCAGACTCCATATTGAGACTAATCTGTCCCAAACAGTGATGCATCTTAAAATTTTAAATAAATTTAGTTGTAACAAGAAATAAACCAATATCTTCACTCAATATGGAATTTCACATCTAAAATTCATATAATAGATTTAAGACAGCAAGACAATCTAAGCATAATACTTTTATGTTTTAGCTTTTTTTTCTATTGAAGAATGAGATTTTTAGTAATTAGCAACAGCATTGTGTCATGTTTAATATATTTTACACTTAAGTCAAATGACACTGGTTAATCATCAATTTGCTAATTTTAGTGTATATATATTATGTACCATCTAATGAACATGTCAAACTGAAAACACATTTAAAAAATTGAGAAAAAGTGGATCATTGTTTGGACTTAGGAGAGAGTGAGAAGACATTGAAGTTTGAGGCATATGCTTCCAAATGGGAAAAAAAAGAAGAAAAAGAACCATGCACTTCAGTCATCAAATATATTTGTCTTTGTGTGAGTGTACATTATAGAAATCAATCGCATACCTGAATTCTATCTGAAAGAACAATCCTGGACAACCACGGAGATTCTTTAGAACAGAAACTGCACCATCAACATTACTACATTCAACAAACCAACTACATCCCATCTGCATGTTTGCTTGTGTCAACTGCACAATGGATCCAGTGTTTCCAATGGCAAGATTGCAAATGGCCATTAACTCATCGTCTGTGAGGAACAAAGAGCTACTACGTGGAATAGTTATGCACAGAGTGCTGGATGGAACCATATCTTCCTCACGCATGGGAGGACAATTATTTCCAGTCATATAATTATCATTGAGACCTAGGTTTTGATTAATATTATACTTTGTGTGCAATGAAGCAAGTAAGGTGGACAAGTGAGATATCCTTGTTTGACTGCTATCAGCGGGGCTCCCTGATAGAGTTCGAGCATGAGGTGATCCAGCAGGGTTGTTAACTTTAAGGTCAAGATGGGGAGGGGGAGGGGCAGGTATAGGCCTTGCACCATCCATATAAGCATGCCCAATTCCAACATTAACTGTTCCTGGACAAAAATGCTGGTTGTGGTTACTTCTTTCTCTTCGGAGTTGTCTCAAATGCAACATGACAGTTGTAGCTTCTTCAGGAGATTCAAATTCCATAAGTAATGCAAACTCACAGCTAAGATCGATGAATGCAAGAGGACCCTTGTGGATCACCTTCCTTGTTTCATGCATGATCTCATCCTTGGCCCATTGACTGGGAATATTTCCAACATAAATATGAGAACTAGAGCCAACTGCAACACCATTCATTGCACCCCTAGTGCCAAGTCCTATATCCATGAATTTTACATGGCAAGGAAAACATCCAGGTAAACAGTGTCGAGTTTTTATTGCATCAACGATCCTTCTGTACTCAACCAAGGCAAATCCTTTTACTGGAAAGAAAATAAATTGTTCAACAGGACCAAACCTTTCTATGTGAAACCTAATATGACTTTCAGGCACATCAGGACCTACATAACCTATCCATAGCTGCTTAGAAGCAGAGACAATACCCATGGCTGCAGGATCCCCATCACAGCACCAGACAATTTGACCTTTTGTTGAAGCAGATGGTGACATAAAATGATGATTAGGAGATGCCAAAGAATTACTAACAGATCCACTAGAGGATCCCAGTGGAGGTGAATTGAAATTTAAGACTTGATTTTTCTCTACATTCAGGAAATCATTTCTACCTTCAAATGAATTGCTCCTAAAGTTTACTGGTGTTCTAACTGCAGGTGAGAACATTTGATGGCTTATCGAGTCCCTAGGTGTGGGCATATTCCCATCCTCCCCCACCCCAATGCTCATGGGCTTTGAGACTCCATTATCATAAAGCAAACCCACTTTTAATGCAGGAGCATGGTCAAGAGAAACAGCAGAGCTATGAGCCATCACATATTTATCAGAAACCTTATCAGTAAAATCATCATTAGAAGAACCAACATGAACTCTCAAACTGCTGCCTTTTACAGATGATTCACCAATGCTTTCATGTTCCTCAGAGATCCTAGGAACAATGTAGTTGCTATTCATGTAAATTGAAGAATCAGATTTATCTTCATCACTATCTGCTTGACAGTCCTCCAAATCTGTTTGCTGAGGAAACATTCCAAGAATTCCTCGCACTAGTGATGCAATTTCCAACGATGCATTAGAGAGCAAGTCAAGTAACTTCTTACATCTACACAACATCCATTTCAGCAGTGAGGGGTCCTTGTTAAGGACCTGTACAGAGAATGGTCGTGAAAAGGTTTCTTAGTAATAAAAATTAAGCAAAAAGTAATAAGTTTTAACAAACATTCTTCAGTGTCACCAGCAACCAATAAGCTAGTCATTTCTAACAAAATATAAAACCTACAAGCAAAAAGCTCAATCATGATCTCATAAAGTAAAATTCAAAAAAGAAAATCACATCACATCATGTCTTTACAATTAAATGCTATGTATAAAGTCATTTTTCTTTGACAAAAAAAAAAGAATTATTAGAGCAATACTGAAAAGCTGTACATTACAAATTTACAACATCTTAAAATTCTACCAATACAGTATTTGATACATATCAGAAAGTTTCTTATGATGCATGGTTCACATCTTAATGTGGATGTTATAATAGTATTATTTAGTATTTATATTATACAAATAAAGCCAGGAAAGGAGCAGAGAGTAGAGAGAACCAACATAACCACAATAAATATAAAGAAGGTTGAATTAATAATTTCATTCTACACCTGGCAACTAGTGTAGAACAGCTATAGTGCAGAACAAAAATATAAAATAAATTCTGTGTATGAATGATATCCACACAAGAAGATTAAAATTATGAAGTATTACCTGTATAAGCAAGCAGCTCTTGCCAACAGATGAATCACCACCAGAAGCATGTTTGTCTTCAGTCATAATGGTCTCACCAGCCTCATTGTCTCTGATGCCTGACCCAATAGAATCTGTACATGATTTAGGTCCACCAATTGCTCTTTCCAAAAGATGAACTGCCTTATCATCATCAAATGTGCTAGTCACCAGGCTCAGAAAATGCTGTCCTTCGTCATTAGTTCCCTCTTTTGTGGCAGAGCCTAAGAGATCCAAACAAGCTGCAAGCAAATCTTTTGGACAAGAGAAGAATATCCAAAGTAAACATAACACACGCAACTTGGACAGTTTAGTCAATGAAGATTCATCTTCATCTAAAACCTTTTGTTTCAACTCAGAAAAGGCCTCAGGGGTATCTTGCATATTCAGAAAATTCTTGTCAACCATCTGTAAGACATCCTTTCCTTCAAATAAGGCTATAAAAAAGGTGAGCACATTCTGAAAAACTGCTGCACAAATTCCTCTAATTACAGCTGATGTTGGCGCCACCGACGAAGCAACACAGCAAACATCAGCTAGGCCACAAATACAGGCTCTAGCAGTTTCAAATGCAATACCACTGGAATCCTCTCCTCTGCTGATCAATGTCAAACTCAAGTTGTGCATATTAATGACAACTTTAGCTGCAGCTTCCAAAGCAGTTGGACAGTGACATGCGTACCGAGGAATAAGATCTGCCACAATTCTTTGTACACGCATACAACCTGTCACATTATAGAAGTTTCACCTTGGGCAAAAGAGAATTCCAATCAAGGAAATTTTTATATCCATTCCTTCAATATTATTGGCAAAGAATATAGTTCACTTGCTAATTAAGCACTTAATCAGGTAATAAAATCACACAAGGTAAAGGCATGGCTATTTCAGGTGATATTGAGACCCAAATTTCTTGTGCTTTCTGCAACTAGCGTGGCCTTATGGAGGGAGACTCCAAAAACCCTAGATACTTATAAAGCATAAAAGAAACTCATACTGCAGATATCAAAGTTCAAGTTTAAAGTTAATTGTTTCACTTGATTCTTCAATTAAAACTATATCATCCACACAAAAAAAATGCAATTAGGGATAATCTTTTGAAGTCCCTTGTAACCACGTCCAAAACTAGATTAAACAAGAACTTAAGGCTGAGCTTTGATGCAATCATAAAAGAAATTCCTTAGTTTCATCTCTTAGAGTTCTCACACTAGTTGTTACCCTGTCATACAAGTCTTGTTTCTTGTATGGCCCGAATATAAGCCACATGAACACCATTCTTCTCCAAAGTCTTTCACAGCACTTCTCTTGGCACTCAATCTTGAGTTTTTTCCAAGTCAATAAAACCATATGTAAGCTACTGTTGTAAACCTTTTCCTAGTATAAAACCAAATTAATTCCCTACAAAATCTTCATCCCTTCTCTTAATTTATGCTCAATCACGTTTTTCCATAATTTCATAGTGTTACTCGAGAGTTTTATACCACTATAGTTAGCACAAATCTAAATATCTCTTTTATTCTTAAAGTTATTATGATTAACATATTCTTGTTAGAACTTGTACAGTTGTACCTTTTGGGAATCATAGAATAATATTCAGAGTTCTTTCCTCATATTTCAACAATAGCATTCTCATAGGAATCATCAAGACTTCTTTAGTGTGTTTTAAGAATCAATGGCAAACATCTTCACCAAGTCCTATGATAGTCTACATACGTTACAAACTGGATGTTTTTAATCTATATGCACAAGCTTAAGGGGGAGTGTTGATTATGTCAATCATGTGATTGATATTGTTGATTCTTTCTCTATTTCATAGTTTCCTCATTTAGGAGATTACAATATCATAGGAAGGTTGTTGTATCATAGAGAACTATTATTATATCTCTTAAATTTAGGGGTTCCTTTCTTCTTTTTTTATTTTATATCTTGTATCTATTTATTAGCACCTCATAGATCATTGCTCAATCAATCAATGCAATACAAAATATTCAATATTTTTCCGTCTTATAGATTTGGCATTCTTCACCATATGTCAGCAACATTTCATGTTTCAAAAGAACATTTGAAGTGAAATGAATTACTAACCCTAATAACACTGGCAAGAATAAGATTTCTAAATCGTAAGATGTCATCATGTACAAAACAATTTCAAAATGAATTGAAACCTCAAGCAATTCTTAAACAAAAAAGGAAACTGTTTCTTTCATTTCAAATACTCCAAACATTGGGCAAACATAAATAACACCTAACAGAGTGAACTTTATGCACAAGATTCCCATAGAAACATTCCTAAATGGCCATCTACAGAAACGCTCCTCTCCAGCAAAATCACATTCCGATTGCAATCAAACGATTGACGATAAAAAAAAAATATTATGAAACGCTATTTGATCAGCAAAGAGTGAAAAAAGAAGGTTATTACCTCTGGAAGAAGTGATGAGAGCGAGATAACTCTGTTCGAGTTCAGACATGGAGGAGCGAGCGTCTTTCCGAAGCAAGCAACGCTTAATCCGCTTGTAGCCTTCGTACACGCTTCGAATTTCATCCTTGTTCCGCCGCTTCGCGAGAATATCCTCCTGAGACAGCGAGGGAGTGGACGGCGTAGGTAGGGTTTGCGGAGAGGGAGGGGTTGCTTCGGATTCCGGCGGCGGCGAAGACGGTGGCGGTTCTGGTAAAGGCTCGTAGAGCTTTCGCTTCTTCAGAGGCTGCTCCGCTGAAGCCATGGGGGAGTGACGAATGGACTGGACTCGGGACACAGTGCACGGGTTTACAGCGCCTTCTCGGCAATTAGGGATCCAACGGGTCGGGTCAGACACGGATAGTGGCTTCCCGCTTCTCGTCCGGGTATTCAAAATCAAATCAAGACCCTTTCTAAATTGTTAGGCCGATTCAAAAATCACTTAAATCGAAAATTGAAAAACAATTAAAAAATTATATACTTTTTTGTGATTTGGTTTAATTTTTACATCTTATTATCAAAATCAAATTAAATCACATATTATAATTATACTAATTTCATTTAATGAATGTTTAAAATTATGTAACTAGTATTATTTTAAATTGATTATGATTATAGTATATAATTTATAGTGTATGTCTTTTTATTATAAGTTTGTAATATGTAATTTTTGTTGTGATAATTAATAATAAGTATTAAATAATTTTTTATTCATGATATATTTAAAAATAGTGTTAAAATTACTATTATGTTATAAAAATAATTCATAATATTATTTTATAATAATGTTAAATAGAAGTGAAAATAAAATTTATTTTAAAAATAATTTATCATAATAATTATGTGAATTTAGTTGGTAGGTTTTAAATTATAATAATAGAATAAAAATAAAAAATTATTAAAATTAACTCGTAAAAAATTGATTTCATTTGGTTCAAATTTAATGTTATATTTAAATTGAACCACATTTTTATTTTATGTTTACTGGCTGATTTTTTTTATCTTAAAATTTAACCAAACATAGCACAAACACTCCTACCATTACCCATCCGATATTCGTTTGAAAATTATCCAAACATTTTTTTTTTTACTCAAGGATACGAATACTGTTAATGAGCATATAAAAAAAAATTGTACCCACTACGGGTGGGTACCCATTTAAACTATTAATCTTTTATCTATAATGGATTTTATCCGCGGATATCCACAAGCAAATTTTTTTGTCATCCTTGCATTCTATTTATCTATTTACTATTTATTAATATGAAAAATTCTTTAGAATATGTTTGGATTCATAAAAATAATAGAGCGGAATAAAATGGAAAGTAAAGAAGTTGGAATAGTTATTGCATTGTTTGAATAATTTATAATAGAATGAAATAAAAATTTCTAAGAATACTAACAACATATGTACTTAAACATATTAGACTACGGCACTCAACATGTCATTAATATGGATATTATTTATCATTTGACTAGTAGTTTGGTCCATTTAAATATATGATAGAGGTTCGTCTCTTAACTATATGAATAGAATAACAATTGTGGGGAGAGGAGTTACTCCATAAATAGGCTGGAGGCTAGGGTAGGAAAGCTATCCATATCTCCCACCATGAAAAAGTTTTTTTCTTAACCATTATATCTTTTTAATTATGATTTGATGGCTAAATCTTTATCTTTTTTCCTCTTTTTCAACTAATCTTTAATATTTACCCCCCCCCCCCCCCCCCCCCTTCTCTCTTTTATCCCCTTCTTCCATTTTCCTTCTTTCTGTCACAAACACTAGACGTAGTCGCTAAAGGTATTTTTTTTTTTTTTGCGGCACCATACCACAACTTGGTGGAATCCTCCCTATGCTCCCACAACACCAACTTTATAATGTACATGGCTATAAGCAGCCATCCCAATAAGCACTCAATGTGGAATCAGAAAGCTACAAAACCCCCTTGGTTGCAACCTAAAAAGTAGAAAACACTTAATTTTGCCTTAATGGTAGCTTGGAGCGTGCACCCTTTGGCCTTTTGTGTCATAGGTGTAGTTTTTGCGATGCTTTAAACGGTGTCCTATTGGTCGCAACAAGCATTAATCCCAGGAAGACATACTATCACTCTACTTGAGGGTGAGATTCCAAGATCCAAGAATAGAGAATGATAACAACCCAAAACACAAAATCATACCAACAATGAAGTTTTAAAACAACACAATTGTATTGGTGGGTTGTTAAAGCTTCCATTGTCGTGAAGCGTGGCGGAGGAGGCACCTTCGAATCCAATTCAGGTAACTTTCTAGCAGGGTAGATTAGAAAAAATGAAAAACAAAAAGGAAAAATAAAAAAAACATGATGCCACAGCCCATCATCATTTGGAATCACAAAACTCAAGTAAGAAAGTTTTTCGTGATGAATTTTCAAAGGAAATAGACGGTTGAGAGTCATCTTTACCTTGACAAGTAAGTAATAAATCTGCATGTTGTGTCCTCTGACAGACAATTGTCCTTCCCATGCTCAATAAATTATGAGGAAGACCAAGAGCATAAAAAACATGAGATAAAATTTTGAGAACCATCATTCAATCTGATAGTGATTTGTCCTTTTTTTTCCTGAAACAGTAAGGTTTGCATTGTTTCCAAGATTTACAATAGATTTTATTGTTTCATCTAAAGTAGAAAAATAACTTATTTTTCCCCACACATATGATTACTACACCTAGTATTCAAATACCAAATATTTTCATCCTTGAAAAATGACTTGATTGGCAAAAATAAACTTTGTTGATTATTAGAATTCTCTCTACCATTTTGACTTTTCGCAACATTTGTTTGCGGGAATGGATGCACTTTATGAGGTATGGGAGTAATTGTCACCACACGATATTTTCTTTTTTTATTGTAACATATTTGATAAAATAAATAAATTTGTCCCATAAAAAAATAGAACTTGCTTCCCACAAGACACTTTTTTTAATGAATATAGAAAATTATTGTTCCTACTCTTCTAATATTAAGCACATACAATTAATGAGTCAATGATATAATTACACACCTTGACCCAACTGTAATTTGTACAAACTTAGTTAATTTAGAATTTTTTTTATGAGATTATGTATTTTATAAAAAATTATATTACTAATATTTTTTTTCATGTGAAAACTCAACAAATTTTTGGATTCGTCTCTGCTGGCAGTTTGAATCCTCAAACTACAGCTTTGTGTCCGAACTTTTCTCATAGTATAATCAATTAAATTCATATGGCCTTGATAATTCCACATATTCCTTGAGCAAATGATCCAAAAAATTTGTATCTTCCTTTGTTGAAATTTTCTCATCCTCTTCCTCTGTAATTTCTTCGAACTCCATCTTTGTAATTTCCTCTTCCTTCATATATATTGTTGAAATTTTATGGACATATTTACCTTTTGCATTTTGACTCATGGACTATTGGTTATTTTTTTTAAAGGTGGACTATTGTTTAATATTACACATTAGTTAAGTGAATTTTTTTATCATTTTCATTTTTTTTTAATAAATGGGGAAAACAACCCCCCAAAAAAACTAGAAACCACACAGGGATAAGAGTTACATCCGCCAAAACGACGTTAGAAGCAAAAGTAAGAACTACATAAAAAAACTCTCAACTTGATTTGCTTCTTTAAGAGCATGAGACCAAGAATTTTGTCCTCCATCTTGAGTAGCATCCTGGAACTCCATCATTTTCATTGGTTATCAAGGGAAACGCGTTTGGTTTGGACTTCCTATTCCATCCGCGTATATTAAGCAACCTGGCTAAACTAAATAATTATGTCCATAGTCTTTGGCTGACAATGAAGTGGTAAAAGGTCTCATTGGTTCTATATTTGTTTCGGGAAGTCTGCATGGAATGAATTAATTTAATGTGTCCATAACTATACTTAATAATTAATTATTTTAACACCTCCATAATTGTACTTTATTAGTGTTAAAAAGACTGGAAATACATTATACATATCATATCGCCCTACAGCAATTATGTAACTATATTATAATTTGTATTATGTGAGCCTTTGAATTAGAAACCCTATATAGTATATATGCACTCAACAGACAGGACATTTTTTAATACAGAATGTTAATTGGTTACGTCATTATGTGGTCTAATCCTTTGTTATGTTATATTAGAGTTTACGCTTTAGGTTATATACTGTTTTTCTAATCTTCCCATTTCTTAGGGAGATAATGTATAAAATTGTTGTTATAAAATAAGTATTCTCTACAGTTATTAAAGTAAACACAAAGGTTCAGAAAAGAAACATTATTTTTTTGGTACAGAAAAAATAAACATTATTTTGGTTCAAATATAACATGTTAAATAAAATAAACAAAATTGTAAGATTGAAATATGAAATAAAATATTAATTAATTTTCAATTACACTCCGTGCTCTTTGCTCATACGTGCGCCTCACCTTTAAGATAACATGTTTGCAATACTTTATAGAAACTCTCATCGTGTTTCACCTTTTTATTAGTATATTGTGTTTTAATCTGTTTAATGTATTAGTAGTATTAACTAATATGTGCTATGAAAAGTGGTATGGATGATCGACCATTCTGAAGTTTTAGGCCAATTTCAAGTTTATCAGACTAAATAAATTTTTAACCCTAATGCGAATTTTGAAGTGAATGTTCTTTTTTTTAATTAATTGTAATATTTTTTGAAAAAAAACAATAATAACATTTTATTATAATGATTATATTTTTATTAAAAATTATCATTTTATATTTTTTTGTGTGAAAAATAATATATTATGAGACAGTGTATTTAATTGAAATTATTGACTAATTAATTTTTAAGTGTGAGAGGAACAAGAATTAGGTGTCTTACAAAAAATAAAATTTATGTTATGTTTGTCATATTTTTTTGGCATGTAGTTATTTGATATACTTGGAGGATGCCCAACAACATTGTGTTTCAAGCCTCCGTGGTTAGAATATGAAAGAAAGACAAAAATATTATGAGATAAGAGCATGATAAGTTTTAATCTTATTCCATGTTTAATGCACATTAACGTTATATTTGATTTGCGGTGGGAGAGTTTTCACTACTAAAAAACTTATTTTATACGACGCACATTCTAAGACGGTTATGAGAAACTGTCTTAAGATGTGACACGGTGACAATTTTATAATTAAAGAGAATGAAAACTACGACGGTTTTATGTAAAATCGTCGCAGTTTTCATTTCCTTTAATAATTACAAAATTACCACTAGATCACATTTTAAATCTTAACTCATGCATGTTGTGTGTTCTTTTCTCCACAAACCCTACATCCGCGGCATCCTCTTCTCCATCCCCTCTCTCTTTCTCCTTCGCTTCTTCTTCCTCTTCTTCCTCAGCAAGAGTCATGGTCGGAGACGTCGAGCATAGGGAGTAGGAGCACGCGAGTGGGCTTCAGTGGGCCCATGAGCGGTCCAAGAGTAGTAAGAAAAGCGCAAGGTTCAAGGACCAAGAGGAGGACTTCGTTTGGAGAAGAAGCGGAGGAGGTCAACGGCGATGGCCTTCTCGATGGGGAACATGGTTGCTGTGACGGTGATGGTGGTGGCCTTTCAAACAGGTTTTGAAGAAAGGTGTGAAAGGTTCCGTTGTAGCAGTGAAGAAGAAGGTTCAGGAGAAGGTGACAAATCCTTTGTTCAGGATCAGAGGTGCGCTGCTGCTAAAGCGGGACTTGACGCGATTCGTGAAGTGGCCAAAGAACATCCATATCCAACACAAGAAGTGCATCCTCAAGCAGAGACTCAAGGTCCCTCCCGTACTCAACCAGTTCACCAAAACCCTCCACAAGAATCTCGGTAAAAGATAATTTAAACAATTCATCTTACTAGTGTGATTTTAATCTTTTTTTCTTCCCCATTATGCTTCATCTTACTTTAAACAATTCAAACTACGGAGTCTATTTTCATTATTTTGGTCCAACAATTCAAGTCCCCTCAAAATAATGTGCTTTTAATCTTCCATTGAAGCCAGATAGCACCATCCACAACAACAAGTGAGGAGAAACAAAATCAGCTCAACCTTTTTGGTAATAAAACACAAAAAAAACCCACATAAATTATTATTTTAAGCATAACTCCAATAATATAATTGAATAATACTATATGTTGGTTCTGTAATATTTAAACTGCATAATAACATATAAACCAACTTTAACAAATTGTAACTAATCCATCGACCACCGCATGTTCAATAAATTGCCACTTTCACTTTGAGCAAATGCTCATAAGTGCTCAATTGCTCACTGTATCCATTTACCATTGTTTGATCCCCATTCTGTATTAGCTAGCAATAATTATATTATGCATAATTTCCTTAATTCAAAACCTATTGCTAACCACGAACATTATACACTTGCTAGAATTCATGTTGCCATATAAAATTCTAACCACCCAATTAGAAAAATACCACCAACTTATTTTTCTTTTATACTCCTCCAATTAGCTAGCACAATTATTTAATTCCCAGTTAAAGGACCTCATTGTGACAACTTGTTCTGTAACACACAAGCATGGCTTGCCAAAAAGCCAAATCAGATCTTTGATACTGAAGCAACAAATTCTTACTTGTGAGTCTCCCAATTTTTAATCAAACATGGACTAATTTTTACTAATAGTGTTTAAAGAGATAAATATATAAAATTGAGAATAAATTATATAAAATATACCTATGATAATAGTCAAATTTTTTTATTCTTGATGACTAATTTCAAGCATTAGGACATGTTAATGTTGCACCTCGCCATTTGACTGTTGAGGCAAAGACTTTGCTTTCAGCCATTTTGAAATTAGTTCTCCTAGTTCCTACTAAAATTCTTGAGATGGCCCTGCATCTGCATCCTGTCATCTTGATCTTAGTGTTGCTGATATTGTTGGATTTGGTGGTTTAGAGACAATATCCTTAAAAATATGGTTTCTTGCCATTATCTACTTCATAGGAGGGGTTCCTGAAGCATATGTTATGTGGTATTGCCCATTATATCGTGCTTTTAGGAAACTTGCATTTGACTTTTATTGATATTTACTTGTTTGTTTTGTTTACCGCACATGCTTTTTTTATTGTTGATTGTGAATATCATGATTTTTGAGTAATTTTTATCGTGTTTGAGAATTTTTATGTCTATGGTATTAGATTAGATAAATTATGTAGAAAATTATATAAATGTTTGAAATCCTCTTTTGGATTTTGTTTGTGGTTCAATTTTTTTAAAAAAAACATTCTAAGATGGTTCTTTGAAAAACTGTCTTAGAATGTTTACATTTTAAGACGGTTTTTTTTTTTGGGAAAATCATCTTAAAATTTTCAAAATATTTTAATTTTTTAAAAAAAATATATTATAAGACGGTTCTCTGAAAAATTATTTTAAAATATCTACATTTTAAGACGATTTTTCATAAGCCTGCCTTAGAATCTTAAAATTATTTTAAAAAAATCATTTTAAGACGGTTCTATAAAAAAACTGTCTTAGATTGTAGGTATTGTAAGACGGTTTTTTGGAAATCGTCTTAGAGTGTGTAACTTTTCTAAGATGATTTTTTAAGAATCGTCGTAGAAAATTTTAACTTTTCACGACGTTGATTACAAAGATAGTTAAAAATTATCTTCAAATGTATCATAGAATCAATGTAGAAACATATTTTTGCAATAGTATCCAAACTCAATTTTGAGAGAAAAATGAATTTGACTTCATCATGTTTGATTTCTCCCCAATAGTATATTTCAAGCTAAAATTTAATCTGAAAACTCGATTAGAGAAAAGTAACTATTGAGATATTTTTACAAACTGCAATCCAAACATGTACTAAATAACAAATAAAATAATGATAAGATATAATCCCCCAACATATATAAACATGTGATATAAGACTATCTACTTTCTTAGGTCTCCACTCTCTCCTACTCTCCATAATACTCTCCTCTTATTATGAAGTTGTGAACTTTATTCTCATTAATTATATGCATCTGGTATATATCTTCTTATGCTTTTAAAATCAATTGAAAAGTTTAACAAATTGAGAATAAATAATTAACAAAAATCAATTTTAAATATATATATATATATATATATATAATCTTTAAAATTCAAATATATTTCTAACATATATGTGATAGTCCTATATTCTTAATTATCAATTGAGCAGTTTAACATATGAGATGACCTTGTATCCTTAGGTAGGATCTTAGTTTTGGGGGTGATAAAAGCTCAATTACTTGTGGCAGTTTTAGAGAATTTATGAAGATTTTACACAATTTTTTTTTTTGGTTTAACAAGAATAAAAAAAATTTGATAGTTTTATAATACTGTTAGTTTCAATTTTGTGACAGTTTTAGAGAATTTAGAGTTTTCAGAGACAAGGACTAAAGCGTAGAATTTTCACGTGTAGAAACTAAAATAAAAAAATTGATGAAAATTTAGAAACTAAACAATTAATTAGAGAAAAAAGAAGTTATGGGCTGCATTCAGTGGTTTGGTTACTACAGGAGATTAAAAATGGAGTTATTTTCTCCAACCTTGGGACTAATAATGTGTTTTATTGACCAGGTAAAGGTGGTTTCTTGAAAATGCACGTTTTTAGAGTTTTTGAGGTAATGGTAATTTTATAGGTAAATCAACGTGTGGTTCTTGTTTTTTATCCGAATGATAAATTAATCCTAGAAAGTATTATAGTTCTTGCAAGACATCTTTTTCAGAGTATTGCATGCCATCTTTTCACCTGTAACTTTTTTGAGTTAGAATACTTGAACGAGCTTGCTTTTCAAAACGACATTATTTCCCTTTCCTCTTTTGTCTATATAGATAATTTTTCTTTTCTTTCAAGAGATTATGTATTATATATAAGAGATGGTTGATCCATATTCATATAACAAAATAGTGATAATTAATTACTAATAAATATGAGTTTGGGCCGTTGATGGAATATAATTAACAAAGTAAGAGATAATTAATTAATTAATAAATCATGATGTTAATTATATATATCTTTAATTTTTGACCTAGCTCTACAAAAACTATCTTTACAAATAACTAGTATTCATTATGTTTATATATGCGTGACCAAAATCAAGAGACTAAGTAATATAATTAAGTATGTTGGAAAAGCAGTGATAGGGTCACGTGGCATGCTCTGCGTGGACGAGAGGCTATATAATATTAGTTTGGTTGGTAACGTAGTTTAATAAGACATAACAAGCTGTCAATGGAGCTAAATGCTCTAGTTCACAGTTCACACAAATGATCGTTTTAGCATTTGGGAGAGAAGGGAGAACCCTAATATTGAAGAGCGACATAAACTAGAACTTGAGGCCACGGCATAATAGCAAGACAGACAGAATTTGGAAAGGGAATAAAATCAGATATTTAGGGTCTCCAATAATGATATATATATATATATATATATATATATATATATATGTTCATGTCTTATATCTTGAGCTTCTAGATTTTATTCTCTGGCCTTTTCAACTCCTAAAAAGCTTGGTGTTGGCTGATTTAGGGTTTCTTTAAGCCTTTACCAAAGGTCGTGCAATGGCCGGTGCAATTTCCAAAGAACAACGAAGACCTCACCCAACTTTGTTTGAAGACAAATGCTATATAAAAAAAAAAATTGTCGACATGAACATTCTATATCCGTCGCGTGGAACGAATGGGAGCGTAAGGTTCGGCGGAATCTATGGATATAGATGAAGTGAGTGAGTGTTCTTAATGTGTTTAGTTGGCTTTGTTCAGGTAATATGTTGGATTAATCCTGTATGTACGATACTTTGAGCAATTTGATTAATTTTATGTACGATATCACAGCTAAGGTCTTAGCTTTTTCGTGGATATTATTGTCCCTGTCATGCAGAATGCACATAGTATTTTTTTTATCATGTTATTATATATATTAAATATTTATTAAGTTTGTTAATTACTAATATTTATTAGAAAATTTGATTAATCTTTAGTGATATTTTTTTCTTTTAATTATATTTTTTTTATTTACAAGACCGCAACACAAAATTTTATTTAAAGAAATCGATTTCATTATCATTCTTGCAACCACTTGTTGCTAATACATATATATAGAATACGTGGTAATGTAATGTAGGAACCATTAAGACATTGATACATTGTTTAATGGATTTTGCTAAACAGTATCATTAAGATATTAATTAAAAATTAAAACAAGAAAGTATTTATTGTAAAAATTATAAGAGTATCAAAAAAAGTGATAGATAATACAATTTTGATCCTAATAAAAATTATTTTTCATTTAATTTTTTAACTAATACTTTAAAATTACTTATTAGCATTTGCCTTGTTTAATTTGATTTCTTTTATGTAATATGTGATATACAATAAATACTTACCGCGGGAACTCTTTCATTCTCTTTGAATACATTAATGCAAAAAAGTAGGTACACTGATGATAATTTTGGTGATTTAATATTAGTATATTATTGTAGCTTCATCTTATATTTAATGGTAGAGAAAGAGAGTTTCACTCACAGCTGGAGGAAAACGCAAAGATATTTTTGCCATACATTAACAACTTTGACTTTGTTGGGGGTGCGAGATGTATAGAAATTCACGGCAATGTCAATTCCGTATGGAGCTCTACTTCGTTGCTGTCAATGAGTTGGAAGATAACTTGTTCTTCATGGAGCAATGGGAATATCGATTTTCAATGTAAACAAAACAGTGCAAAATGTTCTCTCTGCCTTTTAGTTTAATTATAATACACCGTGCAATATGTTTTTTTTCTTCTAAAAATTCTAAAGTTCAGCTTTAGTCTCTGAAAAAATTGTTGTCTCTGCTTTTCCTTCTTTAATTTTGAAATGTGAGTTTCTCATCTCTCTAAATTTGAAATACATCATTTTTAATTTAGATAATGCTCTATAAAGATATGAAAAAACATATTATACCCTATCGTTAATCATAAATAATCATGCATAGCAAAATTATTGATATTTTTAATATACGGTAAAATTATTGATTTTAACACCTTGACACATTGTATTGTTCAAATAATGTGCATTATAAGTCTTAAGCTTGTTCTAGGGACAGAACCATCCATTTTAATTGGAGTAGTTAGATAAAAGAAAAGAATATTTTTTGGTACATAAAAAATAAAAAATAAAGAATAATATTTATCTAATACTACTATTTTTTTATATTCTTTAGAATGTTTATAAAGTGTTTAATCATGAGATCTGGCTGAAAGTCAAACATGACTCGCATCTTTTAAGTAAAGTCTCAAATTTTAATTTTATGGAAAGAAAAAATATAGTTAGAAAAGAAAATTTCACTAAAGATGACTTAGTTAAATTTTTTGAAGAAAATTAATTATTATCAAAATTGATGGATACTTTACTCAATGACTTGATAACAAAAAAAAAACTTGACAAAAGAGAGAGAAGAAAGATGGAAAGAAAATATAAAATCCTTATATGTTATAAACTAATAAGACAAGATCATGTTGAAAATACAAAATATAATAGACAAATACTTTAACCAATGGTTATAAGTCTTATATGATAAAAAAATGTTTTTACTCTTTCAAGCATGACTGTATTATTACTCAACATCAAGAATGATGTAAATTAAAAAGAAAACCTTCCTTTTAAAAGAATATGAGTGAAAGTATATTGAAAATCAATGTACTATTAAGTGGATGGATCAATTGACGTAGAGTTGTTATAAATTAACTAATGGTATCAAATTTGAGTCTTGGGTCTATGTATGTGTTAAATACTCAAAGGGAAGACTTTACTGCTTATAGTACTTCTACAAGAGTATTATGTCAAGTAAGATTACCTCTTGTTTTGGATATTGAAGTGCTACCTATAAGAATTTCAATCCAAGATGACAACCTTCCATCCAGGATGTGCTAATGCAAAGCGAATATTATACGGGTTGCATGGAGTGTCTAGAGATGGCATGGTGATTAAGGCATACTTAGGATTTGGCTTTATAATTTTGTGTTGTGAGTGAGTAATTGTGGAATAAGCAGGTACAACTTGTGGTAGTGGAGTTTGGATAGAAGACGATGTCTTAAGTGGTTGTGTTGAAGTAGGAGGCCTAATCTCAAGCTTTGGTTCAGTTTGTGAATGTTGTGACTCAAGTTGCTCAAGTTCAGGTAATGAGGATTGTTCTGGTTGACCAATAGACACAACAAGAAGTTGTAAGGCTAGAGATTGCACTAGAGGTGTTGGTAAAGTACTTGAGCATGGTGGAGTGGAAGCAAAATCTGTTGTTGTCAAGTCTGCACAAGAGGTGGAGTTAGTATTAGGTAGCCAAGAGTCAAATATACTAACTACATGTGATGTGGGAGAGGGAATTGTATTATGATGATTAGTCTTATATGGAAAGAATAACTCATCAAAAACAACATGTCGAGAAATAAAAAATTTCTTACTAGAAGGATCAAAGCATTTATATCATTTATGTATATCACTATATCCAACAAAAACACAAATAATAGTTTTTGGGTCAAATTTGTTACGTTGTGTATCCCAAGTGTAAGGAAAACATTTAGAGCCAAAGACTCACAGTGAAGAATAGTTAGGATGTGTCTCATGCAAGGCAAAGTAAAGAGTTTTAAAATTAGTAGAAGAGGACAAAAGTCTATTAAAAAGATAAACAACTATAGTAAAAGCTTTAACCTATAGGCAAAAAGGTGCACCACTATGGGCAAGATAACTGATGAATAGTACTTGTTAAACGAAAATGAGTTGAAAGTTTGGAGTTGATGAATTCACCTCCTTCATCATAATGAAAAACTTTGATTTCTTTATTAAATTGTTTTTTAACATATTGTTCAAAAGATAGGTAAGCAGTAAGAAAATCATATTTATATTGTAAGGGATAATCCATGTATACCTAGAAAAATCATCAACCAAGCATGCATAATATTTGAAATTACTGGTAGAAAAGATAGGAGCAGATCCCCACAAAGTTACAATGTATTTTTTCAAAGATAGAAGAACTAGAATGCTTAGAAAAAGAGAAAGGCAATTTACTAAGTTTTCCCAATTGACAACTATCACAAAGATGTTTAGATTTCAAGGTTCCAACTACATCAATTAATCCTTTATTCTTTAGTAATTGTAAAGCCATAGTTTATGGATGTCCTAGACGTTAATGCCAAATATCTATTGATCCTTATTTGAAACAATGTGAGAAATACAATTCAGAAAATGGGGAAAGAATATATAAGTCACCCTTGCACCTCCCATGATCATTGGTTTCCCTGTTTCTCATTCCTTAACACAAAAACAAGCATTAGAAAACTCACAATTAACAATAAATTATTTTGTTAGTTGGCTTATAAAGAGCAAATATTTTGTTAAATCAGGGACAAGTAAGACATCATGAAGAGGTAGAATAATTTTTTTTTTGCTTAATGAATAAGTCTCCAATACCTAGAATTGGGAAAGAAGAACCATCACCAATAAGCACATATTCTATACCTAAATATTGTCAAATGT
Source organism: Glycine soja (assembly GCF_004193775.1). NCBI lineage: Eukaryota > Viridiplantae > Streptophyta > Magnoliopsida > Fabales > Fabaceae > Glycine > Glycine soja. Next base: position 7,957,528 of record NC_041015.1, on the reverse strand, counting down.
TACTCAACATACTAGCTTTACTTGTCATGTGATTGGAGGCTCTGGTGTTAGAGGTTCATTCTATTTCAGCAATTGTGTTGTCTAAAGTGAGGGTTGCAAGTGCTTAAGGTATATCATTAGATCGAGTTGGTTTCTTAGGCACCCACCAGCATATCTTTGTTATATGCCCCACCTTGTCACAATATTCACATTTTTCATTTTGATATCGCTCTTGTTCTGCAAAAGTCATGCAACGTTTTCCCAACGGCGGAGGACGTCCTTGCTGGGTGCTCAAAATGGTTTGGTTTTTATTTTGGTTATTAGGTTGTTGAGCATGAAACCTCACCTTATTAGTGTGAAGGCTTGATAATTCCCTAGGTGTTGAGAGGAAACTTGATGTGATCGTTGTTGTTGGCCATAGAAAGCCACTTGAGGAGCAGAAGAGTTGTGCATATTGGAAAACCTATCATGACATTGATCATGACTTTGGAGGTGTGAGATTAACTCAGAGTAAAATGGCCTTGGAGGTTTTAGCATGGTTGTTATGAATGTTTCATATTCTGGCCCAAGGCTTGTGAGGAGATAGAGTACTTTTTCTTTGTCTGGGACATGTTTCCCAATTGCAGCAAAGTTGCCGCAGAGACCTTTGAAAGTGTGAATGTGTTTGTCAAATGCTTTGGTCATCTTGCCTGCGAAAATATGTGATTTGTTGCCAAAGTGTGAATTCACGTTCTTGTGAATCTTCCACATATGAGTCTTTAAGTGCAATCCAAACAACATGGGCAATGACTAAGCCAACAATGAGTCCAAGTGCTTCCTCGGAGAGTGTTTCAATTATCCATCCTCGAAGAAGATGATCTGTCTTGTGCCAAACAATGAAATTATTTGTTAATTTTGGAACTAAATTTTATGAGTTTGTTATGTCATTAGAATTTGGTGTGCTGTATTGAGTGGGAGTTGAATCATCATTTGTAAGGTGCTTGTTAAATTCTTGGCAAATATACCAAGTCGCATAAATAGTATAAAATAGAAGTCCAAATATCATATCCACAGGGACTCACGTAAAACTTGACAAAATAATAAAGTTCACTAACTATGGCTTTCGGAAACAACAGTTATAATTTGATTTAAATGTGAAAATGTAAATATCAAGAACATAAATAATAAAAAAAAATTGTTTTCGACATTTTTACGAACACATGGAGTGCGATAAAAAGAAGTAAAATAATAGAATAAAAGAGTTGGGATTGATTTCATTAAACCTCCTCCTCATTCAAAGAAAGGTAATCTAGTTCAAAACCCAATTATTATCATCAACTCACAAAAATACTCAAACCTTGATCCCTCAGATCGAAAGAATTTGAGTCCCTTGACCAAACTATCAATCCCTTGATTAGTCTAACCAAATGACTTGCTTTAAGATCAAAAGTTAAAAGATGCTAACAAGCTTTGCTTTATCCTTATACATAAAACCCATTAGGTGTTCCTCTCCATTTCTAAGTTCAAAAGCATTTTCGAATGATAATTTAAACCACAAAATTAAGAAAAGGGTGATTAAGCCAAAGCAAACATTAATGCATAGAAGAGAACACTTAATAATGAACAATAAACATAGATTAATAATCAAAATGTAAACATAAGGATGGGTTCAACTACATCAACCCTAAAATGGGTAAACCTAAATACATTACTACAAGAAGAAAAGAAGAAAATAGATGAAAAAGATTATGAGAAATGGTAAGGAAGCCATGGAGGTCAACAAAGAACATCCCAACTACAACCTAAAACCCTAGATAGTTCCCCCAACCAAATATGTCTTCTATTCGCATCCTTGGGGCTTAAATAGGGCCAAATGCTTTGCACTATAGTTTCTGCGTAATTGATTTGTGAACTCAGTGTGCACCTGCTTAGCATACAAAAGTTGCATTGGTTCAAGTGGCTGTAGGCTGAGCCTGAGGTACATGCTGAGCCTAACATGTCTAACCCCTTTAGCCTAAAAAATTTCCTTTAAAAGGGCCTTGAATTGGGTCTCAACACTAGCGCTCTTCTTTCTTCATTTATTTCTACAACAAAATAAACTAAAATTAGATGAAAAACCAGACATTTAAACTATTTTAAAGCTATTCTAATTTATTCAAAACTTAATTATAAACAAAGCCAAACAAGTTTAAATGTATTGAAATATTAAAATAATTGCCCATAAAATGGTCACTAAAATAACGTTCTTAAGGCAATTATCAGTGACCAACCAAGTCTTGTCTTTCTACTAAGGCTAAGGCTAAGGCTTATTCATGCCACATTGGGTAGTTTGTAGGGATGAGTTTGAGAGTGATGAAATTGCCAACATTGAGGGATAAGGAAGTCATGTTGTAGCAAGGTGTTCACAAAGGCTCTAGATACCAAGAAGAAAAGTGATAAATGGTATAACTTTTATTATAAACATGAACACACTTGATACAAGAGAGATAGAGGAAATATATAACATAGTGTACAACGGTTCTGCATAAAGGAAATAATTGCATATTAAAGGATTTAAATATAGACTAAGTTTCATGATTATGTTTAGGTAGAATTTGGTTTATTTGCTGGATTGTTTTGTGCCACATAAAGTGTATTAATCCTCTAACAGTTTTCCATTATTGGTGGCACAATTATGGCGATTTTGTTTCCACCAGCTCCTTGTTTCCTTTTTCTGCATAATTACCATAATTGTCATCTATGGACAACTTGTTACTGTTAATATTTTACACCATTAGAATGATGAAAGAAGTGGTAACCCAAGTGAACCATTGTAGTTGCAAGTTGTGGAGACAAAAAGAATCAGTGGAGTGGAGGAAGATCAATCTATATTGTCTGCTGAAGGTGTGGATTATGATGGTGAAGCCAAGTTACTTGAGGATCTGGTGTTGGGCGACGAAGGTAAAGATGAGTGTTTTCAAAGTTATCAGGGTAGTAGGTCGAAGGAGAAGACTATACAATACTCACTGGCTCAACACCATGATTATCCTCTAGACAATTCAGAGATATGTATCCAAGGGTTAAAAGAAAGAGAAAAAAAGAGTCATTGATAGAGGGGGAATTCAAACAATTATACGAGATAACATTGTATATCTAGGACACAACAAAGTATTATGCCTCAAGGATGGGGACAATAGAAGAGCATTTAATGAAAGTGGTAAGGTTGGAGTGTTACATGAGGCAAATGAGAACTTTGGTAAAAGTCAATCAAGAGGAAAAGAGGCTATGGGAAAGAAAAATCACAGAGGAGGTAAAATTAATTAAAATATAGGGAGCGCGGGATTGGAAAAAGAAGGTAAAGACATATGAGATGGCTCTGACTTGGGAGAAGCACAAAATAAAAAAAGGGTGAATTGGGGATGTGGGGATGATCATGTGTTAAGTAGGGATGGGGAAAATGGGACTTAGATCAGTGGCTCATATATGAGAACAACCCAATCTAATAAGGTGTCAAGGGAGAGGATTAAGATATCTAAATTAGGCCAACTCCTGGAGTCGAAACATAAAATATGAAAAAGAGTTTGAGGGATGTAGCTTGATGATAAAAGGGTTTTTAGGGGCATATAGGAAAGATGTTGTTACGAATATATAGGGACAACATAATATGATTGACCGTTGAGTTAATCTATTAAAATATGGTGTTAAGAGTGAGCCTATTATGAATATATACTAGGGAAATGACATGCAAAGTTGAATCACTTGATGCAGTTGGATGTTAATGTGTCGAGTTCATTTGGAATTTTATGTATTGGCTTGAATTAAGTGTAAGATAAATAAATCTACCAAAAAAGAATTTAGAACACTAACATAACACTTGTTGAAGATATGATAAAAAAATATGAGAATGACATGTGTGTAGTGTGACCTGCAAAAACTCAAAAGCTAAGTCTTCCTTTTCCTGATCACACTATCCTTATACTAGAGTTTTCAATGGGACAAACCCTATAGAGCAATTGATAACGTGACGGCAAAAGGGACCTAACCTTATTATTTATTAACCCTAAGCATCTCCCATTATGGGCCTAGTGATTATACCTACACTAATCAGAATTAGGTGTTCAAAGCCCGTAAACAATTAATCACATTATTAGTGAGCTTAAATATCATCAAATGGATCATAGTATTAGCCCTTTTTGAAAAAATAAAATATTACAATTAATTGTGACCCACAAGAATAGATAGGAAATTTCAAATATCCTTCCACTTGGGCAAAATTAATTATACATTTTTAATTTTAAAAATATTTTTGAAAACGACTCTTGGGATAATAACATATTATGGCCACAAAACAAATGATCCCAAGATACAACACCTAATTAAGACTCCATAAAAAAAACCATGTAACACCAAATCAAGGTGGCAATTACATCTCTCATTGATGCAACACCTTCCATGTTTACAAATATTATCAACTTCGTTGACTAGTCATCAATGTGGAGCGTAGCAAGAAATGACGTGCCAATGTGATTAAAAAAGCCATATGTTAGATATTGGATGATCCATCACTGGGCGACCCATACATCTTTTATGATTTTGATGAAAACAAATACATATAAATTTATGTTAACCACTTCGTTGCATGTAAGCCAACATGATTGATGACTAGAAACGACACTAGAAGAGAACTATCCACAAATGGATAACTCGCATACTGGAAGCATGAAACACTCGTCCAATGCATCCAAACAATGAGTGGAACAAACATTTATTCGAATTATCTATTTATTCCATTTTATATGATTTTGTTTTTAAAATGAACATGTCTATGAAATTATCCTTTATTTCCTTTTATATGATTAACGGTCACACTGAGTTATGAATGACAGAAAAGAAAAGTCCTGATCATATCAGACAAGAATGTGCACTATCCGCTTAATTTAGGAAACAATGATCAATTTGCACAACGGTCATAACATTCAATTCACAATATACTCTCCTAAATTACAAGCGTCTCTCTTGCCTATATATTAGACAAGAACGTGCATTATCTGGTTAATTTAGGAAACAAGGATTAATCTGCACAATAGTCATAACATTCAATCCACAAGATACTCTCCGAAATTACAAGCGTCTCTCTTGCCAATATGTACAACATCAAGATTGAAGAAAAGAGACAAACGTCAATAAAAACAAAAAGTACTGCAATTTAAGAAACAAGAGAAAAAGAAGAACAACAATTGAGAAAAACACTGAGTCTAAGAGAGTTTATCTTTTGTATCCAAAGTATCAGTGAAAGATAAGAACGTTATTATAGATCCACTCTTTGAGTGTTGTAAAAAAATCTTTGATTCTATTTCAAACCTTTGTTTGCGAAAGCCAGGAGTGACTTAGTGACAAAATAATACTTGGGTGTTCTTAGATTCAAAAGAAGTCTAAAGGATATGCCATGAGTGACATTAAGAATACTTGTAAGTCAGAAATGGTAGGAAAGAATACTTGTTGTAATTAAGAGTGATTAGTGGAACCCTTTACTGGTTGGTAAAGGAGAACTAGACATAGCTCAGGTTGAGTGAATCAGTATAAAACAAAGCATTTTTATTGTTCTTCATTAGCTTATTAACAATATTTTATTATTCATCATTGTCACACCTTGCACACAAGGTTTTCCATTAAAAGACAAGTTTTCAACTCACTGGACGACAGTCCACCTATGTCACTAGACATGTGTTTTAAACTGTTATTTTAACATTTTTCATTTTCAAAAGGTTTTATATCTTGACTAACACACTATTCAACCCCCCCCCCCCCCTTCTAGTGTGATTTGTGCTATTTCACTATATCATCATTTTCTTTGTTAGTCCTCAATTTCTCTCAAGTGCTGGAAAGCCAAAGAAATTACATGATTTATCAAGAAACCATCATGCCTCAGCTCCAATTCTGGTGTCAACCATCGACACAGTGATCCTAACGACATCGAGCTTTAATAACCTCACATTTGATATACATACACAAAAGGTATCATAATGAAATTCATATCATCATTTATCCATCAAGGAAAATTTAAAATGTCAACAATACATCATTTTCTAAAATTCAAAATAAGGATCCAACAACATGAAAAAAAATAACATGAATTTAAAGCTCCCACTAACCAAAATATCAAAAGAACTCACAATGCCCATGTTTTTAACATGTCATTTAAAAACAACAGGCTTAAGTCCCTTGGTCAATGGACCAGTCAACATGGAATGTGTGTCCACATGATCTACTACTATAGAACCATCCTTCACAAGATCTCTAACAATCAAGTACTTCAACTCCAAGTGCATAGATCCTCTAGAAATCTTGTTATTCTTTGTATAAAACACAACAACGTTGTTATCACAAAAAATCTTCAGTGGCCTAGCAATAGAGTCCATAATGCGAAGCCTTCTCATAAGATTCCTCAACCAAATAACATGAGTACTGGTAGCAAAATAAGCAATGAACTCTGCTTGCAGAATAGAAGAGGGAATAAGAGTTTGTTTCTTACTCTTCCAAGATATCGCACCCTTAGCCATCATAAAGATGTATCCAGAATTTGATCTCCTATCATCAGAGCACCCACCAAGATCTGAATTTGTGTATCCTGCAACCTCTAAGTTATCAACTCTCCTATACATAAGCATATACTCCTTAGTCTTCTGCAAGTTCCTCATCCCTTTCTTAGTAGTTATCCAATGACCATTCTGAGGGTTTAACTAGTATCTATCAAGAACACCAACTATGAAAGCAATATCGAGTCTAGTGCATACCTGAGCATACATGAGACTTCCCAAAGCACTCCAAAAAAAGGTATGTCGTTCATCTCTGTTTGCTCAATCTTATTCTTAGGACATTGGTCCTTGTTGAATTTGTCACTTTTGACAACTGAAACATCTCTAGGTTTACAATTATGCATATTGAATCTCTCTAAGACTCTATCAATGTAAGCCTTTTGAGATAACCCGAGTGTATGGCACGATCTATCTCTATGAATCTCAATCCCCAACATAAAATAGGCCTCACCAAGATCCTTCATGTCAAAAGATCTCGTTAGCATATGTTTTCTCTCATGCAAAATGCTAAGGTCATTAGAAGCCAACAATATATCATCCACATAGAGCACAAGGAAAATAAATTTGCTCCTACTAACCTTGAGGTATACGCATTAATCACCCTTATTTTCCTTAAATCCCATGGAGGTCACCACTTCATCAAATTTTAGGTACCACTGTCTAAAAGCTTGTTTCAAGCCATAAATCAATCAACCTCTTTAGTTTACATACCAAGTCTTCATTACCACTAATGCAAAAACCTTCAGGGTGTTGCATGTATACTGTCTCGCTTAAATCACCATTCAAAAAAGTTGTCTTCACATCCATTTGGTGCAACTCCAAATCAAAGTGAGCTATGAGGGCCATAATGATTCTAAAGGAATCATTTGTCGATACAAAGGAAAAAGTATCTTTAAAGTCAATACCCTCCTTTTACATAAAACCCTTTGCCACCAGTCTAGCCTTGAATCTCTCAATGTTACCATTTAAGCCATTCTTTGTCTTGAATACCTATTTACAATCGATTGCCTTAAAATTCTGAAGTAATTCAACTAGCTTCCATACTCCATTAACTAACATAGATTGCATCTCTTTATTCATTACATGTTTCCAAATTTGTGATTGAGGGCAAGAAACAACTTCTTGATCGATCTTTGGATCAACAATATCTCTAATGTCACATGCATACTCACTAAGATAGACTTGAAAGTCATCACCAATAGCAGGTTTCTTCTCTCTAGTTGACAGGATAATAGCTAGGAGGATTTGAAAATCATTATGGCATTAAGATTTCCAAGGTTTAGTCAAGGCTTAGCTCAAGACCCTACTACTCGTCGTATTTGGTTTGGTATTGCTACCGCGCATGGCTGTTATTGAATCCCTTGCTATTTCATATGAGTAACTATCCAATTCCATAACAGAAAGAGATGGGACTAGAGCTTTTGGCTTTCTTCCTTCACTTCAATCAAGGGTTGCTGCTAGAAGGGCTCTTGCCCATGTCTAATGCCTTATTCTATTATATGAAGATGGAGAGCTCCCACGTATCATATATACCTCCAAAATAAAGAGCCTTGAATACAAGAAGAAACGCACTAAAAGCGAAATTGCTGCTACTTTGATTCATATGTTGGTGCTTTCTATTTTATTGTATTGAAAGGCCCAATGAATTGGGATTTCCCTATTGGGCCAGGTCATTTTGGGACAAGCAGATCATTTATGATAAAGAGGCATCCACAATAAGAAACAACTTCTTGACCACTCTTTGGATAAAAAATATCTCTAATTTCACATGCATCCTCACTAATATAAACTTAAAAGTTTGTCTATACAAGAAACATAAATCAAATTCCTCCTAAAAGAAGGTACATAAAAGGTATCCTTCAAAACAAATTCAAATCTAGAAGCTAAAACTAGGTTGACATCTCCCACTTTCTCAACGCAAACTTCAAGATCATTTCCTACCCTTCACATGCTTTCCCTTAGACTAGGTTCCCTTAAATTTCTGAACCTCTCTTAATTTTTGCCTATAGCCAAGCCTTGAACTTTCCACAATCAAATTTCTTATTCCCCTTCTCCCTACACCAAAAACACCAAATACATTTCTTAAAGATAGTTGGCTTAGGACCTCCTACATTGCGATGCTGACCTTTTACTTGGTTTTCCGAACCTTGATATCTATGAGAAACATTAGATGCACTCTTTGTATTTTTCTAGTCCCCCTTTCCAAAAGTGGGTTTGCCATGGACTAATAACATGGCTATATCACTCTTTTCTTTGTTAAGTTTTGCTTCCTTGGCAACACACTTGGTAATAAGGTAATTTACAGTCCATTTCTCACCAATGGTATTGTGGGTAGTTTTAATTTGTGTGAAATTAATGGGTAGGCTATTTAAGGCATGTTTAACTATGAATTTTTTTCATTAAGGTCAATTTGGTGAGATTTAAACTTGGTTTAAATGTGAACAATCTTCATAATGAATTCCTTTGCACCCCTAACATTATCGTATCTTATGTTTGTTAACTACTTCATTAGACATCTAGACTCGGTGTTATCAAATATGTGGTACCTCTTTCCTAAAGCATCGAGGAACTCCTTAACTATCGCTTTCTTTGGCAGACCACTTAGAAGATGTTTAGAGATGGTCTTCTTAATAGCAATCAAATTCAATGTATTAGACCTCTCCCACTTAGCCAAAAGTTTATTATATTTAGTCATGTTCTCCGAATTTATCATAAACTTACTCTCTCATAAAGCTAAATCAAGATAAGAAATTCCCAAAGAGAATTTCAGATCTTGCTTCCAATTGCAATAATTTGATCCATTCAAGATTTCAATGGAAACATAACAGTTGTTCACAGAAAATTTCACTATTAAGTCAGAATAATAATACATTAGGACATATTACAAGACAAGATATAGATAAAAAAAGGAAACAAGCTATCAATGTGAGGCCAATATAATAGTACATTCTCCTTTAGGTAGAATGCATAAACCAAGGTTACAACTTAGGTCAACAATACCTTGGGTTAATCTATGAGCATACACAAAATTCTAAAAATTGTCCCCTTTGGGAAGACAAAATCCTTAAACGCAGTGCATTCTCCAATAACTTCATCCATTCTTAACTCTCAACCTAAACATACGACAACCCCCTTTGGACAAACAATCATATGCAAAGACCGAAACCATTCCTCAAATTTTAAAAAAAAATCATGAATAAATATAAGTGGTCTCACTTTGGCAGTAATGACTTATGGTAACCCATGAAAAATATCATGCATGAATCAGTTTCCTCTTGTCCAAAACCATGATCGAGTCAACAAACAAATGCATCAAAAGAACATCTTTACTGGTCATAAATCAATTAAAGAACATTCTCCACATGTTTTGAACTCATACAATAATGACCATAAATTAAGGCATTCAAGCATTTAAAATTTAACTAGACAAATATCAACAATATTCATAACATCAGAAATTAATAGGATGTGTAGAAGATATATTTTTCAATTATTAACACAATTTCATACTTAGAAAAGAAAATAAAAATTAACACATTCAAGTAACATGAATAGGTTTGGTTTGGTAAGTGTATCATAGATTCGAACTCACAAGGCGTTAACCACGAATTCATTATTAGTAGTTCCCAATAAATCATGATGAAATCCCACATGCATCATAAAACAAATTGCCCACAAAAGGTTCAACACTATAAAAAAACTCAATGTGCATTCAATAACCAATAGAATAAATAGTATTTATTAATGTACAACAGTTAGCTTGAAGTGAAAAAGAAAAAAAAAACTTAATACCATCGTGTTTGAAATTGCACAAAATAACAAATCATTTTTAATCCGTACAAAATAACAAATCTAGCTGTTTATATTAATATAACATAATTGTTTATATTGATATAACAAAATGCGAACATAATATAATATTATATTAATTGGAACAAAAGATTGCAGGGATAGCAATTCAGTTAAAAAAATATAGATTCCATAATTACAATTAACAATGAAAGAAATTGACTATGATCGTATAACGAATATAAACACGCAATAATAATTGAAATCAAAAGAATGTAATAAATAAAGATGAAGTTCTAAATCTTATAAAAGTTAGTTTTGATATCGAATGTAAGATATATAAATTTACTAAAAAAGAAATTATATGAGTTTAGAACACTGACATAATACTTAGTTGTTGAAGACATGATAAAAAAAAGATGAGAATATATGTACAGTGTGACCTACAAAAACCCAAAAGTTAAATCTTTTTTTGTGATCACATTCTATGTATACTAGAGTTTTTAATGGGACAAATCATATAGAAAAATTGATAACATGACAACAAGGGAACCTAAACTTGCTATTTATTAATCATGGATACCTCCCGTTATAGACTCAGTGTTCAGGCTCACACTGTTTTTTCACACTAATTAAAATTAAGTGTTCAAAGTTCATAAACAATTAATCATATTATGAATGGACTTAAATATCATCAAATAATTATAATATTAACTCATTTTTAATAAAATAAAATATTACAATTAATTACAAGCCACAAGTATCAAAAAAATTCTAACATTAAGTGCTTCATCTGATAATATATGTTTCTTAGATGGTATTTTAACGGCACTGCAATTTTATGTAGTGGGTGCTGGGAAAGGGATTTATAGTAGGTTTAACTTTTGTAAAGGGAAGGGGATTATTGTTACTTTTATGTTTGTACTAATATTTTCCTTCAATGCTTGTATGACTTGTGACATATAGAGGACTTATAATATATATATTTTTTCCCCATCGAAAGAAAGAAAAAAAAAAATCTCCACTGATATTTACAATTCCTTATGATGATTTTGATAGAAAGAGATGAAAATAACTTACAACTTACATAAAAATAGTTTTATCCTATTTTTTTATCACACAAACAATAACATGATTCCTTGAGATTTTTTTTACTTTTTAATTATAAAAATGCACTTTATTTACTTTTTATTTTTATAAATTATATAGGAAATAGTGAAAATAAAAAATTGTAATTAAAAGTGAAAATATAGAATAAAAAAATAGTGTCTTTAAAACTAAATAGCCCCTAAATTTAATAAATTTTCTTTTTTTTCAAATAGAAAATAATTACATGTAAAATGAAAAAAAAAATATTTCTTTGATAAAGGGGGATTGTGCCCTATTGTTAACCTGACTATCGGTCTTGGTTCAAATAAACTTGCTCATGGGTTGAGTTATCAAATATAACTCGCATCCAGATCATACTCTCGCCAGTGTATGGGAATAATATTTTAAAACGTTTCATGCTTTTTGCCCAAGATGCTCTCTCACCTTTGCATCATCTTCTAATTTTCAGGTTTATAGATACTTTACCCCGCTGTAAGGTTTGCCCTTAAGAAGTAATACATACTATTGGATGTTCTTCAAATTATTGTTTAAAACTGATAACATTATCTAATCAGAATTTAGTCAAACTATCATTTGTGGATGAAAATGAGTTAGCATGAGGTGCACAAATTATTATTCTGCTTCCTAGAATACAACTTAACCATTATGCGAAGTGGAGATACGCAAGTGCCCTACAGCCTAGAGGACATGATCTGTGAGATATTACAACCTAAAGTCTAGAAAAGGATTAAACAAAATTGATAAGTAAGGCCTTATATAATAAATAGAATATGGGAATCACTGAACGAGCAGTACATTAAATCCTACAAGGCTATCCTGTTACTATTGGGCAAAACTTAGATACAATCTTTTATATTCAATTCGTATTGCTCTCTAAAATCACTTTAGTAATTTGCACAAAAATGTTTTGCAATAAATATCAAGACAAGTCACTGAATTGAACTCTAGTTCTAATTTGAGAATAACAACAAAAACACTTGAAGATAATTGTATCTAGGTTTATTCATTATTCTGTACTGGTCATGCTTGATTATTGGAGTTATATAGGTAAAAAATAACTGCTCCATCTAATCATATTCATAGGGATTTAACTTCAATTTGGTTCTTTTAACACTTATTAATCATTTATTCCATGAACTTTGAGCGTTAGAGTAACTTTATAGGTATTATATGTTGTCCGAAACAACTAGACTGTTACATGGAGAACTAGAGCGTTGAAGTGACTTTGTAGATACTAACTACTCTTGTTTCCTGGAGAGGATATAATGTTAGACTGACTTGTCACACCTCGGCAGAAGAGTATGCCAGATTTTTGCTGGTAAAGGTTCTTATGATATCTTTCTTCAAAAAACCTTTCAGCATATAATATAAATGAATTTAATATCACACTTTAATCTAAAAAATTATTTTATTCTTACTTGATATGAAATTTCACCTCGCACTCGTACTCGGACAAAATCCAATCCCAGTTGGTAATTGCATCTAAGTTTTGTTCATTAGTGTATACAATGCATACATAAGTTCAAGCAATGGTGAGCTTGTTACACCGAGGAGACAAAGAGCGTTCTCCACGGTTGCTCTGTCGGTCCATAAAGTACTTTAAAAGAATGTGAGATTCATCCCACGATGTGGCCGCCCTTAGACCTTCATTTTTTTTTAATTCCCTGACAGAATTCCTCTGTGTTTATTATATTCATATTGTAGACTCCCACGTTCGTTGTTCTATATCAACTACAACGCGCATGCTAAGCCCCTCCCAGTTCTAACTCCTAACTACATCACTATCACCATTAATTAACACTTATTAATCTTGGTTAGTCACCTCTCAATGATTAACACTTAGACCCCATTGTCATTTCGAGCACAATTTAATTGAGCCCTAAGGTGTTTAAAACCCATTGAAATATTACATTATTCTAAATTATCACCAATGAACTTGGTCCCATATGAGTTGTCCTTTGCCCTCAGTGGACTCCTGAGTTCAGTTACAGAGAACTAGGACCTATCCATGACACAATCATTACAATTTTAAAATGCTATTAACAATTGAAGTCAATGCTTACACTAACACTTTTCTTGGGATTGGGTATAAATATGTCTATAGTTTTTGCTTATGTCAAGCAAACATTTAACTAGAGCTTCAATTCTCTTTGCAGTGGCATTACACCACACAAGAATAACCAACCAACCAATCCTCTTGGCCTTTTCTTTTTTTCCTAAACACAAACAATAGAATGGAACCTGCAGGAGCCTTCCCTGATGGAGAATGGGATTTCTTTCGCCGAATATTTGCCGGTGAGGATCATGAGCATGATTTATTCACACCCCAATTTCCACTTCTGCTTGATGGCGATGATGAATTGAACATTGTGACACAACCCACATTTTGTGCTGCTCCTGAAGTTGGTGAAAATGAGCGTATGTTTTATTCTTTAGATGCTCACCACTCAAATTCTTCTCAGTATATTTCACAAGAAAGTAGCCATAGTAATAGTAGCAATTGTAGTGGTGATGACACTATCTTCATTGCCAATCCGGGTAGCACAAACTATTATTTTAGTTACCCTGATCATGTGCTAGCAAATAATGCATGTGTATATTCCATGGATGAGAAATATTTTGCCTCTTTTGTCCCATCGCTTGCTGACATTGTAACGGAAGAGAGTGTCAAGTTGCATGAAGATGTAGCAAGTGATGACAGATTGGAGAATTCTGAATGCAATCAAATGGAACCTATCGTTTTTCCCAGCAAGCAGTTGCAGCTCAAAAGGAAGCTTGATGTGCCTGCTGAAGATAAAATGAACAAAGGATCTGAGAATCAAAAGAAAAGGGCTCGTGCTTTAAAAGATGTAAGTTTTTCTTTTTAAAATAATTATTGTAAAAATAAATAAAATTATTATACATAATGATTTATAATTAAATGAAAAGTTGGAAGCACAAATCAGTTTTGATCCTTAAAATTCATAAAAATATCATTTTAATTCTTGAAATTGTCAAATGACATGTTATTTTAATTCCTAATCTTACAATATGAAGTTCATTTTTTAGTCCTTGGAAATGCAACAATAAAGATCAAAATGACATTTATTTAGTAGTATCAAGGATTAAAATAATATTTATATAATTTTAGGATCAAATTGATCAAAACTTAAAGTTTGCTACTAAGCTATTCTACATTGAAGGTGGAAATTTGTAACAGTTTGCTGTGTTTCCACGATCAGGGGCAAGGATGCATGAAAAACACATGGTCCAAGAAGAATCAGAAACATGCCAGCAACGGGGAAGAAGCAGAAGAGACTAATGCAGGTTCAGATGGGCAAAGCTCTAGTAGTAACATGTCAGAGGATGATAACATTTCTAAATCTGCTCTCAACTCAAATGGGAAAACAAGAGCAAGTAGGGGATCAGCAACAGATCCCCAGAGTCTGTATGCAAGGGTATGTAATTAATTAATCACATTCAAATACAAAACCAGTTTTTATTTTATTTTTGTCCTTATGTGATGTGCTTGCTTAGTATACTTTGTGTGAGGTACTTATATATGCATATTACTCTTCTTGAATCTTGCAGAAAAGAAGAGAGAGAATAAATGAGAGACTAAGAATCCTACAGAATCTTGTCCCAAATGGAACCAAGGTAAATAATGTAATTTTTGTTTTTAATATTGAAGTCAGTGGTGTGGGGCATAAGCCAAATTCAATGGAGTTGTGTATTAATTTCATGGATGGTCGTGTATAATGTAGGTTGATATAAGCACAATGCTTGAAGAGGCAGTCAATTACGTGAAATTTTTGCAGCTCCAGATCAAGGTATGTGCACTTGAAAATCATTGTTTTCTCTAATTTAGGGACATTAATACGAGTTATATACATTGTCTTATATTACTATTCTATCATAAATTATTATTTGAATTATTTTAAGAAAAGTTAACAATTTTATTTTACCTCATATTTCATAAAACTTTTTATATTGTCGGTGAATATTTTTTTTTTCTCTTAATATATTAACATATGTACAATCAAATTATAACTCTATATTTTTCTTTTTTGTGTAGCTTTTAAGCTCCGATGATCTATGGATGTATGCTCCACTTGCTTACAATGGGCTTGATATTGGACTCAATCTCAACTCCCTATCACTTTAAGAGGGTAGAGGACAAGTTTACTACCGTTTTAACAACAAAGGGAAAACAACTAGTAGAAAAAAAATGTAAAATAAAATTGAGCAATATGGGTATTCTAACATGTTAATATTGGCTAATGTGAAATAAAATAGCAGTTTCGTTCTTAAAGAGAATCGTCACTTTTTCATTATTAATCACGTGGCGTTCCTGTCTGACTTTTGCGAAAATCATTAAATGATTGGGCAGCCACCTTGTTGCTCTACCTTAGGGACTGCCTATGTTCGAAGAACATCCTAGTAATGAGCTCAAACCCAAAGTGCACGAGTTACAGTAATTGCAAGAATTATACTAAAGAAAAGGAGGAGGGCATCATAAACAAACATAGAAACTGAAAAGTTAGAGAATGAAATGATACCAAGGGAGGTGGCGGAATGTGTGAGAGGTAATGAAAGCATGTAAAGGAAAAATACTATTCCTAATTTTACAACTAGAAGTGATAAAAATAACAATTCAGATTTTTCATTGATAAAAAGATACAATATATTTATAAAATCACACTCGAAACATTTCTAACAAACTCTATTATAGAATCTACCTATGTGAGATATTACGTATATTTATCTATTATCATTAAAACACAAATAATGAATATTAATATTAACAATGGACCTAAAAGTACATAATACTATTAATACTTTAGTAGGCCTCCGGAGTAGTGTATTATCCCTAACATGTGACTTAAAAAGAAGGAAAAAAGGAAAGAGGAAGGAAAAAAATTCATTATAAATTAAAATGGAGAAGAAATGTTCCATGAAAGAAGAAAGTGTCACGGCCGTTGAACCCTAGCATCGTTGCTTCAAATAGTTTTTTTTGTTGTTGTTTTTTTTTAGATAACATTTTTATTAGAGGTAATCTTATTGAGTTACAAGTGACAAAAAAAATTTCTTCATGTAATTGCATGTCCAAGACTCAAACCTAAGATTTTGAAAAGATTTTAAATAGTTTTTTTTAAATATTCTAGTCTAAACTGAGCATTCGTACCATGCAAGATCAATTTTCCTGTGACAAAATTAGAAGAGAATAAAAATGATACCTTATAAGGAAGAAAGGCAACTTGGTATGGTAGGAATTCTCACAGCCCATAGTAGCATTTGGGCTAGGGTGACAATATCCTAACATCACACTCACGTGGGCTTCAACAGAGGCCGTCATTTCCATTACCCATTAGGGATATGCTAGGTGCACCCAGCAATTCAATGAAAGGTCAATTTTGCCCTTCATTTAAAAAAATAAAAAGCAATTTTTTTCCTCTTTCGGAAGCATTCTCTCTTTTTCACTGTGTCTCTTCCGCAAAAGCTTCTTCTCTTCTCTCTTCCCCGACAAGCTTCTTCTCCGCGAGCTTCTCCAACAGCCCTTGGACCCATTTGCTTTCGAGGTAGGTGGCCTTCTTCTTAGCTTTGGTTTTGTTATGCACTACATTAGGGTAGGTTAGTGTAACGTTAGGTTAGTGGAACCTTAGGGTAGAAGACGGAACCTTAGGGTAGAAGACGAAACCTAGGGTAGAAGACGAGAGGGGAGAAGACGAGAGGACGCCGGAAAAAATGGCGCAAAAGGCTGACGACGGCGTCTTCCGGAAGACCCGTTAGGGGTTCTTCCGGAAGTTCCGGAAGAACCTTTTCCGGAAAGTTTCCGGAAGAAGTGTTCTTCCGGAAGTAACCAAACGTCTTCCGGAAGAACACTTCTTCCGGAAGACTTCCGGAAAACCTCTTCCGGGAACTTTCCGGAAGAAGTGGTTCATCCGGAAGAATTCCGGAATACGCGCACTTCCGGAAGAACCCCTTCTTCCGGAAGAACCACTTCTTCCGGAAGTGGTTTTTTTGTTTTTTTTTTGTGTTTTTTTTTTAAAAATTTTTTTTAAACAGAAATTGTTTTGTTTTTTTTTAAATGAATTATTTTATTTATTTTGGTTATTTTGTTTTTTAGATTTTATGAAAAATGAAGTTTGGGTTTTTGATGTCATATTTTTTTTATAATTTAAATTGTGTATTTTTACTAAATATTAATTTGTAAATTAATTTTTTTTTATAAAAGTAGTTGTGTTTGTTTTTGTTTATTGTTTTTTTTTAAATTAGTGTTTTTTCTTTAAAAATGAAGTTGTCTATTTTTATAATTAAAGTTGTGTGTTTTGGAAGTTTTATAAAAATACTAATTTTTTATAATTAATTAGTTTATTTTATTATAAATGAAGTATTTTATTTACTAAAAAAATTGTGGATGTTTACTAAATAATTTTTTTTTACATTAGTTGTTTAATTTTTTTAAAAAATTAAGTTGTGGATGTTTAGTAATGAATTATTTTTACATTAGTTGTGCTTTGTTTTTATAAATGAAGTTGTTTATTTTTTTTAAAAAAAAATTAACTTGTTGATGTTTACTAAGTAATTTAGTTGTGTTTTTTTTTTAGAAATGAAGTTTCTTATTTTTTTTTTAAATTAAGAGTTGGATGTTTACTAATTAATTTTTTTTACATTAGTTGTGTTTTTTTTTATAAATGAAGTTGTTTAATTTTTTTTAAAAATTAAGTTGTGGATGTTTAGTAATGAATTATTTTTATATTAGTTGTGTTTTTTTTTTTATAAATGAAGTTGTTTAATTTTTTTAAAAAAAATTAAGTTGTGCATGTTTATTAATAATTTTATTTTACATTAGTTGTTTTTTTTTATATAAATGAAGTTGTTTAATTTTTTTTTTTAAATTAGGTCGTGTATGTGTGAAAATAATTTGATTTAAGTTAGTCTTATTTGTTTAAAAATAAAGTTGATTTTTTATAAAGAAAATTGTGTATATTTTGACCGAAAAAAATACGTATTCGACATGATTTACAGATCATGGCCAGAACACGAGGTTTAGGTCGTGCCATAGGTAGAGTTGTAGGCAGAGATAGAGCTGCTGACGAGGATGCTGGCGATGTTCCCGAGAGGCGTAGGCCTACTGCCTCAGCCCGTAGGCTACGCGTTCATCAGATGACTACGGAGGGACGTGATATGGCTGAGGACGTCACTGACATGACTGATGATGTCCCTGAGCAGCCTACGGAGGCACCTGAGATGCGTGCGGACGCACAGGGTGCTGATAGTGGTGAGGGGTCAGATGGTGATGATGCTGCAGAGGGATTCCCTGGTGGTCCACGTGACCCGTCAGTGCTCACATCATTTGCCGAGCATGTTGCACATGCCGTGTGGAGTGGACAGGTATTTTAATTTGTTAATTATTTGTCATTGTTTATTTATTTGTTTATGATTAATTTTTTTTAATAATTGTATAATTTGTACTTCAAATCAGGAACGTCCTGATTTGAAGTTAGTGTCACATGGGAGGAAGCTGACACTGATTGGGAGGCCAGTGCCTGAGATTGAAGGCCTGGTGGCTGCCACAGGATTAAGTCCACTGATAGATTGTTCAGTTATTACTGGCGATCTTGGACTTATATCCGCATTTGTGGAGAGGTGGCACAGTGAGACTAGCACCTTCCACCTTCCAGTAGGAGAGCTGACGATCACATTGGATGATGTGTCGTCCATTCTACATTTGCCCATCACTGGCGCCTTGCACAGTTTCCACGCTCTTTCTACGGAGGAGGCCAGATTCTTGCTCACGGAGTTGCTGGAAGTGTCTGCGGAGGAGGCCAGAGCCGAGACAGCACTCACACGTGGAGCATATGTACGATTAGGATGGGTTCGTGACATTTATGAGACCAGATGTCAGGCCCAGCGGTGGATTGTTGCAGCTCGCGCTTATTTGCTGCACCTTGTCGGTTGCACTCTTTTTGCTAATAAGAGTGCAACATACGTGCATGTGGTCCACCTTGACGCTTTCCGGGACCTCGCTCATAGTGGTGGTTACACTTGGGGGGTTGCCGCGCTGGTTCATATGTACGACCAGTTAGATGAGGCTTGTAGGACCACTACCCGACAGCTTGCGGGGTACTTGATACTATTTCAGGTAAATTTTGTGTTTATTAATATGTTAGGTTCGATTATGATTTAAACATGTTTTTATGTTATGTTAACCTCAATTATTGTGTAGTGCTGGATCTATGAGCACTTCCCTAGTGTGCATCAGTGCGTGACTGACGATACATACCAGGAGACGTCCCCACGTGCTTCCCGGTGGTTGACGTCGAAGGCGCACATGAAGGGCATCACAGGAGCACCCTACAGGGCACGTTGTGATGGTTTGACCGTCACAGATGTGTCCTGGTTGCCGTACACGGAGCATCGGGGTGTTAGGGCGTTTCAGGAGATTTCATCGTTCTAGGGTCAGCTCAGATGGGGTCCTATGATCGTCGCAGTTCGACCGGAGAGGGTGGTACGCCAGTTCGGTTACATCCAGAGCATCCCTCCGCCGCCTGTTAGTGCACGATTGTCACAGGATCAAATAGATAACAGGTGGATGGAGTTTGCGGATCACTTACTACCTGCGGGTCAGCCTTGTTTAGTGCCTGGGCAGGTATCTGCGGATTACATTGAGTGGTTTTTCCGCATATCTCACCCTTTCATGACACCGACCCAGGCAGCTGACCAGCAGAGGGATGCACCAGCTGCAGACCCTGAGGACTACATACAGCCGCCCAGCCCCCAGGTTCCAGTGGCATTTGACCCCCCTCCATATGTGGTAAGATTATTTGCGCGTTTAATGTTTTATGAGTTGTTGTTTATTTTGAATTTCATAATAAATGTTTTTACTGACTTTGACAGGATGATTATGAGGGATATGAGGCGATTGCACAGAGGTTGGAGCGTGTGCTCAACCTTAGGATAGTCACTGCAGGCACAGAGTTATATGACATTATGCAGGACTGCCTGACGATTGCGAGAGGGAGACCTAGTGCTGATGGGACGGTCAGGGCTCGTCAGAGACGCCGCACGGACCATTAATCATTGTATTTATTTTGTTGTGTTGTAGTTGACATGAATATTTGTAATTATTACAGTTTTTGTTTAATATAGTTGACGTGTTTTGCACAGTTTATTATTTTATAATATAGTTTGTTATTCCGATTGTTTGTGGTCCTTAAGCGAAGTTTACGGTTGTTTTGAATTTATTTTTAAAAAAAAGGAACCTAGAATCATGAGTTTTGTTTGTCAGAATTACATAAAAAATAAAAGTTTTTAAAATGATTAATAATTCATAAGTGAACCTTTTTTCCATGTTCAAGTACCCATGTTTGGGATTTTTTTGCGTGGGTGTGGCAGTGCCCTGAGACAACGGAGGACGGCCATTTCTCATGTTTGGACGTCAAAGAATCCAAAAAAAATAGTCCCGTTCCATGGTTCCGTCAACTAACACGTCAAAACAAAGCCTCAAGATCCAAAAAAAATACAAAATGAACCCTTTTTCCATGTTCAAGTACCCATGTTTGGGATTTTTTTGCGTGGGTGTGCCAGTGCCCTGAGACAACGGAGGGCGGCCATTTCTCATGTTTGGACGTCAAAGAATCCAAAAAAAATAGTCCCGTTCCATGGTTCTGTCAACTAACACGTCAAAACAAAGCCTCAAGATCCAAAAAAATACAAAATGAACCCTTTTAACAATTAATTTTTTGGACCACTGAAACAACGCATTCAACTTTATTATGGGAATTAAACACGCCGTAAACATATAAAGGTTACATCAACGAAAAAACAAAAAATTAAACATGACATTCAGTTCTTTAGCGACGTCCCACTGACCTCGTCTTCAACATATTTAGTAAAGACAGCTAAAATTTCTATTGGTCCATATTTTTTCCAGTAGTTAGATTGTACTAACACCTTCAGCAGTTCTTCGTTGGTGATCAGCTCATTTATTTCATATTTTATAACCGTATCTGAATACTCAAACCGAGCTGGTTGGTGGAAAAACAATCGTCTTACCGTTTGTGATTCGTGAATTCCAAGAGGGGGAATCCCTTTAGGTGCAACTTGCTTGATTAAATTCTTCAGTTCATCGATGGTACATGTTGAAGGAATTTGAAATTTCTTAGGATTTTTTCCTGTGAATGCGCAACCAACAAATTTGTTCTGCGGTGGCATGTTCCATTTGCCGTTGTAATACAGGATCGCGTCATGAATACGAGGCATAGTGCGTTCAAGTAAGTTTATTATTCCATCTGGTGTTCTTCCAACGGTGCATAATAACTCAATCGGACCAACAAAAGAAAATTGATCATTACACATTAACATTGTGTTGACATCGTCATCATTTATCAATTTGATACACTCAAAGCGAATTTGGTTACCTGTATCGGTGAATGGCTTCCGGTAGTGAATTTCATCCAAAAATTATTTGTCGGATAGCTGAAGGGTATTGTGTATTCTGGTTTTTAGGCTTGCAAAATCACACCTATTTGGTACTCGAATGGGCACCGGAGTTGAAGTTTGGAAGTAAACCCCAGTATCATTGTGAATAATCGATCCATTTGGATAAATGAAAGCCAACCTTGAGTTGACAATCGTCTGACTGCTAGTTTCTCCTAGAAATGCCATAGTTTGTGTATCAGTTGGGAGATTATTTGAAAGCAAGATAATGTGTGATTTAGTAGCCTAATCTGTCATATATATAGATGGTTGTGACCGAGCCTTTGTTTAACTTTGTTTTCAAAAAAATAGACACGCGTAAATGTGTAGTCAAGTCAGCCAATGTGTTGTCGCTAATGTGTAGTCAAGTCAACCAATGTGTTGTCGAGCGACTGCTAGTTTCAAAATGTGTACTGAAGTCAACCAATGTGTTGTCACGCTCAAACTGTAATACGCATGCATGTCATTATGTGTTGTCAATTATGACAATGATGTATGCTGCACGCGTAAATGATTTTTGTTGGACCAACAATTTCCTTGCTTAACCAAACGAGTAGTTGATAATATTAATTGGTTAGTGACGGGTTACAACGAATTATATCGCATAATGAATACAAATAAATAAACAATGAATGTTTAGTCTTCATTTAGGTCTACATAGTGTGTTTTGAATGACATCAAGCTTGTGTATTCCTGCATTCTACTAATATATGGAATTGCCCATTGCTTTGCCTGAGAATAACAATTGGTTGACCACAACAGCGCTGGGGGCGGCAACGGACAATGGTCTTTCAAATAAACCTATTGTACATGAACAAACATTATATCATGCGCTGACCGTGCCAAACGAACCAGCGAAGTCATTGCATAATTGTTACACTAACTATGTTCAATGTACCTGAACAAAATGATTTCCAAACACGTGACCGACACATATGATGCGGTGGCCAGAAGAGTCAGGTGGTGGTTGACTTCTAAGAGGGAAAAATGTCATGCTTTGTTGTTGGGACAACGATACAAGGATTACGTTATACCGTGAAGCAATCACATATCCCATGTCTGTTATATCCATCCACTTGTCCACACTAACCTGAATGAACCAAACATACACATGTAAGTAATTTAAACATTGTTATTAAAAAAAATTAACCTAAAAACATACCTTTGAAAATCCATCAACAAGTAGGGACAACTTTAATTGTTCAAATCTCTCTGTGCCACCGAAGAGGTTCATGTACTCATGCGACCACCTGCCAAGTTCTTTAAGCAATTCATTACGCACTAACGGCCACGAATCTTCCCCCATACCTAATAAAGCGCCAATGGACCGATATCCACAGTTACCGTCCGCTTTCACATCCACAACGTCACGAATGAAACCTTGAAAGAATGACGCAAATTGATCCAACATCGGGATGATCCTTGTTGGCTGACGCGGTTGAGAACATGATGCACTTCGTTTCACTGGAGAGTTGTTGCTTTGAACAGAATGAAAAGCATCAACATACTCCCAGTAAGACGGATCACGCTTTGTGGATGTTTGACTTCTTTTCATCGGTTTCTTCGGTGCACCTTTAGTGTTCACCTTTGATGGAGGAGGGCACATAGAGTTATGATCAGGGAATGCGATTTCTCGAAGTTTACTCTTCAGATTTACTTTGCCAGCCACATCAAGTTCATCAAACCTTTTAGATATGACCTCTATTTCTTCCTTGATGGTGACTTCCGTCTCACATAACCCTTGGTCTGAAAAGCAAAGTCTCCTCCAAAAAAGATGGACTGACTCCAATGGGATGCTGGTAGCAGTATACCTAGAAAGCTCACATGCACAAGGAAGCCCGTGCGTGCTTCTCATCACACAACCACAAGAAGAGAGATTGTTGCCGAGATAACGTAGACGGTCAATCTCAGAAGCAATCTGATTTAAAGCATCCCTCGAAACCATCCCAAGAAGCCTCTTGTATAAGGTTTTTTTATATACATGGCCAACCACATGCGTACTGGTTTCAAAGGATGCTTTAATTTCGACGTGTTGCAGCGTGATCATGTTGTTCATGGCATCCCAAACACTACATAGGTCTCCAACGCTATTTTGTAGTACTCTTTTGAGAGCCCAATGAGCTGATTCAACCCTACATTTAAAATACACAACAAACATGAAAATATACAACAATTAAATACCATTTAATATTAATCGTTACTAACAAATAAAATCAGTTGTTAATACCTGTTTGTTGTTGTGTTGCCTAGGTGCATGACCTTATTCGTCCATGCTGTAATAAATTTTTCCTTGTGGGGGATAATCCATGTGTCGTTAACATAGTCAACGAACATCGGCCAAGGCGAACAAGCAACTTGAAACTTCTGATATGACTCATGGAACTCGTATTCGGACGGACAATCAACCAAAGTACCCCAGTTATCCATTACATAGTCCCACGCATTTTTTTCCCCGATTAAAGATTTGCACTTCGCCTTCACATTCTTATCGATATGAAACCTGCACAACAAATTAGTAGACTCGGGAAACACAGTTTTCACTGCATTCATCAGTGCTAGGTCTCTGTCAGTGACAATAACAAGAGGGAGGCGATCGTGTCTTAAAAATAGGCCTCGAAATCGTTCCAAAGCGCATATAATATTATTAACACGCTCAGCCTCCAGATATGCAAACCCAGCAGAGAATGTCATCGCCGTTGGTGTCACTCCAACAAAGTCAAGTAGTGGGAGTCTGTACCTGTTTGTTTTGTAGGTACTGTCTATAAAAAATACCAGATGACATGCATTGCATAACTTTACTGCATCTGGGTGACACCAAAACAGATCACGCACCACAACTTCATCCTTCAATCTATGCCAATGAATGTATTGATCACGTTCGAGAAGCTTCATCAGATGCTGCATTTCGGTATCAGCTCCTCTTATTGAAGAACGATATGCACTTCTTGCATTGTAAATTTGCTTTATCGTGGTGTAACTGTCGGCATTGTGTTCCTTCAACGTTAGCAAGATATTTTTCGGTTTCACCATCGACTTTGTCATATCAGCAATAATTTTCTTTTCTTCCTTAGTCAATCGCCCGGCGTATGGATGTCCAACTAAGGACTTCGCCAATTCATGATTATGAATCCCACAGATCAACTTCACCATCCAACCTTCCCCTCCACGCACTGGTTTCCCACGAAGCCTGAAGGGACAACCACATTTCCTACTCCCGGTGTCTTTTCTAACGAATTCTTTATTTCTACACTTGTACGTACCACTCCTTTCACACCCAATTAACACAAATGAACTTCTTCCTCTGCTACCGGTCTCTGTGTCAGATCTCATAATCACTGCAACAAATCCATTTTCATGGGCAACTGTTCGAGCACATTGCAAAACATCATCTCGAGTAGCGAATACCTACAACGCAACCCTAACACATTAATTTTCATACAAACCATCAATTCAACCAATGACTCAAATTATCTATGATTACCTGAGATGTATTAAAAGCATTTGAACAATCGACATGTGGTTCATTCACTCCACATTCTTCTTGATTATCATAATCATAATCCATATGAACTTCTTGTGACATCGCAAAGTCATACCTCCATTGATCTTCGTCCATCTTAAGGACATATGCATCATACACAAGTACATTCAAATTATCATATAACCACATCCAAAAATTTACTACACCTTAAATAACAAACATATTAATAGGACATATGCATCATACACGACTATATTAAAATTATCACTATATTCTAAATTTATAACTACATTATTTACTTAAACTAAACTTATCACTATAATAAACAACTAATAAAACATTTTTGTACCATTATACATTTAAGTTACCTAAATCATTTAATATTATACCATTATACCTAATTAAATCAATAATCCACAACATATATAAAACAGAAATAAAAAAAAATTATAAAACAGAAATATATATATATACCATTATAAAACAAAAAAAATTATAATCCACAATATATATCATTATACCTAATTAAACCAATAATTCATTATTAACTAACAGAAATATATATATAAATATATATATATATATATATATATAAATTATAAAACAGAAATTAAAAAAAATTACTAATAATTTAACATTCCGGAAGAAGGTCTTCCAGAAGTAGTTTCCGGAAGAACTTCTTCCGGAATTGGCCTTCACCACTTCCGGAAGAAGGTCTTCCGGAAGTTACGAAGGCCAATTCCGGAAGAAGGTCTTCCGGAAGTAGTTTCCGGAAGCACTTCTTTCGGAATTGGCCTTCGTAACTTCCGGAAGACCTTCTTCCGGAAGTGGTCATTCCGGACCTTCCTCCTTCTGTGCCTAAAATTTCTTCCGGATACACTTTTTACTGTTTTTCTTCTCTAAAAACTAACCGGAAAACAAAATAAACGCGTACCTCCGACAAAATAGGAACAACAGCCACTAATAAAACTTCAAATACGGAACACGGGACCACCAAATCTTCAAATACTTCACTTCACGGGACCACCAACAGACTGCTGAAGGGACGACCACCGAAACAACAGCAAACGGAAAAAACAAACAAAGCAAACGGAAGAAGAAACAAAGCAAACAGAAGAAGAAACAAAGAAAGCGCAGTAAAACACAGCCTGAAGACGTTAATTTAAAGAAATTTACACAAGGGCAAAATCGTCATTACATACGCATTAAATATTATTTTATTTTTACTTATTATTATAAAATAAAAATTCTTTTTTCTTCATTTTGTTATAAAACAATAATCACGTTTAGGAATTAATTAATTTTTATGGTTTAAATTAATATTTGACATGCGCGTAAAAAACAAATTATAAATATTAGTCATAATTACGTTCACTAATTATTTAATTATTTATACATAATAATATTAATTATTTTATTATTTTATTATTTATGCATAATAGTATTAATTATTTTATAAATTAGTTTATGCAATTAAAAGTAAATTATTACAAAATAAAATATTTGTTAAAAAAAAAAACTAACTTCCGGAAGAAGCTTCTTCCGGAAACATTCCGGATGACGTTCTTCCGGAAGTTGTCTGTGAGTACTTCCGGAAGACACAAATTATTCTTCCGGAAGAAGATTCTTCCGGAAACTTTCCGGAAAAATTATTTCCGGAACTTTTCCGGAAGAACCTTCTTCCGGAAGAATAATTGCTGAAGGGCAGTTTTGCCACTTCACTGTTTGCTGGGTGCCCCAACAATAATGCTGGGTGCCCCAACAATAATACTGGGTGCACGTAGCAACTCCCTACCCATTATGTGACTGCGTCATGGCCACTTTTAGCCCGTTCATTACGGTCTTTCTCCAATACCAGCCCAGTTGGTGATCCCTTCCTCCGAGATGCAATTTGCAATTGCCTATTGTCACTAAATAACAAAAATGAATTATTTGTAACATATATGTGCCACTAAATTTATGAGATCACCTCTTTTTATGTTTTCTTGTTCCGAGTGATAAATAGAAGCAGGAACATGATTTTCAAATATTAGTTTATACTAGGGGTATTTTTGGTTTAGTTTAATTTTTCATCAAAAAATTATCTGAATCAAATTTAAAAAATATATACGATTTAGTTTTCATTTAGAATAAAATTTGAAACAAATTAAGCCAATATTTTACGATTTGATTTGGTTTATTTTTTTTAACTTTTACTAAAATATCATTTTATTAAAATTTATATACTATTTTTTATCTTTTAAAAAAAATTGGTAATAACAATTTGTAAAACTTATTAATATACTAAATCTTCTACAATAAAAATTTGTCAATTTTTCATCTATTTTAAATTAAATATATCTTAAGAAAGTTGCCTGAAAATAAATGATATACATTACATAAATTTTGTATATATAACACTACAAAATATTATAAAACTTAAATGATATATACATAAAACTCATAATACTAAAATAACATGAATGTTAAAATAAGTCGTGTGGTTTGATTTCAAAAATATAAACCACAAACTAAATCAAACCGATGTTTTGAAAGAAAAAAAATCAGTCAAATAAATCTTAAAAAAATTAGTTTAGTTTAGTTTGATTTTCATTTTTTTTAATAATTTTTAATTTTTATTTTAGATTGATTTGAATTTAAATACTCCTTGGTTTAAATTTTTGAAATGGACAGAGAGGTAGGTTTCCTCGTCTTTTTCTAATTGAAAATATCACAATTTTAAACGTGTTTTGCCTTTTTTAAACTAAATTGTATCGTCCGTTGTCAACCTGAAAGTCTCTACAAAGAGAATCAAACGGTTTTCATTAACTATAGCTGATTAAATTGTTATTTTTAATATATATATATATATATATATATATATATATATATATATATATATATGATTGGGTTTGGGCCGTTTGGCTGCGGTCCCTAAACATAGATAAATTGACCAGAAACACACTACACACTACACACTAGGTAAGCAGTGACTTGAGGAGCTTTTTCAGGTTTTTAAGAATGAAAACGAAATATAATATATATATATATATAATTTTAATTATGAAAAATAAATACATTTTACAGTTTTTAAATTCTTTTCAAAAATTAATAATTATAAATAAATATTGTGTTTATATTAGTTATGTTACATTTTTATTGGAAAGTTATACCTTTTATGAAGTATTTAAAACGGTTTGTTTATTTATACATTACTGTAAGTACAATTTTAATGTTGTATATGTTTTCTTTCAATAGTAGTATTAAGCCACTTCTACTTTTTTTCCCCCTTTGTCAAGCGAAAATGGATGATATTTAGATTTTTAATGGTTTCCCCCTTTTTCGTTAGCGGGTGGGGGAATGGGAAAATGGATGATGAGATGTAACTCTATTAAGCAAAGAAAGAGAAAAGACAAGAAAGAAATAAACATCGATAAAAAAAAGCTTGGAAAGAGGGGCCTATGCCGAACACTTAATAACATTTTAAAATCAATTAAGTTGTCCAACAGATATAAACTGCACCTAAAAAATTGAGACAACCGATATGAGATTTGAGTATTTTCCCATCCATCCCCTTCATGCCCAATATTTATTAGATTTGGTGCGTGAACAACAAATGATGAGTTAGAATCTTCTAATGAAAATCAAACGGTTGATAAATTATTTTAATAAATTTAACTTAAAAATACTAATCATATGATAAAATTAGACAGTTGACATTCACGACCTGCATGAATATGAATGCAGGTCATCCATTTTCCAAAAGAAACTATGTAGCAAAATAAAAACAACATTAGAGCTGTCTGCTAGAAGATGAAGAGAAAGAAAAGCAGGAGGTGTATAAAAAACAATCATTCCTAAATGTTGTCCTAAACCCGAGTTGGCTAACTTATCAGCCATGCAATTTTGCTCTCTAAAAACATGATCCTCCTTAATATGGTATCCATCCCTCTCCAGCCTCTTGAAAGTAGTATTTACTAGGGCGAAGCACTGATTCTTGGATAAAATTTCCTATATTAATTTATATGGAAAGTTATTTTCTATATTAACTGTAGTGAAAACTCGTGTACAAAATCAATTTTCTTAAAATATAATTACATTATGAGATCATAAAGATATGATTAACATTTTTAAACAAATATATCTTCAAAATACTGAGTATAAAATTTCCTCCACAAAACTATATGAATTTAAATACACACTAATTAGTTTATCCAATAAAAATTTCATAATCATTAAAATAGTAAACATTCTACAACTATAAGGACAACTCCTTTTTTATTGTTTATTGTTATAACAGATAGACAAAGGAAAGTTTTTTTTAATAGCTATTTATATATAATTTTTAACATAATTTATCTTTCTCGTTTGTTATTTTTTTACATTTCATATATTGTTATTTTTCCATTTTTAATGGTATAGTTTAAAAATAATATAGTTAATGCTACTTAATTTTTTTAAAAAAATTAAGTAATTAATTTATTCCATTTTTATTAAAAGTGTTTGTAGTTTTTTATATATCGTATATCTTTCTTATTTATATTATGTTTTCTCATTTCATATGTTATGATTTTCTTTTTGATACAGTTTAAAAATTATTTATGATAATATACACACAGCATTAATGTTCACCATAAGTTTCATATACATGCCGTCATTGATTAATTGTTAGCACTAGTCGAAGGCAGAAAGAGCACGTGTAAATGAACGAATTTTTTACTCCAATAATACAAATAAAATATATATTTACCCAAATAATACAAGTCAACTATTATTTACATTTAGGATACAAATTAATGATAAATTAATTTAGGATACAAATTAATGATAAATTAATGTTAATAGGTGAGAAATCAATTTCTCACCTTTCTTTTATTTTATTTTTTTCAATTTATGTCAATTTCACAACGTATTATTTTTTATTTAACGTCCATCAAACTAATATTAAATATATATTTAATGACTAGATTTTCAAGCTTATTTCTATTCAATTTAGCATTTGTTAAGTGTAGCTGACACTTAATCTCTTGTACTTTATAATTATAATATTTTTTTTTTATTTTTGTACTTATATTTTATAATCTCAACAAAAAAACTTAAATAAAGATTAATAAAGTATATATGAATGAAAAAAGTACTTATGTTTTCAAAAGTATATTTTAAATAAAATAAATAATTTTTTATTTTTTTATAATCTAATATAGGTATTTTGTGTCGATTAAGTGGACATTAAAATTTTTGGTGCAGGATATTATTTTGATATTAAATATCATCTGTTATGCTTATGAATTTAGTCATTAAATATGTATTTAGTATTATTTTGATCAATGGTAAATAAAAAAATAACATAGAGTGAAATTAATTTCTTAGGAACCGGTAAAAAAGAAAAATAATAAAAGAGAGATGAGAAATCGGTTATGAACAATAATTTATATTATAAATATAAATAATAATTGATTTGTATGATTTGAGTAAATATATATTTTATTTGTATTATTGGGGTAAAAAATTCGTAAATGAACACTACTGGACGCTTCTCGTAACTTTCTAAAATGATATGGTTTCTTTTGTTTCTTTACTGCAAATGATATGGTTTGTAGTTTCTACTTTCTAGATACTATAATCTAAAAGATGGAATTTTCCAGCGAAGAATTCGGTACCTGCTGTGCTTGTGCCCTGCCTTTTCCCGTCTGTTCATAAAGGAAAATTAGAATGAGTAGATACATAAAGTCAGATAATAAATATGTGATTTTATATTTTTAATTAATTTTTAACTCATGATAGATAAATTCTATTTTTTAATATATTTATTCATTGTAAAGAAATAAATTTACAACAAGTGAAAATTTCTGATACTAGTGAAAAAATTTCATATGATTAACCACCTTGATGTTGAAATTTGTGTCAAAATATGTATAAAAAAATTAATTTCTCAAGTGTTTTGGTATAGGTTTGACACGATCTAACCAAAATTTAATCAAAACATTCAAGTGTGTAATATGTTTTCCATTTGGTTAATCGGATTTTATTCCCCCTCCGTGTCCTATAGTATACTTCTGATGTTCCTGGATACAGTTTCTCTCTATAGTGGTTTGGATGTTATTTCGAGATTCTTGAAGAAACAAACTGGGTGGTTGTAATAACAAAGTATGACATTTTCTTATAAGTTAAAATTAATTATGTTATTTTAAATTTTACATAAACTCTTTTATTTATTTTTGTCATAAGATGAAGTTTTATTCGTTTACTTTGTTGATTATTTTTACTTTTCTTATCCTTATGAGAAAGGAATAATGTATTTATAATAATAGATAAAAGGGATATTATTTTTGTAATCACTTTAGTCTCTATTTTTATTAATCTCATTTTGTGCTTTGTTAATTACATAATCTCCCACTTTAATAATATTTTTATGGATGATTATATATCATTTTTAATTGTTGTACGGTTAATTGTGGTGTGAGAAAGGTTTTTTTAAAATACGAATTCAACTGTTTCTAAACTGCTCTCACTCTCCCACTTTCATGTTCTCTCTTTCTCTTCTCTTCCATTCTTCTATCTCCGCATACGACAAATTGTAAAAATGAAATTCACCGTTCCAAAACCCAGATTCTCCGAATACAGTGCCTCCTTATTTATTGGTCCGATGTTAAGGGAAACATCTGAGAGGCCATAGATTCACCGAGTTCATTCCATTCTCTTTCCCTCTTTCTCACATCATTTTAAAGGTTTCAGTTTCCATCCATCGCATGCATCCCCTTCTTTTTAATTCCTGGCTTGATTCCTTCTTTCTTTGGAACTTTAACTTGATGTGTAATTGTCAACTCTAAATTTTCGTCAATTTTTTCTCTGTGCGAATAGAAGGAAGCAATTAATTGTCGTAGAGTGACTGATGAAATTTACCTTTTGTTGTTATTTTATTGTTATTTGTTTATGCTAGATTGAGTCTGATCTCTGATGTAATATAAACAAGTATATAGAGTTGTTTTTTTTCTTATTGTTCTTTTTTATTAATTTTCAATTTTAAATTAACTTTTTTTATTATTTTTTTTCTTATTCTAACTTTTCATTTCTCCCATGGAAATATCACCAACACACATGGAAACTCATTCACAAAAATGATGAAGACAAGTGAATTCTCATTATTAGTTCCAAGTTTAGCACAAAAATATTTTTATTTTTATTTTACATTGATTATGTGTGAGCATCTTTATCATTTTTTTTCTTTGCATCTTCTTAGTTTTTAAACTATAACTAACATATGTCAATATATAGTTTAATATATATATAAAAAATTATTGTAAAATATCAAATTTAACTCTTACCCAAACAAACAAAAAAATGTATTCAGATAGACATATATTGAGAAAAATATAACTTAATAAACTAAAAATAACACATAGAAAACAAACTTATATATAAAGATTCATCAAGTACAAAATAAATTATTATTCGATAAATCAACATACACATCAATACATAATAAAAAATATGATAATAATATATTGTATTATATATAAAATTTAATTCTTTAAATTTATTTTATATTTTTTTGTATTTTATATAGTTAGTGTTAAAAGCTTATAGTATTTTTAAGTAAAAAGAAAGAATAATATAATATTGATGTTGTATACTAGAATAATGAATTCATGGTTATATGCAGGGTCATTTCATTCACCTTTTCCTTTCTCCTCTTTTTCAGGTTAATTAATGGGAGAGAAGGAATGATGCACTTTTTTTTTTCTTTCAATGCTTAATGGTGGATTATCAAATAGTTACTTTGTATCTTTTAATTTATCTTTTTCTTTTCTTAAGACTTAAATAACAGTTATATTTATTTTATCTGAATTGTTATTTTACTTTTCGGATATATCTTAAAACAAATATACTGTATACATGCTAGTTTTTGGGTGTCTAATTAAATTAATTACCTGTTATATGTTTCGATTTAGTACTATATTGTAGCTTGGTTACTGCTCTTGAGTTTTAAGGTTATTGCGAAGTGGAAAGAAAATAATCGACAAAGATTAAAAATCGCTGCAAAAAAAGCATTAGATTTGTTATCATGCCCAGCTACAACAAAAATTATTAACACGTTAGTTTTTTTTTTAGGAAAACAACATATTAGTTTATTGTTTGAGGAAGAATAAAAAAGGATTTTCATGTAAATTTAATTATATATGGTGGAGCTATACATAGACAAATAGGTGCGACTTCGAAATAAAATACATATTTTATATTATACATTTTTATTAGGTCTCAAACACTCATTCAAAACATTATGAAATAGTAGTCTTATTTTTAGAGAAATCCCAAAGGTGTCGAAGGGTTTGTCGTTCACGGAGTCACCCTCCACCCACCCTTTGCTTCACAACAGTGTTTTAAAATTGGAAACAAAAGAAAATTAAAACTACAAATTAAAAACTGAAACTGGATTTGATTTTTAAATATTGCATAACTGAAAACGAAAAACACCTCGAACGAAGCCTAAGTAAATTATTTGAGTTGTTAAAATGTGTATTTGATAGGAATAAATATCTTAAATTTTATTTTATGTAAATGCAATTATAAAGTTTAAAAAATTTCAACTAAAACAAGTAGTAAGTTTTATCTCGTACGTTGTTCTGATGAAGGGAAAGGTTAAAAAGAAAAAAGGAAAAATGCAAAGCAAATCTTCAAATTCTTCGAATTAGTAACCAGTCAAGCAAAACATTTTAATTTTTAAAAATGTAGAATTTGTTTATTTTTCCTTTTCTTTGTATTGGCACACACAATAACGCGAATCCTGCTGCATTAGTAAACAGCTATAACGCGCTCCACTTTGATGAATGCCCAAAGTATAATTAAAATTAGTGGTAATAGCCCACTACAACTCTACTCCACTTGTTTTTGCTGACACATATTCTACCCCACAATAATAAAACTCTCCCATGTGATCTGGATGGTTCGTTCCTCCTTTTCCAATCACTCCCTTCCCTATCTTGGAACAACCCAAAGCATAGCCTCATGGCGGTGCCTGTTTTTTAATGCGTGATGTAATTGGCAGCAAGCACCTCACATTTAACCTTTTTAATGTTTTCTTGTACATTATATAAAAACTATGCAAATAAATAAATGTACTCTCTTAAGTTCTTAGCCTATCTATAGGTTCCAATATATCTTAACCTCATTTGTCCTTGGATTTGAGATCCAAGGATTGTGTTACCATCTAGAATTTGGGTAAAAGAAAGACTTATATACGAAAAGGCTATTAAACTATAGAACCTCCGGAAAGTTTCTTAGAACAATGAGAATATGTTGTGGTTTTTTAGTATTTTAAAAGGTTACAAGTTTCACATAAAGCAGTTTAATCTTTTCTAAAGAATATATATATATATATATATATATATATATATATATATATATATATATATATATATATATAACATGTGATCTGACTTGATGTAATATAAATCATTTGATTTTCTCGTGACTTCAACATCATCCGACTATCATGGACAACAAAATTTATATATCTATTCTCGCATAAAGTTTACATTAATCTGTTCTAATAATCTCTAGGGTCAGACTAATAATAAGGATTAACTTTCAGACTTTAGTTTCTTCTGACAATTACTAGCGTCGACCTAATGATAAAAGTTGAAATAATATATGGATAAAGTGATGAGTTGAAATTTCAGGAAATTCATTATAAGAAAAAATATTAATCTCTTGATTCTCTTGTAAATTTGAAATGGGGTGCTTCAATGAAAGGAGGAACAAGGAAGAATCCATGGTCATGATCACATTCAAAGTTGCAAGACAAGGAAAAGTCATTGGGTTGAGAACCCCTGACGTTGCCGGCTGCTGTAGACGAACTCTTGTAATTTGGACCGCGTTCACTCCCCACCTAAGATCAAACACACACAACAAGAGAAGAACCTTTCTTTCTCTTTTGTACTTTATTGTGGATTTTGACTTACCATCTTTGAATTTGGAACCAGTCTCCTTTCCAGACAGACTTCACTGGGTGTTTGCTGGTTCTCAGTCCCTTCTCCACTCCTCTCAAACAAAAATAAAGAAAAGAATGAAAATTACCCTACTCAGTCCCCACATTGACACTTCATTCTTTCACCGACCTAAAACATAATGTTATTAGTGTCACTCTTGGCTACCAAGAAATTCATTCCCCCCACAATATGTACCAAAAAACGTGCTCCACTATACTCCACCTGTATTCTATCTGTTTCTTTTTTTCTCTTAAGAAAATAAATATTTTTTAAATTTTATATTTTTATGTTAGCTTGCGCACCGCGCTTACTTGCTCACCACTTGTCACGCAACTTCCCTCATTTCCTCACGTCCTTATAAACCCCCTTCACCCACTCTCACTCCAAACTCAAATCAACCCAACCCAACCCAACCCAAAACTCAAGCTAAATTCTCACTCTCACAACTTCAATCTCTTTCTCTCTCTCTCTCTCTCTCTCTTCCAAAAAAATGGCTTTGGAAGCTCTCAACTCACCAACAACAACCGCCCCATCTTTCCCCTTCGACGACCCAACTATTCCATGGGCCAAAAGAAAACGTTCAAAGCGTTGTTCACGCGACCACCCTTCGGAGGAAGAGTACCTCGCTCTCTGCCTCATCATGCTCGCTCGCGGCGGCACCACCCGCCGCGTCAGCACTCCACCGCCGCAACCGACTCCAGATCCTTCCACCAAGCTCAGTTACAAATGCTCCGTTTGCAACAAAAGCTTCCCCTCTTACCAAGCGCTCGGTGGACACAAGGCCAGTCACCGGAAACTCGCTGCCTCCGGCGGCGAAGACCAACCCACCACCACCTCCTCCGCCGCCAGCTCCGCCAACACCGCCTCCGGAGGTAGGACCCACGAGTGCTCCATCTGCCACAAGTCCTTCCCCACCGGACAGGCCCTCGGCGGACACAAACGTTGTCACTACGAAGGTAACAGTAATGGAAATAACAACAACAGTAACAGCTCTGTCACCGCCGCCTCGGAAGGCGTGGGGTCCACCCACACCGTGAGTCACGGCCACCACCGAGACTTCGATCTCAACATCCCGGCTTTTCCGGATTTTTCGACCAAGGTCGGAGAAGACGAGGTTGAGAGCCCTCACCCTGTCATGAAGAAGCCTCGCCCCTTCGTCATTCCCAAGATCGAAATCCCTCAATATCAATGAACTCTATGAATTTTTTATTTTTATTTTTTTCGATTATTTTGGAGAATTTTGAGATTTACTATAATTTGATTTTGTACATAGTCCTACCTGGAAGTTTTGTTGAACCGTACGTACCGGACCCAGTTCTCTGATTTAGGTTGTACTTTCACAGTGACAGATTTGCAATTCAATTCAATTTCTTTATTTAATTTATAAAATTATTTGATCTAATTTGGTTTTTTTCATTAAAAATAAAAAATTTTAAACACCTAATTATTAATTTTTTTCCTCAGTTCTTGTCACATTATATTATCAGTTAAATCAATTATTTATCTTTTTTTTTCAATTTTTAGACAAATTAAAATCATGCAATAAACATTTTTCTTTGCCTTATGAGTGATGCCCGTGGAAATTTGGCATGATGAAACGGTGGTGGCAGTGTTTCTGTTTTAGTATTTTCCGTTTAAATTAAACTACTTGCGCATCTTTCTGACTCTGTATTACTGAAAAGTGGAACTCAACATTATCTTCATCCCCTTTTTTAAGTGTTCACGTTTACGGTGCTTTATTATTCTATCCACACTTCTTTTCAATTTTTCCTTTCACCACCTATCAGTATCTACGTTGCACTTAAATTCAGCTTACAAGTAATGTTTTTCAGTAACTAAACTCCCAATGAAAGCAATGAAAGTAGTTATAAGATGAAATTATTTAACTTATTTCATTAAAAACGCTTATTTTAATAAAATAAACAATTATTTTAGTGCGTTTTCTGTTTAAAAATAATAAAATTAACATTTTTATTTATTTTGAGAAGTAAATCTTTTATCCTTATTTAGTTCAAATTGCATACAGGCAGTTTTTTCAGCAACCTAATTCTTAACCGAAGCACTAAAGCGCTTAACGTGTGAACTGAGAACAGAGTAAAAGATCACGGTTTTTACTGTTGGTTTAGTCCCTTTTTTTGTGTTGCCCATAGTAATGAGTACTTTTTTATATGCTCACTTCACTTTATATTTAAACATTTTTAGTGTTTAAATAGAATTTAATTTATTTAATTTTTAGTAAAAAAGAATTAAATTTATTTACTTTTTATACTTGTACCCTCTAATTTTTTATTAATACTTATGTTAGGTGTCGATATCGACTTTCAATATCTAATTTGAAGTTCAGCTAGTGAACCACTGGAGGTATTAAATTATGTTAGGGACTTACAGCCTGTTTGGTTTTACATCCAATTGCTGAGAAAATCACGTCAATTTCACGTTTAAGGCCAAACAAGTATTTATGGCTTTGAATTTTCACATCAAATGTGCACGGAAACGCGGAATCAAACACGAGTGCCTATATTATTGCCTGTTACTGAAATCCTATTGCCCTTCACGCATGTAAGTGCATGTCTCACCCCCTTTTTTTACTCCTAAACAAGAAACTGTTTCATTAAAAAACAAAAGGTGCTTTTTTTTTTCTTTTACCCGCGGATAAAGAAAGGTTAAATCTAAAAAAATAGTTAAAATTACTCCGATAAACAAAGTGAATATATATATATTAAGTATAGTCTGAGTTTTTCAGAAAAAGAATCAGTGTAGTTTTCCCTTAAAATATATATATGGCAAAATAGTAGTGATTTGGAAAGGAAGGAGGTAGACGACACTGAGTGGAGTACTAATGCAGAGGGGATGAGGATGTTTAATTTCGTGCATAAAACTATAAACTATGGTTCAGATAAGAACGAGGTTTAGCATTTTACATATTGCAATCAAACGGAGTTGATGTGAACGACACGTGCCATTACTTGTCTTCGAATTACTTATACATTTTTTACATATTTTATTGTATGCAAATATGCAATTAATAAACATGAACGTCGACCCTGTTAATTTTCTCTCGCATATACTTGTGCCGCGTTATTGAATGCAAATGGTCCTAAAACTCCTAATAAGATTACTAGACGCCAAAGTGTCATTAACAATAGTATATGGTTTAATTTGATTCGTTTTACATGTGTGCGTATTAGGTAAGGAATGGCACTGAAATTTCGTTTTACATGTGGGTGAATGATGTAGAAGTAAAAAAATATAAATTCCTTTGCCGTGTTAATTCGTACGTGTCAATTACCTAGTCCAGATAACTGCTACGGTATAATTATATTCAATCTTTACCTCTCCATCGTGGAATTTACTTTGTTGTTGCAGTCACATGCATTAAAATAAGAAGGACCAAGAGAAACCATCTCTTATTATTGTTAGCAAATTGATCAGCTACTCATATTTTAGGCCAAACTCACTTTGCATGTAATAGGGCAAAGTAAGTAAATGAGGACGTCCCTATAGTGGTCTTACTAGGATGTTTTTTCACATTATTCAATCAGTGATTCTGATCACTAAATTGTGCTGAACGCTTGGACCTTCATGCACCTTCTCAGATGCACACGTTTTCTAATTTAGTTTACACGTCAAAAACTTTCCACTTCATGAATAAGCTTAGGAATAAATCACATGATAGCATAACCTCTTATTTATTTTATTAACAATTCAGGATGCGTTTATTCTTCCGTGAGGATAAAAATTTATAGATCCGGAAGATATTTAAGAAAAAGTTGAAAGTGAGCAAATTGTATCATATAATTGTTCCAGACTCGACTTAAACTAGGCTGTGAATGCTATTTAAGAGGCCAACTCAAAAGTCTTGTATTATTAAGAAAGTTTCTTAGAGCTCGAGCACAATATGAACATAAAAATGATATATTGTAGCTAATCTCTTTACCGTTCCTAATTAGATAATAGATAGTTAATGTTGGAGTGTGAAAATAAAAATAAGAATGAATAAGTTAAGCTACATATATAAGTGAAAAAGCCTACAAATCTAATAAAATCTTTTTGGTGTTTAAATTTTTCTTATATTTTTAACAAGTAATATCAGAATTGATGATTCAACCTCTGAGCTAACAACAATAAAATAAGTTCATTGTGTGCCTAATGCAAGTGCCTAATAGGCATGCAAATATCCTGATTGTTTGGATGGAATTGGTTAAGCTTTAAGGTTCATCAACGGTGCAACTAATACTCTTGGATAGAGATGACTTTAGCTTGAGGAAGAACATTACCTTGAGGGTGAAAAAGACCCATTACTCATTACAGCTAGAGCATGTCTTAAGGTTCATTTATAGAAATATTTTTACAAATTGTTCAGTAATAAAATTCTCAAATTGACAGCGGGATTGAAACTCAAGTCCTCGTGTGTTAAGTATTATGCATTAATTAAAGTTTCTTTATATGCTATTGTATATTTTTTAGGTATGTGTGCATCATTAATCACGACCATCTTTTGTTGGAAAATTCGTATAATAGTTAACATAACAGTCGGTAAAATTTCTAAGTATGCAAATGATAATCCAGTATGAGAATATTTCTCTTTCCATCTTATTATATTGTCCTTTCGCAGATTTACTTGCTTTAACTTATTATTTATCATTTTCAAAAACTAAAAAAAAAACTTAAAACATTGTGAAGATATTATTTTTATTTTTTAAATTTTATATTTTTCGATTAATATTTTCATCAAGTAAAATAATAGAAATAATTAATAGATAATTAAATTCCTTTTAATCTACATATATATTCACTTCGAGTCTCGTGAATAAAATTAAGATAGTACGTTGTTTGCATGATTCAAATTAGTTAAGATCAAATTAATGTGACTATGTAATTTTGTTAGTTTACTTGTCCTGCAAGGTGTCGTAGGGAACTAAATAATTGATTAAAAAAAATAATTGCAATTATACATGTATTCCACCCTTACATAACCAGAAAAAAATAATAGGGAGACGAAAATTTATTACATGATAAGAAAAAAAATAATGACTAAGTTTTACTATTAATAATTACTTAAAATTTATTTCAATAAAATATAATATGTCCATAAAAGTAAATGTAATTACTTTTGATACAAATATGTAAAGAATTAGCAGTGATCTAATTGAGAATATAAGTATTAAGAAGTAAATTATATATATTTTAAAAGGAAATAAAAAAAACATTGTTTTTAGCAGTACATAAAGAGACTAGTGTGGGTCTCAAAGTTATAACCAGACACCTACCTTCCAAGTTCCAACTGCCACGAACGACGTTGGTGGAATCTTGGTGGTGTCCAAGTTCGTAGAATCTTTCTCGCTATTTGCTTCTAATTGCTTAAGGCGGCGTTCTGCTTTGGTTGGCAATTAAATATTTGGAGAACATATCTATGCCCGCGGATTTTATTAAATGGAAAATCAAAATTGTAAACCATATTTTTTATGGTGTATGAAGTGAAAGAAAAACAAAGAAAGAAGTAAAAGAAATAAAAAGGAAAGGAAAACAAAGAGTAATATGGATAATAAATAAATGATGTGAGAAAGAAAGATGACAAAATAAAATAGAAAAGTGTATATTTATATAAACCCTTATTGATTTTTTTCATAGAGTATATATTTTTATTTATGTAATTGTTGAATAATTATATCATTGTATTTTAATACTTACACGCTTACTGTGCTTGACTTTAGAAAAAAGTGAAGGAGAAGGAAATATTTTTTAAATTTTATTTCATTTAATTAAAAATTGGAGAAAAAAATAAATACTTTAAGTTTCTTTTTCTTTAATTTTTATTTCTCTAATCCAATGTTAAGATGCTTAAAGGAAATAAAATATGTACATATAAATAATATTTTTATTTAAGAAATATTATTTATATTTTTCAATTTAAGAAAAAGTGTTTTTTTATTGTAAAAATATCACTTTGATTTTTATTTTAAAAAATGTATAAAAATGGTGAACATGTTATTTTACTTTTTTCATTGTTATATATCATTTTTTTAA
Source organism: Glycine soja (assembly GCF_004193775.1). Lineage (NCBI taxonomy): Eukaryota > Viridiplantae > Streptophyta > Magnoliopsida > Fabales > Fabaceae > Glycine > Glycine soja. The sequence goes on along the minus strand of NC_041015.1, from coordinate 7,916,159 downwards.
AGTAGATCACAAAATAATATTTTTATAATTAAAAAATAGACGACATCTAGAGTAGACCACCTATGAAGCATCATATACCATTTTTTAAGCCATTAGATCAATCTCGTGCCTACATTATTATAGTATACCATCAGCACCATATAATTTCTCAATCATCTTATTTCACTTACATGTCCCATATAATTATAGTTACCGCCAAGAACACGTCACCATCAACACCATCGGTACCATATAATTATAGTTACTACTAAGAATACGCCACCATCGTTGCTGAACCTGCTATTAATAAACCCGTCGTCAACAACACTTTATCACACAAGCAATTTAGAATCATGATTCCAACAATATCACACATGAAATCTAGCACCTCAAAATTCACCAACAATCTAAACCTTGCAATTGCAACAAAGACATAAATTATAAGTTGCATCAAAAAGAGTAATCCCAATCAATTTGGACACAATTACATTCACACAAAACCTAGCGAGTGAAAGCATACATAACAAGAAAGACTAGATGAGAAGTGCAAAGGGGATGATAATAACAAGTAGAATGATGACAACGCAAATGTGCATTCACAGGTGTGGGTTTTGATCTAGATCTACGCAACATTGACGAGCTAGAACATGAGAAGTCGCATTCGATAGCGAAGTCTATAACATTCATGGTTTTCGACTTCTCAACAACTCTCACACTATGTCACTTCACGTGGTGGCACTTCATTCAATATCCTCGTTGGTCAGAATTCTCCACCAATCAAAACCCTTTGCAGATAGCCCTTTCCAAGATGTCAACAATCTGTTTCGACTGCTTTTAGAATCAATGATTATCTTACAAATCAACACAAGACTTTTCAGTGTGCTTTGTTCTCACTCACACGCTTTTTAGGAAATTTCTCAAAAGATCACCCATCCCATAACTACTTTAACCCAAACACAATTAACTTTGAGTTTTTAAGTGATAAATTATCAAAAAGTAGATACATTTTATTGATATAGATAATATCAATTAATTCCTTTAAATCATTCTTAATTATATAAAATTAATGCCAGAGAGATGTCATTTTTCAATACTAATATTGACAATAGTGCATCAAATAAATATAATCTTGATTGTGTGAATAACTTGATCAATTTACTCACGTCAAGTAGGCTTTATTACTTCATCAAATGGTAGGTTCCTTCATCAAATTCTTTTTGATTAAAAGGTGAGTAACACATAGCGTGGTGCGATTGACGTGTGAAAAGACCTGATCAACGGTGGCAAGTAGTGGAGGAAGAGGAGATGCAGGAGAGGCAAATGGCTGCTTGAGAGCAAGGGCGACGATTTTCTTGGCAATGGGGCAAACGCCATATCAAAGTTGAGGCAAAGGTTAACTATCACGTCTAAGGTCATGATGCGGTGACTTGACGGGGTGGGGTTGCTAGAGAGAGTGAGGAGTTTGGCAGTGATAGTGATGTGTTGTCAGTGGCAGTGAAAGTGTGGATGGGAGAGGGAAAAATGAGGGTTGAAAAATTATATCATATTAATGGTGTATTGTAATAAGGTAGCACATGATCGATCTAATAGTTTGAAAAAATTGTGCACCATCAACCACCTATAAAGGTGATCCAATAGACATAGTCTAAAAAATAAAATAAAATCTCCAATCAAATACTTACAATCACTTGATAAACCTTGGAACAAAGACGCTGGAGAGAATCTTTCATAGTGTTTGGATGCATATTTTTAAGTTTTGTTATTCTCATATCAAAATTTAAGTACAAAATAAAATAAAATTGCAAAGCTACTCTCGGTCACTTCAAACCAGATACAGATCCCTTTAGTAGTTTAGTTAAAGAGGCAGGTCTAAACATACTTTAATAATGAGCTAGTCAATTTTCTTCCAAAATATCATTCCTTTCACGCATGTGACATAAATGAGCTTCTTCCGTCCTAATTAACTCAAACCAGTTTAGAAGGCCTTGATTCAGCCCACTGGGAATCAGTACTGTAATCTATGAATCATTTAAAAAAAAAAAAAAGATTGAGACTAGATTTTTATTTTGGAGCGTAGGCAAAAATACAACATTTGCTATTGAAGTAAAATGAACTCACTAATTTAGATTTTTTTAAATATATATTTCTAAGATCAAATTCAAAACTTATATGTATATATAAACTTATCAAGAGGAGTATCGGACTTCAGTGTTTCCAAATTATACAATATCGTGAGATATTAATTTTTCACATAAAAATGATATAATATTCTATGATGGATGTCATTTTGTTGCAGATTTTGAGTTATATAATCTTGTCGGTTTGTACAAACAAAAAATTGTCTTTTCGGTTTGTTTTGTGATATATATCAATAAAAACAGGATAAAAAAGTATAAAATTAAAGATCCAAGGTATAGTAAAATGATTATCAGTTAGTGAAAGTATAGTCTTCCTTTGAAAGTTTTATAGCAGGAAATACCTGAAGTTAAAAATTAAACTTTCATCAACATCCACATCTCCAATCCAATCTGCCCATGTATTTCGAATCTTTCCTTTACTTTCTTTTTCTTGGTGTTGTGAATAAACTAATTGATTTGTATGGATGCTGTGACATTGAATCCTAGTTATTTTTAAGTTGGCATCTACTCATTTTGCCTTCCGTTACATTACATGTGGCTGGCTTCTACATCCACATCCATCACTAATTAATCACACAAGGCATGCACTTCTTCCTTTGTTTGGACCTCACATCACACGTTCTCTGAGTGTCAGAGTGTCTCCAAATGGCGATGCCGTCCATGCCATATTTTCATTTCTCTTGTCTTCACATCCACACACACACCTTTCCTCATCTGCTACCTCACCTAATATAACTCATGAACTTTCATTTTCCTTCTTTTAATGTTTTGCTATTTTATGTCCTTAAATATGTAAATTGAAGGGGAATGAGAAAAGAAAAATACTTACCATTATCTGGGCCAAGTCTTAGTTTTGTGATCAGTACTCGTGAATTTTTTATTTTATTTTCTTTAATTTTGGTTCATTATGCGTGATTTGAAGGCAAAAGATGAAACCCATCTAGTAGACCATTGTTGAGGGCATTTATAAGTAGGCACGTTATATTCAGAACCCTTGTTTGATCTTTCTACCTCTGCTTATTTTTTTTAGTTTATAAAAATACCATTGACAAAAACAAGTTTTTGCTTTATATCTTGTCATAACATAAACCAGTTTCAGTCAAATCGACAGCATGCAAAAAAATTAACAAACAAAACATTATCAGGAAAGAAACGATGAAGGTGCAAAAAGTCACATTAAGAATATAATGGATGACTGGAAGAGCAATGCTTGTAAAAGAGAAAGTGAAAAGATGTTTGAAGATGAGGTCAAGTTCTGGGGGTGGTGTATCGAGAGTGAGAGGAGGGAGTGAGGGAAGGGGTAACATAGGAATCTTACAAAGAATTAAAAAATATTGAGGGGTGAGAAGATAATAAAAGGAGGTGTTAAAATCATGGTTCTTATATGAAAATTGAATCGGGCTTATTTCTTGAACAACTATAAGGACCCAACCGGTAATGCGTATCTTAACGACCCAAACAAAGCGAGGAAAAGGACCCAGCGGGTTGGTTAGTTGGTGCTTGCTAATGATAATAAATTAATAATGATTTTTGTTTTCTGTAATGAATCATAATACTGAAATTTAAAATATATCATTTTTAATAATGATAAAATTTACATGTAATTCACGGTCCAAAATTTAGAATATAAGTAACTATACATATTCGTGAATATATATAACACATCCACGTTATTACGGCAAAGAAATTAAAGAAGTGTTCACCGTCAAAAAATATACTAACTCAGCTATGTGAAATTGCCACGAGAATAAAAAGAATAAACCAGACAGTTTGACAAACTATGAATTCGGACTGTGATGATTGTTTAGTTTACAAATGGCTTCGTTGCACTGACATGAATTATTGCTATAGCGAGATCAAGATTATTTGGTGAGTGCTTGAAGTTGCGTTTAGACATGAAAAACGCACGTTCATGATACATTATTATTTGGTACCTTTTCATGATAGAGAGGGGTCTTTGGGACACTTTATTTGTTGGGTTGGGTCTCCCATAGATGATGGGTTTTCTTTTTGCAATTCGTTAAACTTAATCTCAGGGGAGGTATGTCTTATACCAAAAACTGTAGTAATAAAATGTTTCTCTTTGGCTGATAAAAAAATAAAATAAATCATGTATTACCATATGTAGCTTTTGCATTAGCATGAAGTGGTTAAGTGGTTCCAAACACGTGGTTAAACACCATTTTATTATCAACAAAATTAATTCTACCCATGATTGGATTCAGAGAAATGATTCTGTGTAAGTGGTGATTGTGGTGAATTTTAAAGTTAGAAGAGATATTAGAGTTTAATTTTCTTAAACAGGAAGCTAACTTCATATAACTGAAATCACAATGGTAAATTCACTAAAATTAATATAATCGAGGAGGGGTATGACACATACTAATGAAAGTGTAAGTGGTGATTGCGGTGAATTTTAACTACATAATTATACATTTTTTTATAGTCTATATATAGAATAGATAAAATTGATTTTAAATTTTCATATGTTTATTTTTGAAGAAAAATTTAATATGGTTAAGATTATTTTATTTCCTAAAAGCAAGTTATTGGCTATGATGGATACAACCTGAAGTGTGAACTTGTAACTCAAGGAGAATGCTCGTCAGACTAGTTAATTGAAAAGTTATATTGCTTGAATACTTCATTCCTTAGGAGTCTATTTCGTTTCTAGATACGTTAGTCATCAGTTGCGTGAAAATTTAAGACATTACTGTTACTAAATTACTAACGGTGTAATATTGTTTAATTTAATATATTTTAAAAAACTAAATTTAAAAGGATTTTGTAATGATGGATTGATGATTATAAGATGGAGGATTGGTTTATGGCGGAGACTTCCAATTTTCTCTATTATTCCACAAGTAGTCTCTTGTTTAGGTTTCTTTTTTACTATTGAAACAAATTGTTGACAAGAGGATCAAGGTGAAGAAAGGAAAACTCATTCTCATTGAATGTGAAAAGGGAAAACTCAAACTTATTACAGATAGGATTAGGCCTTATATATTAATCTATACAAGGTGAGAAATCTTCTAACCTCCTAACAGAATTGTAACTAACTAATTACAAAACTAACTAATTTAGATATATACAAATCTAATGGTAATAAAGCTGATAGCTCCCCTCAAGTTGGATGGTGTATGCTGCACAATCCCAACTTGGACATCATGGAGGAAAAAGAGGGAGAGTGAAGGGGTTTAGTAAACACATCAGCCAGTTGTGACTGCGAAGGAACTGAGAGGAGGTGGATCAGTTTTGACTGCAGTTTTTCTCGAATGATGTGGCAGTCCAGTTCAATATGCTTGCTGCGTTCATGGAATGTTGGATTGTGGGCAAGATATATGGCAGATTTGTTGTCACAATAAACTGAAGCTGATTGGGGAAAGGTAATGTTAAGATCTTGGAACAAGTATTGTAACCACTGTAACTCACATGTTAATGAGGCCAACGCACGATACTCTGCCTCAGTAGATGAACGAGAAACAGTGTTTTGTTTCTTAGATTTCCAGGAAATGAGAGAGCTACCAAGTAAAACACAGTAGCCGGTGATGGATCGCCTAGTATTAGGACAGCAAGCCCAATCGGAGTCAGCAAAACCATGGAGTTGAAGTGGGCTGTGACTAGAGAATAGAATTCCCTTGGCAGGACAAGATTTTAGGTACCTTATAATTCTTGTAGCAGCTTGATAATGAGGCACTAAGGGATTTGAAACATATTGACTAAGGTGTTGAACAGAAAAAGAGATGTCTGGCCTTGTGTGAGTCAAATAAAGAAGCCTGCCAATGAGTCTTCTATAGCCAGAAGGATCATCAAAGGGAACACCATCAGTGGCATATAATTTGGTGTGAGGATCAAGAGGTACTGAAGCCGGTTTGGAACCCAAAAATCCAGTATCTTCAAGTAGCTCAAGAGTGTACTTTCTTTGATTTAGGAAAATACCAGAAGATGACCTTGCAATTTCCAGGCCAAGAAAGAATCGAAGTTGACCAAGGTCTTTGATCTTAAATTGTTGATCAAGGAATAGTTTGACAGACTTTATCTCTTCCATGGAAGTGCCTGCTAACACAATGTCATCAACATAGACTAATAGAGCTGTAAAGGAAGTGCCATCAGACCTGACATAAAGGGAATGATCTGCTTGAGAGACTTGATAGCCCAAAGAAGTAAGAGCAGTAGAGAGTTTGGAATACCATTGACGGCTAGCTTGCTTCAACCCATATAAGGACTTGTTCAATTTGCATACCTTGGAAGGGGAAGAAGCATCATAACCAGGAGGAAGAGACATATAAACCTCCTCATTCAAGTCACCATGCAAGAAAGCATTGTTGACATCCAGTTGTTCAAGATGCCAACCCCTAACAGCAGCAACAGCTAGTAAAACACGTACTGTAGTCATCTTGGCTACTGGGGAAAAAGTGTCAAAGTAGTCAACACCCTCCATCTGAGTGTAACCTTTGGCCACAAGCCTGGCCTTGTACCTTTCTATTGTGCCATTGGCATGATACTTGATTTTATATACCCATTTGCAACCTACTGGAACCTTTCTACAAGGAAGATCCACAACAGTCCAAGTTTTATTTACCTCAAGAGCTGTAATCTCAGCATCCATGGCCTTCTTCCAACAGTCAAATTTGGAAGCTTGGTTATAGGTTTTGGTTTCAGAGGAGAAATATAACTATTATACAATTCCAAATATTATATGACGATTTTTAGCATCTTTGACTTCATATTTTAGATGTGATTTTTCATGTTTTATTATGATTTTCAGAAACTAAAAATTATGTAGCATGTTTGGTTCCATTTTTCAATAAAATTTTGCACATTTTGAATGTGATTTTCAAAAAGTTAATAATTATAGTTTTCGTATATCAAACATGATTCTTCCTTTCTAAATAAGTTTCCAAACACACTATTACATCTTAAATGTGATTTTTTTTCTCTTTCAACAAGTTTTCAATGATTAATCTAATAGATGACTTTTAAATAGGTAAAATACTTGTTTTCTTTATCTCTTCTATTAAGAATCAAAAGACACAAATGAATAATGCATGATCACCTTTTATTTTAATTAGAAAATGAGAAAAAAGAGGATGGGAAGAGAAAAGAAAAGTGATTTCAATCGCATTAGATTAGATTAGGAATCAAAAAACAAGGGAGGCATGTGTAGAGTCTGACAAAGCGGTGCAGAAACACGGAGCCGTTCTTCTTATAACCGAGTCTGAGATGGATGCTAAAAATATATTCCCATCACAACCCCAAACAGCACAAAGCAAAGGACCCACCCCACACACACAACAACAAATATACATATATAATAAATAATCTAAATATTATCCAACCCTTAAAGAGAATTAAAAAAATATGATATGATATGAAAATATAAAAAAAATAAAAAATATTAAGAAGATTTTTAAAATAAAAACTGAGCTATTTGTTAAGAAAACTAAACACACTAATTAATTACACGAAAAATGTAATAAACGGTTGGGATTTTTTTAAAAGTAAATCCTTATTAAAAATATTTAAAACAACAAAGACAAAATTTGATACAAATAGTGGGTTGTGTGAACAAATAACATTTTTCTCAAAATAAAAGACGATTGATGTATTATTATAGAGAGAGAAAAAAGCCACCGTCAAACTCAAACTCAAACTCAACCCAAGTTATTCCTTAACTTAACTCTACCACCTTTTTTCCTTTGCCCTCCTCACTCCTACAAATAAAGTACTGACACAAAACACGATTCTTCTCCTCAAACTTGGAACAAAACGAAAACCAATCACAACAACGTAGTAAAACTCAAAACCAGGAAATTAATATGAGCTGCAACGGTTGCCGTGTGCTCCGGAAGGGGTGCAGCGACACATGCCCTCTGAGGTCGTGCCTGCAGTGGATCGAATCTTCGGAGTCACAACGACACGCCACTCTCTTCCTCGCTAAGTTCTTTGGCCGTAGCGACCTAATGTCCTTCATTTCCTCCGTCCCCGAAACCAAAAGGCCTGGTACTGTCCAACACTCTACCTTGTACTCACTCATAATTCATGCTTTTACGTGTGCTTAGATTTCATGCTATATAGCTGCCTACGTCTTAAAATATAAAGTGTATTCATATTTTATAAGATGAATTATATTTATAATTGTTCATTTGATTTGAATCAATGATTATAAATCCTTTAGAGTGTAGCCTCTTTTCTTTTTATGCATAGGAAAGAAATAGAGTGTAGTCTTTAAATTAATTAGATGTATAGATCGGTTCTTTTATAAGCTAAATGTTATTTATTAATTTGTTATGTTTTTATTAGTCAGAAGAATTTGAATTTATAATCTTTTTTTTTCTCTCTTAATCATCAAATCAATCTTATGACTTCTCTATAGATAAGTTTTTAGATATTTGTAATCAACATTATTTTGTATTTGAGTAAATATATCTATAGTTTAAGAGATTCTGAAAAAAAGAGAGAGAGAGAGAGAAAGTAAGAGGTTTGTGTGATTCACTTTTCCCTTTTCAATTTTAAAAATTATTTTCTAAAACAATTTTTACTATGCAATAATCAATTCTCATCCAAATTATTAATTTTTAAAAACTATTTATAAAACAAGTATTTTAAAAACAGAAACGGTTAGATGATTTTTTTTTTTTTCATCAGCCTTCTTCTCTTTTCATGTTGTTCAATTTTTCCTTTAGTTTTTTCACACTTTATTTCCTGTCTTTGCACCATCTACTATACCAAAGCTGTTGCCTATGATCAATCGTGTTTAGTTATATTTTGAAAAAAATATATTTAAATTAAAAATCATAGATACTTTAAATGATTAATTTTTCGTTATTTAGGAATCAAAGTATATCTTGTATTTGCTTGAAACAGTAAATTAGATATTTATTCTTTTTATTCTCTCTTTTTATATTCTTTATTATCAGCATTGTTTCAGTCTCTGCTATTTGAAGGGTGCGGGCGAACGGTAAATCCGGTGAACGGAGCCGTGGGACTTCTGTGGAGCGGAAACTGGCACGTGTGCCAGGCCGCTGTCCAGACGGTGCTCTCCGGAGGCGTTCTTCGCCCGTTGGCGGAGACATTCACCGGAGATTCCGATGACACGCGCTATCATTTACGGCCATTAACACTCATGCATGACGTGAGAGAGATGAATGACAACTCAAGTTTGATGAATAGAGTCAATAGACCACAAGAATCGGAGATGGCAAGTTACGACGGCCACAAGAAAAATCAGATTTTAAATTTGTTCATGTAAGACCATATTATGCGTTATATTATGACATGTTACTATATATTAAAAATATGACATGATAAATAGACTTGGCGAGGTGAAGGTGGATTGTGCAAAGGAATCAACACATTTGCTACGAAATTGTAGTTTTTTGTTTTTTTTTTCCTTTGTTCCCCTCTACTTTCTTTCTTTCCAATTAAATAACATAAAATTGATTTTTTTTTTTCTCCGCTACTTTATTTCACCTCGTCCAAACAATGTCTAGAAGGGGAAAAAAGGAAGGTAAAGGCTAATAATGCAAGGAAATCATTGAGGGCATTTGCTTACGGTAAGTTTGCTTTAAGGGAAGAAAATAGGTAAAAAGTTAAACGATTAAGTTGTTTGGTAGGAAAAAAAATAAAATGAAAGAAAGTTAAAAGAAAAGAGGTAAAAAGATAAAACGATTTTATAAGTTATTTGATAGGTAAAAATTAAAATGAAGAAAAGTTTTTTTAAAAAAAAACTCTTCTTATTTGATTGTATAGAAAATATATATGTTTGTGATTCTTTAGACTTTTCCATTGCTCCTTTATGTACACTATCTCTATCATGCTCTTCTAACCAAAAGGAGTTGAAAATGAAAGAAATAGGAAGAAAAAAAATGAGAAGTATGTAAAATTATTTTTTAGGTTGTTTGGTACAAGAAAAAATAAATAAAAAATAAGGTAAAAACTTTTTATTTCTTATTTAGTTACATACATTGTGAAGAAAAACAATATTCATAGATGTAAAATGACATAAATACCCTTAATTAAAGAATGTAATATGACGATCAATTGTTTTCATAAAAAGTATATTTTATATTTGCATAGTTTGCATGTAGTTCTAATTTCAAATTTCTTTCATTACCAGCATTATACCTATTTTTTTTTATATTTTTGTCCTGCAATATAATAAAACAAAACAATATATTGAAACAAATTACTACTTGTTATTTTTATTGTTACCTACTACTATACATTAACTCTGAGTCTTCAACATTTAAAAATAATTCTTTATTTAGTGTCATAGTTTAGAATAAACCAGAAAAATAAAATATTATACAAAAACCACTTTTTTGAAAAATAATATGAACACTAAAATGATATTATGTATAATTATTATCATTTTTTATTTTTATGCAAATATATTTTGAAAATAATTTCTAATTTAAAAAAATCATTTTATTATTATTTAATTTAATGTTCACGAAATATTTTCCTTTTATTTGTACTTGAGAAATGTAATACAAAATACCGAAGTTTAATTTATTGTATATATAAAAAATGTTCTTAGTAACCTCAGCTCGATTTGAAAAGTTGCTTCAAGTAATTTCAATTCGTACGTTCTCTGCGTTTTCCGTCTGTTATTGGGTGAATTGATGTATCCTAATGATCAAATCCATTGGAAATTTTGGCCCTGTTTGAATGATGATGTTCATAATGAGAGTGATTTATTATCATTATTACATGTCTAAATCCGTCTCTTTCCTTTGAGAACTCCCCCCACTAGAATTGAAAAATGGAACAAGAAGAGAAAAAGATAAATAGAATGAAAAAACAAAAAAGTTTAGTGGATTTGATGTTAATGAGGTGTTTGTCGGTTTGTGTGATGCTCTATGGCCATTTTGTTCACGTCAATCTACACAATCCAGTGACTGTATACTACATGCACGAGCGTGCTTGCACAATAGGGCCCGAGAATTTTCCAATGAATTGGGCTCGTCAAATCAAAGTAAAAGTATAAATCACGTACACCCATTTAGCATTTGGAATAGCATTTGGGACTTTATATTCTGTGTCTAAATTGCTGTTGTGCTTTATCCGTACCTTTTAAGATTGCTTTCCATAAGGTTAGTGATGAACGTACATCCTATTTTTTGTGGTTTATATGGTGAAAAGAAGAGAATTAAAAAGAAAAAGGAGAAAACAATATATATTACAAATGATGTGATGAAGAGAGAAAATATACAATCAAAAAGAAATGAAACACAAAAAGTAAGTGCATTTGAGTTAAAGGAATTGGAGAGAATTGAGAAGTGTATGAATTCCTATAAATTATTAGGAAAATTTTAAGCTTCTTTCTCAATTTAGAGTGGATAAATGTATGAAAGAAAGATATAAAAAGAAAAATAATGAAAGAAAGAGAGAAAGTGAGAGATATGATGATAAAGAAAAACAAAATATAAAGAAACTGTTTTTTTTTTAATAATTACCCTTATCACCAAAATCAATGCTCTTTGACTAAATTTTATAATAACTAAAAATGTCAAAACGGTGAATTAATTTTATTAATGAGATACACAAATTGTAACATTATGTTGATTTTATTAATGTGAGAAATAAGTTGTGTAGTATGTATGCAAGACATTTTAGTAGTTTATAGGTAACTTTGATTAGTGTATAAGTTATTTATAAGCTACTTTGATTAATTTATCTGATTAGTGCTTTAGTATGTGAAAGATTATCCTTAATAAAAGAACACGTGTTAGTTATAAGAATACACATAATATATGTAGCAACAAAGTTTTAAAAAATGAAAGATTATCCTTAATAAGTTACTTTCCTTCCAAACAATTGAAACACTAACTAAAACTTGTTTGTATAAACTTTTGTGACTGCAAACGAACAATTTGTTAGAAACAAATTTTCTTTCATCCAAATATTTTGTGCAACAAATGCATTTATTTGCTAGAATTTCTGCTCTGTGGAGTAAATTTTTGTTAAAGTAAGATAAAAACTACGTGTATCATTTACAGAAATCTTTCTAAATTCAGGATGAATCATTTTTCTTATTAGTAACAAAAAAATTTCTAATGCAACTACGTATTAACACTCCAACTCAAAGTAAATTTCAAATTTAGGAAGATTTTACTTCTACTTAGTAGTTAAAATGCCAACAAAGAAAGCTAGTAAAAAATGCAAAGAGTATACTCACTAAGAACCAGTGCCAATCATCGTTAACCTAAGAAAGAGAACTAGTACAGAAACTTCGTCGTCATGCCCCTCCCTCACCAAGGGCAAGCAAGAGGTCCTTTCTTTACCCGTCTCTCTGTTTTTTCTTCTCCAATTTCCTTTTGTCCTCTCCGCAATGCCTTTGCTCTCATGTCATTTCAAATTTAGTGTGATTTTTAGCGATTTTTACACTACAACATGTCCTATTGATTATGATTGATACTGTATAGCTACGGGTTAAAAACAATAAACTGCACTTTTTACATGAACTAATACTTTTTATGTATTTTTAGAGAGAAATAGACTTGACAAAAGATCCTATAAAATTTGGAATCAATGAATTTGTATTTTTAAAGAATTAATACGAACATCAGATACACTGAATATCATACACGCAGACTTGTTGAAGTGGTTCAACACATTGTTGTACATGGAATGAATTGTGGTACCATTCGAGGAATTTTCTACGAATACCCAAAATGGAATGATGTCGAAAAGAATTATGAAATTGATGAGTATAGAAAAGAAATAAAATTCTGCGGTTTGTTTTCTTTGGCTATAAAATGAGACCTGATTTGAGACAGTGGTAGTTGCAAAATTAAAAAATCTCAGTACTTTCTTAAACTTTTGAGAAGTTGTAAGTAAAATTTTAGCGTCAAATACTGTTTTCTATTTTAAAGATTTTTCTCACCCAAACTGCCATTTTATTGGTCTAAATCTTAGGTTAATGGTAGTATGATGTTCAAGACGACATGCTTTCTGATAAATTATAGAGGTAATTCATTGTATATGTTGAATTTTCCGACATTGGATGAATGAGACACGGGTTGAAAGCAAGGGTTCTTTCAAATTGGTGGTGAAGAAGTCTTGTTTGAATAATGAGGACGTGATTTGAAAGTTGTGTTCCACAGAAAAAGGAGAAAGCCTTACCTCTTGTTCACCAGAGAGCACGGTGGCGGAGGCGAGACGCGGAAGTTGGTGCTCCTCTCACATCCACCCCCAATTTCGCGATCCCAAACCCAACCATAACCTTAAAGCGCATTGAAGATCCAAATCCCAATTCAGGTCCACGAATTTGTGCGACTGCTAAGGATGCAAAGGGGAGGATGCAAAGGGGAAGATGGCAAAAATCTAGATCCACAATTCCTGGCAACTCCCACGCCGACAAGATTTGGATTTGTTATGAATGTCTTATGTGTTTTTATTTGTATTTTGTATGTTCAACTTGAAAATGAACCGATTTTGTGGTGGATTTGGATGAGATATGAACCGATGTTGATTTAGATGGACAAAATGATCATTCAATTTAAACAAATAAAGGATCTGAAATAAATTTTTTAAATGATGAAAGATTAAACTAAATTAATAAAACAAGATAAAAAAAAACAAAAAAAAAATCATTTGGATAATGATATCTTGTAAAATGATAAAAATGTCCCTTTATTAAGAAATTAAAGAACACATTACTTAAAGATTTTATATTACTTATTACAAATAATATATATTCACATAGAACAAATATCAATTATTTATAATAAATTTGTTAATTTTTAGATTAATTATATTAAAAACGTAAAAATTAAATAAAAATATTTTTAATTATCCAATACTTTAGTTATTTATAGTATATACTATTAAAATCTTATTTATATAATTTCATCACCTCAATTTATTTTATATACACATATACGTCACTGAATATAAAGGGCATGAGTTTACGAGTCTTGCGTGAATTATACAGAACATTGCAATTATATAATTGGGCAATGTAAGTTTTATAGGAAAAAGAAAAATAACAAGAGAAAAAAATATAGAATAAGTTGATTAATGTGATAAAAGTAACATTACGAATCTCAGAGTAATTCGATAGCTTCTCTGTAAACAATAGTGTGACCCAATCATATAACGTTACGTATCAATGTTGTTTGGGGGGAATAAGAAGAATACATAGGAAAGGAGGTGATGAATGATGGGAACTGGGCTTTTGCCCATAAAATGATAGAATTTTGCAAAGGAAAGCCACAGAAAGTAAAAATGGTGCGGTGCACGTCAGCTTCTTCCGTAGGGCATGGGACTTCTCCTTCCACGCCAATATGCACTCTGTATATTTTTTGGCGAGTTATAAGCACTCTACATATACATTCAAATAAGTGGGACCCCAAATTTTTGTATTTAAGTTATAAAATTGATTTTTTAAAGTTTTTTTTTTGTTTTTATATTTCTTTTAGAATTTGAATCTTATCTATTACATTATAAAAGATTAACTCCTTTCCCTAGACTCAACTTTTATTGGTAATAAAATTAGTTTTATAAAACTTATTTTAATTAGACTTAAATTTACTTTTGCTCTTGTATAGTTTTGCAATTCTAAAATTCTGATTCCACAAAAAAAAATTATTTCACATTTTGATCCCTTCTTTATTTTATTGCTAAGAAATAGTCTTTGATTTTACCTATTTTTAATCTTAAGTTTATTTTATATTTTGGACTAATTTTGAGTTATAAAAAATAAATAAAGAAGTAAAAATGGATATTTTTTTAATAAAAGACTAAAGTGGCAACTAAAAATTAATGAAAGACTAAAAAATTATTCAAAAATGATAAACTAAATTAAAATCTAAAAAAGTTCCCTACAACCCATAAATAAACATTGATCTGTTAAAACTTTTATAATATAAATATCTTATATAATGTTTTTATTATTTTACAGAATCTTGTATATTCTTATTCTTACATGTGTTGAAATATAATATATTAGATAATCTTATAGGTTTTTAAAGTAAAAACTTTTTATATGAACATATATTATATAATAAAATATAAAGGATATATCATTGTTGTTGTTTAAGGGTGTTCGTTAATCGGTTCAGATCAGTTTTTGTCAAATTCATGATCCAATTCAATCAAATTTGATCGATTTAGTTCTAGTTAGTTTTCACAATTTTTTCTTGAAACCCAATGCAACTCATTCTTAAATGGTTTGGTTCGGTTCGGACCACGAGTTATCTATTTAAATTTGATCTTTTTTTCTTCTTAGAACTACTATTTTATATTATGATTCATCCAAATATCTAATATAATTAACACAATATTATAAAATGTGTGAAAGTAGTAAAATTGATTCATTTAATACTATTAACATAATATTCTAAAATAAACTAATATAAATTAAAAAAAATCTTTAACAAAATTTACTATAATATTCTGAATCGCAACTATTTCTTACAATAAGTTTTGTTGTAACCAAATTTGTTACAACCAGATTTGTTGTCGCCAAATTTGCCAAAACAAATGAAAAAATATGATCTATTAATATTATAAACATGAAAAAAATATGAAATTTTTATCGGTTATTATCGGATTTATAAATCTAAACCTGTGACTGAATCCGTACATGAATAATTTTGATCAGTTCGGTTTAATTTTAACCCAAATATATAAATTACTCAACCCAAACTATTTAGATCAATTTAAATCAATTCGAATTTGCGGATGACCCATTCCCATAAACACCCATATTGTTGTTCACCTATTTGGTTGCTTTTATTCAAAACTTCGGTCTTTACTTTTCAATGTTCTTGTGAATTCAACTTCAATCCAACCACCTAATTAGGAGATGCATTTATTTACACATATTTTTTAAATTATCTATATTTTATATTCACAGTTAACAAATTAATATTGATATGTGGTGGCTATTTTTTTATTTTATGAGAAGGTGTTGGATTGAGTATATTTTATTTACATTTGCTGATAAAACTCCACTCTCTATCCTTGTTTTTGTTTCTTGATAAAAGTTTTTGTTTCCCGATAAAAGCTTTGGTTCGTTTATTTTAAAACAAAAATTACATATATATACATAATATTATTAACATTAATCCATAATGAATAATTTATTGTGGAATATAATTTATTATTTTTTATCATTTACCTTGATATTATTTTTGGATAAATTATGTTCTATGGCCCTCCAAAATTATTAAATGTTTGAATTTGGTCCCTCTATTTTGTATATTATTTTTTATTCCTCTAATTTTGAAATGTATCTTTCTTTTCCTTCTAAATTTTAAAGATATCACTTTTATCCTTGAAATGCTTTAAATAGCGTTTAAAACAAAAAAAAAATATCAAAACTAGAAATGCCAAAATAACTACAAAAATTTAAAAGGACCAAATTTAAACATTAGTAATTTTAGAGGAACCTAAAACATTATTTATCCTTATTTTTTCATCAACTTTGTATTTATGCTACAACTTAAATTAATTTTAGATATATAATATTACATTTTTTATTTATGCATTAAAGTTTATTTGGGCTCCCCCATATTTTTAGTTGAAAACTGCTTGGGCACCTAACATTTTTGCTGGTAGACCCAATGGTTTTATATCAAAAATGCCCTTATAGACATTTTCGGTTATAAATAACAAATTAGCTTTTTAACTTTTTGCATAAAGTCGTACTTCCTTAGTGTAACTTGATTTTGTTAGCGTCCTTTTGTGAGTATTTATTGTCGTCGGTGATATACGTGCGTACGAATATACAGTAAAGTTCGGTGGTTTTTCGTCGCCAGAGAAGAAGAGATGTGTATTTTTTTTAAGAATAGGGATTGACAATTCGTATGAACCATATGGATTGTCAATCCGTATGTTTTGAAAATTATAATTTATTTAGAAGTTTTTTATACATTTAATTTATTTACAAAATTTGATAATTAAAAAAATTTAATATTTAACCAAATGTTGTATATAGATGTTTATTATAGTAATTATAATTAAAAAAATTGGTATTTTATTGAATGATGTATTTGAATGTTTATTACAATGATTGAAAATTAAACAAATATGGTATTTAATTGAATGATGTATTTGGATGTTTATTACAGTGATTAAAAATTAAACAAATATGATATTTAATTGAATAATGTATTTAGATGTTTATTACGACAATTGATAATTAAACAAATTTGGTATTTAATTGAATGATGTATTTAGATGTTTATTATTGTGATTGAAAATTAAATAAATTTGGTATTTAATTGAATGATGTATTTAGATGCTTATTTATGTAAAAAGAAAAATACATTATTAGAATTAATTGTAATAAGGTCAAAAAATACATTAGTAGATTTATGTTAATAATATATTTTTTTTACATATGTAAATTTTTATTAAACATGATTTTTATTTACAATTTATATATGTAAACGAGTTAATTATTAGATAAAAATTAATTATCACAAAAATTATTATGTAAATTTACATGTGCATTAAATATACATATTTTTTTTAATGTTATATATAGTGATATTAATTATTTTATAACATAATTGATCTATTAGACCAATTGGTTAGAACATTGTGCTAATAATGTGAAAGTCATATGTTTGATTCATGTTTGGATCATTAATTTTAAAATAATTCGTAAAATATATTTTTGAAAAAAAAAAGATCTAAGACTTACGAATTGTCAATCCGTATCAATTTTACAAAGGAAAAAAAATCAAAATTTCATATGTTATACTGGTGTCCTAGCAAAAATGCAGGGTGTCCAAAACAATTTTCTTTTTATTTTAAGCTCCGCCACTAAATAGCCTTTAAGTAAGGGCCCAAAATAATGACAAAATGACGGATCAATTCGATAACCTACGAACATACGTGAAGCAAGTCCAGGCTCATTTAAATGATGGACAAACCGGTTCAGTTCATTATGAACAGACAGTTATGGACCACATCAGTATTAATCCAGGGAGTGTTGCTAGGTGCACCCAGCATTTTTCAAAAATGCCAAAATTACCCTTGCTTAGTTTTCCACTTCCGGATCAGCTTAATCTGTAAGTCTCTTCCGGGTTAACTTGATCCGTAAGAGGAAAAAAAAATTATAATATACTTTTAAATACAACATATTTATTTATAATATAATTAAATCTATTTTTTATTTTATTAAATATAATATATTTATAAATATTGATTTATTATAAATAATTAATTTTTTAATATATTTTTTTAGAATAAATTTGTTTAGAAGATGATATTAAAATACTTACTCAGTCCCATTATAATTATTGTTTAAGGTTATTTTATACATATTAATAAAAATCAATAAATACATAAAGGATAATATTATAAAGAATTAATCATATCATTATTAATATTATAAAGAATATAAAAAAATAATTAGTATTATATAAAAAATTAAAATACTAACTACTTTACAATACATTTTTTTACATGATCATTAGTATAAGTGGGAAAATTGTAATTATAAGATAATTTAAAAATATTAGTACGTTATATACGATCTTAGATAATGAATGATGTCCATTTTTTGGTTAATTATTTTTTTTACACCCTTTTCAACTTCTTTATTTTAATTATATTTAAAGTTATAACACGCATGTATATAAACACAAATGGAATACACAATCAATGAAAATAAATAAAACTAACATTAGTAATAAAAATAAATAAAACCAACAATACTCATGAAATGAGTTCATGTACAATATCTGTATATACAAGGAATATCAATGTAAAATATGTATATAAAACTAAGCCTGATCAGTGCGCCGCCTGCGTCTACACCTAACGTATACTAGATGGTCCTGTGTGACACTCCTGGCCAATCTGAGGCATTCTTCGATCATCTCATGTGTCGATGAGCCAGGTGTGACCACCCCTAGACTCAGATGACGCTCCAACCGCTCAGCAATGTCATCACAAACTTTCTGTTACATACAAAACAAACTAATTACACAAATTATTATGCAAATATTGAGGTAAATTATTAGTATTACTTACCACTGCATGAAATGAGTTCATGTACAATATCTGTATATACAAGGAATATCAATGTAAAATATGTATATAAAACTAAGCCTGATTAGTGCGCCGCCTGCGTCTACACCTAACGTATACTAGATGGTCCTGTGTGACACTTCTGGCCAATCTGAGGCATTCTTCGATCATCTCATGTGTCGATGAGCCAGGTGTGACCACCCCTAGACTCAGATGACGCTCCAACCGCTCAGCAATGTCATCACAAACTTCCTGTTACATACAAAACAAACTAATTACACAAATTATTATGCAAATATTGAGGTAAATGACGTAAATTATTAGTATTACTTACCACTGCATGTCTGGGCTCCTCCGTAGATGTCGACGATGTTCCTGGCTCTGACACGCGAGGGATATCCGTCTGCGGGGCCTGAGGGACGACTCGGGGCTGCGGGGCGTGACCATGAGGTAGAGGATCTACTGCGTGGCCTGGTGTCATGAAAGGATGAGAGGTGCGAAAGAACCAGTCGATGTAGTCACTGGAACACGCCCCTGACACCACGCACACCTCACCTGCAGGTACGATATGATCCTCGTAGTGCATCCACCTGTCGTGTATATCATCATACGAGACCCATGAATCGACAGTTGAAGCAGGAATGGTCTGCGTGTAACCAAACTGTCGCACGACCCTCTCCGATCGGTAATACACAACAACAGGCCCCCAGCACAAGAGACCGGAGTAGCATGATCTGACGTGGAAGTCCCGGACCTCCCGATGCTCCCCATATGGGATCCAACAGACATCCGGAATCCGGAGTCGGTCCAGGCGCTCCCTATACGACGGCGTGCGTATGCTCTTCACGGTCTTCTTCATCGCAATCCACCTGCACGCACGCGGAGAAGCCTCGTAAATCCAGCATTACAGATGTAACATTCAAATTATAAACATTAATAATGAAAGTGTAACAAAATTTAAAGTTAAACATTGTTTAGCCTGAATGAATGAAAAACATATTTGTTACCTGCAGCAGTGTGATGTAACCGCCAAGCTGTCAACTGTGGCTCATGGATGCATCGTTCAGCTGGTCGTACATATGAAATAAAGCAGCCACTCCCCAAACGTACCTATCTGTCATACTGAGGTCCCGAAGGGCCTCTAAGTAGACAACATGGACATTGGTTGCACTCTTGTTAGCAAACAGAGTGCAACCCAGTAGGTGAAGAAGATATGCACGAGCCGCAGTTGTCCAATGACCTGCCTGGCATCGGCGCTGATATACATCACGTACCCATTGCAGGCGTACGTACGGTCCGTGACACTGGACTGTCTCAGCCCTAACAGACTCTGGAGACACCATCAGCAAGTCCACCAGCATCTGAACCGCATCATCCACGTGCAAGGGCTCAAATGCGTGAAAGTCGCCTATAACGGGAAGATGGAGAAGAGAGGAGACGTTGTCCAATGTGATGGTGAGCTCACCCACCGGGAGATGGAAACTAGACGTCTCCTGGTGCCACCGCTCCACAAACGCGGACAAAAGTCCCCGATCGCTGGTGTTTACCGAACACGCAATCAGAGGACTTAGTCCTGTACCAGCGATAAGTCCCTCAATGGCAGGGACAAGCCTGCCTAAACTTCCTCCCATGCGAGGATAACTTCAATTCAGGACGCTCCTGAATTGAAGTATAAAAGGAACGCAAAATTCGTTAAAATTATCATTTAAAGGAAAACTAATAGTATAATTTACAAGTAACTAAAAATAAATAGTATAAATACCTTTCCCGTCCATACACTGCAAGCAACGTGATCCGCATACGCTGTCAGCACAAATGGGTCGCTCGGACCACCCGAAAATCCCTGAGGCTAATCCTCAGCCGCCTCTGCGCCTGCGTCCGCAGGAATGTCCTCCACAGCAACTGGTGCCTCCATCGGGTCATCCTGAACGTCTGGGTCAGGGATGACTGACTCATCGACGTGATCCGCAGTCACAGCGACTTGCTGCCTCCGTGCGGATGCAGTAGGTCGTCGACGCTATGGAGCATCATCGGAATCATTATGATCTCCTCTGCCCACACCTCTGCGAGTGACCTGACCTAAGGCACGACCTAATCCTCTGGTCCTCACTATGATCTGCATTGAAATCATTGACTAAATAAATAAGCACACACTTGTGCTAAGAAATTTGGGCAAAGTGAAAGAGTATTTATGCTTTGTTCTAAGCTGAGATTTTGATGTGATTAAAGAAAGCACATCAAGCATGAGGTGCCCTTTCTTGGCCTCTGGCAATAGAGAGAAGTGCTAAAGAAATGAGGAAGAGGAAGGACAAGCCAATGTGACTCATGGTTGTCTCTTTGGTTTTGCGTAAATGACTTGGAAGCAGAAAAGGAGGTAGCTTTTGGAGGTTATATTAGACCTATACTCAAATTCTAAAATAGTATCAGAGTCTATCCTAGATTCACTCTTAGGCCAACCATACTTATCTACACTCTAGATGTATTTTCTTAGACATAGAAGGGTGTTATTGGATCACCCATATTTGTATCCACTCTAGATGTTTATTTCTAGGCATCAGGGGGTGTTGTTATTGGCTACTCACCTATGATCTAGAATGATTGTAGGGTTTATATGTCAGCATTCCCAAACCTTCATTTCCCTGCTACCACCCAATTAGCAATTTTTTGCTGTTTAAGAAATTAAGGATTTTTCTCCTGTATTCAAGTGGTACTAGTAGTCTAGTACGCATGAATAAATTCCAATAAGAATTTAACAAATGTATTCACTTGCCAGGATTGTTTTCCTATATGATTCAACCTTTTCAGTTTAACAATCAATAGTTTAAAATATCACTTAAAACGTTTTCATATTTGCTATTTTGCTGAAATTTCTGCAGGTGGAAAGGGCTATTAATGTAGCTGAAAAGCTCATAAGAGCATCCCCGGATGAACTAAAACATGCAGCAAGGGATATGACCAGAACTCTTGTTCAGGTTCGGTGCTCTGATATAGCTTTAGAAGGTGCAGAAGAATCAACTGAAGACAAAAGACAAAGATCATTAGTTGCCTTAGTAGTCACCTGCCCATTTGAATCACTTGAGTCACTAAACAACCTTTTGTATTCACCTAATGTAGATATCAGTCAGCGCATTATGATACTAGATGTCATGACAGAAGCAGCTCAGGAGCTTGCAGAATAAAAAATTATGAAACCCAAACATCAGAGGATACTCACCTTTGTCCATGCTCCAAAGGTCCACTCCTTATAAAGGTTGGGGCAATCATCACCTTAAAAGCTGGTTTTGTGGAATTGAGTTCAGCCATAAGTCCAAATTCTAAGATAGTATCAAAGTCTATGCTAGATTCGTTATTGGGCTACTTGTATTTGTCTATGCTCTATGCTATAGATGTTTATTCTCAAGTGTGAAGGTGTTGTTATTGGTCCACCTCCCATTTGTCTATGCTCTATGCTATATAGGACCAATGTAGTCTTTATATGGCTTGGGTAGTCCTCATTTGTCTATGCTATATAGGACCAATGTAGTCTTTATATAGGACCAATGTAACAGATTCTTACATTGTTTAGTAGGTATCCAGCATATTAGTATCAGATCATCTTTCATCAATAAGTGGTACTCTGAGTTTTTGTCTTAACACATTCATTCCTAAGCTTTTATATTTTGTTATATTTCCACTAATTTCACCACAATATTCTGATATTTATAAAGCTTTTATATTAAGTCTCTCACTCCCTTTTTTCTGCCATAACTTAAGCCTATACATAATTCTTTACCCCATGTGTGGTTCCTAAAGATTAGTATAATCATCACATACTAGGTATCTTTTGGAATTTTTTAAATGAAGAAGAGGATACTATTTCGATAATCAATATATAATCATAATTCATGATAATCAATCTAATCAATATAATCATAATTCATGCTAATCAATATATATTATTTCAATAATTCCCTAAAAGAGGATACATCTATATATAATCATAATCATGCTAATCAATCTAATTCATTCTGAAAAGAGGATAAAATGAAGCTGTGGCTGTTTACGGATCACCTGATCCGTAAGCATTTTCTGGATCAACTTGATCCGTAAGAGGAAAATGCTTACGGATCACTTGATCCGTAAACAACTCCAAGCTTCCCTGCTCCGACATCAATGGCGGAAAACGATTGAAATGCCTACCTCGACGATCGACGCTGACGATGCTAGACGGTGGACGCTGGTTCGTGGCTCGTGGCTCCTCTTGACGGCAACACCGCTCCCTTCACGGTGGTTCGTGGTTCGTGGCCGAGGAAGAAGACGAAGATGGTAGCGCGGGAGGAAGAACAATGGCTGGCTGCAAGGAGAATGCGACGAAGAAGAAGAAGAATGCGACGAAGAAGAATGACTTTGTGGGGGGAAAGAAGAAGAATGCAAGGAAGAAGAGGCTACAAGGAAGGAAGAAGACGAACGCGGGGAAGAAGAAGAGTGCTGGGTGTGCGAGGAGGAGAGAGAGAGTAGCGGGAGAGAGAGAGTCAGACGTTTTTTTTTTTAAATTAACCCAAGGACATAACTGACATTTCACATAAAGCACTGGGTGCACCTAGCAACACTCTAATCCAGGTTGTTCAACCACTGATTAATCACACAACCTATAATTTGAGCAAATAACGTCTTGAAAACATTAGGCATCTCCAATGTGATTTCATAAGTAAAGAAATTGTTTCCAACAGTTTCTTTCTCATTCTCATTAGAACAAATTTATATGACAAAAAAAAAAAAATCTGTATCTTGTATAAGAAATTATTTCTTACAAATAAAAAAATAATATTTATCTAACAGATATAAATTTCTTAAAGTTTCTTATCATTGAAACAAATTTATGTATGAATTTCTTTTAATGACATAATACCATGGAAACCATAAAAATAAAAATACAATAAAGACCACAAAAAATAATTTAAAAGTTTACTTAAGAAATTTTCATTGAAAATTCTTAGTGTTAATCTTTACGTAATTAATGAACTATACAACAATATAGGTTAAATTTATCAGGGACTATAAAAGCTCAGAAAAATACAAAAGTAATTTACACTACTACTTTATATAGTATAATAACGGTTAAATTTGTTGCCTAATTTTAAATGACGAGGATGTGAGTGAGAGAACTCAAAACAAGCGTAATTTTCTAAGGGCAAGTCGTAGAAAAAGGTTTATATAGAGCAAATCGTATCCACATTTTGACTACATATTTTTTTCCATAAGCTAATACACACAAATACAAACAAAAAAAAATGATACACAGTTTATGTACATCCTTTAACAAAAAAGACAAATGGGCAAGGATTTTTTTTTTAAAGAAAAAATTGTATAGAAACTCCCGAACGACAAGTTTCAACCCTCACTCTTAGCGTGTAACCAATCAGAGAGCAACTACTTTTTACGAATTTCTTTGTACAATATGATGAAATCCTGTTTGACCAGGATATTCGTGCTATCTGTAGATTTTTTTTGTTTTGTTTTTTCAAATACTAACTAGCTTTACTCAATCAATAATGATGATTTCATTTCATGTATTGAATTCAAGGCCGAAATTACCATTCCTATGTTATGATGTTAGCACTGAAAGTATGCTAGTCAGCCAATGTATTACTTGTTATTTTCACTGTAGTACTTCACGGTTGGCATTTCAGTTGAGCAACATGCGTTCTCAGGCTACACTCTCTAACCTGCTCAAGAAAAAAGGTTTTATTAACCATAGTCAGTCATAGAACTGCATTTAACGATAATCCAGGGAAAATCAAAAGTACTTAAAACTTCAACATCTCTGGATACCGAAATTTACCTGCATGGTTGTAATCACTGACAAAAGGTCTTTGCACTCTTCAAGCAAAACACGCTCCTTCGCAGTTAAGTTGGCAACTTCAACAACCAGCGAATTTAATTGCCCAACCTATCAATTGCAAATGAATTCAGACATATTTTGCTAATTGCTACATAACTCTGACCAATGACAACTACTTTAGCTTGATATACAAAAAAAACATAAATGTACCAAGTTCTGACCTTACAGAAAGAAAGAAATTAAAAAAACAAACCATGTGAATTATAATGCCGCAATTATACTTTTCTGTAAAATCACCTCCATATAAATTAACAGAAAATGAAGTGGACATGTGGTGTGAAGCAAATAATAATTAGTTGACAACGAAAAGAAATGCATGTGGGCAGAATTTTTTTAAAGCGGGTGGGTAAAGAGCATTTCAACGAGGTAGCCTAAACAAATCAATTATGCCTTTTTCCCCATCAAAGCATCAGCACCGTATATAATACAAACCACACATCAGCAAAATGATAACAAGATAAAACAACACATGCAGGAATAAAAGAAAATCAGCCAATTTATCTCGTTTAAAATTTAAAGCCATTTGTCTTCGGGTTTTCTCACCTAATTTTAAAAGTTTGAACTTTCAAGACCCTAACAAAATTACAATCCCTCATCCCCTTTTACTTTTCCAAGTTTTTGAGACAGAGAGAATGAATTGAATAACCTAATATCAAAAGCAAAACGATTTACATAAAATAAATTATCCTCTACTGTATTCAGTGTCTTGGTTAGTCTAAATATTAATTATCAGTGTACTCCTCGATGCATTTTTGCTAACATGAATTGACGAGGCATACACAGCAAGAGAAAAAAAATAGTCATATAATTAGATCCATGTTTGTACCAAGATTCAAGCCAATAATCAACTCATATTAGATTACTGGATTTTAGTTGTCTTCCTCCCAAATTGATTCCTATTGACTCAACTTTTCAATCATACCACTCAATTTACTCTGCATCACAAACCTACCATGATAGATATATTGCTCTCTTCTCACAATTGAGGAACGAAATGAGAAAAAAAAAATGGATGCCAATAATCAACTCATCAGATTGCTGAATGCAATAATGTTTTCCACCCAAATTTATACCTATCTATTATTCAGTAAACTCTGCATTTTTAAACTACTATTTCAAAATATATTGGTCCCTTTGCCAAATTGAAGAATAATGTCCAGAAAAAAAATGGAGGCCGTGAAGGGGAATTGTTGAATAGTTCAATAAAGAGGATACGAAACAATTTTTACTCCGCATTTATTTTCCATAAGATCCAAAACACCTTATTTCAGTTGCTTATTACATATACAAAACACGGGGTTTAAAAAGATTTGTTATTCACATTGACATTCTAGGATGAAAATACAAATATGGAACTTAAATGATATAATAAATACATCCACTTAACCACAGTGATATTCTCTGTTTCCTCACTTTCTCCATCACATCCATGACCACTCTTGTTCTTGACTGAACAAACATAGCCACACTCTATATATAGGCTAAAAACAAAGAATAATGATTAAAAAAAAAACATAACAAAAACACCAATTCTTAGTGAACTGAAACTTTAAAAACATAATTGTGAAAATATTGTTCATTCTGCATCACATCAAATATCTCACATGATTTTTTTAATATGAATTTAATTAAAATGCATTGACAATTTGAATTTTTTTATACTATTATCCAATTACGTAATGCTGAATTCAATATTGATAAAATATACTAATAGAATAAAAATAGAAATGTTTTTCAGTATACTATATCCACTTCCAATGCTACTGCACTATTTACACAATTGATTGGATCATATAGATATCCGCTGAACACAACATAGGTCTCACTGAAAGGATCTCAAAGACTGAAAGACCCACCAACGCATAAAAAGTTGGGATCTTTCAAATTATGGATTTCTATTCAAAATGCACTGACAAATTGAAATTTTTTTACACTATCATCCAATTACATAATTTTGAATTCAATATTGATAAAATATACTAATAGAATAAAAATAGAACTGTCTTTTCAGTATACTATATCCACTTCCAATGCTATTACACTATTTACACAATTGATCAGATCATATAGATATCTGCTGAACACAACATAGGTCTCATTGAAAGGATCTCAAAGAGTGAAAGACCCACCAACGCATGAAAAGTTGGGATCTTTCAAATTATGGATTTCTATTCAAAATGTGCATAATCACATGGATACGCTCACACCAACAAGTCAATTTGAAGGGTGAAATTCTGAGTACAGGTTTTAAAATGGCAAATGCCCACCTTTTAGGTTCCAAGAAACTCCGAATATAAGGTTTTAAATTGGCAATTGCTCAAATTTTAGGTTCCATGATATGCAGTACCAATCTTGGTATCACCATGTGGCATTTGGTAAAAATTTAATCTTCTTTGGGACAATTCTCCACAATATATTATAGGCACTAGGCAGTTGAGTTCTTTGGTTTAACAGAACAACCAAGGTCAGGAAGCCAATGAACTTTAAGTTTGGAACCATCAGTGCTATAGCTAGCTCAAAAATTTTAAGAAGCAAGACTTGCTTGCAATGATTACTATATGCTTATATATAAACATCAAACCTTCTAAACTTGGAGAGCCTAGACTTATATTATATAACAAAATCAGTTTTTTTTTCATAATCATAATGTAGCTGGGAGATACGAAGTCACGAAAAAGTTATCTGGAAAAATAAAACAACACTTTTGTACTATCACTTCATCACAAATATAATTGAGATTCAACATCTGTAAAAGCAGGTTAGGCAAAAGAAAAACATACCTTTGGCGACAATAGGCATATGGAGGACGCCATTGCCTGCATCACATCCATTGCTGAACTAATTGCATCCTTCAAATTTACCAAATCTGTCTGAAGCAAAATACAGAGGCTCTTCATATTAGTCCCAATATTATAATAAGAAGTAACTGAATTGCTGTGTCACACACTATCAATAATTAGATAATAATTAAAGAATAAACAAGAAGTTAAAAGGAAAATACCTTGGCCCCACCAACTACAGGAAGACGAAGAGTGCTAGCCCTTAGGGCTTCAGTAGCTCCTGAAAGTGAACTAGAGTAAACCGGATCCAAAGTAGCCCAATCTTCCAAACACACCATCTACATAAATAGTTTCCATTAAACACTTAGTCAACTTACTATGAAAGCTGAACACAAAGCCAATGCTATCATGTCCACATTATCTACATGCAAACAAAAATCTCTCCGTTGGCCTGTTTGGATTACATTCTAGTCAGTCAATGGAAGAATTCCACCTCCCAGTTAACTCCAATCTAACTTTTTCCCAAATGAACATTTTCTTGCTTTGCCTCATTAGGGGCGTGCGTGTGTCCTGTGGTAGAAAACACATGTATGTGTTTTGGAACAATTTCATACCTTGATTTTCTTATCAACTTCAATTGAAATAAAAGATCGGAAGAATGAGCAAAATCAATGGATCTAAATCCAAAAATAACAAATAATATACAATAGTTTGTGATATAATTTTAATACGGGTAATAAATGCACATTACAGTAATGAAACTAAGTGCATGAATCCAGATGCCATGATACGGCAGTTGCACAATGAAGAACAGAATGGATATTAACCTGAAGGATCAAACTACCGGAGAAATGATAAAACTTCAAATCAAGTGAAGCAAAATCTAAATATACACCAGTAAACTTAAGAACAGAGAAGCTGTAAATCTTACTTGATCCTTCAGGATGGATATTAACTTGAACTGTTGCTTCAGCAACTGAAACTCTGCTCTTTTGGCTCTAACAGATTCTCGTAGATTGGACATAGCAACCCATGCATCATAGAGGCTTTTCTGATACAATTAAGAATATTTAGAAAGAAAAAAAAAATATAAAACATAACAAAAAAAAAACTAAGTGGAAAACAATACAAACACTAGCGAACAGTCTGATAAATATAATATGAATATCCTTTCTCTCCTCTGTTAAAATGACACTGGTGTTCATGATCATATGCTAAAAATGGAACTAATATCAAACTAAAATTATCTATTCAAAATCTTCAACGAGTGACGCACAAGCAAGTAAATTCTTAACAGTGCAATTCAATTTCAATACAAAAACATTTGAAATAAAAAAAAAAGAAAAGAAAGAGAAACACCTCCGCATTCAATGTCTGCGCAGAGAGAGCAGCATCAGCTCTGGCGTTAACAAAACGCCACTGAAGAAGCCTGTTATGGAAGAGTCTCAATAAATGCGCATCAAAAATCCGGTTCTCCGCTACCTTCCCCCTCGAAACATCAACAGCGAAACTCAAAACAGAAGGTTCACTAGCACCGAACCTACTACTACTCACGCCACCAACGACGCCGTTTTGCGCTCGTGACGGACTCACTCCTCTCGAAGGAGACCACACCGACGACGGCGTCGTCGCTAGCTTACTCGGAGACGCCGGACGTACCGCGGAACGAATCGGAGAACCTTGAAGAGCACGGCTATTCAGAACTCCACGTGGCGACGAAACAGGACAATCCAACGCCGTTTTCTTCTGCACCAGAAGTCTAGAACTAGGAATAGGAGTATTAACCGTTCCTTTGTTTCCAATTACGCCGTTTCTAGAAGACGGAGTTTCCGTTTGGCGCCGCAAACGGTTATTATGATGCTCTTGCCAGAACCTCGCCGGCACCACGAGTCCCCGAGAACCTCGAATTCCTTCTCCAGAGGAACTTCCAGAGGTTACGCTTTCGGTATCAGAAGCAACAGGATCAGCCTCGTGCTGAAACTCAGATCCGCTAGTTTTGTAGCTCTCCGATCTCTGCGTCGTCGCGTCGTGAGAACCTCGAAAGTCCGCCATGACATTCTGCAACGACCTAGCCACGCTCGCCGGCGCGTCAGTTTGTTTTCTCGCAGCGGAATCAGCACATTCTCGCGGCGGTTGAGATTTTGCCGGCCACCGGTGCCGATCTAGTGACCTGGCGTTCTCGGTGTGATCCGAATTGCCGTTTCTCACCGGCGTTGGCGTCGTTGAAACCTTCCTTCTCTCCGGCGTGCTCTTCCGTAAACTCTGCGACGACGGCGGTTTCGTCGTTCTGACCTGGATCGGGAACGATTCGCCCTGGAACGAGACGGACAAGCTCCTGGTGGAAGTGAAGAGCATTTTCTGAGCAGCCGGAGCTTCCGTTCCGTTAGGTCGTGGAGTAGCCTGTCGCCGGCGCTCCACCGACTGAGACCGCTTCGCAAACGGCGTCGGAGTCGGAGTCGGAGTCGGCGTTTGCTTCGGTTTTGCAGAATTCAGCGTCCTCGTCACCACCAGCGGCGACTGGCATCGTCTCGGAGGAGACGAAACGGAGGAAGACGAAGACGAAGAAGAAGACATGTAGCGAGAAGTAACTTCTCGTGCTTTGGGCCTGCGTGGTGGAGCGAGTGCATTGTCCGATTCAGAAGGTAACAAAGGTGTTCTTCTTGGAGTTGGCGTCAGCGCTCGCTTGGGGTTTATCGCCGTAGAAATTGCAGCCACCATTGTTCTTACTTATTCCAAAATTCCAATTCTAAAATTGTACCAGCAGTAACATTAATATTATTCCATAATAATCAAATTCGAGACTCAAAATTCATCATTGGAAATCACGATGAGTCGCAGAACCCTAAAAATGGCATGAAAAAACGAACAAGTTCCATGAAGTATTGAACAGAATTCAATGTGAGGGAATAAACAAAATTGGTGTTGGAAGGGGAAATATGACCGTTACGATTTGCCGGGGATTGACCGAGTATAAGGAGTGTAACTGTCGTAGCAGTGTGTGCGCGATTGGGAAAAATTAGAGGGAGCAAGCTCAGCCACCATTAGAGTGACGCTGACACTGTGGCACACGTACGCGCGGTGTTGGGGAGAATAAATGCACTCGCCGTGACTTTAGGGGCAGTTTCGTAAATGTACAATGGTTTACGTCAGTTTGCGGTGCTTTCGTGGGACTGGAGGTTGAGGTGTTTCTGAACCGACTCATTCCAGTAAAAACCAAAAACCAAATAAACAAATAACCCGGATTGAAAATTATCATATAAATTATATCTATGTAAAAAAATATTTATTTGAAGATATTTTTTATTAACTATTTGAGTTAGATATATAAATATAATTATATAATAATATATAAATAAAATATTTGATATTTTAAATAATTTATCATTAATATTCCTTAGAAAAATAAAAATAAAAATAAAACAAAAAAATCAATCCAATTGAATGAGTGTATAACTAAAAAGTACTCCCAAGGCTTAAGTTGGAATTGGATATTTGCGTTTCCACGAGGGAATGAATCTTCGGAGAGACGTTACGCGACGACAATGCTCAAATTTTATAATTGGTCGTTAACGGGAAAAATTATAAAATACTAGCCGTTTCCTTTTCAGCGTATCGAAATGGACCAAGGTACAAAAGTTCGGATGAACTTAGTAGCAACTTATCGATAACTATATAATTAATTAGTTTTGGATCTTGCAAGTAGGAAGGTTGCTTTAACTTTTAAGGTTTTTTAACCTTTATAAACTTTTACCTTTGGTGGAACCTGTAGGCAAAATTCAACTAAAAAACTATATATTATTAGTGTTTTTGTTATGATTTTTTAATCAAAGTTAAAGCGTTATTTTGATAACTTGTACCAATCTTATAATGTCAATTTTTGTTACATGCGTTATTAAAATAAAATTAAAATTAGAAATTTATATTTAAAGTAATAGTAATATTATGTTAAAGTTTTCTCTTTTCAAAAACTACAAAAAAAAAACTATCACACTAAAAGTGTGTTTGAAAGAAAAAATAAAAATAATATTTGAGAGAAATTTTATATTTTTTTAAGTGAAATTCACATCTTTTACACTTTATTTAAATTTAAAATTTTTCTTCTATTTTCTTCCTCTAAATTAAAAACACCTTAAAAGCTAATTAACAGGCTAAGAGAGAAAACAAAGGAGATTATTAGTTGATAACCATATATTTTTTTGGATAATTATAAGAATACAATACATCTAAATGGTAAATTGGTAATTACTAAAGTTGATATAAAACTTCCCCCTCATTCCTGTTTGTCTCTGTGTCCATTGGTTGCTATGGTGAGCACAATTTTAAAATTAAATCGTTTTTTTTATTTGTCTTAAAAACTTTACAGCTTCAATTATTTCGTCTTATTGACTTTAAATTAAAGGATAAGTTATCCATTGTATTGCTTTTATTAGAAAATGCAAGATTTAGAGCATACTAATAGTTGATCTCAAAAAGAAAAAAAACACACACTAGTAATAGTTACTTACTATCTTGAGTAAAAACATATAGTTACTTCCTATCTTGTAAGGCAAAATAATTAGATATTATTAACAAAATAAAATATTAAATAAAAAGAAAATATTTAATATATCTGTTTCATTTTTTCTATTTTGTAGTAAGAATTTAATTAGTTCTCCTTCATAGTGAGGAATTCAGAAATTAATTAAGTTATGAGAATAATATATTTACATATATAATTAGTGGAGACAATATTCACATAATAACTTTTTTTTTGTTTTTGATAGACATTATAATATTTTCTTAACTGCATTTTAAATTATGGAGACAATTTATATATGATATATTAAGAAGAAGAAGAAAATCTTGTGTGACAGCTACCTCAAACCTCTTAATGCTGATGTGTCCCTGCCTTCATAATATATACATTAGTAATTAAAATTATTGACTTATCAATAAAAAAATTATTGATTTTTATAATAATTTTTTAAAAAAGTCATATTTAAAATAATTTTATTTTGTTGATAGGATAAAAATATTTACACTGATATATAAAATTAAACTCTCGCCGTAAATTCATCCTTCTATCGTCTCATGATAAATTATTCTTTATAGATGTGAGAAAATTACCCAAAAACGTAAAATAATGAATACAGATTACCATTAATACATCTTATTTTATTATGTATTATTATTACGTGCAAGTTTTGCTTTTCTGATTTTCAGAGTCATTACGGGCAACTATCCTTCTTCGTAAATCTTTTTTTTCTTTCTCTTTTTAGTAAAAGAAATAAAAGGAGATATGTATATCCACGTACGAACCTGCGAGATGAACTGTAATTAATTAGTGAAAGGAAGCACATTATTTATAATGATTGAATGTCAAGAAATTAACGGCAAAATATTGTATATAATTATTTTTTATGTTTAATTTTCATATAATGACGCCTTCTAAAAAGAATTCACATAATGACGATATAAAGAATTTTAGACTGTTAATAACTTGAAATTGTTTTAAATATAAATTTTAAAGGAATTATAGTAAAAATGGCTACTATTTACTGTATTTACTCTTTAGACCCACATTTACAGATAAAAAAAAAACATATATCCTCCAATAGGCTACATATTATATAGCATAGCTTTCATGTTAGTGTGGTATTCAGATACGATTTTAATCACAGAAAATCAATAATTTTATTATACATAATTATAAAATACTTTTACGTATTCAATACATTTTAATTATATGTATTATTTATCATCTTTTTGCTTAATTTTTTTGTAAGAATTGTAAAAACATACCCTAAAACTAAAGAGAACAAATTTTTGCTGTCCCATTTTAATATTCAAAAAATATTTTCCGCCAACCTAGCTATAAACATAGCAGCGAAAATTGAATACAAGATCTAACATCATTATGTTTTACCATTCTATCATGACATTTTCGATGGCTAGAGTACAGCATCATGGCTCTTGTAAACACATTTACAATCTGGTCTAATTTAATTGCAATTAATCATTCAACTTGGTTGGCTAGTGCCAAACACTTACATAGGAACTACGAGATCTAAATGATTTCAATCAAATACTTGTCAAAGGAATAAGATCAATGATCTTATAATTGGAAAATTGTCTGGATCTGGCCTTTCAATTAATCCACTTGTGCACATCACAAATTCACAATCACTCATTCGGATAGAAAAACTCAAGGTGAAATTAATTTGTAAAATGCATCACATCAAAAGTCCCAAGTCATTAGATTTTGAATCTCATTTCCAACACCTTCCTCGGATATGCATGCTAGGCTACATATGAAATAATTGTCATGTTGCTGCAACACATTTTTTCATATGTATCCTGAAAGCACCTGATGTTGTCGGGGTCGGACAATATCCTTTGTACCACAAAGTACCAAGTGAAACATCAACATATTATAATTACCTCAATTTGTTTCTTGCTGCAAAATTGGTAGTAGTACTAATTAATTGTATCGTTTGGTCTAGGTTTGCATAATAAAACCAGGGATAGCCACTTTTAGCTCTTAATAGCTTCTGTCCTGTGTGAATGTCTTAACTAAACTTTACCTCCACCTAAACGCGTGACCACCATCATCTCTCAAAAATCTAAGAAATAGGGTATCTATGTGGTATTAATATTATGTTACACCGGCAGCTTTCGGGGTCATAAGTAAATGCTTCACAGCAGGTAAATAGAAGGCCCATAGCAATAACATTTGTTCCAACTTTAAATTTGCAGGTAGGTATTTCGTATGCTCGGTGGACCGTCTTTATTTTGTCTTTAATAAAAAAACATTTCAATTGATTGAGAAGAAATAGTATTTAGAAATAATCATTAATTTTGACTCTAAATAATATGAGACTTTGTGATACCGGAACAACATGCATTTGGATATGTGGGTGTGGAAGCATGCGAAGCACTATTCACAGATATATTCGAAAACAAGAATTTAATAAAAATGGTATGGACACTTGGACAGGTACACATGCATTCATTCACTTTTTTTGACGCGTATATATAGGACCACTACAAGCTACTACTTCCTTCTTGAGCACTCCATTTCATTATGGTTCTTTTCTTTTCCTTGTAACGATCAGCAAATAATAAGTTTCACCGTCCATAAAAATTCGTCAACAGTAACTTTATTTTCCTTAAGCCATTGCCGATTCCGGCTAATTCATGAATGTCCTGCGTCAGTAAGGATTCATTTTACCAGCCTCTTTTTTTTGTGGTTGATATGGTACTGATAACTGATATGACCACCGGCACTGATTCACACGAGTAGTAAAAATTTATATCTTTTATGTATGAAATTAATAGACTATATCAAAAGAGAAATATTTACATTAGGTGTGTTTATGATTTTCAACCTAGATTAGTTACAACTTCCTTCCGGCACTAAATATTTTGTACCAATATAATTGTAAAAAAAAAAAAAAAAAACTAATTGTTATGGACGGAGTTTGAGGCTCAATCCATGTAATGGCTCACTCTCCCAAGACACCACATAGCTCAAATCACAGGTGTTAATTGAATTCAACGTCCACACTCCAGAAATATATACACTCATGCATGAACAACGAATCATACTTTAGTTTCGAATAAAATTACCATGTTGTTTCAATAAAACGAGGCAATATTGTCTTTGAGAAGCTTTGGCCCCGTGCCCATATGGATCTAGCTCATCTCATATTTCTATAAATACAATTAACGGTACTATAATATGTAAGCATTATCCCTATGGATAAAGAATTGCGTACGAAATGCTGGCTATTTGTCTAATGAGAATGCTAATGATATGCTAGTTGTTATGACTGTTTTATTGCAAATATTGCGAGTGGTGTGATCATTGTTCAACTTTAATTGCAATAGTCATTAGATAAATAACTAACCTAGCTAGCTTTTTACAACAGAAAAGAAGGGACAATTGGCTCTTTGATATGATTTTGCAAGCTAAGCAAAAGGCATCACTTTTCAGGATGCTCCTGCATGCATGTACTGTGTGTGTCTTTGTTCATTCTCTTCTCTTTATATCTTTCCCTTTGCTTTGGTAGTGCTTGTCTGCTTGAGGTCTGGTAGGTCCTAGTCCTAGCTATTTCCTTAACCAAATCGATTCACAAGTTCACACCAAGAAACTACACACGCTAAAATACTATTGGTACGTACATGTAACACGTTTTTCATCTATATTTTGTAACGTTGTCCTAATTTTATTCTAAAACTTGTTTATTTTTATATTCTGAACTTTTATGTGATGAGATACCAATTACGTACCCGTGCTAACTTTTAAAATATAGATTCTCTGGTTTAATTTCAATTTTTTGTTTTTTAATTTTATATTATAATATAAAATTAAAATTTACGTACAGTATATAAATTTCATACTGTAATATAACCTTCTGGCATTCTTTTTTTAAAATTTCCCATTTTCCAATATTTTGGTGGAATAATTATAATCATTCACTCACTTTTTTTCATCTTATTTCTACTCTATTATCTTTCTATTTCTCTCCTCCTTTTTCATTACATTTATCACCTTTTTCCTCATTTTTTTTCTCTCATATTTTTACTCGAATTAGACATTATGGCTACTTTTTTGGGTCTGTTTCATTTTGTATCCCTACTTTCTAATACCTCTGAGTGATTTCAGCCTAAGCAAATAGCTCCGAACTAAAGGTTTTGGGTTACAGTTGATGGAAGAACACAATTATTATGGGCAAAAAAAATCAAAATTAAATTTGCTTATAACTTCCCATTTTATGTGGTTGTTCCAATCATAAATTCGGCTCAGCTTATACATTACCTAGTTACTAGAGAATGCCAAATGGGTAGGACCAAAGGGATAAGGAAATATCTGTACTGCCAACTGATGCAGCCATTATTTTCTAACTAACACAATCTCTTTTGTAATGAGGATAAATTAGTAATATAGCAAGTAGTTACAGAACAAGAACCCAAAGTTTGCTATATATTGGACTATGTTTTAATCAACTCGGATTGAGTAATTTCTTAAAGCTTACAAT
The DNA here is from genome assembly GCF_004193775.1 of Glycine soja. Lineage (NCBI taxonomy): Eukaryota > Viridiplantae > Streptophyta > Magnoliopsida > Fabales > Fabaceae > Glycine > Glycine soja. The sequence continues at coordinate 7,879,366 of NC_041015.1, read as the reverse complement.
ATACAGTATTAAAAAGCAACAAAAAATAATACACTTTTGTCACGTTCTAATATAGTTCTTCCCCCATAATCTCATCGATTAACGTATATTTTATTATTATTATTATTATTTAAGCATCATTTTGATCACTTCACTTTGTCCACTTGAAAGCACAATATGACTAGAATTTACCTAAGAGAACAAATTTGACCAAGATCGAGGTTGAGAACATTGTAAGAAAAGGAGTATCAAGTCACATTGGCAAGAAAAGTCATATATGCGGAATTGTTGGTTAAGAGGTCCACTAAAAAGCGTGAGATATTAATTTTATTATCAGCTAAAATTAACCAAACCCACACTAAGAAATTAGACTAGATGGGAGTTCCGAAAGCATCATCACTTGAGAAACACTTCAAACAATAATAATGGGTTTCTAAAAGTATAACTTTTTTTTTATATAAACCTTACTAAATAATATTTGTGCACTTTAAACATGTTAAGGGTTCAAGGGCTTCAAGAAATGATGTATGCTTTGCTTGGTCCCATTAATATATATATCAATTGGATAATTGAGAAGGCACGGTTTGGGTTTGAAAGAACGAGTTCCATCCCTACGTACAGCTGTTACATCTTTAGAAGACCAAGTCACCATGACCTGGCCTGCTAGGTATTATTAGAGAGTCAAGAAAAAGTGAATGAGAAAAAGAAAAAGGCACACTTGATGGGACGTGAATTGAAGGACCTCTTTACTTCTAATAGTAGTAATCCTAGTGGCAATTGCTGATGAAAATTTTTCAGTGATCAAGCTACATGAGCGCGACAATAATTTTATCTTAAGCAATAAGTAACTCAACAAATTGTCTAGCCCAAGTATGGTATTATTCTTAATCAATTTGGATTTCATTGGATGCCAATATGCTTTCACTTCTGGTGGCGATTATCTCTAACAACAAGCATTTAATAACTAAGAGACCTATTAATGGATTAGGCAATTATTATCTTTACAATTACACTTAAGAAACTTGGCTTATTTGCGGCTATTTGAAGTGTACCATATGTTTGCAATTTGCCCTTGGCTGCCCTTTTTATTTTTGCTAATTGTCACCATCCTCAAGTTTCCTAAAAATTAAATTTCACAAAAATACTAATAACATATATACTCTTCAAGTCTTCATTATGTTTTTTTTCTGAAATTTATTTGAAACATCAATTTTTTCCTGATTTTACTTCTTTTTTAATGTCTCTCGATCATACCATTGAATGCGCAGATTAACTAACATAAAATTATTATAGTTAAATCTATAATTTCAAATTTGAATCCTAAATATATAATTATATATATTAAATAGTCGATGGAAGGGCTTTGTGCTCTATACTAAAAATGCCTTTCTCATGATTATGATCGAGTCACTGAAAGCCTTGTTGCCAACTTGATATTTAATTCGGTGCAACTAAATATATAAGACAAAGCAACCAAAGCTACTAGCTGTCCCATGTTGACAGAATTCCAGTTAAAAGTAGTAGTCATCATAAGGGTCATGGCTGGCTAGCTATATGTACCAGATTCGCCAGTTTTAAAGTATGCTTCCATTACTTTTTGGACCATCTACCTCAATTTCAATGAGAAACAAACAGTATGTAACCAATTTGACAATATATGAGTAGAGTGGTAATAAGTAATATCTATGATCAACAATTAAAGTAAATTCATACCTTATAAGGAAGAAAGATCAAGAGAGAAGAAAAAAAGAAACATTAGCTGAAAAGTTGCACAAACACAAACTAACAAACATAGGGATCCGCATGATCCTTCTTAGTACGTACATTGGCCACTACATAGGATGCCAAAAGGCACAATTTTCTCTTTTTCACAACTAGCACATGAGAAAACTAGGATTAGAGTCTGTCAAACAGAATACGAGCATAACAATGTACAAAAAAGCTGACTAAACAACGTGTGAAAACTGAAGTCCACAATCTTCATTTTCAGCATGAGGAATGCTACCAAAAAAAGTACTACTACCAACACACACTTTTGAACAATTTCTTGTTGCCCATAATAGGAAATATGTTAAAAAGAGTGTATGAATAGCATTCCTCTTTTGAGCATAGTCACTAGCTTGAACATCAAGTTAGTTAGAATCTCCAGGCTTAGGATGATTAGGGGGTGAAGGTTTTGGGACAATATATGGATTAAGAGGGGTTCCATGCTCAATAGGTCCTGGATTAATAGACGCCTTTGATGAACTTGGCACTGGATCAATGGGATTGTAATCATTCAGAGTCACCTGACCTATATCACCCTTATTGTTAGATCTGCTTTTAATAGTACTACTGTCACTTTCCTGAAATTTCATAGAGAACAATTTTATGCTTGTCAGGATAAAGTATCAACCAAATAGAAATCATTTTAGGAATTACTTTTAAAGTAGTTAAATACTAAAGTAGACAAACATGACAATTTATATAATTAGTTGATACAGTAAAAACTTTTATATTGTCAGAGGATTCTAACTAAATTCCCATCATAATTAGGTTTTGATTGTTTTAACCAGCATGGTAAAGGGTCAGAGCTAAAGTCCATACCTTAAGTTTCCTGCTTACTGCAATCAGTGTAGCTTTATCACCACAGTTGGTAGCAATCAAATCTGAGATGGTATTAAAAAAGTGACAGGTTAAATACATCAAGGCATCAGATTCTAAACAATCTAAACAATAGAGCAATATTTTGGTTGAAAAATACCGTACACATTATCAAATATGGGAAAACTGAAGGGGAAATCAACCATCAGTCACTTTTACTAACTAGTATGAACTGTGAAAGATAATTAATTTCCAATTCAAGAATCGAGTTAATTTTTAGAGTAAATCTACTAACTTTCCAAGAAGCTAACATGGATGCATGGTATACTTGGCTGATATAAAAATTCCAACCGTATCAGGTGTATGTTGAAAACTTAAAAGCATGTTGCCGTTTTCTCCCGAGCAATAATTTTAGAATAGATGCAAACTTGAGAAGTAAAAAAAATGCATTTCACCGTGCTATAGCACATGTTAAATTATTCGTACAATTTAAGGACTCATGTTTGCGGTTGAACATCACTGAGTTGTCTCAAGTCTCAACATAGTAGTGTTGGCTGTGAGAAATAGAATCAACAGAATAACAACATAAACAACTTGTCAACCACAGAAAATCATACACAAAAGGAAGAAAAAAAAACAAAGAATGCGATTTTTTTCCAAGAGTTTGTGGATTGGAAGCTGCCATCACTAATGCATGCATGCATCCTTATCTCTTCAAAGAAATCTAAAGTAAAAAAACAAAAACAAATAAAATTCAAAGGGGAACACAATATTAAAAACACCCCATGTGCCTTTTAAACCGATAAGCTTGTTTTTCATGGTGATAATAACAAAATATTTGAAGATATTTACATTATTGCAAGAGATCTAATTTCCTCAAATGAAATAAAGAGTTACAACAAATGATAATAAAGGAAAGAAGATATATACCAGAAAACCATGAGGCACAAGTGGGACTTAAGAAGTTAAGGAACGACAGAGTTGCTCCAACTACCAAGAGCAAAACAAAGAAGCCAGAAACCTTCTTCATGTTTTCAATTACTGCTTATCAGTTACAAACAAACCTCAAGTGGATAATGTCCTTGAAGTGAAGTTACTATTATCACACACTACACTACAAACTAACTATAGTGTAAACCCTTCTTGAAAGGAGGCAAAGAAGCAGGTTCTAGTCACTGCAGGTTCATGAGACCAAAGTCTCTACCTCAAAACGCGGAAAGATAGTAATAAGTTTGAAGGGGTGGGAAAAAGATGAGGTTCATAAATCAAACCCACCCTTTCATGCGTTTTGCATTATTTTATTGTATTAAACACTTTTGTTAAGTTGCTTTTTCGTTATGTCAGCATTAACGTGCTTGGGGACTCGCGTTCGACTACAACCTTTAGTGCATGCATTTAAGACTCATCACTGATCATGAGCCTCTTCATTCCCCACTGCTCTATCTGCAGCTCCAACAAAAGCAATAAACATCTCCAGAGGCACCGCAATGAATGACAATGAAACTTCCATGCTGCCCTTTATCATTTATACTTACCACATTATTACTCGGTACAAGCAATGATGCTATTAATACTATTACTCACAATTTTATTGAAATTACAAAATCATAAATTATACTACAGTACTACTGCTATTAATCTATAAAAATAAATAAATACTCCTTATAAAAAAAACTAAAAGTGATACTTATAAGAAAAATAATTAACATTTACATTGAAAAATTAAATATGATACTTATTTTAGAATAATTTTTTTTCTTAAATGCAATATCTATTTTGAGAAGGATGAGGCATAATGCATGCATGAATTTAAAGAAGAAGGGTACTAAGAACGCACTTTTTAAAATCTTCTTAACACATTCTCTTTTATTGTTGGAGTTTATGAGAAACTACCAAATTAAGAGATAGGTATTATTAAGTACTTATAATGTTATACAACCCATAAAATTTTATGGTTTTCAATCAATTATAATCAATGAGATTAAAAGAGAATGCTAAAGAACTAAAAAAATTTAACTCAGTTAGTTAAATAATATTAATGACATAAAAAACGAGCCAAGGAAGTGAAATAATAGTCTGAATTCTGAAGAAAACAAGAAGAAAAACTGGACACAAAAAATGAAATGCAAGATAAGGTGTTTTCAACCGTTTTCCCGTTGTTGTTGTGTGCAGTTGTCAACGTTGAGGTTCACAAGAAAGAGCGAGAGAGAATTAGGGGAGGAAGATAAGGTCTTGAAAGTCCAAAATAAAATAATCTACCAAAATTAACTAAAACATTAAAAAAATTGTGCAGCATAAACCAACTTTTCAATTTGTCCACCCTAGCTTATGCCATGTTAGATAATGTATTAATTCTTAGCATATCATATTAAAACACTTTTACTATAATTTCTAGTGCATTCTTAACATAAATTCCAAAAAAACTTTTTATTTTAAACTCCTTAACTAGAAAGGTTAGCATTTGTTGTAAAAAATATAAGAACAATATTACATATTTTATTTAATAAATAAAATTTAGTATTTTTTACATAATATGAAGAATTGAAATCTACAAAATCATGTTTTAAATTATATATATTTCCATTAAAATTTTTACTATGAATAATTTAATTAATGTTTTATAGTAAAAATTTACACTAAATTATTTTTACGTTTTAGCTAAAATTTTATTTCCATTGGTAAATATTTAAAAAAAATTTAGGAATATGAATTTGAATAAACTTTAGTTACAAAAAATGATCGATTATAAAAAAAATTATTAATGATAATCAGATGCTAAAACAGATATTTGATCTTTAATGTTTTAGTTTTTATTCTATTTGGTCATTTATGTTTTAAAATTTTTATTTTAGTTTCTAAGATTTTTAAATAGGTTCAAATAATTAGTCATTTTCGTCAATTGTTAAACATGATGTAACAAAAATAAATACACATGTTTTTAAAGAAAAGTTAAATTTGATCACTCATTATTAATAAAATTAAAAACATAAAGGACTCAATTGGATATTTTTAAAAAAACATTAACGAAAAAATGATTTTTTTTATAAAACATGGGCCTATGTTTCTATTACGTCACATTTAACCATTGATGACAATGAGTCAATGACTAATTTAAAGTTATTAAAAAACGTTCGAAACTAAAATAAAACTTCTAAAACATAAAAAATTAAATTGAACAAAAATTAAAACATAAAGGACCAAATTTATATTTTAACCTAAATCTTGTCATATTTTAATTAAATTAGAGTTCTTTTATTTTTGAACGAATGACATTCATATGATTTCATGTAAATCAAAATCTTTTATTTCTTCATATTAGAATATAAGTTTGGTGCAAAATATTAGCATATTTTAAGTAAATACTATCACTTAGTACAAAAATATAATGAAGAAACATTACATGAAAATTAGAAAGTATTTGGTAAACAACATAAATTTGACGATTAATATTATTTATTTGCCTCCTCTTATGGCTTGTTGACTCAAGAGAAAAGGGGCCAATGCTTGGTAATATCACAACCATATATTGTGTGATATGTGGTCATTGTGTTGCTTGATTTGGGTTCACGGTCACAAATGGGTAAGCAGAGCAGAAGATAGGATGGAACTTGCAGTCCAAGAGTTGATTGATTGTTCTGTAGACGAAAGACCAAGCTTTTTGCAAAATGTTACTACTTGTAAGCATTGTATTTGGACAGCTAGCAAACGTCATGTGCCTTAATTGTTGCAGTTATTAATACTAATGTCATGCTGATAAATTTTGTTAATATTAATGTCATTGCCTGCACAGTTATCACATTGCAACTACTACATAAAAGACTTTTAATATCAATTGAGAAGTTTCAACATTGATTCTATTGAAATGACCGTGTTAAAAATAAGAATTTTCAATTTTAGTTTTGAAAATCACTTTCTACATTAGTTTTGATTTAAAATAATGTAAAAGTATAGTCAAAATTGTGTATTTTAAAATGATTTCTACATTAATTTTAAAAAAAAATCAATGTTAAAAATTATATATAACATCGAGATTTTCTACATCAATTTTAGATTAACTAATATTATTTTTTGTTACAATAAATCAACCAAAATCAATTTATAAAAATATATTAATTTTACATAGTAATATTACTATATATGATAATATTTTAATAAATAATGTAAAAATATTCAGACACACAAACAGATACATATATATATATATATATATATATATATATATATATATTAATTTTAAATTAATTTTATATAGTAATATTGCTATATATGATAATATTTTAATAAATAATATAAAAATATTCACACACAGTCAGATAACATATATATATATATATATGGAGGTAGCTAAAATTTCCAGCTGCACTAGTAAGAGAATATCAGTAAGAGAGAGGGTCCTAAGACCCAAGAAATCTCTGGTTAACCCTTCTTTAATATTTTCCGCTGCACTAGGACTACTACTTGTTTTTTAGAATGTGTCATGCAAATATAAGTTATGATGATGATCATCATCTAGTTTTTTTGAGCTCTGAATAAATGCATCCTCAAAAGGGGTTCCATCAAAGGCAGAAGAAAAAGAAGCTAAGAAAGAGTTGATAAAATCATGAAAAAGGGATGGTGCACAAGGTACACTCCAGACCTGCATTCAATAATAATAATAATAATAATAATAATAATAATAATAATAATAATAATAATAATAATAGTATTATACAACTGATTGAGGACTATAGGTTCTAGGATATTAAAATTTTAGGTATGACTTGGATATATTTTACTTACATCTAAATCAATATCAATAATGTGAATAATGGATCCACCACCCTCACAAGGTCTAACTAGAAAACCACTGGAAAGCATTTCAGCTCTTACAAAGGTTGTAGAAGGAGGCCCTGTGGGGCCACCAGTTAAGCATGTCAATGATCTCTCACATATCTACAACCATGACAATTTCAATTAGCCAAATTAATTTTAAAATCACAAAAGGAAATAATCATTCAATATTCTCCAATACATTGACATAAAACACATCAAAATATACTATTATCGCATTCTTAAGCCACACCCTATAAGCAACAGCTTCAAATGTTTCATAACAGTTCCAAAACCAAACAGCCAAAATTCACAATGGAAGCAAAGTAAGGAGGCGCAGCTTAAACCAAAAGAAATTAAGTCCCGTCCAATGGCAGCAGCTTGCTTGTGTTGATAAACTAAAATATTTAAAAATTTATTTTCTACTTTTCTAATAAAAATAAGAGAGGGAATATACTGAGACCACATCAAGAAATGACCATTTTCAACATATGAAAAATGAACTTTCATTTAGCCATGACAATTGTTTGCTAAGAAAAAACACAACAGGATTAAATTCTTCTCAATACCACAATACTTCCATCTTCCAAACTTGTGTATCTTAGTGTCTAGAAGTCCCATGCTGCTACCAAAAGTTGTGGGCGCATATGTCTGATAAAAAAAAAGTACACATCAACAAAACAACTAGGGTATCAAACATAAAACAATTCATAATGCAGAAAAAATAGTCACTATACCTGCATGTACAGGAGCTCTATGGTGCCCCATTCCCAGCGGGGACTATACTCAACACATCCACGCATCAACAGTCACCATACCACGACTGTTAATCTTTTAGTATCTCAACAACCTGAAAAACAAACGCAACAAACACAAATTCAAAAAACCAGTTTCATTGTTTATCAAGGTGGGAATAAAGGAACACAGAGCCAACAACATGTTAGAAAATTAAAATAAAATAAAATAAAATAAATAAGAAGAAAATGTAAAGCCTTGAATTAAATAACAAAATAACAATAACAAAATAACTTTAATTGACAGAACGTGAATCAACAATGCACTATATCATATAATAAACACAAGAAAAAAATAATTAGCGTAAGATGAAACGCGCAAATGTTATCCTTAAAGAGAAAACGCTCCCAATGCAATGGTAGGAAAATCTGATTGCGATCCTCTCTCAAAATAGGACACCCAGTTAGTTCCGATCGTGTGCAGCGAAAGGATCTCCGAACCTTCTGAACACTAATGTTCTTGCTCTCAAAAATAAATGTTTATAAGAGAAGGAAGAAAAAAATTTAAGGAGAAAGAAATAAGACTGATACTCTGCTTGTGTGTGTGTATATATATATATATATATATACCCCTAACAAATTGCATTGACTTGTTAAAGCAAAATCTTAGAAAATATAAGAAATCTAATTTTGTGTAACAGGTTCTAAAATAAATATTTTATTTTATAAAATAAAATTAATATAAGTAATATATATTTATAAATTTTAAATTATAAAACAATATTTACTAACATTCCCCCACATAATTTAAAATTTTAAAATATATATATTTTTTTAAAAAATAATTTGTATAGAAACGTAAGAGAAAGAACACGTGATATTGTATTTCAATATAAGGAACCTTCCGGGTTTAAACCTTATACCTAGTGTTTATGAACTTCCACCCGAGAAAAGTGTAGTGACTTAATTGTCTTGGATTACACCTTTTTTAACCGAACTTTAGTACACAACCCCTACAATATTGACATTCAATTAGGTTCTAATAAGTGGTAGCGCGTTACAGGACCTTGCACATGTATCTTGTTTTATGAGTGTCACTTAGAGAGTAGCCCATCTCACGGTGACGGCTCCACCACCATACTCACTAGGTGAATCCTCAAAGAGTGGTTTGTGACCCCCACCCCTACAATAATTGTCATCAGATTCATTAAGAGGTATTTTTTTATACCAAAAATACACATATATAAATAACTCAACCTTAATATTGTCACAATTTATAATACACCTCATAGGAATGAGAAACGAAACAACTCTGCCAAATTTTATTTTGGTGTACTTTAGTCAACAAATAATTTCGTTGTTACCCGTTGAACTCCATTCATGGGATCACCAACCACACAGAGACGGGTGTCTATTGTTGTAACTAAATAATGGGCTCTAGTCCTATTCCCCTCGATGACTTAAGTACTTGTTGATGCGTCAAACCTTTTATAAGTAGATCCGTAATATTGTTTTCTGACCTGGCAAAGTCAAGAGAAATGACACCATGAGAAATCAAATTTTTGATAGACTTATGTCTCACTCTTAAATGTCTTCTTTTTTCATTAAAATTTTTGCTAGTAACTTTAGATATAGCAACTTGACTATCACAATGCATTGGAATTGAAGGTATAGGCTTATTCAACAATGACAAATCACATAACAAATTTTTAAGAAACCCAACCTCACTAGTAGGAGTATCTAAAGCAATAAACTCAACCCCCACACTTTAACATAATAACAATAGCAATATATATATATATATATATATATATATATATATATATATATATAAAAGACAGACAAGCAGAGCAACAATCTGATTTCTTTCTCCCTATAATTTTCTCTTCCTTCTCTTATAAAAACTTATTTTTGAGAGCAAGATCATTCGTGTTCAGAAGGTTCGGGGATCTTTTCGCTGCACATGATCAGAACCAACGAGTTGTCGTATCTTGAGACAGGAGCGCAATCAGATTTTCCTACCGGTGCAGTGAGGGCATTTTCTCTTTAAGGATAGCGTTGCGCACTTCGACCTAGGCTAATTATTTTTTCCCCTAATTTATTTTTTCTTTGTGCTTATTATATGATATAGTGCATTGTTGATTCATGTTCTGCCAAATGAAGTTATTTTACTACTGTTATTTTGTTATTTAATTCAAGGCTTTGCATTTTCTTTTTATTTATTTCTTTATTTTATTTTAATTTTCTAACAGTCTTAGAGAGAAAAGTTTCACTTTCTTCTTGCATGATATTTTTTGCAGTAGCATTCTATTTTATCAAAATGTCCATCATGGATATGATTAAGTCCTTTTCTAACAAGCCTGGAAAATTTACGGGTGAAAACGCAATGCATTATGCTTCATTAAAAATGTTTTTATTATATTATTTCATTTTCTTAAATTTTAAATTAGTGGGAGAATGTTGAAAAATATTTTCTTATAATTTGAAATTTAAAATTGAAACATCTTTTCTTTATCAATTATGTTTTTTTTTAAATAAAATACTTTTAGAATTAGTTTCCATGCAAAACTAAAAACATCCCACTACTTTCATTACTGTGTTAGGAAACTATCTTTTATTTGGTCAAATTCCTTTATGAACGTTACAAGTCTTTAAAATTAGGAAGTTTGTTGTTTGATTTTTATTTTTTGTTTTTAACGTTATTGTTGCAAGTATTTTGTTGCTACACGTTGGTGACTAGTTGCCTTTGTATATGTAGTTCCTTGCCAAAAATAAATAAACATGTGAAAATACAACACACAAAGCAATAAAATGAATATTTGGGTAAAGGTTTATATTCTGCATGTCATATTCTTAAAGTGTGGGGAAAAAGAGAACCAAATTTAAAATATTTTAAAGTGTGGGGGTGTCTAGCAAAGGTTAACATCCCTATTAATAAGAAAAGGAAAATTGAATATTCTTTGCATAGTACTACTTATAGATTTGTGGTTATGTCTTTACTTTAGCTGGTGGCGCAATATCATGAAAATCTGCTAAACAAACTATTATTTCATGTTCTACCATGGAAGTTGAAATTATTGCTTTAGATACTCCTAATAGTGAGGCTGAGTTTCTTAAAAATTTGTTGTGTGATTTACCATTGTTGAATAAGCCTATACCTCCAATTCCAATGCATTATGATAGCCAAGTTGTTATATCTAAAGTTATTGGCAAAAATAATTTAATGAAAAAAGAAGACACTTAAGAGTGAGACATAAGTCTATTAGAAATTTGATTTCTCATGGTGTCATTTCTCTTGACTTTGTCAGGTTAGAAAATAATGTTATGGATCCGTTTACAAAAGGGTTGACGCGTCAACAAGTACTTGAGTCGTCGAGGGGAATGGGACTAGAGCCCATTATTTAGTTACAATAATGGACACCCGTCTCTGTGTGATTGGTGATCTCATGAATGGAGTTCAACGGGTAACAACGAAATTGTTTGTTGGCTAAAGTACACCAAAATAAAAATTTTGCAGAGTTGTTTCGTTTCTCATTCTTATGACGAGGTGTATTATAAATTGTGTCAATATTAAGGTTGAGGTATTTATATATGTGTATTTTTGGTATAAAAAAATACTTCTTAATGAATCCCATGACAATTATTGTACGGGTGGGGGGGTCACAAACCACTCTTTGAGGATTCACCTTGTGAGTGTGGTGGTGGGGCCGCCACTGTGAGATATGGGTTAATTTTTAAGTGACACTCACGAAACAAGATACATGTGCAAGGCCGTGTAACGCGCTACCACTGATTAGAACCTAATTGAACGCCAATATTGTAGGGATTGTGTACTAAAGTCCGGTTAAAGAATGTGTAGTTCAAGACAATTAAGCCACTATATTTTTCGCAGGTGGAAATTCATAAATACTAGGTATAAGACTCAAACCCTGAAGGTTCCTTATACCGAAATATAATATCACATGCTCTTTCTCTTACGTTTTTATACAAATTATTTTTTTAAAAAAATATTTTTTAAAATTTTAAATTATGTGGGGGAATGTTAGTAAATATTTGTTTTATAATTTAAAATTTATAAATATATATTACTTATATTAATTCTATTTTATAAAATAAAATATTTATTTTAGAATCTGTTACGTAAAATTAGATTTGCTATCTTTCTAAAATTTTGCTTTAATGGGTTAATGCAATTTGTTACGTTTATTTTGATACGTGTAAGTTAGGTTCCAATGGTCAAATTTTTGTTGTTGTATAAGGGGTCTATACCTATATATCTCTTTCTTCCTCTAAACAGACAAGCAGAGCAACAGTCCGATTTCTTTCTCCCTAAAATTTTTTCTTCCTTCTCTTATAAAAATTTGTTTTTTGAGAGTAAGAGCATTGGTGTTTAGAAGGTTCGAGGATCCTCAGCTATGGCAAGAAGATTGAAACAAACAAATAATCCTCAATCCTTAAGTTATTACTATTTATAAGAGGGGGCGAGGTCTAGTATAAATATTTAAAATGAACCATAAGCCAGATAGGAACACATTCTCATGGTGGTGCGAAACTAGATTTAGAATCGGAGTCAACTACAAAACCTACTCGAGAACCATGACCTTGAACCACTGCAAATCAAAACCCCCAACGTCGAGGTAGTCATCCAAATCAAACCCCAAGAATGATTTTGCCCCCAAATCAAAATCTGTAACTTGTAATTTTTTCCCAAATCAAGATCCCCAACTCGCAATTTTGCCCCAAATCAAATCACGAGAGAGAACCTAGATCTTTGCCTTGACAATGTTGATGGTGTCGTTGCTCTCCAGATCAAGGGTGATGGTCTTGCCGGTCAAAGTCTTCACTTAGATAAGAGAAAGAGAGAACAAAGAAGCGAGGGAAGTGTAGAGTGGCGAAGAGAGAGAGCACAACGTTATTGAACTAACATCGGTTTTTATATAAACAAATGTTAAGAATTGATCAAACAACATCAATTTTTATAAAACCTGATAAATTGTTCAAATAACAATTTTTATAAAAATCGATGTTAATATAAATAAATAATATTATTTTTTAAAAAAACTAATGCTAATGAATTCAAATTATTTATAATTATGCCATCATGTTTTTCTTAACATTGATTTTTATAGAATTGATGTTAAAATGATATTTTTTAGTAGTGTACATATCCACCTCAAATAAAAATAAAAATTCAACGAAATGAAGGGACTAGTTATTTAAGCTTTATTTTTTTAAAAAAATATTTTTATAAATAAAATAAGCAATGTTATGATTTTTTTAATGTGCTCCTCTAAACTATTTTTACTTAAAATAAATAATTTTTTACTTTTTTTAAGAAACAAATTCTATTCGTTTTTTAAAAGACATTTAAATAAAAAATATTTTTTAATTTAAACAAAGTGATCCAAAATTCTTTAATTTTTTTTTAAAAAAGATAGTGATAAAATATTGCCTTTTCAATATTAAAAAATAACAATGAGGTCACAAAAACTTGGTGGATGATTTGGAAAGCGCGAAATGAAATCGCTTTGAACAACAACAAGTGGTTTTCATGGTACATGTCTATAATCAGTTTTGGTATTTGCTGCATATATCTCATAAAGCAAATTTGGTTTAGCAGCATATTAGGCCTATAGCTCTTATCAAATGGGAACCTCCTCTCCTTTCAATGTCATTAGTTATTTAGATTAAAACTGATGGAAGTTCCTTTGGTAATCACAGTCCATCTGGGTTTGGTGGCGTGCTTCGTGATACTTTGGAAAATTGGATTTCAGGATACTTGGACACTAGTGATTTTTCAGCAAATACCACCATTGCAGAGCTTTATCCAATATGGTCTTAAAGTGGCTAAAGAAGTTGATTGCATACATGTAATTTGTGAGACGGATTCAACTATATCTCTACAATTCATATCTAAAGGAGTTATATATGGTTGTTTATCCTTATGCTTCCATTGTGGATGCTATTCGATACTTCATGCAATTCTCTTGGGATCTCTCCTTCAAGCATACGTTGAGACAATACAATTTTGTTGCGGATTCATTGGCAAAGAAAGGAGCCAAGTGTAGCTTTTTCACAATTCCTTTCGTCTCACATAAAACTGCTTAAATTCACTATGCGCAAAATTGAAACAAGTTTGGAAAGAGATTTATTGTTTACCCCACAGTTTCTTACATTAATTTAAGAAAATTAAACATATAAAACGTTGTTTTTTTTATTTCAGTTAATTTCAGAAATATTTAAAATTTCTTCAAAAATTTTAATTTTAGAATATATTAAATACAAATTTAGTACTAAAAGAAATTAGTAAATCATTTTCGATCTTCCATTCAAAAATTAAATTTGAGTATTAAAGATCTTCTAAAATTATTTTTTCAGACGTGAAGAAAAAAAAAATTGCTTAGAAAAAATATACAAAAAGTAATTCCCGTTTAAAAATGAGAACTTTGTCCAAGAAGACCAAAACAACAAGCCCAATAAAATGGCCGAACCGATATGGCGATGTCCGAGTCTCAATGCTTCCTTCGCTTCGTATATAAAAGCCTTGATTTTCACTAGTTTTTTTTTCTAAGATATGCATTACACCAGAGTAAGAAGAAGAAAAAAAAAAAAGCGTATGCATTACACATTTACGCATGATAAATGCTTATTTTATACTGCTATAATTTATAATAAATAAATATTTTAAATGTATAAATTATATTATAATTAAAATCTGTAATAAATAAATATTTTTGTACTTATAAATTATATTTAAATTTTGTTAAATAATTTATATTTTGATATATTATTTAATAATTGATTGATATTAAAAGTATAAGAGAATCTAGAATATGTATGTTAAAAGCGTAATTGAATTTTTTAAAAATAAATATATATTTAAATTAGTTTTTGATATTTTGTCATTGATATTGCATAATAGGATATATTCTGAAATTGGTGTAAAAAAAGATATATTCTGAATCAAGACATAATAGGATAAATAATTTGAATTTTAAAGAAGAATTATATATATTGAAAATTGATTTTTTGATATTAGTTACAAGTAAATCATATAATTGATTTTCTTTTTGGTTATTATCGCAAATAATTGTATATAAATAGTTAATGTGCCAAAATTAAGTTAAGTGATTTTTGCAGTGCTTGAATTCAATTTTTTTGATTAAATTTTATTTATCTTTTCAATCGAACTTTATATTAATTGGCATCTGTTTTTTTTTTTATCATGATGAAAAAGAGGCTAAAGAAAGAAAAAAAAAAAAAATAGAAGACTTACACTTATATATAAAGGGTTTGTCCTGTGTAAAAGCGAACCTACAAATACAAAATCCCTCTTTGATCATCCCTTGTTCGCGAATCGTGTTCGGTAGGACAATTGTCTTGGTTCCTTTTGCTCTCTCTCTTGGTTGGGTCAGTTGCAATTACTCAACCTATTTCATTCACATCTATTCTCAATTTTCTGTGTAATTAGAATTTATATTATTTTAGCGCGTAACTTTGGAATACATAGTGGATATCATAATTGCTAGGTCTTGTTCTCGCACCCCATGTGTTTGATGAATTGACGTGTATTTTATTTTAGATGTTTAGAATTTAGAGCATGCTTGCAAGCTCGTGAATAACCCTATTCACCATCCCAGCTAACATGACACCATGAAATCCCCCCCCCCCCCCCCCCCCCTTTTACAGTGAAATTAATTGAATTCTATTAGTATGTGATTGTAAATGTTTAGGCAGAACTGTAGAAGTAGAACACGTGATCAAAATGCTTATAGACTGATATGGTGTAAAGAAAAATTCTGATCTCATTTTGGTTAAATAGAGCAACAAAGATAACAAGTGCGGCGAAATTGCTATGGACCCATCTATCATGAAGCTTCTAGAAGATGATGAGGTTTACTCCGTTCTTCTTTCATTATTTTGTTTCAAGGAGAAAAACTTTGGCCTATCTTTTACTGAATTGGGGTTTTGCTTATCCTACCACTGTGTTTGATTGTTCACAGGATGAAACAATGCATTCAGGGGTGGATGTGGAAGCTTTCCAGGCTGCCCTAAATAGAGATATAGGTGGAGCTGGGTCTACTTCACAGTTTTCTGGTTCAGATGCAGGTATCTCTCAATTTTATTCATTATTTTCTGTTCAACATTAATCTCTCTCTCATTCTGGTAATGCTTGATTTCTTTGTTGTTATTTTTTATTATTCTATTCAAAGTCACTGCTTCTTCAGCCCATGTTTGAGTTTATTGTTTACTTTTTACACATTAAAAATAAAAAATGATATAGAAAATCTTTATGTTTGATCACGATGTTTGAAAACTGAAGAATTTTGGTTGTTGATGAATGTTAATTAACTATGCCTCAAGTTGATATCTCCATTTATGCCTTGTGTTTCTTTGAATGGAATTTGGCCAGTACTAGTTACAAAGGTCCAAGAGATGTTTTACTATTTAATATATGGACTAAACGGATTTCTACTTCAATATCAAATTATCATTATGCCCCACTACAACAAAGTATATGTGTGGTTAGATTTTTGTTGCTTTTTGTGGACTGCTAATTTTCTTGCCAGCATTGTTGATAGAGCTGATAATCAGAACTAAAATTCACTCTGTTGCTGAAACAAAATGACCTCATAAACAGGGTGAGTCTGGAACATAGATCTCTTTCAAACAGGAAAAGGAAAATAGAGCTGTAAGCTAGTTGAGGTGCCTACTTGGCTATCTCCTCCGGCCCTCCCTACCAATACCTTATTCAATGTAATACCCCTTTTCTTCCCATTTCCTCCCTTGTGTTTCGTCATCCTTACCACATAAAGCTGTTGCAGCCCAAATATGCACTCTGTGCTTTTATTTCATTGTCCTCATTGCCCAGAGCTTATATTCTCTATTACCAGTTATTGATGGTTCTCTAGATCTGAAGCTCTATTACCAATTGATAGGAGACCAAGCGCTGGACTACAGCTAACTGGATAGTTCCCCAATCACAGTGATAGGATATCGAATTTCTTCATGGAAATATGGAGGCTAACTCCTTAGGTAGAGATGGGTCTCTAGAATTCCACAAAACAGAAAAAGGAAAGTTATCACAGGTCATTTGAAGGGCCTGAAACCTACAAATTTGCACTAAATAATAGCCCACCTATCTCATTTCCCCCTGTTCCCTTTTATCCCACACACCCTCTAACTTCACCTCATTGCTTCCCAGTTCCCATGTGTGTTCCCATGTAGGCATGTCATGTGTTTGTAATAGCTTAAATAAATCCCTATTCTTCCCTTATTCATGTTTCTCATGTGGTCTAGCATAGGAATGCCTAACAATAACCAGTAGTAGCTGAAAGAATCACCTTGTCAAGGTGGAGGTTCTAGTGGTTGCCCTGTAGTAGCTGAAAGAGCTACCCTGGATCCCATTGCTTGGAGTATGGTGACTGAGTTCCATTCCTCTGAATTCTTTGTTATTTGAGTTGGCATTAGAGGTTTGAGTGATTGCCCGGTAGCTTCTGAAAGAACTCCCCTGGATCCCATTGCTAGAAATATGGTGGCTAGGAGTCCCATTCCTTGGAACTCACTTTGCTATTGGAATTGGCATTAGCAACTCCTGGATCAAACAATAATAAGTCATAGACCAACCAACCCTCAGGAGCTGATTGTGTGACCATTGCATTATAAATAATAGTCCCCTCTTTGTTTCTTGCAAGTTGCGACTACTACCATCATTTTTGCTTCTGAATAATAACTGTAGCACTCTGATTCTGAAACAAAGCTGCATGTAGCTTTCTGGTTTTGTTCCCCCAAATAATTGACTAAGAAGTAGTAATTCTTCTTTGAATCCCTTGAAAGAACAAGCATAGTGGGAGTTGAACCTTAATAGGAAAAATATTAGTTTTAGTTCTAAATTTAATTCAGTGTTGGGTCATGTGATTTTTTATATTTGCTTAGTGATTTCTCAAGTGACAAGTGCTCATTCTTTATGCTGCTATAATTGCTGCAGTGTTGTCTCAAGGAAGCAATAATATATCAAGTCAATCTTTATCACAGTGGCCTACTTCTAACCATGACACCCAAACTGACTGTCAAAAGCAAGAATCTAAAACTGCACAACAGCAAGAGCAACCTTCATCTGAGGTGGAACTGAAGCAGCACGGATCTCTTGCGGAACAACTACAGCATGTTGCTTCTCAGGACATAAATACTCCTCATTTATCACAGAAACAATCTCAAGATGAATGCCACCAAGCACCAGCTGTACAAGTTTCCCTCCCCAATTCTCAAGCTATCGGAATTCAGAATTCTGGAAAAGATCCAGTCCTTAATAATGAGGTAGTAAAGAATCATAACCCCAGCAGTGAATCTCAGTATGCAAAGTTGCAGCAGATGAGTAATCAACAGGCTACAGTCTCTGAGCAGCCGAGTAGTCAAGGAAATCGTAGTACTAGTAAACAAGTACCATTTGGCATGTTGCTACCCATCTTGCTTCCTCAACTTGCCAAAGACAGAGCCATGCAACTTCAAACTTTATTTGCTAAATTGAAGGTGGGTTTTCAAAATCCTATCTTGCTATCCGGTCATTTGGCCCCCTCCCTCTTTCTGTGTTAAGTTTTAGTATTTGTGATGATAGTTTAGGAGACCAGCTTATAAACAGATATCCCATGCTAGTATGCTACTAATTTTGTGTTTCATTATTTTATTGTTTTTTGTTCTAGAAAGAGGAGATACCGAAAGACAGTTTTGTGCGGCTTATGAAAGGTATCGTAGGGGATCAGATGCTTAGATTAGCATTAGCAAAGGTGCAAGTGCAACCACAGGTAGTAAGAGACATGATTTGTGTTGTGGATGGTTTTTATTGGTCTACTTAAATACTCCCTCCAGATTTAAATATAAGCAAAAAAACCTGTTTCACGCTAACTAAGAAAGTTGGTTAACAACATTGCACCAATCTCAATTAAAAACAAGGCTAAATGACCTATTTGGTCCTTTATCTTATTTTTTTGATTCAGTTTGGTCCTTTATCTTATTTTTTTGATTCAGTTTGGTCCTTTATCTTTTAAAAAGTTCAATTTGATCATTTATCTTACTTTTTTGGTTCAGTTTAGTCCTGTATTTTTTTAAAAAGTTTATTTGGTCCTTTATCTTGTTTTTTTTTGTTTTGTTTTAGTTTCGTCTTTTATCTTATTTTATTTGTTCAGTTTGGTCATTCAATCTATTTAAGATTGACACTGTTAATCATTTAAAAATGAACTTTTTTGGTTCAGTTTTCTCCCCTACCCCTGCACTTTATTTTTAACAAAAAAAGATCATTCTTAAATGATTAATGACGTCAATCTTAAATGGATCAAAGGATTAAACTGAAGAAAAAGAAAAGATAAATGACCAAAATAAACTTTTAAAAAGATAAAGGACTAAATTGAATCAAAAAAATAAGATAAAGGACCAAATAGGTCATTTGGCCTTAAAAAAATAAGTTATTTTCCTAAACTGCCTTCATTAGAATTTGATATCAAGAATAAGGAATCATTGGAATTAAGGCCCCTGTTAAATGAAGGGTTTTTTTTGGAGATGGTCTTGTTAAATGAAGTAAAATTAGTTAAGATTTGCTTAATATTAAAAACCAACACCCAATGGAATTTTTTGCTTATATTTGAAATCGAAGTAGTACTGATGTTATGGTCATGCTAAGATTCATGTTTTCATATTATTATAGATAAGGCCCAATCAAGCATCTGCTGGGCAGCAGCACCCTATGAGGATGCCAACTGTTGGTTCAGGTGCAAGGCAATTGAATGATCCCCATGCTTTAGCACAGATGCACCAGAGAAGTATGAATGCTGCCGTTGACCAATCTCGCATGGGTTCTTCGGCTGGCCATACTATGGAGAGCAATGCTAGAAAATCTCAGGAACTGGATGTTAAATTAGAATCTCAAGGATTGCAACCAAGCCAATTGACATCTTCCAGTTCCAACACAGTTGGCCAAGAAACAGAAAGAACATCAGTTCACATACAAGGGCTTAATAAGCAGCAGCAACAACATCTACATTTCCCATCAGCATATGGAAATAGTGGTGTTAACTATAACCCTTTTTCTGGGACAACCAGTAGTTCCACTTCATCTATCAAATCACAATCGCATGATTCACACATGAGTCAAATTTTGCATCAAAGTATTGGTTCAAATCATCACTTAAGTGGGTCAACACATGGTTTGAATGTAATTGGTATGCCAAAACTTGAACAGCAGAATTCTTTTAATGATCCCAAGAGACTGCCAGGTGGATCTGTGTCTCCTGCTGTAAACAATACAGTGTCTCAACAAACTAAAAATGCTTGGCAACCATCAACAAACAAAGAACAAAATCTGGGCTTAATGTCATCTGTTTCTTATGTCAAAAAGGAACCTAGTGACTTATCTACTGAGCAGCAAAATAGGCATAGTTTGTCTAAATTGCATGGGTATTCTCCTGTTAATTCTGCTCAGCTTGAACAGGGTGGTGCTAGTCAAGGAACTGTAAAGGATGAGTTTTCAAGAGGTCAAGCACCTCCAAGCATGCCTCCTACATCTACTGGCTTGCTGCCACAAAGTTCTGCTTCCCCTTCTGTAATGACCCAACTAGACCCCAGTGTCTCGGTAAGTTTGAGACCGACCGATGTATGTGATCTTGTCTAAAGAGAGAATGGTAAATTTTTGCAGGTCAAGTAGTGCCTAAATGTGTCTTTGTTCTCATGGGCATAATGTTCGCTAACAGTTCTGAAAACACTTTTGTAATTAAGTTTTGAGTAAGCATAGATAGTGCCCAAATGTGTTTTTATTCTCATGGGCATAATGCATCCTTTAGTACTATTTGATGCTGAATGTATATATGAAACATTAGTTCTCTCAGATATGTTTTCAGGAAATTTCATTTTTTGTTAAATTGTTTAACAAAGAATCTTTTTCACTAATAGTTCTGAAAACCCTTTCGTAATTAAGTTTTGAGTAAGCATAGATAGTACTCACCGTCTTTTATTTGGGATAGCTTATTTACTGTACTTTTAGGTAGAACAAAGCATGCAAGAAATGATTAAAACAACTCTGAAATTCATGATTGTCAATAATAATCAAGCAAAAAGTTTCCAAGTTATGAAAACTGAAAAGAGACATTTTATCCCTCCACACTAATTTATGCACCCCACTTATCCCCATAAAAATGTAATACCAGGAACCAAACTGGAAATAAGGTGGGATAGTAGTATCCTTAACTGGGAAAACTGAAAATCCCCAATTCATAAACCACAATTAATGAATATAAAAAGAACCCTGTTCGAAATCATCTTTATTCTGTATTTTACTTGTAACTAGCTCACAGATAATGCAATATATATATATATATATATATATATATATATATATATATATAGTAAGTTTGACACAGGATGTACAAGTGCCAAGCAAGCCAACTTCAAAGATAAAATTTTTCCTAGCTTTTGTTTTCTCTGTTTTAATTAACTATAATTGTGGGGCTGATTTATATTCCTTTTGATCATTACCAGATCTTAATTTTTGAGATTTGTTAGGAACTTAGTTAATTTCATTAGTTCCATCCTAGGTGTGTTTTTATAATTTTCCATCTATAGGTGATGGTGTTCATTTGGTTTTAGGTTTATGTTCTGTCATTTTCCTTATTTGGAAGACGACTAAAATTTGATTTTTTGGAAGCTCCACTGTCTCATGCACTGCTCATTCATTTTTATCCTAGTTCTCAGTTTACTCCTTCTGTGAGCCAATTTTCCAGGCTCATGCTTGGCTCTAGTTAGAATCATGAGACTTGAGTCCACATAATGAGCTCAATTGGGTTAAGCCAAGTGAACTCTCAACATTTAATGACCCAAATAAGGAGTTCCAGATTGCATAAAACTCACTCAATGGATCAAAAACTATTATTATATACTTTAGAAAATCATTTATGTACTTTCACCTGGTGATTTATTTTGGAATAGATGATTCATGACATTTTATCAAATCCTGTATGATCAAGCGGTCATGAGTTTGATCCTTGATGTCCGTAATCTTTTAAATAAGAAGTTAAATTTTAGCACAAGTTATGGTGTGTTTGAGCATTATTAATGCTTCAAGCATGGAAGCCCTTACAAGAGGGGGCATGTTAGATATAAAACCATTCATGTATTTTACCTAACAACTTAAGCTTTTGGGATAGTTGGGTTCATGACAAATAATTTGTGATAAATGTATACGTTCTAAAGATGTGTATGTTATGTCAGTTCATTAACCTTGATTGCTAGGTTTATTTTAATCCTTGATTGCTTTAATTTGTACTATTAGACCCATCATCAACCTTGATTTCCAATTTTACTAGCATTGAGATTTGACTCTTTAACCTATTGTTTGCAAAATTGCTCACCTCTAAGAAACCTCTGATTGATCAGTTTTCTTAAGCAAGTTTATGAGGTGCATCACAAATGTATTGTAAACTTCAATGGAGAATGACAAGGATATAATGTTGTGCTTGTTTTTTATTTCATGTCTTTGGGCTCCAACTTTAGTTTTTTAATAGAATCTACTATTGGGAAATACTAACTCATCTTGCTTTTTCAATGCATTTTTTTAAAAATTCCAAAATATTATTTACACTGAGCATGCCCCATGTTTATAAATATATCTTCAAATTTGTCGATGCCTAATTTCCTTTGGCCCACTTCTGAAATTGATCAGCTAAGCTCTCAGATCCCATCAAATGCTTCTGGAATTGGTGCAAGGACATCTCTTAAAAAGCCTGCTGCTGCCCAAAAGAAACCACATGAAGCACTTGGTTCCTCACCTCCTCCTGCAAAGTGAGACATGTCCTACTCTACTGGATCATGAATAACTTATTTTATGGGTTAATTTCTTAATCTCCTAACTCATTTCAATATATACATAATGTTCCTTTACCCTACAGTAAAAAACAAAAAACTTCTGGGGGATCTGTAGAACAAAGCATTGAACAACTTAATGATGTCACTGCTGTTAGTGGAGTTGACCTCAGGGTATGATACTATGCCAATGTTCAACTAAATCAGATAGTTTCAATAAGTAGGGAATGTTTACTCCTCTACCTCAGAATCTGGGAGTCATTTCTAATATTTCTTTGTTTTTACAGGAAGAGGAAGAGCAGTTATTTTCAGGGCCCAAAGAGGATAGTCGAGTGTCAGAAGCTTCTCGAAAGGCTGTACAAGAAGAAGAGGAAAGGCTGATCTTGCAGAAAGCTCCATTGCAAAAAAAATTAATTGACATCAGTCAGTGTCCTATTTGTGTCATACCTCTGTCCATCTGTTTTAGTTCTTTCCTTTTGAGCTGATCTAGATATGTGCTAGACATACAAAACCTTATGGCTACTTTATGTTGTTACTCTGGCAGTGGCCAAGTGTGGCTTGAAGGGTATGAGCAATGATGTGGAGAAATGCTTGTCACTGGTGAGATTCAAGCAATTTTTCACTTTTCATTGCAGTTGGTTTGCATGTAATCTTATGACTGAGTAAATGTTCAGTGTGTAGAGGAAAGGATGCGTGGGCTGATAAGTAACCTGATTAGAATATCAAAACAGGTCAGTCGATTTTTCTAGGTGCTCCTGCGAATAGTTTTTCATAATCGTATAAAATTTTGTACTTACAAGAATTTTTCTAATAGAGGGTTGATTTTGAGAAAACAAGACATCGGACTGTTGTCACTTCAGATGTTCGGCAGCAAATCATGACAATAAATAGGAAAGTAAGGGAAGAGTGGGATAAAAAACAGGCAGAAGCAGAGAAGATTAGGAAACTAAATGATGTGAGTTCCAAATATTGGAATTTTGTTGAGTTACTGACTACATAAAAACCTTGTTCATACACATTTCCCATCCTTGCATGTCTTGTGTATATTTTCATTTGTAACTTGTGTGCCTATCATTTATAGGTTGACAGCAATACTGGACTTGATGGTGACAAGGAGAAGGACGACGGCCGTGGTAAATCAATAAAGGTATTTATATCTCATTCTTATACTTCACCTTTGTCAACATTTGAAATCCATTCTGTGATTTATAATACGCTGCAGGTGAACAAGGAAGAGGATGAGAAGATGAGGACAAATGCTGCAAATGTTGCTGCCCGTGCTGCTTATGGAGGAGATGACATGCTGTCAAAGTGGCAACTAATGGCTGAGCAAGCCAAGCAGAAACGCGAAGGGGGGGTGGACGTGTTATCTGGTTCTCAACCAGCTAAAGATGTGAACCGCAAATTTTTATCAACATCTGGAAGAAGTACAAAGGATAATCAAGAAGGGGAGAAAAAAGGTTCATCTACTTTTATAGCAAGTTCAGGTGAGGTTTTTTTAAGCTGTTTTTCTGTTATTTCCATTGTAAAATTATTCGATTGCAAGATAGAAATCAATTTTAGTTATTCATGATCCAAATGCTGTTTCTTAATATATGTGGATAAAACAAATTAAGATAGAATAGAAGGAAGTGGACTATGTCATTGTCAGAAAACTCATTCATATAGAATAAAAAACTAGTCACTAGTGCATATGTTTTGCGTGATATTCTATACTTAGTTGAAAATGTTTTGATAAATATCTAGAGATTGTACAGTATCCTACTCTTTCCGCTTCTTTGGGCTGAAGGGACTGTATTGTGCTTCAGATTCCCCGGCCTTGCCATTGTCTTGTTACTAAATGATTAATGTTTCCAACAAAATGGTTTCAAGTAACATTTTGTTGCAGAGATGCTATGTTGGTTTGAATCAAGTAAATTGGTGCCTTTTTTTTTTATTATTGGTTTGTGCCACTTATCATTGCTGTTTTGCTCTTTTGATTCCTCCAACAGTGGCTAGAAAACTTGGGAGGAGTCATGCCATGGCACTTCAAACTAGGGTAGCTCGAAGCATCTCTGTCAAGGATGTGATTGCAGTCCTGGAGAGGGAACCCCAGATGTCTAAATCTCCACTCATGCACCGCTTGTACGAGAGAATTCATTCGGATGCCCCAGTTTAACAAAGGTTAAGCAAAGTACCTAGGTGTCTGGGTTTTTTAATGTTGTTGCTGAGCTTGTTAAGTTATTATCTTCTAATGCTTGCCGACAGAAATTGAAAGGTTTCCTCAAGTTGAAATCGGCTGTTTTGACTTCCACTTCATACAACCCTGGATAGTTTACCTGTTGAATTTGATTTTTCTCCTTTATTTGTGATCGCCTTGTCAGAGGTTTGCCTAGTTTTTGGTTCCATTGTGTGTATTCTTTTGTATAGTCACTCGGTAAAATTGGAAATTAGTGCAATTAAACAGAAACCTCTCACTGGGCAGGCTTTTTTAGCTACAGTGATGCTACTAACACAACAGCACCCCTATCGCCTTGTGCCATTGTTGTTTAAATGCTATTAAACTAATATTGAGCCAGAGTTGTAGCTTTTTGCTCAATACATTTGTAAGTGCAGGCCATCGAAAGTAGCATGATTCTTTAACTGAGTCTTTAAATTCCCGACATCCATGCATGAGGCGCTTTTACTTACAGCGACATTACTTTTTAAACATTCAAAATGCCATTTGTGGTGTTTTTTTTGGGTCCAATGAGAGGTTAGACTTGCAAGAGGGAGGGGGGAGGGAATAAGAGAATAGGAAAGGGACAAATAAATTGTGGAAAATCGAATGTGTTTACTCCCAATTTATGTCCGGCAGCTTAATCGAGCTAACTCGAGGGTAATTCAAAATGCTATTTCAATCTCCCAAATTTTGAAAAAAGTCAATGGGTAAATAGTCCATGCTTTTTGTTTTGTGGATCGGGTGGTTGCTTTGTAGTTATGAGCTTTAGTAAGATTTGAAGTACGATCAAAGGAGGAGGATCGGGGATTTGTTTAATGAACTTTATCCATGTAAACTATCGTACCGTGATTATTTGCTGCAGTTCAAATTTTAGCATTAGCTTTTTCATTTAGCTGGCAAATTAGGCCGAGTGTTTTAAAATTGAGATTCCAATCCGTTTAAAGAAATGAAAAAGGTGCAAATTGAGATATAAAGAGATTAAATATTTGAATCAAAGTAGAATGTAGAGGGATGAGATTGTGTAATTAAATAAAACACTACCTACATGTGAGAACTAGCAATGCAATAAGCTACTGTATTAATTGATAAAAAGTTATGAAAATGTTGATAATGATGAGCACATGAGCACTTTAAATCTCGTTTTTCTTTTTATGGTGCTTTGTGGTGGAGAATGTCATGTTTGCAACACTGACAGAATTTACTTATTATAGTTAAAAATATGCTTAAATAGTCTTTTGGTTTTGAGATTTTGATTGTCTTACGTTAGACTAGATGAGATTTAAAAAATATAATTTATAAAATGAATTACATATAATTGTTCTTGTTAAACTCATAATGATATGACAAGTAGTAGATTATTGATGTTTATCATCATTTAATGCGGTTCTTAATAGTAGGAATCATAATAAAATAAATTTAATTTAAATTAAAGGATTAAAAAAAATTAAAAGACAAATAAAAAAAATACCTTATTTTACAGGGATTATATTATTTAAGCCTTAAAAAATAAGATGTTTAATTGAAAAACTACTTTTTCGATTTTGACAAAAAAAAAAAGAGTAAAATGAATGAAACATGTGATGAATAAGAAGATAGAGGATGTTGGAGTTGGATAACGATGATGATCGTGGCAGCGAGTGATGAGTCAGCATAATCAACGTGGTCACGGACATACGTCCTTTTGCGCTTTTCTGTCACACACGTCGGTGACCCCTTCCCCGTTGTCTCCGCAACAACGGGACCCACTCACTCTACCCTTCCCAAATCCAAAAAGTTACAAATTCGAAAATGTTATATACAAAAAAAAAAAAAAAATCTAAAAAAAATAGAGATTGTTGTTGTATTAGAATTATGTGTAGCCAAAGCATAAAGTAAAATAACCGCAGAATATGCTTTGCTCTGTTGCACAGATTATCCCTTCCTTCCTTCCTTCTTATCATTTCTCTCATTAATTTTCTCTTCTCCAAAACAACCACCATTTAATCCCTAAACCTAATCCTTATACTTTAAACCCTTACTCACCAAACTGTTCATAGTTTTGTGATTTTTTTTTCCACTAAAAATTGTGTTATGGAGCTTCTGACGGTGGTGGATGATTTTTTTGTCACGGCTTCCCTGGCGCTTCTTCTCACCTTCATCGTCTTAAAGCTCGTTGAGGTCATCAACGACACTCACGCCATACCAAAACGTCACGTCGTCCACCGCGAACCGGATCGTCCGGTTTCTCATGCCGAACAACGCTTCACGGTTCAGCCCGCTCCAGCCAAGACCAAGGTCGGTTTCGTTAGTCCGGTTCAGGAGGAATTTGCCACGTGTGCAGTAGGAACCGAACACAAGATAGAAAAAAAGGCTGCCGTCAAACCGGTTCGTCCTCGTGGGAAACGGTTCACGGTTCATCCCGCTCAAAGCAAGAGTGGCGTAGAAACAGAATGTAATAGAGAAGAGATTGCAGTCGAACCGGAACGCAAGATAGAAGAGGCTGTGGTCGAACCGGTTCCGGTTCAGACCGAGGTCACTGTTGGTTTAATTAGTCCGGTTCAAGATGACACGTGTGTAGGAACCGCAGAGAAGATAGAAGAGGCTACTACGGTAGAATCCGATAAAAACGTTGAAGAGGAAATCGCTGAGGGCAATGAAGGAACACAAGAGTTGGATGATTCTGCGGAGAAGAGGAACGTGAAAAGCGTTGAAGAAATCAGCGTAGAACCTTCAACTGAAATTGAAGCTTCTGTTACAGATAGCGGCGTAAAAGAGAACTTCGATGATGATGATGATGATTGGGAAGGGATTGAAAGGAGCGAGTTGGAGAAAGAGTTTATGGCGGCTACGAAATTTGTTAGTGGCGAGGAAAATCGATTGGGGGGTGCTGGAAGCAATTTGAGGATGGAGTTGTATGGGCTTCACAAGGTTGCCACCGAAGGGCCATGCCGTGAACCTCAACCAATGGCTCTCAAGCTCGCCGCACGTGCCAAGTGGTATCAATTTTAAACTTACGTAACTCCCTTTTTTGGTATCAATTAATGCTTCGTGTTATGTTATGTTGTGTCATGCCTTGTTTAATTTGTTGAATTGCCTAACTTTGCATTGCCTTATTTTTTACTCTACTTGCTTGGTTTTGTTTTGAAGCAATTATTACTAATAGGATATTAGGATTTAAATTTTTACCCTTTCTAGATTTTTAAATAACGTGATAGACTGGGCATTGTTGAATAGAGATACAATCTTTTGACTTGCCGTGATTAGCTATAGAATTCACTTTTTTTATATTGGAAAGAAGTGTGTGCGCGCTTGTGTTTTTTTTTCTATTCTTAGGAATCGAAGACCGTCCCAAAGAGTTTATAATATGTGTGTGTGATTATTCAACCAATTGTGCTAAACATGTGTGTGTGATTATTTTTTTTATGCACCAAGATATTTCTGAATTGATGGCAAGAGACGACTAATTCTTTCTAGTGCTTAGAAGTTACCTGATTGGGTGTTGAATTGTCTTTCTTTTTTTTTTTTATTAATTGAAGTTTTCTTTTAATCTCTACTACAACGTTATTTATAAGATGGGAACATGGAGATTCAAATCCCCTTGTTAATAAGCTGTGAATGTGGAAATTGATGGGTAGAGGATAGGTTTCAATCACTCCCCCAAAAGACAAGAAACACAACCCAGTTCTGTGTACATAATTCCATAATTGCACTTGGTGTATGTTTGTTTAAACGTTTCCAACGGACTTTGCATCATCCCAAGGCTTAAAACGCAATAGACACGTCTTTGTTACTTATGCATTTCATTCATTGGAAAGAGTGAAAATTGGTTGCAACGTGTAAACAAACATACCCTTAGGCTGCGATGTTGTCAGCGAATATGGTCACCTAGTAATTCTCATGCATTTGGTTGGGTATTCCGTCAAGACATATATACATGAAAAATGGACAGATAAGAAATCAATCATTAATGTGAATGATAAGACTGTCTTAGTCATGCCAATATTTGAATTAATGGAAAGAGATGAGAAAGAATGAAATATAATGAAATAATTAATAACAACTTCAATTCCATTTGTTTGGATATGCTATAATGGAATGGAACAAAATTTCCATTCCATCTTATTTCTCCCAAATTGAGGATAAAAAAAGAAGGTAAATAATGAAATATGATGGAATAGATTCCATAGTTTTCAATATATCTCATCTTCATTTTATCAATCCAAATAATGAAACATAATATTTATATTCTCTTTTCCATCTTCTTCCATTAATTTAAATATAGAAGACGCAGGTATTATTATTCAATAGGGAAAGAAAAACTGTGTCAAACGCTCTAACTTGGTAAATCAATGTAAACAACCCATGGGGCCGTGTTGTACAAGTTACACGGCATAGCTTGATTGCTAGTTATAATAACAGGGTTGAGAGCTGCTTTGTATGAGTGATCGACAGTACTGCTTCCGTTGTGCAAGGAATGCTTGGCAAAAACTGGGGAACATGAATCCAGAGGTTGCAATGGAGCAGTATGTCAGCCTTCTTTCGGATAAATTTCCCGGATGGATGAAAGATACTTCTGCTGTGAGTTTTTGCTGTTGAGGCATATTGTGTTTTAATATCTTAACTCACATGGCAATGGAATTGAAGCAAAACCCTTTCGCAGGGAATAGGTGAACATGAAACCACAAGGCCTGAAGTTTCTGAGTCTGCTGCTTCTGATTTGAGCACAACTTTGTCTAATCAACAACAAATGATCACAACTGAAAGGTAGTTGATAGTCTATTTTTAATACTTGTTATTGTTATTCATTTGACCAATATTATTAGATCAAATTTTGTGTAGTTTGATTTTGGTTTATCTGATTTTATGATGGTTACATCTCTCATTCAGGGAGCTTGAACAAGAGTCTGATTCCAAGGACCGTAGCCCACTTACAGTGTCAGATTTGGAGAACAGTGTAAGATTTTAATATTATTCAGAGACTTGTTCATTGACGAACAATCATAACTTACATAATGTTGAATCTTAATGAAAAACATTATCTATCTATCTAGATTCTAGTGACCAAATTCTAATCTAGACACTTTGCACTAAAATGAGGAGCCACATAGTGAATAATCATACAAAATTGTTGAAGGAAAATGTAAGAAAACATAAACAGTTGGAGACTGTTGTTCATCTTGCAAATGTGGGATTTCATTGTATGTTTTACTTGTGTCGCTTCCCTTCTCTTACTGTATCATTCTTAGGCTTCTACCTGACACCTAGAATGATTTTTTTCGACAACTGCAAACAACTAGAATGATTTATTTTGTTCTTCCTTGGCTAACAGTCTGATTTTCTGTCCTTTTTATCTTGGTTTTTGCTCACAAATACCCTTTAAGCATTGCTTAAAGAATCAATAAATATTTTTTATTAAATCACGGTAGGGGGCATTGATAATAACAAATATTACTCATTCATATATATATAAAAAAATATTTTTGAAACCTTAGCTTATATCCTAAGGATATATATATTAGTATTCTCTTCTTTTTTTAAAGATGTCACCCAACAAAATTTGATCATATGAAATTTGTAAATGCAATCTTGGATGAAAATATTTGATGTTGCTCCAAAATTTCCCATGCCATATGTTACCATCTACTCTTTTTATCTATGTCATTGTTAGAATTATTTCAGAAATTGAAATTCATGAGTAGATTGCATAGACATTAGTTAGCTTAACATGGAAACTTTTCAGGTTAACAAATGATGGCATCTCTCTGCTAATATCCCGCGCAACGGGACATTCTCCTGCATTTATTTCGTCAAAAAGAAAGAGTGATTCAAGTATATAAGGAAGTACGAGAGATTCTTGGGCTGTTTGTTTTCTGCTTTGTTCCTTAAATTATTTGTTGATCATGATGTGTTCTATTGTTCTTCAATATGCTCAAGTTGTTAATATATTTTTTGTACATAAATAAATGTGTGTATAGGATCATATGCGCAGCCGAAGATTACGTACTTATGGTTGTTAAAAACTAATTATCAATATCATGTCACTCCTGTGGCATTTCAGAATGTTATGCTATCTAGTGCAATATCTCAATTTGACCAACTATCTAAGATACCTACCTATTTAAGTATTTATAAATTTCTTAGTAACGTGAAATCCGGTTACACCAAAGTCCAAACTATCGTTAAGTTTACTATCTTTTGATTTTTCATTCTACTGTCTTGGTTATATATGGTATTGAAGTCTGCTAGTAGATAAAAAAAATGTTGTGGTTCCTAGTGTGTATTCTTCCAGCACTCCGTGCTTTGCAATATTAGTGTGTTTAGATTGGTGGTTAGTTGAACTAATTATGATTTTTGAAAGTAATAAATAGTTGATTCTGTGGTGAATTTACCGTTATTTTATCTATTTGTTACTTTCAAAAATCATGGTGAGTTTAACTCTACCGCCATTTCAAATCTACACTTAATCTCAAAAGCATTTTGAGTTTAGGCCCCTTTGTTCATTCGAAGAAAAAAATCTCTCTACTACAATCTATTATTATTCTTAACTTGGGAACTGGGTTCAAGATTATGTTTATTAAAAATATCTGAAAAGTTACTAGAAGTTTTTAGTTGAAAGTTATAAAGTTAGCCTACTAGACTGGGTCTTGCTAGTTAGTGTTTTTAATATATTGGTTAAGGAACTAAAAAAAAAATCTTATTGTGTAAATTATAAGAGAACATAAATAAAATCATATGGAACGCAATCTTTGGTCTCACAATAATAATATTAACCCATGCTCTTAGGATATTGGTTAATATTTATCTATTAAATTATAGACTTGGTAAAGTTGTTGAAGTGATTGATAAATGTAAATGACAAATATGGAGATGAAGTAATTTAAATCATGGTATTTTATGAAGCTAGGGTACATACAACTATCTTAAACAATAGCTTTTTTAGTATATTAAATGAGAATATTTTTAGGAGTTTTACTTCAACAAAAACAAGAGTGATTTTAAGGATTTTTCTTAATATCTCTTTCAATCCATTATTATTAATATTTTGAATTCTAACTTGAATTTCACAACAAAAAAAACCTTGAATTTTAATATTTTTTATCATAAATCTCAAATATAATTTATATAGTTAAAATATTTATTTATTATAAATTTTAGTTACATAAAATAAATATTTATTTTAATACATGGACAAAAATGTATGCATATGTTTAATTTGGTTAAATTAATATGTTGATCCTTAAAACACATCCAAAACAAAACACGTTTAAGGGATATGATTGTAACGGAAGATAATTTGATCACAGATTCATGAATGGTACTATTTGGCAGGCTTATGCTTAAACCACCATCAAAATTGATACCACGCACCGGCAACTAGAACTGCTCGCTAGATTTTTCGGGGTTCATGTTATTGGTGTAACCGTTTTAATCATAGAGTATTTAAAAATATGGTAATTAGGGTCAACTATATAATACTCTAGCATTGTTTAAGATAACAATATTTACCATAATTTTATGTTAGTATTCGCACCTTCCAATTTTTAGTGCGTGCATACTATCAAGGCTACTCATGAAAGATGTCTAGCAACGTTGGGAAATTACCTTAGAGCCAGAGAGGAGGGGTAGCTTACCTTCAATGGTGGGGATGAAGGGTTCCCGACAAATGGTACCTTAGTCTAGCTAGGGCCTTAGGATGTGTTTGGTTGAAAAAGAAGAAGAGAAATAAAGAAAAAATTGTGTGAATTTCATGTAGATTTTACATCTCTTATATTCTATTTTAATTTTTTTAAAAAATATTTTTTTCTTTTTTATTTTCATCTTTTAAACCAAACCTATACTTAAAGGACCTATATAGACCAAGTGTTTCTGCCTAGCATGATTACATCTTTCAGGTTCTTCTACAACAATGAGACTAGGCCTGTACAAAAAAATTTAAAAAAATTAAGATAAACTAAATTTAAAAATTTAAACTATTTAAAATAGTTCCTAAACAAAATCAATCTATTATTTGGATTTCGATATGGTGTCCTTGAGACAATTGCTATTTGTACTACTCCTTTTTACTTATGCACACTTTTGTGTTTTCTTTTAATTTTAATTTTATTTAAAAAATATATTTTTCTCATAAATAAAATTTCAGAAATGATTTTAATAATGAGTAAATGTATTAATGTTTTAACACATTTTTGGAAATTAATATTTGAAAGTATTGGAAATTTAACACTTCGAGATTCAGAAACTTGCAGTAAAGGTGATAAAACAGTTGACGACAATGCAACTTCAACCAATTCTCTGCAAACCCTTGAGTCTTCCTATTGACCTTATAACGAACAAGCATGCCAAGAGCATTAACACCATTGGTTAAAGAGAAATCTATAAACCCCAAACCCTTATCCACCATTTCGATAAACAAAATTAAAGGCTCTAAGCCTTCTCCATTTTGACAAGCCCAAACAAAAAATGCGTTATAAGATTACGCCAGAGATAATGTTATATTAATTAAGGTTAGATTGTTTCGGGTTAAGTTGCTTAACAAAAATCATCCAACCCAACTGAATTCAATTGTGTTTCGTTGAGTTGGGTCTTTAATTAAACTAAATTCAATCCTATTTAAGTCATTTACACTCTTATTTACTAGTATAAGTTAAATCACTATTAAACTATTACACCTTAGAACTAATATTTTGATCAATTTAATGGTTGATCCAATTTTAAAATTATTGTTAACTGGCTATTCATTCTAAAGTTATATCAAGGTTGAATTGCACATTTAATATCAATTTTGATATTTTTCATGTAAATACTAATTTATTATTATCTATAAATTTTGGGATATCAATCATATGGATTTTAATAGTGCATATATTTGAATTGCACTAGATTAATTATTGAGATTTTTTCATTCATTTTTTATTTTCTCCTTTTATCCCTCTCTTTTTAATTTATCTCTTTGTTTTTCTTTTCTCTTATTTTTCTTCTCATCTCTTTCTTTACTCTCACCAACTCCACCCCTCTTAACTGTAAGTAAACTTTTCATCGTCTCTAATTAAGGGTGAAAAATAGATGGATTGAATCAATTTTAATTTCTATCCTAATGGATTGAATAAAATAAATCAACCTAATGAATTATTTTAATCTGTGTTAAGAATCCCACATCGGGTGATTAATGAACATGATATAACTGGATAGATCACTCCCTTATGAATTGGTTTTTAAGGAGACTTTTCGAATGTCTTTATTGCACTTTAACAATCCAATTCATTATAATACAGATTAGGATTATCCTATCCAGTCAGTTGGCACCCCCAAGTTATACTTCTGAATACATAGGGAGACACATTGTTTTGTGTTCCATTTATGTGTAGAGGTTCGTACTTGTTTGTGTTTTGTTTTTGCTTCTCAAAGAGGCTCGCCCTTCTGCTTCTCATGTTTGCATCAGTCCGTGAAGGGTTTGCCAGTAGTGAAAGGGTAGAATAGGTGAGGCAGAGGGGGTGGAGAATGAGGGGAAGAATAAAGAAGAAAAACAAGGTAAATCGAGAAAAGAGGGAGAGGAGAAAATAAAAAACAATGAAAAACCCTTGACCATTAATCTAAATTAAATATATCAAGTGTTTCAACTATTCCTTATGCGGACTCACTTCAAAATCACTTAAACTAGTAATTTGTTAGTTATTAGTAATATTAATTTAAATCATAAATATATTTTTAACTTAAATATGTTTGTAGTCACTCAAATATAAATCATTTTCAATTTAATCTTTTAAATTTGAAGTTATTTATTTTAGTTCTTATAATTCACATAATATTCTTTTTTTGTCCTTGTATAAATTGTGGGCCAAATAGAAAAATTAAAGATTCATAATTTTTTATATTTTTTACTGTGATAATTTGATTTTTTATTTTATATTTTAAAGTAAGACTTTTTTGGTTGTTTGAAATTATTAAAATCAAGTCAATAAAAAATTAAAGTGATTTTTAAAGTAACTAATGAGTTTTTTTTATAATTTTTTTATTGACTTGATTAGGATAATTTTTAATTAGCAGAAGTGTATTTTAAAATATAAAATAAAAAATCAAATTTTGACGGTAAAAAATTATTACAAATTATAAATTTTTTATTCCATAAGGATTAAGAATAATATTTTGTGGATTTCAAGAATTTTAGAAAAACTTTAAAAAATTTAGAGAATTAAAAAAACTCAATTTTAAAAGATTAAAAACATATTTAAATTTATATTATTCTTTCATTTCCATTTTCTCGTAGGTTCAATCAACGGATTTCCAACAGTCCATGTCAATGATAGTTGTTTCATTGAATTAAATTCTCTTAAAATAAATATAAAAAAAACAAGTAAAATAAAAGAGTATTGATTAAAAACAAAATATTAACGTGTTTTCTTAAATAATTATTAAAAACATAAATAAAATATTACAAGAATTATGTTTAAAATATTTAACTTTTATTTTGAGTAATTATAAATATTTAATAAAAAATAGGACTAAGTCTTTACTTCCGAAACATTTTTGAAATTTAATTTTTAATTCTTGAATTTTTTTTATGAGACATTAATATTTTTAATTTTTTTCATTAAGATTTTACTTCCTAAACTTTGAAGTTTTGAAAGCTTAGCTTTTAATAATTGAAATCTCAATAAATAAATAAAAATAAA
Source organism: Glycine soja (assembly GCF_004193775.1). Lineage (NCBI taxonomy): Eukaryota > Viridiplantae > Streptophyta > Magnoliopsida > Fabales > Fabaceae > Glycine > Glycine soja. Next base: position 7,843,568 of record NC_041015.1, on the reverse strand, counting down.
AATTTTAAATTTTTATTCAAAGAAAAAAAATTAATTTTTTAAAATTTTTTAGGACTTTTACTAATCAAACAAAATTTTAGTTTAGTTGATAAAAAAATTAAAAACTTTAACCAGAAAAACAATTTTTTTAAAAAAAGAAACTAAATTTCGAAAAAAATTAGAAAATTAAAACTTAGTTAATGCTTAAAAAAAATACCATTAACCAGTAAAATTCTTGAAGAAAAACTAACGTATTATAACTACATATAAAAGTGCATATCTTTTTGTCTTCTTGGCGTTGTCCTTGTCACAATACCTTTCTGTCCTATCAAACTCTTGTCCTTAATTGATTGGGTCACTACCATTGGGTTGTATCCCTCGAAAATACTACTGTATATTATATAGCACAGCACGTATCGTAAATGCAAACTGTGTACAGGTCGTTATGCATAGCATATCCAAATGCTTTTTGAATTGTGTTTAGTTGATATATTATAATCCATGCAGTTAAGCTTTGTTGGTTGTCAATTCTATTAAGAAGGAGGTCCCTGATGAACGTAACTATATTCAACTAAAGACGACTTCTATTAATGAGAAAAATGGTTTTGTCCATCTTTTCGACGTACGAATGTGACTTATTAGCTACCATATATATAATTTTAGAATATATAGACTGTGTATTACACAACATAGATTCTGAAATCTCAATTAATGTGCTTACTGTTTGTGTATGTTCCAATCTATCTACTGGGTTAATTTATCAAAGATACTAGTTATTTTTATGGGTTTGTTTTTTATTTTGTTATTCTTTTACTAATTTTTTGGTATTCCAAGTGCCCTTTGGATAGCTATAGAATTAACCTTTAGTTTAGTTTAAGATTTAGTCACATTTAAAATTTTCTATATGAGAATTAAATTTAAATTTTTTTCTAATTCAACATGTTTATCAACTAAATTATATTCATTAAATAGATATTTTTTTACTATGATGTGTGTTATTTTATTTATTTATTAATTCAAAAACAATCTATGGTGCATTTCAAAATGAACATTCTAAATATTTTCAACATATAAATGATACTCTTGATATATCACATGCAATTTATTGTGATACCATATTGTTTATAATTGAGTTTATAGCATGAAACAATTTTACACTATTATAAAAGTTATCAAATTTATCATGTATGATGATTTATGATTGTATCATCAATACATGACATATTTTCTCCATTTTTGGGGCAACATAATATTGGTGCAAAAAAGAAATATAAGGTTAGTCAAGTTGGTTGAAGTAGGGTGAAGGGAGAAGGATGAAGGGAGAACAACTAACATTTTTAATAAAAATAACAAACTAACACTTGTTGATAATAAAAAAATATTGATGCAAAATATCTGCTTACTTTGCCAGTAAAAAATTTCTACTAAAAAATTTGATTGATTATTTTTATAAAAAAAATTCTTTCAATCATATTTTATTTATTCACAATACTCGAATTTGATATCTTATTTAATAATGAATTGGAGTTCTTGTAACTAAGACTAACAACAACTCACTTTGAAAAATTTCATTTTCCCCTTTTTGATATTGAAAGTTTTTTTTTAAAAAAAAAGCTTAAAGATTTTTTTCATCCCCATAATTTAACGATTTTTTCATTTTTATCCTTATAAAATGTGTTTGTTTTGTTTTGAACAATAAAAAAGTGTTTTAAACAATGAAAAAAGAACTATCTAAAGCACTGTAAGAAGAAAAAACAAAACAAACATAGTTTATAAGAACTGAATTAATTTTTTTTTGGAAAGACGAAAATAGTGTTTAAACAAAAATAAATTGACATTTAACTAAAAGACAAAGATAAAAAGATAGATTAAGAAAAACTTATAAAAAGGAGATATGAGATTGATTTAGTGATTGGGAAATGGTGAAGAAAGAAATTACGAATTCAAATCTTCAATTGATATTTCTAACGAAATTAACAAATTAACTTTTGACAATAAAATAAAAAGAAAAACTCCTAAAACCAATTTTTATTGAAGAGTGACTTTTAAAAATATTTTCATTCAAAATATTTATTGTAATTTATGTAGAGAAACTTTGGAAAAGTGTAAATTTGTATGAAAAATGATTTGTTGAAAAGTCATACAAACTATTATGATTGGTTGGATACATAGGATAGGTGTGAGAAGTTTTCTTTTAATTTTTTTTTCTATCCATGTATTGTTATCCAATTTTTTTCGCTGTTAACTTAGTGATAATTTTTTATGTTAAATGGCATTATTTTTTGTTCATCTTGAAAAGAACTTTTATAACTATTTTACTCTTTCACTTTTTTAATTATTTAGTTAATTTGTATCATGTTTTGATAAATTTTTATTACATTATAGATAGACAGATTGATTGATATTATTTAGCAGTTATAATCTCTACCGGCAGAAGCTAATCCATAAAGTGAGTGACACATCTATCATTTGAAATTCAAATACAGATGTAATTTGGCTGGGACATGACACTCAAGTCATTTTCCTGATGGATGTGTCATGTGTATATGCCTTAGCTTAGAGTCCTAAAGCAGATTTCATATTCCATCAGCATGAACGGATTTGATTTTTTATTGTCCTTTTTTACGATGTTTTTGTGTTATTTCTTTAAAATTATATAGTTTTTATGATTTTTAAAATTAAATATCACCATTAAATATTAATATAATTATTATGTAATATTATTTTAATGGAACAGCACATAAATAATATGGTGAGAAACAATAAAAAAAGTCAAATTCGAGTCTGAGCCAGCTATTATACAGAATGCTTTCCTACAACTATTGGTTCTTTTTTCCTTCCTTCTTAATGGGTGAGATTCTTTCATTTTCTTTAACAACTCCCCTGTTTGTGATTGAAACTCATCTATCCGACAACTATTGACCATTGTAGAAAGAGATGTGAAATCGTGAGGGAAGAATGGTCTGAGCGTTCACATCATTCTCACTCATCAGTGGTTATTTTTGAAATGATGCTGACTTCCAATAAATCCAGCATGGTAAGTAAGAATTGACTCAATGTGTCCGTTGTGTAGAAAATTTGTTGTTCACCTAGACTCAATGCTGACTAAATGATTGCAATGAGAAGTATAACAAGGTCTAAAGGTGTGCTTTTGGATCTTCGGTGAAAGGAGCTGAAAATATATTTAAAAGAGAAATAAGTTTAAAGTAATGTTTTGATCATTCTCTAAAAGTATGTTTGACATTAAATTTTACCTGTAAATTCAATTTTTAAAAAATTATATTTGAGATATTTTTACAAACTCAATTACAAACTTAAGTTTGACCTAAACTTAAGCCTGTGAACTTTAGTCCAAATATACATATAGTATAATTAGGTTTTGAACATTTAAATAAGATATCAAATTTTAGACTTTGAATGAAAAAAAATAAATAATTAACGTTGAAAATTAAGAATATTTTATACGAATAACATTGATGACAAAATTTTCAACATAATTTTTAATAAAAACTTTTTACCATTAATTCTTTAATTAATATTCTTAGGACAATAAGAGTCAAAAATTTATTTTAGCTATTTGCCAACCAGGCACACATTTATTGTGTTCACGGATGATCTTTATTGTTTTTTTGCTGCAATTTGGGACCCAAAGGTATTTATACTTGGATGAAATGTTCAAGTGAATTAATTAATAGCAAGAGAACCAATAAGTAAAATATTATTACCTACCAATTATTGGTGAAGTGCTTGAGTACTGAACAGTGTTTGATTGTTTAAACTTGGTTGAAAGCAAATCATTAAGTATAGATAGAAGATTGCTTAACCTACGTGGTTAGCATTAATAAGAGGTAGGTCCTCTCCAGCTAACTGCCCTAATAAAGAAGAACAAACAAGTTTACAAGTTGGAGAAACCATCACTCATACGTCTCTACTCTCAATGATTAAACGAATTTCTCGCTTTGTATATTTAGCAAGCCATTTTCTTCTCTAAACTTATACATGATTTATGAACAGTGTCTTAGCAGATTCTGATTTAATTCAATAATTCATATTACGGTTACAATCCTGCACAATTCTAAAAGGACTGTACGAGATAATATGAAGTCTGAACTATAACTAATATATGGTGCGTTTGGACGGAAAAAGAAATAGGGTGAATGAAAATGAGAAAAAAAATATAAAATAAAATTGATGAAAAATATGTAAGAAATATAATAAGAGAATCAGGGAAGAAATAAAAGAGAGAAAGACAAAAAAAATTCATTGGTAATTGAATTTCTTAACTAATAGATTATCGATCAAATCAAGATAAACTATTATTTTCGATGAGAATCGTCTTGTACTTAATTATTAATTTTTATGCAATTTTGTGTAGAATTAAAAAAGTGAGAGACTCACATATTTTAATTTCTCTCTTTTCTTATTTTCACTCAACCAAACATAAATAAATTTTTTTATTTCTTCTTTATTTTTCTCTCTTATTATTTCCTTTTCACTGTTACTAAACGAAGAATATGAGTTCTCTAAAGAGGATTCTTCCAACTATAAATCTTTGAGGACTATGATGTACGTGCTTGGGGAATCAATACATTTTAGTTTTAGACAAGCTATTCTTTTTTTTTTTTTTTCCCTTCAAAATAGAGCTTTCGCTTGGAAAGCTTCTTTTTTGTGTGTAAAACTAATGGGTTGTTGGTAGAAAATGCTTACATTAACATGAATTAGGGTTTTTAATCGTCGTTACCTCTTCTTTACCAGTTAAATAGATGAAAGGGACGTAATCTAACTTTGACACGCCCGACCTGACCATAGTAATTGTCAAAAAGTTGTGTTTTGATTTCTAATTGATTGGACGGTACTGCTTAAATTTCTTTGTCCAAAGTTTAGTGCAAGGATATATGGGTGAGATTTTTATGTATAATTATTGCTTGTCATTCTACATAATTTATATAGACCAAGTGAACATGCCAACTGAATAAAAAAAAGTAAAGTGTCAATTATTGCTAGATACAGACAAATTTTGTCTATATCTAACCATTGCTTATGTTACCAAATCTAGCTAGTTGAAATGGTACTCTCTCTCATTAGCTTAGTTTAGCTAATTTGTGTTAAGTAGCTGAAAGATTTTCAGCCCAATAATGTTTAATTAAGAATGGGAAACATGATATGTGAAGTATATCCAAGCTAGCAAATAGAATTAATTCGATTGTTTACCCAACATGTCATCAAACTAACTATCATAAAAAATTTAGTTGTTCGATAAAGGATACACTCATACACACAGACAATTCTATATTATTATGATAAATAGGTTTACTAATCTTATGATAGAATCCAATTATTATGTTTTATCAAAAGAACGACAATTTAGCTTATTCGTAATTTTAACCCTATGTTTTAATCTATATATAATTACGGTCTATTTGATTTTATTTTCACACACTGAGTCCTTATAGTTTTCTAATTATTAAAGTTAAGTGTATCTTCTCAAATTTTTTCCAATAATTAACAGAAATGTGATGTAACTTTGATTTATATAAATAAACAAAAAATAAAGGTATAAAATATTCAAATAAAAATAAAATACAATATATATATATATATATATATATATATATATATATATAAAATGTAATGAAAGGCCTTTTCTTTTTTAATTTATATTTTAGTATTTTATCCAATTTTTCAATCACTGATTTTGACAAATCGATATCACATCATACCTTTTATATCCCTATTAATTATTTGACAAAAGAAGGAATAATAAGCCTTTTTTTAGAGGCAATATATAATAAGCTTAATTTTAACAATTTAAAAACTATGCGAATTGATTATAAACAATTAAAACTACAGGATCAAAGATTTTAAAAAAAATTAAGCTAAAATGTTTATCATTAAATTAATCTCTAACATAATTACTGCACCTCCACATCTGCTTATTGGTGTTGCATGTTTAAGATAGGTCATCGATCTTCAACTCAATGGCTCTAGCATACTATATGTTTGGGGGTGGTATGGGAATGTTCAAAAGACATTATTAGTTGCTAAAACTTTTTTGTTTTTTGCTCTCTCTGGAAGAGAAAAAAGTTTTTCTTCAAAAAAGGAGAATTTGGATCCTCTGAAAATTCATTTCAGATCTGATAGTAATTCAACGATTTATTTTCATAAAACCATAAATATTTGTCTTAATTTTTTTATATAATAAATAAAAGTACGATGATGATGTCAGCCAAAAAGCTATTTTGTCTCCTTCCCTGTCCAGAGGTTTGCACCACCACCATGTACGAGTGTGCTTTTTTTCATAAAGAACTAACTTGTTCTCTTTTTTTTCTTTTTTAAAAGGAGGCCGCAACATAAACCTTTTGTAGACACGCTAAATAAAAGATTAAGGAGAATAACAGACGTCCATCTACCCCCATTTTGAGTGCTTTGGGATGAAAGAAAAAAGATAAAAAAAAAAATTGAAAGATGAAATAAGTCATATGATTAGTTAGAAATAAAGAGACATATATAAAATAAAGTATATGTATGTTTATAATAAAGCCAAACATTATTGCTCCAATTTAGCAAAAGTTTTAATTATTTTTTTTAATAATTTGTTGTAGTCTTATATTATGCTTCGAGGATAACGTTATTACGTGCCCCTCCATTGCCAATTTGCATTCAACAGTCCCAAATCAACAATAAATACCTCACACTCTCACTCATACCCTGCATCTCCCTCCGAATCAAAGCCAACACAACAAACAACAAGATGAAGAAGCCACCGATTTTCGAACCTCTTCAAATTTTCCTTCTCCTACTAATCTTCTATGGCAGCAACACAAAAGCAGAGAAGCAAACAACCCACGACCATGCAAACAAAAAGACCTACATAATCCACATGGACAAGTCCACTATGCCCTTAACCTTCACCGACCACCTTAGCTGGTTCGACTCCTCCCTCAAATCAGCGTCCCCCTCCGCAGAGATTCTATACACCTACAAACACGTGGCCCACGGCTTCTCCACTAGGCTTACTCCAGAGGACGCAGACACACTTTCTAAACAACCCGGAATCCTCTCCGTCATCCCTGAACTCAAATACAAACTCCACACCACAAGAACCCCCTCCTTCCTCGGACTCGACAAAGCCACAACCTTGTTACCCGCCTCGGAGCAGCAGAGCCAGGTCATCATCGGAGTCCTCGACACCGGCGTCTGGCCCGAGCTCAAAAGCCTTGACGACACGGGCCTCGGCCCGGTCCCTTCCACCTGGAAAGGCCAGTGCGAAATTGGCAACAACATGAACTCATCGAACTGCAACAGAAAACTCGTCGGAGCGAGGTTTTTCTCGAAAGGCTACGAAGCCGCACTTGGACCCATCGACACAACCACGGAGTCAAAGTCAGCGCGTGACGACGACGGGCACGGGAGTCACACGTTAACCACCGCGGCGGGCTCGGTCGTACCCGAGGCTAGCCTCTTCGGCTTGGCATCGGGCACGGCACGTGGAATGGCCACGCAAGCGCGCGTGGCGGTTTACAAAGTGTGCTGGCTAGGCGGATGTTTTACCTCCGACATAGCCGCGGGAATCGACAAGGCCATAGAAGACGGCGTGAATGTTTTGTCCATGTCCATTGGGGGAAGCTTGATGGAGTATTATAGAGATATCATCGCGATTGGTTCCTTCACCGCCACGTCACACGGGATTCTGGTGTCCACATCAGCAGGAAACGGTGGGCCCAGCCAAGGAAGTTTGTCCAACGTGGCACCGTGGATAACTACAGTGGGAGCGGGAACTATCGACCGTGATTTTCCAGCATACATAACCCTCGGAACAGGGAAAACATACACTGGAGCTTCTCTTTACAGAGGTAAACCCTTGTCGGATTCGCCGCTTCCTCTTGTTTACGCTGGGAATGCGAGTAACTCTTCTGTAGGGTATCTTTGCTTGCAAGATTCTCTGATTCCTGAAAAGGTATCTGGGAAAATTGTTATATGCGAAAGAGGTGGGAATCCGAGAGTGGAGAAGGGTTTGGTGGTTAAGCTCGCAGGGGGTGCTGGAATGATTTTGGCTAACAGTGAAGCCTACGGAGAAGAATTAGTTGCTGACTCTCATCTTCTCCCTGCTGCGTCTCTGGGACAAAAATCAAGCGAGATTTTGAGGAACTACGTTTCGTCATCTCCTAATCCAACGGCTAAGATTGCTTTCTTAGGGACTCATTTGCAGGTTCAACCTTCTCCAGTTGTAGCGGCTTTTAGCTCCAGAGGACCTAATGCTCTTACCCCAAAGATTCTCAAACCGGATTTAATAGCGCCAGGTGTCAACATTTTAGCTGGCTGGACCGGCGCGGTTGGACCAACCGGTTTAACCGTTGACAGCCGCCACATCAGCTTTAACATAATTTCTGGAACATCCATGTCATGCCCTCACGTGAGTGGCTTAGCCGCGATTCTCAAAGGCGCGCACCCTCAGTGGAGCCCTGCCGCCATTAGGTCTGCCCTCATGACAACAGCATACACAAGTTACAAAAATGGTGAAACGATTCAAGATGTTTCAACAGGACAACCTGCGACACCGTTTGATTACGGAGCAGGACACGTGGACCCTGTGGCCGCTCTTGATCCTGGTCTTGTATATGATGCCAACGTGGACGATTACTTAGGGTTTTTCTGCGCTTTAAACTACTCGTCGTTTCAGATCAAACTTGCTGCGAGGAGGGACTTTACGTGTGACTCGAAGAAGGTTTACAGAGTGGAGGATTTTAATTATCCTTCTTTTGCGGTTCCTTTGGAGACAACTTCGGGGATTGGGGGAGGTTCGGATGCTCCGAAGACAGTGAAGTACTCTAGGGTTTTAACTAACGTGGGAGCTCCGGGAACGTATAAAGCTTCGGTGGTGTCGTTAGGGGATTTGAATGTGAAAATTGTGGTGGAACCGGAGACGCTGAGTTTCACCGAGTTGTACGAGAAGAAGGGTTATATGGTGTCGTTTAGGTACACTTCGATGCCGTCTGGGACGACCAGCTTCGCACGTTTGGAATGGACAGATGGAAAGCATAGGGTTGGAAGTCCAATTGCGTTCAGCTGGACATGACGTGACATTATGGGCTATGGAAAATGTCTGGCCCAAATTAAAAGGCCCACTTAAGTGTCGTCAGCTCTTCATGGTTTGGCTTTGTTCTAACCCAATAGAGCTTGCTGTTATTATGTATCTCACTTATAACATTTGATTTCTGCATTCTCATTATTATATTTTGAAAAGTTGATTCTAAAATATAAATTTATATTTTAAAATGAACTTTACGAAATATATTAAAGGATGCAACATTTGAGAGTGCAGGATTCAATAGTCCTCACTTATTCAGGAGAACACTTCGATATATCGATATATGGGGAATAATAATTGTACATAGAAAAAGGTAATGGTGCATCTGTATGTATGTATGTATGATAATGGCTTTCAATATGAATGATTCACATATCTTCCCAGCTTTGCATCTTTTGGTCTTTACTTGTTCTCTCATTTTCACGAGGCAACAGAGATTCTAAAATTAATAGTATTTTATCCCATGCGAATATCAATTATATTTTATTGAGTTTAATTTTTGTAATTACCTTTCCAAATAATGCATTGTAGTTTATATTATGTAATATAGAAACAGATCGGTAGGTCACGCGTATCTAACTCGTACGCACACTACCGACACTATTTGTGCGTGAGTTGATTACTTTACAGAGAGGATATAGTATTAAATTTGGCATGTACTAAGATTTAGCTTAGTTAATCAGTATGTAAATTTTATGACACCTAACTTATTTTTATGGAGAAAAAGAAAAATGGGTATGCACTTGTTGAATTCGGTATATATGTTTAGATTTATATTAAACAATTTAGAATCTTATTAAAATACTAATTAATATGATTCTAAATATATATCTGTATTTTGATTTTATATTAAAGAATTGATTCTCAGTTGATAATTAATTTTAAATTAAAGTAATTTTAAATAATTCTTGAGTTAAATGAAAAATTATATTAAATTTTATTATCAACTTCTTTTTAGAATAAAAATGATCAAATATAAATAGTATAATTTCAGAATTTATTTTAACTAAAGATAGTTTTTCAAACCTTCACTCAAACACGCATTTAATATATTGAGTTAATGATTATTAATTTCAATCAGTAAGTGATTAGTTAAATAGAATGAAATAAAATAATGTTGTGTATAATTGTTTTATATAAATCATTCAACAAAAAAATATTTTATATAAATAAAATGTTGCATATAAATTATTAACATATAAAAATTTGAATTGGAGAGCAAATATTCTTTCAACGATTAAAATTATTAGTTGTTCAAATAAATTAGCATTAATTCACTGGACATATGATCCCATTACCTCCCATTAGCAAAGGGAAAAAATCCTAACAAGCTAATTTTAAATAAAAAAAAACAATAAGTTTTTATGCAGACTTTTTTTTTATGTATTTTATACTTCTTTACGAATTTTTTCAACAAATTTTATTATTTTAATATTGATTTGTACTACCTCCACATAGGCCATTAAATTGAATATTGAATGGATTCCACTAGGTTTCAATAGCACAAAATGATGCCAATGGAACTCTAAGGTCTTCATGTACTCGACCTAGTTGTCAAAGAACATTCCAAAAACGAAATCCCATCCATTACAACAAAAGAGAGTTAGTATCAGACATAAAGCAGATACAGTTTATCAGGCATCAGAATCAAATAAATAAATAAAAAGAAATAATTAACTTTGTTATGCTTTTCACTGAAACAAATATTGTAGTCTTGGAAAATATTTTACAGAACAACTAATTTGAACAATTTTTGGACATTTCACTAGTAGACAGTAATTTGGATAAATATTAGCCACTTGATGGCTCAACATGAAACAAAAGACAATTCAATCAACTGCAGTGAATGTTGAAATTAAGAACTGATCATGTTTATACATATATGAGTCAGCAGTCATCGTCATATGTTTCAAGATGAGACAGAACATCTTGCCAACTGGACAACAACCAAATAATTATCTTTATATTTTCCTTCTGCCACTTTCCTGTGCCAAACATGCTTTGATAATAAGTAAAATATCTTGTAAAATTAAAATTGAAAAGATACAAAGACTAAATTTTAAAAAATAAATTTAAAATGATCAAAAATGAAAAAATGTTAATTCCCATAGACCAAAAACATGTTTAAGGCCCTAAAAATTGGCAAATGTCACATGTGAAAATTGATAAATAGCTGACCAGCTCTTGAACAAACAACTTCAGCACAAGCCTTCATGAATGGCTTTTCCCACATCATCTTAAGCCTGCTTTTCTATTAGGATCCATAATTTCTTTCTAGCACTTATCCAATCTTCCAAATAACTTGAATACCCAGAGGCAATTCAATAGAACCGATATGTCCAAAAGAAAAGGAAGAAAAAAAAGATTCAGTAAGTTTTTATTTTGGCGTAAAAGGTGACAATAAAAATCTAACCTAAGTCTTCATGTACCTATTCCAATCCTCTCTACTAGGACTATCCCGGTAGTTAGATTGCCTGCATGTTTCTACGTCTTCTTCGTTGGACTTGCGTTTTGGAGGTAACTTTAATTTTTTCCCAAACTCACTCTGTAAGTTTAACTGACCGGAACTTACCAGTAAGCAAATATTTTGATGTTTGTAGCAAAATTTCTGACAAAGTACTTTGGTGATCTTTGAAACCGAGTAACGCAATTAAAAATAATAACATGAGAAAAATTAAACGTTAAACAATTTTAATGTGAATCTAATTAAACTCATGTTTATAAGCGACAAACACAATCTGTGTAAATTCTTTCTTTTTTAGAAATATGTAACCATTTAAGTAAATAACCGCTTCATCTATTTTACATGCAAACAAAATTCAGTAATTCTTTTCACCTATATTTGACAACTATATTTCAGTACAAATATAAGTGCCAACTCTAGCCATGTAATTACACCGGTCGACATGAGATAATATAATGAATTTCCATACTAAACTTTTGAACAACCTTAAACATTGTTAATCCATCAAATTCCCATCAACACAAACAATCCTTCATAATAGTTAAGTTAAAGTCAAATATGAGACAATATAATCCTTAAACATTTTGATCACTTACACAAACAATCCATCAAATGGCAGGTAATTCTTACTACTGCGGGTAAATATGCCGCCAAACTGCTAGTTCCTTTGATAGTTTTTTGTTGTTGAAATGGGGATATGATTGCATCTTTGGTGGGAAATGCAGTTAGAGGAATTTGAACGTGCAGTGAGGTCAAGTTATGGCAAAGTCTCAAGTGAGGAAGTGAGAAATAGGCACCGAGACTTTATAACTGCCATTGAGGATAAGATTGTGAAAATTGAGCATTCGTTAAGTGAATCAGTCAATCCGGGAGGCAAGGCGTCTCTACCTTGGTTGCATTTAGATGAAGGCGAACAGGTTGAGCTTGCTTTGTTTCTTTCAGGAATGCCAGCAGCTAACAACAGGTATGTTGAAGATCCACAGTCAAGTGAAAACGTTGCAGCCAGTAATTGTTTGAAGGATTTTCGTGTTTCATCTGGATGGGACGACTCAAATGAGGAGATATCACATGGGCATCGTCGGGCAGCCAGTGCTAGTGCTGATATTGGTTTTTGGAAAGTTTCAGTTCATGATGATGCACAGCAGTGGAGTTCCTCAAGTGGATCTTCTGGTCCAATGCACAAGGTACCGAGTTTATTAGGATTTCTAAGTTACATGGAATCCGTGTCCAAGTTAAAGTGGCCTAGGAATGGTTATAGAAAGCTGAAAGCAGCGGATCATCATAAAGAAACTGATAGGGAACTACTTCCAACAGTTGGATTGAATAGGGTGTGTTCTTAATCTGCACTTGTTCTCTCTATCTCTCTCTCTCTCATAACGGTAACTTGCTTGAGTGATTTTTATATTGAAAACATGGAAACAATACACGCTGTGAAAGAAGTAAGAGTGGCCTTGATAGTTGTGATGAAACCTATGACAAACAACTCTATGGATGGTATTGTGCTATTGGGAGACAACTTCAAAGATCTCAATACCAAATGCAATACAGTCAGCCTGTTCGAATAGCTGTTTGGATTGTTGTTCTCCTTTCTTTCATTGGTAAGTTGTTGGTATGATTGTATGTATACTATACTGTACCCCTCCATACATTGTAAGTACTGGCATGCAGCGGAATTTCTTATGAACAATTTCTTTCTACTTTAGAAATTGAGGAATTTTACTTTGCTACTCTTTTTATTATTTAATATGATTTATTTCAATCATTTGTATGGCCTTCTTGCTAATGCTTTTGCATCTCCTCATCCTAAGCTGTTGTTTATATTTCTGTTTTTTTTTTAATTCTTTTTTTCCAAAATTGTTCCCTTTGTTTGCAAAAGTTACTCCTGTTGCTTTCTCTTCTGCTTTTCTATTTTTTCTTTCATTACTTTGTTGCTTTGCTTGTTTATTTCACATGTGGACAAGAGGTTATTTTGAATTTTACTAAACTTTATTTTGCAATGGGGCATTCTTTTATGGGGGGCTTCCAAATATGTGAATTTGAAGTGTGTAGCTTTGGTTACTTTTTTGCCCCTTTTCAATAATTTACGAATAAATTTTCCTAGTTGGTTGTATTTACCAATTGATTTTCTTTTTCCCATAAGCTTATATCTTGGTACACATTCTTGGTAACTGTTTGAAATTTTCTCTGCTGCTATCGTACATTCTTCACATGCACACTTTATGTTGGCCCTGTTTACCAACTGATTTCTTTTTTCTCTAAACACCCTTAAGCTGATATCCTGGTCCATTCTTGGCAACTGTTTGAAATTTTGTCTGCCCACACTATACATGCCTCACATCCTTGCATTATTTTGGCTGTGTTTACCAACTTTTTTTTCCCCTGAACACCCTTAAGCTTACAAGTTACATCTAGTCCATTCTTGATAACTGTTTGAAAATTTGTTTGCCCACTATACAATACATGCCTCATCACATGCTTGCATTATTTTTATTATATGCGATATAGGCTGTTGCTTACACTTATTGGTATCTGCAGCTTTAATTACATTCCACGAAATGTAAAATGAAGATATAGATGCCCGATCTATCAATTTGTAGCTGGAGACATCTCGAGGTACAGACAAGTTTTTGATGCAAATTCATATAGTCCCACATTGTCACTTGAGCAGGAGAGATAGAATGGATTTTCTGGATTCTCACTTAAGCTTTGGTACTACAGTTAGAGTCTACCATAGGCACTTCCTCATTTTGTTTTTTGCTTTTCAATCTGTTTCTCCCCTCCCATTTCAAAAATAGTCGAAGAAGAGCTCTCTGTTGTACTATATAATAGTAAGATGGAAATGATAAAAGGGGATTAGCCTATTTGATATTGTAATGTGTATCACACATGTCATCTTGATACTAGAGCTGTTTTTCTTTTTTTTTACCAAAGTTGATAGTCCAGCTTGAGCAAATTCAATATGATGCATTCATTATTCTTTTTTTTTTTTTTCATTTGTTATCCACGGAATATTTTAACAGCAACACTAGCACATACGGTAGCTAAATGGTCTATAGACTAGATAAATGGATCACAAAGGCACACTTAAACTAATCTCCCGACCACAGTAGACAGAAATGAAAGCACTATTAGAACAATACAATTAACAGGACATAAACATGGAAAGTAGCTATTCCTCTGGTGTTTTATTCCTTTAAAAGAAACTAAAGCAAACCTCAAAGTAAAGGGCCCTCCAAACCCTCACGTCATGGTACGATCTTGCAAGCTTTGGTCTTATCTATCCAATTCATAAACGATTTCTTGGAGTCCCTAAATCCAAAAAACCCGTGCTCCCTCGCCTTGTTCATGCTATCCAACACAGCCTCCATTCTCAGAATAAGATCCGCAAACCACCAATCCCCAACATCTTCAAGCTTCGTTCTCTGCAACCCATTCTTCTTCACAATCTCTTCCTACACTGCACCCTTTTCCTTCATCATCTCCGACAACCTCAAATCCTCACCTTCCAAAAACCCATACTCCCTTATCCCAAACCTCTCCGCCAACACCTTCCAAACATGCTTCCACTTGAACACGTCCCCGTTGCTACAATTAAACGCCTCGTTCTTCGCGCGTGGATCCACTGCACCCCAAATGTGCTGCTCCGCAATCAAATCAGCATCCGAAGCAGTGTTATAACACTCCCACACAGCTTTCGTCCCTGGAAACCACAACGGAACACCCTCATGCTTGCAAATAGCAGCGTAAACACAAAGGGTCCCAACGAGGTTCATCAAGCTATAAGGGGAGAAACCAAAGATAAAATGTGGTCGGTTAACGAACCACGTTAACGTTAAACCCTTCTTACGAACCTCCTCGAACAAGATGTCTTCCTGGGTGTAATAGAAATTCGGCGCGTCAAGACGTGGCAAGTCCTCCGTGAAGGGCGGATCATGGGCGACCTCGATCTTTCCTAACAGTTCGAAGGGTCCGAGGTAGTGCTTGGTGCCTGTCTGGAGTGACACGTGGCGGAGATTGGGAGCATTCGGGATGACGGCGCGTAGAACGTTCCTCAACATGGCACCGTTCACTTGGCAGTTTTGGGCCTCCGTGGGCCTTCTGGCCCAGCAGACATAGAAGACGTGAGTGACGTCGGTTAAAGATGAGAGCTTGGATTCGGCGTCGTTTTGGTCGGAGATATCGCACTGGATGTAGTGGACGGTGTTTAGAGCGTTCCAACTTGGTTGGGTGCGACGAGCCACACCGTAAACTTTCCATGGACCGCCGGGTGTGTTGGAGAGAGGTAGAATCTGAGCGAGGCTGTTGCCGACGATGCCGGTTACGCCTAAAACCAGTGCCACGCTTTGTGGTGCTTCGTTGAGTTTCGACATCGTCAAGGTAATTAGAAGAGAATGAGAACAAAGTCAGTACCAAGGAAGAGGAAGTATATTTGCTAGTGGCGAGCATGAAGTGAATTGTAAGAGCATCTCTAAATAGAAAGTGTTTTCATGAATTTTAGATTAAGGAATAATTTTTTTATGAGTTCTTTTACAGTATATTGACGTATTAAAGTGGTTCATAATAGTTTTTTATATAAAAAATTCTAATGTTTAAATTTTTAAATTTTTTTATAATTTTTTGCATTGGAATAAAATATTTTATATAATTTTTTTATGAATGGCGTAATATTCTAAGGATCTTGTTAAGAGGGTCCGAATAGGTACGAAAGTGATTTGATATTTTTTATGTCCTCAATTTCCTTTATGGTACGAATATTTTTCACGTGAAAAAAATATAAGTGTACTAAAAGTTGTCAGCAGTAGTGGTTGTGGTACCACATTATGTCAATAATAGGTTGATTCATTGGGAGGAATAACACGTACTGATTTTATACCAAAAAAAAAAATAGAATGACAAACGTTAACCAGGTACTTAAAAGACACTAGTTAAGGAATGATAAATTATTCAGTTTCATTTATTTTACTTTGAAATAAGTGACTATATATTAGTAAAACGTTATCACATCACAAACGTAATCTAATGTTTTTTTAAGAAAAAAAATATTGGAAACGTTATCTAATGATCTAAGTTCTTCCTGTATTTTGCTTTTCTATAAACAAATAAAAAGTGAGTGATTTATCACCTGATTAACAAATTTGAATTTATAGTACACCTTTATATATTCGCTCCATATTTTTATACACCGTTTAAAAATTGGCTTTAATATTTTATACTTTATTATTTTTTAATTTACTAATTTGTTTATGTTTTTTATATTTTATTTTATTTTCTTAGAGGATTTATTAATCTACCAAGTTATTTTGAACAGTTGATATTAAAATGAAAGAAAAAAAAAGATGTCCAAAATTATTTGTGGCTTAAAAAAAAAAGAAATGTTTTGGTAGAAGAAAGCTAGGTGGGTCACGTCCTTTAAAAGAAAGATACAAACATAAATATTGTGAGGGACAAATTTGTATTTTGGATAAAGTGAAATAGCATTAATATTCTTTTAATAGACATTTAATCACGACTCGCCCAACAGTGAGAAATGTTTAAAACAATTTTTTTGATTTTTATTTATTTATTTTATTTATTTTAATTGAAAAGGTTTTATTTTGGCATTTTCTTAATATATATATATCATCTTTTTGTCTAATGAAATCCTTTTAATTGAAAAAATTAAGTTTGAATTTTAATTATTTTATCCTTAAGTGGATCTTGAATTTAATGCTTCTTAACCAATCTTTTTAGAGTTTTTTTTTTTACACTTTTTAGAGATGGACTAAAATCCATGGATCTCCCGATCGACCATAGGTTTAAGTCAGATTAGCTTGTTAGATTTTAGCCCAATCCATTTATATAAAAATTTGTCCCAGCAGTTATTGCGGATCAGGTTGGCCCATGAGTTAGAGTTTTACATTACATGTTTATACTTATAAAAAATAAAATAAAAAACTCACTCCATCACTTATCAACACGCTGCCTGAGAGAGTAAGTTAGGGTTCTCTTTATTTATTTTTTTGTTTTAGATTTTGACTTTAATTTTAAATTCGAATCTTTGTTAATTAGAAATTACGTTATGGTTGATTATGTTATTTTAGTTATAAAATTCGTGTGAATTAATTGTTATGCAAATTATAAAATGAACCAACATTGTTATATTGATTAGTGGAAGCATGTTTGTTATAGTCTTAAAAGAGTATATAATTTATATATTAATTTCTATGTTTAATAGCTATTTTACATAAATTATTATGAGCTACTCTTAAATTAAGTATATATGAAAAAAAAACCTATTTGATCCATTTCTCCAGTTATCCAGATTTCAGAACCTTTCCTACAACTTTCCCACTTTCTCACTTTCTCTTCATCGTCTTCTTCAACCCTCAAAAGAAAGTCACATTGAAAATGTTCTTGTAATACCAACACAAGCACATATGGTAGCAAAATTGGGCTACACCGGATAAAGGAGCCACACACTCACTTATAAACTCATCTCCAACTACAGTAGACAGAAATAAAACAGAACATTAACACTTGGAAACTAACTACTCCGATCTCGTGTTTTATTCATTTAAAAGAAACTAAAGGAAACCTCAAAGTACAAGAGCCCTCCAAGCCCACACGGCACAATTTTATTTTACTTTGAAACAACTGATTATTAACTAGTTGACAAGTGTATCAATTTATCTCAAGTAGTAAAATATTTAGAAGTTTGATTGTCAAATCCATAGGGACTTTATTTGTATTTAGACTGATACAAACTTAATTTATAAGTAATAGACAAAATTTAAAATAAAAGATAAAAAAAGATAAAAGATAAGATAAAGATTTAAATTAAAAGATGATAAAGATAAAAAAGTGGAAGATAAAATAGATAAGAAATTTTAATGCAAAAGATAAGAAAAGTAAAAGATAAAGATGATGATAAAAAAAGATAAATTCAAAATGTAAATATGTTGGAACCTAACCTGTCTTATTTGTCTAAGATGTATTATTTTATATTTTTCTCTATCAATTTGGTGAATTTTTCCTACCCACGTCTATTTGAATACTTACCCCTCATGTCTCACAATGACAAGTCTATCTTACCTATCTATCTCTCCCAAATGTCTTTGCAAAGACTCAATAGATAAAGTGCATGAAATTTTAATTCTAAATGTTTGCTTTGATGAATTGACATAATACAATCACTCTATGTCTAGTAATGATTTTATTAAAATACCCCTTCCTTTGAGTTCTATTAAAAATTATCCTTTTTTGAGCGATTAATTCCTAAAATTGATGCATATAAGACCTTCCTTGTATTTTTACTAAGGATTATCCTCTTTCAACCGTCTAAACCCTAAAGATGATGCAAGAATAAATGATACATGAAATTAAAATAAGAAAGGATAATATGAAAGAAAATACTTGTTTGCATTGATAGATATGAAACATATAATATATCTTTTGACTTTTTAGGCCTGTCAAGATCTAACTAAGGGGGTTAGCCTCTTATTGTCATGAGAGACTTTATAATTTAGGGACTAATGTAGATAGAAGAAGAGGGATGAATAGAGGAGAAGTGGATAATGGACATAGAAAAATGATTTTTCCTATTAGAGATACTGAAGCTTATGATGTATTCATTAGAGAGTTGAGTCTCTAGGGTGGTGTTGTCCCCGTGTGTAGGTTGTGTCTTTTCCTTTCTACTTCCTACTTCTTTTATAGGTCTAAGGTAACTTAATTTTCACGCAATCTCGCGCTTAGCGCGTCTTTAGGCTTCTTCGTGGGTTTTTTTCGTACTAAGCGTGAGCTGATCACTAAGCAAGAAGATGCATTGGATTTGTCTTGCACGTTAAATGAACTGTCTTAATTTTTAACTTTTTTTTTCAAGTTTTTGCATCAATTTTTCTTCAAAACACTTAAAATTTTCTTCTTTTAAATTTTGTTAATAAAAACTACAAAAATATTAATTTCTTTATTATTTCATTAAAAACAACAGTAAAATAAAGAAATTACATTCATTTTTAGTCAAAATTAACTATCAAATTAACTCAAATTTTATAGTTATCAGTGACCATTAAAACGTCATCAAATCACAAAAGGAAAATTTAATGATTTAATAATTCCTCCTGCATTTAGTTTTTTTTTAAAAAATAGGGGTAGATAAACTGATTTGAAAATTTTAATTAATAGTAAACCTTTATATATGTGATTTCATATTTTTATTCACTGTTAAAAATTGGGGAGGCAATTTCAGGTGCAGTTATACAATTTTATATACTATTAAAAAATTGGCTTTCATATATTTAATACACTTTATTATTTTAGTTTTAATTTACTAATTTATTTTGAACCAAGTTGATGTTAAAATAAATAAAAAATGTTGGATATTATCTTTGACTTCAGGAAGGAAAATTGTAGGCGACGTACTTGAGAAATAAGATAAAAGTCAAATATTGTGGTGAATAATGTATGATAATATATAAACATTTCATGATATTTTTTATTAATATTTTTCTATTTCCCTTATTATTCCATCGTATGTATCACATTTATATTCTGTCTTTTATCTTTACTTTTGTGAGGGGGGGGGGGGGGGAATGCAGATGATACTTTCCTTGTCCTATATTGTCATTGTTATCACGCCACAAACAATTCAACAGAGCGCAGACTCTGAAGTCCGAACTAATTAATAGACAGGGTCACAAATGTCACTTAATTAAAGACATATATAAACTCTTCTCCCAACTACATGTAGCAGCCAAAGAAACCACATGCATGCAGCATTATTACAAATCTATGAAACATCGACATCGACACGGACAACACGAATACGGATATATAGATATTTATAATGTCCAAAATATAAAACATAATACAGATGTCGGTGTCGGTTAAACATTGACAACCGTGCATGTCAGACACTAAAAATGACAAAAAACTAGAGTATGCGTAAGACACATACATAAACATGCATGGATACACACAAGTAACTCTAGCTCGCACGTAAATCACAATATCCAAATACACTCATGCCACAATCTTGGAAGCTTTGGTCCTATCTATCCAACTCTTAAACGAAGTCTCAGAGTTCATGCTATCCACACTTCAAGCTTACGTTCGCTGCAACACATTCTCCTCGATCCCACGCTGCACCCTTTCCCTTCATCATTGAATTGGATCCGACCGGTTCATCAACAATCATACTTTAAATTTCACATTCGTTCATATAATATAGGCATGTCGCGAGAGATGGCAACTTACGGCTTTGAATGGTTTTTTCTTATTACTAGAGCCATGACATCTACAGTGCAGATACTATAATTATCATTAATTGTATTTGTACAAATATTTAAAGTTATAAAGATATGATTTTAATCCCTATAGATTTGAAATGTTTAGAGTTTTTGTAAAAATTTTAAGTAATTTTTTCGTTCTTACAAAATTAAAAATATGTTACTTTTTTTATCTCATACATAAGATAAATTTAAACCTATGACTTTTAATTTAAATTTAAAATACAGTTGAAAAAAAACCGTCACAACTTTTTGAAACGACCAAAACAACGCGGAACCGGAATAGGAAATGGCCACATCTCTGTCGTTGTTGAGGACGAATCCTACCTTTTCGTCCTTAGAAATGAACCCACCAATACCGTCACTACGAGAAATGAATCCACCATCGACCCTAAGCAAGCAACAAACCTGTACCGCAGTGGCAAGATCTCGGCTCCACTCGTGGTGCATTCCGCCATCGCTCCCATGAGTTCGACCACGAAGAACTTTGTGGCGACTCTGGTGAACCGGACCGCCGCCGGCAGCCGTGTGGTGCTCAGACTGGTCGTGGCCGCATCCGAATCCAGAGGCGATGATGACGGCGCACTGCATAATCGAGAGCGTTCAGAGGGAGCTGAGGGCGTTGTTCGGAGTGAAGAAAGCAAAAACAGATATTGCAGGACTCATACCCAATCGAAACCACCGCAGATCCAAAACACCAAAAATCAGTACGGTGGCCATTGAAACAGTAACACATATCTGAACCTAGTTCGAAAAAAAAAGTAACGGGTTTTAATTTTGTGAAAACTAAAAAAAAAACTCAAAATTTTGCAACAGTAAAATTTAAATATTTAATATTTATAGAAATAAAAAACATATTTTAGTCAATATTTAATCTATCTTTATTGAATAAATATTAATTATTAATAAAATATTATTAGCTTTTTTACTTGCTAGCAATTTTTTTCTTTCTTCACCGCTAAACTATCATTATATCTATACTAACATTATATCTCTACGAGTATGATGTTGATGTTTTTATATAGTAATCTTATTTTTCTTTCATCTTAATAACTTGTTTTAT
Source organism: Glycine soja (assembly GCF_004193775.1). Classification (NCBI taxonomy): domain Eukaryota; kingdom Viridiplantae; phylum Streptophyta; class Magnoliopsida; order Fabales; family Fabaceae; genus Glycine; species Glycine soja. The sequence continues at coordinate 7,821,711 of NC_041015.1, read as the reverse complement.
TTGTCGATCCTTCACATGCATGTTACTTTTTTCACTTCTTACGTTTATTTGTATATGCAAATTGATGGTAGACACTCTTCTTATGGAATATATGTATATTCATTTTTTCTCTTTTATCTCATTCCATTTTTTTTATCTATATCTACCTTTCCTATTACATCATTTATTATATATATTACTTTCTTTTTTATATTTTTTTTCATATCTTTTCCACCTCAAAATGGGATGGATTTTTACCATTTTCAGCTTATTTAACACCTAAAGAAAAATGAGTCAAGAGTAAATATAACAAGCAATATGATAGAATAAAAAGGAGATAAACAAAAACAATAAGCATTAATATATTATCACTCTAACAGTGTCTCTCTTCTTTGTGTTATGATGATTGTCCAACTAAAATGACTTTTTGTAACGGAAAAGTTCTCTAAACCATTATTAAAGTCCAAACTTGATGTCTCGTATATTTTTCAACGCATGTTGTACGACCGAAAGATGCTAATTACTAGCATGAAAGAGCTTTGCTTTCATATCCCTTTTCCCTTTGCATTCTATTATTATATTCCTATCAAACACCTACGTGGGCAGCAATGAACACGATTCTAGTAATGGAGAGAAATTCAAATAGAAGAAGGAAAAAAATGAAGTTCAAGAAAGACAGTTGTTTCTTTGATGTTTGACGTTTTATGTTTTTCCTCTTTTAAATTCTAAAGTGAAGAAATCAGCTTTTTTTGTTAAACACAAATATAATCGTTATATTTTTTGTGAAATATTGTGTGTATATACTCATATATCGTATACTGATGGCCTCTGGAACGAGCATAAAAAAATAATCTGCACGTTTTACCCAAAAATTAGTCCTGTCTTTTGACGCAAATACTACCAACAACGGAAAAGAAAACAGAAATTAGTCCTATCTGTAATTAAAAGAGGAAAAAAGATATATTTATTTTTTAAAATGAAGCTGATCAATTTACCAAACTACAATGAACACTTTTAGTGAGCACTTAACATTAAAAAAATATTTTTTTCATAAGTTAAAATCAGTTAACTCTTTATTAGCTAACCATAAGTTAATTTGTAAATATTCTTTCATCTCTTAAAGATATTATATCAGTAAACTTCAATAAATTAATTAATGATTAATTAATAAAAAAATTATTTTAGCTTATGTAAAAGTTTATCTCGTTCTTTTTCTTCTTACTCTGTTCTCTTAATTAGAAGTGATTTTAAAGAAACTTACCAAATATGCTGCAATTTGGACTAATTTACTACCGATATCAGTAGATTCAATACCAAACAAAGGACCTTTTCTCATTGTCTCGCCTCCTCAACGGGTCAAAGCGTACTTCTTCTCTAGTTTCCTCCATTGCATTCTATTCATAATTTGAATCTTGGTTATACTCCTTAATTACTTATTAATCTTGGTTGTTCAGCGCTGTTTATTGCCTCTCTTATTTTCAGTAATGAAATATTCTTCTCTCCCCACAACAAACAGACAAAAAGATCACGTAAAGCAAATTAACTACAATTTGATGATAGAGTGGTGATTTCAATTTTGAATATATATAGTGCGAGACAAAGAAGAGAATTAGCTAGAGTTGGCAATTAGATGAGTAGGGAGCGGATTTTATTCCTAACCTTGACCCTTTACTATAACCTTCAAAATAACATTCTACAAGCTTCTTCAATACAAAAATTCAATTTAATTTCTTAACCCTTTTTTAAATGAATTTTTGCTGCTTAGAAGTTAAAAACACTTACAAATTAGAGGGAAAGTGAATGTGGATGAGTCAATTAGTGGCACGGCGTGGTATTGCTAGGTGTTGAAGTAGCATAGAAGTAGCCTAACAAATTCTTACAGGACTATGTTGGTCAGTGAAAGAAGGGAAGAGAATGCGAGAATATAATTGAAGGGAAGGAGTGAAACAAAAAAAGAAAAAGAGGCATTGCGTATCGTGTAATTTCTCTTTCTCAACTTTATCTCTCTTATCCTTCTGTTTTCTTCTTCCATTGCGTATCGTGTAATTTCTCTAATACTGATACATTGGTTATGGACTTATACTAGTGTTAGTGTGGATTAATAAATGTTTCCTCCAATCTAATGCATTTTTGTATCTCTCTACTACAGTTTAATAGTTTATTGACCCTTGTCATTATAAAATATAAACACTCACTCGTTTTCACTCTAATTATTTCTTATACAAGCAATCGTTGTTCTATAAGAACTCCAGCTCATTTGTCTGGTAGTATTCTCGAGTTAAACATTGTTGATTAACTTAAAGAACCAAAATAAGCAATTGCATTAAAGATGCTCTAACTTGTTCTAAGTTCAATGTTATTTTGACAAGTTGGAAATCAACGTATAGTATTAGTATTGACTGATAAAGACACATTCAAAAGCATTTATTAGACATGTCTTCACTTCATGCGCTTGCCAACAAATGTTTGGAATGGGAATTTATCAAATGAAAATTGCTAGCAATATACTTTCAAATACTCTTTTAACACTCTCTCTTATCCATTAAAACAAGTTTTTGCAATAAATGACAATTAACAAGATTCACATAAATTTTACCTCATAAAAAAGATTTTATCCAAAAGAGAATAGAGTGTGTTGCTAGCATTAAGAAGCTCCAGAAAACATTAAGAAAACCTTTTGGAAGGCTAGGGCTACGATCCAAAAAAGGGATGAAAAAGGAGACAAAGTAAATGCACCACTCTTTTTGCAAGGAGTAAGGGACTTTGCACCTTTATTAATAAAAAAGTTTAGGAGGATAGAAGGTCTGCCTCAAAGAGGACTTTGTGGTAGCTTACTTGTAAAAACCTAATCATCAACACGCATAGCTCAACCAACTTATGTTACGGATTACCAATAGAATCATCTGACTGTACTTTGTCATCTTCAAAGTCTTTTGAGGGATTAAAATGTGAGAAATGCTAACAAGTATTGTTAACACTCTTCAAATTGAACTTCATTTTAAATTTCCAGAGACTGACAAAATCATATATGTTACTTTGAAATTTGAATGTTAAAGTGTGAAATTCAATTTTTTTAAAACAAAAAACAATTTTAATTTTTAAATTAAGAGAATTACAATTTATAGAAATAAAAGGTTAAGACATTAATTTTTGTCAATTTGTCATTTTATTACTTTTATTATAGAAAAATCAATTTAGAACATATTTATTTGAAATGAAAATTTTACTCTCCCTTCCCTTCTAAAACCAATTCCTAAACACTATTAATAAACATGGGGTGGTACTCAAAATTTGGTAGGTCCTAATAAATTTCAACCAACAAGTTAAAGAATATAAACTTCCCAAAAGGTTTCCGTGAGAAAAGCAGATGTAGAATAAACAACCCAAACCAAGGAAAAATCATCTCCACATGCAAAGATCCTGAAAGGGATATGTGAACATCTCAAGCTTATCCAAGGCATTTATAATTCACATTTCATACTTTGCGGTACACAAGGGACCGAGACTAATTCATTATACCAAATTACATGAGAAAACTGTCATTAAAGGATAAGATAATAGTTTTTCTTTCCCAAATAAAAACAAATTAAAAAAGAACAGCTCGAATATATAGGAAATCTTGACATTTTTCTAACAACTACAATTAAATATTGATACAAGCTTGTGATAATTGTCAATATATATATGTCCTTAAAAGCATAAAAATCCTAGGAATAATTTAGCTTCTACATACTCTGGCTACTTGGTTTACAATTCATAATAAAAAAAACCAGCACTAAAAGCATCTAGAGTTCTTCAATCCTATATAGTTTCCTTCAAAGATGGAAGAATTTTCCTTACGGATACCAACGATAACATCAATATTAAATCTGACAAATGCTGCTCCTTGAAACTCAGCCAAAACTTTTCAGTGACGAAATCAAGGTTATAACTGTGATCTCCAAGCATTATGGTTAATGCTTTCACAGGAAGAAAAAAAAAACTCTACAGGAATTATAGAATATAAAACGGATCAGCATGTTCCCAATTTCACATTTACGGAAAGCAAGTGGGAAAAACAAACCTTGATGCACATAATCATCCACCAAAAACCCAGAGAACAGAAATTCACTTATCAGGATCCATGACTGATCATTTCTATTTACAAATTCGATGAGGCAATGACCCACAGCAGAAAACTCTTGACAACCCTGCTGCAATATTACCATTTACCTGCAGTAATTTGTCAGATAGTCCATAAAATGTATAAAAACTAGACGCCTACGCTAATCCACAAACATCCTCTTAACTAAACATCCACTGTCCAGTTAATGTTATTCGTGTGGCTATCGTGCGATTTTTGTAGTTGGGTGACTTTGGCATGGTATGCAGCTGCTGCCACAGCAGTCTTCACCCTCTGACCTTGGGGAAGCTCACAGGCTTCACTCATAGAAGCAAACCTTAGCTCAGACGGAGGAATGAAACAGTCCACAGAAAGGCCAGGGACATTGAACGCAACCTCCTCAATCGTCCAAGCTTCTTCCATCCTGGTTTTAGTGTGACTCATCGCTGTTTCCCCAAACCGGAAAAGCGTCACCACGGATCGACCCGAGTGAGCAATCATTATCCCCTCGACAGGCCTGTAATCGTCAAGAAATGAATTTATTGTGGTCTCCCAATATACTGCCTCGCCACCATTGTTCTGAATGCGTGTCAAATGGGAGTCCTCCAAGTGAACAAGGAGTCCTGTTTTCTGGCTAAAGTACCCAAACAAAACATGCCTAATGATCTCTGCTGGACCCTCACTCCTTGCTTTTAATGTTGAGGGGTCTGCACAAAGCTTGAGGATGAAACAGTCCTCTTCATTTATCTTCTTCTCCCCAATGCATCTTGTGTTGATAAACATGCTTGCAGTTGTTCTTGGGTCAAGACCCTGTAGACACAAAAGGAGGCATAAAGTTAGGTCATAATAAGACAAACCTCTCCATAAGCACTTGCAGAAGAAAAATTAAAAAGCAAAATGAATCAAACTTTTTTCCACAAGTTAAAACAACTTATACTGTTATAAACTTCTGATTCCGGAGAAGTTAGAAGAGAGAACTTCTATAATAAGTTGATTATAACTTATGGAAAAAGTTTAATTAATTTTAGTCTTATTTTCTTCTCCTATAAGTACTTATAGAGAAGTTTATCCAAATAGTGCAATTGCAGCCATACATATATGTCACAAGGCAGGTAACAGTCACCTGAAGGGTGCGTCGCAAAGGCCTAACCGGCCCTTTTGCCGCATGAGCACCAAGCCAGGGCGTGTGCCGCCACACTAATCTCCCATTGCAACCGGCGTGAACCTTGCTGCCACCAAGAGCAAGCTCGACATACCACATGTCTGGGTTCATCTGCCACAAGACAAACCCACCGGACTCGGCGGCCTTGGACGAGTTCCGGCTCCGCGTGACCTTGTTTGCGGTCTCGAACTCGGAGGCTATCATCCTCACCTTCCCCATGGCATACGCATTGTTAATCGAATTCTGAAGCTTCTGCCCTCCAGAGGCAGCAATGTACTGCTGCAATATGTACTGAGCAGAAGAAGTCTCCTGCAAGATCAAAAGTCACACTCATTCACACACATTCTCCATTCAATCTTCCAAATGTGACCTACCAAAACGCCTAAAATGATATAATATTTACTGATCTTAGACAACAGAGCTTAGGTTTGAGAAAAATTAAGAGAAATGAAACAATTTCTGAACCTAGGTCTATATGATCTGTAAATATAACAAGCAAGTTTGAAAAAATCAACAAACGCGACGAAACCGCATCGATACAACGACCGATGTTAAAAACCTCGATAACAAGAAGAGAGGGACTAACAATGGGGATGTCTTTGATGCTGAGGTGAGGGAAGGGATCCGTGGTGCACACGTGCACGGGAGCGAGTGGAGCACCCAACACGCCAAGAAGCAACCTCAGATCGGACTTTTTGTTGTTGCAAGAGGACGAGGAAGAAGAAACAGAGGGTGCTCTAGCGAGTGGTCCTTTCATCCACTGGCCCCACCTTCCCTCTCCGCGCGAGGAGTCCTGGCCGCCGTCGGTTCCATCAGGACCTTCCTTGAGCGGCGAGAGGGCCTCGGCGGGCCTGAGGCTTCCCGATCTCGCAATGAAGAGCTCAGGCGGCGGCGCGTGGTGCTTCCTGCGGCGGCGGAGCAGCGAGGACATGGGCGATGCACTCCTGGCGGGGCTCTTGGCGCGTGACCGCGCCGGCGAGAGGCCGCGAACCACCTCGTCTTTGAGCGCAGAGAAGAACCCTTGCTTCCGCTCCATTGTGAGTGAGTGAGTGAGTTGAAGGGAGCACACACAACACAATGCAAAGTGATTAGGATTTAGAAGAAATAAAAAATGGTTTGTTGAAAGTGAGAGAGAGAAAAGGTGTGTGTGTCATAAGCAACCGATTCGGAACGATGTTCCCGCGAGACAAGTTAAGTGAGTAAACTCTGCTCTACACACAAAACACTCTTCCGCTAGATTGGTTGATTGCTTCTCACACCACCACATTTTCACCTTTTCACCTACTTAAACTTTCTTTCTTTTCTATTCTTTTTTAATTATAATTATAATTTAATTAATTTCAGAGAGTCCTTTTCTAAAGTTGGAATTGGCATTCAATAAACACAATTTAAAAGTATTTTTTTTACGATAATTTTTAGAGAAATAGTATAAAGAAAAAAGATTAGATTTACACCATCATCTAATTATAATACACCATATATTATAAATTTATTTATATGAACAATAAATTATAAACCATTAAACTCAATAACATATATGTTGATTATGTAAAGAGAACTTACATTGACATTTAATTATAAGTTGTATTATATATTAACAGTAAATTTGTTAGTGTTTACTATAATTATCTTGAAAAACATATTTATTGTTATTATTTTTTAAAATTTAAAATAAATAAAAAATTTATATTCATAACATTTATAAATTAAAGACTAACTTTTATAATAATTATTTTAAAAATTATTTTCGGTGGCTCATTGTTTGAGTATGGATCTGGGGAGGGATTCTGAGGAATTGGATTGGGGGACGGGAAGGGGACAACGACAAAGACTTGCCCATAAGCGGATTTTTTTTTATGTAATTATGATCAATTAAAATCATTGGTTAATATGTTTGTTTTTTATTTATATTACACATGGAAGTAATTCTGTCAGATAATAGAGTAAAAGGAAAAAACTTAGATATGATAAGATAGATACTGTTGGTATTATTTTTGAATTATATTTAGAGTTTAACCTTTTGTAATCCACAATTAAAATACGCAATTGAAATTCCAAATCTAATTGGAAAATCGTATCATAAGTATTATATCTAAGTTTTTAGCAAGCAAAATTATTTTGAAAGGCAAAAATTTTAGAAATTTTTAATGCAAACGTATATTCAAAATCTCAAACTAGAGACTATTACTTAAGCTTTCATGATTTAAATATCCGTGTTGCTGCTTGAGTTTTATGGAACGTAACGAACCAAAAAATCTTCTTAAAGCAATTGTACATTTAAAATGTATTTCTTTTTGTTACAATTTAAAATGTGTTTGGTGCACCATCAATTCAAATATTTGTCTGAAAAAATAAAACTAATTAACTTGCTTCAGATTTATTTTTCTTTTACAAATTTTTAAATATACTAATAATTTTCTTTAAAAAGAATTTAAGAATGATTTAAGTCGACTCATAAGTGATAAGCAGAGGTAGTAACGAGAGCTTTTTATAATAGTATCCTCTGCACTCTCCACCAAGCATCATCATTTTGGAATACTTTAATCAATGCAGATCCATAATGAGAGACATCTTCAAAACATCACCAACCTCGGCATGCGCTTTAAAATGACACAACATTACATCTTTCTTTATTTATTTCAATATATAAATAAATAAATATTTACCAGTTTAAAATATTTAAGATCTTACTGATGAGGATTCTAAGGAAATTATATATATAATTAATTTTCTTAGGAGAATCAAAACAATCATAAATAACATTATTTTTTATTTTTTAATAAAAATATTTTTATTTTAAATTTATTAATCAATATCTTTAAAACACTTTCTATCATTTCACAAATATTTAATTATTATCAACACCAACGCACACCCTTTTGTGTTATATAACATGAAAGAAAATCTATGGGGTTGGCAGAAGGGAAAGATGAGAAGAAAAGAAAAAGTGCAGAGAGAAAATAATAAATATATAAGTGATGTAATAAAAAAATATGAAAATAAAAGTGATGAAGATATGAGGAACTAGAGGATAAAATGTTTGAGTGATTATAATTTTTCAAACATGAAAAATGTTATATTCTATTACATATTTCTATTTCTTTTATAATGTAATTAGAATATACCGATTTGTAATATTTTTACACAATAATTTAAGCCATGCTTTGCGAGGGTAGTTGATAAGCTCATTTAAACCTGTAAAACTTAGTTAAAATTAATTTGAAAAGCTAATCATCAACATTGTGTGACATAATTAGGACCTTAACGGATAATATTATTATTTAAGTAGTATGTGATCATAAATTTAATTCTTAGTTCCTTTAGCAATTAGTCATTTACTTACCGTTGAAAAATATCCTAAGTTCATCCAAGAAAAAACTGAAAAAATTAATCGATTAAAAATTTAATTAAAAGTTGTTAAATTTGTTTATCCTCTTTTAAAATAATTATATTAAAGAAGGTGTTTTTATGAGTTATTTTCAATGAAAGAGTCTAGAAGTGTTTTCTTTCAATGAGAACATTTTTAAGAGCTTTTTTAATTTCTATCGTTTTCAATCTATCTTTTTCATATTTTATTTATAAATTGTATTTTAATTTTTTTTAAATTATAAATACTTAAAAATAATTTGGTATCATAATATTATTTATCATACATCTAAAATATAATTTATATGGTTTATGATATTTATTATAAATCTTAATTATAATACAATTTATATATTTGAAATTATATATCTATTATAATTTTAATTATATAAAATAAAAATTTGTGATTCCGTCTATTGCACATGATAACATACAAGTTCAATTAATTAATAGTATGAAAATGCTTATAATAATATTACATGAAAAAATGAATTCTTCTCACTATCGTGAAATATATTGCAAAAATACATCGTTAAAATAGTATAATGCATATTACGTTACCCTTCTTTTAGCTAACGAGATTAAAACCACCAGTAGCAATTAGTTTTTTTTTTTAAGTTGTGAATTATCGTTAAATTTTTTATCAGGCAATTCAGATAAATGTTTACAATGATCGTGCCTCCAATAAAATTATTTTTTTAAAGATACACATTGTTCCTTTTAAGAGTATCTCAGATAAATATAATTTAAAATAACCTATAATTTTTATTTTTTATATCATATTAATTGACTCTATAATGTGTCACTTAGTTAATCAGGAACTTATACATATTTTAAACAACTCTTAAATGATATCTCTTAAATGACACTTAAATAATAAAAAAATATTTTTTTACTCATAAATAACTGTTACTTATAAAAACAAATAACTATAGCTTATTAATCTAGCTAATATAACACAGAAATCATTTCCAATAATAAAAAAATAATAACCAAATCTAAATATAAACAACTAACACACAGGAAATAGTCTAAATAGTTCCTATTTGATTTCAAACAGAAACCACCAAATTAAGACTTATTTGAACGAAGGCTATTAGTGCCTTTTATTTATTCAACATGGAAAGACCAAATATCAACTTAGATTGGAAATTTTTCATGTATACTATATTAAAAGAGAAAATCAATTTGGACAGTTAGAAATAGCTGTTGAAAGAGAAAGATTATGATATTTCAATATTCATTGAGAAGGAGTTGTGCTATACACTTGAAAAGAATTTAGACAAATTTTTTTAAAAAAATTGAACGGTGAGATTATATATACACACACACACACACACATATATATATATATATATATATATATATATATATATATATATATATATATATATATATATACACATATATATTATGGCTATATTTCATAAAAAAAATAGTTTAGGTGTACTATTTTAAGAAATTAGTGTTATATATAGCTTGTTAACTTACTTTTTTTTAATAAAATGAGTAAATATAAATTAGCAAACCTTTATACGTGTATGATAAGCTTATTAATTTCTAAAATAAATTATTTTAAAAGTTATATTAATTATGATTTCTAGTTGGTTGATAATATTATTTTTTTTTAAATTGATGATACATAAAAATTAAACAGATTTTATAACCATCTATAACAATACAATTATGTCATTACGTATAAAAAGATACATTACGAATTTACACGAGTTTATATGTACATATTTTATTGGTTACTTATTAAAAGTGAAAAAAATAATATTATTAGCCTTCTTATATAATTTCATACAACAGTCTTTTGTAAAAAAAAAACAATTTATTTCTATTAATGATATACCTATTATAATTGGTAAATTTTTAAAGAAACCAAAAGAATTATTATTTCAACTATATATATGTAAGATATATGCGAGCTTAATCCTCACAATGAATTTTCTTTATGATGGGTAAGTGTTGCTTATATATAGAGACGGAGGGGGAGATTAGATAATGAAAAAAAATTTCCTTACCTAATTATATAGGATATTTCTATCTTAAAATTTTAGAATGTGAGTTTAGATCTAATTCAATTTTAAAAGTTAATTTAAAAGAAATTAAAATTATTATTTACTTATATATTTTAACTTAATTTTATTTTTAATCCATATGAGACTTAGATTTTTTCCAACATTTCCATTTCTTTTATCATATTATCACTTAGGTGGGTACATATATATGTATATATGATTATTATATGTCAATATTGCCGGACATGGTTTGTATGTATCTTAATCGTGCGAATATGTATATCTCAATATATGGCTAATGTTGCATAGAGAGAGAGATAGAGAGAGTAGTTCACTTTAACACAAGCTCGAGCTCGCATCACAAAACTTCAGGCCAGCCAATAATACACAGTGGCCATTGAAAGCATAGTTCACGAATCCAATCAATATCCACGAAAAGGAGTGAATAATAAACATAAAAAGTTTATTAAATGTGTCGTGCATGTGGTGAATTTACCACAGGTTAGGAAATATACAATATTGCTCATCAAAATAAGAAATTTCTTGAAAGTTTGTGTTTAACATTACATAGCTTGGCCTTAAAACAACAAGCTGCATTTCAAAAAAAGCACGACATCCCAGAATTACTGATCTTTTCTCCCATACAAAGATGCTCAATTTTCTCCATTCAAGTTGCATCGAAGTCAGTAGCCATCACCCATTCACCAACTACTTAGGAATTTTATGGTTGATAGCCATAGGTAGGTCGCTGAGCTATGTAAAGAAAAACCAAAATGGAAGTTAAATTTCCTTATCTAACCTTTTTCTTTCTTGGCTTTCAATAATAGTAACTGGTCATTGTTGAAAAATATTGGACCATTTCACTATTAATAATTAACAAGTTGCGATCACAAGGAAATGGAAATTAAATAACGAAGAACGACGTCTAGCTAGCCAATTCTGATATGACAACAACTTGGTGTATGGTCAATTCCATTTTTTATCAAAAGAGAGATAAACTTTTTTAAGCGAATAGATATACTTAGATGTATCAAGTCTATTAGAATGAAATATTGGATGAATTTGTTTAAACTTAAAAAAATATTTTTTATATAATTTTAAAAAAAAACAAATAAGATTTATTTCTTAAAATAAACAGAATTATTTTTTAAGTAAAAATAATTTTAAAAAATATACTAAAAAAATAAAACGTTATTTATTTTATTAAAAATAAATTTTTATTTTAGGATTCCAAAAAAGGGAAAGGAAAAATGAAATATTGTTAGAGTGCAAGGTAATGGTTGTAAGGTGGGAGTGAGGCCGTTAAAGAACCCTAATTCTTTTGACCAACCAAATTTGCATTGTGGCAAAAGGACATGCACTTCACAACAGACACTACTACCAAGCTTTTGCATTTTCCCAAGCACTTCTCTTAATCACATCGCTCATCACGGAGGCTGGTAAGGTTACCCTTGTTTTCCATTGTCTTTTTGTAACAATGTGGATTACAATTACAACCTACGAGTATGAATTCAACTTTCTGTTTTGCTTCCCCTCGGTCCACCCTTACCTGGAAGATTTGGTACTAAAGAAAGGAAGAATTATCTTATCCAACAAAGTGTTTTTTTTGTATTGCAAATATATTAGGGAGTATTTTTTTTATCTGTACAAATCAAAGATAATTTCAGAAGATTTAAAATCACTCACACATTAAACTAAATTTCATGAATATAGTAGGAAGTGTTTGTTTGAAGATATCGTGTTATATACTTAAGAATAACATATGACTAAGAATATTATTCCTGAGTGTATTTAAAAATGTGTTACATTAATTACATTATAATGTTCTTGAGAATATAAAATTAAAATAATTTAATAAAAGTGTAGGAAAAGAAGTTAATGGTATTTTAGGAATTAAATAATTTCCCTTTTCTCATAGAAATAAAAGTGCCAAAAAATATGATAAAAATGAAAGCTAGCTATAACATATCTGGAAATCAATAAAAGCTGAGAATAATTTTTCAATTACTTCGTGTAATAATAATAGCTAGATATATCTGCATGTAAAAAAAATTGCTTCATTATAATGTTCCATGATATTTGAAGGTAGAATGAAGTCTGAGAGACCCAGTCAAGTATATAGTGTAGGCAAAACTACAAGCAAACTCAGTACTTAAATAACAAGAGAACGAATTCTTGAACCTGTAAAAAACAAAAAGGGCAGAGTATACCTTTTTGATTCATCAAGACATTCTTTTTAGTAAAATTCATCTTCCTTAGACTTCGGGTTAGTACTTCTTTTTTTTGGCACATTTCGAAGCTAATCTCTTTAGTATATTTGTTTGATAAAAAAGAAATATTATCAAAATAAATACGCGTTGCGAAATTGATGCATTTTGGCGTCTTTTCTCAACTTAAATTCATAAGCTAAATAGTTTTCGGTTTAAATTTTTCAAAACTAGTCAATGCTACATATTTTGCACTAGATTTTGAAGCTATGTAACTTTGTGTAATTTTGAAGCTATGATGTTTGTATAATTGTATACGTGAAACTGTGTAAGTGTTTAAAATTAATAAAATTAAGTTTGTATAGAAATCAGTTCAGTTGGTAATAATTTCTCGAATGCATTTTGTTTTTTGGGTTTCCATTAAAACGAATTAGAAAAACCATGGTGAGCATTTGCTATACTTGAGGTATTTCTTAGTATATGTTGACGGGACAAATTTTGAGGAGTTAAAAGCATCTAAAACTTTTGATTAAATCACATGGAAAAAAATCTAATTTACTTTTAAAAAATCCCACAGAATTATTTCCAAAACTAACTTCACCAATAATAATCTTTGGTTAAATTACTACATAGTAAGGCAATTTAATTAATTAGAATTTTGAAATATATTTTTAGTTGAGTCCTTGTATTTACTTTTTAATTGGGTCATTTTGTTCTAACCGTTGTTAGGAAAAAATTATTTGTCTGAATCAAACATGTAAGCTTGCAAGAAGTTTCTTGTAGGGTGAAGTCTAAAGAGGCTTATGAAAAAACAAAACTTATATTGAGTTAACTTGCAGGGAATACTAGTTGAAGATTTTGTTCGATAATGTTGAGTTTATAATTTAGAGAGGTGGTAATATTGGTCTAGAGAGATGAGAATATTAACCTTCCAGATGTGAGAATACTAAGTGCATATCTGCAAAAATAACAACAGTGAATTCAAAAACTAATTAAGTCTATGTGATTAATTTTTTATAACGACAAGTACATAAAATGACCCAAATAAAATGTAAATATAAGTTTAAAGACTCAATTGAAAAAAAAAATTAAAAAATTAATTAAAAATCATCGAATAATTTAAAATTTAACCATATTTTTTTTTACATAAATAGTTTGAAGTTGTTAATTGTTACTTTTTTTACATAAATATTTTGAAGTTGAAAAGACCGAAGCATAAAAGTGTGTTGATTTGAAATCTAGCGTGCCTTTACCTCGATTTAAAAAAAAAAAATTGTCTCTCAACTATTTTAAAATTTGAATTTTAGGTTCCTTTAAAATGTTTGTATACTTTTAATTCTTTATTTATTTTTTTATTAGCATTCTTAGTCCCTAATACTAAATTGAATTCATTAAATATGTTTATGTATCCAACCAAAATTTACTTTTACATAATATGTTATGATCATATAGAAGATATAGATGACACATGATAATTCAATCTTATATCATTCGTCATCACAGGAAAAGTATTAAGTGTTAATATTGTGAGTGTGTCACAATGTCTTTCTAAGATGTCACATTACATAATTTTTTTTGTAACATTTTTTGTTTTTTAAAACTTTTAATAGTGGGTTGGACATTGAGGGGAATGAGGGGTTTCACTTCTATATAGAAGACTCTTAATTTTGTGCATGAGTAAGGGGTTTGCTATTATTTGCTATTATTTCCAAATAATGGGTTGAACCATGTTGTGTAATCATAATGGTGAGATGAAATCGAATAAAGAAAATATTAAACATTTTAAAAGTGACTAAAGTAAGAGAGAAAATTAATTAAAGACTAAAATTAGAATAATTTTTTTAGAGACTAAAATTAAAATTAAAAAATTTATAAGGACTAAAATTAGAAAGTCAAAATTTATATGGACTATGACCCGAATTTTTAAGATTAAAAATGGTATAAAAAATATTGTGTTATATTTTTTTGTCTTAATTCTTTAATTCATCATAAAAAAGGACTTTAACTAATTGAGAGTTTAACCAAAAAGTAAGTAAAGTTTTCTCAAGAATAATCTTTGCGAAGGATTAAATTTGGGTGTTATTCAAAATATTTTTTTGTATTTAACTTGAGCATATTAACTTATATGTCTAATCACTTGGTTAAGAAAAAATTATTTTAAAAAAAAAGTAATTTGGAATGTTAGATGTATAAGTAAGGCGACAAATCTATGGAAGGTGAAACTGCCGCATACTGTTAATAACTTTGATTCTTATCTGTCCCTTATTCATTTTCCTTTTCTCAAAGAGAAATGAGATCTTTAGTCGTAACAACCTAACAGAGTTGTCGTTGAAAGCCTTATGTGTTTTTTCTATTCTTCCCTGTCATCGGTGTTTTGAATGTAGGAGTCGCGAAGATGTGAAGTGATAAAAAGTACTTACAAATACTGTAAAATTTGCAATTTTATTCTCTTTTTGTCATTTTATTTTCTAGATGTGAATTGTGACTTTTTGAAATCTATAAACCTATCTTGATCAAAATTTTAAATTATGGTTACACCTCATTATGATTGGAATTGTATTGTGATTGTTTGTAATGTGACATTGATGGGCTAATATAATCCACCACATGGCATGATGCAGTTGCAACCAAGTCCAATATATTGCAACCCCATCACATGAAAGACATTCAAGTTTTTTTAATCATAATTATCTTTTGTTGGAGACAACTTTACTAGCTCGAATAGACTGAAGTAGCATTTTAACTTTAAAATTATTAAATATAAATTAATTTACATTTTTATAATTTGGATAACTAAGATAATTACCATTTAACAACACTGAAAGTCAAATAAGATACATCTATCTCATAGGATTACTGAGAAAAATAGGAGGAAGAAGGATTGGACGGAAATAGAAAATAAATAAAATAAAAAATAACAAAAGGTCAAATAAGATCCATCTATCTCATAAAAACTTAATTTAATTACTTAAAACTAGTATAAAGGGTTTCAGATGACAAATCTTGACAGTTTTGATTATTATTCAAATAAATCTAACGGATATTAAGACCAAAATGCATTCGTCAACTTCATTAGTCCAATCATCCATTCTTTTTGCATACTTGGGTTTTGAGTAATAATAAATATCAATTTCACCCAAAATAGATTACTAATAAATATCAAGAGAAATACTTGATCAATCATAAATAACCTCTACTCAACCAATTAAGATAAAAAAAAATATATCAAAATATTTATAATGATTCACCCACTTTATTCCATTAGGATAAATTTCCTTAATTCAATCAATGTATTTTGTTCATGAAAATCACATTTATTCCACACACAAATATTATTAGGTGAGTAAAAGGAATTATGGAATACTTTGTGAAAATCCTATTTAAAATTTAAAAATATTAACAGTTTAAATTACAAAGTCTTCAACTTAAAAAAGAGCGAATATCCAACAATCACTTATGTTCTAAAGTTGTGTCGTCAATTCAATATGCCCCCCCAAAAAAATTGATTGGATTGGCTTTATTATACGATGCAGAATAAATAAATTTGCAAACTCTTACATCTTTCCATGTACATGGCTTGATTGATTTGGCAGTCTGACAAAGATATATACTCTTTGATCTTTCTTCTTTTTGGATTGAAGACATGCTAGTCCAACCTATTGCATATGGACATGCTTCGTATGGAAGTAACCTCACCTCTACAAAAAGAATAAAACAAAATCTACTCGCAGGATGAAGCTGGCAAATCACAAAAGGGGGAAAAAAACGTTGAATTATGATAGAATCAGATAGGCCAGTAATTAATGGTTACATTTGACCTGGAATTAATGGAATCGTGTTCTATCAATTTATTTCTCTCTTTTTTCCTACAATACTGGAGATTATCGAAATCGAGAATTGATGCCATAATGCATGCAGATTAGTAATCTTGGGGGTAATCTTACCGTGGTAATGTGGCTAATTAGTGGATCGCGTGTTTTTTTTTTCAACATCATAGAAATCTATCACGGAAAATAACCTTAAAAGGTTAAATATATATAATCATTTCTAATATTTCCCCTAAAATCAATTAATGAATACTTTACATAATAAAGTCATTGACTTTGTAAATTATTCTAAAATGTATATTTACAATATAATTTGGTTATTTAATAGTTTAGTGAATTATTTTTTAAAAAAAAATCATTGAAAAAGTGCATTTAAGGAAAATTAAAAAATTTACAAATATACCTTTTTACCGGAACATATCGTAATTAGGACTAGGAACCAACTAAATGAAACGAATCGGAGGCTGAATTAAGCCCATACTAAGCAGCTAAGCCCAACAAAACAACATTTGAACTCTTAGGTTTTTTCAAGTTAGATACGTCCTAACTAAGAAAAAGCCCAATAAATTTCACTAGATTAATCAAGCAGGCCTAATGCGACGCCCACTATCTAAGCTCTTCTTTATTAGTTTTTTGATAATTGCTATCTTCACTCCAATTATTTACTAGTACATTCTACTTTTCTTTTTATGTACCTAAAATACCCTTGTAAATGCATCCTCCTCCCTCGTCACTTTCCCCCTCATGTTCTTGGGGACAACACAACAATAATAATATATTAATATAAGGTACAAGTAGTATCGTAATCAGCATACAAACAAGAAGCAAGAGACCCCAAACCACACTTCCAAGGGTTACTCCCTATTAATACCGTGAGACAAACGTAAGGGATCAACTTACAAGACCCACCAAAATTAATAAGATCATACAATATATTCAACATCCACCTCTTGCTAATGTATTTCCACCCGTGGCCACATCTATACGACACCTATAAACAACAACAACCATAGAATGCTTTAGGCATTTAAGTTCGTACCCTTTTTTAGTTGTCACCCATAAATAGTGTTTCCACCGTCCACGTGCACTGAATACCACATTGTTTGCAGTGTTGAAAGTAAAACCATATCAAACGAAAAACTGCACAGAGACTCCACTTATCCAATCCCAAATATCCAGAAGACCCAAATCATAGCACACTCATATACCGTGAGTCAAAATTCCCTCAGATTATTGGTGTTGTTTTGAGCAAGCACAAATCTAGGGGGAGAAAAGAGGGGTTTCTTTGATTGAAAATTACATTTGGGGTTTGCAGAAATCAACTAAGAACAAGATTGACTATTGAGGGTTCAAGGGAGTGAGATTTTGTTCAACATGGCTCTTGTCGACGTTGAAATGCATGGTAGGGTTCTAGGCACAAAAGGCAAAACGTTGACAGTAGGATGTAATTGGTAAATTTATAGATAAGGGGAGTGGTTTTCTTTTTTTAGTAGACCGTGAGGGAGGAGTGTGCGTTTACAAGGGTATTTTAGAAAAATAAAAAGAAAAGGAGAGTCAAATAATAAGGAGGAAAGTGAAAATAATAATTGCCAACTTTTTTTTATCCGAAGTTCTTTACCAGTTAATAGTTAAAGATTTCACTGTTGTTGGCCGAAAGCCAAAAACACTATCTGTACTAGAAGTACAATTGTAGCTACAAAGGTTGTCCAATCCAAAACACTTTAGGTAAGATTGGATTTAAATTTTATACCAAGCCGATTAGACGATGAATTGGGGGAAATTGAAGTGATTACATCGAATGATTTTTCTGATGGGAAATTTTTTTGGAATTAACTATAGTAGTGAGGTGTCAAAACTAAAGGTCTTAACGATAACTAACAAACTCTAATGAGAAGTAACTCCAATGCTCAAGTTAGTAAAAGAATGAGAAATATCATACTTAGTCATTGGGTTTGGCTTTATATAATAGATATTTGATAAAGAAAAGTCGTTAGACTCACACAAATTGCATGTCAAGCAAGTTGAGAATTGAGTATATATATATATATTTCGATATTGGATGTCAGTTTAATTAATACCATCTTCTTGTAGATTAAATGAGTGGAGTTGTTGCATGAATAAGCATGATACATCAGATGAGTCAAGTCCATCCGGATTTGGCCTAGAACACTTTTCAAAATCAATTCAATCTAATATACAAATATGCCTAATAGATTGAGACACTAAGATATAGATAAACTAATTTATATAGAAGCAAAAAGATTTAAAGAATACACGTATATTTTCAAGAAGTTAACATGTACTCATTTTTTTACAGTACGCATGCTTTACCAAATAAATATGAAAAAGATCTAACAAAAAAAAAAAAAAGATATTTGCAAACATTACATTTTGTGCATGACAAGAAATGAACATCTTAAATATAGTTTTTCAGTCTGAGCTTCAATTTAGGAATCACCAAATATTTAATGAAGGAAATTAAGCTAACAATAGTTGTTTTATTTCTGTTATATATGTTTGTTGAAAAGAACACATAAGAAGAATCCGATTATCAACTGGGTCCTTCCTGGACTAAAACTAGAGAAAAAGAGACTAAAATTGACTTGCCCATTGAGCTGGCAAATTTCGTACTATATACTATAAGAATCAAGAAGGTGGATTTGGTGATAGAGCCATATGAGGAGGTGGTAAAATGACTATGGCAATACGCATGCACCGACACATCACACATCACGTGAAACAGCTGATTCAATAGCCAACACAATGTACAAGCGACCATCGTATCCTTTGGTGGAACCATGATCCATTTTCTATGGAGTTCGAGAGAGTTCCAAAGAGGAAAAAATGCACCCATGCCCTACCACTTCCACCATTACTAATTTACTAACCTTACAAATAAAGGGACCTCTACTCTAGGGTAGGTGTCACGCTGCCAAATACTAACTTAATTTGGGGGCTTATCTAGGAAGGAAACCAACAGGGCAATAGATGATATTTTATATGTAATAGCTAGTTAAGAACTACATCTACAAGATGTACATCGACAATAAATAGTTATTATTAATGGAGAGACTCAAATCCACAGTCAATCCCTCATCTTCTCTTCTCTTCATATATGCATAAGTCAATTTTATATATATCTCCTCAAAACGTGATACATGCATGTGATTAATAATTTGAACCATCTCAGTATTGTCCATTAACTCATATTTTACTTTCTCAAGATATTGGTCTTATAACTTTTGGTTGTGGGGATAACCTAATTCCAATTTCGGATCTGAAAAAAATGATAGGATCTCCTGTATAGCCTATTTTTTCGCATGCAAATGAAACGCTCAATAACTGGATGGCATGTTGGGTTCATTTGAGACATGAATATTTTATAGGTTTGACATCTATAATACGGGAGCAGGTTTATTTGGGGTGGGCCAATTAAGATATTTGGTGGCTCATAACAAAATTAATTTTAACATTTTTGTTTACTTATATAGTATACAAAATATAATATTTGCATTTAAAAATTTTCTTTACTGTTTTTTATAATTATTTTTTATACATGATTATTAGTAAGGTTAATTTTAGACAGAAATTAAATTAATCTAGAATAAAAAGATTTGTACATGTACAATGAGTCCATGAGGGAAAAAAGCATGTATATATTAAAGGTAATGCCGACTAGTGTCGTTAATTGGCACATTCGTTAAAAATTAAAATGATATTTTTTATAAGTAAAATTGTATTGTTTATATTTTTTTTATGCTCTTATGTGGAAAGTGAGATGAAATATCAGATATTTATTATGAAATTTAACTAGATAGTAGAGACAAAAAAAAAATACTATTTGAATAATTTATCGGATTAACTTATGTACTCTCGGTGTAAAAGAAATTACATGGCCAATATATATTCTATTTTCCCGTAATTTATTAATTTATTATGTATAATGTGGAATATTTTGTAATTAACTAACGTAATAAAAAGATTAAGAGAGGCTCACAAATTAAAGAGTTAAAGCAGTGGCCTTTGGCATTAGGACTGTGATATTTACACACCAAAAGATTTATACTTTGTTTTCTATATTTCTTTATAATAGAAAACTCTAACTTTTTTATACCCTAACTTTTATATTCCTGTTACATTTAATTATGTTTCCTCTTCTTTTTCTGCAATCACATGTCGAATTTATTATATTTTCTTTCTTTTTATTCTTCATCTCGATCTCTCTCGATGAACATATAAACTCCTTAAAGGTGTGAACTAATATTTATCCTAAATTATTTAAGAAACATGTTGTACTAGTATATCAGCATTATCATTACTTTCAGCTTTATCGGTTTATCCATTAATTAGTCAGTGATGATTAACCGGATCAAACAGTGTTACTTAGACGAAAAATGGTTTTAAAAGTTTATTGCTTCGAATTTTTTTGTAGAAAAACCATTTAAAATTCTTTAAGCCTTTGCCAGTTTGCTGCCACAATCTGTCATTCAAATAGGACGAGTAAACAAAGCTTTAGTGCTGTTTCTTGGAACAAATAACAACTCAGAATGCAATGAATATGGCAAATTGCCAATATCAATATATGCAATGCTACGTCCATGTCCATCATACATATAGGGGACAAATAACCATTAAAATCTAAGAATTAATAAAGCCAAAAGGTACGCGGCTTCCTCACAATAATACCAAAACCAAAACCAAAACCACTACCTTAGCCAGCTGTCTATCCGCTTGCAATTTTGATGCCAAGCAATTTTGATGTAAAGCAATGTTTTTAAAATTTTTGTTATGGATAAATATTAGTTTTATTATTTTCTTTAGAAATGTTAATCAGAAATACTTGAACTTGTGATCTTTTTTCTTTCTCTTTTTCCTTTTCAAACTATTAAACCAATCTTATATTTTATTTTTTGAATCATCATATATTAAATATAAAAGTATTATTAATTTTATTGATAATTAATTTATGTAAGAAAATCTGACCGATCATTTTTAATAGATTTTTTGTCTTAATTATATTTTTTTTCATTCCCATTCACATTCATATTTCAATCCAAAATCTTATTTTAAAAAATCTAACCAATTACGTACACATGATTTGTTGGTGATGACAAGCCATTTAACTAGATCTTGCTACAAATAATTAAGGGGGTGTTTGATTTGATTGTTTTTTGTTTTCATTTTCACTGAAAATCAGTAAAGATGAAAACAGGAACAACCCGAAAATGAAAACAATAAAATCTTATTTTGAGTTTTCAGTTGAGAACAAAAAATTTCATTTTGAGTAAAATGTAACTGCGATGACAATGAATATAATATTAAGCAAATCCAAAAATTCAAAAAGATAAGAAATCAATATATCATAAATTTTTTTAGTATTTTTATTTCATAAAAATAGTAAACAAGAAATCAAATCAAACATATTTTCAAAATTCTAAATTTTTAAAAATGAAAATAATTTTCAAAAAATAAAAATAAAAAATAAAAACAGAAAATGAAAATACAAACCAAACAAATCCTAATAAATTCTCTTTTTAACATTTCACCTACCCTTAACTTTTGTTACTATAAATAACCCCACTCAGTGGCTCACTCTCCCACAACACATCCTAAATAAGCATCATAAATTCATAGTCTTTCGGTCCTTCCTTCCTTCCTCTGCTCTAGTGTATGCCACTCTGGTTAATTATCATACCCCCTTCTAGGCATAGTTCTTCTCCCTCTGTTCTCTATTCTACACTGTGAAACCCAGATGAAGGTAGCATTTGTAGCTGTTCTACTTATTTGCCTTGTCCTAAGCTCCTCCTTGTTCGAGGTGTCAATGGCCGGTTCTGGTATGCCTTAAGCCTTAATTAGTACTAGTACACAATTAGTAGTACTTAATTATTAAGTCTTGCTTCAATTATGATAGCATTTCTTGGGGTTTGTATTCGTATATTATAAGTTTAAATGTCATATGCACTGTAAAAACATCTCCACTGCAAGTTCTTGCGAGATTCTTAAATTTAAGAACAGATTCTTACTCAAATTCATCATTGGAGGAGGTTGACACATGACTTCCAGTTTATAATTAAGAACAGAGTTTTATATAAGCAATCGATTTTTATGATTGAACAAATATTTTGTAAGATTATTATATATGAGACCATTTTAAGTTCTTAAATGATTGCACTGTTGAAATAAAAAATTGTTAAAATTCTTAAATCTAATATGACATGATAGGATCCATATGTTTAGAACATTCACCTTAATTAGATGCACTAATGGAATGTTTGGTCGGTGAAAAATCAGATGAGGGAAAACACGAAAAATAATTATTTTTTCTGTTGTGGACGAAGAGAATTGGACGGAAATGAAAGAGAAAAGTTGACTTTTAGAGATAAAAAAAAAAATCAATTTTTTATTTATTTTCTCTTTAATTTAAATTTGAAATTTTTTCTTCATCTTTATATTCTTTCAATTCTGTAACCAAAAAAATATTCGTTCCACTCAACTAAATATAAGTGTAAATACATTGTCAGTTAATTTGAAATTATCTTTATAATAACTCTATTATAAAAAAAAACAACAAATTTGCAATAGCTTTTTTTAGGCACAAATTTATCTTAGCTAGATACAATATATAAATTAAATTATATTTTGATGTATCATTTTATTTTATTTTATATATTAATATATTATTAAATTTTTATAAGTGATATATATTAATATATTATTAAATTTTTATAAGTGAGAGGGATTTAAATCTAGCTATAAGATCCCTCTCCTTCCTTCTTTCTATCATTAAATTTTTTTTTTCATCATCAAATCAATTTTATAATTATTGTGTCACTTTATTTTTGATATTGACATAACATTTATATGTACTATTATGTGGTTGGAATCAGCTTTCTGCTCCTCCAAGTGCGCGAAGAGGTGTTCTAGGGCTGGGATGAAGGACAGGTGCACGAGGTTCTGCGGGATTTGCTGCAGCAAGTGTAGGTGTGTGCCATCTGGGACTTATGGGAACAAGCACGAGTGCCCTTGCTACAGAGACATGAAGAACTCCAAGGGCAAGCCCAAATGCCCTTGATTGTTAATTTCACCATGCATCAACTTCAATCTCAAACCTTTGAATCCTTCACTCTTGCTAGCTGATTAAGTTTTCTACCTTTATAATTATTGTGTTTGTGTATTTATATAAAGAGAAAAATTTGGTCACTTTAGTTGAATCGGGTATGCATGATATACATGAGTGGGAATAAATCGTGGTCTTCTTTGTCCACCTGTGAATTTGGTCTGTCTTAATAAAAGTGAATTCTCCTGATAGTATTTGTTTGGAAATTGTGAAAATTCACCTTTTAATTTCGAGGGATAATTTTTTGTTCTTCCAGCTTGAAAAAGCATTGAAAGCCTCTCCCTCATTTTTAGCTTTGTGACTTAATATTATATTTGTGAATAATATCCAGTTTAAAAATATAGTTTTTGAACATCAACAGTTCTGGTCCGGAGAGATTAATAACTAAGTCTCTCCCTCATTTTTAGCTTTGTGACTTCAATCTCAGGTCTCATCGATCTCAATTTTTAATTTTTACACATTTTAGTCCCAATATATTTCTTGTTCACGAGTTATATGCATTTTAATAAATCTCGATTCCCATTAAATGTTGGTAAGTTGGTATAATATACTCTATGTTCTTTAACTTATTTATTTTTAACAATGGATTCTACACATTTTAAGTAAGAAACTAAAATTACAATTAAACTTAAATATAATATTTGTGTAATGTTTTGTTTTTTAAGTTTTGAAAGAGTATTTCAAAAAGTAAATTTTGCATCAAGTATTTATTTATCATCCTGGGATATAAACTGATCTTAAAGTAATTCAGGGATGGAAATTTCGCGCACATGAACTTGAATCTTGTGAGATCTATGATTTTTTATAATGATACTTAATAGTTATAATCTATAACAACTTGTTAAAAATGAAAAAAGTTATTATAATTTTTTTAACTTGTTGAAACTAAAAACAGGGTGAAGGTGTGAAGGTCAAAATGTTGTGTGGAGGACTTGAATCCCAAGACTTAATACTTACAAGAAAATATGCTAGGGATAAGCAAGACCTAACAAACTAACCTAACCTAACACAAAATTAATTTGGACAGTTTAGATTTTACAAATTAAACCTAATGAATGTATTTTAAGGATGAGTTATGTTCCGAGTTATTTCAACCTGATCCAAGGTTAAAAGACTTTTTTTTTATAAAAAAAAAATTGTGATATTCAATCATGATTTTAAAATAGTATAAATAAGTTTTGTGATATTCAATTAAAATTTTTAATATTTTTTAAGAAAGATAACAAAATCTGGTGATATTCAATTATGATTTTTTTATAACTTATAAAAAATATTTTGAAATTAAAAAATATACAAATTTATATGAATTTTATCATACTTTTTAGTATAAAACATCTATTAAATAATTTCATTCAAACCCTTGAGATTTTGTTAGACTTTTTTCTTTCTTTTTCTATTGGTTATCAGACTTTATTTTCTCTCATTACACATATCCTCTTCTCTTTTTAATATTCTTCAAGATGCATGTGTCATATATATTTCTTTTATTTTTTTGGAATAAAAAAAAGTCAAATATATTCCTCTCCTTTGCACTTTTTCCTTTGTTTTTTAAATTAAATTAATATTTACTTTATGTGTTAAGACTAATTATGTTTTTCATATATTGATTATGCTCATAACTTGCTCAATATAATGTTTTCATGACTGTCACTCTTAATTTCGTCATCCACATAACTGAATAATCATCTACCAATTTTCAACCCTCACTACTCCCTTCTAATCGTACGTGTAACACCCCACTTTTTGTAAATAAATTAAAAAAGTTTTTTATCTAAAAATAAAATGGTGAGGTTTTTATAATTAAATAAATAAGGAAAAATAAATTTATTAAAATAATAGTTTGAAGGAAAATAAAAAGGATATTTGATTTATTAATTTAATAGGAAATAAAATAGAGTATTTGTTTATAAAATAATAAATAAAAAATAGAGTAAATAATAGGTTGAGAGTACCCTAACTATAAATAGAGACATGTTAGGTCAGTTTTTAGACTGACGATAGTCTCTATGTTTTCTCTTCCTCTCAATTTCGTTTTTTCCTTCTTCCTTTTCTAAAACATTCTCTTTTCCCGTATACACTCAAACGTATCTCAGTAAAATGATGATATCAGACTCATTAACCGTTGGATCGTTGAGAAATTTGAGCACCATGTTTGGAACTCATTTGTGAACATTCTCACCATTGGAATTTGCGAAAATCTATTTTTGGTGAGAGAAATGCCCTTTGCATTGTAGCTTTCTCTTTTTCCACACCACCCAAAACTTGTCTGAGTAAAATTATAATCTTAGACTCTTCAACCGTTGAATCGTCATGAAATTTAGACACCTGCTTTGGATCCCACTTTCGCACATTCTCACCGTTGGGAATTGTGAAATAATATTTTTGCAGAGAGAACATAGTCTCACACTTTGACAATAAAATGGAGGCTATAATCTTAAAGAAAGTTGTAAAGTTAATACCTTGTAGTATTTTTTTTTATGTAATTTTAATTTAATTATTGTAGAATCTCTTTTTGATTGAAAATAATGTAGCTTGATTTAGTATATATATGTGTGTGTGTGTGTGTGTGTGTGTGTGTTCTTATGTCATGCAAATATTATTATTGTGTGATGTGCATATGAGTTATGAGGAGTGGTAAATTGTTATAATGAGAATATAATATTGTTGTTGAGATTGTGCACAAGTCCAAAGTTGAACATGTGATAATGGATTGTGACATTATGAGATGTCAAATTGTGTACATGAAATTTGGTTGTGAATAAGTGTGTGGTTAATACTTGATGTGACAATACTTGTGTTGTGAGCTGTGAATTATACAATAATCCGACTTGTGTTTACCTTGAGAAAAGTGTTTATGCGCAGTGTTAAAGGGAAAGCGTAGAACTCCTAGTGAGGAACCTAAAGTTTTAAATTATAACGCAATGTGTTAAACGTGTTTGAAAAACGAGTGTGAGGTCGAGGATATGGTATAATTCATGAGCAGTGTCTGCATGCAAAAATTGTTTTAGGGGTTGAACCTGAATCAGGAAGGTGAGACCCTAACGGATTCTTCGGAGTCTAGGCCTTGGGGGTAAAGACACTTGGTTTGAGTGCTCCTTTAAGTCTATGTTGATTTCATATGGTTTGAGCATTCTCGCAAAATAGAGTGACCCTGACTGGTCACCTTATGATTTTACTTAGTGAGAGTGACCTGACATATCTATTGTGTGGTGTGTCTTATTATGTACTCCTAAGCGCCCCAAGGTGGTTTTTCACAAACATGGTACCACATTGCATATAGACTTGAGTCTTAGTATAATTGTTGCATAACGATTGCTAATTGTTTATTATGAAATTGGTAAGTGTTATTTCATCTTGACCCAAGTGTGTGATTGGTGATTGAAAAATGAATTTTAAATGATAAAGTGGTGAAGTGACGTGATGGATTGTATTAAGTTGAGTTGTGTTATAATTACTTCTATAATTTATTTTGATTACGTCTTTGTTTATTTGTATTTTTTTTAGAAATGTGATAACTCACTCTCTGTGTGTTATTTGTATTTGAATCCTGTGATGATCTCGAACCCTATGTTCGTGGGAGCAAATGACTAGGTGAATGAATTTAAAGAATCTCTTGTTAGAGGATGCTGAGACACAATGTTCTGATAGGATGTGACATTAGAGATAAGTTTTTATTTCAATTGTATGACGTTATTTTACCTCACTAATTTAACAAAATTTCTTTTGTAAACTTTGACGGTCTTGTTTTGAGTCAAATATGTTTTTTATAAGTTTTATTTGGTAATAATAAAGTGAATGTGAATCTTTTATCCATGTAATTTTATTTTTCAGTATTTTTTATATATTTTATTTATTTATATGTATGTTGAGATGAAGGATGTCACGGTACGTGCTTATCATTGCATCCCATTTAAACATGTTATTAGTTTTATCATAAAATAATTGTAGTAATTAAAAAAATTCAGAAAATCAAACATATAGTTTTATATTTATTGTTCAAATCCAAGAGTGAGAATGAGAAAATGTTATTGCAAGAAATATTAATATAGGAGGACATGAAGCTATAATCAATATAACTATTAAAAGATAAAATAAATCATTTTGGTTTTACTTTTTTATCCAAATTTCATCATTTCTTATTTTTTTATTAACTTTTGTAATTTTGAATATATTTTTAAAAATTCACATAATCTTTTCAAATCTTATTGACAACTATGAAATTTAGGTTTAATTGATAGTCAAATCAGACAAGAATGATTAGATTCATCAACTTTTCCGTTTGTTTTTAAGATAATAACGAGGATTTTAATATCATTTTAATTTGTGACTAGCAAGATTCAAAAGAAAGGAAATTACAAGTGTTTTGGAGGTAAATTGATGAAGAAACTTGAAGAAGAGCCCCAAAGAAGATTTTGGAGTTAAAAAGCATCTCGCTTAGCGCATAAGACACGCCGATGCGACACCTTGTTCAGTGGTTAGCCTTGGCTTAGCGCGAAGAAAACCCACGAAGAAACCTGAAGGCGCGCTCAACGAGAATTCCGCGCTAAGCGCGTGATTACCGCGTTACTCGCTAAGCGTAGTTGTCGCCCTTAACGCATGGTTACGTGAAAATTAAGCTAACTGAGGCCTATAAAAGGAGTAGAAAACAAAAGAGAAAGATACAACGAGACTCAGAGCTTTCTACTGAATACACCCAAAGCCGAAAACCCTCATCTCTATAACCATTCTTTCCCTATCTCCAACCTTATTATTCTTCTTCCATCCCCATTAACTCCTAAAATGTAAAGCCTCTCGTGACAATGAGAGGCTAAACCCCTCATTATGGGAGTCTAGCGGTCAAACTCTTGCAATGTAATTCTTTCATACTATCTATTTAATGTAATTCCAATTTTTATTGTTCCTTTTTTGTGCTTATTGTCATTGATTGTGATTTGATCACCCATATTCATGCATCTGTTTAGGATTTAGGTATTGAAAAATGTTTATTTTCTAAAGAACTCGAAAATGGTATCTAAACGAATCATGTCTAGGAATATAATGATTTTTGTTTAGCCTATTCATGCATATTTATTCTTAATGTGATTTACTGTTTTATCTTTGCAAATGAATTTGGGAGACAAAATAAATAAATTAGGCTCTTTCACTTAAGGAACCAATGTTAGAGTATCAGAGTAGATATGGGTAAAAATTGAGATAATATTAAATTAAGAAATATTATTAACATTACATCACAAATAGTTTGGTATGCTAGGCCCAAACACATTTGTATTTTGAATTAACCTTAGCATTTAAAAGTGTTTGTTTTTAGTCTCTCTTATTTTCAAATATTCCCGTCCTTAATAATTTTACTTTACTTTTTACTCTTAACCCCTCCTCTTCAATTAATTGCTTGAAAATTGGATATAAACCAATATAAGTATAAACAAAGTTCATGTGAACTCGATACTCAGACTCCTGTTTTAACTTTATTATTTGTGATAATTTGATGCACTTGTCAATGAGTTAACACTTATAAATATATAATATAAATCTATTAAATTTTAAACTATCACAAAAGTATTATAAGAAAATCTGATAAGTCATAATATCCATACATAATCTTTAAAATCCAAAAGACTTTCTTATGCTAAAATAGTCTTTTTAAATTTTAATCTAATGCATCCGACTAATTATACACAACGTTAAGATTGACATTATATATATACATACATATATATATTAAAATATAATTTTTTGTGTATATGCTTATGATTAGTATTTCAATGAAAAAATGTTTTATTTTAATAATAATGCATTGCATAAATTCTTGCTAATTAGTAATTCAATGAAAAAATATGTTTTAGTTTAATAGTTAATGCATTGGTATTTTTTGTCCAACAATTTATGGAATATTAATTCTCTAATTTTTTTTTCAAGTTTTAAACGTTTATCTCAAAATGTTTGAGAACTGAATAGGCAATACCACTTTGATAAGACTAATGCTTTTGACGCATAAACAAAAACATTATCTGAAAGTTCCTCTTTCTCAATGAGTTTGGGAAAAAACTCAAGTTCTCTTCAATTTCTTTTCTTACATCTTTGATTTTTTTTTTGCTATTTTGTTTTTTTAAGAGGTTTCATCACAAACTTGCATCAAGCTTGAATCATGTTGCAAAATCCTTTGTCCATTCTCTCGCTAACAGTGGTTGTTTGACATCATTGGAAGACATTGCTGCAAGCTAGATAATGCACGCCGATGACCCCGGTCTCTTTAGTCTATGATTTGGAAAAATTAACCTATTAAAATGGTTCTTATCCTTTCTTTTACGTCCCCCCAATTTTTTTAATCTCTCTTAGAATTGATTTTGTTCATATCATTATTTTTTCATCCATTTGTTTTTCTGCATTCATTACTTTGCATTGGTTTAGCAATTCACTCTTTTTACATGATGTTTTATCTAGAAAGAGGGACAATGATATATGGTATTGAATTTGAAAGGGGGTATTTTTGCTATATTTAATGTGTTTGGTTACTAATACAAAATGAATCTCCTTTGTATCTTACCTACTGATGCAATGTTACTATGGCTAGAAACTTTTCTTTAGATTCCTTTGTATCTCTTTAATCGAATTCTTTTTTTTTACAGAAATAAAAATTTATTTTGGTGTAAAAAATGCACTTTTCTTTACACACTCATCTCTTAAATAAATTTTTTACACTGCTTTCACTCTATTTTGCAAGTAATTGGTTTATGATTTTTTTTTTTGGTTTTGTCCTCTTTAAATTTTTTAGTTTTGATAATATGTAAGTTTTTAAAAAAATAATATGTAATTATTATTAATCATAAAATTTTATTTCTTAAAAAATACAAATTTTATTTTGTATCTAGTGATCTTAAAAATAAAAATTTTATTTCTTAAATTTATATTTAAGTTGACAGTTTCATATGCTTTTGGTTTATTTGAATTAATTTAAGGACATTTAAAATAGATATGAATGTAAATTGAGTTGAAAAAAAACTTGTCACAATTTACGACAATAAATAATAATAATAATAACAATGATAATTTTAAATGGCTAAATTAAATATACATCAAATGACCACATTAAGGTTATTTTTAAATAAACTCATGTGAGGATTCAAATTTAATATAAAAAATTGACTAACTTTTTAGAAGAATGGAAGGTTTTCTTTTGAAAGTGAAGAAATATATAATTTATATAATAAACAATATTTTTTTATGATAAATTTAGCTACATGAAAATGAAAATAAGCATTTATCCATTACATTGTAAAGACTAAAATATTAGTCAGTATAAAATTATAAATAATATCTTAAAAAGAAATATTGATTTTCATTTTTATTTATTTTCAGATACTCACAACTCTCCCAATATGAAATTCTCTCACAAAAAATATATTTAAATTTTTTTAAAATCTTTAAAACATTGAAAGTTTTCACCCAAACATATTTATAAATAATATCCCAAGAAAGAAAAATTGTTTTTCATTTCTTCTTTCTTTTTATTTACCTACGAACTCAAGTCTACTAATATTTATATTTTTGTTAAATCTATAACAGCATGGAAGTATAATAAAAATTCCAACAGATTTATTATAAATAATGTCTAAACAAAGAAATATTAATCTTAATTTCTTATTTCCTTTTATCTACTCACGACTCACCGTTCACAACTCTTTAAAACTCATTTGAATCTTAGTTTTTTATAAGATTATATTAAGATTTTGATTATTGTGATAAAAATTAACAATACATGATATTATGTTGACCATATTATATATCTTTTTAATTAAATATTTCTGCATAAAAATATTTAATTTATTGATTAGAAAAAAAAAGATTTTATCAAAATATATCATATGATCTACATAACATCATACATTATTAAATTTTATTATAATAATTAAAATCTTAATACAATCCTATAAATTATATATACTACAATATATCTATATATAGATATTACAATCATATAATCATATAATGTATTCGATTGTTGAAAGTATTGAATTATAGTTAAATCTTTATCCATCCTGAAATATTTTTTTTTATTTACTCACGATTCAGGTGTAATAATAATTGGATTTTGATTAAATCTTTAATATCATCAAAATATTTCCCCCAAATATATTTATAAATAATAAATATTATATAAACAAAGAAAAAAATGATATTCATTCCTTATCAGTTATTTCCTTTTAATGTATCTACTCATCATCACCACCATTTGAAATTTGGTTAAAATCTTTAACCGCACTGAAAATATATTCCCCCCAAACAGTCCCGCGGGTGAAACTTGAAAAGCCAAAGTGCACACACAAAAAGAGGGAACCAGACACCCAATTCTGTACCTGAAATTTAAAAAAAAAGAAGGAAAAATATAAATTACTTATTAAAAAGGAAAATACAAAATGAAAAGGGGAATCCGAGAAACCCAAGATCAAATAGGCAAACCAAACGCATTAAAATCCAGAGCGTGCAAAATGTAGCAAGCAAGCAATTGCACAAAGATTTCCCAAAATATGAGTTTTATGGGAAGCGGGAACAAGACTCACCGCTAAAATTTCAAACCACAAACACAGCGTTAATATTTTTTAATTTTCCGTTCTTCTTCTTCTTAAACCCCTCATTCCCCCTCTCTTTCTATTGCACTCTCTTCCTTCCGATTCGAATAATTTCCAAATGGCAACTTCGGAGAACAACAACGCGCGTCCCCAACGCGTGGCCAAGAAGAGAGCAGCAGCTGCAATATGCGAACTTCACCGCAACGCCGCCAAGAGGAAACGCGTCGTTTTGGGTGACCTCACTAACGTTTCATCAAACTACGTCGCCGTTACGGAAAAAGAAATTCAGAAACAGAAAAAGGTTAAACGCGAGCAACCGGCGCGGCCGGTTTCCACGCCGGAGAAGGTAGAGGAAAGACACGACCCTCAACTCTGTGGGCCCTACGTTTCGGATATATACGAATACCTTCGCGGGATGGAGGTACTAACTAGGGTTTCTTTTCCCCTTTCTTTTGGTTTTTAATTTTAATTTCAATCTCGCATATTAGGTTTTGTTTTTTTTTTTTTTTAGAATATATTAGTCGTTTTGGGAATGAAGTGTGTGTTTTGTGTGACTCAGGTGGATCCTAGTAAGAGACCGTTGCCGGATTATGTTCAGAAAGTTCAGAGGGATGTGAATGCTAACATGCGTGGTGTTCTTGTGGATTGGTTGGTGGAAGTTGCAGAAGAATATAAACTTGTTTCGGACACGCTTTATTTTTGTGTTGCTTATATAGATAGGTTTTTGTCGTTGAATGCTTTGTCGAGGCAGAAGTTGCAATTGCTCGGGGTCGCTTCAATGCTCATTGCTTCGTGAGTTTCCAAATACTTGAAATCTGGGGTGCAAGTTTTTATTTTATATGTGTAATGTGCGAATTATTTTAAGTAATCTTGTTTTTGGAAATAGGAAATACGAAGAGATTAAGCCGCCTGATGTGGAGGATTTTTGTTACATTACGGATAACACATACTCTAAGGAAGAGGTGATTCTTGTGTTTTATTTGTTGTTGTTGGTGTTACTACATGCTTTGGATTTTGATTTTGCTGATTTTTATAACTGATTTTATGGTAATGAAGGTTGTGAACATGGAGGCTGATATATTGAAGGCTTTGAAGTTTGAATTGGGTGGTCCGACAGTGAAGACATTCTTGAGGTTTGTGTGTGTGTTTTGTTGAATCTATGTCCATGTTGCATTAATTTTGCTTGTTTTAGTTGTTTTTGTCTTGGTGTTTGGGCTCACTCTGAAGTATGCTTTGGCCTTCTTGTTTGCAGGAGATTCTCCAGAGTTGCTCAAGAGGGTGTTGATGTAAGTTGACATTTGTTTTGACCCATTTGTTAACTGTTATTCGTAAGCTTAAAAGTGATTTGTTAGCATTAATTTCCTCTATATTAGGTGAAATTGCCATGAAAAGAGTTTTGGTTAGTTGCTTGATTCAATAGAACTAGAAAACCATATCCTCAGATTTTATCTCTAATGTACACAGTTCCACACATCAGTGTTGTTAAATAGCTGCTATTGTGGTGCTCTAGTGCTATTGTGTTGTGGAATTTATTGGATGTGATTTGTGATTGCGACTCTGCCTGCTATTTTGGCTGCTAGTGGTGTCATGGTTGCAGCATTAGTACTGTGTTTTCTTGTCATCTCTGGCAGGTCTTTGGCCAATCAAACTTATGATGTCAATTTTTGTGCATTTTATTTTTATTTGCACACAACTTAATTTCTAATACATATATAATTGATATAAATTTATGATTTATATTCTACAATCTCCAATCTACTACTCAATACAATTTGATTACCTATTAATTCTTATTCTAAAATCAATCTCAAATGGCTTTGTATCTTATAATACACAAATGAATCTATGTAATTTTGTATCATTGATATGAATCACAAGATTACAGATTTTATTATTTTTTTCTGCATTTTTTCTCTTTTTTCTCCAATTTTCATGAAAAATTTGAAAAGTCATATAAGCTTAAATTCTTAAATGGAAAAGAATTGAAGGGACATTTTTTAACTTATTTGATCATTTTGCTACTTCATTTCTATCCATCTAAAATAAAGGCTTCCAGAACTCTGATTTAACTAATAAATTTGCTTTATAAGATTAATGGTCAAGTTGTTTTTATCTATTTCAAGTTTAAAATTATTATATTAAACATCATATTGTCTATATGATACATTCAAAGTAATTTTCATTGTCTTTGAATCTTATGATACAATACAAGTTGTAATTATGATTCACAATTCAAAAATTAGCTTTGTGATTCATGGTTTGAATTATCTTGATGATAACCTTATTTTTAACTGTGTGACTTCCGTTATTTGCCTGCAATAGTATCTGTTATATGATACACCAGATTTCTTCTTTCTGCCATTTTCTGCAATCTGCAATTGATAACAATGACAGACATTTTCATTTGTTGTGTGTCCAAAATGTGGGGAGTTTTATCATTTGACTAATATTCTTGTCCTGTGGTGCAGACTTCTGATCTCCAGTTTGAGTTCCTTAGCTGCTACCTTGCTGAACTCAGTTTGTTGGATTATAATTGTATAAAGTTTTTGCCGTCTTTGGTGGCCGCATCGGTTGTATTCCTAGCGAGATTTATGTTTAGCACAAAGACACATCCTTGGGTAATGATTTGTTTTTGTAGATGTGTACTTGATATACAATATGGATTGTGGTGGCAGTTGCTAAATTGTTTGTTTGCAGAATTTGGCGCTCCATCAACTCACAAGATATAAACCTGCTGACTTGAAGGAATGTGTTCTCAACTTACATGACTTGTACCTCAGTAGGAGAGGGGCCTCCTTGCAAGCTGTGAGAGAGAAATACAAACAGCATAAGGTAATATTATGCACTATTTTTTTTCCTTGCTTCATACCTGATTATTGAAGGGATGTAATCTATCTCATCTTGAATAACTTTTTTTTTCAACTTGAATTTTTGATTTCATGATACTTGTCACATTGGAGAAACATACTGATTCCAGTTGCATTGGGTCTTTTGGTACAGTTCAAATGTGTGGCAACAACAGCTTCTCCTCCCAAGATACCTCTTTCTTTTTTTGAATTTGGGGGGCAGATTCTTTGGCAATTGTAACTTTGCTATTCTTGATACGGCTTTGGTTTCAACTATTGGCAGAAAAGTGTTTCCTAACACTAGAGATGAGAGTTCCAGACTTTCTGTTGCACTTGTTGATGCTTATATAGAGAGAGGTGCTTGCCATGAAATGCAGTGACAATATACTATGCTGGCCTCACTGACTTTGTGATCGAGCTTGTGTGAAAATGAGATAAATACCATTAGTTGAGAATTAGATTCTTTTTTGACAATTAGCAGTTCCTTGTAAGAGTTCCTTGAAGGATTTACAATTTCAATGTATAGGGCAGTGCCATATGTTTTCATTGTAGTTGTTCCATTCTAAGATGTCCAAACTCTGATGTTCAGAAATCAATTTTTCAGCAGTAAACAAGTGTTGGATTGGTTAATTTAACCCAACCATTTTTGTCCGTGGTCTAAACAAATGCCTGTGTAGTCTATGACTCTGTTTATAGCACGCTAAAGTAGTAATGGATTGGTTACTAGCCATTTGATGAGTTTGTTTGTGTGGTGTCTATGAATCCTTAATTTGAGTTTGTCCATGATTTCATTCTAATGTTGGTGATAGAATATAACTTAGTTTGCCCCTTTTCAGAGCTTGTTATGTTGCAGACTGAAGATTTGTCCATAGTGGCCACAATCCTGGTCTGAAATGGCAGAGCAGGGAATCTATAGTGGCCACTACGGGAGGGGAGGGAATTCAAAACCCCTAAAATACCTATAAAATACAGGAATTGTAGACAGACTGTTGGAAACATCAGGAGAAAAAAATCCACAAGACAGTATGTTATTTCTACTATACAGTAGAGACTAAAAATGTCTTAAAGAACTAAAATCAAAACATTTTTTAAAGAATTAAAATCAAATTCTCTTATTTTAGTAATCAAAAGGTCATTTGAGCTGACTTTTAATATACCCTAGACAATAGAAGTTGTTTAAAAGAAGTAAAGACCTACGTTAGACCATAAACATCGTTTGAGAAAAGAGACTTTATATTGTAAATCATATTTGTTTGGGTGACATAATTGGGAGATTCTCTAATATCAAAACAATGTAATCCTATTTTTATTAATAGGGATTATATCACGTAATTTTCTCTTACTCACATCGAGTAAGATTTTATGTTAAAAAAATATTGATGTTATTCTAAATTTTAGTTTATAAAGGGAATCTAAATTTTAATTTCCAACAAATGAATTTTCAATACAGATGTGTGTGGATTAATTCACATATGTAACATTTATTCAATGCTTCCGGATAAAATGAATAAAAGTTAATATTTATTTAATTAATACCAAATTTTATTTTACAGAGAAATTCATTTAATCATTTTATTTTTATTTTATTTTCTTGCTAGAAGTGTTTATGAATAAACTTATTTAAATATATTCTTAAAAGTCATATTAATAATAAATTGTATCAATTATTTTACACAGTTAATATATGACTATTAAACTTAAACAATTTTCTTATTTGTTAAAAAAAATATATTTTCACTTCAAATTTCTTTTTAAAGGAATAAAGCCTTTACTTCCTGCTCACGTGACTCACGGGTACTAACATTTTGAATTTTAGTTAAATCTTAAATTACAAATGATATCCCCCCTATACTCTCGGCCTGGTTAAGCTTGAGAATCGGATATTCTAAGTATTGAATTTTCGTAATGGGATGCTGGTAGCAATTTATGGAGTTTCGGCCATTTTTTGGGCCTATAGGTGGGCCTGATTACTTAGAGCTCTTGGGTTAATTATTGGGTTTTCGTTGGGCTATGATATGGCACTTACTTCTTCCACCTCACAAATTGCTTCTTCCACCTAAACCAGAATGTAAAAATTTACATTCTAGAAAGACTAAATTCCAGAATAGGTGTTCCCGAAGCTTAAAAGGATGCAAGAAGAAAAATTGAAGGTGCAGGAAGCATTTCATATGCGAGCTTCTGACAGATAAGGTTAACTTCAAAGGTTGGTGTGGCATATCTGAACCATTAAAGAAAAAAACAAAGTGTGAACCGTCACAAGAAAAGAAAAAAAAAAAAACACAGACGAATCAGAAGAGAGAAGAAAAAACTGGAAAGAAGCCCAATCATGGGTTGGACAGGAGTGTATTTTGAAAAAGAAAAAAAAAACTGTAGAAGAGTAAGAATCTGAGGGTAAATAAATATGAGATTTCTATTAGAATAATGCTTATTGGTAGATAGGTATTAAACACATACACATCGCTTTATTTGGTTACGACTGATTTTATCTCATTTCTTTGGCATATTGATGATATTTGAATTTTTTTATTATCTCAAATATAAAGTGATGTGACTCTACAAAATGTGTTACAAACATGCATTATTCTTTGTATTAAGAGGCATTCATACTTTTACTTTAATCCTTTTTTTTTCGTCCTTTCCTGAAACACTCATCATGTACTGAAGCACACCAAAGACATTAATACACCAAAAAATAAACCAAACTTATGAGCTTAGAAGCTAAGATGGATTTTGTTAATAAGGTAAAACGTGATTTTAGAGCTAATTATATATTTTTTTCTTCTATATTTCACTAAAGGCAAATGTGTATTTGTTCAAGTCAAGAGAAAATAAATGAAAGGAGAGAGGTTCTACCTATGAGAAAAAAATAAATCAAGAAAAAAGCAAATAATTATGACTCACGCAAAACTATAAATTTAGAATATTCTCCCCGTTCTTCAATCAGTTCAATGACCTTCGATTCTTCGTTTCTTTTCTACTGTTTACTTCACGGAATAAAATCTTTTCAGGAAAGACATACATAACTATTATTTATTCGTATATTTAATTATTAAGTTGTGTAAATTTAGTTTTAATAATATATCTGAAGAGTTAAAGTACTATAAACTATATGATGACTTATTGACTTATTAAAAATATATAAATTATGTGATAATTTCACAAATAAATAAGAAATATAAATGCAAATAAGAGTGTTATCATAAACTTGTAAATAAAAAATATATACACACGAGACTCGAGTGATCAAATTATATTAATATATCTTTTATCAATTATTACAATATTTAATAACTTTCATTTAAATAATATTTTTTTAAAATTCATATTTGAATAATATTTTTTCAAGATTCTTATTTACATTGAAATTTCTTTCCACTTATTATATTATATGTACAAAATTTTGTACATACAATGTATACATCAACAT
The DNA here is from genome assembly GCF_004193775.1 of Glycine soja. Classification (NCBI taxonomy): domain Eukaryota; kingdom Viridiplantae; phylum Streptophyta; class Magnoliopsida; order Fabales; family Fabaceae; genus Glycine; species Glycine soja. The sequence goes on along the minus strand of NC_041015.1, from coordinate 7,783,087 downwards.
TGATATAATATATATTTATAAAATTAATGAATTATGAATAATTTAATTATCTTTTTTTTATTGTTATTTAATTTTAATAAAATTTGATATATAAAATCAAATAATACAAACTTAATTTAACCATTGGATTGACAAAATTTACCTTTTATGTGAAGTTATTGATTATTGATGGCATAATGCTATAATTTGATTCCTCCTTTTATATATATATATATATATATATATATATATATATATATATATATATATATGTTTTAAAAATTAAATTCAAAATATTAATTTAATAAACAATTATTTTTCCCTTATTTTTATTCAATTCTAAATTTTTTAGATATTTTTCCCGATTGTTATCGGATTAAGTTAGTTTATAAATCTCTTGTTACCATTCATTTTACCATTTGCCAACAATTACTTAAAAATTTCTTCAAATGCCCACTAACTACGGAAGTTTGGAGGAATTAATTTTTTTCAAAACAAAATTGAAGGATTCTTTTTTCTCTCTTGAAAAGAGAGTATCTCTTCTGATAGCGATGAAGCCAATGGTAGTCTACACAAAGAATGAGAATAAGAATATATCCAAAACCTACGATTAGCACATGTTAGACATATTTGCCCGCTGAGTGCTACGATTCCTGTGAATGTCCCATAATTAATTAAGTTTAGAAACATTGCTTTGGGAAAACACCACCTGTCACGAAACCACACGAGAAAATCAAAGTGTCTAATACCCTGTGGGTTTTACTGTGTATTTGATTACACGATGTACAATCGATGTTAAGTTTAATATTGATTTTAGATATATTTTAATATCACATTAAAAAAACAAATCAAAATTAATTCTGAATGAAATAACTTTTATCTTAAATTTAAAATTTTATACTAAATTATATTATTAACTTGATTTTATCATAAAAATATTTAAATATTCATTAAATAACTTAAAAATTAATTTTCTCAATAAAAGATAGTCTCCACAATCAAACCATTTATTCAGGCATTTGGGTGAATCCCCCTAAATTGATTGGTCTCGCGCGCATGACATGACCACTCAAAAACGTCCACTTTAAGCAAACATTGCCTGCATTGTTAATTATTTATTTTCACTATGGTAATACTCACATTAAACAAATACTTACTTTAAAAAGAGTCTGCAACATACGAGTAATTGCGTTTGCATGCCAATACATATATGCCATGCAATAGAAAAACAATTTGAAACTAAAATAAAAAGCCCTTGAAAGAATGAGAGGGCAATTATGGATGATGGCTGAGCTCAGACAGTGACATGCTAGCCTGCTAGTGTTACGCATACCATAACCATAAAGAAAAAAAAAATGCTACATACGCATTCTCCCTCACTTTTTCTTTTTATTTTTATTATTAGTTCCAATTTATTGAATTAATAATAAAAAGAAAGCTTACCAAACAATGTTTTTTTCTATTAAAGCTTACGTAACTATGTTTTTATGTTAAAACTTACGAAACAAGGTAAGTAAAACCTACGAAACTATGCTATTTTGTTTAATAGATAGTATAATTGGACAAAATTTAAGTGTGTTTAAATTTATGTTGTATCATCTAAAATAACATTAAAATATTAGCCAATGTGATTTTAAATAAACATTTACATATTTAATATTACTTGAAGTGACGTTTGCAACTCGTGTATATCCATATTTTTTCATTAAATTAGAAAAAAAATACAGAAACTTCACAAGTAGCTTCACTGTTTACGAGTTTTCAAACCCACCCTTAATTTTATCTTGAAATTTTTTATATTAAGTTTTACAACTAACGTAACATTATATTTTTAAGAATAAAAACATTTAAGTATAAATTACTTTACTTTAAAATCAATTTTAATGTAAACACTCATTCTAATTCATGCACACAAAATATTAATAATGATGCAAGTAATAACAATTTATATCCCTTAACTTAATTAAGTAATTTAAGATTTTAATTTTGAGTAACTATTAAATATGAAATAAATTATATTAAAAAATATTTATCTTTGATAAAAATAAGTTATTATTTCTAACAGACATCAATTTATACTAATACCATGATAAAAAAAGATACACTTCCTTATTTTTTTTTTCTACAAACAAATTGTTCCTTATAACTTTGCATGTTTCAATGAATTTCAATTATTAATAAATAAAAAGTTTAAATATATTTTTTGTCTCTATAATTTAATATTTTTTTTAATTTTGTCCTTATATTTTTTTTTAATTTTAATCTTTATAAAAAGTGTTAGCTTTATTTTTTTTAAAAGAGAGAGAGGAAAAACATATTTAAATCTAAATAAAATATTAAAAAGAGAGTATTAGGATCTGTGTCATTCATTCACATTTTTTCAAAGGGGAAAAAACAGCTATGGCAAAAGGGACCCGGAAGTTGAAGAGAAGAAGTTGCTCATATTTAGGTGACAAACAGTGGATTACTGGGTCCTGTGTGTAGCAGAAATGGCCATAAGAAGCAAAACTTGGCTCCTTTACATATCCGACAAGCAAGGTCAGGACAAGGAAATAAAGAAAAAGCACAAGAGCCAAAATCTGAATACATAGGCCATAGAAATTGGACTTGGAGTGACCCTTATTTTGGGGACTGAAAGCGAGAAAGAAAAAAAAATCAGAGGCGCGAGAGAAAAATACTTCTCGTGAAACACACAGAATATATTAAAGCAAAAGCATGTAGTTGTAAGAAAAAAGTCCTCTCGTAACATGTGCCCCCCTTGTTTCCAGTGTGTGCATTATGAAACACAGTAGTAATCTATTTTTATACCAGTAAAGTTTAACAATTATTTATACACGTTACAAAAAGATAACAGTTTCAGATATGACATGTTAAGCGTGATGAAATTGTTACAAATAGCATTATACTTATCTGGTAGTCACAAGTGGTTGAAGACTTAGTACGAACTCTTAAAAAAAGAAATGCTTATAATTCAATCTGTACAGTAAATTTTTAAATGATTTCTACTCAGAGCTTCAGAATGTCATTCAATAGATATCAATACTGACTTCTTATTCTATCACATTTATTAATAAAAAAAGAAATTGTTATAATAAAAAAAGTTGTTGTGAAAATAATGTTCCTCTCCTGAAAACACTGCATCACCTTTTCCCTTCAAACAAAGCCTATTAGCTTTTTTCTCTCATCTCAGATCTCCAAGTGCCCTTTGCTTTCCTTTAATTCCTCCAACTTTTTCAACCTGCACTGCACCCAATATATGTATGCATCAGTGTTACCACGCTCTCCTCTCCTCTGAAGCCACCAAAACATGCACTTTCACCAGTGCTCTCTTGTTGGGGGGTTGAAGAGGTTCATGGTTTTTGTTCTGCTCACATTCATAGTCTGTGGTGAAAAAGAAGAGCCTTCAGTTGTTGTTGATCAGCACTACCAGCCACACAATATGACAGAGAAACAAGAAAAGCCGAATCAACACCTCAATCCACGTTACCCTTTTGGTGTTTACTTCTCACAGAAGAGAAAGGTTCCCAATGCATCAGATCCTCTCCACAACCGTTGAGTCATGTGTTGTTTAGTTATTTATTGAGTGAGTCAAGGTTTAAAAAATGAGCAGATTAAGATTGAGGTTTGAGGTTGGTTTTATTGTGTAGAGGTACTTTAAGCAAATTAAAATTTTTCCATGCATTTTGTCTACTATGATTGGATGTTATGGGGGGAAGAAATGAAGAGTGCTGTTTGCTTCTGAAAAAAAAAAAACGCCAATGCTTAGTGCTTAGTACTACTTAGCTTGTTCTTCAGTTAGCACTTTTTTTTTTCTTTTCTTTCATATGTTGTATTGCAATCTATACAGGATATGTAAATTTTGAACATATAGTAATGTTTACAGTGCCTTTTTTTTTTCTTCTTTGGTGAGTGTCCTTTCTTTTGTTCTTTCACGATTTTGTATTTCTCTCTTTTTTCTTTAGCATCGATTCCAAATTTCTTTTCTAACTTGACAAGAAGCACGGATAGAAAATTCTTGTCTGACTGGTGTCGGGGTCCCTAGTGTGAGATATTCTTAAAACGTTATACAATACCATTAGCACGCGTTTTGTTTTTTTACTTGTTTAATTTTGGTCGAAATAATATTAAATATATATATATATATATCATACAAGTTTAATATTTATTAGCCTTTTGTTGTGTTATTAATGGATAGTGATAAAGGCCAACCTTTTTTGTATCTTTTGAATGTTTTAGGAGATCATTTATATTATTATGTTTCCTTAAATTTTGAATGATACTTTAGTCTCATATCATACCGTGGGGTAACCAACAATAGTAGTTTAGTTGCCGAAACTAAAGTGAACAGCAAAGAATAAGAAGAGTGAAAAGATTGAATGATAGGAAGAGAGGGAAAGGGAAAGAAAAGTACTCAATAAGAATATTGTTTTGCTTGCTTTATTGAATTCATTGCATACATGGACATTATAAACAGTGCTAATAGTGTAGCTAACATTCAAGTACTCAACCATTCCAACAGAATTGCTTCTACTCTGACTATACAGTAACCATGATAATCATATAGGAGAGGGGTTTTGTAAGTGCATCATCCCTTTGGTCCATATACTAGAAATATGACAAATTTCTGGATGCTGTTGAAAGAATTGGTGGAATTCTCTATATTTTTTTGTCCATATATGTAGAATTGGATTATGTCAACATAATAGTACTATGATTATGGCAGTGTATGGTTGCCATTAGTGTTTGGACATTGAGTTCCTTAGTGTGTGTTTGAATTCTAATTTGGAACAAACTTATAACGCGCCACATTCCCCTATAACAGAGAAGCCACTGTCTATTTGGATATAAGTCATAAGTGCCTAAGTATTTCTATGAAAAACTCTCAAAAACACTTCTATTTTGTATCCAAAAAGACATTTGTAGCTTCTAAAAATCATGTATTTGTCTCACTTAGTAAACACAAAATCAAACATGCACTTAAGCATAGTCTGAACTCAAATCATCTCAACTGTTTATATTGATTTGAAACTCAGCTTCAACCTTTAAGGCTTGATCTAATAACCACAGATAGCCTTTTTTACCACCATGAAATGGTGGTTCTAGTTCTAAAAAAATATACCGGATCTACATGTATATATCTCCTGTTATCTAGATCAGTTGCCCACTCTGCATCACAGAATGTCTAAAGATAGAAACTAGGACTTGGTGTAATAAGATGAAGTCATAGCCTGTGGTGGCAATTTTAATATCTGAAATACCATAATGTGTTGTAGTCCACTGTTATGGATAAATTTCAGGTCTTGTGATTGTAGTGCTTTGTTGTGGCTCGATGCGGGTCTCTATGCCTTTGGTTATGATTCCAACAACAAAATCTAGAACATAGGTGGAACCCATAGAATTTGTTTCAATGATGAGTGAGAGATCGCACTTGGTGATGACAAAACATAACTTATGTAATATGAGAGTGAGTGATAATTCCTACAATTTGAGTTGTTTGAGCATGATTGTTTAATGATGTGTTTCTATCCTTATTTTCATGTATTATGTTTTTGAGATTCAATGGCTACATTTATGTTAGTTTTTTGGTGTCAATGCATGCTTTTAAAGGTTTATTAGAGTCCTGAATGGTTAAGGATCCAAGAAAGAAACAATGGTGTGATTACAAGCTCAAAAGGCCTACTTTTCAACCCTTGTTATAACACGACATATATTGCATTTCGAGGCATAAATACTAAATTCACAATTGCGTGTTTCACTCAAAGAAATAAGGCATGCTGCAACATAAACACATGCCTATCTTTGGCGCCCATTGACCCAGACTTGTTTTTGTTAATTTGTAGCTATGTTGCTACCTAGAGGACGTTTTCTACAGAGTAAAAGGGCAATTCTTAAAGGAAAAGCTAATTGGAGTCATATCATGCAAAGAAGGTCCAGTTTCTAAAATAATTCACGCGCGTAAGAGCAATCTATAAGCATTACTTCTTCGGTTTTAAATATATTTTTCTCGTTTTGTTATGAAACTCTATTGGTTATGTTTACGTTGACCATTCATAGCTAAACTTTTGAGCATATTTATTTGGGTATTCTTTCATTCTAATTAAACAATAAACACTAGCATCTCTATAAGCCTGTAAAGATTCAAACGATCAAGTATGGTTCTTGATGGGTATTTCATACTCTTCCTAGGTGTTTTCAGGGGGGATTAGTCAATGCTTATTTTATATTAAGAGATTTTTTTTTTAAAAAAAGCCAAGAACACATTTTATATTATGAAATTATAAATCAAAGAGATTTGAAGGTTTAAAGTTTTGAATCATTTCTCTCTGTTAATATTCCAGAACATGGACTACCCTCTTTACTCTTTAGCAAGATTTTTGTTGCCTAAAAAATTAAGGCTCTCAATGTGTTAATTTTGCTCTGATTCAAAGAGTTAAGTTTTCAATTTTTAATTCAAATTCTAGTTTCTAATACACTTTTTGTTAATTTTGCTCTAAATTCAAAGGTATAATATGAATATAAAAACATAAATAAATAAAATTGGACTGATGTATAGTTTTTTTTCCAATCGACTAAATAAAGGTTGATCATATCTTAACCTTTGCAAGTCAGCCGCATCAGGAAAACTAAAATTTGGGCAACAATTTGTTGGGCCAACGATTTTTTTCAACAATTTTAGCTCACAAGTGGTAGTAACTAGTAGCATAGATTAACATTTTGCTTGTGCAGCAGAACTAGCAGAGCAAGACAATACTATTTGATGATTCTTAGTTTTTCGAGAGAAAGGAGACCATTCACTATGAGATCTCCCAGTCAAATGATAACTAACCCATTCTAAATCACACTAAGGATATTGCGATGAATCACAATCAACATGCAACAAATTCCTTCTCTAGGTTTGTTTGACCTTTCAAACAATGTACAACACATAGGGTAATGTTCCAATTTTCCTGTTTCGGATGTTGCATAAACAAACTGACCAAGTTTATGCACACAAATAATAAAAGTTTTGTAATAATGTTTTACATCTAGAGAGAGAGAGAGAGAGAGAGAGAGAGTACCTTCGACCAAATGTAGGTGATGATGTTGGTCCATTGGAAAACAAACATGCTTGGCTTCCAAATGATCATACTTTAGATAGGATATGGATATCCAATGCACATTTATGTTGTCACAAGAAAATGTCAATAAAGTTACAAACCACCTGAATATCCAAAAAATATTTCAACAAAACACTCCAAGATCTTTCATATAAAACCATGTATTCAAGCGTAATTGGAAGGCTTTGATGACTACATTGTTATTTCCCAAAATCATAAGATCATCCACGTAAACCAACACATGAAATTATACATTTTCACACCGTAGAGGAAAGAATGAATGCTATCGTTTGAGTGCGTCATTTAATGTTCCTATATATAAAAGGAAACCTTCTACTGCAACAAGTTGAAGGTAAAAGTTCAGTTTAAGATGCTAACAGAAGTTATATGTTCCAAATACAGTTAACAGCATTATTTTTCCGTAAACACTTATTACTCGACCTTTTGACAAAGTATTTTAAAAAACCAAAAATAGGTTGTAATTAACGGAACTAATTGTCTTCTTTTTAATATTTGTGAGATATTGACAAGCTCACAATTAAAAATATGCTCTTTTATGTATCACCAACATTGGTGATATATCACCAAGGTTATCCTTTCAAACCACTAGCAAACAAAATGTTTAATAAAGTATTATGCATGGAATTTTTCAACCTGCATGTTGCACAATCAAAGTCATGGATTATATATATATATATATATATATGAAAGGGAAGATTCTGCGAGTCAATCGATCTGAACTGTAGCAGTTTCTCAATATTCCCATATATGCATGCCAATTGATTTTGTGATCAGTTGGGATACGACGGATAAGACCTCATTTTGTTCCATCTGCAGCTGTATTCTTTTCTTTTATATAATCAATCAACTATACCTGCCCTGCTCTTTCCTTTATGTCGCCCAGCCAGCAAATAAGCTTCCAAACTCCAAGCAAATAATACAAAATGAGAATGATATTCTTATTTTTATTCATAAGAGACAAAGATTTATATATTATAATAATTCATGCATTATTGAACCAATTAAGTTATAGAACTCCTTGGTTGAGAATGATTTTTTATTACTCAGGAAATTGGAAAAGATTAATTATCTTTGTTGATCTTTATTTTTTTCCCAATAACATGAGTTTAATTTTAAATTTAAATTTCAAATATTAGAAGATATTAGGAGTTTATGATTCTGTATTATTTACAATTATATTGTTATGTCTACAAATAAGGGATGTATCAGTTATATTATATGCTCTTTACATAGAGATGCTTCAATAAAATAATAGATACGGCATATTATTTTTCTTCTTCTTATAAACCCCAAAAAATAATAAATTGATATCTAGAGCTCTCATCCAAGGGATATGTGAGATCGAGTGAGTCAATCCAAAATACCTAAAACACAAACACATACCATAATGAATCGAGAAGTTTCATCCATTCCAATTTCACTTTCATTGTTTGATGACAAACATTATTACCTCTGGGCTGTTAGAATGGAAGCCTATCTTGATGTTTGTGATCTATGAGAAGCCGTTGAAGATGTGTATGAAGTTCCACCCCTACTCGATAATCCAATGGTTGCTCAAATAAAAAATCACAAAGAGAGAAAATAGAGAAAGTCAAAGGCAAGAGCAACCTTAGCTTATTAGGAGCAGTATCATCCACTATGTTGATAAGAATAATGGCGCTCAAACCACCCAATGAGATTTGGGAGTTTTTGTAGCAAAGGTATGGTGGAAATGAAAAGGTGAAAGAGATGCAAGTGTTGAACTTGATTTGAGAATTTGAGATGCAAAGAATGAAGAAATTAGAAACAATTAAGGAACACTCACTCTGACAAGCATCTTGACATAGTTAACAATGTAAGGCTCCTTGGTATTGATTTTTCAAATGATAAAATTGTTCAAAAAATTCTATTCATAGTACCTAAAAAATTTGAAGCCACAATTGCATCTCTTGAGAACTCAAGGGATTTATCAAGCATGACTCTAGTAGGATTGGTGAAAATTGGTGAATGCACTATGTTAGAAAGTGGATTTTTTATGAGCTTAACTCAACCCTACAAAATCGACTTGTAAGTTGAGGATTACTTTTCACTTATATAGTTTATCTCGGCACTATTCTTATTCGATGTGAGACTTTAACATGCTTCATTTTTCTCATGACTACTTATCATGTGAAACTTTCAACGCATCCCTCTATCTAGGTGTGACCACACACTACAAACACAAGAACAAAGAAGACTTATAAGACAAGAAGGATATGTAGAGGGAGTTTTCCAACCCAAGAACTACAAAGGCAACAAACAACCAAAATAGCAACACACACGTTTCTCCACCTATCCATACTAGAAAAAAAAAGTCATTCACATAACAAGTGTTGGTGGAGGCTAGATGCTAAATGTCACAAATGTGGTTAGTTGGGACATGTAGATCAAATTTACAAGTCTAAACCACAAGAGGCAAAGGTGATCACATAGGGATAAGAAAATGAACAACTTTTTGTTGCAACATGCTTTGCTACAAGCAATTGTTCCAACGATTCATGATTAATAGACCGTGACTACACAAACCATAAGAAAGAGAGAAAAAAAGAAAAATCAATTTTAGCTTGTTGACAATCTATTGTTAGATTTAAAAATCAATTATTGTATTTTGACATTTAATTATTATTTTTTGAAAATTAATTATGTGTTTTTGACTGTTTAAAACTACCGCCAATAAACACGTGAAATCGCGACTAATCTTTGTGACTATATTATCAACTACAATAATAAAATTATTTTTAATATGAAACATTTTTCTATTCAATATTGTGCGATTTTTTAAAAAAAAGTGTACAACTTTTTTTTATTTCTTTCCTCAATTTGACTCAGCCAGACACGTCATTTCTTTGCCTAAAACACACAACACCATTTCCTATTTTTCCTTTATTTCCTATGTTTAGACCAATAGGTTTCCTTTAGAATGAGTTAGTGAGAAACGAAATATGGTAAGGATAAATGAAAATTGAGAGGAGAAATACATAGAAAATAAGAGTGATTTTTTTAAGGAGAAAATAAGGATGTTTGATTTAATAATAAAAAAAAAGTCACGGCATTAAACATGATATGCAACTATCATTATCATGAGAAAAAAGTGTTCAATTTTTTTTTATTTTCACATATTTCTCTTATGTCAAACACACTTTTTTCTTTATACACTTTTTATTCCTTTTTTTCTTCTTTTTACCTACCAAAAGTTAAAGAATTTATTATCTCATTTGAGAGATAGGTTATGATGGATAAGTAAATTTTCTTATGTGTGATATAAATTAAAAAAATAACTTTTAAATTAATCTTATTTTATGATATTAGAGTACATCTTTCACATCTTACTATTATTTTTCTTCTTTTCTCTCATTAAGCTGTCATTAGTCACCCACCGTTGATGAAGACAATTTTCGACAATGGTCCACCCTCCGCACCACAGTCTAAAATAATAATCATAAGACTCTCAACATATGAAATCATAACCAACTTTAAAGAAACAATTGTTCTCTCGGGCATTTGGTCAAACACCTTCCCCGCATCCCAAATCTTCTTACAACACCCGTAAAAGTTAATCAAGTTGTTTCCAATGTAAACATCAGAGTCCAAACCACACTTAATAGCCTATGCGTGCACCTGTTTCCCTTCCGAAAGTGCAGAAGCCGTAGCACAAAACTTGATAAGGAAAGAGAAGGTGAGTTTGTTGGGCATGGCATCGCGTTCTCGTATTTTATGAAACACCGAGAAGGCTTGGAGGGGGGAACTGCTAGCCGCGTAGCCTCAGATGAGAATGTTCCACAAAATGGGTGATGGGGCGGCAACGTGGTGGGCAAGTGCGCCTGGGTGGCGAAGGTTCTTGGAGGGAGAGAGGGAGAAAAAGTAGATTAGTTAGGAGATGATGTCGGTGTGGTCCATGGAACCACACAAGCTCAGGAGAGAGAGGCATTGCTGCTTCTTCGAGGGGGACTATGTGTTCGGTGTAAGGAGTCGAAGAACCATGAAGATTTGTAAGTGTCGGAAATCGTCAACAAGTAGCTTAGTTTCTAGATTTTTCGAGACAGCGGTGCGGAGGGTGCATGCTTGTCAGAAATAGTCTCTGGTGGGGGTAAGCGGTGTGATAAAGTAGTGGGAGAGAAGAAATAAGATAATGATAAGGTGTGAAGAGTGTACCCTAATCTAATGAAATGAGATGAATTTTTTATACCACATGCACGAAAATTTACTTCAGCGCAGTAGGCAACACCTTCATTTCAAATTGTGTTGTTTCACTCCTTTTTGTTGTCTTATTTGTGTCAATCACAACTTAAAAAGTATCATATATTCAAGTCCTTAGTATTCAAGTAATGATACTTCTATGAAAGATTGCTTAATTATATAATTAATCTTTTAATTATAATTAAAAATTCAATTGAGTTTTTTAATTATTAAAAAATTTAATCAAATTCTCTAATTATTAAAATATATATATTTTTACGCAAATAAACTCAATGTAAATCAATTATTGTAAATATAACTCGTAAAAATATCTAGTTACCTAATTTCTGTTTATCAAACTAATTTTAAGTCCAAAAGAATATAATTATAATGTCCTAAATCATTAAAGAATTTAATTAAATTTTTTAATATTTGAGAGATTTTATTCAACTTTTAATTATAATTAAGGGCTAATTATATAATTTAGTCAAAGATTAAATCCTTATCCTCGTTCAAAAAATAGACAGGGAATATCCAAAAAGAAAAAAAAAAGTATATCAATTGATTGAATTAAAAAAAAACAGAGAGAAAAAGAAAATATGATTTTAAATGATAAAAAGGTTAAGCCTCCCACCCATAGATTTTCTTCCTTGGAAGGCAACACATCCCACTGGTCACGTGTTGGTCCAAACATCCTTCTCCTTCTTTTTATTTTCCGCACTTTAAAAACCACTATTCCACAACACACACCACACAAATCTCCTTCCTCGTAACAATGTCCGACACGGAAACCACGCTCGAGCAACCCTCCACTCCGCCGCAGCCCGACCCCTCCGCCGCCGTATCCTTCAGCATATGGCCCCCCACTCAGCGCACCCGCGACGCCGTCGTCAACCGCTTGATCGAGACCCTTTCCGCCCCCTCCGTCCTCTCCAAGCGCTACGGCACTCTCTCCTCCGACGAATCCTCCTCCGCCGCCCGCCAGATCGAGGACGAGGCCTTCTCCGCTGCCTCCTCTTCCGACGGCATTGAGACCCTCCAGGTCTACTCCAAGGAGATCAGCAAGCGCATGCTCGACACCGTTAAGGCCAGAGCTGCGCCGATTCCCTCCGCCGAAGAGGGCGTCGCCGCCTCCGTCTCCGACTAATTGTGTGTTCTGCGATGATGTAGAGTTACTTTCTCTTGTGTGCGTGTAGGTTTTTGTTGCATCCAATTGTGGTAATAATATTAATCCATCAATTTCATTCTCATCATGTAGTGTTTGCGTGTTGAGTTTTATAAATTGAGCTTCTCAGATTTTGTGCGCGATTGAAACTATATTTATCTCAGGTTAGTAATAGTTACATAGTGATGTTGGTTTCTCTCTTATGTGCCGATTAAGTTTTATTCTGTTTCGGTGGTGGTAGCCTTTTAGAATTTAGATACCTCACGAATTAGGAGAAAAATGTAGATTGATTGAATCATTATTCTGAACCTGTTCATATTTTCAAGACTGTTTCCTTGAAGGTTAGAAGTTTACTTGGCTGGATTTCCTGAGTGGTGATCAGAAGAATTTAATTTTGATACAGTCATTTTGTCAACGGTCAACCAATTAGATACCACCCTAAATATGACTTACTTTTAAAATAATTATCATAGAATTTAATGATATGGCAATTCAGGATCGGTTGACAGTGTAAAGAAGAGTGTATTCTTATTGAATATTTATGTTTATGCTTTCTACTTTCAGGTGATGTTGTGAGTGTATCCGTGATAATATTTAATTCCATGGGCAGATGAACTTACTGATTAGCCGCTATTTGAAATGTTCTGATTTATTTGCCGTTTGTTTGAATCAAACCATGTGCCAAGATTCCAACCAATGGTGCTTCTTTTGTTCTGCAAGCACGTTAGAGTTTATTGTGTTAATCATTTGTGTTATTTAATTGCAACTATTTCTCCCTTCGATTCTGGCTGATTAACATCCCATTTAACTTTGTTTTGTTGTTTCTGTAAGTTGTGATCTGCAACTTCTTACCTATGTAGCAATCTTGAACTGACATATGCATGTCTGACTACAAGTTGTCTTCTTATTTTCTTATACCTTGTAAGTCTACAATCATATACGCCTGGTTGGATCATAATCCTTCTCCTGTTGAGAGATTTTAGTTTCCATGTTGAAGATGATCAAAGTGACAGGGCAGTGTTAGCCCGTATTCACAACAACACTTTGATTAATATATCATTAGGGTATTTTTGTGTGATTAAGGAAGGTAGCATAGACCATTGAGTGGTTGATATTGGTAAAGGCATCCCACTTTTTGAATTTTTTGTCATGGAGTTTTGGTGACAGTCTGGGTGGAGAATAGAAAAAAAAAGTAAAAAATATATAAACGAGAGGATCATAACTCATAAATGTAAAGTGTCAGGGCAAATTTGGACTAGTACGTGACCCAAGTTGAAATTCGCTTGTAGACATAGTATTTGCTTGTGATCGCATTTGGAGCCTGTAGATTGAGTAGAATTGTAAGCAATTGTGAATTGTGATTGTCATCATCATGATCTGAGCGATTTGGAAGTTAGAAGAGTCTTTATTGTAGAGAAAAACAGGTATCTTCAAATTTTGTCATTTATATTGATCTTGATTTTCTGGCTGAATTGCTGAAATATTATCAATTGGACGAGAACCAGCTTCACCGTCTGAACTTGGTAGTGTAGACGCCAATGTGTGGTTTGTTATATGTAAGTAACACAATTGAGTGCTATGGTCAGGTTGGAACTACCCCTCCATTTGGATTGATGGAAAGAAAATGGGAGAGGAAAGAAAAATTTTAAATTTAAATTGAGAAGAAAATGAGAGGACAGAAAATTTTAAAACTTTGTCTCTACAAGTCAACTTATCTCAAACAAAAGAAAATGCATTGATATTCCTGTTTTATTTCCTCTCTGTTTTCTTCCCTTCAATCCAAACTTACTATACAAGTCACTGGTAAATTGGTAATGGGTCTGGTTGTGGGTGTTTTATCAACACACACAACAGAACTCAACCCACATTTATTTTCTGTAAAAGTTGTTTTCCCCTTACTTTTGTGCATGCCATTTAAGATTGAGTACTGGTAATGTGGTTAAAAATATGTTTGAAGAAAATGATGAAGCACCTTATGGGCCATTGTAATGAGAAATTGGTGGACTATCGTGATAAGAATTTCTGGTTATGTCGAGAGCTGAGAATGTTCTCAAAGAAAATAGAGATCATAAATTGAGGAAAAGCACAACCATTGTAATAAGAAATGGTGGTTATGTGAAGAAAATAGAAATGAGAAATATAAAGCATATATGGAGCAATTGTAAATTGATATTGATGAATCACTTGGAAGACGAGTTTTTTTTTAAAAGAAATAATTATCACATTAAGTAAATAATTACAGCAATTCAAATGTTACTTGCAATGACGTTTAACTGAAATTAGCTTGCATAACTTAATATTTATGTTACCTTAGTCTATTTGACGCATATTAGAGTTCTTTATCAATTTTTAGTACATTTGGGACTTACATTGGCTTTAGTGGGGACTTGTGTATAATGATCTTTAGTGGGGCTTTAGTTCATTTCTATTTTGACATTTATTTTAACATGTATATATCTGTTTATGTATCCATAGTGTTTTTTCTTTTCTCTTTCCTCAAAAGCAAGGTTTTTCTTGGTACATATATAAATCCACGGGTTTAAATCATTTTAACTTGAATAAAAAAAATCCTTTAACTCAGCATATCAACGAAATGAGTATATTGGATTAAAGAATTTCTTAAATTTCACTCCTTTTTTCGAAAAGCAAATGTCTCTCAACCTAACCTATGAGTATTAGTCAATACTCGAGACATTTAATTTAATGCATCATGCATTATTGCTAGGGGTGAGTATATAGATCATGGTTCGAGAATCGGTCTGCGTGACTCAACCAACCCGTGCAAGGTTTATATCCACCAAGTTTAGTTTGATTACTCATGGTTTGAAAAAATTACTGGCTAAACGGGTTTAATTTGAGACCAACTCACTTATACTCATTTTTTTCTTAAAAAAAAAACAATTAAAGTTCTTCTAGTTATTTTACCGTTTTAGAAGATGATTTTATTTTGGACTGGCTTTGAAATCATTTAAACTATGAGTTGAATGCATATTTGTTGAAAATGTAAAATTATTTTACATTATTATTCAATCACAAATCACTATTTGAATTATTTTAAGATAATTATTTTAAAAAATCAACAAATTTATCATGCATAATGAATTATGAATTGATGATTATATAAAAAAAATTATACTGTCAATTTACAACCCTTTTTTTCTACTAAACTATTCCATAACTTAAATTATGTAAAAGTTAAAAAAGGAAAAATACAAAGTATGGATTCGTTAAACCATTAAGCAAATTGACGTAGATTGGACCAAACCAATCTGGCATGAGAGATTTGAATCTTGCACCTCTCATATCGAATCATGCGTCTCCCAAAATTTTAAAATTCTTAAATTATCCTTTTCATATTATATGTTTTCAAAATAAGTGTTTCATAACAGTAAAAATCATTTTCGGAATAAGTGTTCTATAATAGTAAAAAATAGCTTTCATTTTTTGGAATAGATGTTCCATAGCAGTCAAAAGTAACTTCTGCCTTCCGAAATAGGTGTTCCATAAAATTAAAAAATAAATTCTGAAATAGGTGTTCCATAACATTAAAAAATAGCTTTTAGAATAGGTGTCCCATAATAGTAAAAAATAACTTCCAAAATGTCTGTTCCATAACAGTAAAAAATAATGGTTGAAAATAAAAAATGCTTTATGTATTCCAAAAAACCTATTATGAAACTCAATCCATGTTCTAGAATGTCCATTCCATAAGGTTATTAGATAGCTTTTGGAATCGTGTCTCCAAAATAATGGTTGGAAATAAAAAAAATTCAAGAATTATCGTTCCAGAAGACAAAACACCATGTTTTGGATTGCATTCTTACCTTCAATGGCGACACACAAAGGAAGGAGGAGGGGGGAGGACGTTTTGTGGTGTCATGACTCATGAGGAGGAGGTTGCAAGATTGTCGTGAAGAGGTGAAGACGTGGGAGAAAAAGTTGTCATCACGGGCGAAGAAGGTGTCGTTGCGGGAGTAGTTCGCACCAATAGGAAGGTGTTAGGGTTGGGGAAAGGTAGTTTGGTATTTTCAAATAGAAATCGGGGAGAGGAGGTGTAGGATAAATATGGGAGTGCAAGATTCAAATCCCCTATCATACTAATTAAATCACCAATCACGTTCCATTACGAAATTCATATTCGTACCATTTAGCATTTCTCCCTAGTGAACTGCCATAGCGTTCGCTCTTGGGCTGCCTGTTTTATATGGCCTTTGCTTTTTTTTTTTTTTTCTGGGCTTTCAATGCTATGCATTGGTTGACAGAAAAAAGAGAGTATTTCTTTTACCAATATGAACAATGCATATTGGACAATTAGTGTCCAGTATATTTGATTAAAAACTAATTATATTAAAAAAATTCAATTATTTTCATATTTTAATATAATAAAATTTTATTTTTTTAGTTTATGAAATTTTAAACTCACTATATGAATGAATAGCTACATGAGTATTACTAGGTGGAGAGAAACATGAAAGTCTCATAGCCTTTCCTTCCTATCCTTATGTTCTTGGTATTCAACAATGTTTTAAAGAGCTCATCAATTAATAATGGCATTGATTTATTGTTCATTAATTAGTTTAATCCTAATGTCTCTATATATAAAGTACTAGTAAAGTAACTTAAAATCATAAAACTTAAGTCAAGTGAAATTTTGAATAGAATAATTTCTCTACTCTGCATGTGTTACAGGTCTGCAACTCAAGAACTTGTTTTGAGGACCAGGGCCTCCATGAGGAAGAAGAAGAAGAAGAGTAAAGGAAGTGCTTCTATATTTCTCATTGCTCTTGCTTTATTTACAAGGTTATTTATAATGCTTCCTAATAACTGAATTTGTCCTTTAGCTTGCAAGAATATTACAAATAACAGAGTTTGTTATCTTTGTCCCCTATTGACAGACAAAGCTTATTCTAGCAAGATTATACTACCCGCATGGCCACGCTGCTCATACGAAATCCTTAAAGTATGAAGATTTCGTAATTTTTCTTTTGGGCTTGTTTACTTCTTGCATCTCTCCTTGCACTCTTGCTTCTGGCTTCGTGAATATGTTCTCTGCTGCTGTCTTTGGTTCCTTATCACTTCCTAACATTCTCTGTCCCATCAAAAACACCTTATCCTCAAGGTGTTGGGGCTTCAAACTATGGCTTCCAAAAACAATACCGGGATCCCAAGGTCTATTCCGGCGAATTGCACCTTGTTTAGCAGTTGTGCATAGTGCAAAGGCAACTGGTTGGAGCTTGTATACGACCATGGAAGTCTCATAGGACACATGTCCCATCTCAAATAGCGCCATGTCTTTATTTTTCCAAGGCTTGTCATTCGAAACAGTTGCATGGTCATAAAGAGGAATAGTGTTGATGCGCTTGTTGAAGGAAATGGCGGTGCGAACGAGACCGAGATTAGGCAGATAAAGAGCAGGCATAGGAAGTGGACCCAACAATGGTGGAAGGAATGGTTGCACGGGTGCAGGACATGGAGGCCCAGTCGGCATGGGAATCGAAGGCGGCATGAGCGGCGGAGTCGACGTGGGTGACAGAGTCGACATGGGCAGCGGAGTCGACATGGGTGGCGGAGTCAGCATGAGCCGTGGAGTCAACATGAACGGAGTCGATATGATGGCGGCTGGTATCGATGCCTACATAGGGACGAAAGATGAAAAATGTGGAGTGGGATTGCGAAGACTCAGTCACTGAAGAAGGTCATCGATGGTGGTGGCCAAGGTGTCGACGGCAGTGGCGAGGTTGAGTTGACTGAGGATAAGTTTGGCTAAGGCGGCCTCGAGGCGGTCCATGCTAGCGGGAGAAAGTTCGGCGTCCGCCATTCGAGGTGTTGGCTGAAATAGAATGGAAGGTGGTTGCTGATGGAGGGTAGTGTGGAAAGGAAGCAATGAGGAGAGGTGGTTTGGCGGGTGGTGTGGGTTGTGGTGGTTGGAGCTGGTATGGCAACCATTGGAGCTCAATGAAAGCACTAAATGTTACGGGTATGTAACTCAAGAACTGGTTTCGAGGACTAGGGCCTCCATGAGGAAGAAGAAGAAGAAGAAGAGTAAAGGAAATGATTCTATATTTCTCATTGCTCTTGCTTTATATACAATGTTATTTATAATGCTTCCTAATAACTAAATTTGTCCTTTAGCTTGCAGGAATGTTACAAATAACAAAGTTTGTTATCTTTGTCCCCTATTGGCAGACAAAGCTTATTCTAGCAAGATTATACTACCCGTATGGCCACGCTGCTCATACGAAATCCTTAAGGTACGCAAGGTTTTGTAATTCTTCTTTTAGGCTTGTTTACTTCTTGCACCGCTACTTGCACCCTTGCTTCTGGCTTTGTGAATATGTTCTTTGCTGCTGTCTTTGGTTCCTTTATCACTTCCTAACAACATGCAATTGAATTAATATTTTTACACTGTTTTTCAAAATTAAAGTCTGTCTGTTTTTAACTTTGACAGTATTATTTTGATAGAATTGATCTCAAACTATTAAATGTAATTGAGACGTGTGTCTAAATTAATTTACATTAAAATATGGGTCATGAAGAATTGATTTTGATTGTAATTCAACGGACCATTAAACTCTTAGCTCAGACTAAATTACTCTGTCTAAAGCAAAATATTATACGCGTATTATATTCTTTTTTTCTCCTTATACTGCTCATCCAAGGTGGGGGAAAAATGGAAGAATGAAAACGGATGAGTGAACTTTGACTAAAGTACTTGGACGCAATTTTTGTTCAGAAAAACCTTTAGGTTAACTGAATATCATAATTAAACTGTTTTGTAAGTATAAAAAACACAGTTAAAAAATTCAATATTTTTTCTTAATTAAATTGAAATTAAATATTTTTTCCTATTTGTTATATTAATATTTTTAAAAAAAACTTTATTATCAAGATCCTATACTTGACTCAACCAAGATTTTCACTCAAAAGAGAATACTTTAATTACTTTTATAGTTCAATGATGATACAACAATTTTATATTATCATTAAATTATAAATTATTATTGATGTAATTTTTAAAATAATTATCATAAAAGTTAATAAATTTATCTGATAAACTATAATTGAATAGCGTGATTGAATAACGGAGTATGATCTATGTCTTTTATGTTTGCATCAACACATGTTGACAAGCAAACTGAATGTTGGGATAACTGTTCCTCCTAATTCTATGGACCACTTTTGACATATAGGCAGTCAAGAATTTGGACTGTGGTGTGTGCGTGTGCCCGCTGCGGATATGCTTCGACTTTGAAGATTTTGCTACCCAAACCTCAACGTTACTAACTCGTTCACCAATTTCACATGCTGCCACAGCCAGTCTTTGACCTTCAATATGCTGATTCATTATCGTATGTTGATTATTAATTAATGTCATGATTATGATGTATATATCATGGACTTCCTTGCTCGATTAAGTTAGAAACAATTGGATGGGATAGGAGATAATGTAAGGTGTGTTTGACTAACCTTTAAAATCATGGTACACTATGATAAAATGAGTTGATTTTGATTTTAATTAAATTTTACATATTTAGATTATTTTCAAAATTATGATATAAAAAAATCATATGATAAAATTGAAGCGAATAAGAATAACTTCTACTTCTACTAAAATTAATTATACAAATCAATTTTATAAAACTAATTTCATTCAAAATCAATTTTATCACTGTCAATTTAAACACACGTAATTGATTCAAACTGTCGGTAACGTTTGCACCATTCGACACCATACGTCTTTACACTAAAATGTTCAGTAAACTTACCTGCAAACTTCGTATTTGAATATGCTAGTAGCCTAGCTAGTACCACTTATTTGACACACGAGGATCAGTTTGGTACAATTGAAAGCTATTTGCCAGGAATGATCATGTATCTAAACGTTTACACGTGGGTAACTTTGACAATTGAATACAACAACTCAACAAGATAAAAAAAAAAAAAAAGAAAGAAAGAAAAAAGGATGGACATTGAAAACAACCAGCATTGGTATTTGTTACGAACAACCTTTCATGGAAAGCATTATGAATATGCGTTTAACTAATTAGGAGAAAGATAGATAGATGTATGAGTGAGAGAATTAATATAAATGGTGCAAAGTGATTCGTCCATAAGATTAACATAACCACAAGGAGTAAATTAGGAGAAATTAATCTAGCAAGTTGAATAGTTGATCACCTTTTATTTTTTTCTGTACAAGTGAGCTTAAGTCTTCTTGCTCCTAAGCACTAAGGAGTAGAAGAGTAGATTCTTGAAAATGGCACTTAATACTCAAACCAATGCAAGAGCTCTAATATTGGAGTTTATGTCTCAAACAGGGGAGTGTATTAACAATCATATATATGTAATTGTTCACCTAAAATAAGGTGGGATCCAAGCTATATATATTCGATCGATCATGGAGGATGGAATCAATAAATTGTTTTTTTTGTTATATATGATGTTATTAGTGCAATATATATCGAAAAGATCTGACTTGTCAATTTTAGTGAGATTCTCCCCTTCTTATTACAATTTTTTCAATAAGTTGTGCTTAATTTAATAAATTGATCTAAAACAGAAATAAATCAAATTTTAATATATAAAATATTAAGTATAATTTTAAATTAACATAAAAGGATCATATTGAGTTAAAAAATAAAAGCAAAAGGATCGTATTATGATAAATAGTTAATAGTAATTTATATATACATCTTAAATGAGCCTTTACTTAATTTAACAAATATTAAAAACAAATAGCAAAAAAATGCTTTCTTAAAACTATTTAAATTAACTAGTACGCGTTCATATATGATTTTGACCGTTTCTCGAATGATTTTTTCTTCATCAATTTTTATAAGTTATCCATATTTGTGATTGACCAATTTTCAGGATACGTGATTGTAAAATTGATTATGAATAAACGTGATTTTACATATTTGATTTTAAATAAACACGAGCTTATTATAATGTGATTTTTATTTGAATAATAGATATTAGAAAATTGATTTTGAGTGTATAATTACCAAAATGGATTTTAGTATCCATGTATACATATATAATTTAAAATTCAGTAACTTGATTTTTCTTTACAAATAAAAACTTACAAAATAAATTAACATAAAAATCAAATACAAAGTATATATATATAAAAAAATACAAATAAGAGAAATAGTTCATATTAGAAAACAACTTAATTTAACATACAATAATAATACTAATTTATTTTCTTGAATTGTCTCATTTGATTCTGTATTGAATCTCCAACATGACCCATCTCAAATGAAGAAACCATAATAGGCAGGGAGTGCTCCATTAGATTTTCATATGCCAAACATGTAAGTCATGGGGTGACTTGTAACTAATGCAAGCAAAAACTGTTAGCTCTTTTTGATTCTTTGTTCGTGATTATTATTAAATGGGAAGGGTATTAAGATATGGGGTAATGAACTTTGTTATGTGATTTGTATAATTATGTAAGCTGTTAAGGTATTACCGGTACCATCTCATTGATAATGTATAATTTTTGTAGGCAGAGTGTCAAGTGCAATTTTCTGTAAGCAGAGAAAAAATGAAACCCTCACACAACTCACAAACACACGCAGCATGAGAAAAATGAAGGACAAAATGAGAAAAAACCAAATTCAAAGTTAAAAATGGATTATCCCTTGAAGCAGAAGCTACCCATAGTAGTTTCACCACAAAATCGATTTTGTGAGATAGAATCATGTTTACTAGAATATCCAAACATGTTGATGGACCATTTTTTCACGTTTGACCAATAGAGATGCACGTTTGAGGGTGGAGAACGCATAACCAAACACGCTCTGAAATCAGCTAATTAATTCGGTTTAGTTTTTAAAATTACTCGTGAACAATATGTCAACACAAGCTTCACTTATAAACAAAATACCATTGATTGTTTATTTTTATATAAAATAAATATTGTTTTTTTAACAGAGTACATAATGTTATATAGACTTCCTTTGGTGCCACAAGAAAGTGGTTACGCGGGGTCAACATTTTCATTTTTCAAGCATGGCCGCAGGGGAATGTCATCCTCAATACCTGACTTTGTGATTTTATCTTTGACTTTGATTCCGGTGGGTTTAACCAGGTTAGAGATTGCTTAGTAAAGATACTAACCAAAAAGAATTTGACTACTCAATTTTCATCCAAACTCTGGATTCTTTTTTATTTATTTTCATTTTGTTTCTATTTCTTTCGTACAATTTATTAAAATAAATATTATAATCTTTTAAAGATAAAAAACTATAAATTAAAATTATGATATGAGCAGCAACTTAACCATCAAAGCTATCATTAAACTTATTTTAAAATTGAGTAAACTGCCCATTTTAATATATGCATGTGACATCATTTTAATCATTTTGTTAACATCATAAGGCTTATGGGCTGAGATTAAAGAGACAAAACAAAAAAACAGTTTAAAAGGGATATATACACTATTAGTGTGTATAAAAACATTATTAGTGTAAAAAAAATTATATTATTAATCAATCATAAATCATCATTGATACATATCTTTTTTTAACCATGTACATATATAATTTGAGATGTTATGTATTTTTTTTAAATCATTTTATTGGTACATAATATGTATCCATTATTTTTATTATTAATATGTGTTCAAGAACTTGACCAATCATTTTTTGTAGAACTTTTTCCTTAATCATATTTTTTAATCTA
This sequence comes from Glycine soja, assembly GCF_004193775.1. Taxonomy (NCBI): domain Eukaryota; kingdom Viridiplantae; phylum Streptophyta; class Magnoliopsida; order Fabales; family Fabaceae; genus Glycine; species Glycine soja. The sequence goes on along the minus strand of NC_041015.1, from coordinate 7,759,942 downwards.
TACAATTTAAACTCAAAATTAAAAATCGAGTTCATTATCACTCGTATCCACAACTTATTGATTTTTAGATATTATATATTTTAGAAAGAACAAATTATATTTGACATTTTCTTAGATTTATTTGATTTCGATGTACACACAATATTCCCCATTGTTAATTCAATGCTCACACCAATCTCCCTCATCGGGAGTGTCAGGGTAATATACAAGAGGGGCTTAGTATATATAAATATTTCCAAACATTAAAGGATATTAGAGTAATATATATTGTATTCATCTCATATTTTTTTAATATTTTCAAGCGTAATTACAACCTGCACCACCTATTATGAGTTGAGTTGGAGATCATAAAGAACACTCGCTTGCTTTGCATATCGTGCAATTTGCATATCCTTCATGATGTATAATATAATAAAGACTTCAATATTAATAGTGGAACAAAATTGATCGATAGACAGTCAAGTACTGTTCATCCACACATAGAGAGAAAAGTATAAAGGTGATATATTATATAATGCAACAAAAACGAAAGAAAAAAGTTAAAAGTTACACATCAATAAGATGTTTTTACTATAACTGAGAGTTGATATATCATTACTCTTACCAATATTCAGAAAAGTGTAACTGGTTGTTTTTACAATCAGCTTCTACATATATATATATATAACACAAGATTAATGTATGTGGAGGAAGTGAAAACAGAAACAAAACATAAAAAACGTAGAGAAAGATAGAGGCTCAACATCTATGAGTCAAAGACCTAGAAAGAAAAGAACAATTTCAGAACCAAAAATGGAAGAAAATAAGAAGAAAAAAAAAAGTGGAAGAAATTAAGCCATAGTAACAAGCAATTAAGACTAATGTCCAGGGCCTTTTTTGCTAGGTCCAGAAGCTAGTTTATACGCCAAGCTTCGTGCAAATTGACGAGTGCTGGAGTTGTTAGAAGCAACAGCAAATGTTGCCATTCCAAGAGAAGAATCTTCTCCTTTGAAATCCTCACAACCGTCACCTACCGGTGTCTTTAACACCTCTGATCGAAGAACTCTTCCATGCACAGAACAAAATTGCGATGACACCACAAGCACTGTGATAATCATCACAATCCAAAGACTACTCTTCTTCATCTGCATCTTAGTTTTTCCAAACAAGTACTATTCTTTTGAGTATTTAATTTCCTTCTCTTTGAGCCAAGAAATGTAACAGTGTACGAAGTTTTTGCTCTTGTGTTGAGTTGTGTCCTAAACTATGAGATGCTACATAGTTTATATACAGAAATTTTCTGGCAGAGACAGTGAAGCTATTTCCAAGTGGGGTCCTTAAAAGCTGCAAGATGATTTGACTTTGGCCAACTTCTTATGTATTTCGTGTAAAGCTATTTGAAAATTTATTTGTGTGGGGTTAATTACGGCTTGCCGCAAGGCTCCACCTGCAGAGAAAGAATTGGTTGCTTTGAATTCTTCCAATATTGTTAAAATTTGACTTTACACTGTTACTGATACACTGATGCTACTACTCAAAATGTTAAATTTTCAGAACGTAGATGTCCGGTTTGCAATTGAAATTGCTATGACAAGTATTTTAATACAGATTCAATGAATAGAAACAAAAGTAATAATCTGATCTTTTCTATTCAATGAATAGAAACAAAAGTAATAGGAAGGTTAGTGAAATATAGTCTACTAGCATAAAAACATGCTTTAGCATGTCCACGTTGAATCCATTGTTTCACACGGTTTTTATGATTCTATGGTTTTATGTACAATTTGTTACACCTTGCATGCTCACTACTTTTTTGTAATTTTTTAATGCTTGTGTTCCATTTTTTCATGTCACGATGGTTGAAAAACAATGACAAGGTGGATCTGAAATTTGGTGCCATAGGAAAAGCCACATACACGTTTGGTTGAGCTGTCACCTCCTTTGAGTTCACGGCCGCGGTGCTTGGGGCACCTGAGGTGTAGCTATTCCTATGAAAATCACGCGGATATATGTGTGCTTAACACTAAAAGATGCAGCAAGGCTTGCAAATTTATCGGATCACAATCACAATACTCGAGCTCAAGGGTCCTAACCTAATGTGAGAGACTTAAGTAGTTTCCTATTAGATATTGTTATTACCATTGTTATGATTTACCGTCAAGGGTCTGGATCAATCCATAAATCAATGGTTTTAAATTTGAGTTTTGAATATATGTAATTATGTTAAAAATTTAATAACTCCTCTGTTGAAATTTTTTATTCTAATAATTAATGTGGACTAATATTATAAGATAATTATATTAGTTATTTAGGATTTTATTTTATGTGATCAAATTAAAATTACGAACATCTTATTATGGAATAAAGAGGTTCTAATTGAGAAAGAATCATGAAGTCACCGATTACTTACATATTCATATTTCAATGCATATGTTTAATCAATCATTGAGGATTCAGGTATTTCTAAAATTTTTCTTGATGATCTAACGTAATATGTTCTTGATGATTATTGATATTTTATAAGGATTCTCTAAAATGTAATATCATCAACTTTTGGTGTTTATAATAATTTTATCTAAATTGAGCATGATTGTTTCTGGTTGATAATACTTATATGTGTAAAATAAACCAATATTTTAATTTGTTAGAGACAATCTTTCTCCAAGAATTAAACCTCAATATATCATATGTAAAGAAACTCTAATACAGTTAGGAAAGAGATTTTACATCTAAATAGTTGAGAAACTAAAATGAAAACTAGAACCCTTTCATAAAATTAGAAAAGTAAAATCTTTAATAACAAAAAAGATGTCTTTTTACAGATATAAGGAAAGTAGAAATATAGAGCCTCTGTATTTAAGAGGAAAAAATCATAATCATATTTCTTAAATTTTGAAACACGAGTTAATCTATTTAGTTAAATCTTTATGGATCTAATCAAAATACAGTTCACAACATGGTTGTAAAATTTTAATTTATAATTACTACACCTACCTCTCAAACTTATATAAGAAAAATAAATTAAAGCTAGTCTCACTCCCTATCATTTTTTTAAGATGTTGTCTAAGGAAAGCGTATTGGTTTTAGCCATAGATATATTATTTTTGTACAGCCATATAGATCATAACTAATAAAAAAAAATGGCAGACACCCTATTATCTGTTGCGCGTGTATTAAATGATTAATGTTTTTTCTATCCGGAAACATTAGTGTTATATATATGCATTAGTAAAGTAATTAAGACAAAGCATATCTAGTGTAGCCAGCAAAAACTATGTACTTTTCTAATCTAGAGAAAAGTACTTTATGATACCATGAATCACCAGCCAGAAGAAGAAAAAATCTATCTCTGATTTTAATTTCTTAGTCAAAATCTCACTCTTCTTCTCACATGTGTCCTTAATGTACCTATGCATTGATCACCTTCCTTTACAGTTCAACAATATCCGATTGTAGCTTGCTTTGTAGTTTAGTTTTGTTACAACTTGGAAGAATGTTCACATGAGAAATGTTTTCAATACAAGACTTTTATGGAGGAATGATCCTGGCGTCGTGTGTGTTGGTACATAGCTAGCTCAATTTTGGTAACATACAGATAGAAATTAAGCCATTGAGGACTATGAATTGAAGGACCACGAAATCAACGAAATCAACGAAATCTATTTTCCCTGCTTAATCTGACCTTCGACCTTTCCAGTGCCGCAAAACTTGAATAACAACTCCCTTGCGTTTTATGTAATTCAAAATATGCATACAATCTTCACCTACAAAATTGTTGCATAATCAGGGAACACAACCGTGCCTACCCCCCAAGCTTTTTTTATCTTCTCCTATTCTTTAGAAAGGCGATTTCGAAAATCCGAAAAGGTCTTCGAATTGTTTTATTAATCATATTGTGTTATCAATTTGCAATTGACATGAATATATACTGCGCCAATTGTTATTCTTAGATCATATTGTTGATTGCACTGTTGTTAATTAGGGGCAATCATGCATGCAACTAATACTTGCTTAACTCAGTTACAGTTTTTTTTTTTTTAACCATTGGTATTCTTCCGTTAAAAACCAAGAACTAATCTCTCAAAATATTAAAATTCATTTAAGGATTGATTTCTTCTAATATATACTAACTTCATATTTTAGTCACTTAATTATGTTTTGGGTGACCCATGCTCCCAATTATTTATAACTAACAAACTTTAGTTACATTTTAAGGTGTTTTTGATACTATCACCAATTAAAATTATACTTTTTATCTCACTCTTCTATATAGTTAGGATTTGTATTAAAATTAGTATAAATAATTAGAATTGAACTTCAAAAAAAGAACAAAAGAACGTATCCAAATATTGTCCTCCATGGATACCCTTCATCGCACACAAAAGTCATTTACACAATTCAGACGTAGCACTTGCATCCATAGATCACGTGCAAAAGAAATTAATTGCCACTTGACTCTGAAGGTCCAAATCAACCCAAGCTTCTCGCACAACCTAACAAACCACTCGGCAAGATATTACAAAAGATCACACGGGGGCATTACAATACACTCGAATTTTTTTGCTGGTACAATCTAAAGTCAAACGTTTGAATAGAGCATATCCCAAAATTTCTATTTTCTTGAGCATATATAGGGCAAGCCCTATGCCCTTTTTTTTAATTCAAGAAGCTCTGTATCTTTGTTTTAGTTTAATTTTCGTCTATTTGATCCCCGAGTACTTCTATATTTATATATTTCACAAGTTATTTGTTAAATTATCATATACTCCCTTTCTCTTATAATAATCATCTCAAGAAAAAAAAATTGTCTTAAAATAATAATTATTTTAATTTTTTAATGTAATAATAATTATATTTTTTACTTATATCTTGTATAATATTAATTATATAAGTAAAAATCTAAAACTAAATTAATGATAATAAGATTAATTTTTTAAAATTATTATTTTCTTTTATTTATTTATTAGATTTCATTGGTCTGTATAAAATAATTTGGAAAGATGATTACAATGGAAGGGAGAGACTACCTTATATGAAGAAGCCATTGACTCCACATGAGCCCATATCGTGTTCGAAAATTAAGATGCAATTTATTATCATGTTTAATTTATGAGCCCTTCTGAAGCATGAGATTGATAAACTGGGTTTTTATAACCCGTTGTTTTCTAGTTTACTAAAAGACAAAAGCTTAATGGTACGTCAACGCAATGTGTTTCTTTGGAGGCCTTAAAAATTGTTGTTGTCGACAATAAATAATTGTCAACTATTTCAAGTTGAAGTCATGCAATCTCGTGAGGCTAGTGTAACAATATTTCTTATCAAGGAGTGTTACTAATTAATAATGATTTTTGGTTTTATAAAAGAAGTGGTGATCGAATACAGACAGGCTGGTTAATAAAATAGGCATATGTTATGTACGTAATTAATATACTTTGTGTGACTTTTCTCGAAAAAATATTCTGTGTGTGACTTTGGCTTCTGAAACGTGAATAACTCGTTCTTGTGACTTGTGTGAATCAAAGGGTAGTTGGTGACGTTATTAAATTTCTGAAACAAGTGCTTCCCCATCCAGATCTTCATCTATACTCACAAGTAAAATGTGTAAAGCCCCATACCAGCTAATATAGAAAAAATAATCCGATATTCCTTAATCCTTATCTGATATTTTAATCTTAAACCAAATATTTGATTATTGTTGGAAGTGGATGGGTTACTTGGGTAGATTGAAGTGCTTAAAAAATATGCTAGAATGTGTTATAATTTGTACCAACAAATCCCTGAAGCCGTACCTAGGGTCAGCGCATAATTTGAGCTTGTCTTGTTCTCTATTTCAAAAAAGAAAATGTTGCTTCTATCATTTACTTGGATTAAATCTAATCCAATTAAAATCCTATTAAATATTTGATGAAAATAGGTCGACTTGATTTCTTAATTTAATATTATGGATATTTAAAGTATATAATTTAAAATGTAAATTACAATTAATGTATATTTTAAAACAAATAATATTAATATAAATCTAATACCAAAATATGAATATTGTAAAAAATATTCTTTATTGAAATGATCTAAAATATAACTCAAGTTTATCTTCAAAATATACGAAATATATTTTAGGACAAAATAAGAATATTAAACGAGATGATCATATACATTACTATCAAGATATTGCTTTCTTCGTACAACTTTGTATTATTAAAAAAAATTAAAAATCAAATTTGATAATTAATATAATAAAAAATTATAAAAACGTGTTTAAATAATATAACTCAACGAGTGTAGATATATAGGAATTTATGTAGATACATATAACTTTAGCTATATAACTTTTATACGGTAATTATATAGATTTTTAATAAATGATAATAACTTGTCACCTGTGCCCTTTCTTTTACATATTTTTTATAAAATAAATTATTAAAAAATTAATAAAAAATATAACACTACTACAACTTTAAAGGACCGAAAGAGCAAAATGTTAACAAATAACAAGAATAAGATAAATGATGTTGGTTTTATTTGAAATTATCACAATTTTTCTACAACAAAAAAGATATAAAAACTGCAGGAAAAAATAAATAACGAAATAGAAAGAAATAAAAAAAATAAAGATTTATTTAAAAAGATATTATGAAAACTTAAATCAGATTATGTTATTTTTTAGATGTTCCATCTTTCCTCTTCAATTTCCTCCAATATATAAGTGTCGTATGTTTAGATAAGTATTGGTAAAATTGATTTTTAATATTCATGTTTAAATGATTTTGTATAAAATAAATTTTAAAATAAATTTGAGTATAAATTTTCTGATTTAATTCAAAAATTGCTTAAGCAGTTCATAATCAATTTTAAACGCATTAGAGTAAGTGTCACTAGCAAATAGAACAAACAAATAGTAGTTAACAGCATGTTGCTTTCCTGTTTACACAAAATCGATTCACGTGAATCAGAAGCTAGAAGTACTCATAGCTTCTTAAACATGGAATGTGGAAAGAGAATCATATATAGATCCAAGTTTTTTAATCTTTTCCAAACAGCCACAAAGATCACCAAATCAAGAGAACAAAACGGAGATGAAGTATCTTCCGAGTTTGACCTTGTTCACCCAGCACCATGCACTCTCCCTCGTTATCTTCATTCTTGTCTTGATTTTCTTCACATCATCATTGCTTGCGGAAGCCTCAAGGCCTCAACCGCGAGCGTTTCAGCGTTCACCTGTTTCTGTCCCCATCAACCACTTCCACATGGCTCGAGTTTTATCGGGTCCTAGTCAAGGAGGAATTGGTCATAAACTAATTTCTTAAAATGCTAGCTACATCTTCATTAATTTCAGACAATAACACGATTTCTTCGAGGCTTCTCGATCGTCTTCCACTTTAGTGCTTATGCTTAAAAATCTACCCTCGAGGTGTGATATGGTTGACAGATAGATAACTATTTTTCTTAAGGATGTTGTTAAAGATTGAATTTCCAATCTAATAGAGCATTTGTTGAATTAACATATCAATCTGTTAAATGAATCTTAGTTGTTGTCTTTCTTTCAGCTAGAGATCATACCCAAGTTCAACAAAAGCAAAAATTCTACCATCTGCAATGCATATTTGGAATAGAAGGAACAAAAGGTACATCGTCATGCATGTGAATTTCTTATGTATTGAAGTTTATATACCTCTTGGAATGTCCTTACCTTGTATTGACATTAATTAAACACAGGAAAGGCTATTAATGTCTTATGTTTTAGAAGTAATGATCTGAATAGTGAGTTATGCTTATAACTGGGGACTCTGACGGGGAGATTGTATCGATCACTATGTTTTGACCGTAGGATCGCTGATTGTTTTTAGTTTGTAATGTATCAAGATAGCTGAAAAACATATACTTCTATATGATATTGATAGATATACCAAAGATATTTAAAATTTGTTTTTCTCACATGAAATTAGAAAAATTATAAAGAATGATGCTTGCTGGTTAAGTTTTTCTGTTCTTTTGCATTTGCAGGTCATGGATATCTATATATAGTAGATTTTTAGAAGTTTGTTAAGATACAAGAATGAGAGAGAAGAAATTAGGCTTATTACTGTAGACAACAAACAGCATAAGAGTACAAGAATGTTCTTGCCATGATGATTGTAAATTTGTTCGAACAAAAGTTGTAAAAATAATAATAACAGATACGGGTTTTCTTTTATAACCAAAATCTATTTATAAGAGTGTATGATATATATATATATATATATATATATATATATATATATATGTGTGTGTGTGTGTGTGTGTTCTTGCCTATTTACATCTGAAGAACCGAAAGAATTATCAGGCATCTAGTTACATATATTATCCCAAAAGGAAATAAATCGCAAAGTCTTCTAATTACACAAGACGTGCGTACTGGTCGATCTTCAACTTGAAAATTAACAACTCAACTTTAATACATTGATATGTTGATATATAATAGATTAAAATAACCACGCAACCATGGTATTAGGTAAGGGTTTATTATCTAATCTTAAAACTATAACATTATTTATAATAAGGTGGAATGATCACATATGTTTGAAGACAGCTGCTATTTGGTACGAAACTTCGCTGCACGAATAGCACGAGCAGTAATATCGGACAGTTAACCTTTTTTAAAAAGATATTGATTGAAAAAGAAAGCAAATAAAAAAAATGGAATTTGATGAACTGTTCGTGTAGTTTTCACGAAAAATATTTGGTACCTTCCAGCATTTTCCATGTTTTAAATATGTTATCACGCGTGGAGTGTCCTTTCTTTCTCAAATTGACCTGTCTCACCTAAAATATCTTAACAAACTTATCCTATTTGTGTTTCAAAACCTAGAGCCTTATTTATTATTCTAAGAGTATATATATAACAGTGAATGTGTTTTATTTCCCTTCCTTAATACTCCTTCTAAATTAAATAAAAAGAGAATTATTTGTACCAAATCAAATGCGAGCTTCTTTTCTTCCTTCATCTAAATGACGCAGATGTAGAAGAGTGTGAGCTAAGAGGTGTACATACTTTAGCTTGATAAGCATTAATTAAAAATAATGGTCTGACTTAATCAACTTGAGAATTTGCCCCACTTAATTAACTATCGATAGAACTCAGTATGCTTCCACTTCTAAAAAATTTCAGAAAGAGAAAGAAAAAGAAAAAAGTAAGGAAGCCATAAGCTTACCTAGTGAGCATGCTTCGCGTGCAGGGTGCATCTAACGCAAAGAATTGTTATAATTCAAATTTCACAAAAAAAGAAGAGAATTGTGCGTTATTTCAATTGAATATTAAGGAGTCTAACTCTTCAATAACAAAATGAATAGCTAGTCATCAATAGAAAAAAAAAACTGCAACACAAATATTAATAACCAATATAATGCATGTCACATTTCTAATTTTAATATACAGATATCATTTCACGCACTCCAACGAATGATTAAAGTTAACAAAAATTATGCATAAAAAAAACAACATGTGTACCAAAAAAAATTGAACAAAAATTACCGGTTACATTCGTTCTTCGCTTTTCTATGCAATGATGAGTGGAAGGCCATTTAATATAATTATATACTAAAAATTAAATTTAAGACCATTACTTAAATTACATCAATCACATATTATTTGATCTACCCGCTAGATACCCATCATTATTTATCTCTTATATATAAGTGGTGACTTGTGTAAAATTAACAAGTATGGGTTAAAACAACTCTTAGATTATTATGCATTTGAACATGCTATCAATGACAGTACTTTGATTGAAAGTTTTTTTAAAACATTTTTCTTAGAATAAGATTACTCCCGATCAAGGTGAAGACATGCACGTGCTATACGCTGTACAGAGGCGGAATTGAAAGGGGATGGGATTTCCTTTGTTTTTAGGCAATGAGACTTCTCAAGAGAACATGAAATATCATAAAAGTGATAAAAAAAGACAAATGTTCTGAATTTTCTTGTTTAATTTCATTATATTCTATAGTTATAATTAGAGAAAAATATAGCATTCCAGAGTCTGCCTTCCTATCTATGTAAATTACACGTTATTACTTATTACGAATATAATGTCAATGTTAGGGTGAAGATAAAATATAATATCTGTTTTCGTACTAAAATAAAAAAACCCAGATTCAAATTCATACTTGTGTAAATAACATCTTTAATATGTGTATCTTTATTTATTGGGTACTTATTTTGTTGGAATATTTACTGGGTACTTACGTGCAGGTTGCTATCTCTTTTTAGTTGTTGCTATTGTTAAGCACCTTATTAATATTCTGCTTGATCTTTGCACTCCTCGTGACAAAGCCTTGCTTTTAATCTAAATACTCTTTTGCTGTGCAAAAAAAATAAATTGCCGGGTAACTTTAATATATAACATTTCTAAATGTATTTATTTCATAAACTATGTCATTACAATGTACACTCAAAAAAAAAAAAAACACCATTACAATAACAACATTGATGATGAAAAACAAAAAAAAAATATCACCGATCAAAACTTGCCTTTGTGGGCCAAGGTAATACTCAATTAGATTCATACTTATCATAAAACTATTAAATTATGTTCATTTTTTCATTCCTGTGAGTAAATTAAGAAATATAATCTAATATTTTATCTTAATTAATCATATAAACATAACAAAATTCTCGTAGGTATATTTTATCACATTAAATATGATTAATCACAACTAATATTTTTAAATGTGATTTTTTTTATACTTAATATATAGACCTAATTAATTAAAGATGTTGTGGCTATTCTTTAATTAATTAAATTATATTAATCACTTAACATTAATTCTTAATAAGAACTAAATATTTACATAATATTATAAATAATGTAAATAAATTGAATAACATTGCATAAAAATATTCAAGATAACTTCACATGTATAAAATCATAAAATCATACACACAAAACTTCAAAAGTAAATAAATAATATATGCATATGATTATCCAATATTTAAAACATATAGGCTCTTAACCATTAAATTTAATGTGCATAAATTATTTAGTTTAATATTGCATATAAATAATTCAAACACACTAATATGTAAGTTTACCCTTTCAAAAAGTTTACGCTTTTAATATTTAAAATATTAAACTCACTTTCAAGAAGGAGAGGATCCAGAATCTTCCTTCCTCTTTATTTTATTTTAATATATATATATATATAAAAGTTTACGCTTTCAAACTTCTTTTTTAGGCTTTCAACCGTGTCATAATGTATCTTATTCTAAAGAACCATTACACTATTCATCTTTCTTCTCTACTTTTCTTTTCATATTTAATATAGCAGAACAATGTTACCCCATATAATACCAAAACAAAAGCAAGACAGAGGCATTTTAAGGCTCTGATACTAAATGTAAAATCTATACATACTGATCTAAACATGCAAATGAATTTAAGTCATATTCAGATCAAACAACGGAAGCTAAAAAAAGCACAAGCATACCTGCAGCCATTGCAGATCAAACACGAAGTGGCGCAAGTAGGAACCCAAAGGTAACTTTGTTTTTTCATACTCTTACTCACTATCTGAATAAATGATCTATTTTAATGAATAGAGAAGTAGGTTTCCTGATACAAAACTAAGAACACCTCATCTTATGTATAGAGTTTGTCTATCACAGAGCTCAACCGAGTTGTACTAGAACGTGGATTTGAAGATAGAGATAGGGATGTGAGTTTGTTATTGAACGTGACAGAGATGAGGATTGAACGTGAGAAAAATAGACCAGATTTAAGAAATAAATTCCCAAAAATCCCGCAACGAAAAAAAAGAATAGTAGAAGGAGAACATGGACCGATCCGAACATTCCATCATAATATGTGTATCTTTATTTACTGAGTACTTATTTTGTTGGAATATTTACTGGGTACTTACGTGAAGGGTTGCTATCTCTTTTTAGTTGTTGCTATTGTTAAGCAACTTATTAATATTCTGCTTGATCTTTGCACTCCTCGTGACAAAGCCTTGCTTTTAATCTAAATACTCTTTTGCTGTGCAAACACAATAAATTACTGGGTACTTACCCAACATGCTGTGTTTAAGTGTTTACCCCTAACCCTTATTTAGCCCAATTACCCGCAACAAATGTACAAGAACTAGCTCTGGAAATAAAAAGTAGCACATAGCACAAACTACATTACATATCTTTTTTTATATACATAGGAATTTGAATACAGTATGAAAAAAATTTATAATATTCATGTATTCTATTTAATTAATTGAATTAGATTTCTTTTGTGGTTGCATGCCTTTTAGTTCCTACCAAAGGGCAACAGGAACTGTCCATAATGGAAATCCGCTTATAAGAACACCAGAAAAATAAAAATAAAAAATTGGTTAATGTAGGGGTTTCAATGCATTGTATCAACGGAGGAATAACCTAAAGTTACAAGTTGAGAGGTTCATGTACCTTCATTGAATAAACCAATAATATACTGCCATATGTACAAAATGTTTTTAACTTTTTTATTTTAATATTTTATTTTTAAAATTGAGTTCATAAAAGTTACATATTTATAAAATAGCCCAATGAACTAGTTTGCAAAATTTAAAAATTTCATGTATTTTGTTCCCTACGTACTGTGTTCAATTCATTGTTTTCCCATTCTTTGTCAAGAAAATTGAACCTAAACTTGTGCCACAACTGACAGCTTCAATTCATCTTCGTCACTTAAAGCTCTTATTGCAGTTTTTCAATTCTTTAAAATTTAAAATGTAACCACCTAACTACTTCCAATTCAAACTGCAATAGTATTTTATTAAACTTTCATGTATTATCAATATAAAGAATGATTCCAAGTATACTTTTTAAAATAATTATTAAAAAATAATAAACTTAGCATATATAATAATATGTGATTGAATAATAATATATAAAAAATCTATACTATAATTTATGTTAATTAAATTATTTTGGAATATTTTTTTATTAGACCATGCATGTGAATATTTGTTTAGATGACAATTAACTATGCGTATATTATAATTAAATTAACAACAATTGTTATTTAATGACTTCTATTAAAAATTACTTGTCATAGTACCATATTAATCAATTTGGAGTTCAAAAAAAAATGTAGATCAATTTGCTTAACTACTCTCTTTTTTTGACAAAAAATTGCTTAACTACTAACTGCTACTATTGTGTAACTTTTAATTGACGCAAAAAATTATTAATTCGAAGGGTGATGAGTCATATCAGCGTTGAAAACTCTGTTCCCATTGTAAAGTGTTTTCTATATGTGTCGGTATTCAAGCCAAATATACTAGAATAATTGATGGCAAAGGACAAAAGTTGAAATAAAAATAAAAGGCAAGCACCCTTGATGTGGTCCCATTGAGGGTGGAGATAAAAACAAATAACAGGAGCTCATGACAAATTCCTCAATTACTCAGAAGAATCAAAGGATTTCGAAGAAGAAAAATAGTTTAAAAATATATTTTAAATTCTCATAAATATAACTATTAAACTTTAATGTTCCATTTTTTTCTTGCTAGTTTTATCTTTTATAAATTTTACAACACTTCTCATCATGTAATAATATTATTGATATAAGGGATAGTTATTTATATTTTTTAAAATTCTGACTTTGAGTATAAATTATGTTGGTAGAAAAATATTCAGCATGTGTTTACGATTCTTAACGCGGATTAATATTTTTTTACTACGAATATTTACCAGCAAGACAGTAGTAAAAAAAATTATATTTAATAATAATATAATGTTATCTGCGTATGAAAAAAACAAAAAGCAGAAGAATCAAAGGACATTTCAGATTTGAGAAACAGGAACAGCTGCTCCTCCTAAGTCCTAAATTTAACTTGTTTCCACAGAACAAACATCTCCGCATTCACACAATACTCACAAATCCCATTGCATTATCACCTTCCTCAATCACAAAAAAGCCTTTCTTATTTCTTATTCTCCGCTTGCAATCACCAACACAGCAAAGATGAATAACAGGAACACGAAAAAGGCAAAGCTTATTATTAAGGAAGAGGAAGATGAGACACGTGGCGGAAGCGTGTACTTAGACGACAACGTTTTGTCCGAGGTGCTTCGGCACGTGGACGCGCGGTCGTTGGCGATGGCTGGGTGCGTGAGCAAGCAGTGGCAGAAGATGGCGCGTGACGAGAGGCTCTGGGAACTGATCTGCACGAAGCAGTGGGTAAACACAGGGTGTGCTGAGCAACAGCTACGATCGCTGATCCTCGCCCTCGGAGGCTTCCGTCGCCTCCACGCGCTCTACCTCTGGCCTCTCTCCAAGCCCCACGCGCCTCCCAAACCTCTTTGGGGCAAGGACGAGGTCCACCTCTCCCTCTCCCTCCTCTCTATTCGTTACTTCGAGAAGATGAATAATTTCCTTAGCACCAAAAAAAACACATGACTTTGTCTGTCTCTGGCGGCAAATTTTAATTTGGTTAGTTTTTTTAGAAATGTCAAAATCTTGCTTTCCTTTTCCTTCACGTTTTCCCAATTATTGAGGCAATCTTATATTCCTTTTATTTGTTTTTGCTTTTTTGGCATTGTTTCAGGTTTGGCCTTTTTGTGCGATATTTTATTTTCGGTTTTATTAGCTATTGAATGCAATTGAGCTAAGCTGGTTGTGTAAATTGAGAAATTAATGAATTGTCCAATATGGACGTAGCATTATAGTTTGAAAAAGAAAATTCTTAGGTTGATTAATTTTACTATACCGTATGAAATCCCTGTGTGATACAATGTTTAATGAATTGAATTGAATTGAATTGGTTATTTTGTGTGGTTTGCAAAATAGTTTAGCGCTTGGATATTATGTGGTTGGAAAGACTAAAAAGAGATATTTATTAGTTTTTTCGTTTCAAAATAATTGCTATATTGATTTATTTTATATACAGCACTGAAAAATAATAAATAAATAAGAATAATAATTTTATATTATTAATAATCGTTAATATTATAGAAATATAAATAAAAAATAGTTAATATCACGTTTAAAAGTTAAATGGACAATTATTTTAAAATAATTTTTTTCTTATATAATAATTATAATGGAACGAACGAATTGAATTATTCTCTAGGGAAGGGGAATAAGAATTGGGAGTGGGAATGGAATTAATGAGATTGAGAAGGGATGGGGTTGTTCATTGCTGTGATTTTGTGACGGATAGAAGGGGACAAAAGCAAAGGGCTTTGTTGTAATAAATGTCTGGGTCTGCCTAAGTTTTTCTGGCATTATTGTCGAATGGGTCCTGCAAAAGCCATTTTTTTTTTCTCAAGGCACGAGGTTTGTCGCATCTGTGCGCACTATTCTGTGTTCCGTATGCTGAACTATCTTTCGGCTCTGGGTTTGTGAAGAACATTGACCGTTTTGGACGAATACCAAGTTTTTCTTCTTTTACTCTTTCCATTTTTCTCTGATTTTTTTTTAAGGACGCCAACACCATACAGTTTTTCTGATTAACCCATTTTAGCGCTAATTACTAATGAACTGTTTATGTTTGATTTAGATAGCAATGAAGACAATGATGAGTGAAATATTTTTCAAAATTATTTTACATGAAAAAAATTGCTTTTATTTAATTGCGTAAAAAGCGGGGGGAAAACATATGTATAAATTGAGATAAATATTTTAAATAATAAGATATAATAAAAACATGGATTTTGAGAAAAATATTTTAAATAATGAATAAGATATAATAGAAACATGGATTTTGTCTTTATATTCTTCTCTCCTTTATTTTTCATCCAATTTCATATGAAATATACACTGAACGTGTTTGGTTTCATTGCATGAAGTATTATAATTAATTTTTCTCCCATCAAATGTGATTTTAGAAAAGATACATATATTTTTACTGTTAGATAAAATTAATTTTTGCTCTAGATCTTAATTTAACTACAAGTGACAAAAACTAAATAAAGTTTATCGATAAAAATTATCTAAACATAAATTAATTCACGTGAAAAGCAATTTTAACCAAAAAAAATTCAAAATCAATTTGTAAAGGTTCACCCAACACACACTGAACTCCCAGACGCTGAAACAAATGTTCTTCCAACATAAAAAAACAAACAAAGCATACAAAGTATTACAACTCAAAAAAATTTGTGTTCTTGATTTCAAAAACTTGTGTATGATTTTTTATGGCCTAATCTGCTCAATCGTGTAAGAACCAATTGAAGGAAATGGCTAATAGCAATTTGTACTTTAACAGAGGAATGAAAGAAAATGTTGTTTTTGGAGAGAAAGAGAGATTAATAAGAGTGTAGTGTATTATTAAAAAAATCTCTATATCAAGTGTTACAACACAATTCCTTTTATACAAATCAAAAGTATGAGGTGTGACTTCCTTGGTTCGTGCATATGCTTGCTAGTTACTCCTACTACAAAGCTAAGGTCAAGTCTTGAATTGCAAAGGTACCTTAGTGAGCCAATGAGTTGCTTGTAGTGGGTAGGATTCACCCTTTCTTCATCTTCAGTGTCTTCCTTCCTAAAGTTTAATTCAAAAGGAGTAATTGTGTGATTGTAGTCCATCATTTTGAACCACTTTAGCATATAAGTGGTATACTTCCTTTGATGCATAAGGATTCCCTTATCAGTGTACAAAAATTCCAAGCCAAGGAAATATGTCAATATCCCAAGGTCAGTCATTTCAAACTTGTTCTTCATCAACTCCTTGAATCTTCCAACCCCACTTGGAGTCACTTCCACTCACCAATAGGTCATCTACATAAAGGCAAATCAGTACTCAATTTGATTCAAACTCTTCCTTGTAGTACACTCCATATTCAATTGGGCACTGTTTGAATCCATGCTTGATCAGAAATGAATTGATTTTCTGATTCCAACATCTAGGTGCTTGCTTTAGGCCATATATAGCCTTATTTAGCTTGAAGACTAGCTTCTCTTTCCTTTTTATTTCAAACCCAGGTAGTTGAGTAACATATACATCTTCATTAAGAGATCCATTCAGGAAAGCAGATTTCACATCTAAGTGATACACAAACCAATTTCTTTTGCTAGCTAGAGCCATAGATAGTCTGATTGTTTCAATTCTGGCCACCGGTGCAAAAACTTCTTTGTAATCTATTCTAGCCTTTAGCAGAAATCCTTTAGCCACTAACCTGGCTTTGTGCCTGACCACTAATCCATTCGAGTTTAGTTTGAGCTAGAAGATCCAATTCACCTCAATTGGTTTCTTCTTTGGAGGTAATTCTGTCAGTTCCCATGTATGATTCTTCTCTATTGATTGTAGCTCTTCAATCATAGTTTGTTTCCAGGTTTGTTCTCTAGTAGCTTCTTTGAAGTCTACAAGTTCAATATCAGCAAGTAAAGCAAAGTGAATTAGATCACCATCATCTATCACAACATTATCAGGAAGCATTTCAAACTGATCAAATCTGGTTGACATGTGCCTATCTCTCAAATCAGGAAGCACTTTAAGAGGTCCTATTTGGATAAGTTCTTCCATACACACTAGGACAAGAAAATAAAATTTGAAGATTATATGCACAAGCTAGTTTTAGCTTATGGAAGAAGCTTATTTTATTTTGTTTCTTGTTGTTTTATTCCCTTGTAAGCACTTATGAGAAACTTATCCAAACAGAATCTAAGGATAGACTTTCTCACATTCAAAATCCCTACATGTTTTTTTCTTCCATCTGAGCACAATTGAATAGTTACAACATGAATGTCTAATTTGATTCATTTCATTGCAAAAGACTATTCCATCACGTTATCCTAATGTACATAAGACATTAGAAAGTAGCAGAACATCAATTTTTATTTTTCTATATAAATTGGATAGTACAATCTTACTCATACGGTCACTTGATTTCAAAAACAGGTTTCAGTGGTTCCTATTGGAAGCACAAGTTTCAGCAATACCGCTTGGATAACGGAAGCAGGAAGTTATTCCGAAGCAAAAAACTAAGTGTCTATAGTGCTTCACATTGGTAAAGAGTAGCGAAACACCATACTTTTTACAACAATCTATGACATCCTGGTCTCTGATACTCCCACCTGGTTCTGTAATAACACTGATCCTGCTGTCACATGCTTTTTCCACAGCATCTTCCATGCTGTTTATAAATTAAGTTACATCCTTGTTAAAGAAAATAAACAAAAAAGAAAAGGCAATCTATCTCTTTATCTAATATCTTTCTAATTTGCTTCCATTATAGATTATTTAACAATTTATCATATTATTTCCTTATAGTTTGATAAGAACTGAAAATGTTTATTTCCTTACAACAGGAAAAATCCTCTAGCACAAACATTCAGTAACATAAAGATGAAAAGAAAGAAAGATATTAAGGGACTGCAATAAACAATCTCCACCCTGGCCAAAGGCCACCACCATCTTTACCCTGAAAACTTCCCCTCTCCACAGCTTCTCACAGGACACTACACCCTCCCTATATAAACATTCTGCTTTCTACCTGCTAGAAATCTCTCCATTTACACACCACCAGCTGTCTATTTGGTTATGCTAAGGAGCAGTTTAAGGTAATGAGTGTTAATTCTTGTAACATTTGTAAATATCACAGAAAGTCTGACCTCATAGTCTAGGTAGCTCAGACTTGTAGGGCTAGTATAGGTAGCGCGGGAAGAAGAAAACGTAAATTCAGGATTTTGAAAAAAAAAAAAAAAAAAGTGGACGAAAGCACGTGCAATTGGACGCACAAGCACCCGTGCGAAATGTGAAAAGCTAAGAGCAAGAGGAAGAATTCTGAAAGAAAGAAGACCAAAAAGGTGAAACGCAAAACCAAAAGGAAAATTGATTATTTTATTGATAAAAATTCGAGAAAGCGTAACGTGTGCACAAGTGGTAGTTCTTTTGTTACTAAGAAGATATAGATTACTACTGTTTAACAGGAAAAAGCACTATTTGATTGATTATCATCCTTTACTTCTGTTCTGAGGTTCTGTACAGTGCCAAAATTATTACCTATTTTTTACCCTTAAGTAAAGGGAAATTAAACTTAAAATTTAAAGTTAACTACAAAATAAAATAAAAAATTGAAAAAAAAAAACACCGTTTCCCATTCTCGGTTCTCACTTTTCTCCTACTCTTGTGATTCATCATCATTCTTGTGCCAGTTGGCTTGATTCGAATCTCGAAACGACACCGTTTTCTTTTTCTTCACTCGATGTTGCTAATTCCCATGCGCTTCACCACCGCGTTCCCAATCGCTTCGGTTTGCATTCTGAACCCATTCTTCTGTTCTTCCATCCCTGACATGTAACTCCTCACTTCCTTTTTTATCATCTCTTGCATCACTCTCAAGAACTCCGCGTTGAACATTTGCTTCCCTCGCTCCTCCACCGTCTCCGCCGGCAGTGGCAGTGGCGGCGGCGGCGGAGACACTGGTTGAGGTACAGTGAACCCAGGGAGAGACAAACTAAGTGACGTGGCTGGATCGGGAGCGGAAGAAGCAGTTTCCATGAGATTGGGCATGTAATGGGCCGAAGGTGAGGGGTTTGACAGAGCGGGAAGGCCCGGATCGCTCAAATCGGAGACTGATGGGCTGGCAGGGTTCAAGTGGGCCGGGCCGACGCTGTTGGATCTTTTAAGAGGCTGACGATGCGTGACGACGTCGTCGTCACTAACGGCGGAGGATTTTCTCTTGAGAGTGGAATTCCAGTGGTTTTTGACGGCGTTATCGGTGCGGCCGTTGAGCAGGCGAGCTATGGTGGCCCACTTGTTGCCGAACTTGGCGTGGGCCATGATGATGGCCTCGTCCTCCTCCTGCGAGAAGGGGCGATGGGCCACCTGCGGCGAGAGCTGGTTGCACCACCGTAAGCGGCACGATTTCCCGGATCTCCCCGGAATGGACTTGCTTATCACCGACCAGTTTCGAGGCCCGTGGGCCTGAACCAGCGCCCGCAGGGCCTCGTCCTCTTCTGGGCTCCATGGACCCTTCACCCTATCCATTTCTCTGCTTTTTCCCGATGATGATACCATCAATAACAATAACAAAATAGTATCATTAAAAAATAAAAATTGTGAGAGAGGGAGGAGGAGGAAGAAGAAGAAGTGAGCGAGGTGTGTTGTTTTGTGGTTTGGTTATGACTCTGAGAATGAGGAGTGGGGAGAGAAATAAAAAAAATGTGAAAGGCGATAAGGATGACTGGATGGACCGGTGGATGTGACCGGTTGGCGAAGCAGTTACTTACTAGCATACAGCTGGCAAACCAACACGCGTGGGAGTTGGAGGCTCTTGACGGTTACACGTAAGATCACGCAAACGGTGCTGTGTTAGTTATTATTATCGATAAAGCAGTAACTAATTAACTAATCCTCTTCCGCTGGTTGCTATAATTAAACTCCATTAGATTAGATAGTATTAAATTAAAATTATTATGATATGTTTTCTATTATTAGTATTTTTTTCATTTTTATTTTATTTTTTTAATTTTAGTATCGTTAAGTTGACTTTTTCTAATTTTGATGCTTTTGTAAGTTTTTTTTTTAATCTTTGTTGTTTTTAGTGCTTCAAAAATTTTAATTTTTTATTTTTAGTTCATAAAAATTTATGTTTATAAGAATCAAAATTAAAAAAAATATATAAATTTACAGACATAAAAATAAACAAAATATCCTATAAGATCAAATTTTAACAAATACAAACTTAAAAAACTAAAATAAAAAAAATGAATTTATAAAATTTGAAAATACAAAAAACATTAACTTACCTATCCGAAAAAAAAAAACATATTCAAATCTTAAGAAAGAAGGCAACCAATAGCTAAGAGAATCCACGCATCCATTAACGAATATCTCCTCTTTATTGACTATGACAGTTAGTTGAACCGTTGCTGAATCTAATCTTATCTTTAATTAAATCCGAGACAAGAACGGTAACTCCATTTTCCAGCAGTACCTTGATAATAATAAAAAAAACTAATGAATGAATTTTAAAACCATATGGTACTACTAAGTACTAAGGAGTACTACTAAGAAACGAAGGAGAGAAAATAAATAGACATAGGGAACAGAGTAGACATCTAGATTGGTTTGTTCACTTATTGCATAAAAAATTATACGGGTTGATTTAGATTAAATAACCTCCTAGAGTTATACACTAAACAGGAAATATTTTTTATTATTCAGTCATTGTTTCTATTTTTAAAGTATATATGATTAGTTTTAAAAGATAAATACATACCAATTTAGGTTCTAAAAAATTATTAATGATTGTTTAGTTTTTTAAAATAAATGAAGTTAGTTCGTTTTTTTCGGTGATCAGATCAAATTTTTACTTTTAAAACTCGACGGTTTTTGCTGGAAGATAACTACTTATAGTTACAGATGAAATCTAAAATTAAACATTAAGTTAATTGGCCGCTTTTAGATTTCTTTTGTGTTAAAATACAATAAGAAATCGTTAATATTAATGCCTAAGACTGATTTTCATTATTAAAAGTCGGAAAATTGTTAAGAAATAGTTATTATACTTTCCCCTTTGAGATGTATTGGATTTTTTTATTAATTTTAATTGTTTAAAATTAACCCTGAAGGTTGATATTTTGTATGTTCAAAAGGAAATATGAAATGCTTAATCATTATTAACTCAAATTTATTTAGGCTGATTAACTTATGTAAGTCTATCTACCAAAAAAAAACTTATGTAAGCCTCACTTTTTGTTAAACGGGTGTAATTCATAATTGTAACATCTAATAAATTTCGGGTAATAAATAAAAGTATGTGTATTAAGAGCATGTTGCTAATTAACATTCACACACAAAATAGAGCATATTGCTAACCAATAAAGCTCAAAATAATTAAATAGTTGAGTTTTCAAACATGCAGATTAGTGTTTAATTAATAATTACGTAGACAGAAAAGCTTTGTTGAAAGAGATAAAATTTATTTCAACGAGCTTTGTATTAGTGAAAAGATTATAGTCTTTAATTATTGGCTGGAAATACCTTAAATAACACAAAAGAATGTATAACTATTAGTTAGAGAAAACAATTTTCTCATAAGAAACAATTCTTATTTAATAATTAGTCTTATAAATGTTTATTAGATTTGCAAATTTGAAAGAAAGCAATAAATGTCAGAGGTTTAAAATATGTTCTTTGTTAGCTTAAGGGAAATGATATCGTACCTTGTAGTTTTAAAAGATGAGTTGATTTTTGTATGGTGGTGTTCTGTGTTCATTAATGGTTGAGTGTTTACCTACAAAAATTTCAATGTCTAAGTCAGGGATGTTACGTACAAGAGCTTCAATGTCCTGGTCAGTATATATCGAAGTTAAGAGATAGTATATAAAATAATAATGACCTTTCTCAAATTAATCCAAAGTATTTATGCATGATTTGTTGACCTTATTCAAAGTATTTAATCAAAGTTACACGGATTGAAATTTGAATGTAAGTTTGTTACCCCCGCGAGTGCAAACTCTTTATGGTAGGTGATTGAATTTGTTTAAAGATTAACACCTAATGGAATCATTAATCAATTATAGATTCCAACATAGGCTCAGTATTTCCTAAATAAAAAATTTAGTTATCATTCATGTTTGGATTCCAGTCAAATATTTTAAAAGCATCACAAAATTCTAAATTGTGCGAACGTAAGATGATAAAAAGGAATTATCCTTATTTATCAAATGTGACTAGAGCCAAGGTCTCATACTCAACTATTATACTATGATCAATCTATTATTCTTTAATGTTAGTCAATCTCAATAAAACGATATCTCACCAAATGGCATATAGCTCTTCATGCATTAAGTCTTGCGGCTCAATGCTTTGGGGTGAGTCGATCCTCCACATATATAATTGTCTCCAAAAGTATATAATTATAATAGTAATTTTTTTTTTGCAAAATTACAAATTTGATCCTCTAATTGTCTCCTATTTTAATTTTAATCCCTCTTTTATATTCAGGCACATAATTTTTTGTCTCCACCTCAGATTTGGACGTTGATCATTAAAAATGAAAGTTGACTGTCATGTATTACGTTTTAATTTGTTTTTATACAGATATATCATTTTAAAAAAAATTACATTTATAAACCAAATGATTTCTTCATCCCCTCCGACATCGTTGGTGGCGTGGTGCCTAACCAGATAGGCTTCATACCATAGCAGAAATGTGTAACAACAGAAAACAACAAGGTAAGTAGCACCCAATCTCATTCCCTTTGCAAGCTCAGTTTTGTAGCCAATCTTTTGTGCGATCCTCAAGGCTATTGAATAAGACTGCAATGCTCTGAACTTCCCAACAAAGGCTAACACTACCCGGATTTGCGCAACCGTCTACAATGCACAAACAATGAGATAGGTAATGCAATGCCAATTCAAATAAAATGCAATTAACAAAGTTTCTTAACTTTGTTATACTCTAAAGTCTCACATGTTCCACAACGTTGCCAGCTTGAGAAAGAGCTTCCTAGCTCTTGCCAGAGAGCTTAGCCAAGGTGGCAGTGTGAATGCCTCAAATCACAACTATCATAAGGACAACAACAAGAGTCCCCAAAGCCAATTGCCACACAACAATGAAACCCACAACAAAGCCAGAAAAAAAGATGGACATGTAGTGAATGAAATTCCCCAACTGCAAAAGAACCATAAAAAAAATGAAAATTGTGAAAAACTAGTCCAAATCTAGTAACAGAAAAAAAAAAAAAGAACTTATTGAATATGGTATTGCTCTTTCTCACCAATGGCATTCTAGACCATGACAACAATGGTATTGATGGCGAAAACCACGTCGGATGTCTGAACCTCGGTGTCAAAGAACCGAATGTCCCGAGTCAACGTAGCCTCCAGAACCTAGGTGTCGGAGGGGATGAAGTAATTTTCTTTAAAATGACGCATCCATATACGGACGAATTAGAACGTAACACGTGATAATCAATATTCGTTTGTAACGGTCAACGTCCAAATTCGGACTGGAGGACAAAAATGGCGTGATTGGATATAAAAGGGGATTAAATCTATGAATAAATTTAAAGGAGAACTAAAATCAAAATTAAAAACAACTAAGGGATCAAATTTACAATTTTACCTTTTTTTTTTTAATACAAAGTACATAAGAATTGTAAAAAATATTCATACTAGTATGTATTAAGTAATTCTTTAAGGAAATGTCTCTTTGACATAAGATTTTATTCATATTTATTTACCACTTAAAAATTAAAAACTATTAAATATTACTTAGTTTTTATTAATATTTTACACATTTATCATAATATAATAATGATAATAAAATTATCTTGAGAAATTAAAATTAATTTTTAACATACATAAAATACTAA
This sequence comes from Glycine soja, assembly GCF_004193775.1. Classification (NCBI taxonomy): domain Eukaryota; kingdom Viridiplantae; phylum Streptophyta; class Magnoliopsida; order Fabales; family Fabaceae; genus Glycine; species Glycine soja. The sequence continues at coordinate 7,735,685 of NC_041015.1, read as the reverse complement.
TATACTTTTTAATCTGTATATTATCTTCTTAAACTCACAAATAAAACAGGAAGAAGAAGAAAAAAAAACAGAAGTACTAGTGTAAATACCAACTTGTCTTGAGGATATGGTCCTTTGACTCCTTTCAGGTTTGAGAACTAGGAAGGAACCCACCGAGAAAGTCAGAAGCATTTTCCGTAGTAGGGAATGGATCTATAAAGGAACCCTCAATAATTTAATGATTATATTTTGAGTAGTAGTTTAAATGTTTTTAATTACTGATCATTTTAAGTATAATTTTTATAATTATTATTATAAAAAATTATAAACTTAAGATTCATATTAATTTAAAATTGAATCATAATATACAAAATTTCACATCATCGGTAATTCTAACTAAATTTTTTTATTCTATTGTTTTCATTTTTCAAAGAATATAAATTCTTGTTTTTCTCATTAAAATTAGATAAATTATTATGTCTCTCATTTGATTTCTCGTTGTAACAAAAAACAATTTAAGTATTTTATAATTCTTTTCATTTTTCATACAGTTCCTCTGTTACGTTTTTATTAATTCTATAAATCAAACATTACTTTTTTATTTTCATATATTTTTACATATTAACAACAAGTTTTAAGAATGGAAGATTAAATAAAAAATTCGTAATATTCAAAAATTTCGTTTTATTTAATTTTTTAAAGTTGTACTAAAATGAATTAAAAATTATGTTAAAAACAAGTTACTAAAAGAGAAGACATTTCTAAAAACATGTAACAAGAAAGAGAGAGAAAGGTAAGCCATGAGCTGTCTTAGAAAAGGACAAGTTGAACTGTTGAAGTAGCACAATCTGGGGATGAACGCTACTAATATCCTGTCACTAAAATCCAGCCTGTCATAACCCAAAAGTCACACTCCTAACACCCTTCTTCCCCCACATTACCCTCACTTTGCAGTTCTTGTTTTATTAACCTTTAAAATTATGTGGATTTCTTAAATTTATCTAGGAACATGTAAGCATTATATTACGGGTTTTTTTTCATTATAAAAAATATTAATATTATATATATTAGACTAAATGTTTTTTGAAAATAACCATTAAATAATTTTTCATTTTTTGAATTTGTTATATATTACTCCTCTAGAATCATTTATCAACAACAAAAATTATTTTTTTCCCTTAAATATAAGTAAAATTTAACTAATTTTATCTTATTTAATAATTTTTTTAAAAATATTTTTTATTTAATAAGGTTAAAGATTTTTTTATGCTTGGTATCAAATTTTAGTGAAAGGTAGTTTAGAAGAAGAAATATTTTTGTTTTTGAAATTAATATAATTTAATGAAATTTATTTATTTTTAATAAGTGAGACAGGAGAAAGTGCGTGTTGGAGTAAATATAATAGCTTTCTCAAACAAAATTTTATTTATAACCTTTTATCACGATCCATAAACAAATAATGAAAAGCTCTTTCCCTAATTAAAATGATTAGATTTTGCTAGGTCAATAATGAAATATTTTTACTGATGTAATTTTTTGCTCTAAATAATTAACGTAAAAGATATTTGTTTTCTTTATAAAATATGGGGTGGAGGCTCGAAATGATGGCATGGGGATTGCTAAGTGCATCTTCCCATCTTCTCCTGCAGTTGTGGTGTATGTTGATGGCAGTCGTGTTAGGGTTATGTGGCTCGTCGGGGGTGACAAATCAAAGCTGCTAGTGATTTAGTACATGTTTTAGTGAGTCTTCTTAAAATTTATTTTAAATCAAATTGATTTTGTGAATTTAATTTGATTAAAATTGATTTAAAAATGATATGATTTATATTTGGATGCTTTCATTATAAGATAATTTAAGACAGAAACTATTCAAAGTTATCTCAGTTTGAAATTAATTTTAAGGTTTTTGAAAAATGAAATGAAACATTTAAAATATATTTAAAATCATTTCCAATCCAAAATCAATTATCTAACTAGATACACACTTATTTTGGCCTTAATTTAGCCTGGGAGAGAGGTTCCCTTAAATGTACATAGTCTTACCATTAATGAAATAACCGTTGAGAAAAAGTTGAAAGAAAGAAATTAGAAAAATAGAATAAGAAGACAAAACTACAAAAAAAAAAAACATATATTAAAAGGGAAACAATTAAAGAATTAATAATCCTTTTTAAGAAAATCATGGAAAAATATATTAATAATATTAAAAATTTTAATTTTTCAATCATAAATTTTAAAGTGGTCATAATAAGATAGTAGGTCTTCTTTTATCGTATACCATACACACACGATTAAAAAACAAAAGCAATAACAGCTGTCCATGATAATACATTATACATGCATATTGAATAAGCAACAAAGCCATATAGGATACAATTAATTTGGCCGTGCGATATGAGTGGTAATGGGGTATTATGAGAGTATATACATAAAATAATTAGAAATTTTGTGTAAACAATTTAATTAAATATTTATTTAATAAGTGTTTATATAAATTGTTTTTATAATTGAAAAATGAATAGGATACAATTAATTTTATATAAGAGTCGTCAGCATATATCTCTTATAATATGTGCTTTGAAAAAGAGATCAAATCGATCGATGTAATTGGGGAATACCTTGACCGTAATTTTTGAAGAAATGTTCCATTTATACGTAGCAAAAGAAAAATTACCAGGAGGTATAATCGGCGCGTAGGCAATAATGTGCGTGAGCACGAATTATGACATTGACTATGAGTCATGCATGTTTTGTGGAGCACGAATTAGTGATTTTATTTTCATTTTGTTCCTTACAAATTTGTTTTTTAAAATATATTTGTTTTATTTTTTATTATTAAAACATTTTAGATAGTATTTTTATGTTATTTAAAGTATTTTTCATTGTTAAGAACATTATTTAAAACGCTTTAAGAATAAAAAACAAAAATAACGTATTTTGTAAAAATAAAATTAAAAAAATTACAAAAATAATATTAAATTACAAGAAAAAAAAAAGTATTTAAGGAAAAAAGAAACTCAACTTGTAACCTTTAAAATGTTGTTATCCACCGAAAGAGAAAAAATAATAATAACATTAAAGTGTTGAAGTATTTAAATAAAATAAAATCTGAAGTGGACATTTTTTTCAAAGCGAAACAGCTGCATGTGACTTACCCTCACAATTTTTTGCGATTAATTTCTCACGTGCCACAAACCATTTCATTTTTTAAAACATAAATAAATAAATCATACAGAGAACTTGGATTGGATGCGTACGTACATCCTTTGCCCGTACTATTTTTGTGTCCAACTAACTCATCCTATGATCTGATCGTCCCCTTCATCGGACTTCAAACAAATCGTGCGTATCACGTGATTTTGACTTTTCTACAGTACAAATTAGAATTTTTAAGTTTTTTTTTTATTTGTGACGATGGATTATAGTATCAAAGGCTTAGGCATCTTTATTTAATTAAATGAATTAAATTTTTTTAACAATTTTTTAATTTGAAAAGTAAGGATATTATTTTCCTAGTTTTTTTTTTAAAATAAAGAAGTATTTAACAGTATACTTTCTTACACGTTATCTTTGTTATAGTTAAAATTTAGAAGAAATTGGAAATAATGATTGAGATTCTTAACTAAAAAGTATCATTATATTTTTTTTATGATTTTTAATTAATATTTTTAAAATTGAAATAATAAAAACACTAATGTAAGATTTAATGGTTCAAACGTTGAATTGATTTTAAATTTTTTAATATTATATAGTATTTTAAGCAATAAAATTATAAAAATAAGATCTAAACAATTATTAATTAGTATAAAGGATTAAATTATATGTTTCATAAGATAAAAATTAGTAATAGTTGAGAAAATAGTTGATATTTGTGTGAAATATTTAAGAATGTATTTTTTATCTTAAAAAAATAAAAAATTATAAAAGGTTGATTCTACACTTATTTTGGTTGGTTTTATACCGGTATATTTGATTCTTGACCATTTTCTATCGATTTTGAAATGCTATGCTTTTTTTGAGTTTCCACATCATTCATTTGATTGATTTCCAGTTCGATTGGTTAAATTGATATGTCCAATTTTAACTAAATTTTCATCATTAAAAAATATGTCCAAAAATGTGTTAATAAGTATAAGTATGATAAATAAACCTAAGTCTATAAGTACTTGTCCAACTCCAACCTATTTTAGTAGGTAAGATTTTTCTTAGACTTTGTTTGATTGGCATGAAAGAAAAAAGTTTGAAAGTAAAAAAAAAAAAAATACCCTTTGTTTGGTTGACATGAAAGAAAAAAGTTTGAAAGCGGAAAAAAAATAAAAAATGAAAAACATATCTTTTTGTTAGAGGAGAAAGTAAGATAATTTTTTTAAAATGTGGACACCACATGACAGAATATGCATCCCAAAAATGAGAATAAAAAATAAAAAATAAAAATAATCAAATGGACGAGAAAAAGCAATGAAGCCCGTTGTTTTTTCTTACCTTGACAAAAATAACCATCTAAGGCCCTCGTCAATCTCGTGTAGGCCAACCCATGACAACTTTTTTTTTTTCTTCTAATTATTGAGTTGCTCCATTCTCCATAAGCATTCATTTAGCTCCATCGTGTTCAACTTCATCCTGGTGGCGCGAGTATTTGATCCTACTCCTCTTGCGTCACGCGAGATAAAACTAGCAGGAACATCTTTAGTAACAGTTTGAGGGTTGCTTGATGTATCTGATTGACTTTTGGTCGACACTATCTGTTTTACAATCTTGGTTGAATCTGATCGATTTTCAGTGACTGTGGAAGAAGTAGACCCATCTTGTTTTCTCTTATAAATCAAAGGGTCATAGGATTTTGTACGGTAGTTTCACTTACTATCCCTTTCTTGGCATTTGAACTTCTCTCAGTTTAGCCATATCTTTATTCCTTGAGCTTTACTCAGTAAAAACAAATAAAATTAATTTAGTTTGAGTGATTTTAAACTCGATTCTTTTAAGGTCTCAAATTCTAATTTTATAATGAAAAAATGTGATTGAAAAAAAAACTCCACTAAAAGATTACCAATGAAGTTTCTCAACAGAGATCAGTCATAAACAAAACTGATAGATATTTCACACTAATCTTACGGTAAAAAAAACTAATTTATTTTGATCTCTTCATATTATTTTCCCACTAAATCACCCTTATACAATCTTAAATACATCCATAACGATGTTAGTTAGATTTATAAGAGTTATTGTCTTTGATTGTCACAATTGGGTGAGATTAGTCCAATATTTAGAGTGTGTAACGACTGTGAAAAATGTAACGTTCGTGTGGATCTTATATGATTTTTGTAGCTTATAAATCTGGGGGAGGATAGCATGAGGATCCTGGGCCTTGCTTTGTTATTGGGCTTAAAGGGCTCGTCTAATGTGAGCACATTATTAGTATGACATGCTAACAGTGAAATCAACTACTAAAATAAAATGCTCGTAGAAAAGTAATAAAATAGAATGGTATCTTAATAGCACAATTATTTAATATTTACACAAATTCAACAAAAAAAATAAAAATAAGGAGGTCTAGTGCCGGCCCTGGGCCGTCGCGCCCCTAATATAATAATAATCATGTAATGAATTTTTATATTATTTATGTTTTTTTTATAAATAAGTTGTGATTGTTATCTGGTTTTATGTCTTCTTAATCAAACTAAATATGAAATGTGATTAAAAAGTATGAGATTTAGTGTGTTTTTTCCAAAAATGTTATATTCATAAATTTATTTTAAACGAGTTTTTAAGTAGACCACGCTCTGACACACCTTTTTAAAGATATTAACATTGTCATGAATCTATTATAATAACTCAAATATTTATTTTTAACAAGATAAGAAACACAAACAACTTAAATTATAAAAAAAAATTTAAACTAAAATTTAGTATATTAAATTGCGTCAATTTTAATAAAATTATCTGTCTATTTTTTTATGCGAAATACATTTGTAATTTTAAATACTTACATGTAAGGGTCTCTTGTTTATTATTTTTCCTAGGGTCCATAAAATGTCGGGATCAACCCGTCTACTTCAATACTTGTTTTTGATTTATATGGATAAAAAAAATACTAATTCAACAAATAATAACATCAAATATGGGGGAATAAAATCAAATTCATTGAAAGATAAAACAGCTGCAATTAGCATAGTGTCGGAATCTGACTACGGGCATGTATTTGCCAGCAAAAGGGCTAGAGTGTGGATGGGTTGTTGGCAGGCCTAGCCCAAATCAAATAGATAAACCCAAGATAAAAACGGTGAATAGTAAAGCCCATATTATCAAAAGTGTTGTGATTATTTTTGTTATATTATAACAAATAAACTTACAAAAAATCATTTTAATAAACTATAAACTAATAAAAACGTCAATTGAACATATTTTTCATATATTTAAATTATATATTTTTAATATCATAATAAACCGTACATCACTCTCACTAATTACATCTAATCTGATGAAAATTCACTTCGATTGTCAGATGTTAGACGAACACACGGCAGTAACACAAGATCTAAATCTAATAGACTAATACAATGTACCTATTTCTATTTATCTTGTATACACAGTAGCAAAAAAAAAAAAAATTCTTCTATGAAATCGCAACAAGACAGAGATTTATTTAAAGTTAATTAAAGTAACACCTCAATTAGAGCGACGTTAGATGCACTCATCACTAACTCCGGAGACATCAATTAATTTTCCGTTGCCTACATTATGATCCACCATTACTTGCTTTGTTCCATGCGGGCCCCACATGAAGCACGCGAGAAACCTAATTAGGAGTGATTTTTTATCCCACACTCATCAAGCATAGATGAGAGCCGAAGAAGAATTTTTTTATTTTGTTTTATAAGTTGATAAATTAGTGTAGCATTGTGAAGAAATAGATGGATTCAATTGTGGTCTTGTCATGGTTTTTGTGCGTTTTGGTAGTAGCTGCCCGTGGAGGTTTAGGGGCAGTTTCTAGGGACATATTTATTCTGGCAGGACAGAGCAACATGGCAGGACGAGGAGGGGTTTTCGGGGGAAAATGGGACGGTGATGTCCCAGAGGAGTGCAGGCCCAGCCCGTGGGTTTTCAGGCTGAGCGCGGGCCTGGAGTGGGAGGAGGCGCGTGAGCCACTGCATGCGGACATCGATGTGGGCAAGACATGTGGCGTTGGGCCCGGAATGGCATTTGCGAACGAGGTTGTCAAAGCCCGTGGAGCTGGTGGGCTGGTGGGCCTTGTCCCTTGTGCCGTGGGTGGGACCAAGATTGGACAGTGGAGTCGAGGGACGAGGTTGTACGATGAGTTGGTACAACGCGCGATGCAGGCGATTGGAGGTGGCACGATTCGAGCAGTGCTTTGGTATCAGGGGGAAAGTGACACGGTGAGAAAAAAAGATGCTGAGGGTTATAAGGATAAGATGGAGAGGTTTATTATGGACCTTCGATCCGATCTCAACCTTCCCTCTCTCCTTGTTATCCAGGTAATTAAACTCTCCTTTCATTCAATTACTTCTTTTTAAGAAGAATTCTATGCCTTTTTAAATGAAATTCACACTATTTTTACTCCTATTCTCATTCCTTTTGTGGATTTAATAAAGTTATACATACTCCTTCTTTCATTTCATCTACATACTCCTTTGCTGTTATATAGGATATGTCTGTGTTTCTAAAAAAAATTAAGAGTGGTCCCGTGCATTTTGAACAACAAATGAAAGAAAAAAAAAAGTGAAGCATTGTACAATTGATACGTGGTTGGACATTTTTTTTATAACATATTTTAGAATTTCTGTGAATCATTTAATACTCTCTCGAGTTTTTATTATAAGAGATACAATACTTTAAAATGGATTGATGGTCCTTTTTAATTTCTATAGAATATTTTTTTATTAGTTGTGCTTATTAAATATTGTAAGTATTTGTATTTTTTTTATTGATAATAATGCATAATATTCTTGGACTTTAATATTTTCATATTACTCATAATAAGTTCATGATTATTAATAGGGATGTAATTGATATATTAGTAATATTTTTAAAAAAATCAGCTGAATTAATTATTTTTTATTTATTTGTGTGATTAATGTTTAAAGTGTCTTATAATAATAACAACCACATGGAGTAATAGATAATAGATTAAAGATGTGAATGTTATATAATTAAAAAAAAAAGCTTTAGGAAGCTAAATGCAATTTTTCTAAAAAAATTAATCCTTTTTATTACTTTTTTTATAGAAAATTTTTAAAATAACTATTATCCTTAAAAAACTATAGCCACACATGTCAATTTGTGATGCATCTTTATGCTTTCAAATATATACGACTTTGTTGTCAGCAATAGATTTTGTCATGTAAATCTTTCATATGATAAGATATTAAGATAATGTGAATTTTTTTTAAAAAAAAAGTATAAATGCTAAACAATAAGCTCAAAATTTATTTTACAGGAGCAAATAATATTTGTCACGTAAAAATTCATATTAGAAAAGATTAATTTCTTTTATTCCGAGCGATAGCACTTATGTCTTTTTATGAGCTAACCTAATTCCTTAGAAAACACAAAAAGGGGACACACCTCTTCGAATTTCAAACAAACGTGATTACCTATAGTCTAGGGCCTGAGGCATTCTATTCAAATTTTTAGCCGTTAGCCTGTTTCACCACACATATTTATGGATAAATAATTTTTGAAGTATTTTAATCTGAATTACAGTTCCATTTTAATAATACGTATAATGAATATTCACACTATAAATACCAAAGGAAATATTTATGACCGTTCGTTTAAATGATTCGCCAATTATCATGACAACCAACAGTTCAGTAAATGGGCCATCGCTCCAACTTGCAACAACTTTTTTATAATCCGTACCATTTTATGGACCCAAAAAAAAATCCATACCAGTTCGTTTAATTGTACAAAACATCAAAACAATTTACTGGTCTTTAATCTTTTCAATATCGAAATGAGCTGTCAAAATATGAAATATTAAAATAAGACTGGACACAGGTAACAAATAGCATATGAAACACATACTTGTAAATCTCCTGATAATTATTTTTTATTCTTATGGATAAAATAAAAATTGAAACAGAGGTTAATTTGCTCTCATACTTTTTTTTCTATATATGTCTTTTAATGCACAAATTGAAAAACTATGATTTGACATGAATATCAATCATATATGCTCATTGCCAAGTTTGGTATGTTGATGGATGAAGGAGATTAAACAAATAACTGTGGGGATGTAAAATATTGTTACATAGGTAGCACTTGCATCAGGGGAAGGCAAGTTTATAGAGAAGGTGAGGCGTGCTCAAATGGGAATAACATTACCTAACGTCAAGTGTGTGGATGCAAAGGGACTGCGTCTGAAGCCAGATAAACTTCACCTTACCACCATGTCTCAGGTTCAATTGGGCATTCGGTTAGCACGTGCCTATCTCGATTCCACCACCCACCATCACTACCAATTTAATTTTAACATTAATCATACGCAAGTTTTAGCTTGTTGAGAATGCATTTTTGTATATTTGGCTGTAGGCAAAGAAAGCGTGGCTCCTCTTGAAAGCTACAATGTGAGAGAAGGCTTTGGTTTTCTCATCTATAGTAGCCCTTGTTTGGATTAAGCATGGCTCATTAAGCTAATTCGGAACATATATAAGAATAGAGTTAATTTCTTTAAAGTTTCATCTTTCGGATATCTTTGGAAGCATTGAAATTGTAAAAAAAATCATTTAGTGAAAAATCCTACACCATTTACAAGTTGCAACCTCTAATGAATGTCTCAGGGTCTAATAATTTAGGGTAGTGCCCCCCCCCCCCACACGGGTTCATTTAATAGTAAGAAATTGGATAATTTGCACAAGACTTTAGATTCAAATGACATTATTATCACTATTGAGTATATAGATCAAGAGATGATTAAGATTATTTTTTTAAGTTTAAATTTTGAATATGTAATTACATCAAATATTAAAAAACAAATTTTGTGACTGATGCATAGTTTCTTAAGAAAACTCTTAACTACCTCTATATAATAATAATAATAACACACAAAACCTTCCTCACCAAACCATGTTACCCATGACTCTTAAAATATCATTCTAAGAGCATTAAGGAGTTTTTGGATTTACTTACTTCAAAGACAATTATTTTTAAAAATATTTGAAAATTTTAAAAATACATTTTCCCAAGGCCTGAACATATTTCTTTTTTCTATCAACTCTATGATGAGATGTCTTCATTTCTTTGTTGATTCTTATAAAAATGGAAATGACGATGAGAGACATAAGAGCCCACTTTGGGCGGGACCGTACAGTGACGTGCTATTTATGGACAGCATTAATGCAATTTCGACACTAGTAATTTGTTTGGATAATCATAGCTCAGCATGGCTTAGACCGTATATGCATCACATAATTAAAGATAAACAGGGTGTTATGGAGCCCAGTCAGCAACTCTCAGACCATATAAAAAAGGATAAATTTTTGCATTTTGCGGTTATGTTTGAAATTTGATATTGCATTTTCAGTCATGTTGTACCATATTAAATTTATAATTGGAAATATATAAAATTAGGTTATTTGTTTGTGTGTAAAACTACCAGATGCGTGGATGGATGAAGTAAAGGAAGAACTTTATTACTTATAATTGTTATTTTACATTGTTTGAACAGATTGTCTGCATTGGATACCAGTGGCTTTTATAAAAAAAATAATGTTCGGAATAAATGTGATACCATTAAAAAAAATTAAAAACTTCATTATTACCCAATTTGTATACAATTAGGACGATAGTGAAATCATAATCACACCCTCTCCAAATCATTAATAAACAGCAAGGTACTGAGCTTAATTTTTATCATACAAGAAAGGGGAAAAAAAACTTTTTCTGGGCTTCTATGGTAAGGCATATATGTGACTCTGTTTGATATTTTCTTTAACTTGTGTTTCTGTGAAGTAACTGGATCAATGTCTAGCGGAGAGAAGCAGTACGAGAAGAAGGATATGTTAGTAAATATATGTTTTATAATTTAAAATTTATAAATATGTTATTTATATTAATTTTATTTTATAGAATAAATTATTTATTTTAGAATTTGTTACGTAAAATTAGATTTTTTATTTTTTTAAGATTTTTGTAATTGATCAATTCAATTTGTTATGTTTTATTTTGATATTTATAAGTTAATTTTCAACGGTGTTGCATACGGGATTTGTGTCTATATATGCAAGAGCATTTATGTTCAAAAGGTTCGTGAATCCTTTAGTTGAACATGATTGAAACCAATGGGTTGTCATATCTTGGGAGAGGAGTACAATCAAATTTTCGTAGGAGCGTTTTCTCTGTAAAGATAGTATTTATGCGCTTCAACCCAGGTTAATTAAAAATTTCTCCCTTAAATTATTTTCCTTTCCTTTGTGCTTATTGTTAGGAATTATTAGGATTTATTATTTGACTTAGTTGTGTTCAGTTAGTTCCTATTTGTTAGGACCCATTAAGTAGGATAGGATTTGATTTACTTGTAACTGTTACCACGTTTTCAGACGTGGGCTGCACCATTTCATTCTTATCTTGTAAGGCTATATAAGCCAACGTTCAGTAATTTAATAAACAAGTAGTTTTGCTATTTTCTCCTTTTTATTCTAACAAATTGGTATCAGAGCTTTATTAAGGGGCCTGATAAAGTGAGAATAGGAACTACAGCTTCCTAAAGAGAGAAAATAGACGGTGAGAAACTGAGAAATGTCGGCTGAAAGTAGCAACTTTGTGCAGCCAGCAATACCCAAGTTTGATGGTCATTATGACCATTGGGCTATGCTCATGGAGAATTTTCTTCGGTTAAAAGAGTATTGGCATTTGGTGGAAACAGGCATTCCTACAGTAGCTGAGGGGATTCAATCAACAGAGGCCCAGAGGAAGTCAATTGAAGATCACAAACTGAAAGACCTGAAGGCGAAAAACTATCTCTTCCAGGCCATAGATAGAAACATCATGGAGACTATTCTTGACAAGGGAAGTTCAAAGAGCATTTGGGACTCAATGAAACAGAAATATCAAGGGACCAGCAGAGTGAAGAGAGCACAACTACAAGCATTGAGGAAGGAATTTGAAGTCCTTCAAATGAAAGGAGGAGAAAAAGTGGAAGAGTACTTTGCTCGGACACTTACAATTGTGAACAAGATGAAGATTTATGGTGAGAACATAACTCAAGTTATGATTGTAGAAAAGATCTTGAGATCTATGACCTCAAGATTTGACTATGTTGTGTGCTCAGTATAGGAGTCCAACAACTTGGATTCACTGACAGTAGATGAGCTTCAAAGCAGCCTTTTGGTTCATGAACAAAGAATGAATTCTCATGGTGGTGACACAAGGGATGAGCAAGCATTGAAGGTCTCACATGAAGAACAGAATGGAGGTAGAGGCAGAGGTAGAGGCTTTGGTCGGGGTCGAGGCAGAGGCAGAGGAAGGCAGTCTCCAAACAAAGCCACAGTGGAGTGCTTTAAGTGCCACAAACTAGGACACTTCCAATACGAATGCCCAAGATGGAAGGAGAGTGCAAACTATGCTGAGATTTATGAAGAAGAAGAGATGCTGCTCATGTCTCTTGTCGAAGCTGACAACTTGCAACAAGAAGAGACTTGGTTTCTCGACTCCGGTTGTAGCAATCACATGTGTGGAAATAGGGAGTGGTTCTCTACCATTGATGAGGCTTTCAGACACTCGGTAAAGCTTGGCAACGATTCAAAAATGGAAGTACTGGGCAAAGGGAACATCAGACTTCAGATCAATGGTGCAATTCATGTAGTCACTGATGTTTACTATGTCCCAGATTTGAAAAATAATTTACTGAGTGTAGGCCAACTTCAAGAAAGAGGACTAGCTTTACTTATACAAGATGGGAAATGCAAGTTGTACCACCCTAGAAGAGGATTGATAATGCAAACAGAAATGACAGCAAATCGGATGTTTGTGCTGCTGGCTAGTGTAGTGCTTGAAGAGACTTCAACATTTCTACAACTAGCTACTGAAGATAGTTCACAATTGTGGCACCGTAGATTTGGACACTTGAGTTACAAAGGTTTGAGGACTTTGCAACACAAACAGATGGTGAAAGGTCTTCCATTTTTCAAAGATTCAAGTAAAAGTTGCCCTGGATGCTTTGTAGGAAAGCAACATAGAGATGTCATTCCAAAGAAGAGTCAATGGAGAGCTTCCCATAAATTACAGCTTGTACATGCTGACATTTGTGGACCCATTACTCCCAACTCCAATAGCAACAAAAGGCAACTCACAACATCTTACACTCCACAACAAAACGGCGTAGCGGAGCGTAAAAATCGAACCATTATGAATATGGTCCGGTGCATGCTTTGTGACAAACAAGTACCAAAGGTTTTTTGGCCAGAAGCTGCAAAATGGACAGTTCATGTTCTCAACAGGAGTCCTACATTGACAGTGAAAGATAAAACTCCAGAAGAGATGTGGAGTGGAATCAAACCTAAAGTAGATTACTTTAAAGTATTTGGGTGCCTAACTCATGTCCATGTACCTGATCAAAAAAGAACAAAGCTGGATGACAAGAGCCTGCAGTGTGTATTGCTTGGGGTAAGTGATGAATCTAAAGCTTATAGATTGTTCGATCCAGTTGCAAGAAAAATTATAGTCAGCAGAGATGTGAGTTTTGAAGAGGATAAGGGCTGGAATTGGGGGAGGACTGCAGAAGAAGTGAAGCATGACGTGTTGATTTGGGAAGGTAGTAATGATAGTGAGGATGCCTCCTCTGAAAATGAAGAAGAAGCTGTTGTGGAAGGTACTGAAACAGCAGGAGTTATAGACCAAGATGCAGAAGCAACAACCTCTACATCAAGTGATTCATCTAATGAAGATGCATCTGTACATGCTACAGCTGAAGGAAGGAGTCAAAGAGCACCCAACTACTTGCAGGATTATGAAACTGGTGAAGGATTATCTGAAGATGAAGATTATTTTGCAATGTTTATCTCTGATGATGAAGATTATTTTGCAATGTTTACCTCTCATGAAGATCCAAGCTCATTTGAAGAAGCTGAAAGAGATGAGAAATGGAGAAAGGCAATGGATTTGGAGATTGAAGCAATCAAAAAGAATGAAACCTGGCAGCTTACAACTTTGCCCAAAGGTGCTAAGAAGATTGGAGTGAAATGGTTTTTAGAACCAAGTTAAATGAGAATGGTGAAGTTGATAAGCTCAAAGCCCGACTAGTAGCTAAAGGCTATGCTCAGCAACAAGGGATTGACTACAACGAAGTGTTTGCCCCGGTAGCAAGGTGGGACACAATCCGGATGGTTTTAGCTCAAGCAGCACAAAAGGGATGGAATGTGTATCAACTAGATGTCAAAAGCGCATTTCTTCACGGAGAATTGACAGAGGACGTGTATGTGGAACAACCACCGGGTTATGTTCGAAAGGGTGAAGAAGAGAAGGTCTACAAGCTTAAGAAAGCTTTATATGGGTTAAAGCAAGCACCACGTGCTTGGTATAGCAAAATTGAAGCCTATTTTGTGAAGGAGGGATTTGAACGATGCGATCATGAGCACACTCTCTTTGTCAAAACAGGAGGAGGTAAAAGAATTTTAATTGTGAGTTTGTATGTTGATGACTTAATTTTCACTGGGAATGATGCATGCATGTTTGAAAGCTTTAAGAAGTCCATGAAGATTGAGTTTGATATGACAGATTTAGGGAAGATGAAATATTTCCTTGGTGTAGAAATTCAGCAAAATTCAGAAGGCATCTACTTAAGTCAGAAGAAATATGCTTGTGAATTACTTGAGAAGTTTGGGCTGCAAAATTGCAATTCAGTAAAGAATCCTATAGTGCCTGGTTCTAAGTTGTCAAAGAAAGGAGAAGGTGCTAGGATTGATGCTACTGCCTACAAGCAATTAATTGGGAGTCTCATGTACATTACTGTAACAAGGCCTGATTTAATGTATGTGGTATGTCTCTTGAGTAGGTATATGGCCAGCCCCAATGAATTGCATATGCATGCAGCAAAGAGGGTTCTTCGTTATTTAAAGGGAACTGTGGAGTTAGGTGTGTTTTATAAGAGAGGAGATGTTAAAGACTTGGTGGCTTACACTGATAGTGATTATGCTGGAGATATTGATGATAGAAGGAGCACATCCGGATATGTATTTTTACTGAGTGGTGGAGCAGTCTCATGGGCATCAAAGAAGCAACCGGTAGTAACATTGTCCACCACTGAGGCAGAGTATGTGGCAGCTGCTGTTTGTGCTTGTCAATGTGTGTGGATGAGAAAGGTGTTGGAGAAGATTGGGCTCTCACAAAGCAAGTGCTCTGTTATTATGTGTGACAACAGCTCAACAATTAAATTGTCCAAAAATCCAGTCATGCATGGAAGATGCAAACATATAGATGTAAGGTTTCATTTCTTGAGGGATCTAACAAAAAAGGAAGTGGTGAAGCTCATTCATTGTGGCACAAGCAATCAAGTAGCTGATATTATGACCAAATCATTGAAACTTGATGTGTTCCTGAAATTAAGAGTCCAGCTTGGAGTTCGTGAGGTTCCAAATTTAAACTGAATGCATACAGCAATCAGTTTAGGGGAGGAATTGTTAGGAATTATTAGGATTTATTATTTGACTTAGTTGTGTTCAGTTAGTTCCTATTTGTTAGGACCCATTAAGTAGGATAGGATTTGATTTACTTGTAACTGTTACCACGTTTTCAGACGTGGGCTGCACCATTTCATTCTTATCTGGTAAGGCTATATAAGCCAACGTTCAGTAATTTAATAAACAAGTAGTTTTGCTATTTTCTCCTTTTTATTCTAACACTTATTGTATGATATATTATATGGTTGATTCATGTTATTTATTATTGTTGTTTTATTATTTAGTTGAAGGCTTTACATTTTTTTCTCATTTATTTCTTTTATTTTATTTTAATTTTCTAATATAATAATGCTCCGATAATAATGTCAAGGCCGGTGATTTTGACGGGAAAGTAAAGTAGCTCCAACAAAGAACGTGAAGCATTTGGTGGAGATGATGCTCCGACAAACATTTTTCAATCAAAATGAGTCCGATTTCAAGTTTTTGGTGAGAGGGAATGAACTTGTAAACAAGTTCGTATGTAGTATGTACAATTTTCTTGCCCAGGGGTTAAATTTGCTCCTGACCCACATTATTTATTTTGAACACAATTCTCTTTTAATTTTTTTAAAAGTTTTTTGGATTAGTTTAATAACTTTCAACCATAAAAATATTTGTTTTTAGTAAAAAAAAATTAAAATTTTACCAACAAATTGTGAATCCAAGTGATACGACTTAATTTTCTTAAACAATATTTTGAATTAAAATTTTATAAATAAATAAAAAAATTGATTGAAACAAAAAAATCTCAGTAAAGATTAAAAAAACTTCTTACTAATAACAATAAAAAAAAATAGTTAGAACTTTTTCATTTTAAAAATTAAGGAAATGGAATATTCTCTTTATTCTAAGATTTGATAAACAATTACAACCAGTGATGTTACATATTATCTAACAAATAAAGTTTCAAGCTTAAATAATGCTATTGCCTTCGAAAAAAGCTTAAATCATGTTTATTCTAATGATAGTTGGTAATGGACTGGATACGGTCCAATGATAATTAAAACTCAAAGGTGCATGTACACCAACTTCGGTCCCCATTTTTTAAATTGAATCGTACAGCATGAAAAAGTGCGTCTTTTTGAAGACAAAGAAAATCAAATTAGAAATTTAAGCATATGCTTAAATAGCGTTTTAAATATCTGCTGATGGGACTAAAAATTTACTTTTAAGAAGGCTTTCCCAATCGGCTAGTATAATTTAATTACAAGTTATTTTATTTACAAAAACATGCCCTCCAAGATCTTGTAAGGCCAAATACGACAATGTTGAATTATCTTTTTTAATTGCATAAAGAGGAGGCGTGCTTTTTTTCTCATTATACCAGTAACAGTTTTTAGGTTTCCCTAAGAAAAAATATGCTAGTCCACATCGAAATTTCTTCAAAAATTAAAAATGAATAATATCATATAATATATAATAAATAAATATTTCACAATAAATAAAATTTTCTTAAATATATATATATATATATATATATATATATATAAAAAATATGATATATATTTTTATATATAATTATATAAATATTCATTATACAAATGTTATTAATTTTTTTAAGTAAAGAATGTGAATATTTCAGAAGAAAAAAAATGTGAGTGTTTGAACGCAATTGATTGATGTCTTCACCCACATAGGAAAATTTTCTTTACATTTGAAACATCTCTTTAAACGCAAGTTTACCAAAAATATCTCTTTCTCGTGTCATCTCACAAACTAAAATCAAGTCAAATATCATACATAAATAAATGAGTAGTTAGAACTTAGAATGATCGTTTGTGTAATTGTCTCTATTATTAGACTTTCCTTAAACCTTTAAATATAACCTTACTATCACTCAAAAGTTGCCAAAGAAGGCCAATGGCATAAAGTTCACCCAAGTATAAAAACTTATCTCCCGACGTCCCATAGGTAACTAGTTAGCTCTGTATTAAAATTAACCCCGACAATGAAAATATGAAAAAAGTAATTTATTTTAATTTATAAGAACAACAAAAATATAAAGAGTAGATAGTCATAATTTATTTTAATTTATTACAATTGATGAAGGATATGATGCCTTTGCAGAAAGGAATTAATGCGACGTATAAAGATGTTGTAGAAAACTGTTATTAGGGCTTCCTTGGAGGAGGCCATGGAAGACTTGATCTTGCACAAATGGAAGGCACATTCTGATTCTGTCACTGCTTTCAAGTCTGTGATGGGTACTTTGGTTTCTTGCTCACTAGATTGTAAATGGAATCACAAAATCTCCTCTTAGGCAAGCACCTCATCATATTGAATCTGCAGTTGTTTCTCAAACTAAATAACATCAGAAGTTTGAGAATTTTCCAATATTGCCGATGAACTCCTTTTAAACGGACTTCCAAATCTCTTTTTCTCTTAAAAGTATTTCCAAAAACATTTTTGTTAAAGAGAATGGATTTTTCATTAACACCTTTGAGTTTTGCCCATACATCGGAGTGTAATTATGTTTAAAAAGTTTATTTTTTATTCGCTCTAAGTGTAAACAAATTCACTGTGAACTAATTAAAATTATGATAAGCATAATTTTTATAAAAATTAATATATTTACAATACAACATTTTTTTAGGGCATAAAAATACTTTTTTGTGATGCGATAGTATTAAAAAATAATTTAGATAAATAGTATATTTAATATTTGCTCTTTGTTAAATGATATTTGAACAATAACTTAGAAAATTTATCTGTTAATATATATATATATATATATATATATATATATATATATATATTTTACTTTGGCAATGTTTTAAAAAGTTGGCAGTATGTGCATTAGTTAAAATATAGTGATTTGACTTTTTTAACTGTGGTAATTCTCTTACACAGTAATATAGTTTCTCTTGATATACACCCGAAGTATCATACACAATATTTTATATTTTCATTTTTATTATTTTTTTATACACATTTCAAAATACATCTCAAATTAAAAGAGATAACATTATTATTCAATTTTTTATGTATAAAACATTAATTTAATACCACTAATTTTAATCATTTAGTTTTCCTGATTTCCTGAATCAATTTTATAAGTTGAATGAAATGTATACTTGATTCGTTCATTGTTTCTTCTTTTCTCTTGTATTTCCGTGGGGTCAAACAAGCTGCTAATGCTGTCATTTCTTTTTAGTGATCGACTCTTTTGGATCTTTTTTACAAATTTATTTTTAAAATGTGTTTATTATAAAATTGATTATCAGCATGGATCCCTGTTTTGATCAAAAATCAGATTATACTAAAAATTTGATAACATATCTTTCCACATTAGCATCATAGTAGGAACCAACAAAAGCAAATTGTCGGCTCATCAATTTTGTGCGATAAAATGTCATGTCAATCAGCAGTTTCGTCGCACAACAAGAACCAACAAAAAAGAATTATTAGTTCAACTACTTTTCTTTCTCTTGCATGTTGCAAACTTGCAATAGAATGTCATGTGATACTTCATAAAAATAAACTTTTGTGTCCATAACATATATTAAATAAATTTTATTAGCTTGTTTTGTATTTAAATAAATTTATAAAGAAAGTAATTTGAGGGAAAAGGCTATAAAATGATTTTACATAAATCTTAAAAATATTTATAAAATGAAAAGATATGTGCTTAATTCAACTTATTTAAAACAAATCTTGTGTATCTTTCGATTGCCGAATATATATTTGTTTCCATTAAAACAGTTTTGATAAAATAATTGGATTCCAAAATAATCACGTCGATTAGAGTTTGGATTCTTAAAATTAATTGTGGTAAATAAAATTAATTTGGAAAGAAGTAAAGGCTTTAAACTTTTCCAACATAAAATGGATTCTAAGTAAGAATTCCTAGGCGAGATGATACAACAATTTCATTTTGTTGCTTCCGTCAGACGCAGTAACTGCATTTAGCTGTTCTTAACACCAGTTCAAATACGAGGTTCTTGTTGTCAAATAATTGCAGCTTTATTAATGAAATTGGTACAATTGAAAAATACAAAAAATGAAATTATTTGCTTACATGAATGTCACATTCTCCATCTCTTTATGAAAATAAAACAGTTACCCAAAATTAACGATTCACCTGTTCTTTGATGGAAAAAAAAAAAACAGACCCATATAATTATCTATTTTAAAACAGACCCATATTCCTAGATCACCAAAAGGGTCAATCACTCCAAATTTTTTTAATTATTGTACTCTAGCATTTTTCTTGATAGTATATTAGTACCTTCTTATATCAGCAGTATATTAGAATTTGGCTATATATTTGTCATGTTCTTTGAACGCCAGTCATCGTCAGCTTAACCCCAACACCTATTACATTTATTAGGTTTTTCTTGGTACAACACCACCAAGTCAGTATTTTATTTTATTGGCACCCTATTATAAGCTTTTAAGAAATTTACAAGGAAGAATGATATACAGACACTCGTGTTACTTTATAATCGAAGGCTATTATAGTAATAAGTTTTTTTAACACATTTCTATTATTAATTAAAATTTATTAAGAATTACATGATTATAAATATTTTTACAAATACTTATTTGACATCTTTTATTTTTTATATACTTTTTTTCTTTTACCACGTTGTATCATTTATCATATTTTTTTACCAATTTGTCTTTAGTCTCTTTATTTCTGTCTCTTTGCTATGGCATGCCCATGCATTACTAGCTAGAACCTTCGGTAGTTAGGTTGGACACAACACATAAGAACCTCTCAATAGTCAACTCACAAGTCTCAATAATAATAAGATAAATATTAAAATATCCTTATAGCATTAGTTAGTTAAAAAACAAAAAACAAGAAATATTTTTACTGTGATGCATAAAATTATATTATTTATGATTTATTTTATGTTATCCTATAATCTCAATAATAAATATCATCTCAATAATTATTTTTTTCTTTTAATTCTTTAATTAATATTCAAAGAAACTGATTAATAAAATGCTACTAATTATTAACAATTTGTACACATTAAGATCCTTGCAAATAATATAAGAATTGAAGAAAAAGAGAAGGAAGTTAAGTAAGTGATAGTAAAAAGGTACACGGGTTTGTTGAGGGTCTACCACAAGTCTTTATTTAAGAGAAAGACAACAAAGTTACCATATTATTATTTCACATTTTTTTCTAATTCTTAGAAACAAGGTTACCATTTTTTATCTAAATCGGGCACCAGCAGAAAGACCCTACACTACAGTGGAACATGGTACAGAAATCCAAAAGTTGCATCGAAACAACCATGAAGGAAAATAATGAAGCTATTCCCAGATTCCGACCTCCATGAAGCCATTTTCAGTGGCACAGCCCCTAAACATGCCATTGCAATTGAAACCATAAGCCACTTCCCCAGCGTTGGACACAGCAATGAGACCAGCCATCCCTTCATCGAGACGGTGCTTGATCACAAAATCCACGGCTTCTTGAAGCTTCAAGCCTTTGTATTCCATCACCGCTGCCACCTCACGCGCCAGCGTGCCACGTATGATGGCCTCGCCTTCACCCGTGCACGATACGCCGCACACGTCGCACGCGTAGGTCCCGGCGCCTATCAGCGGCGAATCACCGATGCGCCCGGTCATTTTGTTCATCAGCCCTCCCGTGGATGTTGCTGCCGCGCACCGGCCCTCCCGGTCAACCACCACGCACCCAACGGTTTCGGGCGCGTACACGCTTATTGGGAGTCCATTCATTTGCAGTGGACTCTCCACACCGGATCCGCACGTCTCGTACCCCGATGTTGGGATTCGGTAATCAAACTGCATCATCATCACACACGTGACAAAAAAATCATTAAAAATAAAATTAGAATTAAATCATAAATATTTTAAAATGATATCATTGAATAAAAATATTTTTTCTTATATATTAGTTAAAAAAATACTAACAAATACACCAAAGTACTATAAAAAAAGTATCTACACTTCATTTCTAAATTAATTGAGAAATTAAACGTAATTTTTTATTGAAAGATACAAAATTATGTTTCTCATAATTTTTTTTAATTCTCTTATCATTTACTTACAATTTTTTATTTTATTTTTTAATTGACAGTGTTCGGTAAAATCCATTAATTAATTACTCCAATTTCGAACAAAGGATCTCTGGTTACGTACCAGGATTGTGTTTGCTTCCTTTGCCAGCTTGAGCATGCCAACGTTGTCAGGTGTGATAAAGTACTCGTTGTCCACAACCTCCACACCCTGTTAAAAAATCCAACCGCTATGATTTAATTATCAGATATTAAAATGCTACTATTATTAAATTCATAGATTTGCACACGTTGGCGAATGTAGTCTTCACAACTATAAGTAAAAAAGAAGAAAAAAAGATAGGTAGTGTCATGACTCATGTGAATTCGCTTAGATCAGGCTTCTTTAATTTATTATGGAGTTACAAATGGCAAAATGCAAACAAAATATTAGTAAAAAAATGTCAGATCTTTTTCCTCTGAAAAACCACTTTGAATGCCAAATGTTATAATTTTTAAATTTTAACTTGCATATACAACATAAATAGATTTTACTAATTTAGGATACCATTTAATCATAAAATGTCAATAGATTTGTTAGTTTTTTAATAATTAATTTAACAATTCATGTAAAAAAAATTAACAATTATATTTAATATAATCAATAATATATCAAAATTAAACTCTATTTTCAAAAAAAATATTTTATTATTAAAAAAATTATTTTAACAATTATTTTCACAAATTAAAAGAGAGGGATAAAAAGAAAATAGAAGGTTGTGACTTGTGAGATGAAATAAACAACTACTTTTAATTGTGGAGTAATTTGAAAAAATGATTATAAGAATAATGCTATTACTTTTAATTGTTTAATACCATTTGTCATTAAGATATCCTTTAATAGGAACTTTCTTATTCCAAACATTGTAACATTACCCTGGTTGGCGAATAAGAAGAAATGCAAAATCAAAGTTTGTTTTGGTTTACGCCATTTACTTAAAAAAAAACACGTTGGAATTACAACTACAATTTACAAACCTGTTGCCTAGCAAATTCTTCGGCGCCGGAGAAGGCGAGGTAGGAATGCGGGGATTTGTCCATAACCAAACGAGCAAGCGAGATCGGGTTCTTAACGGTGGTAAGACCCGAAACGGCGCCGCATCGTCGTTTTGGACCATCCATGATGCTAGCCTCCATCTCCACCGTTCCTTTTTCTGTCAGGGCAGATCCACGGCCCGAATTGAACAGCGGATCCGTTTCCAATTCCCTCACCTGTCACAGACACTTCTCAAATCTAAGAAAACAAAAAAAAAAAAAACTAATTTTTAAACAACCCCCATCTCCTGGGAACAATTAAATTATTATTATTAACGAAAGAAACACGGATGATTCACAAAAACACATTCATACGAAACGAGCCATGCATGATAACGGGTAGTATTATCTCTTCTTTTTTTTCGTAATTTTAAAGATTAAAATGTGTAAGGGTGTGTCAAAAGAGAGTTTAAGCTCATTTAATCGAACAGAAAAAAAAAAATCTTGGCACGGTTCATTACTACCGATAAAAAAAAAATGTGAGTAGGGTGCGGAGATTTGGGGACACAATTATTAAAAGTGTGCGTGTGGGTACGAGGTAAATGTACCACAAGTTCGACGACATCTATGGCGGGAAGATTAGAATTTAGAGCAGAGATTCCAAGATTGAGACAGCGCGTGAGAAGTTGTTTCGCTTCTTCTTGGCGCTCGAGTGGGAGATTAGGGTCGACACCAGCGCCACCATGCACCGCGATAGCCCACCCTCCCATTCTCTCTCTCTCTCTCTCTCTCTCTCTCTCTCTCTGCCCTACCCTGAGTTTGTGTGGATTCTTGAGGCTGCAATGAGCGAAGGGGGTCCAAAGTGGTTTTTATAGGCAACCTCGGACTTGAAATTTTATGTGTTGGAATTGAATTTTGGATTCTCCTTTAAGAAGGGTTTGGTTTTGGGGCTCGCCGCCGGATCTTTAGGGTGGTTAGACAGATTCCGGGTTGGGTTACGTTTTTGGGTCTGTTTCTGTCTCATTGTTATATAGGATGTAATGTAAATTTGGGTCTGTTTATTATAGGAAAATTGTTATTGCTTATTCTATTTTTTACTTTAAAGATGTTTTTTTACTAAATATAAAATTACTATACAGTAGATGAAAATTAAAACGATATATACATAGGCTATTTTCTTAAATCCGTTACAAACTGAAATTGACTGAATTTTTTTTTTATGTGTGTAGAAATTGAATGAATTAGTACTATAGAATTGAAAAAAAAAAGGGAAATAATGAATTTTGTTAGCAAAATGTTAACTCAATGTTAAATTTAAAAATCCACATATAAATCTGAACTTCATATCATGAATAGTTTCTTTTCAACAATATAAGATAAGATGATGATGGATACTTATGTGTACATGATAAGTCATATTAAATATTTTCTGTAAATACTGATGAAAAAACTCTTTTTCTATAAATTTAAATAAAACAGAATAAATACAAGTTTTGAATTCCTTTTATCATTTCAAAATTTAATTGAAAAAAAAAAATAGCTTCATGGAAATGCACTTAAAAGTGATAAGTTTAAGGAATGCACAATTGAAATAAAGCATGTGTTAATCGAAAATGTGTTCGGTGAGATTTTTGGTTATTTTTAATTATTGATATTTTAAGAAAATATTAAAATTCAATTTATAAATACAGATGAAAATGATAGATATGTGATTAAGAATATCAAGTATACAGATAAAGATAAAAGAATTGATTTGAGATGATTGGAAAAAAATTAGCTAGTTAAATCAAATTAAAATTTGAATTTAAGATTAAGAAATATATTTGAGAGAAATAAAATAAAATCCTCTATATAGATAGAATTAGGATAAGACATGTGAGTCAATAACAATGAGAACAAGTCCTAAAAATACGGTGTAATTTTTTTCTTAAATTATTTTTATTTGAGAATAAATATTCACTTAAGAGTATATTATTATAATTAAATTCTTTTTTATCTTTTAAAGCAAAATTTCTCACTTAATACACTCATGATATTCCGTTAAAATAAAAAGTAATATCGAGTTTAAAATGTATGAACAGAAAATAATACTACTAGTAACTTTGAACGAGTCTCGTAAATAAGTAATTTGATTTTAAAAAAAAAACTCTGTACTATAAACAAATAGAATCTTGGAGAAAAAAAATCACATAATCAGTGTTTAAATTATAGAAAAAATTACCATTTTAAAAACGATTTCTCTTAGACACGATGTTACTAAAATTAGATACATCAAGTAGACATGTAAGGATGCGCAATGACGAATTAGTCCCCCTTGAGCATCACCCTACTTTCCAAATATGCAGAAGCAACCGGAACTTGTGCTGAGAGAGGTGTCTTTGGTTTCTTGTGATTCTCCATAACAATAGGGAAAAGTAATTTATTAGTTGCTTGAATTATTTGATTTTTGTGTGTATCTGAAAGATTCACCTCTGAGGGAATCGTGCATTATTTATTTGTGCCGGTAAAAGAATCGCCGTTTCTAAACAGAGACACCAATGGCACAATTAGTCAAAACTCCACATTGCGTGATGCGATCACGTGCTTTGCGATGCTCTGAATTAAAACATTTATTTAGTCCCTCGAGATGATCAATTAATATCTTTAATTGCTCCTACCATAGTAGTACTGCGGTTTAATAATTAAATCATTTTTCTAAATAAATAAAAAGTAGCTAGAGCCCAAATGTACAATTCCAACTTTTCCTCACTTTTTAGTTTACCTTTTTTTTTTTTAATACAAAATTCATTTGAAGAAGGATCTAGCAAGTATCATATTTTAAGCAAGCAATCCCGGTAATGAAATTGAGGTTTACCTTCCCTTAGCTAAACGGATGTACTCTACTCCTTCGGTTTCATTATAATTACGGAGTATTACGTAAGAGAAAAATTTTAGTTTAAAATAATTATTATTTTAATTTTTTAATATAATATTAATTATTTTTATCCACTCATATCTCTCTTATGATATTAATGGTAGAAAATAATATCTATGAATAAATTAATAATAATATAAAGTTAATTTTATAAGATCATTACTTTCTTTTATTTTTATTTATCTAAAAAAACCTAAATAACAATTATTTTGAGATACATGGAGTATCTTTAAACCAAAATATAATCAAATTTAACTGACTTACATGTGAATTAAATAAGTTAATTAATGTTATTTAATTTTTCTAATACTTCATTTGTCTTATTATAATTATTATTTAATTTTTTTGTTCAATTATAATTATTATTTTATCTTTTCAATAACATTAGTTATTATTTTTCACATATATCCCCTATATATTAATTATGAATTATAAAATTTTAATGATGTAAGATTAATTTTGTAAAATAATTAATCTTTTTTATTATTTATTATTTTTATTGGTATGCATAAAACAAAATATAATGACTATTATATTGGGATGAATGGAGTAACATTTAAAAAATATTTTTTCAAAAATTATAGTAATAAATAATATATTGTGACAAGAAATAAATTATAGTTATTTTTCAAAATTAAGTTGTCATAATTAATTTTATTTTAATTTTGTTATCTATCGTTAATATTATAATAGATATAAGTAAAATAAAGTAATTAATGTTACATTGAAAAGTTAAAATATAATTATTATGAAATAAAATAAGTATACAAATTTAAGAAAATCAATATTCATTGTTATAACTTTTGAAATAATTTTTTTGTTAGTGCAAATAAAAAATAATACCATAAAATTTACAATTTTCATACCCTCTATTCAACCAAGTTTGATTTCCATAATCTTTTGAAATCATATTTTAATATTCAAGAGACATGTAAAGTTAGACAAATGTTAATGAGTACTTTTAAAAAAATTATCTATCAAGATACACAAAAATACTATATCTTTGATTTTAAATGTCCTATCCTGTGATTTTCAATAATATCTTCCTCTTTTAATTAATTAATCAATCAATCAATATTCCTATAATACTGGTTAACTAGATCCATCAAGTAAACTCTTATCAGTATCCTTATTGATACTCCTATTATGTAAAAATATTATAATATACTTAAATAATATCATGATATTTTTTTATATTTTAATTATCAATTAAGGTGATGACATGTATATTAAAAAACATTATTGTTTTTAAATACTTTTTTACAACTTTAATACATAATTTTCAATTAATACCTGTTTACCTATTAATTGTAATTGTGATTGGTACATTAAAATATATAAAGAATGTCACTTCACAAATAATCAAAGACGAATATACGAAGAATTTGATAAAAAAAAACCTGATAATGTAATATTAAGAATGATTTAAATTTGTCAATAGTGTAAATTTTTTTACATTAATAATAATAGAGAAAATATGTTATGTGTCTCTATGCACAATATATTTAATAATTTTTACAATAATTATCTTAAAAGCATACTAATAATAATTTATGATTGATTAATAGTATAAAAGTTTTATACTTTTAATAATACATGATTATTAAATTCCTAATAATATATCAAAGATATATTTAAAAAAGAATGACCCATGGTTTAATTTTAACTTTTATTTTTTTATAATTTATTACATTAATTATTTCTCTTAATTATTAATTAAAATAATAATGTACTGAATATAAGTAATAATTAAAGTTCTCATTTATGTTATTTTTAAAATTTTACAAGCACCTTTTTCTCTATCTGTTAACTCTTTATAATTATCACTTTTATTAATTAATTTCACTTATTTGTAATTCTAATATTTTTTTATTAATTTCAAGTGAAAAGTTGCTCACAAGTCACAAACCCTTGTCCCCGAAAAGCTCCCTCTTTTTCATTTTGAAATTTGTTCAAATTAAACTAAAGATAGCTCACGCATTTAAGTCCAAATTTCGTGTTGCTTTATGATTTCCTTCGTGAAGCACCACACGCTAGTTGAAAAAAAAAAAATCATTTATGCTAAAATATATAATTACTTTCGTGCAGCCTTCAACTTTTTTTCTTTTTTGTTTTCTTACATGCATTTGTTGTATCAACTTGAGCGTTATCCATGCGTCTTCAACACTTCCCTCTTTTTTATTTTTTATTTTACTAAGTATACATAAAAACATGCTGTTTAATTAGTAGATCCTCCAAGTTCCTTGTAATTTTCAGCATCGATTTACTCTAATTATTATTGGTTACTTGAATTATCCAAAGCATCTAATTAAGAATACAATTAAATGATTGATAATTGAGGGAAGAATTAATGGTTTATACTACCTCCATCCTCCGGTCTTTTTTCAGCTTTTGATTTATCGTTCACAATGCATAAGCTAATTAAAACATTTTTTTCAACTTAATATTTTATATCTATTTATAAATAAATCATTTCTTTTTAAAGTATATTTTTCTTTTTGTTTCATTTGGTTTTTCTTATAATAGTATTTTTCTCAATTAAATTAAAATATATTTTAACACGTTTTATATTTTTAGTGATGTTAATATGTATTAAAATTAGAATTAAAACCTCATGCAAATTACCTAAACCCTATCACCTTGTCGGCTTAGTGATTAGTTATGTTTAATTTAATTTTATGGTGCCACACTAAATATTATCTCCGTTTCTTATATATATGAAATAAATGAATTTTTTTTCCAAAATATAAGAAATATGTGATAACTTTTAAATGCATTAATTTTTAATTTTTTTTTCTAAACTCTTATTTATGGAAAAGAATATTAATAAGATAAGTCATACTCAAATTTATTGATGAAAAAAGTTATTCCTTAAAAAATAAGTAGTGACATTAAATATAACCATCACTTAAATTAGATATTTTTAGAATAAAATTTATATTTATGGTTTTATTAATTAAAGTTAATCAACTTAATTACTTTTATTATTTTGATAAATTAAGCATTTGTTTTTATGTATAAAAATAAAGATAGTATAAAAACAACCCTAAAAACAATAATTTTGCTTTGCCGAACATATTGATGTTAGTGAAATAAGTTATTGGAATCAACAGTCTCTTTGAATTAATCCCCAGATTCATGAATCTGTGGAACTGTATTGTTAATTCTGTTTCCATGGTCGAGGGAAAAATAGTGAGAAAAGTGGGGCCGACCTAAGAATAAGAAAGAGAGGAAAAATAGAATCTGAATGGTCAAGGTGGCCCCACTTTGTGGTAGCTCCGTAGACCAAGGGCCTGGCGGCGAGCAATTTGCAAATTTTCAATTAATGAATACACTACTCTCACTATTAATAATTCAATATAATACTATCAATTAGTTTATGTGTACTATAGAGAGGTATTTTCGATTTATTTATAATTAATCCCCTCTTATTTTCTGCACATTAACAATTTAATTCGACCACTTGTATAATGAATGTGGAAAATGTGAAACCCATATAAATGTGTTACAAACATTTTCCATAATCTATAAGATAATTAAAGAGGTTGTAGGGACTGAGGCCGGCTGGGTTGGTGATTAATCACCAACAAAGCTCGCAGCTAATGCTAACAGCTGGGATTAGACTAATCAAATTTTTATTTAGGAGTTGATTAATTATGCTAATGATGAAAAAATAGGATTGTTATTGGTTGCAATTGATGATCAATGAACTTCCAAAGCCTTTTAGATGAGATATAAGCATACATGAACCCAACGGCTACCTAACTAGTTAAAGACCAAACCAAATGAAAAAGGTAAACCAGGCTGGCTATATTTGCAAACGGTTTTGCTAAAGAATCAACAAATAAAACGTTTTGAATTCTCTAATTAGTATTCTAAGAATAATAAATAAAACCAATTTAGGTTATGTTTGAATAATTTTTTAATAAACACCTATAAATAGCATTAAATAAGATGATAAAATAAATTAAGCTTCACTTGTAGGTTAAAATAATATTTGGAGAAGTTTGATAAGAAAACTTTTATAAATTAATTAGCTTACATGTAAGTTAATTTTGATTTACGGAAAAAAAAACTTAATTTATTTTATTTTTCCCTTACAAGCACTTATTTAAAAACTTATATAAACATAGTCTTACTAGTTTATTAGTGTGTCAGTTATGTTTAATGGTTATTAAGAAAATCACAGGAACATCCAAAAAGAAAAATAACAGAAAATGAAATAAAGGGAAAGGAACAGCTAGTACACGTACATGGAGACACCTACTTCCTAGCTTTTGGGTAAGCCGAATAGCCAATAAGCTAGGACCATGACACGTCAGTTACAACTAATATTGTTTGGTATTTTTGCTTTGTGCTCTCAAGTAATATATGTTTCACTATACAACTTCTTACGGTTTATAAATCTGGTGTTTCTTCTGGTCCTGCTGCATTTTGAAAATGTCATATCCTACATATCACCATCAATTAAATAGATTATAGTTATTCATGTTGGTATAATGGCTAATTTTATGATGGTTATCGAAACTTAATTAAACAATTTTTTTAACCTTCTCATTTATAAAAAAAAAGAGAGATAATGGATCTCTTATATATGACCAATAATCCTTTTTAATAATGATTGGATTTTGTTATCGATACCTAATTAAATGATTTTTTTTAACCCTCTCATTGATTAGAAAAAAGAGATCCAGACTTTCTTGTTAATTTGGAATTCGACTAAAAAGATAAATAAAATATGATTAATAATTATTTTTATTAAGGATCTGAAGTTAGTAATTATCCAAATAATTTAACTTTAATTTTAATATATTAATCATCTATATATCAAATCACTTGGTTAATTAATTCATTAAATCAGTTTGGGTCTGATTATGAAAAATATAGGGAGTTAAATTATAGTTATATATTGACTTAATTATCCTTTTGATCTCATTAAAAGAGTGTAAATGATTTTGATTCTCATAATTTTAATTGCTAAAAGTTGTTCTATACATTAAAAAAAATGGATAATTTTGGTCCATAGTTTTAATTACTTATTTTGGTTCACACATTTGAAAAATGGATAATTTTAGTTCCACTCTTAATTTTCCATTCAATTTTTAACCATTTTGGTGATTCGGAAATCCAATTAGTTAAATTGTTTCAAGTTGGACGGTGGCTTTTCGTGATTTTGCTTTATTCTTTTAACATATATTTCATAATTCATTTAACATTAAATTATTTGATATTTTATATTAATTGATTTAACTTGTAAAAAATAAAAAATAATGTCACATAGATGCTTATGTGACACAAATTAGCTTACTGGATTTATCATCACATTGTTAAAAATTGGATGGTAAGTTAATGAGAAGACAAAAATTGTCCATTTTTCAAATTCATGGACCAAAATTGAGCTATTAAAATTACGGGGACAAAAATTGCCTATTTTACAATTGTGTGAATAAAATCGATCAAACAAAATAACGGGAATAAAATTGCCCACACACCAAACTAATGAAACTAACAATACAATTAAGTCTAAAAGATAAATAACAAAGTAAAATTTTAATTTTTTTTGTCTCCAATGCCATCAAGCTTGTTTAAAACGATTTAATTTCAGAGTTGAAACAATTCATTGATATGAAATGTTTTCTAAATGTGATAAAAGAAATTAAAAAAGCCAAAGTGCATGATATACAAATTAAATGATGTAATTCCAAACAAATTTTGCAACATAATACGTTTACTAATATGATTAATTTTAGATTCTAAACACATATATGTAAAGAATTAAAAGTAAATTACACTGACAATTTCCGTGGTTTTGTCAAAATTTTTTTCAATGTTTCTCATTTTTCTATTGTCATACTAACTCTTAATTATTTAAAAAATATTACACTGACATCTAACTTTTTTATTTCCTTGAAAAGCATTGCACCATATATCCTTGTAAGGAAGATTACAATAAACATTGAAAAAGCGGAAGGTTGTATGCATTCTCAAAAAAAAAAAAAAATGTCAGTATAATTTGCTCAAGAATTAATTGCCATGATACCTACATTCTCCTTCAATCTATTGCGACTTGCAGATCATTCACCTGGTTTGGCTGATATCAGCAAATTTAAGTATTGTTTCATTGTCCTCCCTACCTATACTGAATTTGGGCAGGTTTCAGGGAGAACTTTTGGTAGCATCGTCCTTGCATAAAAGAATCAGGCTTAGAATTATAAACCAAGCTTGAGGTTGAAAATATGGTGCATGCATTATTTCTCATTTGGAAAGGAAGGTACATTTTATATATATACATATATCCCAACAAATATTAATAATATAATGGGAAAATAATATACGACCGATAAGCAAAAGAGAATATAATAAAAATAGCAAATATTTCAAATGAATGAAAAGTACCAATTGATTTCACGAAAACACGTACGTAGTGGTGTGCTACATCAAAACCCATTAGATTTCAAACAAATATGCCTAAGGTGCATGGTTACAACTCACAAGCCAGCCAGCAGGTACGTAGCTATTATTAGATATATATCAGATGTAAATTAAGTAATTATTTAATTATTAAATAGTAATTAATTCCCTAATAAAAGACATCTAATTATATAGGATGAATACGAAGTAAAATTCAAATCTCTTTAGTGCATCGAACAAGAAACAAAAAAACGTGCAGTCAAAAGTAGCTCCCCCCTCGCTTTCAAGCATGAAAAAATAACCTAAGAAAGTAAGAATGCACTTTCCTAAAGCTGGTTAGGAAATAGTAACTTTTAAAGTTGCTAACAGTGAAGTGAGAAAAGTATTATATATGGTAATGATCATCATGAGACCACAAAGTCTAATCAAATCGAGAGAAATTGTATTACTTCTGCATAAATTATATACAATAATTCATTAAAAAAAAGAATACGATAGGACAAGTAGAGAGACCACGTGACAAAATAATTGATGTAATTAAGAGATAAAAATAATGTTGTAGAAAAAATTGTATGCATAATTCATACAATAAATTATGCAAATAAGATCTTAAGATTTAACTACAAATTCAAAAATTATTATAAACCACTTAATGAACTAGATTTGACGTGACAATAAAAAAAACACTTATTATAAATTTCTTAACCATCTTTTAATAAACTTGTCCATAAATATTTATAGAATAAAATAATATGAAAGTAAAATGAATTGAGTTTTTTTTTATAATAAACTAAAATCTATTTATGAATTTTAATTTTTTTTAAAAAAAAATTAAACGAGGAAACTTCTAAGTTAATAGCATAAATTGATTTTAAATCATGAGAGAAATTCAATACATTTTGTCATCTTATTATCTTTTTCTTAATTTAAATTTATCCAAAAACAGCCTAAGTAATAAAAGGGACATCAAAATTGAAAACCCTTTGAACTAATGGGCACCAGAAAAATCACCACAATAAATCTAATTATCTAAAATTGAAGGTGCGGAGGTAGTAGAAAATAAGTGATGAAAAGGATGTGCAGGTTGAAGAACAAAAGATTGATATAGAAAACACTTCCATATTAGAAGCTGCTAGCTGGGGCAATGCAAGGGCCACAACACCAGTGGGAACTGCTTGTGTTTGTGATTGAGCTTCATTTTGAGGCCAATGTAGAGTGCTATAATAAGAGGGACCAGTGTGGGTCTTGAAAGCAACGGCATGCATGTGGATTTGGCAGATGTCGCATCGACTACACACACTTGGGTCACACAAACACCTACAAAAATCGGAGAGCTAAGAATCTTGCAAGATACTTGACCTAGCTTTCTCGCCCACCACTCCAAAATAACATTTGTTTTCATGCGTTACCAAAGGATTCTCGTCACGTGTTCATGTGTCTTTTTCTCTGTCCCTGTTTCTTGTCCACGCCTACCCTCTTGCGTCCTCCCTTTTCTGTACCATTTTTTTTTTTTGTTTTTCTAATTATCTGCCTGTTCTTGAATTTACCTAGGAAAATAAGAAATCATCTTAAGACGTAGAACATGTTTTAAGTGTGTTTAGATTGACAATAACAAAATTGATTTTGAATGAAATTAATTATTATAGAATTGATTTTGGTAACCACTTGTTTCAACTTTATCATGATTGTTTTGTATCATAATTAATTTATTATAATTTTAAAAACAATTTAAATATATAAAATTTGGTTAAAATCAAAGTTGACCCACCTTATCATGATTTAAAAACTATTCGAAGACATACTAAATTATATTGTTCTCTCTGGGCGTATGTTATCTTTAATCAAGAATCAAAGACTAAATTAAGAGATTGATCTTTTCGGACTCCTTGTTATATTAAGGGCATGGATATTTGTCATCTATATTACATTATATATGTTAGTTTGTTTTTTATTTATTTTTTGGTTTAACAAAAGGTATCCAAGACTTTATTTGACACCAATTATTTTTTCATCCATAAGGTGAGTCCATTTTTTAGCTAAGATAAAATTTCAATCCTTAATTAAGAAATACAAGGGTTGATCATGAATTATTTACACCAACAACTTTTGGTTTGTTTATTTATTTTTTAATTGCTAATCAAATGTCCCATTTATTGCCTTTAGAAAAAAAAATGTCCCCTTTATTATTAAAATGGCTTGTATTTAATTTCTTTTATTCTTAAATTGACTTTTATTTTTTTAATGAGAAGAATCTAAAATACAAGCATATCCTGTTATAGGAAAAAAAACACACCCATTAAAATGCAAAAAAATAAAATAAAATAAAATTGAATGAACATAAAATAAAAAAAGTTGGAAGGACAAAATTAACTGCTGCTTATGATATCGATCGAGCCTTTTATATATAACTTATCAGGAAATCAGAGATCTAGCATTCGATTCTGCCAAGTTGATTTGTGACTGGCCTTATTAAGCCGTACTCGTCAATCACGCCCACCCGTGACTTGTTCCAAAGTAGCTGAATCTTGTTACGAATATACGTACTGCGGCAACAATAAACTTTAAAATATTGAAAAACTAGCATGGTTTGGAAAGAGAATCAAGGTCTGATACGCATGTGCAAGAAGGAAACAACGACACATCCTTGGACCAAGAAAAAGGTAGAGAAGGGTACTACTATACCATGTGTTATGCTTATGCTACCCAGGAATCCTAGGGGGATTCCGATTCCACCATCCCTCGTGATAGGTGGGCACACGTTGCAAATGATATAGTACTAGATTGAAAGTATAGGTCCAAATGCTACGATGTTTTTAGGACGGATTGAAACAAGTTTATTAGTTTTTCTTTATGTGATTTCAAAATTTAATAGGGTTGTTTTTTTGAATTTGAAGTTGATCTTGTTAAAATCTGACAATATATTGAATAAAATTGGATCAATTCGATAATATATCAATCTTAATAGTTAATGTTACTTGTAGTTATATCACGAAATTAAAGAATCATAGACCAAATAGTAAAAAAAAAAAAGGAATCATACTGCTGCAATAAGTAGTATATTTGTTAAACTGGGTGGGTCGGTAAATATATCAATTCGTTTCAAATAATAAAGTTAAAATAAAAGTTTATAATAACTTTATTTGTATTTGGATAGATGAATATTTAATTAAATTTTTTTTTTGAAAAAGATGATAAAAAAATAAATTAAATTGGTAAAAAATTAAATTAAAATAAATAAGGAAAGAAATTAATTAACTAAAAATAAAAAAGATGAAAAAACTAATATTATTATAAAAGTTAAATTGACAAGATGAGAATGTTAAGAACTTAACTGTCAGGAGAATTACTTTTAATGTAACATTAATGGTTTTTCTCTATTTATAATTATTTCAATTATTTATATTTGTATCCACTTGTATACTCTAATCAAGATCCCTCAAGTGAAAGGATTTAATTTATCTATTTTTTCTCTCAAATCCCTTTGGAGAGAGCAAATAGTTAAATTGCATATGCTAAACAAAATCAACATATCCCTAGTAATGACTTTATTTATATATCA
Organism: Glycine soja; assembly: GCF_004193775.1. Taxonomy (NCBI): domain Eukaryota; kingdom Viridiplantae; phylum Streptophyta; class Magnoliopsida; order Fabales; family Fabaceae; genus Glycine; species Glycine soja. Next base: position 7,700,135 of record NC_041015.1, on the reverse strand, counting down.
TTTTTCAATTCTATTAGAAAATAACGTTTTCCAATACTATCTCTAAAACTTATCATGCAAATGGGTGATCAAGCCACAAATAATAATATTAAACACAATAAAGGATAATGCAAAAGTAATAATATTAAATAGATAGGAAGATAAATTACATCAAAAGTAGTTAGATGTCAAGTTCCCAACAAAGATGAATTTAGTCTCTCATTGTCATAGGAGGCTATACAATTGCAAGAGAGAAATATTTAATGAAAGGGAAAATAGATAAGAAAGGGAATGGAGAGGGAATTGTATTCTCTTGAATTTTCTACATGTTTTTTTTTTCTTTTTTTCTCTCCTTCTTTTATAAGTGTAAATCAGCTTAGTTTTCACGCAATATTCGTGTTGAGCGCGCTTGTCGCGCTTAGCGAGTATGACGGTAATCCCTCGCACTTAATGCGTAACCCGCGCTAAGCGCGACTCTTTCTAAATTAACCTTCTTTCGTGAATTATCCTGTTAAGCGTGTGGTTCTCGTTAAACCTGAGCTTCGCGTTGAGCACCTTGGACGCGCTATGCACACTTCTTCAAATTTCCAATTTGCTCTTTTAAGCTTTGTTTTACTCACTAAACATCATAAATTTATTAACTTTTAATATTTTTTGTACAAAAACTTAAATGATGTTAAAATAACAATAATTTGTAAAAGAAAGAAACAAAAGAGAAAAATTACAAATTCTTATATAATTTAACCCAAAAATATATTTATAATTAGCAGTTATCAATATTTCACAATATATCCTAGGTAATAACTTGATTTTTAATTTTATTATTTATAATTTTTCACGTTCTCGTGATATTTAATCTATTTTTTCAACTATTTTTCAATTTATAGAAATATATGTTAATAAATATGTATATAAATATTCAAAAACATATATACAAATACTATATATATATATATTCAAATAATTTATATTCATACATTTTTATATAACTTATGATGTTTTGTTTGGGGGAGGTTTTAGCTGAATAGTATTTAATTAGAAAATATTTGAGAAAAATGAGAATTTAAGAGTTCTAGTATAATAAAATGATGAAAAGATTTGATAGTAATAAATAAAAAAATTGAAGGACTATATTACAATAACTAAAAAGTAAATAGATTAAATTTGAGTAAAAAATATTAAGGGTAAAATATTATACAATAATCACATTAAAGAGACCAAAAATAATATTTAAGTTTTTTTTAAATAGCATAATATTTAATTAAAAATCTAGTTTATTTTTTCATTTAAATTATTATTATTTTTTTAAAAAGAGACATAGTAAAAAGAACAATAACTCACTCTATGGGGAAATTGATCCATAATTCTTACACGACCCAGTAGTTATAGCACCAGAACATTAGAATGAGCCCTGTCAAATGTTTTCCAGCCGTTGGATGGCTTTAAATATGTGTCCAAGAGTAAGGCAAGTATTTGGTTTCTAATCAAATGGTGGGAAACGATTCACCAATATTGGTAGTTTAGTATTTTTTTTTTTCTAGTTTATTAAGGAGAGATGCACCACAATTACTTAGGCATGGGCTTCAGCGTTTAGCTTGCCGAAGCCCAATTGAGTGCTGTTCCTGGCCTTTAGATTTGTTCTATTCAGGTTGCCATCTATGGCCTCTAATATGAACTCATTAGGCCCAAATTGGTTGATGAAAATGGAGATAGGGAACCTAGTACATATGGTTTATGAGGGCAACTAAGAACATAGATTGTATAAAATAAACGAAGGAATCGTGTAGTCTAGGGTCCAAATGGAGGAAACTCACCTCACAAGGATTTATTGTTAGATGTATTTAATACGTGAAAGAAGACCAGAGAATATCAATACAATGTTCAGTAGAAAAGAAAAATCTGATCTACTATTCTACAATACAATAAAGAGAAAAAGTTTCCACATTAGATATGGTATGGTAAGATTATTAAAATACTAATTATAAATTATTTTGTAAAAGGAATACTAGAAGTACTGAAATTTATATGTGAAGTACTGAAATTCTTATTGCAAGGGATAATTTAATTAAAAGATCCTTAAATTATTAAGAAATTTTAAAATTGGACCCTAAGTTGAAAAAAAATTGAATCCTTGACATTGTAAATTCCTTATGATTTCATTCCTATACTTAATTTATGGTGGCTTCAAATCTTCAAAAAATAACTTTTATTTGAGTTAATTTGATATCAAGTTTTCAAAATTTAAACAATTTTTCATCATCAATAAGCATAATATAGGAAGAAGTTATGGTATGGTCTTAAATTTATTGAGTAAATTATTTTTAATAATAATAAAATTCTTTTGAAAAAGAAATATAGTATTTTGAAAAAAATATGTCCGGACAAATTAATACAAATAAAAGGGGATCGATATATGTTGATTTTAACATTGAATGTTCAAATTCATACTATAAAAAATATAATAATATCTAGAGTTATCAAAGTGAGTAACTTAGTTCATTTGTTTTGATAGACTACTGGTTGTGTTTAAAAGTGAGACAACACAATATGCCTCACTTTTTGGTGAGCCAGAAAATAGACAACCTTACTTAACCATCCACAGATTGATGAATAGTGAGTTAGGTCATCAAATTAAAAATAGAAGAAAAAAACTTAATTTATTAAATTTTTCTATCTTTTCAGAAGAAAAAATCACATGATAATACTATAAAATCTTAATTCGACGAATATTGTATTTGAATCCCGTGTTTTATATATTATATTATATTAAGCATATTTTTATCATCAATTATCAATAATTCAATCTACATTTAAGCATTTGAATGTTGTGGTGTAGGCCTTCTAATAATTGTCAATATTATGCCTTAAAAATATTAATATTATACAATGTATATAATACGTAAAAAAAAGAATGTATATATTGAATGTTTTTATTTCTTAGTCAATATTAACATTAACATAATGCACCAAAGTTGTTCCATCTGACGTTTGTTGATGATATCCTTATTTTTGCTGAAGCCAGTGAGGAGCAAATTGGAGTTATTTTCATGTTATTAATATCTTCTGCAGAAGCTCAGGCCAGAAGGTTAGTATTGAAAAAACTCGGATTTATTTTTCTAAAAATATGGGTTGGCACAGAAGACAGTTGATTAGTCAGAAACTTGGTTTCGAGTATATACTGAGGACTTGGGGAAATATTTGTGGATCCCAATTCTACACAAAAGAGTATCCATGACTTCATTTCAATTTGTTTTGAGCAAAGTCAATTAGAGGCTTTCTAATTGGGAAGCTCGCATCTGTGATTCAAGCATTACCAACTTATGTGATGCAGTCAACTCTTCTTCTTGTTTCTGAGTTCCTGTTATGGATACTGAGAAAAAAGGCTCTAATTTGTGGAGGGTCATTTGCAAAAGCTGGGAGGCAGTGCAATGTTCTCTTTCATATATGGAATGTTGGGGATGGTAAAACTTCAAATAGGATGGTTTAGCAACCAGATGAGTTGACTCAAAAAATTAAAGTGTGATATAAAATAACAAGTTGATGCAAAAAAATCCACCAAAAAAGTAAAAACAAAAAATAATTTTAAAAATGTCATATCATTCAATCCATTCAATATCACTCAAAAAGCATTACAAAATAATAAGATGTTAAACAAACTCCAATAAATTACAAACTATAACTACTATTACATTTTCAAAGATCATCTAAAATAAGTTTGGCAATTATTGAAGTACGAAACAACACCAAACTCGTTGCCCTAACCCTATCAAACTCATGTTTTCAGTTTGGTTTGGATCTCAAATTCTCCGATTTCGTAATCAAGGATCCCAACCGAACTTATGCAAGAAAGAAAGACAAAAGAACAGGTCACGACACTTAAATTTATTATTGCAACTAATAGTGTGCTTCGATTTTCATTTCGACAATACAATCATCAATTCTATCTCACAAAATGGAGAAATTATTAGACGAAATACTTGTTAATTTTTCTATGACACATAAACATTAGCATTAATTATTTCTCGTTAATTGAAAAAATTAAATATGTTTTATATGAATTGATTGGACCATAAACGATTTAAGATTAATTACCTAATAATTTTTTTTTTATAATATCACAATAATATCATGAAAAAGTAAAAGAATCTGTTTGTAATTTTACCTCCACCACAAAGAAAATGATTAATTATTTCTCACCATAAAAGTAATTCAAACACACTATAAATATAATAACACCCGAGAATCATCAGGTAACAAATGTTGTTCTACAAAACTTAATTTATTTTAGCATGAATCTGGGTGCTGTTAAACTGGTTGTTGTTGCCATCCTCGTGTGGATAATGATAGCTGAGGATTGCATAGCAAGTCTGAACAACAGTGACAAGAGTTATCAACGCTGCTGCAAAGTTGTAACCACGCCTTAAAAACCTTTCAAGGCCGTAAATCCATTCAGTTATTCGGCTCAAATCATGACACGCAATTATGGGAAATCGCGTGAAAAAAATTGTTGCTGAATAAGTGTTCAAGGCATCAACGATGTTTCTGAAACCCGAATCAACATGGTCACGATCAACTCCGTTAGCTATGGAACCAAAAAAATCCACCACCTCGTGATTACTCATACCCAACTCATCTTTGTTGATCCCGTTGTTCTTAAGAATTTGAACATCGCTGGCGGAGCATATCAAATCATTGAAGAGCAAGGCCAGAAAAGTGAACACGTTTGCAAACTCTATATCATCTGGTTCAGTAGTACAGTTTCCAAACTCTTCATTTTTGGACATGTTTTTATGATGCTCCCAAGCAATGAAACTTCGCCACTTTGGTTCCGTTGTTTGAGTGATACGCACGTTCGGAATTAGTAGCACCCCATTGTTGTAGCTGAATTGTACACTAAAATCATGAATTCTAAGCACTGAAACATCGGAACCAGGGTGAAGTCAGATGTACTTGTTTATTAATACTAAAACCATCGATATTTACAACAACAGAATGAACAAGTTCAACAACATGAGCAGGATAACCATGGTTTCTATAATGCTGCTAAGATTGCATCCGGGGAAAAGTAGTTGAAACAACTTATCCAGAATGAAAAAAGGTATTTGATTTTCTAACAACGTGAGGTAGCTCAAGACGGCTTCCATTTCCCCGACTTTAGTCCTTAGAATGGTGTTGTACAATTATGCAACACTTTTATATGTAAAAGATTATGAATTAATACCTCTTACGTACAGATATTTTATAAAATCAAGTACCTATGCTCACTCCAATATATAAAGGAGTATTATTGCAAAGTCGGTAACTGTATGTTGACAGTGATTTTTACGCTATATATAGGTCTTTCCTCTTATTAAGTTAGAAGATGATTAAATTAAAAATTTGTGAAGTGAATTGTGAATATTAAAGTGTATTTAGATAATCTTTAAAATCATGATACACCATGATATAAGATAAATTAACTTTGATTTTGAATAAATTTTATATGTTTAGATTATTTTTAAAATTATAGTAAAATCGATTATGTTAAAAAAATTATGATAGAATTAAAATAAATAAGAATGATTTCTACTTAACCAAAAATCAATTCTACAATAATTAAGTAAAATCAATTTTTTTTCATTACCAATTCAAACGTACACTTGAAATACGTGATACAAAATTACGTACTTCTACAAACATGTGGGTTGAAAAGAGCAAGTTATGTTGGCAGTGGCCGTTCCCGGTTGCTCGACCAAAGCCTGTGAAAGAATTCTCTGTCTGGCCAGAAGCCTATATATATATATATATAAAGAGATGCTTTGTGTAGCCTTTCAAAATCGATTTATGATGTAAGGTCCACGGCACGGTCTACCCGAAATTGGCTGGAGAGAACAGCAAGATACAAAAAAATGGAGAAAAAAATATACACGTAAAATATATTTTTATCATATGTTTCATAAGATTTTTCTAATAATAGCATTTTCTACATTAAATGAAAATTATTTTTAAATTTATTTAATTTTTTACTTATCTTTAATTCAATTTTATCATGTTACTATTGAATATAAAGACAATACTAGGTTAACTGTATTAATCTCAGTGGAACTTTTTTGGACATACCAAAACCGTTTACAGAAAAATCCTCTTCCGTAACATGTTACTTTTATTTTTGTTTACGGAAGAATCCTCTTTCGTAAGAATCCAAAACCGTTAATATGAAGGTTATGGACATAATGCTTAATGTTTCACGATGTTTGAAAGTTGTGAACTGTATTAGTCCTGGCGGTTAACTATATTATATAGGACTAATACATGTAATTTCTCCATCTTCTATGAAACTCAATGAAAAAATGAACAAGGAAATTTCAAATTATAAAACATGAGTGCATGACACTTGTTTAATGCTTTAGATATAACAACAATGAAGTGCCCCTTGACAAAAGAATCAGAGGATTGTGTGGTGTGAGCTTATTACCCAATCAATAACCCACTAAGCCTCTCTAAGGCAATTTTTGAGTCAATGATTCAAACCCCAAAATTATGAATAAAACTATGAAATTGTGAATCCATAGAATGAACATCTTCTCTTAGACAATAAAATTCTCATATTTTTAAGGAAAAAGGGTTTGGTTTCACCAATGCAGTCACAGGGATGCGAGTGCAGAAACAACCTTCACGAGGGATGCATTGAGGAAGTTATCCCTCCAATGTTCAAAGTAGAAACGATTCTAGAATAATTATGGGTTTCACTAATGTAGTGACAAAGGGATGAATAGACCAATAACGATGATTGCAAATCAATCACCTCCGACGAAAATAACAAAATCACCTTCACAAGGGTGTGAAGGAGAAGCGGCGGTTATGTGCAAGAGCCAAATTTGGGTCTTCTTTTTCCTTTTTCCTGTTTTCATTCTTTTTTATTTGATTTTAAAAAATTTATCTGATTTTTAATTTTTATTTTATTAAAATTATTTAATAATAAAATAATGTTTTTTTAATTCATGTCATGGATATTTGATGGGGTCACTCAATGTTGAGTGGTTTGCTTAACATTTTCCAATTCTGTTTCCATATTGGAGTGAAACCCAGTGAGAAAATGGGGAATAAGAAAGAAAAAGATCTGAACCATGTTTCACAACCAAAATGTATTGGTCAAGGTGGCCCACTTTGTGGAAGCTATGTAAAGCAAGGGGCTTGCGGCAAATAATTTGCAAATTTTTAATCGATACATTACTTTCACTGTTAATAAAGTTTGTGTCTAGAAATTATGAGATATAAAACAAAGATTTGCATTTAATTTTTAATTTAATATGACTCGTTATTTTTAATGTAAAACTTTTACTAAAATATGAATTTTTTTATACACTTTAAAATGTTTTGACATCTAGTATATTGGTATCATTTGAGTCATAATGTTTATAAATTATTTTTAGTCTTAACTTCTAAGTAATATGTGACATTTTGGCATATTATAACAAAAAATTAATATTGGTATTATAATTTTTCAGATAATCTTTATTTATTGTTATCAATTTTTAGTATTTAAATAAAAATTAGACGTGTCATATTTTGAAAATTGTTTAAATTGAATTTATATTAAAATTATAAACTAATATAATATATAAATAAATGTGTGGTAAACAACCTCCGTATTCATTAAGATAAGGAGCGGGTATGGTAGGGACTAGGCGTTCTAGTTAGTTATTAATGCACAAGAAAACTCGTAGGAAACTATGGATGGCAATGATAAGGATAGTAGTACTTGTTTATATATCAGTGTCTTTGTAGGTACCTATTAGATCAAACTTCAAAGTAGAATTACCATCCTTACCTAACTAACAATAGATTAATTAAAATCTTCAAACAAAAAAATTAGCAATTGATTTATTATTCTAATGAAGTAATATTGATAGAAATATCAGGATTGTAATTTGTTGAAGTTGATAACTAATGAATCAAATTATCATCATGCATTGATAGTATTTAGAGTTTAACCGTCACGCATTTGATAATGTAAATTTTACATTATTATTTAATCATAAATTGATATAATGTTTAAATTAGTTGCCATAAAAATCAATAAAATTATCATATTAGTAAATTATGATTTAATGACAGTATAAAACTATTTTATATCATAGTTTATTTTATCTATATACAAAAACTTTTTAAGAATAAAAATAAACAAAACTAATGTACTATTACCAACAAATTATTAATTCAAATGAAATTAAATTTGATCTCTTAAAGAAAGATCTTCTGGATGAGAAAAAAGTGATTGAGAGAGAAAATCAAATTAAAAATGACTAGTTAGATTTTTCAATAAAAATTAATTATTAATAAAATTAACATACACAATGCACCAATATAATGATGAAAAAATAACTTATGTACTAATTGATTAGCTTGTGAATTATGTTTACAACTATGCTATTTGGTACAACAAGATACATCACAAATTTTTCTGATAAATACATGTACATATTTCATTAACTAGTGTCTTGAGAAATTAAAAGAGAAAAAGATTTTATTAGAAATATTTAAAAATAACAAGGGAGCATATTTGTCTGCACCTCAATATAAAAAACTTTCTCCTTAATACACATGATAGCATTTGTCAAAAGAAATTAATTAAATTGTTATTTTTTTAAAATCAAAGAATAATATTCGTATATGACTTTGTGCAATTGCTTTTCGTATCCAACAACATTTTTCTCATGCTTAATGGTTATTAAGATAATCATGGCAAGTTGAAATTCTTGTCAGAATAACTTTCTATACTCAATATTGTATCATGCTACAAACATATTACCTTCAAAAGAGAATTCTTATGAAAAACTAAAACAAAAATCATAACAACATATAAAATAATTAAACAATGATAAATCCGTGATTTTGTTTCATCATCTTATCCCTTAAGCTTATAATTATAGGTTGGATTTGTAACTTGTGTATGTAAAAAAATATTTGTTAAGAGAGATCAATCTCGTAAATAAATTTTGATATCTCAATCACATATTAATACTTAACTTTTAACTTAGGGTATGTTGGTTCATATATATCCACTTTTTTATGCTAATCGCCACATGCATGTTTTCTTATCCCGAAAAAAAAAAGATAAAAAGGAATAGATGGTTCTCAATCAAACAAAAAAACTAAGCATAATAGAGAATGAAGATCAACACCTTCACCCTCTTGATATGAGGAGGGTCTTCAGTCTTCTAGACTTTAAACCCCTAAAAGCTACACAAATATTAATTAGAGTAAACGTCAACTTTATTAAAGTTAAGAAAAAAGTTGAGCTTTAAAGGAGACCATTTGGAGCTCCAGCACCATTAGGCATGGAATCCGAAACTAACTATACTCTAATTGTGAAGATAATTACATGTCAGTGCCATTTGAAGTGTTCTTTTATTCTACTATGTGGTAGTTGTACCCCATCAAGCCAGTAGTACATGCATCACTATGATTATCGACTTGCCTTATGCTTATTGCTCCCGAAACTTGAAAGTGGCAAAGTTTTTGGCAACATAGTTCCAAAATCTATTTGTTGAGATGCAAGATTATGGGCCAAAGTATTCGCAGGCCTACTAACGAGGGATAGCTTACTGCCCACGATTTTAACACCCTTTTTTTTTATCTTTTCACTCTCCGCTTTTTTTTGTATTTATTTTTTACAAAAATATCATTGACGAAAATTAGTTTCAACTGAGTGTCTTAACAAGGGATCAAAATCACCTGTCTCATTTTGTGTCCCATCCAATTATAAGATGTGACATGAATAAATATGACACATAATTTTTTATTTAGGTTTAACGGAATAGATAACATTGTGTTATGTGTCTATTGCAGCCAAGGGAGAGAGAGGAGAAGCAGTCGACAAGGTGGAAAAGGTGGTCAGTGTTATCAAAGACGTTGCATTTGGTGCTGGAGTGCCACATCGCACAAACACGTGTAACTCCTTAGCATGGTGAGCACTCTTTGGCTAAACTTACAAATTCTGATTCGATTTTAGCTTTGATTCATCAAAATTTTGGCAGCCAATGAGAACTCCATGTTGGGTGACAGTTATGAAGTCATAGTTACACAGGCATTGAAATTTCTTCAAAATTGAAACATTCGCTGTGAAATTTCGAATGTTGGGATTGTTAACATCTTCTATAATTGGAGCCAATGTGAATCTGCAATTCGCATGGTTGAGATTGGAGCCTTGTGACATCAAGTTATGCGAGGAATTGAGAGCTTGAAGATGTAAATCTCCAAGACGATGAGATTAGACAGTGACGAACAACACGTACACAACGTTATCTATTCCGTTTAACCTAATAAAAAATGACATGTTACTTTTAATTGACGTGGCATCTTATAATTAGTTGATAGGAAAATGGGATAGGTGATTTTGATTCCTTAACAAGATGTTGTCAAAATACTTATCTAAGACTAGCTTTTGTTGTGTATGGGTATTTTTTATCAAATCATGCCAAGATACACAACGTAAATTGTTTCTTGATAAAACTAATTTTCATTATCTATCTTTAACATATTTGAAACTAGTTTTAGTTATATTGGCAACATGAGAAGAAAAGGAGGGGGGAGGGAGGTGTAAAAACTAAAAAGAGGATTTGAATAGAAAATTTAAGAAACAAAAAGGTTGGGATGTAAAAATCATGGGCCTAGCTTCATTACATGTGGAGAGTTGTTTTGGGACTCCTAACGTTTTTGCTGAGACTCCTAGCAATCAAGGTGAAAGGGCTAAAATGTTATTCACCTTTTGTTTATATAAAAAAAGTGACTCATCCGTATGAGTCATTTTTCGTTGTTGCGTCGTTTTTCTACTTCTTCTTTCTATTCGCATTCCTGTTTCTTCTTCCTCCGTTCCTGCTTTTTCTTCTTCCTTCGTTGGTCCTGCTTCTTTTTCCTTGCGTCTTCTTCGTTTGTGGTCTTCATTTGCGTTCTCCTTTGAGGTAAGTATTGTATTTATCATTATTTGTGATTGTTTTGTTTGAATGATGGCATTCGCGTTCAATGATTGGCATTTTTTGTGAAAAAAAGCCATACGGATGGTTCATACGGATTGTTAATCCGTATGAACCATACGGATTGGCAATCCGTATGTTTTTTTAAAAAATTATGCACCTCTTCTTCTCCGGCGACGAAAAACCACCCAACTTCACCGTATATTGGTAAACAATGCATGTACACCATCAGAGACAACAAATGCTCGAAAAAGGAGGCTAACGGAAGCAAGTTACACTAAGGGAGTGAGATTATACAGAAAAAATAGGCGCCGCAGAAATGAAAAATGTAACCTGCTATTTATAACCGAAAATGCCCATAAAAGTGTGTTTAGATAGAGAATTTTAACTAAGGAAAGTAATTTATAAAAAAATTTAAATTTTTGTAATCTAAAATTCATTATTTGGATGTTTTTTAATGAAAAATTTAAATTTTTGTAATCTAAAATTCATTATTTGGATGTTTTTTAATGAAAAATTTAAATTTTTTAAATTTTAAAACAGAATTTTAAACAACTAAAAATGTGGATTTTCAATTTCCTTCTAAAAGGTGAGAAATTGAAATTCTCTTCGTGATAGAAGAATCTTCCAAAACGTTCGCGTATTTCCTTTATAACCTTCATCCTCTCTTCCACTTGAAAGTTCCCGAAATCCTATTTTCGAATTCGCGATTCTTCCCTCACGCCGATAATCCTTTTTTTCAAAAAATATCGTTTAAGCTCGTGGAGCATCGATCGGATGTGGGCGTAGGGAGACACGTAGAATTGCACTCGCTAATCAAGGGAGCAGTCGTCGCTACTCATCACGCGACGGAGGTGCTCGCCGGCACGGAGGGTTTGGGCCATGTCTTGCATCGTTGACTGAATGCTGTAGTCAGGTGTGGTGGTGTATGGCGTCGTGTCTCGATTCTCCTGTGACTTTCCATGTCACATCAGTATTCTTCTCTTTGGAGGCACACCACTCATATCTTCTCTTCTCTTTATATTCATTTTCTCACTCTCACAATTTTAACTTTTTTTTATCCAAACACAAAATTTTGAAAATAAAAGAATTTCACTTGAAGTATTTAAAATTATCAGAATTTTAAGTTTCCTTCTCCAAACACACTCTAAGGGTATTTTTGGCATTTTGAAAAACGGTGTGTCCTAGCTAAACTGCTGGGGGCCCAAGCAGTTGCCTTTCATGTGCCTCAGCATGCTGTCTGGTTTTGAATTTTCCTCCTCCATTAAACTGGCCATGAGCGTTGGGCTCTTGTGGGCCTAACGCAACTGTTCTTTGGTAAAAGGGTAGCTGTATGAAATAATCGTCCATTACCAAATTTACCTGCTTCTTTTTTTCTATTCAAATTTTCTGTTTCTAACAACAATACAACTAGTCCAAATTTGCATTTTATTTCATAGTCCACACATGTGAAATTATTGGCTGCCTCTTTTAGCCAGAATCATTATGATTTTATTAGGGGAAGTTCGTGCCTCTCTAAATTTTTTAAATAATAAATTAAAAATAAAAGTTAAATGCAGTTAATAAAAAAATGATAGAATAAATAAAACTAATAATATAAAAATAGTGGGAAGTCAATGTAAGTTAAAAGAAAATTTAAAAAATATTTTAAAGGTAAAATTATCTAATGAAAGTGAAGAGTGATTAGTGGGTGATTTTCTAATTTTGATTAGTGGGTTAGTTTTAATCTATATAATTAAAGAGGATTAATTATGATTATTACTTTAATATTATTAAAAATAAAGATAAAATTGTTTGAACAATGTGGAGATAAAAATCAATTACACAAAATTGTATCTCCTTTGATATTGATGACAAAATGAGAGAAACATTCCACCTACCTAATTCACCAAAGTCACACAATGCATCAAAGTTCAATGTCAAAAATAGATAAACCTCCGTGGACTATATAGTATATATAGTACTCCCTCGTTTAGTTTTGTTTACCTAAAACGTGCAATCAGTGTTCCATGTTTCAATAAAAACACTGCAGGAATAGCAAATTATATGGACTTCCCATTTTTCAAACTTTATTATTAATTTGCCTTCGAGTGGCTAAATCAATCCTTTCGCTCACAGAGCATCAAAGGCAAATCCATAACGTGTAATTTGTCTAAGGTTTTGTAACCCTGTGCCTATTTAAGTAAGTATCCGGTAATTAATGGAGGAAACTGAGGGATCCTTTAATATACTCCTTCCAAACAATTATTTCAAATTATTTAATCGGTAATTAATGGAGTAAATTGAGGGATCCTGTAATAATCTTGGACTAAAAGTCTAAAACCCATGGTAACACATTTTGTAAACAAAAGAATAGATTAATGGTTGCATTTTTGTCATAAATGTAGCTCTTGCCAAACAATTATAATTAGCATCTAGTACGAGCAACACCACAAGTTCAAAAGGGTTAGGCTGATTCCTTAACCTGACCAATACTTCTAAGATAAATGTTACTTCTGTTTCATTATAATTGTAATTTGTCTTAATAATTATTATTTTAATTTTTTAATGTAATATTAATTTTTTTTATTTATATCCCTCATGATATTAATGTTGGAAAAAAAATTATAAATAAGTTAATGATGATAGAAGATTAATTTTATAAAATTATTATTCTCTTTTTCATGCATCTATTTAATACTTTTTTTTTCTTTGTGTAAAATAATTTAGGATAATAATTATTTTGAGATGGAAATAATAATATTATATTCTTTAATGTACTATATTGTTTGAATTTATTAAAAAAAATTGGGTTAGTCTCAAGCAGCAGTTAAGGAAAAAAAGTCTCAAGCACTATTTTATAATTTTTACTAAATTTTAACATAATAAAATATGTATTAAAAAGCAAGAAATTATGTTGTTAGCGTTTCCCATAATTAATCTAAATATAGCTCTGGATAGTGTGACAGGGCTTGAGTGAAATGGTCCACTTCTTAGTGAGAATCTTAAGAACATTATTTAAAAAATAATAAATAATTTTTATTAATCGCAATAAAAATTCAATAATAACATAAAATAATATACTTTTCATAAAAAAATTGTAGTTATTTAGCTATTTAATCAGTATGTTAAAAATATTAGTAATCATTGTTCTAATCGTAAAAAAAGTAATACAAGGAACATGTTGTGCTTAAAATAAATATATTTCTATATTTTAAATTAAAATACAAATTAAGCAATAAAACTCTCACTCTTTCAACTAGATATTTTTAATATTATTTATTTTCTATTCTTTGAATATGTAGTTAAAAAGTTATTTCCACCATCACAAATTACCACTCATTTATCTTTAATAATATATTTGATTTGCTTAATGTCTATCTCTTTCAATTAATACTCTTTTATCTTTACTTAAATTCAATCAATTTAAAAAATTATTAATAATTAAAAATAATCTCATAATATAATTTCAGTTATTAATTAAAATTCTAAAATATAGTTTATATATTCAAAAAAATAATTATAAATTTTAATTATAATATATTATATATTAAAAATATTTATCTATTTAAACTTGTAAATATTACACATAATAGAAATACAAAAACAGAAGTGAGGGTGGGTCACGTGTACAAGTTGAATCTTGATTGCCCAAATAAATGTCTCATAAGTTGTTCCCAGATTTCTATATGCATAATGCATGTATCATACCATCATAGTTGATGGGAGAAGAGTAGAAGGATAATCTGACCATGGGGAACGAAACGTCTTCACCTTCTGACTAGCACCAGTGTTTCTCACTACATACAACTATGTGACTTGACACCCAATAATACAGACACCATTCCAGCTATGCTGTCAGATAAATTATATAATCCATTAATAACATTTTTTTTTACTTCCTCCTTTAATTTGTTTGAGTCAAGATTAGGATAAACTTATAAAAGATGCATTTTTATTCCAATTACTAACATTTCCAAACCATACACTATTAGGATTTTTATCCATACAAAAGGAAAATGATTCATTTACATTTCTTTTTTTAGTATATATTCTCTTCCACATACTCATCGATCCTGCTTGCATGCATGTGACCAACCCTGTCATACTTCAACTGCATTGGTATTTTTTTTTTCATCTCCCATAAGTTATTTGATTTTATGTTAGAGAATTAATTGAGTTTAATATTAATTTTGAATAAATTTTTATATGTTTAATTTTATATTGAAAAAAAGTTTAAAATTAATCTTAGATTTAAAACTGATTCTGATTTAAAGTAACTTTTGTATTAGATCTAAAATTTTGTAATTTAATTTTATAATAAAAATATTTAAATATCAAGATTCCAAAATATTTGAACTAAAATCAATTTTACAAGATGTGTGTTTGAAAAAAAATTGATAACACGATATATAGCACTCTCGCAAAAGCAGGATGGTGGAGCTTCTACGTCTCTTTAGTTTTGATGTGAAAATAGAAACAACATAGATCAAGGACGTGTATCTAAGCGCTAAAAATCAATCTCATTCAAATTATTTTTATCAATGTTGATCCCAACATAGAAAAAAAAATTGTATATGAATTAATTTCCTTTTGTATCATAGTTGTATGAATGGCTCTGCAAGCAGAGGATAGGGAGGGGGTCCTCCACTATAATAACAATCACGAAAGGAATGTGTATCTTCTGGCAAATCGATTAATCAAACTGCCCCGTCCCTTCAATTCTCTTCTCAATCAGACTTCAATCTCAAATCCCGGTGCATGGGGCCACTTCCATTTCAAGTTCCAACCAATTTATACATCTCCTACCCTTGCTCTTGCATTCCCTCTACATAATTTCTTTGGGTATTCAATGTCTAAGTCCTTTATATACTATAGTATTATTTAAATGATTATCTGAATTCTCATCTGGGTTTTTCAATTAGACTCAAGAGAGGCTTCTTATGATAAATAATTTCTCCAAATCCAATCATATTAGACCTATGGTATACATGCATTGTAAGTTAATTGCATTTATATATGTACGGTGAAATGCCGAGGTTTTGAATGGTGGCAGTAGAAGCATGGCATTTGAATTTTGAAGTAGTCTTGGACTCTTGGTTCCAAATTCTGTGGGGCCTCCTCTAACTCGTGGCAAGTTTCAAGAAAGGCATGAAAGAAGATCAAAGTACAGTAACCAATAAAGAAAGAAAACAATGTACACGCGAGTAGTAAATACCAAACAACAATGTACACTGAGGGATAGGTCATAGAAATTGGTTGGAAAGGCTGTTACATATGTATCTACCAAACAACATCATTTCCATTTTGCTAATAGACTAGAGTTAAATAAACTCAAGTGCTTGACACCTAAGCCTCCTGAATCTTTAGGAAACTAAATTGAATATTAGTTAACCCAGGCGATTTTCCTTTGTTCATTACAAGTTAGAACCTCCCACAAAAAGGATCTCTAAATACTAATGAGAGTACTATGACTGACTTATGGCCTTAAACATCCTAAAAAAGAGATAAACAATAGAGAGAAATGCTTTAAAACACTGAATTAAAGAGAAAATTGCAACTACCCATAGAGAGATGTCTGCCTTTCCACAAGGACCACTTTCCTCACCAAAATTAATGACTAATTGCAAGGCAGACAATTTACTGGCTAGGATTGGCCCTATTTCAGCCACATGCATAATCGAAAACATGTTACTAGCTATTACTACTATAAAAATCAAACTGTTAGTATACTAACCCCGACTTAAAGAAGATAATATTAATCAACAATTATATTAGTCACTAATGTAAAAAAATGCCAACACTCTGGTGGTGTTGATGAATATCTCTTTGACTGGAAAAAACGTGATACTTTTTGTATTTAAGGATGCATAGTGGTCGCCGCACCTAGTACTGCTTCCAATATTGTCTTACATCATTATGACTTTGATCCTAAAGGGGTCAAAAGGGTGAAGGTTATGGATTCAATAGTGTCCACAAACTAAAGAGAAAACAAGCAACCTATTACTTGTGTTCTCCTTTATGCAATTTCCATACGAGTCTATCATTGTCTTTCAACCTTCTTCTTTTTTCTTTTTTTCTTTTTTTTTTTTTACTTTTTGTGTTGAAAATTGCACAATTCCAGCCTTCAGTATCTACCTCTTAAAACTCTAGCTAGCATGTTAGGAAGACACTCCACCCAATTAAAGGCTAAAGCAAAATTGGTAGCAAGTTTGGGAATATTTCTTTTTTTTATAAAAAAAAAACAGTCTTTTTATTTTAAAGGAGTTTTTCAAACCTTTATTAAAAACTCTTTAATACAAAATAAGACGCGCACTATTGAAACTTTTTAGAAAATCAAAATTGTTCTTGATCCCCAATTTCAACAGTCTGCTCTTTCTATCGTTTTATTCTTTTTCGGGGTGGAGGAGGGTTTTTTTTTTTTTTTTTACTTTTTCCTTTTCCTTTTTTGGATGTTTCTAATACATTTATGCAACCCAAGTTCTATTTATTATATAGCATTAACGAGATCATTTGAAGTGTCTAATTTTTTTCCTGTAATTCCCTACTGGATTTTCTTTTACATAATTCCGCTGTATTTTAATTCCTTGTTCGGATCTGATTTATAATTAAGCCTAGATAATAATCCATTCTATTGTCACAAAAATTTTCAATTGTCACGTTGGAGCATAACATTTTTTTTCCCGTCAGACATAGTATAGAACTTTCATCCTTTTTATGTTTTTTAGGTGTGAAAAAACAATGTTAGAATGTGTACTTTTAATATTTTTCCATTTCAAAATTTGTGATTAAATGTTTAAATATTACTTTTTGTTATGACAAATGAGTATTGTTTAAATAAAGTCTCGGATTCAAGCTGAATTATATTTAAACTTATAACATGACGAACCAGTAGAATGACTGTTGCAGAGGTTACCTTTCACATTAAGGCTTGGTGGTCAATTGTTTTTATCTTTAGGATATGTTTGACATGTTAAATAAGTTAATTTATACTTTATATAATTACTTTATTAATCATTTTTTATCAAATCAAAATATTTAAGAAATAAATTTATCGCACTAACTCATAATTTATAGGTCAATTTAGCTAACACATAATTTATAAGCTTATAAAAATTTTATTTCAATTCTCACTATTTAATAGTATTCTTCTTTTTTATCCACTTGGCCAACTTTTTGTATAATATTCATTTTTTTTATATTTACAAGACTTAAATTCGATACTTAATTGAAAGATTTGAATTCAATTTCATTCTAACTAATTATGTGATAATGACAAATGGAATATTTGAATACCTGAAAGCTCTACATCAAAATTTCGCACAATGTTTACAAATAATTTATCAGCAGAAGGTTTCTCTTAAAAAGGATAAGAAATCTTGTAGTAGTTAGATTAGATATAGTTAGAAGTGTTTATTTTAAGTAATTTTGTTTAATCTATTTATTTAATTAATTAATAATGCATAATTAAAATATAATCTAAAAATCTACGGATAATTAATTCAAGTGATATTTATTTAATTCTTTCTGAATAAGATCTCAAATTTGAGATTTATATATGAAAACAAATATTGCTGATAACTGAACAAATTTTATTATATTATTAATATTTTTAATTCAAATGAAATTATCTTCCACAAAAAACACATATAATGTGGACAAAAAAGAATATAACGTGAAAAATGTATATATGTATGCATTGCTTTCATATATGTCTTTGAAGGAGGTATGAACATGTCGGCCAATGATACATTTTGAAATCATATTTGAATGGATCGACTATTAATGGGAGTGTTGACCTTGCAGGAAGAGTTCATGTGATGCATCATTATTCATAAATTGGGGTAACAAAGCAAACTATACAATCAGTCATCCAGCTGTAATATACCTTTCTTCCTTTTTGTTTTTTTTTTCTTCATTTCTTTTACCAATTGAGTTTTCAGGCTCCGTACACAAATTAAGAAAAAAAGGAAAATAAAATAAGTTTGCTGGTAGTAATAAAAAAGCTATTTTAATAAAACTTTCTGATTTTTTCTTCTAATTATATATTTTTTTTCAATTTTTACTTAAATACTTCAACTCAAGATTTGACTTAGAGAATTTAAATTTAGTTTTCACTCATGCTAATGATGTGTTGGGCAGTAAAAACAAAATAAATTGTTTTCACTCATGAATATTATTAGGCATCTCCACAATTTTTAAATTCTAGGTCCGCCTAAACTCATGGAATTAACTAATACTTACTCCTCTAATGATTAATTTTTATCTAGAAGTTTGATTGGTGATCTTTAATGTACTTTTCCTTTACAAATACATTTTATTTAACTAAATTTTTATTTTACTCTCTCCATTAATTTTGATTTTTTTAATTAACAATCCTTTTTCTATTAATTAGTAATTTAGAATTTTCTATATATTAATTAGTTTGTTCTTTCATTAGATGAAATAAATTAATATAGTATGGAGACAATTTTATTTTTTGGGATACTTAAAAAAATAATCTTTATGCTGTTATTAGTAAATTTAATAATAATATCTAGGGATAAGAGTAAAAAAATCAAAAGTAAAATATTATGATATTTTCTATTAATAGATAAGTTGTTGCAAGCTTAACTTTTAAGATTGTGCAAACGAATGTCTAGAGGGGACCAATTAAGAATTATTTAATATAGAATATGAAAATATTTTAAGTTATTTAAAATAATATATTGAATAGTAAATTTTATATTCATCATACTAGAAAATCATTTTTTCATAAATTATTTATTATTTTAATTTTTAGATTAATATGTTAAAGGTACTTAATATTTTTCTTTTAAAATTACGTACAACTATTTATTTACAAAAGATGACAACTGTCTTTGTGATCTAGAGACGACAGTCCTGTTTTATTTATTTAATCATAATTTAAATATGGTTAAGTTTAACTAAGTAAAGCTCCTTCCTTTTTTTGTGATCAGTAAAGCTCCTTCCTTCCTCCTTATTTTTATTAACAAAAATAATTGTCATGAATTTTGATATGATTTATTTAATGCTTTCTGATGAATCTTTTTATGTTTCTACATAAATGATTATTATTTAATTAAAAATAGTTAAGTTTTAAAAATCTATAAAAAAAAAAAAATCTTTTACTGACAATATAATCGTTTCTGTTTAGAAGATCTTTTTTATGTTAGTAGCTTATGGGGTTTTTTATTCATTTTTTTGAATTAAAGCATGGCTATGTTGCATGAAGAGTATCTTAAACTTAAAATCAGTAAATTCAAGGTTTCTTAAGGAAAAAAGATAATATTTCACTCCCAAATTAGTATTCTAATTTGAAAAGAAAAAAAATGGAAACAAAGAAATATAAAATATTTGAGTTGTTTAACTTTTTTTTTCTTCTAATGGAACAAATTTATGCATGGATTGCTTATGTATGATGTGATATTATGGGAGCACTAAAATTGTTTTAATATTACATAAGACTTTCAAAGTGAGTGTCTTAAATTGAGAGTATTCGAGATGTTCTTAGTGTTCTAAAAAAGGAAATTATTTACATTTATGTCTTTTTAAAATTTTAGAATAACATTAATGTTTTAATTATATTCTTATTTAACATTTATTATTGTTATTACTTAAAATAAAACTAGGCAATTTTTTTCTTAAAAAAAGTTATTAAAATAATCCAAAGTAAAAAAGAGGAAGCTAATATGAATCTATCTTTTCAATTATTATTTTGGCACGGTCTGTACATTTTGTACTTGTAGAGAGTATTTGTTTGGAAGAGAAAATAAATACTGAAAATAAAATAAAGAATAAATATATAAAGAATATCATTATAATGTTTTTTAAACAATTGAAAGAGTTAAAAAAACTCAGGTTTCAGTTCATTGATATACACTCGTATTCTCTTTTTTATGTACCAAGTACCAACAATATGTGCTTCAAAACCCTTCCCATCCATCTCAGGTTTGAGGAAGGTATTTTAATGACTCGTGAGTGGAAATACGCAAGTTTTTAACTCCAACACTATTTGGCTTTTGGAGCTATTGAACTTACCCGTCCCAAAGGTACGTGGTTATTTATTACATACTTAAATATGTTTTTGGTAGATATAAGTTAACGATTTTTATTTTTGATTTTTGAAGTTTATTTTTTAATCTTAATCATTATAATTTTTTTTATTAATTTTTAAGTCTTTGTAAGTTTAAACTTTTTAATTTTAATTTCTTTAAAATTTTAATTTTTTCATTTATAATATTCATAAATTCATATTTATAAAGATCAAAATTTGAAAAATATAAACTTATAGATATTAAAAATAAATAAAAATATTTTACGAAAATCAAAATTAAAAAATACTAACAAAAAACAAAAACATATTTAATCATTTATTATAAATATATATAAATATATAGAGAATAGAATATGACTATAATGTTTCTTTCAACAAAAGACAAAAAAAAATAAAAAATAAAATAAAAAGATGAAAGAGGTAGATGAAGTGGAAGTTGAAATTAATAACTAGCGAGGAATGCTTAGAAAATCTGATGAGTTTGAATGGTTCAATAGAAGCTGATCTTGAGACCTAGTCTTCTTGCTGGAGGATGAAACAGAAGATGCACCTAACTCCCAAGACTCATTGGAACTACTATCACAGCTAAATGACTCTTCCTTTACGCAGTTTTGGCTGCTACAAGGAATAATCGACTCAAACTTGCGTTTCTTCAACTTGGATCGTTTTCCCTCCTCATCGTACCCAGACACAACCTCCATCATCAGCTTGTAGCATTCTTCCACCTTCTCCTGCAACATATCAATTCCACATTTAGCTAACAATAAATTCTCTTATTCAACATCTCTAATGGTAAATGTTTAATGCTATTCTTAAACTTAAGTATCACTTTGACACCCAAATGTTAATATAATGAGAGAGAAATATAAATATGATAATAGGTAATTAATGTAATAGAAAAAAATGAAAAATGTTTAAATATCATTATAAAGTGTTATTTTTATCATTAGAGTAATTGACTTGATAATTTCTACATAATAGTAGTAGTAATCCATCATTTGACACGTACATCTTTTCTTACACTCATTTTATTATTTGTTACAAATTATAAAATCAAGAAAGATTTATCAAATAAAAAATAAGAATTATATAAAACACATTATTAATATTTCTGTCTCGTATAAATTTGATGTTTATTTAAGTATCGATTGTTAACAATTCTTAACAACTATGAAACCATTAAAGAGAATTATTGAAGATCTTAAACTTTACTAGGGCCCACAATAAATGAGTTGAGAAGCTCAATACTAGAGATGCTATTATGTCTTTTGACTATTTAGCCATGAAAAGTTTAAACAGCCCCATTTTCCATGATTTAATTAGAACAGCACATTGATTCAAGAAAACGCCAACAACCTTGTCGATTCCCAGAATACCCAAGAGCTGATCTTGGTACTCCACTCCTAGACGAGACGCCACAATATTGACCACGCGCATCACTGTAGCAGTTGCCACCACAGAAGGTAGATAACCCATAAATCTAGAATCTGCAATGTTAGATAAAAGATCAAACAACAACAACAATAATAATGTGATTGAGCAACAAAACCAAGGAAGAAAACATAAGATCTGGCAAGTAGTTACCTGCGAAAACAGAGAGAAGAACGGTTTCACACCTTCTAAGAAACTCCAAACACAGATAACCCTTTAACCCAAGTTTCCTTGTGATGTAATCAAGAAACGAGAGAGGTGTTACAGGGTTCATCTGCCATCCAAGTGCTGAAAGCACTAAGATTTCCATTCTATTAACCGCTTTCGCTTCAAACAAGTACTTACTCTCCTCCACCTTCACAAATATCAAATAAACAACACATACAACCATTGATCAAAATCTATTTATTTGTGTTAAAGATCCTACATTGATTAAAAATGTGGTCACAGTCAAGGTTTTTAATTGCGGCCAGATCGTCAAGGTATTTTGATACTTCATAATCGTCGCATTACGACCGCAATTGCAGTCGCATCAGTTGTATTTTTCTGCAGTTGCCGATGTAAAGGTTTTTCTGACTCGCCGCAGCAGCAATTTAAAACCATGTTCACGATAGTTGTATATAAGTAGGACCAAAACCAAATTTATGATTAATAGAGTTTAGAGTGACATACTTGGAGGTCTACAAAGAGGGGCACGTGGGTCTCTTCAACCTTGGCAGCGAGAGAGAGACAAGCTACTGCGGCTAGTTGTGTGAGCCAAGGATTGTTGTTGCTGTCGTTCTGGAATCTGAAGCTGAAGAGGAACCTATCGAGGTAGTTAACAGCGAGAACCGCGGTGAGGGTAGAAAAGGAATAATGGGCATTCACTTTCAGAATCCACTCCACTGCTTCTTGTCGAGATGAGGCTAAAACGAGGTTTTTTTGGAGAGTATTCGAGAGTTGGTTTTGGTGTTCTTTGGCGAGAAGAGAAGATAGCTCCTCGCGGTCCCAGAAGAGGTCGTGTTCTAAAAAGACCACAGAGGAGGTGTCTGTGTTTGTGTTTGTGATTGTTGTGGTTGTGCTACTACTGTACTCATCATCTTCTACTTGTTCTTCCTCCCAATGAATATGGTCTTTTAAGCAGTAGAGGGTGTCTAAGAGGGGTTTTGGGTAACGATGTGCCATTTTAATTTCTTCTAAGAAGAGGTGGTGGTCTAGTGGCATAGATCTTTGTTCATTATGAAATGCTTTGATGGATTGGATTGGACATTGGAGAGGTTACTCTGTTTGAGAGAGGAGAAAATAATACGAAGAAAAAGAGGCAGTGAGTGAGTGAGTGTGCAGTGGCCATGAACTATAGGGCCTTGTTATTTATTGATGATGGGCTTTCCCAAACTGCAGCGTTTTGGGATGAGATTCTTTCGTACAAATTTGATCTATTTTTTTAAGGTTCAAATGCAATTCTGATCTAATTATTTTGTTGATTCCGTAATTCTGATCTTTTTATATTAAAATTCCGTAGATTTTAGTCTTTTATTTTAAAAAACTTATAATTTTGGTTAAAATTCTAATTTTATCTTTTTTTTCTCTTTTGAATCCTAAGTTTAACATATTTACATAAGGATCGTAGATTTTCTAAAATATGAGGATCAAATATTTATATTTTGAAACAAGGGATCAAAATTATGGATTTTTTAAAATAAAAAGACCAAATATTTTATTTTAAAATAAAGAGATAAAATTTGTGAATTAAGTATAATAGAAGAATCAAAATTACATTTAACTCATTTTTTAAAAATAAATTTAGAATATACATATAATTACTTTTTGTGTTCCTTATTATAAGAGGGACATAAATCACACAGACCAATGAAAAGAATTAATGCAATTGATTTTGTTTATTTTTTGAAAAATATTATTGATATACTAGTTTTATCTTTATTAATGATCATTAACTTGTTATTGGTAATGTAAAAATATTAAAGTCTAAGAGTATTATGCATCATTATCAATTAAAAAAAAGCATAAATACTTAGAGTATTTAACAATGGCAACTAGTGGGGGAAAATTAAATGTTACAAAAATTATAAAATGTCTTATAAAAAGAAACACCAATTTCTTCAAAATAGTGTCTTATAATGAGAAGAGGGGATATATAATAGTAGTATATACCAATCTTATCTCCAAGGTAAAATATAATAGATATAATATGCATAAATAAATTTTATCAATTTTCTTAACTTTTTATAAATTAAAATATAAAGTTTATAATTTAAAATTATATCAACACACTCTTAATTTAAATGAAATTGAACTCAAATATCTTAAATAATATGTGGAGTTCGAGTCTTGTTGATAAAAAAATATAATTAATAAAAAAAATTTGGCACATAATTAGTGTCTACTTTGCACCAAAATAATATAGTGACCAAAAAAGTTCAAAAAATTACGGAATGATAATTTTGTTTTCTAACTAAGTGACCATATTAAGTCATAAAGTCAAGGTAAAGTGACCAAATCCAAATTAGGGAATTAGTTTGCCTTCACATGACATATTGAACTTGTTCCCTAATTTGAAGGTAGTATTCAGCCAATTTAGCTGATATATGGATTTTTGTGCATTTGCTCAAATTATTTATGTTTTGACATCTGTTTGAAACACATCTATTTATAAAATTAAATATTTGTAGTTAATCAAATTCTCCAAAATAGTAGAAAAATTGAGAGTATTGGAAAAGAAAAAATATATTTAGAATCTCACATGTATTCTTTATTTATTTAAAATATTTATAAAATTGTACGAAAAAATTATTAAGTTTAAAAACTTTAAAAGAATTTAAATTTTGTTAATTTTTTAAATTTAAATATTAAATGACAAAATAATTTGATTATTTTATAAATATGTTGTATATAGAAAATTATTAATTTCATAATATTATCAATTATAAATCATTTTTGAATAATTTAAAATGTAAAATTAATTTAATTAGATACAAAGTATTGAAACCAATATTACTTACAATAAATTATTATTTTAATCTCAAGAATAAAATTTACATTTTATTAATTAACACCTATGGTAAGATTTGTTATTATAAGTGTTTAATATTATTTTCGTTCTTTGATTAAAAAATGTACTTTCGTGCATTTTCAATTTTCACATATCATTTCCATTTTCACACTTATTCAAAATACATCTGTTTATAAAAATAAATCTTTTCGTTGAGACAAACTCAAAGAATGGAAAAGAATATTTAAATAGAAAACATATATTTGATTATAGTATCATATATATTTCTTATTTGAAATGATTAACAAAATAAAAAATCCCACTCCAATCAAGAAATAAAGTAAAAATAATAAAGATGATAAAACATAATTTGAATTAAGATAATTAATTTATTTAAGTAATTTAAATTTATTTTTAACTAAAATATATTTAATAAATTACGTTAAATATATTTACAATATTTATATAACAAATTTAATATTATTATATAAATATTAATCAACAAATAGTATACAAAAATTTTAAGCATAAAGTAAAAAAAAATTATCTAATAAATATATAGCCTAATTATATTTAAATTAGTTTTTCAGTATAAAAATTCCATCCACATAAAATGTTATTTAACAATATATATATATATATATATATATATACATTTTCCAAGTAAAATTGTTTTTTTCTTAAAAAAACATGATTTATAAATAAATGTTATTAAACCTTTAATATGCAGTATGTTAAATATTTTAAAAAAAAATTTCACGTCCATAATGATTTTGTTTATAATGGTGTCAAGTAAAATTGTTTTCGGTAAATGATACTTGTAGTATTTGTCATAAAAAATTTAAAATTTATTTAATTAATGATATTGTTTAGCAAATAATTTAAATTTATTTTTTCATAAAAATAATTTTTTAAATTAATTTTGATATATGTATCATATATTTATGAAAAATTAATATTATTATATAAATATTAATAAATAAAATTTGCATATATGAAGTTATTAAGCATAAAGTCAATATATTATTTTGTAATAATAAATTATATGTTGTTGAGTGTTTGAAATGTAATTATGTTAAATACTCGGAAAAAATTTATTGTTCATAATGGTGTTGTGTAAGATGGTCCAAGAAATTTTTGTGATTTATTTTATAAAAAAATTAAAACTAATTTAATTTATAATATTATTGAGTAAATAATTTAAAACTATTTTACCATAAAATATGTTTAATAAATTAAATCTAACATATTTATTATATATTTATAATTTTTTGTGATAAATAAGAAAACACAAGTAGTTTTCTTTGACCCAAAGGCCAAAGATTAAGTATTTGATGACTGCTAATCCAAGTAAAAATTACGCATAAAGAAAATCAAACACAATTTCTCCCGCTAATTATGCGACACAAATATTAATGAACAAATCTTAATTAAAAATGAGGTCTTCTGTAGTTAATGGGATTTAAACTAGTTTTAGTATAAAAGTATAAAATTTAGTATACCTCTCATCCCCATTTGGGGTAGGGTATATTTTTGTTGTCTCTATACTTGTCAACTAAAAATAACTATTAATTCATAATAATTTTTGTAAATATTTTAAATTAGATTTAAATTAATTTTTAGTATTAAAATTTCAACCACATATTATAAATATTAATGAATGAAATATTTTATATGATTCTAAGTAAAAATAATTTTATAAATTTTAAAGTAAGAATAAATTTAGTAAATTAAATTATAATTAATTTGTACTCACCTTGATCTCATTCGAAATCAAATATATAAGCCTCTTCACCATTTTTGTCCACTATAAAAATATTACTATTTTAAAATAATATATTTGTAGATATTTTAAATTAGATTTAAATTAATTTTAGTATATAAATCTCATCCTTATAATAAAAATTACAATATAATATTGCATAAAAGAAATTTCAATATAGTACATAAAAAACATAAAATATTAAACCAATATGATAAATTATAAATATATTAAATAATAATAATAATAATATTTTGATTGTGAGTATTGAGCAAGCTTTTGGCCAAATAGTCAGTAATGACAAATCATTTTATTTTTTTCACGGGTTCTATTCAGGAGCAGATATGGTCCTCTTTGGCTAATAATCTTCTTGAATTCCCAGCTGTAGTGTTCCCTACAACTAATTGGGAGTCATTATTTTTAAATGTAAATCACGTAAAGTTCACCACCAACATATTGTTGATCGTATCAAATCCAAGTTTGCCAATTGGAAAGATCCTTTGCAATCTGTCATGGCCATATTCAGTTGGTTGATACAATTATTCAAGATATGCTATATTGATGCCTTTGCTTGCTACTTTTTGCCTTAAAAAAATTATCACACAAAATAGTTTGTGTGATTGGCCGATGATGCAAAAATTTGATATACTATTAGTAAATAGATTATTGAATCATGACATAATACTTTCTAATACTTTATTATAACAAAATTTAATTTTGAAATATTTTAAATTAAGATCTAAATGGATGTATTTTTATTATGAAAAAATAACGTTTTATTAACTAAAATTAATTTTATTTCAATATTTTAATTTATATTTATGTTATTTGACAGTACATAAAAATATTTACAATGTACGAAAAACTAAATGTGAATTTAAAAGATTATAATGGGCTAATTACATGTTTGTACATAATTTTTAAAAAATAATCATTTATTTAGAAAGCACTCCAAATTTTGTAAAAATAAATATTTTTCAGAAAATTTAAGCTAAACACGTAACTGATGTTATGTTCGATTTTATGCAAAATTAATATAAGAGATTATTTAAAAGAAAAAGGTGAATTTTGAGAATTAACTAAGATAAAATTGAAATTAAGGTGTAAGTGGACATAAAATTTATGAATTGACTGTGACAAAATTAAACTTTATCAAAGAGGATAAAGTTTAAGGATTAATTAAAACAACACTAGAGTTTAAGATATCTATTTATAAAAGGTGAAATTCAAGGGATTTAAAAATCATGCAAGCTCGAGAAATCAATCTTTACCTAATGCCAAAATTCAGAGATGATTTTTTGTGAGAAACATGTATACATATAGAATTTAATTTAAACGTAATGGTAATAATTTATTGATTTTTATAATAACTAAAGTCATTGATATAATAATTCTTAATTGATTTATAATGCATATATATATATATATATATATATATATATATATATTGTTAATTTATTGGCAAATATACTATATTGTCTCAAGTAGTAAGAGATAAGGAATTTAAGATAGAAGATAAAGAGAGGTAGAACATAAGATAAAGATATAAGTAAAAAATGATAAAGATAAAAAAAAATAGAGGATAAGATAGATAAGAAATTTTAAGGTAAAAGATAAGAAAAATAAAAGATAGAGATGATGATAAAAAGATAAATTCAGAATTTAAATATGTTGTGGCCTAGTATGCCAAAAGTACTTGTGATGAAATGTTAATGATTCTCTCTATCTAATTAATGATATCAATGTTTGCACTCACATCTACTAAGACATTTTATCTTTGGTTTTGGTTTCCTGCATGAAAAACATAATTTATCTATTTTTTTCTCCCAATTTCTTTGCAAAGATAAAAATAATAAATCGCATTAAGATTAGAGATGCATGAATTGGGCTAAACGAATATCAATCTATTTTTAGCAATAATTTCATTTAATACTATTTCATAGTTCTTTAGAAAATAACTATTTTTCAATGCATTATCCCCTAAACACTATATGGATGGATCATGAAAAACAATTAAGCACAAAAAAGAGCAATAGAAATAGAATTGCATTAAATAGATAACAAGAAAGAGTTACATTACGAGAGTTGGTCTGCCAAGCTCCCAACAATGGGGTTTTAGCCTCTCATTGTCATGAGAGACTTTACACTTTAGAAACTGATGTGAATAGAAGACGGGAAGGGACGAATAAAGGAAGAGAATGGATAATGGACATAGATAGAGGGTTTCCCCTATTGAAATAATCAGGCTTAGGATGGATTCATTAAAGAGCTCTGAGTCTCAGTGTCTCGGAGGTGTGTAGGGATTTGTGTCTTTCTCCTTTGCTTCCTACTCCTTTTATAGGTCTAAGGTAGCTTAATTTTCACGCGACCTCATGTTTAGCACGAACTTTCGTGCTAAGCACGCCTTTGGGCTTCTTTGTGCTAAGCGTGAACTAGCCGTTAAACGAGGAGACACATTAGGTCTATCTTACACGCTAAGCGAGATGTCCCATTCTTCAACTTTTTCTTCAAGTTTTTGCTCAATTTTCCTCCAAAGCACTTGAAATCTTCTCTTCTTTTAACTCCTCCTAACCAAAAACTGCAAAGATATTAATTTCTTTATTATTTTTTTTAAAAACAATGGTAAAGTAAAGAAATTGCAATCATTCTTAACTAAAATTGACTATCAAATTTCGCAGTTATCACCTCCCTTAAATAAAAATATTTGTTTGTCCTTAAACAAAAGACAAGTTTTGAATGTACTGACACATGAGATAACTGCGAACCCTTTCAAACCTTTCAATAACTGACCTTTGAGCTTGCATTTGTCTTGATCTTATGATGAAAGCATGAAGGAATCTTAAACACTATATGGATGGTCAGACCATAATAAACAATTAAGCACAAAAAATAGCAATAGAAAGAAAATTGCATTAAATAGATGATAAGAAAGAGTTACATTACAAGAGTTGGTCTGTCAAGCTCCTAATAATGGGATTTTAGCCTCTCATTGTCGTGATAGGCTTTACACTTCAGAGGAGGGTGTGTGGATAGAAGAAGGGAAGGGACAGATAAAGGAAGAGAAGGGATAATGGATATAGATAGAGGGTTTCTCCTATTGAAATACTCAGGCTTAGGATAGATTCATTAGAGAGCTTTGAGTCTCAGTGTCTCAAGGTGTGTAGGGATTGGTGTCTTTCTTTGTTGCTTCCTACTCCTTTTACAAGCATAAGCTAACTAAATTTTCATGTGACATTGTGCTTAACGTGGGATTTCGCGTTAAGCGCGTCTTTGAGCTTCTTCGCGCTAAGCCTGAGCTGGCCGCTAAGCGAGGAGACACGTTGGGTCTGTCTTGCGCACTAAACGAGCTGTCTCATTCATCAACTTTTTCTTCAAGGTTTTTTCTTCAAATTTTTACATCAATTTTCTTCCAAAGCAGTTGAAATCTTCTTCTTCTAACTTCTGCTGATAAAAAAATGTAAATATATTAATTTATTTATTATTTCATTGAAAATAACGATAAAGTAAAGAAATTACAATCATTCTTAGCCAAAAATTTCTATTAAATTAACACAAAATTTGCAGTTATCATATATATATATATATGAGATGTGACTCTAAGAACAATTCTAACTTTAAAAATGTGATCACAATCACACATAAAAATAAAAGTTATTTAGTGGTGAGGTGATTACCTAAAAAAGACATATTTATCAATCTTTTAATATTGATCATTTAAATAATATCTAATGGTATGTTAAAAAAACATATAAAATGGTTTAAATTCATGTTCTTATGTTAGCTGTAAGTATTTTTGCTTGAGTAATCTACTCTATATATAAATAAAAAGAATGTTTGATTCTATAAGGTGGTGTCAAGTGATAATTACATATTCATTCCTTTGAAACATATTAAATGATATTATTTAATTTAATAATTAATTCAAATAAATATTATTGTATTATGTAAATAAAATTTACTTTATTATGCGTTCTATATTCAATTATTATTCAATTATTAAATGCAAGTGATTCTATATTCAGAATTTTTATTCTTACTAAAAGATTTTATTCTATTTTAAAAAATTATTCTTGATCAATTATTTCATTCCTCTTTTAGCATTTTTTTAATAATGATCCTAATATAGTTTAATAATGGATTACGAAAAATGATCATCTATTTATTTGATTCTTTTTTGGTATTTTTTAGTTAAAAATATATCTTTTGTAGGCTATATGTATTAAGTTATATCAATTTTGCAGAGCAAAGATATGTAATTAACAATTATAAAAATAAAATATAAAATGAAATATTAAATTCATGAATCATATTTAAACATTAATTGATAAAAATATGTTCAAATGTTAAAAAGCATTTGAAGTTTCAATAATAACATTCACCCATTTGGAATAACTTTTTAGTTCAAATCAATTTTTACTTATTTGTTCAGTTAAGGAAGATATTTATATTTTGAATTAAATTATTTGATTGATGTTCAAATTTATTAAATTAAAAATATATAAATTTATTAATATAAAAATATAGGAAAATATATTAAATATAAAATAAAATTCACGAGAATACATCATGAAATACAAAGTTTTATAAAAATACAAACTTGATGCATGTATAAGAAAAAAATAATATACATGTAAAATTTTGGTGTGATTTTTATAACGTTTAACATTTTATTGATTATTAATTTCGTTTACTATTTGTGTATATATATATTAATAAATTTTTTACTAATTAAAATATGATAAATATACACATTATAGATTATAAAATTAATATCTGTGTAAGACACATGACACTAAGCTAATTTCCTATATACAAAGGATGACTCTTTAGTGAAAACAATTATTATTTTTAAAATGTGAAAAATATATCTGTAGATCATACAATTATACATTAAATATATAGTGAAAAAATGAGAATTAAAAATTTAGACTGATCGATAGATCTTTTTTAAATGATCAATATTAAATGGAAAATGCGTAAATTTTTAAAATAGTCATATGAACACTAACGAACTATTAATCTTAAACATTTATACATAATTATATAACCTAAATTTATATTTTTCATTTCATACAAAAAGAATTCCCACTTAATAGAGTTTAGCAAATAGATGGTTTTGTTATCGATCCTCATGAGTACAAGCAGAACGTAAAGTTTTTCATCTCCATTTTATTTGAATTCATCCGTGGGAATCATTTTATGGCTTCAGAGATGCAAATAAATTGCAACCTATATAATAATATCTTTATTTCTTTTTCGAAAAAGTTAGGTTTTAGAGGGCTTGAAATCACATGTAAATACGGACTCACGTCAGTATGAAAGTAGTAAAACAATTTAAATAATTTTTATCAAATTTAATTTGTGAATTTTATATTTGATTATAGTAAAGAGATTTTGTGCGCGCTGTAAAAATTATATAATTTTTCTAATATGAGCATAATTTTGCATTACTCAATAACACGAAGCGATTTAAATGTATCCAAAATCAAGTATATATTTCTTTTTGTGGCTAAATCATGTATATTTTAATAAAATCTAATTTTTGCCACTAATATAACGCCCATTAAAATACAATAATAACGTTGCAAACAGAGCAGAATTGAAGCAGCACAAAAAGGATACAGAGATTATGTTTTTCACGTGATTATACGTACTCAAAAATTCCGCCTTAACCATAAGTCTGTCTGTTCTATGACTTGCAATAAAATAATTTTGTAATATCAAAAATACCCAGCAGGCGTGCATGCGGTGCATGTTCAGATGTATCAGTATTTTCAATTCATTTGATATATCCATAAAATTAACATTTTCGTGCAATAAAATGGGTATGGGACGGATACGATAAACTTTTGTATCGCCCATGAAGGACATGTACACTTAAAAGTTGCTGTACATTAAACTTAATTTTCTTTTCTTCTAAGCCATCTTACATAACATATATCAGAATTTCTCAAAAAAACTTGCACCAGAGTGGAAATTCAGAAGCGTGAGTCTAGTCTATTAACTGAGACAAAGGCGTCTAGTTAATTTTCTGCGACGACAAGTTGCTTTCTATTTTTTCGTTTTTTTTCATTTCTATTACATGCATATTTTTATAGGCTCGATCTCCAATAAACGAAGTGGGGCGTGGTGGGGAAACAAAGAGAAAGAAATGCACACAGAAGAAGTGGCTATAGCTAGTGCATGCAATGCGACAGGGATCGATTATGGCAAGTGATGGGGTGAAATGGTAGATGATTTTGGAACCTAAGCTAAGCTATTAGTGTCGTGCTTTCCAGCCAACACCAAGCAATTACAAACAACTTTTTCTCATTGATCTTACACATTTTTAGCACCTAACTAAGGTTGTCTCCTCATTCCAACATGGACCAACTTTTGAGTATGGAACATGGTCTCCAATTTTTACTTATTGTGATAGGTTTTTCAGTTTCATTAATTTTGTTAGTTATCTACAAAATTACAAAGTAATAGCACTAAAATCTTGTATGGTGAATAATCTTCTCATAAAGATTCGTCAACACCTAAAAATCATGTATAAGTGTAATGTAATTGATAGAATATATTATGATAAGATATTCTATCAAATACAAACTAATTAGTTAGACTAACAATACTAATAGAATATCTGATCATATATTCTATCAGTAATTATGGTTAAATAAAACTCGATTTATTAATAATTTTAACATGTCATTGACACTATTCAATCATAAATGGGGTGTCTTTCTAATTGTCGTTCAAATATGTATTATTTCTATATTCGTAGACACTAATTTTATTATTTTCAGAATAAATTACATAAATTTCTTGAAGTTTGCTCTTATCATAGCTTATATCCTTTAATTTTTAAATCCTAATAAACACCTCCTAATTTTTTTACTCTCGTTACATCGATCCTTCTTTTTAGGCATAAAAAGTGTTGTACTAACTCATCATTGAGGACCTCGATCAAGGTATAGTTGGCATGGTTGTCAAGATCGAGGAGGAGGTCAAGGTTGCGAAGGCCAATGTTGGCAACGATGACAACGATAGAGAAGCCGAGGCAAGCAAGGGAGAGGTCAAAGCTGGCGGTGGTGGTGGTCTTGCCCACGCTGCCCTTGTTGGAGGTGATGACAGCGATGTAGGGGGTGGAGCCGAAGAGCTTAGGCTTGTGATTCCATTGGAGGAGGGCGGAGGAGGGTTTGTGTTTTTTGGGTGTTAGGGTTTTGGAGAGGAGGAGGAGAATAGGAGTGGAGGAGGAATGCGGAGTTGAGGGCACTGGTAGTGCTAAGGATAAAGTGGTAGTGCTAATTATTAAATATGTAAATAATATGATAAATTAATTTTTTAAGATAATTTAATTTAATGATAAATTATTTTTAAAATTTTAAAATTTAATATTAAATTAATCTTAAAAAAATATAATTTATTATTAAATTTATCTTTAAATATTATAATTTAATAAAAAAAATATAATCTTATAAGTTTAACTACTAAACTAATTTATTATATTTTTTCATTTAAAAATTTAATTTATTACTGTATCACACCTAAGAGATAAATTTATCTATTTATATCAGATGTTATAAAGACAAAAAAACAGCAACTCCCACTTCACTCTGGTCAAAGTCAGACAAGCCACCACTGTCTGAAGAATCAGAAAGTAGTTGATGATTTCCTTGCTCAATGCAGGAAATATAAAAATGAAAAAGCAAAACTCTTTATTGGGACTCATAAATCCTTTCTGCTGCTGCAGGCTGCAGGTAGTACAATGCAGAATGCAGTGGCTACAGCTAAAGAGAGATTGTGGTAATCACTAATCAGGGAACTCAACTGGAATATCTTTGTCATCTCTCCTCTCCCCCAGTTACAAATTTGCAATATAACAGCACAGCACTGTTACTCTGCTAGTTGTACGGGCAACATAACAGTAAATAAGTTAACTCACTTTTTGTTCGCTGTTAATTTGTTTTACTCACATAACAGATATTTCTATATGTGGTTTTCAATAAGTTGTTCTTAGTTGAATATCACAGCTAAAAGTCTAATTTTATTTTAAGTTTGTTTGGATTCTCGTCCACACACTGCAGACGTAGATTACATAAGCAATTATTAGTTGTTCTTTATTAAATTTGAGGTGAAAACATGAATAGCTTTTTTTTTTTGAAACATAATAATTTATTAGAATCTAAACATACTTTGCATGGTTGAAAGTCTTTAATGATTAATTAGAGCATTTAAAATTATATGTATAAGAAATTTATTAATCTACATATTATTATTTTTTAGTATAATTACGTTATCAAGTTACATAATTAATATATTTTAAGATAATTTTATATTAACAAATCTCACAAATATTTATTAATGTATACATATTTATCTTTTAATAATATGAATACATTAATAAGTCACATTTATTAATGTATTTTAATATACTATTTAGTTATAACTTAATTAAGACACTCATATTACAAATATAATTATGTATATTAACAAATTCTTCTATATAATTTTATTGATTTTTTTATATAATATAATATTAGGGTGTGTTTAAAAAATGAAAATAAAAAAATAAACTAAAATAAATTAAAAATATATAAATTTTCTCTTTAATATTATTTATCATCTCTCCTCTTTCCCAAGTATTTTATATGAGTGTCATGACAGATGTTGGCTACTTTTACACAAAAGGTAAAGTGGTGTGGAATTGTAAAGACCAGCTGACTCTTAAAAGAAGAATTCACATTCAGCAGCAGCCGAACTGTACTGTGATGACGATGAAAATATGAGTTGTGTTGTGGCATATAGTAATGGCCCACATGGATCGTCTTCCAGTAAGGTCCGGTCTACGACCACTCAGATGGGGGCCCACAACAGAGGTTAATCATAATGTTTTTGCCGTAATCATAAAATAACGTGACAGTACATAATAGGGAACCTACCGTAAAAATTAATCATAGCTATTGGGTTGACCTTTCTCAACTCTGTCTCATGACTCATGACCACATACCTTCTGCTTCTACTTTTGTTCTCACTCTTTTTTATCCACTTTTCACCCTGTTATGTTTAGAAGTTTTTTAGAAGAAGAAAAAAGGAATTAAAGGAGACTAAACGTAACACCTCCTACTCCATACATATATGTACTAATAATAAAAGAAATAAAAAAATTAAACTTAATTAAAAGTTTTTAAAACAAATTTAAGTACGAGTCTTTTAAAAGGATAGAAGACTCATATTTACCTTTCTAACATCATAATAAAATTTGTCTAAATAAATAATAAATTCACTTCGGCTCAAAATAATGTCGTCTAAAATTTCATACAATTAATATAGAACCTATGTTCTAATGTCACATCCTATCAGAGCATTGTGTTGTTTCCGTGTCCTCTAGCATCAGGTTCTTCATAGTCATCCACCTATTCATCTGCTCCCACGAACTCAAGGTTCGAGATCATCACAGGATCCAAACATAAATAACACACTGGGAGTGAGTTATCACATTCCTAACTAATGAAGAGTAACAAGACAACATGTAGGTGTAAATATCATAAAAACAAAATAAAACTTACTTAAACATAACTCACATCATTTCACCACTTTGTCACCCAACATCACATCATTACACAACATGTCTCATTCATCTTCACAACATTCACGTATTCAAGGATCAACACACAATATCACTAAGTCAATCAATATCGATCAATACACAAGCGTTATGCAACATATACACTAAGACTCAATCCTATATGCAATGTGGTACCATGTCAGTGAAAAACCTCGTCGGACGCCTAGGAGTACATGACAAGACAAACCACACACTAGCAAGTCAAGTCACTCTCACTAGGTAATATCATAGGGAAATCAGTCAGGGTCACAGTGTTTTGCGAGAATGCTCCAACCATATCGGATCAACATAGGCTTAAAGGAGTACTCAAACCAGGTGACCCCCAAGGCCTACACTTCGAAGAGTCCGTCAGGGCCTCTCCCTTCTGATTCAGGTCCAACCCATAAAATATTTTAGCACACAGACTTTATCTATGAACTGTACAAAACACACGACTCCTCAATTGTTCTCAAAATAGTTTTAACTTGTCACCCTTAAAGGGTTTTAGCATTAACTCGTCGCCCTTAAAGGGTCTTGGCATTAACTCGTCGCCCTTAAAGGGACTTAACATTAACTCGTCGCTGTTAAATGGATTTAACATTAACTCATCGCCCTTAAAGGGACTTATGGTCGTGTGATTGTATAATTCATAGTTCACAACTCAATGCACATATATATCTCAATCATATACATACTCAATTTATCACATACACTCAATCTCAATCACAATGGTATAATCTCAATTTAACACATTATCACACTTCATGAATCATATACATTTTACCTATGAACTATGCAATACACACAATTACTCAATTGTTTTCAAAGTCATTTTAACCCGTCGAGTTTCCACAGTGGATCCTATCACAATACTCGTCACCCTTAAAGGGTCTTACAATTGTGTAATTCCACAGTTCATAGCTCACAACTCAATACACACATATCAATACACATTTATTTCACCATTTATCGCAGGTTCAATTTATCACATACTCATAATTTGAATCATAATTTCATAATCTCAATATAATAATTTATACAAAAGGTTTATCACAACATGGACAGTAAAACCCCTCAAATAATTTCACACAATTATATCAAAATCATGGGTGAAAA
Source organism: Glycine soja (assembly GCF_004193775.1). Taxonomy (NCBI): domain Eukaryota; kingdom Viridiplantae; phylum Streptophyta; class Magnoliopsida; order Fabales; family Fabaceae; genus Glycine; species Glycine soja. The sequence goes on along the minus strand of NC_041015.1, from coordinate 7,662,278 downwards.
CGTAAAAACATCAAGAACACTCAAGTTTATTAATTAATTATTATCAGAACATCAATTGGTACGTAAATACAATAATATTGTATTTATAATTGTAAAGGAAAAAATATAATTTAATAAACACCCAAAAATAAACCCCAATTTAATCCTCTAAGTATCCCTACACATGTTCTCACTAATCCCCAATTGTGAATAACTCATCCCTTACCTCTAAGCGGGCTCACGTATGTTCCGACAGCGATAGCGGCATCTCTAGCAATTTCTTGAGATTCCTCAAGTTTCTCCTCTGATTGTTTTGATAGGATTTCCAAACGTTAGAGAGAAGGAGAAGGGATTGAAGTCTCCATTTGTATTGTCTTCGTGCGATTCCATTATCTCCCTCCATGAATATTATATCACAAATCTTAACAGTGAAGGTGTGAGTAATTGAATCTCGAACAACATATCACTATTTTAAGACAATCCAACAGTTAACGAATCCAGAATCATAGTTTTATCGAGACAGTTTTGAGTTTCTGCGGGAAAAGAAAAGGCTACGATGCAAAGTGTATTTCTCTCAGCCCCGACATTCTCTCATAATTCCCAATGGTGAAAGGCCTCGGAATTGAGTTGCGAACCTGTTTCTTAAATTTCACGATGTTCCAACGGTGAATGAGTCTGAGATCGTTGTTTTTCTAAGACAAATTTGGTGGTCGGCGGGAGAAAGAGAGAGTTTTGGGAGAAGAGAGAAAAACAAAAATGAGAAGAAGATGAAACATCTTTGGTGTGAAAACTGACCTAACATAGTTAATTTAGTCTACGAAAAATGGAATGCTACAAGTGAACTCTATTAATCTAGTTGGATTGAATGCTTGAATAATAAAGAAATATAGAGAACATTTTCCTTTCATGAGATAAAGTTAGGATAAAAAAATGAAAGTTATTATTAACTCCATCTCTAATTATAACTTTTTAAAAAAAATTGTTTGTGTTTTTTATAAGTTTTTTTTTTATTTTTAAATGTATTAATTATTTTTTCTATATATATTCTTATTTAATTATTTTTTTAAAATATTAATAAGAAATAATTAAGTTGATAGAGAAAGATAAAAAAATTATAATAATAATACAACTAATTGATAGATTTAATATAATTAACTATTTTTTTAAAAGACAAAAATTAATTACAAGAGACTTATAATTAAAAATAGAGAAATTACTCCTTAGCGTGATTGGTTGATCTAGGACATTCTTACAAACTGTTTAGAAAATAAAGTTGTTTTTGCAATTAATAACTATAGAGAACACCCAAATTATTAGAAAATGTCTATTATTAATTTTGAGAAATTAGTAAACTAGTCACAGTTTTTGTTGTGACCACTAGAAAATGATTTCTTAGTGATTTAAAACAATATCATATTAATTCCCAAAAAAAATTATATCATACCAGGCATTAAATCTCATTTTAATAAATAGTTGGTAAAAGAACCCAAATCTGTGAATAAGCAAAAGTTATATCCTCTCTTGTTTTTTTTCTCTTTGGTAGTAAAGTTATTCCTATTATTTATTTTTTATTTTTAAGAATAAAATATAATATCAAAAAATTTATAATAATTCATATATTCTACTTAATTCAATTAAATTAGATCTTTTTGACATTAATCTTTTTCTCTCATTTGAAATGAATACATAAATACTTTTCCAAAATTAAAATTTTAATAATATCATCATTTTTTGTTCAATAAAATACCAAAAATCAAATAGTGACTCATTTCATATGATGAAACAAATTTATATTCTTTTAAATAAAAATAATTCAATATAAGCATGCATGTATACATAACTCAACGGTTGTGTATACATCTAATTGTTATTTAATAATATATAAAAAACTTAAATTATAAATAAAGTTATTATATATACCGTTAAACACCTACGTTATGAATAAAGAACTGACATTCATGTATTAGGGAGAAAAACAATTTTTCAATATGACAGTTAATTGTGTAGGAGCATTAGGTGACTTAGAAGCAAACTAACTGTCCAAAAAAAAGAAATGAATTGATGATTAATTTAATCTTTAAGTTTTATTAAAGTGTTTAATTGGATCTTATTTTAAAAATTTAAAATTAGGTACTCAAATTTTTAAGAATGCACTAATGTTATTCTTTCCGTCAATTTTGACCGACGCTGCTAAACAGTAACTCCATCTCTGTCAACATCTCCTTCTTTGGCGAGATTTCGATCGTCGCACCACCCAAACGCTCACCAAAACAGTGCACCGCATCTCATACCTCACTCCACAACCCAATCCTTCACCGTCGTCATTGACCTAATGCTCCTGTGTGCAAGAGTCGGTTCTTATTGAAAGCGGGTCACGTTGACCCGTGAAGAAGATCCGACAATATCTCCAGTTTGTGGCAGCAAAAAACAAAGCCATGGGATGCATTTTGTTCGTCTGGTGATGGGGAGAAAAAGCCCTCCATTAATTTTTTAATATGTTGAGTAAAGAGGGAGAAATCGAAAGAAAACCAAAAAGGATATGTCGTATTTGGCGCAACTGATTCAGATTCGGTTTTTCACAAATACTCTCTCGTTTTTCAACGAAAATACATGTTCTAATATGTGTTTTGCTCACAACTGATTGATGTACAAAAGTCCTCAATTAATTTTTAAATTTGTCGAAGAATCAAAGGAAAATCAGGTAAAAAGAATAGGATTGACACAGGGAGGAGAGAGGGGGAGAGGGTGTTGAATTATACATCGAATAAAAATAAAAAAGTTAAATATCGTAAGTAATGAAAAAACCTATAATTTAACAAAAAAGAGTAACATTGGTGTATTTCTCAACAATTGACTACATAATTGAAACTTTAATAAAATTTGGAACCAAAATTGAGCATTAAGCACAAATAAATAGACTAACAATATATTTCTTTTGATGTGTTTTTAATACTGAGCCGATGAATTCAAAAATTTTAGTGGCATAGATGTATTTATAACTATTATTAATAGAGAATTGTTTTATTTGGTTTATATGTTTGATTAGATAATTGTATTCTTAAATTATTTAAATATTAAAAAATTTATTTTTTAATTTATATTAATTTCTTATTATTTTTATATTATTATTTTTTATTATCATTTTTTTAATTATATTTAACTTTTATTTTTTTTTATTTAAAAAAATTGGAGAAACCCTAGTATACAATAATAAAAATATATTTAAAAGTATGTATAGCATCTACCAATGGAATCACATCTTCTGAACGGCAATAATACAATTATCTATTGTTAATGTCCATTACCAACATCATTAGTAATATTAATTCGAAAGACAAGACATCCCAACTTCACAACTGAGAATTTCTGGTGCATAATCATTTCTTTAAACACAGAAAGATGGCACTAAAGCCAGAGAATGAAAGTCAAGGTCAATCAAAAACTAGCATCCGAAGTTGGGACTTGGAAGTTTAGTTTCAATTAAATGCTCCTGATTATGTAGATTTGGATGGTGTAAATTGTTTGTGGTTCTGAAATGAAACACAACTAAACATAAGATAGGAAATTATTCAAGAGGACGAGATTTGTGCACCAAAATGAACCCCAAAATTTTGTCATTCGGCTATCCCCTATTTTTAATCAAGCTCATTCGTTACGGCATTGACACTCATCAGTTTTGAATATCAATAAAATCATTTAATATGTTTGTTTTATTGTTGCAAACAGACTTTTGAAGTAAAATGAAATTTATAAAACTAAATTTATGGACCATTTTGTTTTTCTTGAAATTTGTAACTACTTTTTAAACGGAAATTCAAACATAATCTTATCTATACAATTAAAACTCGATTAGGTCGTCCTTTTTGCTAGAGATGACAACACTATCACGTTATTAAAGGATTTTCTTGACGAATGCCCAAAAAAAAGTATATTTACCGAAACCCAACATTACTTTGGGTTCACTATCAATGTTTTATCTTAGTCCAAATCTAACACGCTCTGCAATCTAGGGCAAAAGATTTTGATGAATCTAATAGTCGGACCATGGGAAAAAGAAAAATTGAACCAGAAGTGAAAAAAAGATGCAGTGCCATTGACAGAATAAAGAAAGAATCGTCGTTCCAAAGAAAAAAAGAGAGAATCAACCTCTCTTTTAGACAAGACAGATTTCTATTTCCACATCCTGTAAATTAAAAAACATCAAATCCAACTAAAAGAAAATGGAAGATTAAAAGTAGAAATAGATTATGTTTTAATCCATCACACCTTGGCACGAGAATGATGATGATGTAATGATGGCAAATTGTTGAGACTTATCAGCAATCATCAAACCAATATATGGAAAGAAAGGTGGCTCTCTGTCTTTGGATTTAGAAACACATGCAACTAAAAATCTAAAACCAGGTAGACTTTCTCCCCAATTTTGACTTGTGCAATGTAACAATAAACCTAGTTGGACGTTGGACAACCTGCCCCAGGCCCCAGCTGAAATAGACCCTTTTGAATCCTATTTGCCCGTCCTCAACAACTCCTAAAATAACCCCTGAACAATATAGCTGGACACAAACAAGATTCAGTACAATCGTAGGCTTCCCATTTTCAGGAAATTTTATAAATTCTTGCTATTTATCTTTAGTCCACATAAAGGTCTAGATGCAAATCCCATGTCTCATATAAAGAGTATGTGACGGAATCTGTACATCAGCAGAAAATAAAATGGTGACTATTTAAATGTGGTAGCACTATTATTTACTCTCCTCCATAGTTTCATTTATGGAGAAAATATCCTTCAAACACCTTAGCAGTTCAACATTCCATGATAAATGCAGTGCAACATTTAAAAAAGATAAATCCTAACAACACACTCTCAAACAAAAAAATTATCATTAACTGAAATTTATTGAAAAACATAATTTTGTGAGACTCACTTAATAAATAAGTCTCACATAATTTTATAATTTTCAATAAATTTAAATCAATAATATAAGTGTTGAAAGAAATGCATAAGAGAGTGTATTCGTAGCCCCTCTATAAAAAATGATGTAAGATGAGGCTAAATACAAGCAAATTTTCAACTATATTAAAGGCTGCCAATCAACAAGACATCATTCTTTACTGTCCACGAGTTACCTAATAATGAATGTCTCTAACACAAAGTGTTCCGCTAGTTAACAAACTGCAAGTTAACTTCAATCGTTTTCTATATTCCCTTGACAAACAAGCTAGACATCCCGGTCAATTGTCATCTACTACCATCAACTACACAAATTGTAAGTTCCAATACATACATATCAAATACCCCGACGTTTAATAAGATCTCTAAGGAACCTTTTATTAACAAACCTTTCTGCACATATTTGGTACTTATTTTTAATGTATTCCTCAATGCACACCCGATAGGAGAAATCGATCCAGCTACCATCAGTTCTTACAACAAAAAGGCATCTTGGGAATAGATATAGGGGATGTTGATCAACCTACAAGAAAATAAAATCATACATTCTGCACTTACTGCCAACTTTGAGATAGAATAGATCAAATACATAAATGATAGTGGCTTAAGTTTAATAGTCTTGGTGCCAAACATGTAAATCTATGTTTAATAGGAAATGCATTTGAAAAGCTTACAATTAACAAAAATGGTGAATGAGAATGCAAGAACATTCAATTGGATTTCAGGCTTTAGCATATCAAATACAGTATCAGCATTCGAAGTCAAGTAATGAAGGATAAAAAAAAACTAGCATATCCCATTGCCCGGAGGCTCCTCGCTTATGCGAAGGTATGGAGGAGGGATATTATACGCAACCTCACCCTTGCATATGAAAAGAGGCTGTTTCTGGATTCAAACCCATAACCAACAGGTCACCAAGGCACAACTTTACCGTTGTGCCAGGGCTTGCCCTCAAGTAACAAAGGATAAATTGTCATCTAGTTTTAGAGGGCCTACATTCCTTGATACTGGGACTTGGGAGACAAACTTTTGAGTATCATCAAAGCAAGGCTTGCCTCATGTCATTGTGCCAATTAAAAAAAATGCTATCTGATCAATAAATTGTATTGACAGGCCAACAAATGCATAGGATATTAAAAGTATAAATATAATTGAGCATAACTACAGATTCATAATAAGCTTCCAGCGCAATACTTATGCATGTCTAATGTTATCAGCAGCACAATATACTAGTACATTTGATCTGATTGCAGTGATAACCTAGATGGCTTCTTTAAAAATGCATTACATCAAAGAAGACAATGGGGTTATTAGTTATTACCATTTCAGGAAGCAAGAGAGTAGAAAACCGATGCACTCGAATTCCTCTAAGAGTAGATGATAATCAATTTTTTTAAGTGTAACATTTCAGCTTAATTACACCCGAACTCCTCTACTTTCTCACTCAAGTTTGATTTTTGTCTCAGGTTTTAATTGCTACATTGCCGTCTACTTGATTAAATCAAGTATCCTTGTCAGTTTGAAGGTGGTGTATACTGTCATTTCTTACAAAACAATCCTTCTTTAAGATGTGTAGATCTTTTTTGCTGATTTTGCTTACACAAAAATGAGGTGGCAGTGTAGCACAATGCCACAAGCAAAAAAGAGCATATGGTTGATGTATATCTGACAACAGAAACTTATTTCATCAATTTGAAACCTACACGGAAAACAATGTTGCAATTAAAAGTATAATTGAGCCTAACATTTTTTTCAAACAATATTTGAACACCAATTTGAACAGTTATCAGAAATACACATAATGTAGAACTATTAAAAGTATACTGTATTAACTCAGCAAACAAGCATGGCCCTATCAACAGATCAAGAACAAAGACAAGAACTAGCATTTTGTATATTTGCAAGTGTGAAGGTGATAAGCACTCAAACACTTGGGAAACCCTCCCTTAAAAGCAAGCTGTCAAGGGGGGAGAACCAAGCACTTAAATACTCCACCCAGCATCCCATCTACTCAACGTGAGACTTAGGCACCCAATAATACCCAAGTCCCATCAATTTCCCTTGAGCTGCAGTCTTGCCTTTCATTTTGTTGTATGTAGAACATGTATTCGTGTGAGTTGCAGCAAGAGTCTCTGTTCTGTTTTGTTGCTCATTTTCTTTTTCTTTTTTTGTGTTCAGAGTGAGGCTTAACTTCTCATCAGTCACCACCAGTCAATGATATCATCCACTAAGCCAGAGGGAACAAAAAAACTCCACAGAGCACTTTTGCCTCAGTCTCTTGTGCACAAGTAAAACTACCAGTGATAACCTTGACATGGCATGGCATATTGGCATTGGAGAAACTTTAGAAAGATGTTCACTTCAAACAAGTGATTAAACTTTAAGATAGCTAATAACCCTAATGGAAAAAGGATAAATCACACTGTACTTATGTCTACCTTTTGGAATGATGTTATCTACTTTTTTAAGGCCATGGAACCTTTGTGCATGCTCTTAGTCTTGTTGATAATTAAAAAAAAAGGCAACAAAAATGTTACACATCTGAAGCAAAGGATTAGGAAGCTATTCAAAAAGCTCTGAAAGGAAATAAAGTAAAGGTTAAATTACTCATTTGGTCCCTATAGTTTCATGATTCTTACATTTTTAGTCCCTATAGTTTGAAAGTGGTGTTTTTAGTCCCTATAGTTTACATTTTAATTCTTTTTAGTCCCTGTAATTTAAAAGTGTTCTTTTTAGTTTTTATAGTTTGTATTTTAATTCTCTTTTAGTCCCTATAGTTTGAAAGTGATATTTTTAGTCCATATAATTTATATTTTATTTACCTTTTAGTCTTTACTACAAAAAAATATATAAAAATAATTAGCTACAAATTAGTTATAAATTATCAATTATTGTTTTTATTACAAATTATCTTACGATAAATTAGATACGAATCTCTTGCTAATATTTTTTGTAATTAATTGTAATTGATAATATTACTCATATTTTGATGGTAAGGACTAAAATGAAATTAAAATATAAAATATAGGAACTAAAAAGACCATTTTCAAATTATAGGGACTAAAAGAGAATTAAAATACAAATTATAAGGACTAAAAAAACCACTTTCAAAATTATAGGGACTAAAAGAGAATTAAAATGTAAACTATAGGGACTAAAAAAATCACTTTCAAACTATAGGGCCCAAAAAGGTAAGAATCATGAAACTATAGGACCAAATGAGTAATTTAACCTAAAGTAAATTACAAAGACATTTTTACCATCATCAGTAAAATGTTAAATGACTAATTTTATATAGTTTTATACAGTGATTGTGAAAATCAAGGTTATCTAATCAAGATTTGAATCGTGAGTGAGTCGCTGAGTTAATTTTGGCATCATGAATCATAATTTGTATCAAATCAAAAGATTCAGAGACAATGGAAAGTTACTTCAAATATACCATCTAGATGATATATAGTGTTCAATGTAAAAAAAAAAAACTATGATTAGATAGAAACAACTTAACAGAAGTCCAACAAAACAAAATTATCAGTTATATATGAATGAGTTTGTGAAGCCTTTATTTTAGACGAATGGCAACAAAGCAATTGAATAGATAAAGAGTAACAAGTAAGTGAGAAATAAATCAGTGAAATAATCAAATAAGATAAGTTCAAAAGTGTTCCTTCAATTCCTTTTCATTTAACAATTTAAGTTTATATGCCTTTTCAATTTTTTTCATGAGTTGGTGAGAAAAGAAAAAAAAAGACAGTGAAAAAATAGCGAATTGTTGAATACTGTTATTCGTATCAATAATTTAAATTGCAGACTCATTCATGCGTTGTAAGATACAAAGTCATTTAAGATTCATCTTATGATACGAATTGAAGGTAGCCAAATTGTATCAGATTGTGAACTCTAAGATTCTGATAACTACGGTCAAAATAACCTTATTACATACACACACACACACTAAGAAGAGAAGGATCGATTTTTGAGCAACAAAAGTTGCAGGACTCGGTTTAAGTTAACCAAGCTCTTAAAAAACATTTTGATAGTTGTGATATGATTCATCTCATTCTCCCAAATGACATTGATGATGGTAATGAGTTGGTGGTATGAGAAATTGGTGGAGATGGAGAAGCTGAGGATGATAAGCTGGTTTTTTATGATAATACTTTGACTTGGGGAATTGTTGCCAATGTAACAAGGATCAGTGAGCCTTTAAGATACAACATAGCAATATTTTGAAGAGGACAGCTCCTAGGCCTTCAAACTCTAGGAGTCTAGGGGGAAGGGAAAGCAAAAGGAAGTTATAGATGAACAAGAAGGTGGTGATGACGAAATTGAAGAGAAGTTAAGGAGTCTGATATAAATTATTTAACTTGTATCTAAAATTTCAATATAGTGCCATCCCGTCATCCACCATAGCAATATTTTGAGTCAGCCGCTCCACATTGCTATCCCTGGTTGATAACTTCAAAGCAGACTACAAACAAATGAAAAGAATTTGAACCTTTTGAGAACTTTTTACTCGCTATAAAAATTGTAACAGTAACTTCAGAGCAGACTACAAGCAGTTTGTTGTTTATCAGTTCACATAATTTAGGGCAAATGCAATCAGAAGTTGCAAATTAATCCGAACAAGGTAAAGCAACCAATATCATACACACATACATACTACATATCAAAGTGATCAAAACAAGCATATTATTCACTTCAAATAGCATTATCACGATAAAGAATAAGAACCTACAAATCAAATTAATCATGCACATTATTAACTTCACTTACCATAATTGAGTTCAGCCCACTTCCGATCTTATCTTCGTAATCTGGATGGTAAATAAGAATGTTCTCAACCACGGCTCTTTCATCCTCCATAGTCAGTATCTCCCCATTCATGTACCTGGCAAAGAGACAAAACTTCGTCATTTCACGGCACCCCACACAACAGCAGAGACTCGCAATCTTAATAATAATAGTAATAATAAAGGTTTTAAATATCGGTCGCGGATAGTTAAAAAACCTTGATATTGCGGTACAAATCAAGGTTATTGATTTAATAATCTGATAATACCTTGATGAGTAGAGAATTTGCATGGTTAGCGAAACGATTGGCTCAACGTCCCTCGCGATCTTCTCTTCTTTCTTCCTCCACTCGAGGTCATCCACCTCCGAGTTGGGGCTGCCGGTCTGGGTCCCGCAACTCGGGTTCGAAGTTGCTTCTTCCGGTGATGGCGTGGCACTGCACCAGAGACGGTGGCCCTGGGGCGCCGCGACGGAGAACCCTTGGAAGCCACGCAACCGAAGGCGGTGAAGCAGAAAATGCCTAGCGGTAGCGGCCATTGTTGGTTGTGAAAAACTGAAAACTGTCACTGTGTGATAGTCGAAGTTCAAATAAGATGCTCGGCGAACAGCGGATTCGGTTCCCTGGTTTTGGATTGGAGGCCCGTTTGATTATCCAACGAACCTGGAATCAAATACAGAGGGATTTTGCTAATTACACCACTCAATTTAGTGCATGTTTTGGTTTGCAGTTGAAAATGTTGTGGGACACATTCGAAAGCAAATTCAATAGATAAAAGTAAAAGCAAAGGTCCTTATCCATTGGCAAAATTACTTTTGCCTCAAACATAATTTTACAATTGTAAACCAAACTGGTAGCAAGACCCATAAAGTATAATTGCTTTTAGTAAAATTTCAACTACCATTTATTACAAATAAAGTTCATTTACCCCAATCAGCTTCAGTTTGAATCATATTTCATGATTAATTTTTGTTGGGGCTAGAAATAGTGTGGTGCATATTTTGAGAGGAAAAAATGGTGACAATGAATTGAACCAACTCAGGAATAATTTGAAACTCTATTTGATAATTAGCTCGTTAAATTTGATCCATGTATCAAATGAACTGAACTTAAGTTCATTAAATAAATGAGTCGAACATGAACTACGTATCACTCGACTCATTTGGTTCATGATTCAACTCGATATGTGTGTGTGGGGGGGAGGGGGAGATAGGATCCATTTGCGCAAGGTGTAAAATATAACATCCCTGATTGTCGACTTCACTCACACGTTTTTCGATGAAATTTATAGAAGGTCACTCATCCCATAACTAATTAAAGTCAAACACACTTAACTATGAAGTTCTTAAGTAATGGACTATCAAAAAGTAGATGCATCTTGTTTATATAGGTACTACCAATTAATTCATTTAAATCATTCTCAAATGCACAGTCTCTTACTTGTACAGCCTCTGGATCCCTCATGTTGGTGTGACTCGATAAGAGCGTTACATGCTCACCAACTTCCACATGGTTCGTCCTCGAATCACACCATACTAGGAGAGATGTATGCTTTGACACCATTTTTTCACATCCCTGATTGTCGACTTTTCGGCGGTTCACACGCTATGACACTTCACACGATGACACTTCACTCAACTTCTTGTTGTTAGAACCTTCCACCGGTCAGAATCCTCCATAGGTAGCCCTTTCTGAGACTTCGACAATCTACATCAATTGCTTTCAAGATAAATGATTGTCCTCACAATTTAGCACAAAACTTTTTAGCATGATTTGCCCTTACTCACACTTCCTGAGAAAAATTTCCAAAAGATCACTCATCTCATAATGGCTTCAAGTCAAGCATGTTTAACTACGAAATTCTTATGTGATAAGCTACCAAAAACTATATGCATCTTGTTAGTATAGGTAATACCAATAAATTTCTTTAAATTATCCTTAACTACACAGTTTCATACATGTACAACATTTGGATCCTTCTCTTTCTAGTGTGATTTGTCGGGGTGTTACATGTCCACAAACTTTCACCTGATTCGTTCTCAAACCACACCGTATTGGAAGAGAGGTTTGCTTTGATACCATTTTTAATATCCCTGATTTTTGACTTCTTAATGCCTCACACACTACGACACTTCACTCGATTTCTCAGAAGATCATCATTCCATAACTACTTTAAGCCAAACACGTTCAATTATGAAGTTTTTAAGTGATAGACTATCAAAAAATGAATGCATAGTGTTTATATAGGTAATACCAATTAATTTCTTTAAGTCATTCTCAACTGCACAGTCCTATACCTATATAGCCTTTGGATCCTTCTCATTTTGATGTTACATAAAACATTACCAAATCTCATCTTTTAGATTATTTAAATTAAGTGGCTAAGATTTGGTGCAAAGCATTAATTTTGCACTTATTGTATACACACACACACACACATGTATGTAATTTATTGGATTTTCTAATATTTTATATATCTAGGGTAGAGTATTTTTTTTTATTATTTATGTAGCTTTTGGTTGTAATTATGTTTTTTTTGTTGTCATACATTGTGGTCCTACAAAACTTATAGAATAAGTTCAGTTTTTTCTTAAAAAAAATAAACAATCATTTTATCTAAAATCTATTAATAAATTAAAATTTTAAAATGTATAGTATTTAAAAATTTTAACTTTTGATTCATGTGATTCAAGTTAATGAGTTAAACTGAACTATTTATAAGTTTGAATCGAGTCGAATTCGAGCTAAAAAAAAAGTTAATGTCAAGATCGAGTCGAGTTCAAGCTAAAAAAAAGGTCCATATCAAGTTCAAGTTGAACTGGAACTGAACTAAATATTAATGAGTTTAGTCGAGCTGAATTAAGCTCGGCTTAACTCGACACATTTCCAGTCTTAACAAAAAAAAAGGTAATAGGAAAATAAAGTGGAAGTAATAAATATGATAAGTAACCAAATTAAAAAAACAAGAGAGATAGAAATAGCAATGTGATTGGCTGTGAATCTAAAATTTGATGTGTGAAAAAAATCAAGGATAATGAAAAATTACTTTAAAAAAATCAAGTTATGCAATGATAGTTAAAATAATCTTATATTGGCATCTAATAATAAATAAGATATTATATAATAATTTTATTAATTTTTACAATAACTATATTAAAAACCATACCAATAATAATTTGTAATGAATTAACATTATAAAATTTATACAAAACTAATAATACATAACAATTAATTTTTTTTAGGGTGATAAAATAAAGTGTATGTTAAGGGAAGACTTAACCCACGTCAAGTTAAGAAAAGATTATCATCTTTAATGAGAATTTAAAGTGTGATTAAATTCAAGTTTTGACTTTTCTTAGTGAAAATTTAACCAAGTAAGCCAACTTTATTTGCATGAAAGTTGTATGTATATGTTTATTTATTTATTTTTTATTGGTAAATATTAATTATTAATTTTTGTTAGCGAAAAGATTCAAATTCATAATTTATCCCTCCTTTCCTTCATCCTTTACCACCAATCCAACCACCAATCCAACTTTATATCTTTACATATTTATGTTATGTTAATTTATTTTAATATTTAGCTTGATCAGATTTTTATTTTTTTAAGGGAGATCAAATTGGTTTTAGTAACGTCATACTTTATGAATTAAATAAAGAGTGAATAGACAATTTAGTCCCTGAGATTGTACTTATTTTGCATATTAGTCCCTAACTTAATGTTAAATGCAAAATAGTTCTTATCTTTGGATACGTGTTACAAAATAGTTCTTCCGTTAAATTTTAAAGTAACGCTGTTAGTGAGGTCAATTTTAGTGCCACGTGGACTATCCAACGTGGCACTAAAGGATGACGTGACATGACACGTGGACGTGCCTCTTAAAAGATGTCACGTCATTTGATGATAACAAAATGAGTAAATAGGCAATTTAGTCCCTGACTTTGTACCCCTGTTGCATATTAGTCTCTAACTTAATGAAAAATTCAAAATAGTCCCTATCTTTGCATAAGTGTTGCAAAATAGCCCTTCCATTAAATTTTAAAGTAACGTTGTTAGTGAAGTCAATTTTAGTGTCACATCATTTGATGATGATAGAATGAGTGACTTCTTCGAATATGATGGTTCTGAACCAATTGAGGCATATATAAGAAAAAGAACTCACACACACTTGCACAAATAAAAAGAACCAAAAATCCACAGCAACAACCTTATCTCTGCAGTCGTCAACACCAATGGGCGAGGTCTGCATAATCATTCTCTTTTCCTTTTTTTTTCTTCAATTACCATCAATGTATCATTTCGGGTTCTGATTTTTTTTTTTTTTTGAGTTCTGAATAGGAAGAGAAAAAACCAGAGGAAAACAAAGTGCAGGAGAAAAAAGCAGAGGAAGAAGAAAAGAAAGAAGAAGAGAAAAAACCAGAGGAATCAAAAGATGACAAGGAATCTAAGGAGAAATCTGCACCGCCAGAAATCGTGCAAGACACAACCTTTGCAATGCATGAACACTTTAAGCACGATATCTGACATCTTTTAAGTTAGGGACTATTTTGCAACACTTATGCAAAGATAGAGACTATTTTGAATTTTTCATTAAGTTAGGGACTAATATGCAACATGGGTACAAAGTCGGAGACTAAATTGCCTATTTACTCGTTTTGTTATCATTAAATGGCGTGACATCTTTTAAGAGGCACGTCCACGTGCCATGTCACGTCATCCTTTAGTGTCACGTGGACTAAAATTGACCTCACTAACAACGTTACTTTAAAATTTAACAGAATGACTATTTTGCAACACGTATCCAAAGATAGAAACTATTTTGCATTTAACATTAAGTTAGAGACTAATATACAAAATTGTTACAATCTCAACGACTAAATTGTATATTCAGTCATTAAATAAACCTTGTGAACTACTAATATGACTGACCAAACTAATTAAAATATTGATTTCGTTAGGTTGTCATTCAAATCGTGTTTGGTTGTGTATTTGTGCTTTTTCAATAATTGCTTGTATTTTATGTCAATTTATAGTCCTATTTTTTTAAGGAATTTATATATAGTCCTATTTTTAAAGATATAAAATTTGCAAGTTAGAGATTAAAGATATCTAACGGACCAAAGTCGTAATTTGGCATATTCATCTATAAATATCAGAAATGGAAGCAAGTGAAAATTCGTGAATATTGAACAATTCATTTATTATTGTATAAATTAAGTTGACTAATGTTGATAAAGTGAAGAATCCATTTATTATTGTATCAGAAATGGAGTAATATATTACAACTTGTGTTAAATAAATTGATCACAGGTTAAGTTTGATTCTCTCTAATTTTGTAGATTTGTAATTTTCATTCCCTTAGTTTTTAATTAGCAATTTTGATCCTCTTAATTTTGCAAATTGATAATTTTGGTGTATCCGTTAATTGGCAAGGATTGACCGTTAGGGTGTTGTGGTTGACTATTTATTAAGACATATTCTATATTTAATTAATTGTCACTATTGTTTGATTTGGTTAATTAAAAATATAAAAAAATCCCCCAACAATCAACAAAAAGCATCTCCTAAGAATTTCAATCGAAAACCACAACGACTCCTCCCTCAATTTCTCCGGCAACACCAACCAATGATGCCCTCCCACCCTTCCCAACCACTTTTGTCTTCCCATAATTAAAAAAGAAAAGAAAAAGAAGATAGAACGAAAGAAAAAAAATAATTAAAAAAGGATCCCACAGTTGCTTTAACAGCGTCAGGTGAAATAGCATGAACCCTCACAATAAAGCCAAGATTTATAGTGTAAATAATTAAAGTTCAAATATTCTCTAACTCATCCATAACAACCACACAAAAAATATGATGAGATTCAAAGACCAATTCTAACTCAAAAATCGCGATACTCTTGTAGACATATTTGTGTACACCTTCAACGAAATGAGGGTGTGACATCGTCGTCTCTCTCTAATGATCCCAAATCAAACAAACATGGAACAAACATTCAATCATCTACAATCTTGATAGCCCGCTTCAGATCTCCATGTATTGAGAGTAGGGTGGGTATAGGG
Organism: Glycine soja; assembly: GCF_004193775.1. NCBI lineage: Eukaryota > Viridiplantae > Streptophyta > Magnoliopsida > Fabales > Fabaceae > Glycine > Glycine soja. Next base: position 7,646,490 of record NC_041015.1, on the reverse strand, counting down.
ATCAGTTCCGCTCGTTTAAGGCCTAACCCGCAAAGCTCACGGATAAACAGACCGATCTGTTGGCCTAAATTATTTTTTTGATTTTTTTTAAAATGTAAAATTAGAGCAATTTTTTTCTTTTACTTTTTAGGCTAAAATATAAGATTTTTTTATTAGCTAAAGGAATATATTAAAAATGATAATACAGGTAATCTTAACATAAAGTTCAAATAGTCTTAAACATAATGAAAAATCAATGCATTTTGCGCCGTAAACACCCTTTAGGATGCAAAAGACACCATTTTTTGTTGTTTTTTCTCAATCTCAACCATGGAAAAGCATAAGACAATGATGGATTTGATTATGTTGCTATTGTGATTTGCTTCATATGTGAGTGCTTGCACCGGTGAAATCCATGGAAGAGTTGTTTGTGGAGATCTTTCTGTTGGACTTGAAGACCATGTTCTTGAATCTTGAGGCTTTCCCCCTTTCTCTCTTTTTCAATTGGTGTTTTCTCTCACCTTTAACGAATATAGATAACAGCAGAGTTCGCAAACTAAACGAGCCAGGCCTAAAATTCATGATTACTATGTGGGTTCAAAAAATATGGTCCGTTATCTACACGATATGTGGGCTTAATGGACCGGTCCACGGATTCGGGTCCATACATCCACCCCTAACTGCGAGCATGCCTACCTTGTCATGTTGGTGCATACTACTCGTCCAACAATAGGTGAGTCTCCTCTGCCGATGTCCCACATCTAGGCGACCCACAACAAATTCCCTTGGGAGCTTCTAGGTCTGAGATTTGAGTTTCTTTCTCTTTTTCTTTTTTGCGTTTTGGGTGTGCCTTTAATGTTTGTGTTTCTGATTCTGTCGGTAAAAAAAGGGGAAGAAGAGATGGAGATGGTGGCGAGAGAGAGAAAGAGGAAACAAGGAAGAAAAGGAAAAACAAATCTTCATGGCGAAAAGCTTGTCGTGTCCTTGGTGGCTATAGTTTGGTGTTTGTGGTGGTTGGTAGCAGGTATGGTGGATGGGTTTAGAAGGGGTTGCAACATTTGAGTTTCTCATAAGGTTTTAGAAGAAAAGAAAAGATATGGTTGTGATCAACATTTATATATTGACGGTCAATAGGATCAATTTAACAGTTGCACCAACATGGTTAATATTGTAAAGTATGGGGACCAAAATTGTAAATTAAAAAATAAGGGATGTAAATGGTGACTTTATGAAATTAAGGAAACCAAAATTACAATTTAACTATATAATATTAGGAGTTTGAGTTTGAAATTCATAATTTTCAACTATTGGCACTATATAATACTCCTCTTTGTACACATATATAAGCAAAAAAATAGTCTTGTATGTTGTAATTAAATACAAACAAATCTAACTATTGTTGTCTTATTTATTACTATTATTCCTATACTTTACAATAATTATTTTAAAATTATTTTTGATTGACTAAAATTATAATTTTTTAATAACTCGTATTCCTTTTTCTCTTCACAAGCAACCCACGGAGAAGGATGTAAAAATGGAACCATTGTCAATGGATTCACGTATCATGCTTACTAGAGGACAATCTACAAAGAAGGTGAATGGTTGTCCCAAAGATTATTATGAAGGAAATATATGGCAGTTGCGATCAACACAACACCATTTGATTTTTCTAGGTTCTCCATTATCATTCATTCCATTATTATTAGTCCATGACTGAGTCACAACCCAAATAATACAGCTAAACGCACCATTTGATTTTTCTAAGGTTTTCCATTATCATTCAACGCTTTACTATTTGTCCATGAGTCACAACTCAAAGAAAGCAACTAATTGTTATGCACCTCAAATCTTCTGCACATTATCACGTATAGTTTGTTTCCACCGAAAATAATAGAGATAAAAAAATTAGAAAATGAAGAAATAAAAATATCAAAAAAATAGATTAGAAAAAATGTTATTTGGATGGATCGAAATAATATTTACTCTAAAAAAATCTATTTATTTGGATGAATAAAAAGAAAGAGAAAATAAATAAATTATATACAAATATTTTTATATCATTAAAAATACGTTTCACTCTATTATTTTTTACCAATTTTTTTATTATTAGTTTTTAAAATATTATAAAGATTATTTAATTTTTAAGCAATAATAGATCATATACACTTTCAACCCAAAATGGGAACACTAACTTTTACAATTTTTTCTTCCCTTTGCAAAGATATGTACATTAGAGGTGTTCAAATCCAAAAGATAAATAGCAAATGAAACCAAAACCCAGTGAAATTACATGAAACTCGATTTCTTTGGAATCATTTTTATATAATCTACCGATTTAGTTCAGATTCCTGTTGATATTTTTCAAACCAAATTTATAATTTAATAAATGTGTGTTTTAGTGGTTATACACTATGCCTTTCAACGGGATACATATCTCACATTAAAAGTGTTCAAATTCAAACCCATCAAAAATAAAAATTAAAAATTATTAAAATAAAATAAAAAATCAAATCAAATCAAATTTTTTTGGATTTGTTTCGATTGCTCTTGCTCTCAAAAAGATGATTTTTATAAGAAAATGAAAAGAAAAAAAATTAGAGAAAAAAGAAAGCAAATTATTTTTATGCAATTGTGTGTTTTTGCTACAAGCGGATAAAGACATATATAGACTATAGGCATAGATTCTTTTATGCAAGAACTGAAAATTTTAAAATAAAAGTATAGTACATGACAGTTGGAAAACCACACGGACCTAATGCAAAACAAAACAAACTTAACAAAAAACAAAACAAACTTAACAAAAATGCATTGGCATATTAAAAGCAAAATCCTAAAAGATAAGAATTCTAATTTTACATAACAGATACTAAAATAAATATTTTATTTTATAAAAACAAAATTAATATAAGTAATATATTTTTATAATTTTAAATTATAAAACAAATATTTACTAACATTCCCCCATATAATTTGAAATTTTAAAATATTTTTTAGAAAATATAATTTGTATAGAAACATAAAAGAAAGAGCATGTGATATTGTATTTCAATATAAAGAACCTCTCGGGTTTGACCTAGTGTTTATGAACTTCCACTCGAAAAAAATGTAGTGACTTAATTTTCTTGAACTACACCTTTTTTAACCGGACTTTAGTACACAACCCCTATAATATTGGCGTTCATTTAGGTTCTAATAAGTAGTGGTAGTGTGTTACACAGTCTTGCACATGTATATTGTTTCATGAGTATCACTTAGAGATTAACTCATATTTTACAATGGCGACCCCACCATCACATTCATTAGATAACTCAAGTACTTGTTGGCGCGTCAATCCTTTTGTAAGTGGATCCGCAATATTGTTTTTTGACTTGACAAAGTCAAGAGAAATAACATCATGAGAAATCAAGTTTCTGATAGACTTATGTCTCACTCTTAAGTGTCTTCTTTTTTCATTAAATTTTTTGTTAGTAACTTTAGATATAGCAACTTGACTATCACAATGCATTGGAATAGGAAATATAGGCTTATTCAACAATGACAAATCAAATAGCAAATTTTTAAGAAACTCAGTCTCACTAGTAGCAGTATCTAAAGCAATAATTTCTACTTTCATGGTAAAACATGAAATAATAGTTTGTTTAGCAGATTTTCATGATACTACATCACTAGCTAAAGTAAAAACATAGCCACTAGTCGATTTTGTTTCATCAGAATCAGAAAATCCAATTTGCATCACTAAATCCCTCAATTACAGCAGGAAAACATGTATAATGAATGTCATAATTAATGGTTCATTTTAAGTATATAAAAACCCTTTCTAAGGCAATCCAATGAGAATGATCAGAGTTATTCGTATACCTTCCTAATCTACCAACTGCATATGCAATGTTAGGCCTAGAGAAGTTTGTCAAATCCAACAAAGAACCAATAATTTGAGAATATTTATGAGAATAAATTCATTTACTCAATTTTTTCTTTAACCTAATGGATGAGTCATAATGCGTAAAAACAGGTTTCACAAAATAATTAAACTTCTTCAATAACTTTTCAACATAATGTGATTGGGTTAAAACCATGCCATCATTTTTCTTTATAAACTTAATACCCAAAATCACATCTATAAGGCCAAGGTCCTTCATATCAAAATTACTAGACAAGAAAAACTTCACATCATTTATGAAATGCATATTACTACCAAATATCATTATGTCATTCACATACAAACATAAAATGACACGTCTAGTATCATCAAATTGTTTCACATACACACATTTATCACTATTATTAATTTGAAAGAACGACTTGATCAAACTTTTCATGTCATTGCCTTGGAGCTTGTTTCAAACCACATAAAAATTTAACAAGTTTGCAAACTTTTTTTTCTTTACTCGGTTCTACAAAACCTTCAGGTTGGCTCATATAAATTTCTTCTTTTAAATCACCATTTAAAAAAGTAATTTTTACATCCATTTAATGAAATTCCAAATTAAAAACACAAACAAGAGAAATTAAAAGTCTAATAGTAGTAACTTTAGAAACAGGAGAATATGTATTAATGAAATCTTCACCTTATATTTGTTTACAACCAATCACAACAAGTCTTGCTTTAAATTTTTCTATAGATCCATCAGTTCTTAATCTCTTTCAGAAAACCCACTTACAACCTACACGTTTACAACCAGGGGGAAGATTAGTAAGAAACCAAGTTTTATTAGTTTTAAGAGAACTCATATCATCATTAATAGCTTCTTTCCAAAAAGGTACATCAATAGATCTCATGGTCTATCTCACCATAAGTTTTAGGATCATCTTCAAGTAGAAAAGAGCAAAATTCAGAACCAAAATCCTTAACTTTTTTAGATATTTTATTCCTCCTAGGTTCAAAAACAATGTCCTTATTATCATTATTACAAATGATAAATTAGAACAAGAAGTATCACAAACAGATTTAGACAATTTAGTTTTCAAAGGAAAAACATTTTCAAAGAAAATGAAATCTCTAGATTCCATAATAGACTAATAGTATCATTAGAAATTTTGAATACTTCTAAATTAACAACCAATAATCTATAAGTAGTACTATGTAAAGAATATTCAACAAAAACACAATCAATAATTTTTGGTCTAATTTTCCTTTTCTTATTAATAGGGATGTTAACATTTGCTAGACATTCCCACACTTTAAGATATTCCATATTTGGTTCTCTTTTTCTCCATAACTCATAAGGGTACTCTATCAAGAATATGACATGTAGAATATAAAACTTCACCCCACATATTTTTTGGCAAACCAAAACTTACAAGCATAGCATTCACCATGTCTAAAGATGTGAATTCTCCACCTCTATGAGAACGTAGAATTTTATTTTTTCTTTCTATTTGATTTTCTACTTCTATTTTATATACTTTGAACTTATCAACCAACTCACTTTTGTGATTAACTAAATACACATAACAATATTTGAAGAAATCATCAACGAAAGTAATAAAGTATCTCTTACCACCGTGTTAACACATCATTACTATTACATACATCACTATGAACCAATTCAAGCAAGTTAATTTCTCTTTCAATACACGCAGTAAAACTCTTTCTAGGTTTCTTTGCTAGAATACTTGTTTCACATTTTTTTTTTAAATCAATGGAAGCTTTAGGAATAAGATTAAGAGACGTCATTCTTTTAATAGAATTCAAATTCACATGTCCAAGCCTAGCATACCACATATTAGAACATTCAACATTTGCAACAAAAAGAAGAAATGTTGGATATTTTATTAGTAGAAAGAGACATAAGACATAACTTAAACAAATCATCACAAATGTAGCATTTACCAATAAAAACACCATGTCTTGTACCAACTCTATTGGACTCAAAAACAACCTTGTACCCTTGTTGGACTAACAAAGAAGTACTTATTAAATTTTTTCTAATATAAAAAATATGATCAACTCCATCTAAAACAAGAAAATTCCTTGAAGATAGCTCTAGCTTCACTTGACCTTCTCCTAACACGTGTCATACTCCCATTCCCCATGCTCAGAGTACGTGTGTTTGATTCTTGATATAAAGAAAATATTTTTTTATCAACACACACATGAACATTAGCCCCGGAGTCTATAAACCAATAATTTGAGTTTAAAATACAATTTAACTCAAGGCTAGTGACATGGTACTTGTTAGATGGGGAATCAGAGGCAGCACAGATGGTAACAACATTAGCCTAAGGTTTAGGGAAAGACGTAGGTTGGTGATGACGTTGAAAACAATTCTTGGCCAAATGAGTAGCTCACCCAAAAACAAAGCAAAAAATTCACTCCCCGAATTTTTATCCTTAGGCTTATTGTTTTTATTAAAAGCATTGCTCTTATTTTTAGAAAAAGAAGGTTTTCTACCAAATTTATTTTTGTTAAACCCATGCTTTTTGAAGGACTTAGAGAAAGGTTTACTATAGCTCTCAATAAGATATGCCTTAGAGTGAGAATCAGATTTTTGCAAATATTTTTTAGATGAACGATGTTTATCCTCAATGCGGAGACATACAAGCAAATCATCAAAGGTGAAACCTTCATGTTTATGTTTCAGGCTTCAAGCAAAATCAGTCCATGAAGGAGGCAATTTTGAAATCATGAAAGCCACAAGCGTAATGTCAAGCAAAACAATTCCTTTCAATTTCATGTCACAAACAATGTTTTCAAATTCATGGATTTGATCTAAAATAGATTTTCCATCAATCATTTGAAACTTAATCATTTTTCACAAGAGTATCAACTTAAACCTTTTTCAGCAGATCCATATTTTAATTCAAGTACTTCCTATAACTTAACAGAAGTTTTAGTATGGCAAAAATTTTTATATATGTTATCAGCCAAAACACTTAAAATGCGTTCATGACATAAAATATCTTTATAAAAAATATCATGCTTAATGGTAGAAGATTTGGTAGCATCAATTTGAACTATATCAATAAAGGAAGTTGAAGTTTTTATTTCTCTCTTAGAAATCATAGAATATAAAATCCAATTCAGTAAACCAGAATTTCATTTGTTGTTGCCAACGGAAAAAAATTTCACCCATAAATTTTCCAGGCTTACTCGAAAGGGATTTAATCATATCCAAGGTGGACATTTTGATAAACAGAGCTATTGCAGAAAAGACTATGCAAGAAGAAAGTGAATTTTCTCTCTAAAATTGTTAGAAAATTAAAATAAAATAAAAGAAATAAACGAGAAGAAGATGCAAAGCCTTAAACTAAATAACAAAATGACACTCGAAGAGTAACTTTAGAATATGATAGAACATGAATCAACAATGCAATATAACATACAATAAGCACAAAAGAAAATAATTTAAAGGAGAAATTTTTAATTAACTTGGATTGAAGCGCGCAAATGCTACCTTTAGAGAGAGAGCGCTCCAGTGCACTTGTAGAAAATTCTTATTGAGCTCCTCTCTCAAGATATGACAACTCATTGATTCTAATTGTGTGGAGTGAAAGGATCCCCGAACTTTCTGAATACGAATGTTATTGCTCTTAGAAAGAATTTTTATAAGAAAATGAAAAGAAAAAATTTAGAGAAAAAAGAAAGCAAATTATTTTTTCTGCTTGTGTGTTTTTGCTAGAGGAAGAGGAGAGATATATATAGGCTATAGGCATAAACTCCCTCAAGCAACAACAAAAAATCTCAAAAGTAAACTTACATGACTCTTAATGTGCGGAACAAAACAAATATAACAAACACATAATAAAAATGCGTTGACCCATTAAAAGCAAAATCTTAAAAGATAAGAATTTTAATTTTACGTAATAGATTCTAAAATAAATATTTTATTTTATAAAAATAAAATTAATATAAGTAATATATTTTTATGAATTTTAAATTATAAAACAAATATTTACTACCAATGTATATCATCTTGTTTTTTAGGCGATGTTTTTAAGATATGTTTGATTTAAAATGAATAAAAATTGGACAATATTTTTATTATAAAAAATTTAACATATTAACAAGTTTCATTGTTATTAGTAATTTTTTAATGTAATTTAATTTAAATGATAACAAAAAATGTTTCATAAATTTAGTTCAAGTGATTTTTTTCTTCTAAACAACCGAATCAAATCGAGTCACAAACACCTCTACCTCATGTCATAATTAAATTAAATTTGATATAACAACTATTTGATTTCTTTTCAATTATATCAAACTATTTTTCTTTTATCGTTATCTGAATACTTGCCTCCTCTAAAAAAGAACAAAAATCTGAATGCTTACCTTTTGTATATGCTTATCCCTTTCATTCAGTTCTTTTCATTTTTAGTTCTAAATTAAATTTCAATAATATAAAAGAAATTTTCAAATATTAAAAAATAACTTTGACTAACAATATAAACTAGTATTTTAGTTTTTCATTACACAAAAGTATTGAACAAATATTTATTTGATATAACTAAAATTTATAATAAATAAATGTTTTTAAATATATGAATTATATTATAGTTAAAGTCTATAATAAATAAACATTTTTGTACATATAAATTATATTTTTAAAATTACTATACATAATTGATATTGTGATACAAATGTAATTTTTAATTATGATAGTTTTTTAAAAATATTGACATTAAAATTAGAGCTGAAAATATCAAAAATAATAGAATAAAAAAGATAAGTGATAAGAAAAATCCTTAAAAACAACTTGGTTGAAAAAAAAACCTTCTAAAAATACTTTTGGTGAAAAATAAAAACTAAATCAGCTCTCTTTCAATATAGAGAAAGTATTTTTTGTAATTCTGAAATATAATTTCTATGCCTAATTTTTTATTATGAGTTTTAATTATAATATAAATTATATATTTAAAACATTTATTTATTATCTGTGTAAAAAACATTTATTTACTAAAAGTTTTAGTTAGATAAAAATAAACATTATAATATATATTACACATGTTAAAATAGCATTTCTGATTAAAAAAACAATATGAATTTTCTATAGGGTTCCGTGTTTTACTTACATGCAGAGTATTCTATGTTAGTCAAGATCGTGGACAGAGAAAGTTGGAAAAGAAAAACGGAAAGTTGTTAGTTTTTTTTAGGGAATTAGTTTATTATTTTCAATAAATATTTCTTTTGAAAAAAATCTGTTTGTTTCTTGAACATTTTAAAAAGCAAATATCTCTTAAACATTTGTTTACTTTCTAGAAGTTTGTCTCATAGGTACTTGAAAAAAAAAATATTTCAATTATTCCTTTATATATAGTCAATTATACATATTGATAATTAAAATAATTTAATTTTTACCCTGTCTCAAACACACAGGCTAATATAACAATCAAACATAAGATTAACGTAGGATTATTTTAATTTAATTATAAATTCCAATTTCAGAAGAATTTTATTATTTATAATAATCCTATACCATATGAAAATATAAGAGTTAAAATCTTAAGATGTATTTTATTAGTTTTTAATCCTTTGTTTCCACAGCTTATATTCCATACAATTCATTATTAACGTCAGAATATATTTATCGCATTTTTTATATTTTCGAGAATTAAAGTTTACATTTTCATTCATGGACGTATTTGTCAGTAGAGTGAGAAGACGAAAAGTAAAAAACAATCATTTGAGTGACAAATTTATCCCTCCGTGCCATGTTATCTATTTTATTAACGGAGACAGACGAAAGTTAACGACGGTAAAATATATTTGTTGTACTTTTTACACTTTTGGTGACTAATTTTGTCACAAATTACACATTGAGAGACAAAAGTAATTATTTTATAAAAAAACCATAGTGTATTATAAAAATCCTTCCTTATTAGATGTTACAAAAAAAAAATCCTTCTTATTAGAGCATCTCCAATGTAGGTTTCTTCCCAGGTGCTTAACATGGAGAAACCGTTTCTTAATTTTTTTTGCATTGGAGCAGGTTGACGTGGCAGAGTGCGTTTCTTCATGGCCGAGAATCATTTCTTATATAAGAAACCATACCTAGCAATTAAAAAAATAATTTTCTCAGACATAACAAATATGTAAACAATAAAAACTTGATTTTCTTAGCTTCAACAAGAGGGAAAATAAAATTGTCAAGGGAGGAACATGAAACATATATACTCGTTGAATAACCACAATAAATCCCAACAATCATAAAATTAGAAAAAAAAAAGTGATTTAAATCCAGATTCAAGCAAAACAGTAAAGGAAAAAAAAATGGAGAAACCAAACGCAATCAAGGTGAAGGCAAACGCACCAAGACGGAGACGAGACCATGGTCGGAGACGCGAGATGCGACCATGGTCGGAGATATGACATGCAACCGTAATGGAGACGAGAGATGCGACCATGGCCGGAGACGAGACCATTTTTGGAGACCCGACCATGTGCTTCATTGTTGACGCCAACGAAGATGATGTGAGATGCTACCATGGCCAGAGGTGGTGATGCCAAGTGAAGGTGAGGCCACGCGAAGGTGTTGCGGTGGTGGCCGGAGGTGTTGACGAATGTGGCCATGGAGGAGAGGAAGAAGATACAGAGAAGGAGAGGAAGAAGATACAGAGAAGGAGAGGAAGAAGATAGAGAGGAGGAAAGGGGGAAGCTTCTGGAGGTGCTGCTGGAGAGAGAAAAAAAGTTTACCGTGAGAAGAAAAAAAGACATGTTGGAGAGAGAAAAACAATCATCGAGAATAGAAGTATGTAGGTTTTTAATGAGGTGAGACGATCTGGACCATCCATGTTATTAATGAGGATGAATCTGAACCGTTGAACAATTGAGATAATTAATTAAGAAAGATTTTGACCGTTGATGAAAATGTTACCGGTTACTATTGATCGTTGATTTGAAAATAATACCGTTGAAGTGCAGAAATGACCGTTGAAGTGCAGAGCTATGGAAATGTTTTCACTTTGCTTATTCACTATAAATTTATGCACGGTACAACATATTTTCACCGTTCTTGTACTACTATTTTTTTGTTGTTGCTATCAAGTGTCAATTTTTTTATTCTCTCTAAAATGGATTCTAATCAGTATAATTATCAATGTTACTATAATTATTTACAAAACCAATCACTTCCTACTAGTAAAAATTCTCAAAATTCACCGTAATATATTATGTATTGACCACCCCAAAGTAGTGAAAATTTTCAAAATCCACCGCAATATGTTATGTGTCCACCACCACCTCCTACCAATGAAAATTCTCAAAATCCACCGCTGTATATTATGTATCCACCACCCACACACATGTGATATATGCATCCTTCATCCAATGTAGAGCCACCTATTAGTAGTAGTTCTCAAAATCCACAAATTTATAGTCAACCATCAAATCCCACCAAGTCAAGCACGGGTAATTTATATTTAATATTTTTTTATTTATTCATATTTATTATTTGTATACATAAAAATTGAAAAAATGAATTAATTATTTTATTGGAATAATAATTAAATTATAATAAAATAATTTAAATATTTAAATTTCTTGCGATTTCTTACATTGAAGTAAAATTCTATGAATTTTTTATGAATGACATGACACTACTAGGATCACAAAAAAATAATTAAAAATTCCATATGAATTTCTTGCATTAGAGATGGTATTAGTTATTAGTGATATTCATTGAAAATAAAGTAACTTTAATCTATTTGTTTGTATTAAAACCATTCGGCCACTGCCACGTGTGATGTCTGCATGTTTGGGACCACAGTTTTTTATTTATTTACCAATTTACTTCTCTCCCCCACACTGTGCAGGGTGCAAGAGAGACTGAGAGAGTGACGGTTTTGTTTTGTGACTGACTTAGTATATAAGTCTCCATCACTCACCTGCAACCCTTGAGCACAAACACCAGCGCCTGCACGCACGCTTCGTCTCATTCACACGAGCGAGACCCCACGGTAACCCGGTGAGGTTGCCCATACCGTATTGAATCATATATGACTGGTCGCGGCAGTACCGTTTTAAAAAATTTGTCCACTTTATCGGGTCACACCAAACAGAGCGCAGAAAAATAAAAAGGTGAAACGAATATCGATTTCAATTCCGCCACTCAACTCCGACACCAAAAAACCATTCCAACGAAGAAGAGAGTTAGTTAGTTCTGAGTGAGTGGTTCCTCTCAAGAAGCGTCCAGCGTAGTAACGCTGAGGACCTTCACTCTCAAGTTTTCAACCGTTTGTTTTCTATATAATATCCCTAACCGCCGTGGATGGGACAATCTGTTTCCTCCGCCGCCGTCGCAAGCCGTCGTGAGAGGGATCCAGGCCACCTCTCCGTCAACACCTCCAAGACCAGATCCACCGCCTTGATTACGCCGATGGCCGGTTATTCCTCCGGCGCCGGCGAAGACGAAAGCGAAAACCGTCGTGGCGAGGCCGTTACTGATGAAACCACCGACTACATCTCCGATCTCCCTAACGAGTGCCTGGCTTCGGTGTTTCAGTTTCTTAGCTCCGCCGATCGGAACCGCTGCTCGCTCGTTTGCCGGCGGTGGCTCCAGATCGAAGGACAGAGTCGTCACAGGCTTTCTCTGAACGCGGATGAGGATCTGTTTCCAGCGATTCCGTCGCTGTTCTCTCGGTTCGATTCGGTGACGAAGCTCGCGTTGAAGTGCGACCGCAGATCCGTGAGCATAAGCGACGACGCGCTCGTGCTGATCTCGCAGCGGTGCCCTAACCTCACGCGCCTCAAGCTCCGCGCGTGCCGCGCCCTCACCGACGCTGGAATGGAAGCGTTCGCGAAGAACTGCAAGGGATTGAAGAAGCTCTCCTGCGGATCGTGCACGTTCGGATCCAAAGGCATGAACGCGGTGCTCGACAACTGCGCCGCGCTGGAGGAGCTCTCAGTCAAGCGCCTCCGCGGAATCACCGACGCGGCGGCGGCGGAGCCGATCGGTCCCGGCGTGGCTGCGGCGTCGCTGAAAATCGTTTGCCTGAAGGAGCTCTACAACGGACAGTGTTTCGGAACGCTGATTCTCGGGGCTAAGAATCTGAAAACCTTGAAGCTTTTCCGGTGCTCCGGGGATTGGGACCGGCTCTTTCAGTTAATGGCAGATCGAGTCACGAACATGGTCGAAGTTCACCTCGAGAGGCTTCAGATTAGCGACGTTGGATTGCAAGCGATCGCGAATTTTTCGAGTTTGGAGATTTTGCATCTCGTTAAGACTCCTGAATGTTCTGATATTGGACTTGTTGCTATTGCAGACAGGTGCAAGCTTTTGCGGAAGCTTCACATTGATGGATGGAAGGCAAATCGAATTGGCGACGAAGGGTTGATAGCTGTTGCAAAAGGTTGCCCTAATTTGCTTGAATTAGTGCTAATTGGGGTAAACCCTACTAAGGCGAGTTTGGAAATGTTGGCATCTAATTGCCGGAATCTTGAGCGGTTGGCTTTGTGTGGAAGTGATTCGGTTGGTGATACTGAGATATCTTGCATTGCTGCAAAGTGTGTGGCTTTGAAGAAACTGTGTATTAAGAGTTGTCCTGTTTCGGATCAAGGGATGGAGGCATTGGCAAATGGGTGTCCGAATTTGGTGAAAGTTAAGGTTAAGAAGTGTAAGGGGGTTACCCCTGAGGGTGGTGATTGGTTGAGGAGGACTAGAGGGTCAGTTGCTGTTAATTTAGATACTGGTGAGGCAGAGCTTCAGGAAGCGAGTGCTAGTGATGGAGGGGCACAGGACAATGTTGTAGAGTTTCCTCAGATGCCTGCCCAAATCGTGGCCGCAGCAGCATCTGCATCAAGCAGCACCACTCGGTCTAGTTCGTTCAAGTTGAGATTAGGGCTTTTGTCTGGGAGGAGTTTAGTGGCTAGCACTTTTAAGAGATGGTCAGGTGGTAGCACTAGTGCACGCCATGGTTAGGGATAGCAGGGCCAAAGCAAACCTGAGTCTTTGGCCATTTTTCATTGTTTTGGGTTGTTGTATCATTTGATTTTTATATTTCTTGTACTTAAATTTGAAATTTATGCCGTGTGATTTTTATTGCCTTTGGAATTGAAGCTTCACGGTTGCAAGTGACAATCACATTTTTTTTCCCTTTCTCTTTACAATTGTGGATGGTGCTCTACTTTGTTTGGTAAACTGAGTTATGTGTCCTCTTGCTCGCCCAGGGCATATTGAATCACATGATTCATATCATATAAGTTAATACTATATGTTTAAAATATAGGAATTTAAAAACTTAATCATATGCAACACCTTGTTTGCTTGTTTGTATCTTTTAAACAGCCTTTCTCTATTGAATTTTGTCTGATTCATATTCACATCCCCTAGCCTACTGCTCAAGTGCACAATATTGTGTCAGCTCATCCTGGATTCTTAGATTTGATGGATTGGATACCACCGCATGTTAGCATGCATGTATAGTTTTGCAGAGGATAAGGTTGACTAGCTTTTATATGATTTATGATTGGTGTATCTAGTGTTGCAAACTATAGTATTGTGGCAGATATTTGATAGTGAATGGCCGAAGATATGCTTGGTTTTCTGTACATATCTTGGGAGATTACAATGGTAGCTAGCATGTAGGGAAACATGACTCATGAGAAAAATGCCCTTTTCTTGTATTTAGGTTTCTTCATGTTTGCTTATGACATTTTTTGGCCTTTTCATGTTGCAACTGAGCGTATCCAGTCCAATCTGAAGACTTCTGTATGAGTTTGACATGATTTGATTTCCTTGGCACTTAGCAGCAAGCAGGTGACATTTTATTTGCATCCATTGTCATTTGGGAAGACAGGCAAGGGATACAATTGTTGATTTAAAAGAAAATAATTAACTGCTTGTTATTGTTTGATGTAACCCTGTCTTCCTCTGAGCTTTTCCTGCTAATTGTTCATAACCACTTCATAATAAATCAATGCTGTTTGAGGTAAAAAATCTCGAGGGGACCTGATCTCATACAAGTCTATAGGACTAACAGAAAAGGGTCTAGTGGGCTCTATATGTTGCAGCTTCATTTTTGTTTGAAGAGGCCAAGTTATGAAGAAAATATGTTGATTTATTTCACTCATGTTTACCTTGTGCATTTTGTTGCCATTATTCTCTGCCAAAATTATCACTCGTTAGGAATGATATTTTCCAGCTAGAGGTGAACCGCTAGATCATATTTTCGTGCCTTGATTATGGTCGGGGGCGTTTTGTTTTTGCTGCCAACATGTTTGCTAAGCATTTCAATTCATAAATTCTTCTACAGAATGTGATTCATACATGTTGAGTGCCCCAATACACCCAATTTATGGTGCATATATACCATTAGATTTACCTATTACACGATTGTATGAAAATTGTTTGAATGCTACACTTGAACAAGAAATTCTTGGTAGGTAGGGTAGAACAGGATAGCGAGGAAGGGAGAAAGCAAAGTGATCCATTTTTCGGTAGTGCCTTATGAAAGCCATTATCATTTTGTGGTTCAAAGCATAGTTACAAAAGAATGTGTCTGGTAGTGTCTTTCTAGCATTTTTCTATTAAAATATTAGTTCAGAAATATTGATGAACTGATACGATCTGTGGCTTGACTCAACCGAGTAAATTGATCGGTTTATACAACCAGATGAGTCATGTTTTGGGTTGGTAAAAAAGAAATAAATAAATAAAATAAAAATTCAAGCCTATAAAAGAGGACTTTACCAGATGAGTCATGTTAAGTCCAGAATCAGCTTTTGTCCTTCACCAGTGCAGATAGCAACACTATAAAAGAGGACTTTACCAAAAGTTGGTACTTTGCTCCAATTATGTCAATTCCCATATCCTATTTTAAGTATTTAATTACTGACCCAAGGTCCATTAAACCAATATCTGACTTTTTGTTTTCAAAGTATCAATATCTAAGTTAATGACCAGTAATATCGGAGAATTGGTGTAGATTACATAGATCTTTTACAGAGGGTAAGTATGTTCGAGTCCTGTAAGATCAATATCTAAGTTTCTTTTGAAACAAGATCAGTATCTAAGTTAAGGGTAAGTATGTTCGAGTCCTGTGCGATCAATATCTAAGTTTCTTTTGAAACAAGATCAGTATCTATCTAAGTTAAGGACCAGTAATACTGGAGAAAGATTTTTGTTGTATAGATCACAATTTTATTAGCAATCATATGAATGTATATGAAATTATAGAAAAACATAATTTACGCATTCCAATCAATTATTTCTTCTACTTTTTTAATCAACGTTATCAGATATATGTGTTAGTATTTGCCTAAAATAAATAAGCATTAAAAGATTACC
The DNA here is from genome assembly GCF_004193775.1 of Glycine soja. Classification (NCBI taxonomy): domain Eukaryota; kingdom Viridiplantae; phylum Streptophyta; class Magnoliopsida; order Fabales; family Fabaceae; genus Glycine; species Glycine soja. The sequence continues at coordinate 7,630,285 of NC_041015.1, read as the reverse complement.
AAAAGTTGGTCCAACGTCTAACGTGTTCCAACAATGTCAATTGCCATTTTCCTATGTCAAGCGTTGAATCACTGTCGCATTAAAATCAATGTCTCCATTAAGTTACTGACTGGTTATTAGAGGGTAAAAGTTAAGACCAAGCAACATTCGAAATTCTTATGGAGTGAGGCCACTCATTTTCTTAATTAGTGAAGTCCTTTCATCCGTAGTTAGTGGAACTACCACAACTTGTTGTATAAGAAAAAAGGTGTGCTTTTACATTTTTCGCGTAAAAAACAAAACCAGTATGATTGATTTCCGTTAACTTTTGTTTTTACATTTTTCCAAATTTTCAATTAATTATTTGTTTTGGAAAACTCCACGTTAATATTTTTTGTTTTTCCCTGCGTTTTAAATTCATACTATAGAGCAACACTTTGTATAATCTACCTAAGAAATTTGTAACTATTAACTATTTCTAGGGCCTAAAATCTCACTAAACTCCATAACCTTATATTCAAGCAAACAAAGGAGTCCCTCAGTTTCTTTAGAAATGTTGATTTTTCAAAAAAAAAATTGATTATATGTATTTGTCATTTTTAAGATTTAAAATAATATTAATTTATTTAATCAAATATCCTTGCCCCTTATCTTTGTATTGCTCCAATTTTATCGGATTATGAAACACGAGCACACTTTTATTAACCCTTTTTTTATTGGTTGAAATTATTGAAAAACACAAATTTATAAATCTCACTTCTTATTTAATGAACCTTATAATTTTATAAATTTTTAATAATAAATTTAAGCAATTAAAAAAGTAAGTTAGAAAATACTCCATTGCTAGCACTCGTCTCGTGGTACATTCTCAAAGGGGCATCCTTATGTTATCTAACTTTTAATTATTTTATACATTTATCAGAAAAGTTAATCAATCATCAGTCACTCTCTCACCCAACCTCATTAATTACTAGAGTACGTTAGTAAGGGAAACTATATGAAATCTTCAAAATTACAAAAGCCAGTAAATGCCAATTCTCAAGGGGATATAACCCATGCAGTTTGGAAGGTACTTCAGCCCAAAGTGCATATACCTTTCAAGTACGTAAGGGAAACTAAATGAAATCACGAGAAATTGAATTATTATATCAATTTAACATTTGCTTAACACTTCTCTTCCATCCTATTTTTCATATCTCTATCTCTCTATTTCCTATCACAATTTTTTTTTTTTGGTGAATAACACATAATTGCCACATCTATCAGTTTATCTCTCGTCTTTTATTTTTTTCTCCCCATCTCTCTCCTCTCCACACCGATAGTCCGATACACCAAAAAATATGAGATGTACATTTTGTTTTGTTTTGTTTTTTTTTTTTTTCAGGCAAATTAATGTCACATTAAAACCGGGGTGAGAAACCATAGAGTTTTCTTTGACTCAACATTTTGCTTATTAAAAAAAGGTAGAACTAACTAAGCCTTACACTCATGGTAAGAGATTCTTACAAAGAACCTGGACGCATCCTTTCAATTTTAGCTTTGATAAATAACGATAAACTAATTAAGCTCAAGTGTCTCAGGTTCAAAATAAATATGATAATAATCACCTGTTACTTTTACACTGCTGCCTATGGTCCACCTATCAGTAGTTGAAACTTGAAACAAGGTAAAGTTCGATTGAAGACTGACCAAATTCTGTGTCTGCTGAGAGTTGGCCAGGATGAAGAGATATACACGACGCAATGTAATTCGATTACTTTGTTTTCTTCTCCTTTCCAACCTGAGGCTTTTGGTATGCTATAATCTGACTCAAGATGGTAAAATTTGTTGCGACACCAATTGCATAGCCCAATAGAACTTCAAAAGAATCAAAGAAACAGTCACAATTATATGAAATAGTAAATAAATAAATTTACAATGGACAATACTTCAATAGAGACACAAAAAAGTCGGTTATTTTTGAATGGATAAGTATCAAGTCAAGGAGATCGAAGAAATGGTTTTGAAAGAAAAATATGATCAATTTCATAGACAAAATAATGGAAACAATACGTAGGAGGGCTTTCAATATCACCATCCTATTTAAAAGGAAAACTCTTGATTGAAAAGTCACCATTTCTCAACAAGAATTAGGACTTTACATCACAAGACAACAACATTTATACTTGTATATACAATAATTAAAACATGGAATTTGAATCTTCTGCTCCTTAAGGCTCAAGAAAAGCAAGTTTATAGTGTGCTCAAGTTCTCAAGAGCTCTACCCTTCTTATTGACTAGATCATCCAAGATATCTGTGTACTATACGTTAGTTCATATAATATTTTATGATGTGCTAATGTGCCATAGATTCATCCTTAAGAAAATCAGCATCTTGTCTTGCATAAGGACCCACAATTTCTAGTGCCAGGAATCTTAAATAATGCAACATAATTGTTTGTCTTTCCTTGAAAATAACAATGTCATATTTCTAAGTAAAAGATCCAAATCCTAGCAATCAATAATAAAATGTAGTCTTTAGCTACAAACAGTAGTTTAGTTGTTTGTCTCTTAATTTTCAAAAGCAAAATTAAGAACAATTTCATATAAGGGGAGGAAATACACACATGGGGGAATATTTTATGAACCATTTTTTTTTTTAAAACACAATGTTTAAATATTTGCTTTGATGAAAATCACTTAATAACATATACCATCTTTCTCCATGGCCAACATCAAACCATGAAAGCTAACCCCTCACACATGCACACACACACAAAAAAATGAAGCTAAAAATTCAGACTTGTTCTTGCCCCTCTGCTAATTGAAACATCTTTTGGCCACTAGCACAATTCCAACCTTTAAAATATCCTTTAAAATATACTATAAACTTGGATCCAAAATCACAAAAACTACTGCTGGGAGAAGTTAAAGAATATCAACATATCAGAAGCACAAAAACACAGTAGGAAACAGAACCCAGATCATTGAGAATTCTGCAGCTTATTTTAAATATGCATGTGTGTGTGACTTCTTTGCTTCAAGATGCAAGACATGGATTGAATAATTTAGTTTTACAGGCGAGGTTTATGAAAGAGGAGGGGCAAGGGAAACAATTATGAAGTAAATAACGGGATGCAGGCTATTCAGTTTATGATGTCAGAGATTTAAGAATAAAATATGAGGCAAAAGGGAAAGATTATTCACTTCTATCTGTCAATGTGTGTTTCACCAAAAATGCAGACAGAAAAGTGTAATAGCTGGTGATACTTGTTAAATTTTCAATGAAGCTATTGAGGAAGAATTTTCGCAGTAAATAATGAGATTGCTACTAAATGAATTTCGTTGATTACAAGATTGCTACTTTGAAATCACATTGTTTCAAAAACATTTTGAATCTCAGCATTATTTCCAATTTTCCGTCGTCAAAATTAAGAGACCTCATGCATACATGTTTTGGTTTTTAAAATAAATGTTTTAAAAATAAGTAATTGAACAGGTCCTAAGTCCTAAGGGATTATTTGGCTTGAGAAAACGTTTTCTATTTTCAACTTTTCATAAATAATTGCAAAATGCCATTTGTCATTTTTTGAAGATTTGTATAGAAAACCATGAAAACAAAAGTAACATTTTGTGATTATTTGTAAGAACATGAAATTAAAATAGAAAATGTTTTCTTAAACCAAATAGGCTCTAAGCTTTTCAAAACAAATAAACAATATTATGAGTTAACATTCATTGACAATGATGACAACAACAGAAGACATGATGAAAACAAATTGAGAAGCAAGCCTACCACTTTTCGGTGCATTTTCTTGGATGGTGGTGAATACTCTAACTGCAACAAATAAAACAAATATATCAGTACGCAAACAAACACAAACTTTAATCTAAATTTTATAAAGTCATAATAGCTTACCCATTGAACCTCCAAAATTCATAAAAGAAGTTATGAAGCTGAGTTCCCCTGTACTTTTGTTCTGCTCAAACATAGTAAGTTACTAATGATGAATAAAAAAGGTGAAACAAAGTGTCAACATACTTCATCAAAAGAAACATTTTAGACAAAAAACAACTACAAGGAATGTAGAAGCATAGAATGAAAAAGCATAACCACTTCAACAGAGTTCAAAGCATCCTAGCCTGTCATTACACAAGCAGCAAACCTCCTAGTTTTCAAAAAAAATGCACGTAGGATGCCAATTGTAGCATACTCAGAATCCAAGTTCCTTTTATGTAGTTAGTGTCAAGTAATCCACATGCAGAATACAATGAAAGAACCATTTATTCATTACCAAAGAGGAAATAAGTAGCCATTTTGACTGCACAATCAAATATCACATGTAAGTACAAAAAAAAATTGTTTATATAAATTTCTTGACAAGCAGGTATTTTTCTCCAATACAAGAGGAACACAGAACAGCTATTATGTTTCCACTTACAGAAAAGTTTTGCCATATTTGAGGGATCCTTGCAAAGAGAAAGATTGCATGCTGGGATGCCTGCAAAAGATCAAATCCACATCAAGCGAATATCAAGCAATGAGAACCTAGTAACCAACATAATTATAAAATAAAGGCTAAAATGCTCAGCAGGATGGAAGGAATACAAAAGATTCTGTTAGAAACAAATATAAAACCATTTGTGTATCTTCAACCATGAGTATGACCTAACAACTTAAGCTTTAAGAATATTTCATTCATGAAATGGTATCAAAGCCTCTACAACCAAATGGTCTAGAGTTTGATCCCACCCTCATTGTTCTAATAAACAAATTTTAATTTTAGCACAAGGTAGGTGGGCTTGTGTATTGTTCATGCTTCAAGCCCAAAGGAATCTTGCGTGAGGGGCTATGTTAGAAATATAATATAAAACAATTCAAGTGTTTTTCATCTACAGCTTAGACTTTTGGGATAGTTGGAACATGACAAATTCAGTTGTTGAAAAATTACAGCATCATAAGTAATTGTATTTTCAACATAAAGTTGTTACTCACATACAGAGCTTCAAAGAGGAGAGGATCAATTTGACCAGCTAAGACAGTGGGTGCAACAGCACAATATCTGAAAACCAAAGCGTCAAGGAAATGATCGAGAACATTCAATTATATTGTTTATCGCAAGAATAAAACCCAGTTTTCCAGCAAGCAAGTAGGATACAGCAATGCTCGGATCCATGTTATTGCATGCAAAGGTCGAGAATAGTAGTAGATTATGGCAACCAATACTAAAGCTGTATCAAAAATAGAGAGGAAGAAGCAGTTAGATAACTTCAAAGAAAGTGGAAGCACAACATAGCATAGCTATACCTAACAAAAGATAGATCAGTACAACTTGCATGATCTAATTCTAAAGCCTATAATGCTCATGCAAGTACTAATTTCAGAACATCGAATATTATATTTGTCCACAGTCCACTGGTTGTTTTCTGTCAAACCCTAAACACCATTGCACAAATCCGTTACTCTTTAAAACAACACACATCATAATTCCGCGCAATTCACGTGAGGCGAATTCGTACAATATAAGAGTCCTGCACGAAGAATAAACAGAAACCAAAACATAAGCAAAAACTATTAGCACACCTTGGATCAAAAGAAACAACAACTCTCCGTAAGCCGAAAACGGAAGGCCTTTGTGGAGACAGTAAGCCAAGGCAATGGTATATCCAATAACTTCAAGCTCGAAGGATATCATGCTAAGTCCTCTCACACTCTGATGCTTCAGAATTTTCATAATCTGAACATTAGCACGATAACAGCGTCATGAACACAATACTTCCGAATTCAGATATCTCGTTATAATTCTAAGCTAAAGAGAGACTAAGCAAGCTTATAGCAACATTATCGAACAGAACAAAACAAAACCCTAACTCTAACGCCTAACGCAGTCTTCAGTAGTAAACGGAATATATGCATAATAAAAGAAACGCATGCGGCAAATGTAAAGAAAAATTGAAGAAAACGGTTAACGATAAGTGCCTGGGGGAGTTTGACGGTGGTGGAAGCCGCGACGATGGCGTAGCCGAGGAGTTTGGAAATGAGAGGGAGCAAGCAGTCCTTCTCCGGTAACTGGCCGTGGCGGAGAGATCCAACGGCGCAGCTTAGATCAATCCCAAGATATTCCATCGATCTGAAGAAAACGCTTCTTACACACAATCTTTTGATGTGAAACTCAAACTACACTTTCTCAATTCTCAGGTCCGGTGAAGTTTCTGCTAAGAAATGTATAGCTCATCCGATTTTTTCTTGTTCGTTTTTCTTTCGCTCAGAGTGCGTGTGTGTGTGTTTTTTTTTCCATAGTCTTTTGTTTGAAATTTTAAATAACTAAAAAATATAATTAGAATTAGAATTTTAGTTTGTTCGTTATATAGGACAAATATTCATTTGTAAAATGTAAAAACTTATTATAAATAAAAATTTTAAATGCGTAAAGTATATAATAATAATTCATAATAAATAAATATTTTATGTGTATATTAAATTTAGATTTATATTAAATGACTTTAATTGTGATATAAAGTTATTTTTAAGTTGAAATGGATAAATAGTTAAGAAAAATTAAATAATAAAGTAAAGATAAAAACTAATAATTTGGTATAGTTGAGGGAATATTTTACTAGTTGTGAGAATAGCGCGTAAAATATATCTTTGGAAAACTAAAGAGAGCGCTGATAATGTCTAAATGAGAGAAAGACAGTGAAAATCTTACCCTACAAATTGAATATTCTATTTTATAATTGTGATTAGATTATTTATTTTTTCCCTAAAAAATAGATTATTTCTTTGAGGGTTGAACATTTTTTTGAATTTATTAAAAGTATAATTAAATATAATTAGTGATAACATGACATGCATTCTAACATTTCAGGTATATGAGAATAAATCCTCTCTAATTAAAAATAAGAAGAAATTTTTTTGACGTGATTAAATGTCATAATTTTTTCATTTAATCTTTTAGACTTCCACTTTTAAGTAAAAACATATTATATTGACAAAATTTATTGAAGGGTTATGGTCTAATAAAGTGTTAAAGTCATTATAGAAGATTCATTTTATTTTTCTAGATATATTTATGTTAGGTTGTTATTCATATAATATAAAATATAATGCAATGAATATAATGTTAGATTTCCTAGACAAATGTTTGATTTTTTAATCACGTATAAAAATCTTTTATTGAGAGGAATAAAATTTATTTCAGTAATCTCTATTATTTAATGGAAACTCATGTATTTCTGTTCTTGTTATAAAAATACCTTTTTTTAGTAAACAAAATGTAATGAATATGAAATTTAGATAAGTTTGAGGTCTCTATAAATATAATGATTTTTTATTTTTTCAGTACCTACATTGTTTGGGTATTGCTTGTTAGCCACATGTTTTATGTTCTTACATATTTTAGTTCTTAAGAATATGAGAATATATTTAAGGTTTCTATAGATATTTATAAATATTTTTTAGGACCTCCATTATTTTCGCATAATCTTAAATCTACTGTTAGCAACATGTTTTATGTTATTACAAATATAATATTTTAATCCTTATGAATATAATAGTGATTTTTTTTTTCATGTTATCACATTTTTAGAAAATGTGATAAGTTGTTATTTTAGTCACTTTTATTATAACCAAAGTAACTAATGATGAAGATTGTATAGATAAAAAGAATTATATAAAAGAGAAAAAGAGTTATGTAGTGTAAAATTATTTTATATTATTATCTAATTATAATTTATGATAAGTTTATTGTTTTTTATAAAATTATTTTAAAATTATATAAATAATTATTTATGATTGAATGATAATGTAAAATTAATTTATATTATAATAAATTACCATTAAACTCATAAAAATATCATTATATATGTAGGGACTACGGATATGAACGTTTTTAAATTTAAATATAATGATATGATTTTAACTTTTTTTTTGGTACTTTAACTTATTATACTTTATATATGTGGTTATTAAAATAATATAAATATATTGAGAGAGTTTAATTCAATTGGTTGAATAAGATATATAACTTGTTGTAAATTTTTTGATATTTATCTATTATTTTACTAATAAAAAAAAATAATATAAGTATAACGATGAAGTGGGTCTACTACTAAGCCCAATAGACCTTTTCAGTTTTTTGATAGCTTGAAAAATAACCTGTTTAGACAAACAAACTTTATTTTAAATGGCTAAATCTAATCTCTTTATAAATTAGAATTCAATTTGGCCCATTAGACAGAGCCGCAAATTTTCTTGAATGAATGAATATTTTCTAATAAAAAACCTTTTAAGTAATTTTCTGTCTTAAATCTCTAATTATTTGAAAATAAAATAAAAACACGAAGGGTTTATATGTAAATAAAAAGTAATTAAATAACTTGAATCAACGAAGGGTTTTTGTGAAATAGTGTTGGATAAAACTAACTAAAAAACTAGTTGATAGTTGAAAGTTGGAAACTGAAAAATTAGTTTATTAAATTATTTTGATAAAATTAACTATTGAAATATTTAAAAAATGTAAAATGATAAAGAAATAATTAAATCATGATTTATCTAAAAATGATAATATAAAATTTTGATAAATATATTAAGGATAAAAATAAAAGAAAATATAAAATAACTAGAAGCTAGTGTTTTAAAAAATGTTAATTCAAATAATATTTTAGAAAATGTTATAAGTTATTAAGAAACTATTAAATAATTTATTTATCAAATAATCGAACAAATTTTTTAACTAACAAAAAAATTAGAAACTAACTGAAACATCTTGTCAACTATAATCAAAGTCTATATTATCAAGGAATTAAATTTGAAAAAACAAAAGATGTAAATTACAGATTATTTTTAATAAATAAAATTAATCTTAAAATAAAATATGTAAGCATGGAATTGAAACATGTCATGTATTATCATCATTATTTTTTTTCTTTATGTTTTTTTATGCATTCCTGCGTATCATTTATATATTTAAACGTATGATGGAGTATGTTGATTTTAAAGAAATAATTATTCTTTTATAACTTTCTGAGATGTTTTAAAAAAATAATCAATTGTTTTTTTAAAGCAGATTAAGCGATAAACAAATTTAAGTTAACCTATTGTTTATGTAAAAAGAAAAAAGTATGCATAATGTTGTTTAAGGAAATGAACTAAAATTAGATTACTTTATCGTTTAAACTTTGAAAGAAATTAGAATGTTCAAAAACAAAAAAACAAACGTTTATAAAAACAATTTTTATGTAAGACTTAACCAAAAGAAAAAACAGTCTCAACGAAAAAAAAAAGTGAGTACGAAAATGACAAGCAAAGTCATTTTGCGTGATATTCCTCTGGGATCAAGCAGTCTTGAAAGGAAAACAAGAAAATCACTCATCTTCATTTGAGTTACAATTCCAGAAGAATATCCATGCTACTCTTGCAAAATATCGTATAGTTTGTTTCTTTTTAATGAAATGAAACTATACAGGTCTATATAACTATACAAATTATACGACGTGCACAATTTAGGCCATTAAAAACATTGCAGTAAAATACACATAAAAAAACATTACAGTAAAATATATTTTATTTTTGCATCGAGTACGACACTACGACATATAATTAAACTAACACATTTTGAAATAATTATTTCATCAAACATGAGTTGTCATTGGTATTGGATGAAAAGATGTGAATGAAAGTAGAGTGTGAAAATGAAACGCGATATCAAATTCTGAAGGGGCTGACAACAAATAGTAGACGCTTTGAAAAAAATGAATACATGAATATGATCGCCTACGTATTTGATAAACCACACGAAACAATTTATTAGACACAGTTCAACAATAAATCTGTGCACCAAAATATCTTTCAACGAAAACTATTTAAAACCCTCCATTATATAATTTAAGTTATTAATTTCTCAATATATACTTTTTTATACTATTGATTACTAAACATGTCTCTTATAAAAAAAATCTTAAAAATCAACAATTTACATATAATTAGATAATAATATAACAATTATTTACTAACATTCCTATTTCATTATTATCGCTTAATCCCACATATTCAAAAGTTGCCATGTCAATTCCAGGCTCCAGCAACCAAAATATCCTCACAACCTAAGCAGCTAAACTGAACACGGAATACGACAAAGCAAATAAAGAAGAGGGGTCCAGTGAATTCCACATTATAAGCAAATGAAATAGCCAGAATATCGGGCAAATCCAAATAATGCTGCATTGTCACATAGTCTACATAACCTGGGAAACTAACAGCAATCAAATATGTTCGCCATTTGGAATTGGAATTTGAATACAAATACAGTGCATCAATTATATAACCCTATGTACACAGCCAATATCTGACTGAATTTTGATACAGAATAGTATCAATTTGTATCATAATAAAATGGCACAGAGAAATTTATGTGAAGGTAAAGGGGAAGTGTATCAGCTGGTGTTTTAATTCTTCGTCTTCATTTACTTCATCATTGGCTCCTTCCTGCACGTTCACATTTCCTTTATCTGCTTAAGCACTGCTGACCTTGTTCTTACGCCCAAAGGTCCAATGGGGTTTAGCCGGAGTACGCCTCAATGCCTTCACTCCGAATGGGTTGTTCTTGCTCTGTCATACACAGAAAATTCAGATAAGTGAAAACAACTTTTACAATCAAGAGTAAATTATACCAACACCCCTTAAGGTCTTGCCAAATTTTTCTCTGACATCCCTCCATTATTTAATCCCTATACTAACTCTCCTTGTTTCTTTGAAATTATGTTATATCGACACTCCTTATACATTACACTGATATACCCTTTGTTATCCAAGAATCATTTACATCGTGTATTCTTGTAAGAGAGTTGTTTCAAGAGGTGCAAGTGTAATATGCTCATTCAGAAAGAACTAAGAACTATGCAAATGAACTTAATCATCCACCAATATCTAAAATAATAGCCAATGGTTAGTTCCACATGAAAATTCGGTAAGCAGCTAGAAAATATTAGATGGTCTTAGTCATACCTTGAGACAAGTTCCAGCATAAGTGTTGCAGATGGGATAGTCGTTAGGGCAGCAACTGTAGTGGTCATCACAGCAGGTAGCACCCTCAAGAGGACAGCAACCCCACTCAAAGCAAGCATTTCCGAACTCGAAAATACAGCAACAAGTAGCACTATCAGCACAGCTGTAGTAGTTGTCACAGACATTTGGTGGCTTCACAGGTGAAGGGGGTGATGGTCCAGGATTAGGTGGATTTGGACCATTCTTAAGGGGATAAGATGGCTCAATTGCAATTCCACACTTGCCTGATCTGCTGTTAGCAAGATTTCTTTCTAACCTGATGTAGCCATCTTCTCCCCAGCTAGGACCCCATGAATTCCTTACGATCCAATAATCATGACCATTAGCTGTACCATACCCAACAGCCACAACACCATGATCTAGTGCTGTGCCACATCTCCCAGTGAATACACCCTGACAAAAAATGAAATATACTAATGAGAAAATTTTATCAATATAGAGTAAATATGCTGTGGAGAATGACTTGGCGGATAAGCCAATTAGCAAGAAGCAAGAGCAAAACTACTTACCACATATGATAAATTGGTTTTCTATCCGGTGTATAGGTAACAATGAGAATAAATGGAAAAGAGAAGAAAAGAATAATAACAGCACATTTGGGAAGGCGATATATTAATTTTTTAAAATTGATTTTGTTAAAATTGGGTTATAAAAGAAAGTGATTCATGTTTAGAAACTTTGATCAAAAGCAAGTTTGTGATAAAATTAAACAGAGAATTTATTTACTAACTTCAACTCAAACTTGCTTGTAGAACAAAACTTGATTTTGAGTTGATGCATTTGCACAATCCAATTTAGCTGCTGCTCTGAACTCACGTTTAAGTGGTGAAAACCCCCTCAAACATGAAATATGAAAAATTCACAATGGATTGTTCGTTGTTAGATAATTATGCTTCAGTAATTTTGAATCTTCCCATTCTACTTCTTCTATGCAATAGGCACACTTCCTAGTTTATAAAAACTTCGTACCCCATTGCCCGGAGGCTCTTCGCTATGCGAAGGTATGGGGGAGGGATATTGTACGCAGCCTTACCCTTGCATATGCAAAGAGGCTGTTTCCGGATGACCAACAAGTCACCAAGGCACAACTTTACCGCTGCACCAGGGCACACTTCCTAGTTTATGAAAGAAATTAATTAAGAAACTTACAGATACATATAATTGAAATTCCCTGCCCCCTCCTTCAATAGCTACACTGACGGGCTGATTTGCAACAGCCTTTTTCAAAGCTAACTCATCATAGGCAGGAACATCTTCGTAGTCATCAATAGAAACAACCTTAGCATTTTTCTGCGCAAAAGCAAAATAACCAAACAAAGAAAAAACAATAAGAATTTGAGTGATAAATATCTTTTATAAGCATTGATTGTCATCAAATAATCAGGACCAAGTTACTAACCCTATATGTGTCACATCTACCATCAACACCACGGTAAGGGTAATCCTCTTCGGAATCAATGCCGCCATTGTTGATAATGAACTCAAATGCATAGTCCATAAGTCCTCCATTGCATCCTTCGTTATATCCTGTATCACAATCCACCAATTCTTGTTCTGATAACGAAATCAGTTCACCTGTCACTATCTTATTTATTCCTTCCACTGCACCGATTGCTGAGAATGCCCAACAGCTCCCTAAATTAAAAAAAAAAAATTAAACAAATCTCAAGATAAGCAAAGTTTGTTAAAAAAAATACCTATAGGTTATAAAAAGACTCAGGTCACAGCCAGAAACTCATTAAGTTGTAACATTATAACTACAAAAACTGAAGTACTAATGCACTATCCTGCTCCTCACTCTGTTATAATTCAAGACTCACTTCATCCAAGGCTAAAGGAACTTTTTTACTATTGCCTGTTTACTTAGGTTCAAAAATAAAGAATATTCATTATTCTTAGACAGCAAAAGGTAAAAAAATGGTAAGGTAAACAAAGACAAAGAACTATATTAGTGATTGGTATGTTAGGCAAAAGGTCCACATAGGCACAAACCATTTGAATATCCTGGTGTTTCCCTAACTACTTATATTTGAACACACCCAGAATACTGATGACGTTAAAAGTGAGAGATATTTCAACTATCACGGGCCATCATGCTACTTTTGCAATCCTGACCCAATTATTGAATCGTAAGGACAAAAGGGGTAGGGTGGAGTGGGTCTCAAAATGAACCTTGCATTAAAGTTTCAAATCTAAGAAACACAAACTCCTTTTTTTTTTCCAACCACAAACCATAATAAAATATTAAATTTATTCCTTACATATTTTTATTCCAGATATTAATAGATTATGAGAATGTTCAAGCACCAGCAAAACAATAAATCGCAGATAAACACAAAAAAGTTTAACAACTATCGACACGAAATTAATTTTAAAAAAAAACATAAACTAAAAATTGATTCGCGATGATTAATTAAAAACGAAGTGAACAATTCAACTTTTTCTTTCTTATTGAAAAGGGGTATAAAGTATGAGGTATTATGTAGATAACTTTTTTCAGATATTAATAGATCAAGTGAATGATCACACAGCAAAGCAATAAATCGCAGAAAAACACAAATAAGTGAAAAACTACAAACAATTATTGACACGAAAAAGAATACCAACAGCATAATCTAAAAAATGATCGACGATGATTAAGTAAAAAAAAGAAGTAAAATATTGAACTTTCTTCTTTTTTAATTGAAAAAAAGGGTAAAGTTAAAGTAGGAGCTATACTAGTACTACAGATATACTTTATATTTATTTTTTGCTTAAAAAAAATAGATCATGTGGATGATAATGCAACAAATCGCAGATAAACTCGAAAAGCTGATAACAATTAATATATAAAACATAAATTAAAATCGATCGACAACGATAAGTTAAAAAACAAGTAAAGAATTTCACTTTTTTTAAAAAAAAAATTGATAAAAAGAAGGGTAAAGTAGGAACGGTAAGAGTGAAGACTTAAGTTATTAAGAGAGTCACAGTGCTTGCTTACCACAGCCTCCTTGGTCTTTGACTGGAGGAACAGCACCTTCCTTCCTCCAATCAACCGATTCAGGTAGTTTGTCGCCGACACGTGGCGCGTATCGGTTGCTCGGGGTCTTGCCGAGCCTCCGGTTGGGATCGATCTTGGTTCCCAAGTACTTGGCCCTGTACTCCTCGTTGGTGAGATCCGCGAACCGGTTCAGTCCGAGCTTGTAGGTTCGGTCCTCTTGGGAGTTGTGGTCGTCGATGAATCGCAGGTTGTCCTTGAAGATCTGGAACCTCTTCTCCTTCTCCCCGAGCGCGTTGTACACCTTGCCGTGCTTCACCAGCCACTGCTCGTACATGGACATCAGCTCCTCGTCGCTGCGCGACGTGGCGGCGTGGGCGTTGTCGTACGAGATTATCGACATGTCTAGGGCCGATGAAACCGCGAAGACCGTGAACAGGAGCAGGATCGTGGCCATGGCCATGGTCATGGTCTTGGACGACGTTGTTGTAATAGAAGAAGAAGAACCCACTGGAGATGTTTTAGGAGAAAGGTGAGAGAGTGAGTGGGGAAAAGGTGCAGTGAACATGGACCTTATAAAGGGAGATGATAGGGTGAGGGGTGGATTAGATTAAAATAATAATTCATCAAGATTAGGTAGCCAATGATATCCGTGAGGGACGTTGAATTGGTAATTATTAAAAAAAAAATACTAAAAACAAGTAATAATTGTTTAAAATATTGATATAATAAATTTAATAATTTAACGTGGAGAATACAATATGTTTGATTATACCATGATAAAAAAAATACTCAATTTTATATTTGAAAGTGTAATAGTTAATATATCAATTTTAGTATCCAAATGTGAAAAAATGATGATATATTTGTTTTATCATTAGTTTTTTTTTTTCCATTATATCTAGCGCTAGTACTTACATGATAACTACTCAAATGTTATGAGAAAAAATATCAAATGCAATCTTCACTCAATAAAATCAATTTATCATTCAATTCTCATAGGTGCTGACTTGAGAATTTAATGATAAAATTAATCAATATTTTATATAACATTCTTTTTTTCTTATGACATTTGAGTCTTAATTTGTCACGTAAGCATGAAATCTTAAATATAACGAAAAAAATTAACGACAAGAATTGATATGTCACCATTTTTATATATTTGGAAATCAAATTTTATTTTTCCATCTATTAAGAATTGATATGTCATCCAATTATATTTTCAAAACTGAAATTGAGTATTTATCTTAAAAATTTGATAATTATTTAAGCATGTAATCATAAAATTGATTTTTAATCAGTACATATTAAAAAACATATCCCTAGAAAGTTCAATCTCTTCTTGTATGAATGTGAATAGTAGAGAATTAGTCTTTTAACTTTTGAAAGAAACTCTGATTCACACCAAACTTGTTAGATGAGAATTGAGTGAAAGGGCATGTGATGTGGATTGGGGACATGGACAATAGAGAAGAAGAGTACCCATTGAATGGGGAACTGGCTGGCCCAGTCGACGAGATGGGCGAACAATTGGATCACTTGCCTCACGCGCACAACACCTATCGTGGACACTAAACCCATTCATGAAATGAAAAAAAAAAATATTTTTTACTTTTTTAGGTAACATTTTTTGCACGTGTTTAAATTATACTACATTGTTTAGGTAACAAATAATATATATTATTTTTAGACTATTTTTGTTTCTATCCATTTATTATTTTTAAAATTTAAGGTAATATTAGTTGTTGTTTTTTTATCATTTATACACTTATTCTCCACCTAAATTTTTAATATTTTTAATTATTTTACATACTTATCATTAATGGGAATTAATTATTAATCATTCTTTCGCCTAACTTTTCATTAATTATTAAAAGGAATAGTTACAAACCTGATAATTATTTATAAAAAGAAAAAAATATTTTTATTTTAGTGAAGAAAATTATGTTTAGACACAATTTCATGATTTTATTGAATGTATTATTTGTAGATGACTTTCAAACAAGAATAATTCTATATTATATATTTTTTTCTTATAAATTATCATAAATAATAAATAAATTATAATATTTTATGTTTTAATATACTGAGTGTATTTTTCTTCAAAAAAATATATTGAGTGTATTTAAATTTTTAGTTGATAGCATTTTACAATGTTAAATATATCAATTATTGAAAGGCATATCTACAAACTTGATAATTATTTATAAAAAAAATTGTGTTTCAGTGTTGATGGTGATAACTATGTTTGAGACAAAATTTCAAGATTTTTTTTTGGCCTGTTGGGTACATACAATTTCATAATTTTATTAAATATGTTATTTGTAGATGAATTTCAAACTAGAAAAATTATATATTCTATATTTTTTTTCATATAAAGTAAAAGTTAAATGTTTTTTATGTTTTAATATATGAAATGTATTTTAATTTTTATTTAATATTTTACTATATCAAATAAAATATATTTATTTTTATTTAATAATTTCTTAAATTAGTATATACTGTAATAAGATTTGGAAAAAGATAAATAAACAAATTATTTTTAAAAAATGCATATTATAATATTGTTCGTCAACTAATACACACCAATTCATGCAGTAAAAAAAAAAACAAAAAAACTAATACACAGCATGAGTTCACACCGGTGTAGTACGAATTCTAGTATAATACTCCCTCCTCGCTATTCACGCGACGCGAGTGCTTGGAGCGTCTTTTTAAGGCAGCGAAGGATTTAAAATATCCCTCCCCTTTTCATTGACATATGAAAGTATCTGACATTATTATTTACCTAAAAATTAAAAGGAATATGATTAACTTTTGTGATTTTCAATTTTTATATTATTTTTAATTATTTATATGTTGATGATGAGATTTAAAAACTTAAAAATTAATTTTTGAAATATAAATAATTATTTTTAAAATTAATTTTTATATTATTTTTAATTATTTATATCTCATCATCAACATTAGCATAACTTTATTTGGATGAAAGCTCAATTTTTCAAGAGCGAAACGAGAAATATAGTCAATACAGAAACTGATATTTATGCGAATGAAAACGAACCACGTCTTCTACCTCCGGTGGATGTCTTAATTGAGTGGGAGACTGCGACACTGCCACATTTTAATTTTCTCCTTTTCTTTTTCTTGAAGCCGCACAAGCAATACATTAGAATGGAATCTGATTTTTCTGTTGTTCATTTTAGAGTAATAATAGCAACTCTCTCTAGCTCTTTATTTAAGATTTTTTTATAATTGATTAAAATTTATTATTTTTTGTTAGGTTTTGTTTTTCATTTAATATAAATCTAATCAAAACCTACTAAAAAAGAGTACTGCAATTATCTTAATTTTATTTTACACCATTGATGTGATGTTTCCTTTTTAAGATCTATTGCAAACATTTTTATTTTGCATCTGTTCTGGTGGTAAAGTGTTGGCGTCAAAGACTCAAGACTCAACGTGATCAATTAATGTTAACCACTACAACTGAGTTGATTCTTGCATACAATGCCATTTCTATATGAGATATTTGTGGCTGGTGGCTTATGTATGATGATTAACATTACTTTTGTTAGGTTCATTAGTTGGGAATAGTTGTAATCACATGGAGTTGTTTGCGAAGACTAGCAGATTCCTTCCGGATCAAGAACAATATCACTTTCCATCTCTTCTTGATTTTTTTAAATCAACCATGACAATTGGGTTAATTAATCAAAAAATTATAATCGATGCATATGTATGTGTGTTTGAAACTACCTTTGTTAGAGTGTTAAACGTGTCAGGGAGAAAGTTTATCTCAATTTATAATTTAAACTTGTATAGACAATATTAAATATTTATAACAAAGTTTTGTTTTATTTAGAAATAATTTTAGACAAAATTTCTTTAAACATGACTCAAGATTTAAGATTCATCCTCCAAACTCAATTTAACTAATGGTATGATTAAGATGACTTAGTGAAGTTTTCCGTCATACCTGGTATGTGTAGCCTTGTAGCTTTTATAAGTCTTTCTACTGAGATCAATTGATATAATATAAAAAACTATCTTCCTTATCGTATAATAATGATCCTATGGTGCGAGAATAAGAGTCTTTGAATAATTCCTAATTATTAATGTTGGATATCTCTCACCACTCACCAGTGATATAATCAAAATAAAGTTATAAATGAGGGTGATGGGAAGAAACCTTCATCATTTTAAGTTAATTTTGTAAAAATGATTTACACGAAAACTTAAATTTTAAAATGATATTAATTTCAATTTTAGCACCCAGTATAATTAAACTTATTAAATCATTCACTATCAATATATTATTGAATCATCCACAAATGTGGAGTCATTCAAATTTTATCATATGTCTTGTCATTTTATTTTTGTTTTACTCTATGTATTTTTTTTTATTTTTAATTCATGTAAAAAAACATTTTAAACCTTTATAATTTTTTTTCATTTTCAATCTCTTTATAATAAATAATGATGTCACACCATTGATGTGATACAATTATTCACACAAATTTCCTAGTGTAATATATGTTGATATCAACAAAAATAACTGATCAATCTTAACAAGCTAAAAATAAAACATTTGAAACTTATAGTTCCAAGGATTGTTTTGAAATTCTTTTTATACAAACCAAACATGAAAAACATTGAATTACAGGATGAAAATATTATTTAAGTCTAAAAAGAATAATATATTATAATATAAATTATTAATCATAAATTTTAAATATTTATTTATTATAATTTTTGATATAATAGTTTTTAATTATCATATAATTTATATATTTAAAAGCATTTATTTATTATAAATTTCAATTGTATAAAATAAACATTCATTTCACGAAATATTAAATACTAGTATATTAACAAACATCACACATACACACAACACTAAAATAAACAAATATTCTTATTGATGATGCACATATCTAAAATACAATAATTCTATTGATGCGCCGAAGAAACACGTCTAAAATAATAAGAGTTCTTGTTGATGTACGCACACAAATTGAGACCTTTCACCATAGTGTGTCTCATAGATGTAATTATGAAATTAATTCGTTGGTGGATCTATAGGTTTGATAAATTATTTTATTTGGAAGAATTATAAAAAGGAAAAGTCGTCATAATTTAAAATTAAAAGTTAGACATATTGCAAATTTAAACAAAAGTGAAAATATGTGGACATATTATACTAATAAAAATATGTGCACGTAACCAATAGTAATTGAATTCGATGGAATGGACCAATATTTCACAAATTGATGAACTAACGTTTAAATTTATGCTAAAAGAAATGTTTAGAGTTTGTGTTGAATCATATCTCTAACAAGATTTCTTCCGGAAAGAATAATGTGCGACAAAAAAAAAATGTATCATTCTGTGATGTTGTTCTACCAAAGCTCATCTCCCTCCCGTCATTCATTCAATATTAGTAAGACACAACCCCGGTCACTCTTTTATCGGTTTTTCTTTTTTTTGTAAATACACTTTTTTTCTCTTATTTTTTTTAATTTACTTTCTCTTTCCTTTTTATTTTTCTAATTTTAAAATATTATAAAATATAAATATTATATTATATAATTTTTTAAATTAATTTTAAAATTATTTATTTATTAAATTAAATTTTATAATTTTGTTTTTTTATTTTTTTAAACAAAAGATATACAGATAAAGAAAAATAAAAAAATTGAATAAAATTAGAATACAATTTTTTAGTTACTTTATATGTACTGTTGTAATTAAATTTACCTGGTGTTGATATATTTTTTTGTTATGTTCGTTAATTAAAACAATAAGAAAATTAGTAGTAGTATTAAAATAAACTAAAAAATACAGTAAAAAAATCATTGATACATCTATCTTATACAATAGACATAAAATTTCAAAGAATAGTAATTGTTATATTGAAAATATTTTTAAAAATATTTATTGAAAATCTTTAAATAAAAATATATTGAAAATATCTTTAAAAATATTTACTTAGCAGTTATTTTTTGCTTAAATGATAAGAATTAATGTTCTTATTATTTATGGCTTGCAGATATGAAAAGAAAAGATTAAAATATCCAGAAAATATTGATAACAGCTAAATATGAACTATTTTTTATAATAAAAATATATTAAAAATATCTTTATAAATATTTAATTAACAGTTATCTTTTGTTGCCACCCTAATCAATGTGTCAAGACTATGAACGAGATCAGTGCGATCCTGATCCAATGAGAAATAGTATGGCAAAGGCTCATCCAGTTCCAACTAATGAGATGGACAAAGGAGAAAATAAATGGGAAATTAAAAAAAGTGTGAATGTAGAATTTGCCAGCAACATGGTCATGGTCTCATAACAGAAACAATTGTCCTACCATATCTCAATCTTAAATTTTTCCTTAACTAAGTATAATTGTTTAAATATTTTATTGATAATACAATATAATATTCTTCTATAAATAAGTTGTTAAAAAAAATCTTCTTATTTTTAATTAAATCTAATGACATTAACAAACTAATTATATTTAGTAATATAATTATATTAAAAATAATTATATTAGAAAATTTAGATTTTAAATAAAAATATTCACCTAAAAAATATGTTAAAGAAATTAAATAATAAAATAAAAATAATTATATTTAATAATATTATTTTCTTTAAAAAATTAAAAAAATTATAAAATTTAATTTAATAAATAAGTAATTTTAAAACCAATTAAAAAATTTTATAATATAATATTTTAAATTTGAAAAAATAAAAAGAAGAGAAAAAGTGTGAAGTAGTATATATTAAAGATTAAATTATAAAGTAGTAATGTAGATTGAAAAAACATGATGTATTTGCAAAAAAAACCCTCTTTTATCCTCCTAGCAGCGGGAATATCTCAATATTAAAGACCTTCTTTGTTTAACGTTTAGGATGTTTAGATTTTGTTTGAACTTTGAAATCCAGGAACTTAATTTCATTGTTGAATTAATCGAAACAGTTTTTATTTTACAAAGTTAATTGAAAAGTAATATATAAAAAACAGGACCTAAAGAGGATGGTCAAATTATATAATTTTAATTTTAATAACTATTATATTATTTTATAATTCCTTTTGGATTAAAAGTTGTTTTTTCATAAATTATATTTATAAAATTTTATATTAATTCAAAATCATTTTCTATTTTTTATATAAATTAAAATCGATACAATTAAAATATTTCAAAAAATATTAAAATATGAATTATTTGATTATTTTATTATTATTATTATTCAGTTTTAATAAAATTTGATACAAAATACATTAATAATACGTAAATATAACTCAGCAATCAGATCAATAAAAATTATGTTTTATATCAAATTATAAAAATATATAACCGTTTTTAAAATTATACTTATTTAATTTGATTTTTTTTATAGCTAATTAATTAATTTTTTTTATAATTTTTATAAAAAGTCTAAAATTCTGTAACAGAACGTAAATTGAAAAACATGTTTCCTAAAAATCCTATAACATTTCAATTTTTTAAATAATAAAAAACTTTGTTGTCAAAAGTTACCAAACCGTTTCCTATGTGACAGAAAATAGGAAAAAGATTATCGGGAGCGTAGTCAGAAAATGACGGTGATTCAACCATGAGTCACGACCAAATTAAAATAAGACAAATGAACGATTTGCATATATGGTGGCGTACGAAGGTTCATTGTGGTTTCCCATACAAACACGATGCTACAGATGAAAATTTAAACATCTTTGGACACCATCATTTCCTACCCTTTTACAGAGTCCAAATAGAACACGTTTAACGTGCTCCTGAATAGACAAGGAACTAGGGATATATAATTAGTACTACTTTAGTTGGGTAAGAAATTATAAAATTTATTTTCAGTCAGTTTTTTTTAAGAATATATATATATATATATATATATATATATATATATATATATAATTAATTAAGATATTTAACTCAACTGGTTAATAATAGGTAAGAATTATTAAAGCTCATGATACCTAACTTTGATTATTGATAAAAAAGATGTATACATAATAAATTTGATATTCGTATCCTCTAAATATTCATATTTAAATATTCTTTTACACTTCATTTAAACTTAAGGGTTTAGTAAATATGTGCATGCATGCACTTATGATGAGTTTTATTACACATATTAGTTTAGGAATTTTATTATTTTTGCCTTAATGGTAAAAAATAATTTGATTTTTAATTAAAAAATTATCTCTTTCATTATGTTTTTTCTCCCTTAATTATCTTTATATTATTTTCTATTTTAAAAAAATTTATATCTTTTGTCAGCATTACTACCTCCACCATTATTTTATTCTCTCTACCACCATTATGGTACCATTGTCACCATTACTTCTTCTGCCATCGTTTTTTTTAACTAAAAGAAATCAAATTATTCTTTCTCTATTTATTATCTGGTATATTTGTTTATTTTTACTATTTTTCTAAGTGAATTTTTGATATATTTGTAGTTGTTTGTTTTTATTTAAAATAAAATATATTATTTTTTATTCATAAGAATCAAATTTAGATACAAGAAGATTTATAATAATTTATAGAATTTGTTCAATCAACTTAATTAAATCTCTTAATAATGAAAAGATACCCATTGAATCTTCTCCAACATTGCTATTTTCATAAAAAAAATCTTAACTATAACCTTTGCATCTAATGGTCTAGATTCTCTAAAAAAATCTAATGATCTAGATAAATTGCTAACAAAGGAATAAATGATCGATCTAATTTTTACATTAGTCATATAATTTTGAAATTGATTAATTTCATATATAAAATACTTAATTTTTTTTCTTAAATTGGTCACTTTTTTATGGAGAGAATAAATATATTGTACAAGTGAATTCAATCCGATAAGAAACATAAAAAAAATCAACTAATTAGAAGTTGAAATGTGTTTTTTACAATTGAAAAAAAATGTAAAAGAAATGCATGTAAAAAAGATTTCAAAAACATCAAATAAAGGTTTGTCATTAGAGGTGGGATTAGTTATGGTTATTGAACTGGTTCTTCATGCAGTTAAGTGGAAGTATTGTTAGGATGCAATGAAGGTAGTGATATCTATAGAGACTTTAAGGTCAAGTTAGTAAGAGCTTGAACCGACAACAATACAATCCTGCGTTAAAGATCATACTGATGTCATGCATGAAAGATATTGGTATTTATAAGTACAAGATGAGGAGATACTAGGTTCGAGATGGATACCAACCTAGGTCACGTGATTTTCTAGACATAAATTAGGTTCTAGCGGAGATTGTTGGATAAGATAACATTTAAGGAGTGTATATAAAAACTTTTATTGACAAATATAATGCGACTAATTAATAAGACATCATGACATTTTCTAAGTGTAACATGGTTTTTGAAGTAGAATGAGACACTTTTAAATTATGAATTACTCGACTAGTGCCTTAGACAAAGGAGTGAAAGACAATCTTAGCAGTTCAAAAGTGTTGCAATGCACTTAGAATCCAAGGTACATCTCAATCCCATTGAGCAATGAAGTTTGTGTTTGGATCAAATTCATTGGATTGAGCCTTTATGAGACATATACTCTTTTTTTTTTTTTGGTTTTATCAGTTGTGTATTGCTATATTAGTGACAGTTTTCTAAAAATATCTTATACGCAACTATCATTTAAAAAACCAGCTAGGAATCCAAATTGGCAAATTATCATGCAAGAAGCAAAATGATCAAATTATTGTGAAACTTTGCAAGCCTTTGGTTCCCAGCAACTAGGTCTTGGACCGGTGTGTGAGATGGGGGGGGCACTCTGACATTTGACAGAGAGAACAAAGGCAAAAAGACAAGAAAAAGTGAAGGACGAAAAACGGAATTTGATCGTTAGATTATAGAGTGAGGATTTAACAATCGGATTCTAAATGTTATATGGTATTTCGTATGGCCCTTCTCATAGGGTCCACAGCCCATAATGAAGATAAATAAACCGATATAGTCCAACAATATTAATTCAAGTATCCCCTTATTTAATAAATTGATTTTAATCTATTAAACGTGATTAAAATATCTATCCCCTTATTTTATATTACTACCTTTCATTAAAACTAGGTTAAATTATAAATTTGGTGTTATATTTGTATCAGAATTTGATTTTGGTCCTTATAATTTAATTTACGAATTTAATATTCTAATTTTTGATAATCATATTATTTCAGTCTTAATCTCAAAATTGGATCATGATTGTTACTTGACAATGTTGACCTAACATGTCATACTTTTATTGGACGTTGACTGTCACCGTCATTTTTTTTTGTGACATTTTTTTTATTGAATGTTAATTTCGTAACCTAATTAACGTCAACTTTCAATAAAATCATAATATGTGATGATCAACGTCCAATAGAAGTGCGACACGTGATAATCAAGGTAAGTAATTAATAATCAAAATCAAATTTTGAGGTTGAAGACTAAAATAACGAAATTATAAAAAATTGAGAGAATTAAATTATAGAGGAACCAAAATCAAATGTAGTTAAATTTACCTTAATAGGAAAAAAAGCCCATAATAGCACGCAAGCTTTCGAAATGTATTTTTTTGCTTCTTAATTTGTGTTTGGTTTTTTGACATTTTGGTCTCTCATACCAGTTGTGTGTCTGGTGATAAGTAGATAAGAACTTCACAATTACACGCCAGGTGTTTGAAGCTCACTTCGCCATAACATGCTAAGATGCTATCGAAATCATTATCTGGACTTGGATTCATCGTTTCTTTTCTTTTGGGTTGTAACTACTTTTTCTGGATTCCAAAGATTCGCTTTTGTTGTCTTTCTGCAGCACAAAAGTATGGGAGTGAAGCTTCCTCATCTCTTGTAACTTGTTTTCTTAGCCTTTTCCTTGTTACTATCACACAGTTGTGTATTTTAAATTAATAACAGTACCACTTGCATTGCGGGATCCACTAAGTTTCTTTTCTTTTTGAAATTCCGGACCCACTTATTTTTATGATATGCAATAAGGAATAGAGTGTAATGGCTATAGCATGACAATTAAAAAAAATTAATAAATTTAAATTATTATTTAAATTATTTTAAAAATTAATAAATTTATTATCATGAGATTAAATTAAATGATAATGTAAACTCAAGACATAACCCTTTTACTCTAAGAAATATTGGTGTGGACTGATATTTTTCTACTTTTACTGTGCTAATAAAAATATTATATTTACATTATTAATAAAGGGAAATTTTAAATTTGGTGTTCACAAATTTTAAATAATTTTATCTTTTTTTCAGGTTTTAAACTTTTACTATTCTTTTAAATAACTACTCCTTACTCTCATGTTCTTAGTTGTTTTTTATTAGTTTTATTTTTTATTTTTTAACTTCTAAATTTATTTATTTTATTTTATTTTTATTTAAAATATGTGGAGAGGCCCATATTAATTTATAATGTTAATTCATTGAGTTTTACTTATAATATTAGCTGGTACTTTGTAATGATACTTAGGCACAACTTGTGCTTTAGTTTTTAGTTGATTATTAAAATTTGATCTCTTAGCTTTTTTTTTTTTAATTCATTGAGTTTTACTACTAACTATTTTAAGCACACAGGTTAATAATATTTAGTATATATTTTTTTTTATTTTCAATTACTTACAAAAGTAAGTATTGTATACCATTTAATTTTTTAATATAATATTTTTAAAAATAAATATTTCTATTATTTTTTAATAGATGTTGTCACTACTTAATAATTAATTTTTATTTGTATTATTATTTAAATAACACTTGTTATTAATTACTTGTTATTTCGAACTCGGTTCAACCACTTAAGGCTTAATTTGTATAAAGGATCAATTTAGATCAACACTGAAAGGAGTAAGATTTTCAACATGAGATCATGAATATGGATAAAAATGGGTAGGATACCGCTCATTTTTATATTTACGTTTTTTAAAAAATTTCGTACCCGATCTTATATTTGCGGGAGTAATAACTTAATCCTTATATCTGTATTCGTTGGAAACCTATATATGTCTTTACATGTAGCTGGGACTCGCACTTTATTAATGTTAAAATTAATAAATCAATAAAAAATTAATCAAAACAATTATTACAAATAAATCAAAATTATATTCTTAAATTTAGAAAATATAATATTAAAAATCTCCACACATAATATTAAAAACAAACAAATATAATATTGATTTTTCTAAATTAAAGCCATCAATAAATAACTTTATAAAAATAATTATCCTATATAATAATTTATTGTGTGTGCGCGTGTATGTGTGTTTGTCACTATAGTACCTGCATATGTATCTGCGTAAATTTATAAGTAAATACATGCTCATGTATCCAGCTCTATGCATGTAATTATCCTTTTCTTCCTATTTGTGAATATTTTTATAGGTACCCATCATAAGATCCGTCCAAACTTTGTGATCCAAATTAGTTCAAAGTAAAGTGACCTATTTTTACACTAAAGGGATATTCTTCGACAATCCTTATGTCCCGTATCATGAAATACAATCAATATCATTACATGAGGTATGCATTTATTTTCATGATGTTACTCTTGTGTGAAATATTATAATACCCGCATTCGTATCAGTGTAAATTTACAAGTAAATACACATGCTTATGTATTCAATTCTATGCATGTAATTATTCTTTTCTTCCTATCTGGGGATATTTTTACAGGTATTCATAAAATCCTACTAAACTTTGTGATCTCGGATGAATAATTCAAAGTAAAGTGACCTATTTTTACACTAAGACAAGGGAATATTCTTCGACAATCCCTGTGTCCCATATCATGAAATACTAATCAATATCATTACATGAGGTATGCATTTATTTTCACAATTAATGTTACTCTTATGAAATATTTATTGACTTGAATGTCTAGTATCTTTTGCATAGTTTAAAAATTTGGTCCGACCTGGGTCGGATTGGTCCAACCAAAATTTGGTGGCATAATCAGGTAAGCTTGTTTATTGGATCGATCATGCATCTGGTCCAGAATGACCTAAACAGACTCGACTAAACTTAACCAATTTGGGATAAACCTGACGATCCAGATCAGTTTTTAAAACTCGTTAAAAAAACGCTCCAAACAAAACTTGAGACTTGTGTAATTGTGTGATTCAATTATTATTTGTAAACTTGTATTATCAATTTTAATACTTCAATTGTTATTTTGGATTTTAAAATATGAATGAACTTTTTTTAATCAAATAATGTTAGTTATATACTTATATATAATAAATACATATATAAATTTAAATTTTTTAATATATATCAAATCAAATCAGATCAATATTTAGTCCATCAATTATACCACTAACCCACTAGCTCAATGAGATAAATGACCGAATCCAGTTTGATAACTTGATCTTTTGCAAATATCAACTATTTTTTTGGAGTTTCAACCTTACATGAGACTTCAATGTAGCTAGGAAACTTCAAATATCGACTGGAGCATCAATTTATTCCATTTCGGTTGAGACATGTATTTGATTCATTTCATCCAAAAGATCAAAAGTTAATCCATTTCAAATAAATCTTTTCAAAAGCAATAATTAACTTAATTCATCACAAAAACACACAAGTGACACAACATCTCACTCCAATTCTATCATAACACTTATCATATTATATTTTAAATTTATATACTGTATAGATGTATAAAATACATAAATAGAGTGCATGGCTGTTAGTAGCCCATTCCAGCGCGAGAGTCGTCATCACAATTATCTGCTGATTTTAGAAAATTGAATATGGTTTTGAGGTAAAGGCTTTTATTCTTTTTCTTTTGAGTGCGGCTAAATTATGTATTTAGTCCTATAAAATATCATGCTTTTCATTCCTTTAGTTGCTTATTTATAATAAGTTTATTATTTTTTGGTAACTATTTTTTCCAACACTTATTGTTTGGTAATTATAAAGTTTATTATTTAATTTTCAAAATCTCTTTTCATTTTAAGATAGTCCTTTCTAGAGATGTTTTGTTCCATTAAGATTTTATGTGACACTAAAAAATGAAAGAAAATATCAAATAAAAAAGTGCTAATTATTTGAGTGACAAAAAATGATGATATTTTGAGGAAAAGAAGTAAATAGAAAAATGATACTTAACGCACAGAATTAACGGAATATTAACAAACATGTTTAGTTACAATACTATTTTTTCTAAATGAGCGATTAAATTAAAAAATAATATAATTTCACCTAAAATTTTGTATCAACATTATTTTTTTATTGAAATTTAATCATAATGCATTAACAATGTAAACTTTATTTTTTTTGGCCAAAGTCATACTTGCATTCATAACAGTAGAAACAATATAAGAAGGCATTTGATGAAAAACATGATTGCTAGCATTGAACCGTGATGTTTTTGTAAGAATATGAACAAATATGGTTGGCTTGTGGTCTAACTAAACTCACTTTTGAGCTTGGAAAATACCGAAGTGCATCTATACATTTATTCAATAGATTTTGAATATCCGAGACCCCTTTTCTTGTTTTTGATAAACCATCTACCACTGATTTGCAGTCAAGTAAGAAATCCATATTTTGGAAATTTCGATCCTTCAACCACGATAATGCATGAAGCAAACTCCAAGCTTCTGCCTCTTCCGGATTAGGGGGCCCTTTCTGCCAGGCCGTTTTAGCAATTACATAGGAGCCTTGCTCGTTTCTGATGCAGAATCTCATTCCGAAACCTTGTTGCTGGGCAAAATTGCAGCAACTATATTGCATTTGATTCTTCCAGGATTTGGTTTTTTCCATTGGGGTGTCAATTGTCTGTCTGTTTCTGCATGAATGCGGTGATCTGTGCGAGTCAGAAGCCAGTCAGAGTGATTCTGAAGAGCAAAAGAAACTGCTTCGCGAACTGGAATTTCCTATTCTCCCAAAGCTTGTTGTTTTCCGCCGCCAAATGGTCTAAAGCATTGTGACCAGTTCGCTGGATGTGTCTTGTGGAAGAGATTGAATTAGATCAAAGAGAAGAGTTTTTATTCCTTGTGCAGATAACACTTTTTGCTGAATCTCGGTCCATATTCCTGATTGGATCCATACACTGATTGCTTGGCTGCACCCGAAAAAAATATGCTATTCATTCTCTAGCCCATTCTCGCAGAAAGTGCAGTTGGGTTGGTAGATAACTCCTTTTCGGATCAGATTTTGCCGCGAAGGGAGATAGTCACGAAGGATACGCCAACTTAGATGTTTAATCTTTGGTGATACTCGTAAGCTCCAACCTGATTCCATAGCCCTTCTACTTTGAAATTGTTGTCGTAGAATAGGGTCTCCATGAGATGACTTGACAGTGTAAAGGCCATGAGCAATGAACTTCCAAATTTTCTCATCTTCCATATCAACATTTAAAAGTGGAATATTCTGAATGTGGTTGATATCATTTGTGTTCAGAATTTGGCTCATAATATCCAATCTCCAGGAGAGAGATGCATGGTCAATAAGAGAGCTAACTTTCATTAATTCTAGACCGTGTGGAACTGTAGAGGAGACAAAAGTGTTACCTTTTGATTGAAGCCATGGCTGACCCCAAACATTGATTTTCTCACCGTTCTCAATTCTCCATTCATGACCTTCCCTTATCACCGCCCCTGAAGCAAAAATGCTACGTCACATATGGTTTGGACTGTGCCCAAGATTAACATCCAAGAAATCAGTTTTAGAAAAATATTGGCTTTGAACACTTTTGAAACCCACATTTGGTTGAGTGATGAATTTTCAAGCTTGCTTTCCTAGCATAGACAAGTTAAAGGCATGAAGATGACAAAATCCCATTCCTCCACTATCTTTTTTCATTGTCAATTGTTCTCAACTCATCAAGTTTATACCCCTCACTCATGTTGCTTTTTTCCTCCACCAAAAGGAGTTCATCATTTTCTGCCGTTCATTTTCCAGAAAAGCAGGAAGGAGCAAAACACTCATGAAATAAGTTGCGATTGCCTAAGCACAAGATTTTATAAAAGTTTCCTTACCCACCCTTGAGAGATGTTTACTACTCCAGTGGTTGATCCTTTTCCACATTCTGTCTTTGATGAAGCTGAAATATGTCTTTTTATTCCTTCCAATCATTGGTGGTATCCCTGTTACTTTTCAATGCCAAAACCCTATGGTACTCCCAATTATGAAATGATGAGATTCCTTATGTCAGAAGTGGTGTTGGCACTGAACATGATCTTTAATTTCTGAAGATCGATTTTGTGACCCCGAGTCTTTTCCATATACACCAAGGATGGATTTAAGAATAATGTGCTCCTTTTCGCTGCCCTACACTATAAAAAACAATTATCAATAAATAAAACGTGTGAGAGAACAAGGACCCCTCTACACACCTTTCATGCAATTCTCCCCTATTCTTAGGCTTTTTAAGAAATGAAGAAAGACACTCAATGCAAATAATAAAAAGGTAAGTTGGCAGTGTGTCACCCTGCCTAAGTCCTTTCTTTAGAAGAATATGTCCTATAGGATCCCTATTAATGATGATTGAAAAACTTATCGAATCAAGACGAAGCTTAATCTAGTTAACCCAATTTTGATGAAAACCCATTCTTGTCATAACTCTCAAGAGATAATTTCACTTTATTTTGTCAAAAGCTTTACTAATATCAATTTTCATAGCCATCTCACCCATTTTACCCTTTTTCTTGCATTTCATGTAGTAGACAACCTCGGATGCAACCAAAAACATTATCAATGATAGACCTGCCCCCGACAAAAGTTTTGTTTGTTCCTCTAAGATACATTTGGCTAGTAAAGTTTTAAATATGTAGGCAAGGGTTTTTGAGATATTTTTGTATATGACATTGCATAGGGAAATGGGTCTATAATATTGCATGGAGGAAGGGTTTTGGTTTTTAGGGAAGAGGATAGTAGTGGTTGAGTTAATTTTAGGGGGGAGGGATCCTTTTTCAAGTAAAGAAATTATTGAGGAAAAATTTCTAGTCCACAAAGGTACCATATTTTTTTATTTTATAAAAAACAACATTTTATCCATTAGGGCCAGGTGACTTATTAGAATCCATTTGATAGAGAGCAATTTTGAATTCATTCATAGTAAAAGGGACAAACAAGGCATTATTGTCATCATTGAAAATACAAGGACCAATTTTATCAACATTAAGATCACTATCTTCCTCAAATGTCATAGAAGTGATGTTGTTTAGTTTCTTTTTGGTCGTGGTAGATGTGTGAAAAAATTTGGAGTTGATGTCTCCATCTTTTAGCCAAAAGATTTTGGGTTGTTGCTTCCAGTAAGCTTCCTCCTGAGCAATTAGGTTTGAAATTTTGTTGCTGACTTCCTGGAATTTTATTACTGACTCGTCATCCATTTTTTGTCTTAGGACATCCAACTCTCGCCTGCAATCATCAATACGAGCAGTGAATCTTGAACGGATTTTCTTACCCTGTATGTTTATGTTTTTTCTACACGCTTTTATCTTTGAGAGGAAGTCATTCAATTATGATTTGGCCCATCCATTGTCAACAATATGCTCAAGCTCGGGTTTGAGAAGCCAAGAGTTCTTGAATTTGAAATGTTTACAAAATCTGTTTTGCATGTTTTGGTTCAGACGCAAAAAAGATAAAAGAGTCGTCCGATTTTGAAGCAATTGTATTCATGAATTTAAAATTTGGAAAAAGATCAATCCATTATGAGATTGCCATGACTCTGTCTAACTATTCTTCTACACAGTCAAATTTTCCTCGTCGACAGACACAAGTGTATGTGTAACACTCCATAGGTAGATCATGAAGGTTACAGTCAAAGATGACTTCACGAAACCTCAAATAAGCCAAGAAGAGTGATCATGGATTCCCTTCTTATCATTATCAGAGAAGAGGTCATTAAAATCTCCAATGATGCACCAAAAGTAGAGATTCGTTTTAATATTTTGAGTCTTAGATTCATTTTTCAGGAACTATTTTACTTGAAATTCTCCTAGGATCTGTCAAATCCTAAGAAGCATAAAGGAACATTCAACACTTTGAAGTTCAAATAGTATCAAAAGACACGCTCTGCTATGATAGACATGCTCTAATGAAAAGAAAATGGTTTTGTGCTGAAATGTTCTTCAAGGAAGCTAAAGAAAGTGGTTTTCTAGCATGAAGAATGATACACATTTAATGCAAGCATTAAATATTCCATCAACCATAATCTCCAAACGCGAGCTTAAGTGAAAATTTATATCTGTTTAGAGACAACAAACACTTGTTGAAGAGTGTTTAAAGGAAAATATCTCAAGAAGAAGGGTTGAATTGTAATTTTAAAAATTTAAAACATTTTTCTTGAACAACAGCATTACTGCCCGTCTAGCTTTACAACTCACATTCTACACCAAACTTGTTACAATCAATATTTTTTGTCATACCAAGCCATTGTTGACTCTAATACAAATAAAGAGATTTGTTGTTTGTTTACACACTGACTAACACTCAATCATCTTAAAGAAGGATATACAATCTCAACATTTAGTTTTTCTTTGAAGGTATTCAAGGTGTTTTGATAATTTTACAAGAATTTACAGGAATATACAGAGAATATGAATGCGTAGGTTCTTGTTTTATGTCTTCAAAGCTTCTGGTTTATATAAGTCTTCTTCAACAAGTGTTCATTATCTCTAAATGAATAGATCTTTTCACTTGAGCTTGTGTGTGAAGATTATAACCATTAGAGATATTTAATGCTTGCATTAAATGCATGTATTCTTCATGCTGGAAAATCATTTAGCTATTGTGTTGAACAATCCATTAGAAAATCACTTCCTTTTGTGTTAGAGCATGTCTACTTTTTATGGCTATTGACAACTCTCAAAACTTGATCTTCATTTATTCTTTATAGGATTCGATAGATCCTAAGAGTATGTCTCTACAAAAAAATCTCAGATACAAAGTATTAAATAAAGTCTTAAATATCATTTTTTAATGTTGTATAAGATCATAACTTTATCTTGCTATCATCTGACATATCAGAGAAAGACTCATGAAGCATGTTCTAATATAGAATAAGACACAACTTTTAACCTTTACATTTATTTACATCTAATAAAAATAATTAGGGATCCTAATTTGTTTTAAACAAAAATGTCTTTTGACTTAACAAAAGGTCTATAAATACTAAAAGCTTTGAAGAAATAGGTTATGACGAACCTACACATTATCATTTTCGAACTCTTATTGAAAAGCTTTCTATAAATTCTTCGTAAAGTTCAAAAACTCTCAAAATACTTTGAACATCTTGAGAGAAAAGACTAAGAGCTTAGATTATATATCCGTATGTGAAACGATTAAGAATTAGTTAGTGAGCCAAACAAACAACAAATTTTTGAGCCAGGAGTGACTTGGTAGGACAAAAAATATTGGGTTGTTCAAGCTTGGTGATAAGTTTGGTTTGTAAGAGCTAGTAGTGACACTGAAGAAAACTTGTAACTTTGAGAAGTTAATGGAACTTGGTGGTTTATCAAGAATTAATCGTAGTTTCAGTGATTGAAACGAACCAATATAAATCTTTGTGTCTTGTTGTTCTCTTGCTCTTTTTGTGTTTAAACTTAAGGTCCATATTTGATTTTGTTTTTTAAAACACTTTTTAACAAAATTTGATCCCATCGTCTCACTTAGTTTATTGGAAAAATTTGTTATATATTTTTCAAAGTTATTTCAGACAATAATTATGTTTGCGAAACAGGTTTAGAAAATTCATAAAATCACAATTCAACCCTCATTTTTGTGATATTTACCTTTGAATATTGCACAAAGTTTTAGATTCAAATATTTTTATCTCTATTTGTTAGAATACAAGTGTGAATATGCAATCACAAATTGGGTATAAATGGGTAAGTTGAACAACATATAAATAAGAAAAATCTTTAAACATGATGCTTTTAAGATTTTGTATCAAAATATAATGTCAAATTCATTTATGTGGTGAGCTCATGACCCATTAGTGAAAATCTCTCGAAATTTTTCCCCGCTCATGTTCTAACACTATTATACACTGACAATAACTTTTGCAATTATTAAAAATTTGAGAACACTCATTTCCCACTCCAAATGATAGCAAGTTTAAGGGTGAGTAAAAGGGACTAATCCCTCAGAATATGGTAAACAAAAGTTTGAATCCTTATTGAAAAAAAAAATTATAATTAGTGTCTGATCACACCTCATATAGGTTTGTTTAGGAAGACACTTATAAAAAGCAAGTAAATAAAAATAAAAAGATTATATATCCCTCTCTATATAAAATAAAACAACTATTTTAGAAAAAAATGACTTTAGTTGTAATTCTTCAACAAGAATATTTTTAGGAATTTTTCTTAACCTCTCTACTATTTCAATCTATCTTTTATAATAACTTTAGTTTCAGTTTAAATTTTAATATTTTTAAAATAAGTTATCAATAATTAGAATAAGATTATATATTGTGTATGATAACTCTTAAATATAATTTATATGTCCAAAAAATTTATTTAATTGTATAAAAAATATTATTTATTACAAATTTTAATATAATACAATTTATATATTTAAAAGTATTTGTTTATTATAAAGTTTAGTTATAAAAAATATATTTATCCCATATAATGAACAAGCTAAAATACTAGTTCAATTAGAATGTATTATTGATGTAGTTATAAATTATTATATATATGATAAAATTGTTTATATTTATAATAGTTATTTAAAAATTATATGTAAAATAATTTTTGATTACTTCACCATAGAATTTGTTTTTTTACACAAGATTAAAGTCAAACATCATTAGCAACGTACCATCTAGAGTTACTTGGGCATTTCAAACAATGCTTACCCACGTGAAAGCCCTAAGAATATATAATTAGTCAGCTTATCCGAAACTTACGTATATTCCAACTTCTCCTCAGCAGCCCTTTGCATGATCAAGCATCGACGTTGTCATGGAAGCACGAGGGTGAGATGGCATCCATGTTACACAGGTTTCTAAAAAATAGAGTAAACTTTTTAAATTAGATTTTGGTGTCAATAATGGGCTTTTTGTTTACTTTTTTTTATTTATCAAACTGGTCATTTTTTAAATTTATTAAAAGTGTGTTTGGATGAGGTAATTTAAAATTTTAAATAACTTTAAATTCTAAGAATTTTAAATGCTCAAATTTAAATTTCTTTATTTTTAAAATTCTGTGTTTGAATTCCTTTATTAAAAGTCGAAACTATCCGTTTCCAACGCGTCCGCACTTGAGAATAAAAACGGCGAAGCTAATGGACGGAGTCATTCGTGGCGTCGCCGCGATTCTTGGAGGTCGTCATCATCGTCTTGAACTCCTCGAAGTTGACACAACGATTCGTGACACGGCATTCATCGACGAAACAGTTGAGGTCGAGGCTATTGAGCGCGAGGTGGAGCTCCGCGGTAGAGATGAGGCCATTTTTGTCGCGGTTGTAGAGATCGAAGGCATCACGGAACTCGCTGGATCCACCGTCGATGGAGGCATCGGAGCGGCAGAAGGCGACGAACTCCATGAGGTTGATGAAGTCGTCGCGGTCAGTGTCGAGGTCTTCCATGACATGGCGGAGGTCCTCTGGAGAGACGTCGGATCCGAGCGACCGGAGCACGCTGTCGAGCTCGTCAGCGGAGATCTTGCCGTTACCGTTGGTGTCGAAGCGGTTGAAGATTGTCTCGAGTTCGTTCATGTCTTCGAAATACGGAAAGAACTTGTTTTCAAGAATTTGAAATTCACTTTCTTGAAGATAGAATTTAAAATTCTATTCTTTTAACTAATTAAAATTTCATTTAAAATTCTAAAATTTTAAATTCTTTTTACTAAAATATTCAAACAGTTACCTTTAATAAAAAAAGAATTTAATTCCCTATAAAAAATACATTACCTAATTAAATTATCTATCCAAACACACTCTAAGAATAATGAATGATCGTGCTTTAAAATACGACCTCAGTGATAAGAAGTCATTTTCTTTTAATATGACTTCGGTAGTTTTAATTTAGGTGTTGTTGGATAACATATGGTTTAATGGATGACTTTGTTGTTTTTTTTAGT
Source organism: Glycine soja (assembly GCF_004193775.1). NCBI lineage: Eukaryota > Viridiplantae > Streptophyta > Magnoliopsida > Fabales > Fabaceae > Glycine > Glycine soja. The sequence goes on along the minus strand of NC_041015.1, from coordinate 7,594,224 downwards.
ATATATGTGCATTTTTTGTGTGGTTATTGGGTCCTAATGTGAGGTAAGATGCATCACCATCATGATTAATTACTAATAGCATGTTTGTGAACTGGTTTCATCTGGTTTACTCACGTTTTAAGGTGTTGTTTTGTAAGTAGCATTTTTGTATTTTTTTTTTTTACTTTTGAATAACATATATTTGAGGGACGGTGAACACGGAAAAACAAACACACTATAAGTCCATATCCTAGAGTTGGTTTTACTTGTTAGTAATGCACAATAAAATAGTAACCTGCATTTTTTATTTTGGGTGCCATAACAAAGGAGTAGAGACAAAGTAGTAAAATTGTAAATTTTCAAAAAATAGGGAATGCCAACAGCAAAAAGGATGTGTGAATCACATCAAGAAATGCTATCATTTAATTATAAACTAATATTTAAATTATTTATAATATTTTTTTAAAATTAACAAATTTATTATATATAATAAATTGTGATTGAATGATTATATAAATTTTTTTATTAAATGAATACCTAATTTTTTTCTCTTAAATTAAACCCAAGAGGAATATGTATGCATTCATAACAATGCCAACGTCCCATCACACCTTTATTTTATTTAAATAGATAGAATACAGGCAGACAGACAAAGAAACTTATTAACAGATACTCAATCTGGGACCAACACGTGGAGCAACCAAATAATTTACGGAACAGAAATTACAATACCGATAAAGATAAAACAGTAACAAATAGTCTCCTTCCAAACTAAGTTCTTTTGGCAAACTCTGGTGGGCTAGCTTCTTCTTGCCATCTAAAGGCTCAATAGGCACAGCTGATGCCATTGTCACACACTTTTTGGTGGCTTCACGGATCTCTTCTTCTTAATGGGATACGATGGCTGATGTGCAATTCCACACTTGCCGAATTTTTCACCAACCAAATTTCTTTCTATTCTCATAGTCATCCTCTCCCTATTGAGGACTCCATGAATTCCTTACAATCCAATAATCTTGATCTTCATCTGAACCATACCCAACAATCACCACACGATGATCAAATACTTTACCACATACCCCACTGAATACTCCCCCACAAAACATAAAATTTACTAATAATTAAGAAAATTAAGAGAAAATATGCCTGAGAAAAATCACTTACTTACCGCATATACATGATATACTAATGAAATCTATGTTAAAACTGTTACTACCGTCTTTAATTATAATATCTTTTTTATTTTTTTATATAATTTATTTTTCTAATTTTTAGATGTATTAATTATTTTTTCCCTACATATACTTACTTAATTATTTTCTCTAAAAATATTAATGATAAAAAATTAAGCAAATAAAAAGATAAGAAAAAGATAGTTTTTTTAGAATGATAATACAATTAATTGATAAATTTATTATGATTAATTAAATTATTTACTTTTTTAAAGAGCGTAAATTAATTGAAAGATTCTTATAATAAGAGACACATGAAATATATAGAAAAGACAAAAGTAATAGCACATTTGGGTGGGCAGTTGCAAATCTGAAATTAATTGAATGGTCGTAAAAGAAAATTTTATCAAAAACAAGTTTCTAGCAAAATTTATCCTAGAATTTTTAACTCAACCCAAAAGGAAAAAAAACTTCATTTTTTTCACTTCAACTTAAGCTTGCTTGTAGGATTAAACTCGAGTTTGAGTTAAAGCATCCAAATGATTTATTTTTGCACAATCCCATTTAGGTTCTCTATATATAAGTCCAAGCTTGAATTTTCCCATTCTGTTTATTCTATGCAATGGGCACACCTTTCTGTCCTCGTTCATGGATAAAATTAATTTAAAAAGTAAAAACTTACGGATTCATATAATTTAAAGTCTTGAGAAAGGATAGACCCTTCGTTCTTCTCTTCACAAGAAACCCTAGGCACTCAGATTTGCTTGGTAACCTTCCTTGGGTGATCGAGAGGATGAAATATCTTAGTCAAAACCTCTTAGTAAATACTTTATTATTTGAAAATCTAAATACATGCTTAATAACTAAAATAACGTAAACTTACTTTATTGAAACATTAACAAATCTAAATTTGGAAACATTTTAAAATTCACGAGCAACTTTTAAATTATCTTTAATTAACTTATTTTCTAAAGGATGATGTGAGAGGGAAAACAAGTAGATTGTAGTATGATTATTCCAGTTAGGATGAACTTAGTTTAGTTCGATTCAACCAGTTAATATTTAGTTCAATTTGAAATTCAATTTAAATTTGATATAAATCTTTTTTTTAGCTCGATTTTAATTTGATTCTAGCTTGCAAATAGTTTGGTTTAGATCGTTAGTTTGAATCACATAAATAAAGAGTAAAAAAATTTACACATTTCAAAATTTCAATTTATCATAGGATTTTAAATAAAATAATTATTTATTTTTTTAAGAAGAAAACATTGATTTTAGCATATCTTGTGCTGGCTATTTTATTTAATAGAATATGTTTGGCCTTTTCAAAAAATTAAAAAACTAGAATCATACAAATTATATAATAATTCCTCCTCGTGATCCATGCGGCACGAGTGCTTGGCGCCTATTTTTAAATAAGCAAAGTATTAAATGAAAATGTTTATATTGGTTAATCTTGTTATTTGATAAATATTTTTAATTAATTAAGATTTCATTTTTAATATTTCTTATTTATTCTTTTTATATCAGATCTCAATAAAAATACTTTAAGATTATGTTTGATAAATTATTTTAATTAGTGTCTAACTGTTTTTATTAATTGAAAAAATTATTTAACTATTTGATAAATAAGTTTTTTAATAGCTTAATATTTTTTAAAACATTATTTCAAGTGACTTTTTTTAAATTTTATCTTTTAAATTTTATTCCTTTTTATCTTGGAAATATTTATTAAAAATTCTCATTACTCTTTTTAAATAAAACATATTTTGAATAGTTTTATATTAGATTATTTATTTTAACTATTACACTAATTAAATAATAAAATTATAATATCTAATTAATTGTATTTTTTGAAATTTATTTTAAAATTTATTCAAAATATTCAAAGATATAATATAAGATTAACTATTTGTTTAGATAAGCGTTGATAGAATTCATTTTGAATGAATGTGAATTTACAAATTTGATTTTGAGTATATAATTATCAAAATGAATTTTAATATTCATGTATACTTTTTTATATTCTAATTGTATTTGAAGGGTATGGGTGAAATATACTTATGGATTCAAGTTAGAGTGGATGAGGCTATTAGAAATAGTTTCAAACTTCACTTGTGTCTGGATCACCTAAATTAAGTTTGTAACTAATTACCAAACATAATGGTCAATGAAAAATCAAGTTTGACTAATCCAACACTCAAGTTTTAGTCATGTAAATGCAAAACCAAACATGCTCTTGTAGCCAAATACATAATATGAAAAAATCTAATCCATTCAACAAAAAATATGAAAAATATAATAAAAATAATATATCTATAAACAAAAAATTACAAGAGTTTAAAACTATTTTAAAATTTAAAATTATAACACTTCAAAAAATATTTTTATCCATAAAATAAAATTAAAATTTATATGACAACATCATATAAATATATTTACTTTTATCATTTTGTATTTTTTTTAATTATTTCAACAAGTAGTTATACCAATCACTTATGATTTAATAAATTATTTTAATTCTTTTTGTTAGCTACCTTTTCAGGTTTCAATTAACTTTTTATAGCTAATTTTTTTAACTAATTTTATAGAATACAATCTTAGCAAAAAGAGTTTATTTTGTTAAATGTGATTAATAAAATTAAATGATGTTAAGTGATTTTCTTTAAGTAGTAAAAATATAGTTTTTTTTTACTTAAAGTTAAGTTTAACAAAGTATAAGGGTATGTATGATACACGCTACACTACAGTATAAAGTGAAGAACAACAAAGGATACACACTTAAGTTATAAAATAAATTTTTATGTTGTCCATTGTTTGATAAATAATGGATAGTATAAGCAAAATAATATAAAATTGATTGAAAGTATTGGTTATTTAATGAAATATAATTTATTTTAACATTATTATTATATATTATAAAATAGGTTAAATTTTAATTTTGGTCTTTTATAATTTTAAATTTATAATTTTGATCTTCTTATTTTTAAATCAAAACATTTGATTTCTTATTTATCAGAAAAAATAATTTAAGTTTATTTATCGATTAATCATCCAAAGTCAATCATTAATTTTAATATGTATATCAATGTTGATGCGACACTTCTATAGACTCTCGACATGACACTTATATAACATAATTAAATAAAGTAAAAAATAAAAAAAAATGTTGATAAAAGTTAAAATAAGATAATAAATTACTAAAAAATTTGTTTTAATTAGTTAATTTTATAAACATTATTTTCTACGCATCATTAGTTATTAATTTTTTTAATTATAAAAATTTATAAATTAAAAGATATTTAATATATAAATATTTTTAATTTTGTTTTATATTTTTACTTTGAATAGTTCACATATTTTTATTTTACTAATTTATAATTAAATTTCATAAATTAATATATCAATTATTTACATAAGTTATTTTTTAAATTAATTTTAATATATAAATTATTTTTACTCTTATTACATAAAAAATATAATTGCATCAATTAATATATAAATTATAAAAATTATGTAAAGTTATTTTAATTCTTATTATTATATAAATTAATAAATTTACCGTTGGCTGAGCTTCATTGGGATAAGGGGAGCCACGGTCTAGGTTTATGTGTAGGTCTAGGCCTAGAGAGCTATGGCATCCCAAACTTTTTGAAATTATAAATATGTATAAATAGTAAAAGATTTCAATTATATTTTTAATATTTTCAATTATTCCGGATGAAAATCAAAACCCTATCTCAGCTTCTCTTTAGTTTCATTATTTATCCTATGAAGACTGATCACTTAAAGCTTGTGTTCGATAGAGGACAATATAAAAGAAATAGAGAAGAAAAGAAGAAAAAGGAGTGAAATTTAAGGTGAAGCTCCAACCAGAAACACACCCTTACCACTAGAAATACATTTGACCACAGCCTCAAAATGAATCTGAATATCAATCGCTTGAACTTCAAGCACTTGAGCAAGACGAAGGCCTTCCAGAGCACCCCACGATTCAACCACAAAAGCATTTGATCTTCACACTTTCTTGACAAATCTGCACAACCACATAACTCTAGAATTCCGTAAGAAGCCACCACACGTAGCTAAACCATACTGCATGCCTTCTCCAGGATCCATCACTGTTAAGAGCAACCCACCCTTCCAATGGAGTTTGCCACCCAATAGACACCTCCTCTTTCTGCCCAGGAGTCTGCACTAGCATCTAAGCCAACTTTACTACCTTACTCATTATTTTTAATTATGTATAAATATTACATAATTATAGTAATTAATTAATTATGGAAACTATGATCAATTTGATTTTTCTAATTTAAATATTCAGACTAATAATAAGTATATATTCTGATTTCAATTGATTGATATAATCTAATATATGATTATATATAGTAATTAAAGAAACGATGACTAGAGCATGATTCTTAAGATTTGAACATTTAAACTAGTATTCATTCTATTATTCTATTTCATATTGATCTAGGTTTATAATTCACTTTTAGCATACTAAAAAGAAATATTATAATTTTCTTTTTGAAAAATATAATCAATCATTACATATATTTGTAATAAAAAAATCATGAAAAATTTCTTTCTTTCATAATATCTATAAATATATAATTGATAATTTTAAAAATATTTATATGTACATCTGTATAAATGATCAATTGTACATTGTCTACTTTTTCACATTTCATTGTGCGCAAACTCTTCCTTCATTTTAATATTTCGTTATTACGTGATACTGTGTTTCTAAACACAGTTTTCAATGACGTATGAATTAAGTATTGATGCCCAACTACCTACCATGCATGTAGTGCATGCTATACGTGAAACTATCATTCATCCCATGCAGGAAAAAAATGGCAAAGATCTGTATGTTACGTGCAGTATTGCGTGAAAATAAACATAGTAAACACAAAATGAGTATGCATTTATAATGATGCCCATAGAGCCATCGCACCTTTATTTAGATAGATACTGTAGATAGACTAAACAGATACTCAATCTGGGGCCAACACGTGCAGCAACCAGATGATTTAGGGAACAGAAATTACAATACTTATATAAAGATAAAATAGCTCAAAGATAGTCTCCTTGAAATTTTGGCCTTGTTATTAATTACTTCCAAAGGCTCAATGGGCACAGCTAGCCGATGCCATTGTCACACATATTTGGTGGCTTGTTGATCGGTGACTTTTATAATGGGATAGTAACCCCCGTTTCCAAATTTACAAGTGCTCAGTTTTCTTTGTATTCTGATATAGCCATTCTCTCCCCATTTATCACTATATGAATTCTTTGCTATCCAATAATCTCCATCTTTTTCTGTACCATACCCCACAAGCAGGAGAGCATGATTTAATTCTGTACCGCATTTCCCTTTGAATACACCCTGACATAAGAAAAATTTGTCAACATAGAGAAAATATGCGCAGTAGCAAAACCTCTATTTATGATTAATGATCTTAATTTTTATAAAATTGAGTTCAGAAACAAAATTTTATCAAAAACAAGTTTTTAGTAAAATTTAACATAGAATTTTTAACTCAATGCAAAAACTACAATTTTTTACCCACTTCAGCTCAAACAAGGTTGTAGGACTAAACTCGAGTTTGAGTTAATTAAAGCACCGAATTAACATGATTTATTTTTGCCCAATCTCATTTAATTAGCTGCTCTAATTAAATTCACGTTTAAGGACGGGAACACCCCTCAAGCATGATATAAAAAAAAATCACATTCGATTGCTAGATACAATATATGCTTTGATAATCTTGAATATTCCCATGCTATTTATTCTATACAATAAACGACACACTTTTCTGTCCTAATTCATACATAAAATTAATGTTAAATATATTTTTTATCTTAGATAAATATCTTATTTTTGTGATTGTTTTTAATGAATTTTTATTTAGTGTTAACTCTCTAATAAAATACTTTTGTTTTTTGTTTATAATATTTTATCTTAATTCTTGATAAATTAGTGAGTTGTGTTTGTTTTTTTAATAAATTAATAAATTTTGTTTCAGTTTTAACTAATAATAAATAAATAAAATATTAAAAATTAAATATAAAATTGATTAATTTATAATGAACTAAAAGTAAGTGTTAAGAAAAAAATAAAATTATTATTTTATTAGAAATCCAATAAAAACAAAAATTTATTAAAAACAAATAAAAAATAAATATTTATTAGGATTCCAAAACATTTAAAGCCGATAATTAATTTAGAAACTTACTGATGTATAATATTGAAATTCATAGTCGTCTGCTGGAATAGGTACGGCCACTGGCTGATTTGCAATGCCCTGTTTCAAGGCTTCCTCAAGTTGGGTAGGAACCCATCCGTGGCCATCAATAGTAACAATAGCATTTTTCTGCACACAAGAAAAATGACTCAATAAAAAAAATGAAAATATGAATTAGAGTGATATAACTATTTTTCACAAGCATTTGTTGTCATCAAATAATCAGGACTAAGGTACTATATAACCTTATTTGAGTCACATTTACCCTCGTCACCACGGTAAGGGTAATCCTTTTCGAGACTGATGCCATTCTTTCTGATGTAGATATAGCCATGTTGTATATCTCCTCCACCGCACCCCCTACTAGAGGATGTAGTACAATCCACCACCTCTTGTTCTGATAATGAAATTAGATCACCTGTTTTTATCTTGACTAGTGATTCCACCGCACCAACTGCTGTGAATGCCCAACAGCTATCTTCATGATAAAAAGAAATTCAAACATTAAAAAAATCTCCAAGTAGTAAAATAAAAACGAGTAATGATACACAGATATTTTATTGTTTTAAATATTCTTGCTAACACCTTTTATTTTTCTTTAGGTGTCAGATAATATATATTGTATGTTCGTGTGACATTTTTCAATAAAAATAGAGTGTTACTACAATACTCGAAGTACTTACTACAAGTAGCTCCTTGGTTTTTGACTGGGGTAACAGCACCTTCCTTCCTCCAATCAACGGATTTGGGTATGGTATCTCCAACACGTGGCACGTAGTGGTTTCTTGGCGGCGTATCCAAGTCCAACCTCGGACCGTCGTCCCAGGTTCGCAGGTACATGGCTCTGTACTCCGCATTGGTGAGATCAGCGAACACGTTGAGTCCCAACTTGTAGGTTCGGTTCAGAGAGTTTCGTTCATCGATAAAGCGCAGATTGTTCTTGAAGATTTGAAACCTCTTCTCCTTCTCACCGAGCGCGTTGTACACCTTGTCGTGTTTCACCAGCCACTCCTCGAACATTGACATCACCTCGTCGTCGGTGCGCCTCGTGGCCCTATCCGCATGAGCGTTGTCATGTGATATTATTGACATGTCTAAAGCTGATGAAACTGCGAAAACCATGAACAGAAGCACGATCGCCATGTTCATGGTCGCGGACGATGTAATAGAACTAGCTAGAATTGAACCCCTTTTGGTTGAGAAAAAGAGGAAGATGAGGAGAATAGTGAGAATGCAGAAAACGTTCAAGGTACGTGGACCTTATATAGACGGGCAGGGTTGTATTGTATGAGATGTAATATAGACGGATAGGGTTGCATGAAAAGCTAGATTAAGAATATCTGTGGTTAAATGATCAATTTTTTCTGAGGGAGTGATTAAATGATAATTGAACTCTGTTATACTTTCACTACATAGCTAATTAACAAGGTCTCCTAAAGTAACTAGGAGAAGAAAGGATAACTACTCTATTATTTTGTAATTTGTTATTTATTATGCTAATAAGATATGATAATGTTATCATATAATATTAATATAATGTGTAAAGCTAAGTCTCTTTTTTTCTAGACAAAAAAAAATCCATTTGTCTCTTTTGTTTTAAGATATTATAGTTATTGAATTATTTTATGCTTATTTCTTAAAAAATAAAAAAGTAGAATTCTCTCGATTCCTTTTCTCTATTCCCACTACTAACGTCACGTAGCAATCATGAGAAGAAGTCTCCTTTCATTTTCTTTTATTTTTTTTCTGTTTGCTTGCTCTCTCTCTCTCTGTGCGTGATTACTACTTGCGCAGAGTTGGAGTGTCCCTTGAAAACGAGACGCATATGTAATCAACATCCTGTCTGTCATATACTGTTTACTGTACTGTAGCTTATGAGGTCTTACTAGGGTTTCTTTGTATTGGCAGATGAATGTTTGCCATGCATTTCCTGACAAGACGGCGATTAACTGAATTTTTCACGATGTATCGCAGAACCCCAGCACCTACTCAAATTCATCTCCAGAACACGGATTGGAGTTCATACTTCCTCACCGACTTGGAGTGTACTCGGGGAGAGTAGTATGCATTAATATTGCACATTGTCTTGAAAATGCTATATCTTGTAATGCTCAGTGGCAAAAATGTTGAATGGAGTGTAGTATTAATTAGTAGGGCGAGGTCACAGGGTAATTACCATTGGGTGTAAATGTAATGCATGTATTGCTTGAATGGTGTATAGTGGTTACGATGTATGGGCGGGTGGATAGAAGTGAAAATATAAGAGTTTAATTTTAATATATTATTGTTGTAAAACAATTTATACTATCAAGAGAAAATACTATATTAAATATAAATATTAAAATAATTAATATAAAAATTAATAAATTTATTATATTCCTTTTAAAGTTATACATAAGTAAAAATAATTAATTTTACACTAATTAAAAAATTAATTAACATCATTTAATTTTATTAATCCTATGTAAAAATTATAATTATTTTTGAAATATCCTCATTAAAACTTATTATAAATAAAAAAATCATTAAAGATAGAGTTATAATTAAATGAAAAATATTTTATTAAATAACGATAAAATACATTTGATTTATTTATATTTAAATCTAATAAATAACATAATTTTTTTAATTTATATTTACGTCTAGAGGAAACATGTCATATTTTATTACAAAATTATATATAGGGTAAATAATCATTTTTGTCTCTCAACGTGTAACTCGCTGACAAATACGTTCCAAAAGATGAAAATACAAAATTTAGTTTCTGAAAGTGTAAAAAGTGCAACAAATATATCCTGCCGTTAACTTTCGTCCGTCATTGTTAATAAAGTCACTTACGTGACACAAAAGGACAAATTTGTTACTGAAATGATTATTAGCGTGGATTGTCAGCATAGAAGCATATTTATCATCATATTTTTTTGACTTTTCATCTTTCGACTCCGTAATGCGTCCCTAAAAGATAAAAATACAAAATTTAGTCCCTAAAAGTATAAAAAGTATATGCTAATAATAGATTGTAACTTATTATTATTATTATTATGTATTTGTAATTTACTGTTATTCGTTTAGTACTTATACAATATATTTTTTAATTGTCTTTTAATATATATTATTATTATTATTATTTTGTGTTTGATCGAGTGGTCTCAGAATAATTAAGAAGGAGGGCTGAATTAATTATTACTAAACCTTTACCAATTAAAAAATTACTCTTTTAATGTTTTTACTAAATTGTTAAGAGAATAAGGAGTAGAAGAGAATCTTAACAAAAAGTAAAAACGGAAATTAAATGCACAACGAAAAGTAAAAGAGTAGGGAAGAAGGAAACAAACACACAAGAGTTTTTATACTGGTTCGGCAACAACCCGTGCCTACCTCTAGTCCCCAAGCGACCTGCGATCCTTGAGATTTCTTTCAACCTTGTAAAAATCCTTTTACAAGCAAAGATCCACAAGGGATGTACCCTCCATTGTTCTCTTTGAAACCCTAGTGGATGTACCCTCCACTAGAACTGATCCACAAAAGATGTACCCTCTCTTGTTCTCAGTTAAACCCAAGTAGATGTACCCTCTACTTGTACCATAAAGGATGTATCCTCCAATGTGTTAAGACAAAGATCTCAGGCTGTTACACCTTTGATACTTTGTGAATGGGGATACAAAAGAATTCTCAGGCGGTTAAACCTTTGAACGCTTTTGTATTAGGGAATGGGAAGAATCAAAAGAATTCTCAGATTGTGTCGTTTTGAATTCTTTGACAAGGGAGAAGGGAGACACAAAAGAATTCAGGCGGTTAGTCCTTTGTTCTTTTGGAAAAGAGAGAAGAGAGACACAAAAAAAATTCAGGCAGTTAGTCCTTGGCGAATTCTTTTTGGCAAAGGGAGAAGAGAATGAAAAGATGAATAGCACAAGTTTTCAAGGTTTAGAAAACCAGAAAACTTCAGAAAGCTTTTGGTACAAAAGAAGAAGAATAAGAACTTCAAAGAGATTTCAAGGCTTGTAAAGGATTGATTGGAAAAGCAAAAGTATTCAAGATTGTTGTTAGAAAGATTGATTGGAAAATGCAAAACAAAACCTTGCTTTTATAGACTCTTCATGTCTGGTCAAGAAGGTCATTCAGAAGAGTTATAACTTTTAGAAAAACTTAAAACCCATTTGAAAAAGTCAAAACCTTTTTGAAGAGTTACATCTTTAGATTTTTCAGAAACAAACACTGGTAATCGATTACCAAATATGTGTAATCGATTACACAAAGCTTTTGAGTGAAACAATGTGATTCTTCACTTTTAAATTTGAATTTCAACGTTCAAGGACACTGGTAATCGATTACCAAAACATTGTAATCGATTACAGCCTTTTGAAAATATTTGGAACGTTGTAAATTCAGTTTGAAAAATTTTTCAAACTCATTTTGCTACTGGTAATCGATTACAACAATATGGTAATCGATTACCAGAGAGTAAAAACTCTTTGGTAAAGGTTTTGTCAAAAACTCATGTGCTATTCAAAGTTTTGAAAAACTTTTTAATACTTATCTTGATTGAGTCCTTTCTTTATTCTTGATTCTTGAGATCTTGAATCTTGAATCTTGATTCTTGATTGTAGGCTTTCTTCTTGAGTCTTGAATTCTTCTTGATTCTTGAACTCTTGACTTATTCTTGATTCACTTGAGATGTTCTTTGATTCACTTGAGTTGTTCTTTGATCTTTTGAGCTTTTTGTTCATCACCTTTGTCATTATCTTTTGTTGTCATCATTGTTATCATCAAAACACCTTTGAATCATTTTTGATTCATCATGAAGCTTTGCTTCCACAATCTCTCCCGTTTTGATGATGACAACTTCTGAAATCAAGAAACACACACACACTTTTTCCTAGTCAATCACTCTTATAAATGCTCCCCCTTTGTTTTTGAATTTATGCTTATCTTAAAAATAAGTTGATTACTCATGTGAATTCTTGATTTAATCCCATTTCTCTCCCCCTTTGGCATCAAGAAAAAGCCAAAGTGCGTATCAAATAAATTTAATTTAAACATCCACACAATGTTCATAAAAAATATCAACCAAATCGTGAAGCAAGAAGCAAAAAACATGAAGCAACAATCATAAACAGATTAACTTATAAAATCCACATAGTCAAATAACATACTTGTTCAATCAAACCATGCAAATAAGGAAATAATAAATTGTTCAAATACCATAATAATATAGCCAAAATACAAGGCTAAAAATCAAAGTACTAATATTAAAATATAAGTCTAAGATGATGGTGGCGGCGGTGGTGGAAGATCAAAGCTTGACCGAATGTAAGATACATCTTCTTCAACCTTAGTCATTCTTGACTCCATTTCATTGAAGCGCATATCCACTTGCAGTTCCAAAGTATCAAACCTCTCACCAACAAAGGTTTGAAGACCATCAAACCTTTCCAAAATCTTTGAAAGAAGAGATGAATCTTCTCCCTCATGTCCTTCTTCACCAATATTTCTAGCACCCTTCTTTACCCATGATCCATCATGCTCCTTAATATAACCAAAGGATGCTATGACTGAAGCGCCTATAAGGAATGATCTCTTGATTGGAACATAAGGTTCAGAATCAAGAGGGATGTTGAAATGTTGAAGGAAGAGGGTAACAAGGTGAGGATAAGGCAATGGGGCATTCAATCGCAATGCCTTATGCATGCGATATCTAACAAGATGTGCCCAATCAATTTGTAAACCTTTATGAAAGGCCCACATGACCATGAGATCTTCTTCAGAAACCTGGGCAAGGTTTGAAGATCTAGGAAGCAAAATGCAAACTATAAGGTAATGGAGGATGCGGCTTTCAAAAGCCAATAAACCGGCAAGAAGTCTTCCTGTCATATCCACTTGGTTGGTGCAAACTAACCGGCGGACATCATGCACAGAGAAATAAAATTTCCATTCATCAATCAGTGCACCCTCAAAAGGCACACCTTCACTAGGCAATTTGGTTAAGTCAAAAAATAGGGATTGGTCAATGACCATCTTAATCCCATAGATTTCGGACATTAGAACACCTTCATGAATTTCTAAATTAGAATAGAAGGCTTTGACTAATTTAGAATAGACAGGTAATTTCAGAGACATGAATGGAATAAGATTGGAGTTTTCAAATGCTTGGAAGCATTCAAAATTCTCATTTGAGAAGAACTCCATATCTATGAATTTTGGGTCTACAATGGAACGAGAGGAAAAGAGGTTTGTGTACCGTATACGCTGTTCCTCTGATGAGAATAATGATCCAGAGGGAATGGAGGGAGGAGTTGGTGCTTCCTGTGACCCGGAATGCCGCTGACTCCGACTCGAAGTTCCTTTCCGCTTTTTCGATGGTTCCGCCATTTGAAGAGTTTTTTCAGGATTTCAATCGGTTCAAATGAAAGAGATTGAAAAAATAAATGAAGTTTGGGCTTTGTGGGGAGTGATTTGGACAAGAATTGAGTGAGATATGGCTGGAAGAAAAATTGGGGGCGAGGGTTTTCGGGAGAATGAAAGGTTGCAGGTTTCAGAATTTGAAATTTGAATATATTGGTGTAGGGACGCGTCGTAATCGATTACACAAATATGGTAATCGATTACCAGAGAGCAACTTTGCCAGAAATAACTGCTTGTAATCGATTACACTATTATGATAATCGATTACCAGTGGTTATTTTAGCCAGAAAACAAAAATAGAAGGCTTTCTAGGAGAGAAGAAGTTTTGAAAACTATTTTTTGAAAATACTATATTTGAAAATACTTTATGACTAATTTTCAATCATGTAATTTACATATCATGGCATGCAAAAATATTTAAAACATGAAGATAATCAATTTTATCAAGAACAATTACAACACAAGTATGAAGAATATTGATTTTACTTAAATAAATGAATGAATATTTCATGCAAATAGAATGAAATCAATCAAGCCAATATACTCATGATTTCAATCAATCAAAAGACAAACAAATAAAGAATTGTTAGTCATCATAGTCAAATTGTTTGAATAAAAATTTCAACTTTTTAAGAGAAATTTTAATAAGATAATGGTTTTGATATTACCTTTTTCAGGATTGAAGTGTCTATATCTTCAAAGATGAGGATCATTCTTTTTATCCTTGAGAGAAGTTCTCGTCACTTTCATAATCTTTAGTTAGAAGATTAATCTCCTTTTCTGAACCATCGGATGAATCATTGTCATCCCATGCAATGTATGCTTTCTTAGTTCTTCTTTCGTCAAATCTTTTCTTTTCACTTTTCTCCGACCATTCTTCATTTGACGGACAGTTGGCCTTGATGTGACCAATTTGGTTGCATTTGTAACACCTAAGGACTTGAGAATCCTCTTGTGATTTTCTTCCATTATTGAAATTCTGACGCCTATCAATTCTTCATTTCTTGATGTATTTATGAAATTTCTTAACAAAGAAGGAAAAATCTTCATCATCAGAATCTTCTTCTTCGTTTTCTTCTTGTATTGAAGATGAGACTTTAAGGGCTATGCTTCTCTTCTTTTTGTCATTTTCTTCATTCTGATTGAGGCGTTGAAGTTCCATCTCGTGTTCTTGCAATTTACCAAATAAAGTAGCAAGAGACATGGAAGAGAGATCTTTGCTTTCAGAAATAGCAGTTACCTTGGGATACTTTTCCTAATGATGCAAGATGGTTTACAATATAAGTAAACCTTTTTTGTAAACTCTGAATGTTTTCATTTGGATTCATCCTAAATAACTCATATTCATGGGTAAGGGTATTTATTCTAGACCTTTTTACATCTGTGATTCCTTCATGGGTTAACTGGAGAGTATCCCACATATCCTTGGCATTAGTACAATTTGACACTCTAAAGTACTCATCTATCTCTAGGGCTGAAGTGATGATATTTTTAGCTTTGAGATCATACTGGATTTTTCTCCTATCTTCTTCTGTCCATTGATCTCTCAGTTTTTGGGTTGTAGTGCTTGTGCTTACATCTACTATAGTGGGTATATATGGTCCTAATTCTATTGCTTCCCATATATTTAGATCGATGGCTTCAATAAATATCTGCATGTGGGTTTTCCAATAATGGTAACCCTCACCATTGAAAATGGGTGGTCTGTGAATAGAATTTCCTTCAGGAAACAAGGGATTTGAGGAGGCCATCCTACAAGAAACCTGCTCTGATACCACTTGTTGGATCGAGTAGCCTCAGAATAATTAAGAAGGGGGGTTGAATTAATTATTCCTAAACCTTTACCAATTAAAAAATTACTCTTTTAATGCTTTTACTAAATTGTTAAGAGAATGAGGAGTAAAAGAGAATCTTAACAGAAAGTAAAAACGGAAATTAAATGCACAGCGGAAAGTAAAAGAGTAGGGAAGAAGGAAACAAACACACAAGAGTTTTTATACTGGTTTGGCAACAAGTTTTCAAGGTTTAGAAAAGAGAATGAAAAGATGAATAGTACAAGTTTTCAAGGTTTAGAAAACCAGAAAGCTTCAGAAAGCTTTTGGTACAAAAGAAGAAGAAGAAGAACTTCAAAGAGATTTCAAGGCTTGTAAAGGATTGATTGGAAAAACAAAAATATTCAAGATTGTTGTTAGAAAGATTGATTGGAAAATGTAAAACAAAGTCTTACTTTTATAGACTCTTCATGTCTGGTCAAGAAGGCCATTCAGAAGAGTTATAACTTTTAGAAAAACTTAAAACCCATTTGAAAAAGTCAAAACCTTTTTGAAGAGTTACATCTTTAGATTTTTCAGAAACAAACACTGGTAATCGATTACCAAATATGTGTAATCGATTACACAAAGATTTTGAGTGAAACAATGTGACTCTTCACTTTTAAATTTGAATTTCAACGTTCAAGGACACTGGTAATCGATTACCAAAACATTGTAATCGATTACAGCCATTTGAAAATATTTGGAACGTTGTAAATTCAGTTTGAAAACTTTTTCAAATTCATTTTGCTACTGGTAATCGATTACAACAATATGGTAATCGATTACCAGAAAGTAAAAACTCTTTGGTAAAGGTTTTGCCAAAAATCCATGTGCTATTTAAAGTTTTGAAAAACTTTTTAATACTTATCTTGATTGAGTCCTTTCTTTATTCTTGAATCTTGATCTTGATCTTGAATCTTGAATCTTGATTCTTGATTGTAGGCTTTCTTCTTGAGTCTTGAATTCTTCTTGATTCTTGAACTCTTAACTTGTTCTTGATTCACGTGTGATGCTCTTTAATTCACTTGAGTTGTTCTTTGATCTTTTGACCTTTTTGTTCATCACTTTTGTCATTATCTTTTGTTGTTATCATTGTTATCATCAAAACACATTTGAATCATTTTTTATTCATCATGAAGCTTTGCTTCCACATTTTGATTTCCTCGTCAAACCTTAATCTTTACTGTTAAAAAAACTTTATCTTATATTTTATAACTTTATCAAATTTCTACTAAATTTCTCACTTTTAATCTTTAAAATTATTCTATATCCCAATTCCAACTTAAGTACTCTAATATTTAGATTGAAATTAATATGTCAAGTGTTTCGAGTAGAAAAAACACAATGAGCCGCATAACCAAATTTATTTATTTATTTTAAAAAAATATAATCAACTATTTTTTAAAAAAAGTCTCAAAAAATTTAAACTAGATAGAGATAAAGTGAAATTATAAATCTTTTTCCTTAATCAATAAAATGTATATATATACCTCAAATATAAAAAAATCGTGTGGATAAATCTTATGTGTTTCCACTTAAGACAACACTTATTATATATAATATGAATGAAATGAAAAATAGTTACTAAGAAATAAAGAACCCAACTAAATTTAAATAAAAAAATACAATAATACTCAAACTAATACAGAGGTTAACTTAAAAAAACTGTAAAGTTGTATCTCTTGCTGATTTAGAGACTACAACGACTTTGCATTCCACTTGACATATTATGGAAGAACACATAATAAAGATTAATAATTAATTGAAGAAACAAAAAATTTCAAGAAATAAAAGATTTTTATTTTTTTAAATGATAACTCAATTGATTAAATTTTGTGAGACTTTTTTTTTTTAAATTCCACTTTAGTTTTATTTAGTTTAAATTTTGTGAGACTTTTTTTTTAAAAAAATAGTTGATTAATTTTTTTTTATCTCGTAGCCGATTGTATTTTTTCTACTCAAAATTCTCGACATATTATTTTCAATCTAAATATAAAGTTACTTAAGTTGGAATTGAGATATGAAATAATTTTAAAGATTAAAAATGAGAAATTTAGTAAAAATTTGATAAAATTATAAGATATAAGATAAAGTTTTTTTATCGGTAAAGATTAAGGTTTGATAAGGAAATCAAAATAATAAAATATATATATATATATATATATATATATATATATATATATATATATATATATATATATTAAAAGGTAATTTAAAAAATATATTACATAAGTAGTAAAACAATATGAGCATTAAATAATAATAATAATAATAATAATAATAATAATAATTAGTCACAATCTATTAGTCACAATCTATTGTTAACATTCGGATATATTTGTCGCACTTTTATACTTTCGAGGACTAAATTTTGTATTGTCATATGTGAGGATGCATATGTGAGCGAAGTGAAAAGGATGAGAAGTCAAAAAAATATTATGACAAATATGCTCCTATGCTGGCAATCCACGTTGATTATCATTTCATGAATTTGTCTTTTTGTATCACGTAGACGATTTTATTAACGATAACAGATGAAAATTAATGACAAGATATTTGTAACACATTTTATATTCTCAGAGATTAAATTTTATATTTTAATCTTTCAAGGATGTATTTGTCAACAAATTACACGGTGAGCGATAAAACTATTTACCCTTCTATATATATATATATATACACATGTGTAATGAATGTTTAAACGATAAATAGAAGAACAACGTGAATCGGGCTTCATTTTATATGTTGGTCACTGCAAAGATTTTGGCGTGATTTTCTGTTGTTTGGGATGCGCGCTGGTGTTGTATCATTGGTATGTGATTCATTTTTTATTTTTTCTTCCTATTAGCTGTGATACATTTGTGACTTTTGGGGTCTTTATGCTCATTGGCTGATGCACCTTATCTCTGGTGTGGAACCAATTTCTCATCAGATTTTTTTATATTTGTCAATATATATATATATATATATATATATATATATATATATAAATTTATCCCTATAAAAAATTGTATATGTATTACTTTCATTACATTTTTTTAACTCAATATTTAAATAAATATAAGACATTTAATGTAAAATTGACATTTTCGAATTTAAATCATTTAGTTTCATCCTCATTATTATAAAATTAATACAAAATACATCTAAAAAATATTTCAATAATTTTTTAGATAAAAATTATCTAAATATATTTTTTAATAAAAGAAAATATAAATTAAATTATTTTAATATATTAGATTGTTATATTTTTTTAAAAAATATTAGTATAATATATTAAATTAGATAAATATAATAAAAATAAGAGATAAAAAAAATTAGTTAAACAAATATCAAACGTTTAAAATGGAGGTAGATATAGTAAGATACAATTCTTGACTTCTTGTGCTTGTTGTTATGGCTTGATTTTGACATATCTTGGGCCGGTTAGTTTAATTAATGAAATACTTTTTTTTTAAAGAAAAAACTTAAATCATACAAATTAATGAAATTATAATATTGCTTCCTCGTGATTCATGCGGCACGAGTGATGGAGCCCATCTTTAAAGAAGCAAAGGATTAAAATGTTTATCTTATTTAAATGTTATGATTTTTAAAATATTTTAATTAATTAATTAATTTATTTAAGATTCTATTTTAACTTTTTTTTTCTTTATATCAAGTCTCAATAAAAGATACTTTAAGAAAATAAAATTAAATGATATTAAGTAATTTTTTAAGTAGCAAAAAATAATTATTTTTATTTATGTTTGAGTTTGATGGAGTATAAGAAAAAAAATTCATGTTAATTAAGAAAATTTGTTAAAATCATTCAATTATATTAATATCATTTAAAAGCTAATCATTTTCTAAATTATCATTATCTATAAATTGATAAAAAGAAGAAGAAGAAGAAAGTCACAAGAAATAAAATTTCAATTAAAGGAAAGATAGTTGAGAATGAGCATAGATTCAAGAGTAATTCTTTTGGACTCTTCATCATCACCATTCATTTTATAAAATTTAATGATTGTAATTTTTTTACTAAATATAATATATTTATCAATATTCACTACAAAAATCTACATTTTTTTTACTGTCAAAATTATAATTTATGGTGGTTAAAAACAAATTTTAACCGCCACAAAATTATAATATATTTCTCCATAGGTATTAGTAAATTGAAAACTTTTTGATGATTTATTGTGATCGACACAAATAAACCCCTAGAATGAGATCTTATTTGTTTATACTGATTTATAATATTGATTAATGCTTATTAATTATATAATCGTCATGGTTCATTTCAATGAAATCTAATGATTCTTGTTAATAGCATAAAATTGATAAAAATAAATATTTATAATATTTATTAATGCTTATAATTGTATATGTTAATATTACAATTTTCAAATAAATATAAAGTAAATAAAAATATCACTAAAATAAATATTAATGATACTAATAAGTAATAGATGAGAGATCAAATTATATCAGTGTAATAACTATTAGATTATTCTATAACTTTCAATTAGATAATGTTTTATTAAAATGAATTCAAAGTTTCTTTCACATCATTTTATTACTTTGTTGTTGTTCAATCTTGATAAAATTTAACACGGTTGAATTAATAAACATCTCATTTTATATCATATTATAAAAATAGTGTAATAATTGTCAAAATTACATCACCTCTCTGCTCTAGAAAATAATAGTAAACGAATACTATAATTCTAAGAAAAATGAAAACAAAAAATTAAGATCACAAATAATATAATAATCTAAAATTTATAATAGAAAAATCATGTTATAAAAATAAATAAGAAATCACATAATAATAAATTAATATCATAATAGTAATAAAATAACATTATAAAAATGAAAATTTAAAATGTTACTTGAATATGTGAAGTTTTATAAGTTAACGAGCAAAATATAAAAATAAATTATTTAAATAAGAAAACATCAATTTTATTGTATAACGTGTGAAAAATAAAATTTCAAAAACTAAATTCAAATTAATATTTCTTCAAATTTAGATAATCTTAAAATTAAAACTATTTTGAATAAATAATAAAAATTAATTCTTAATAGTTAATAGTATTAAAATTGTAGTAAATATTTATTTTATATCTCTATATAAGTAGATAAAAGTATAATCGTGAATGAAAAAATACTTCTGATAAAGTATTAAAATAAAAAATAGTAAACTAATACTATAAACTTAAAAAATACATAACTATAATAATACTATTATAGTCTAAAATCTAAAAATAAACATAATAAAATACCACACATAATAATCAATTATTATTATTATTATTATGAATAATAATAATTATTATTATGAATAATAATAATAATTATTATTATCATAAAAATAAGAAAATAGTTTTATAAAAAAATATTACTTAAAGATGTAAGGTTTTCTACATTGATAAGAAAATCATAAAATGTATTATTTAAATTAAAGTACATTACCTTTATTTATATTGTGTGAAGATTAAAATTTTAGAAATTAAATTCAAATAATTTTAAAATTCATATTATTTAGAATAGGAAAATAATTATCTCTAAAAATATTAAAATAATATTATAAGATAAAAAATAAAAATGACAGAAATATAAATATTTATACCGATGGGTAGTTTATAATTAAACCTCAAATCAAAATCCCGAAAGATCATCCTTGAACAAGCCTCTATGATAAGTGATATCACGTTGTAGGGCTATACCTCCCTATATACGAAGACCTAACTAAACTAAGCCATTAATTAATTTTATGGCCTCATTTCATGGAAGGCAAGGCAAAGGTTATGGCTTGTCGTTAATTCATGGACTTTTGGAATTAGACAAGATCAAATTGAACCAACTAATAGCCTGAGCTGTAAATTCATGCAACGTCAACATTGCATTTGAGGTCCCTGTAAATGTAATTGATGCTGGTATCCAGCTGCATTCCCCAGACATGTCACCATTGTACGGAGCTACATTAGGATAAGGGAAAGCCATCAGCCCAAACGTTTTGAAAATTATAAATATTTATATATAATAAGAAAAATGTTAACAAGTGATGTTAAGTATTAGTTAAACAATTAATTTTTTTTTATCAAAATACGTAAAATTATATCGTTAATGATTTTTTTATGTTTTTCTATGAGGCTATGATATTCATAATAAATAATTTTTTTTTAGTTTTTTAAGTAATACCTTAAGATACTAATTAACAAGACTTGTATAATAAAAGTTTTGGATTATATTTTTAATATTTTCAATTGTTTTTAATGAAAATCAGAATCCTATTTATTGCTTCTCTTTTTTATTAATCTATCAACGTCCAATCATTTCAAATATCTTTTACAATGAACAAAAATAGAGAAAGAAATTCAATTCGATTCAGATCATTAATATTTAGTTTAGCTCAAAATTTGACTTGAGTTCAACATGAACCTTTTTTCAAGCTCAAAATCGACTCGGTTTAAGTTCGTAAATAATTTGATTTAGCTCGTTAGCTTGAATCACATGAATCAAGGATCAAATTTTTTAAATTCCATATATTTCAAAATTTCAATTTATTAATAAATTTTAGATAAAATGTTTATTTATTTGTTTAAGAAGACAAAATTAAACTTATTCTATTAGCTTGATAGAACTACAAGGTATGACAATAAAAAAACATAATTACAATCAATATTTGCATAACTACCACACCCTACATACATAAAATAGTAGAAATTAAATCCAATCAATAATATAAATTATATCTATATACACACATATATATTCAGCCAATTCATAAACCAAATCAAAATAAACGAGTCAAATTATGCTCAAGTTCGAGTTCAACGAGCTTATTATTGTAGGAAAAAGGTGTTCAAAAAACAAACATTGTGAAATAAAATGATCTATTTTGTATTTAAAAAGTATACCTGTTGATGAGCTCTTAAAGCATAAAAATTCTTGAAGACTTTGCGTGTATCTACACCGAGACTGACCTCT
Organism: Glycine soja; assembly: GCF_004193775.1. NCBI lineage: Eukaryota > Viridiplantae > Streptophyta > Magnoliopsida > Fabales > Fabaceae > Glycine > Glycine soja. The sequence goes on along the minus strand of NC_041015.1, from coordinate 7,571,628 downwards.
ATTTGTCAATAACTTTAACGAGCGGAAAAATAAAAATAGAGAAGTGATATTGAGATATTTTTAACGTGCAACTTAAGACTCTGTTTATAATACGCTAAGGATACCAAATTTCTGGTCAAATCAAAATCATTATTCATAATATTTTTTTTAAGCTATATTATTTTCTATTACCTTAGCCATTTAGCAATTAAAATTGAAATAATAATTGACCAAGTCAAACTTGTATCTAGCCGCATTTTTAACCCAAATTCCAAATACAAAATCATACATGTTTGTTTCTCTTCTTTTACCAAATCTTTCATATTATTTATATTTTCAGTGCCAGCAAAAATATAATAATATTTCACCTTTTTGAAATCAATTAATCATGTGATCATATTAAATTCTCTAATTTAATTAATAATCAAATATTAAAACAATTTCTTTAATAGAGATTAAAACACTCGTTTGTGTGTGACCCCGTAGGTTCAATACTAAGCCGATAATATATTAATACAATTAATATACTAATTAAGGTAGGCGTCTAACAACACTCCTTAATGTCCGAATAACATGAAGTAGCATTTTATTTTCAAGAACCATTAGAAGAGTAGTATAATAATTTCTTCCATCTTTGCCGCTCTGGGTTAACTCTAGAGTATGATATTACTGTCAAACCCTTTTGAGTTAGCTCATAATGACTTAAGAAACTCATTTCTTTTTTCACTTAATCAGGATATAATTTTATTCATAGAGCTCAAACTCATTACCAAGAGTTATGGATTCCTTCTTGATTAATGGTATTTAATTATTATGACAATCTCATGTCAAAGAAAGTTATTATACCTCTTCTTGAGAATTTTTTATTGATAATTTATGGTAAATTTTAACCATTAGAAAATTTCAATTGAGTCAGTTCAATAATCACATCAACATGTGACTCATCTATATATGTAAATTAACAAATGAGATCTATTAATATTTATCCAATAAATACTATCACATATATATTAATCTATCCGAATTATTGATATCTTATTTACAATAATCCTATGATCAAGAACAATTTAGATTAAAATTAGAACAAACTTGTTTTTCATTATCATAATCTCTACTATAATAATAAGTATTTAATTTTATTCAAGGACATTATTAAATGAACCATTTAATCAAATAGTGAAATATGATGATGAAAATAAAATAATACTTTATTATTAAAATTAGAATTAATTACATGATAACTTGAATCGTAATCTCTGACTATTTTGGATTCATTACTACCCCAAAATATAGTTGGGGGCCAATCACAAGAAAGGGTTAAGGAAAAATGATAAGAAAAAGAAAGAAAAATAATTATTTTCAAACGTGTATGAGAAAATTCTTTTATTATTAAAAATAACTAAGATTTATGGCATTTGTTAACATAATTTATAAAAATTAAAAGAAAAAATGTTAATTTTTTGCATGATAAAAATAGACACTGGATTGAAACGCTACAATGAATTATTTTCAATACAACAATATAAAAAGATAAAATTCTTAAAAATTATAGAAATGAGAGGTGAAAAAAGTTACCAAGAGACATATAACTCTTTATTAAGACATGTTTTGATTGAAATATTATAAAATATTAGTTCTAATTTTTACTTAATATTATAAGATTATATATATATATATATATATATATATATATATATATATATATATATATATATATATATATATATATATATATATATATATATATATATATATACACACGTATATATTATGAAACTATTTTATTGAGCATTGGATCTAATACAGTGACAATATATTACTTTAATCAATTTTGGGCCATACACATACGTGTGATTAAACATGACAAAGAAATATTTGAAATTGAAATAAATCACATGCAATAAAATTTTTATTTTGTAATAGTTGAGTAAAAATAAAAAACAAATATAAAAGAAATAATACCACCTAGCCCACAAGCTCCTTAATTTTTATGACATCACTGCTTCCACTACTGTGTGCAATTAAAAAACAAAAAAGAGAAGCCAAACTATAGAATCAAATTTGCAATTAAAAAACAAAAAAGAGAAGCCAAACTATAGAATCAAATTTGCACTTCTCAGCTTCCATGCCTACTCTTAAGTTACCACTTGAACAAAACCCGTGGTGAAAACCTTAAAAGGTTGATTGGACACAAACAGGAACTAATTTACTAATTGCGAATACCAAGTTCATAATATGACTAAATTTAACAGCTAGTTTCCCTTAAGTTCATAATATTGAAATTCAACATCTAATAGATCCATATAAATTAAGTTCAAAATAAAGAAATCACTTATGAATATAGAGTCTATTATGAATATAGAGTCTAAAATGACAAGCAAAAGCATCAAGAAGATTTATTAGACAATTAATCATGTTTTACTAAGAAAATTATGAATATATTATGTTTTTTCCTTTTCAATAAAGATATCTTTATCTTTATATATTTATGACATTAATTAGGAACATATCAACTACTCGTATTATGAATATATATTGTTTCCTTCTATTTAAATTTCAGGAAATTTTATTATTTTCTTATATATAGAGAAATAATATATACTCAAAGAAAAAAAAATATTATTGAATTAAAAATCAAGGTTTTCTCATTTTTTTAATCAACGAGTAATTGAATTTTATCTCAACCGCTCGATATTCTTTCGAATCAACGTATGTTCCATCAACGAGTCCATCATTGACCTCTCATGACAAATGGTACCATGTTTTACAATGTTACGTCTCTGCAATTTGTATTTTTTTTTTAGTACTGCAATTCATATATGATTATGAATTAACTTAATAAATTATATTTAAAGAATAATATAATTTATTAAAAATAAGTTTAATGAGTAGTATATAATGTCTTTTTTATTTTTCATTCTTATTATTTTTTTAATATTGAAAAAGTAATAAGAATAAAAAGTGTTAAACTTTTTATCATCTTGGTGACTGATGGACACCGAGTTATTTTTACAATTGTAATTTTTTTTACATTATTATACAATCAAAATTTATTATTCATATAATTTTAAAAATATTTATTATAAAGTCAACAAATGTGTTTATTGATTTTAATCATATACAATATATTTTATTTATTAGACATAAACAAATTTATTATAAAAATCAACAAAGAGTACTTATTGATTTTAATTACATATAACATTTATTTATTAAACATTATTCCTTTATTTTACGAAAATTAATTGTGTTCATCGTACTTGTGATTTAAAAAATCTTAAACTTTTTTTTCTTACAAAGTAAATTTGAGGTCTAATTCGAATAATAAGAAGAGATATAAGATTGGTTATATGATCAAAAGAGAAAATACAGGAAAAAATATTGGGGGTTTGAATTAATTTCCTCATCAACAATAAGCTTTATTAACACAAATTGTAGCTAGGTTGATGAAAGTGAGCAATCATATACAAAATTCCTTTTTTAAGAATATTCTTAAAATGTATATGTACTACTAGAAAATGCGTTTTTCTACATCGATTGAAATGGGCATTCAAAGATAGTGCTTAACTATTTTTTATTGTAATGTAGTTGAAAGTTAAAAGTTTTAACAACTGTAAAAAAAATTGTCCATTGTTGAATTACATTAATTTCTATATCGGTGCCACCAAACCACCAATGTAGAAGGGTGGCTTTCAAAAATGGGGGTGACGTCAACAACGACCTCGTACTTTTGTGTTTTTAAAGTCGTTGGTGACGTCAGACCCGACGTAGTAACCTACGCTTTCTAAATCATTTCTTGCCTTAGAATTACATTGATTTCTACATCGGTGCCACCAAACCACCAATGTATAAGGGTGACTTTCGAAAATGGGGGTGACATCAACAATGACTTCCTACTCGTGCTTTCTAAAGTCGTTGGTAACATCAGGCCCGACATAGTAACCTATATTTTCTACATCGTTCCTTACGTCAACACTGATGTAAAAAACTGATTAACCTGCATAGTAATTAATAAATATCAGGTTAATTAATAATAATTTTTTATATATAATTACAAAATTATCTATATTAATAATAATGAATAAATAAAATAATATAATATTAAATAAACTAAAAACTGAGGATGAGTAATAAAAATTATCTATATTACTAATAATCAATAAATATAATAAAATAATATTAAATTAACTAAAACCTAACAATGGGTAATAAAAATTATCTATATTACTAATGATGAAAAAATATAATTATATAATATTAAATTAAGTAAAAGCTAACAATGAGTAATAAAAATAATAAAAATTATGTATATTACTACTAATAATAAAAATATAATTATATAATATTAAATTCAGTAAAACCTAATTAAGAATGAGTAAGACAAAATTATTAGTGTGAAGTATCAAAATGTTGCTGCTGCAGACATACAGAGGCAGACAAACAGCAGTCCCCTTCCATCCATTCTTATACCAACTATCCAAACATACCCTAGAGAGAAGCATTTTGAAATTTGATTAGCACATTACCTTTGACATATCAAGACTGCATCCTCCAGACAAAAGTTTTAAAGCAATAGCAGATTCAACCTGCATAAATTTAAAACACTCATCAAAATGTGAATACAGCACCAAGGGAGCATGAATAGTTTCCTCGACATTTTCCCTCATAAAAGCAACAAACATAACTGGTACCAACCACAAGCAAACACGTCATGTTCATTATCTTTCAATCATGCAGAGATAAAGACACACCAAGAGTATTGACAAGAATAAGAAAAGCTGTGTCAATACAAGGCATATGCAGATACAAACTGCAAAAGCATCAACGTCCCAATTATGCAAATCTTAGGTGCATCCCTTGTATGTTTGATGACTCATGTAAATATAAAAAAATACGGCTTTACTATCTTTTTAGTCTCTAATTTTTTTTTGAAATTTTGGTTTTAGTCCCTTTGACTTTTTAATTCTAGTTAAGGGACTAAAAGTAAGAACAAAAAAGTTAAAGGATTATAAAAAGATAAAATAAGTTCAGGGATTAAATTTTTTTTAAAAGTTTAAGGACTGAAATGATAATAATCCAAAAAATACATTAGGAAAAAAAAACTGGTTAGAACAATTTAATAAACATAATTATATCCAAGTATTTATTTTATTAAAAAAGAATTGTATTGAGATAGAGAGGAGAAATAATGCAACAATTTACACACAATCACCATCAACCTAGAAGCAAAAGGAACATAATAATGAAGTAAAAAAAAGAAAGATAATGGTGAAATTAAAAGAAAAGGAACACATCAAAATTACCATTTCAGTTTGAAGTTCTAGCTGTGGTAAAACAAGTATTAAAGCAGGTAGCAGACTTCTAAGAAAAAAAGTTCTAGTCATGCATACAGAAATTAAGGACTAGCAAAAAGGGAAGGAGAGGCTTACACTATCATAATGATTACGAATAGAAAATGGGAATGAAGTTATTGTGGTACATAACAAATGAACTGCAGCATCCTGCATACACCACAATTTAAAAATTTAAAAATGTGTAAGCAAATAAAGCAGATAATTTCTGTCCAAAGAAATGGCATATGATAATTGACAAATAAAAGTGTCTAGTGTCAAGAGCACGCAAAGAATATCTTATATTTTTGTCTGCAACTCTGCATTCAGCAAAAACTTTTCACCTTTTTCATTTGCTAAGTTTAACACAAGACATTTTCATCTCTTTAGTGTATACCTATGCATGAGTATGTGAGAGAGGTTTTGAGGAAACTGTTGCATGCTTACAATAGTTTAGTTATTCTTTCTGATTACATTATATGCATCATGTGATGAACTAAATGATTCTGTCCATCAACATATACTGTATATTTATAATGCTTCACATATAATGATATGAAATGCAATTCTATGATATGCCCAAACAAACTTCAACCGAAGAATTTCTCCCTCGATTATTATTAAGCACTTACCCATATTGCCTCTAAGTTCTCATCATTCAACATCTTCAAAGTAGGCTGAACAACTTTCACAACACAGGATGATGAATCTTTCTTGATCTTGGGATATCCACCTAACCTATTTTGTAACAGAGAGTTAGTACAAGTAGCTGCAAGCTATTTTAGTGAAGACAGATTCACCAGCAACGGGACTCAGAGGATGGCTCCAAGATGGTACTAATTTGATTCAAAATGATAATCGCAATAAGTGAAAAAATATTCCACACAACAAATTAAATATTGGAAATATTTAACATTAAGACTAAATGCATGTCTATATTACTTGCTTTAAGGATAGACCACCCAAATGTAATTCATCTCTAGATGCATCATATTCTGACTTTTATGGATGGCCTTGAAGTTATGTCTTTCCTTTTAGAAATGCATCATATCCTTGCTTTCAATAGCAAACAGATTCTGGTCTTTTACTCCATCTCATGCTAAGTGGTTTATATTATATGAGTGGTACGACAATAAGGAATATCATGAGGCATGTTAAAAAGCCCTTGTGTGTGTGGACTACTTATACTACTGTAGCATTTCAGATGTTCCTTAATCATGGTAAAATCCTATACCAGCTAACCTTTGCTTTCGAGACCTATTAGCATTGGCTCTTATTATTCCTACTAGTATTTTAACATGTTATCATAACACATTTTATGCCCACATTCTTGCAAACACATATATCCATTCCACTAACAGAGTAGGACAGGCTAAGCAGAGGAGCACTCAAATTAGGGGTCCCAGAATTTTGTCATTTTGAAGTCCTAAGCACATACAAATTTTTATGCATGCACAAACTCAAAGGTAAACGAATCAAAGGTACAGAAGCAACCTTTTGCTTTATTTTCCTGTAAGTGGTTACTAACAAACCTCAATTGAATTTGGAAAACTCTGAACACAGATTAATTACAAGTAATGGACACACTAGTTGGTGGTAAAATTAAAAAATAAATATGATACGGGATATTCTTGTAAGTAAGTCAAGAGAGGGATGGGTAGTTAGAATAACAAACCTTCCCAAGGGGGAAACGGTTAGACATAAATAGAGGTGGATTCCTCTGATCCAGTAGATTAGAATTTGTAAACACTTTTGTATCTCAATTTTCTTTCTAATAAGATTTAGAGGCCGTTTTTTCATTGGCGTCTCTACTCTTCTCTGTAATTCTTCGAGCCTCATCATAGAATTACCTTAACAATTGAGGCAAAAGGGATCGATAGTGGAGTACCATGAAGCTTTTGATGCTATTGTAGCTCGTTTGGATCTGAGTGAGGAGCATAGGATGAGTTGCTTTTTGGGGGGGCTTAAACAAGAGGTACAGATGCTTGTTCGAATGTTTCAACCAAATTCTGTCCGACGGAACTTCACATTAGCAAAAATGCATGAGGCAACAACTGTGCATGGTTCTATTACAAAATATTGGAATAAGCAGTCTAAACCTGAGGCTTCTTCTAAACCACCATTGTTACCTACACCTCCTAAAACTATTTCCAAGACACAAGATATCCCCAAAACAAAACAGCAAGCCTTTAAAACTTTAACCCCTACGTATATTAGTGATAGAAGAGCAAAAGGGTTATGTTATTTCTGTGATGAACCCTTTACGCTTGAGCATGGTTTGAGTCATAAAACACTGCAGTTGCATGTGATGGAAGTGGATGAGTTATAGGAGGGTGCGGAGGAAGAAGTGTTGCTTGAAAACTCAATGAGGTCTAGCTCTATAGATCCTCAAATTTTTGCCCATGCCCTCACGTGAATTGCCAATTTCCACACCATGCGTGTGACATGCTACTACCAAAAGAAGCCTCTCCATGTGTTGATTGACAGTGGGAGTACCCACAATTTTTTGGACATTGAGGTGGCCAAGAGATTGGGTTGCAAAAGTAATGCTTTTGATTCCTTGAGTGTGGTGGTTGTTGATGGTACACAGTTAAACGTGTCTGCTGTCGTTAGAGGATTTCAGTGGACAATTCAACAAACCAAATTCACTTCTGATATGTTACTCATTCCATTAGGATGTTGTGATTTGGTCTTGGGAGTGGAGTGGATGGTTTCCTTGGGTGATATTGTATGGAATTTTAATAAGTTGCAGATAGAGTTCTATGTTAAGGGAAGGAGACATGTGTTAAGAGGGGCCTCTATTGGATTAAAAACAGTTAAGAAAGGCTATGTCAACTGGTGTTCATTTGTCAATTTTGCAAGTATGTGATGGACAAATGGGTCTTTTGAACTCACTTACAACTCAAGCTATTGATAAAGAAGTCCCTCATACTCTTGCCAAGTTATTGGATAAGTTCTTTGATTTATTTCAAGAACCTAGTGGGTTACCTCCTCGTAGACCTGGTCATGACCATCGAATTCCACTAGTTCAAGGTGTTGGTCCTATAAGTAAGAGACCATACAAGTATGCTAAACAACATAAAGATGTGATTGATAAACTAGTGCAGGAATCTTTGTCGACTGGTATAATTCAAAATAGTAGTAGTCCTTTTGCAAGCCCAGTAGTCTTGGTGGGTAATAAAGACAGATCATGGAGGTTGTGTGTGGATTATAGGGATCTTAACAAGCATACAGTTAAGAACAAGTTTCCAATTCCTTTAGTAGATGATCTATTGGATGAATTGGCAGGTTCTAGCATTTTCTCAAAAATCGATTTGAAGTCAGCATATAATCAAGTGAGAATGGATCCTGCTGATGTGTATAAGACTGCTTTTAAGACTCATGCTAGGCATTTTGAATACTTAGTGATGCCCTTTGGTCTCACTAATGCACATGCAACATTTCAAGGGCTTATGAACTCAGTTTTTAAGGAGTTTTTGAGGAAGTTTCTGCTAGTGTTCTTTGATGACATTTTGGTTTATAGTTGTTCATTGGAAGACCATTTGCTGTATTTACACAAAGTTTTGGCAACTATGAGGGCGAATTCCTTGTTTGCTAAGAGGAGTAAGTGTTATTTTGGGGTTTCTAAAGTAGAGTACCTTGGCCACTTCATTTCTAAGGAAGGGGTATCAACTGATCCAGCTAAAGTGCTTGTAGTAGAACAGTGGCCACTACCTAAAACCTTGAAACAACTTAGAAGCTTCCTGGGGTTAGCTGGATATTACAAAAGGTTTGTTAAGGGATATGGTGGCATTGCTAAACCCTTAACTAACATGCTTAAAAAAGATAACTTTATCTGGTTCGATGCAGCAAAATTGGCTTTTCAGCAATTAAAGAAGAAGCTTACTGAGACCCAGTTTTGGCTTTACCCGACTGTTCAAAAATCTTTGTGGTAGAGGTGGATGCTTCAGGTTTGGGAATTGGAGCAGTCTTGATGCAAGATCACCACCCTATAGCTAACATAAGTAGACATTTGAATCACCAACAACAGTCTTACTATACTTATGAAAAGGAGTTACTGGCTGTGGTTATGGTTGTCCAAAAATGGAGACATTATTTACTGAATACTCATTTTATCGTCAGAACTGATCCTTGAAGCTTGAAATTCATTTTGGATCAAAAGTGGACTATGGCATTTCAACAAATATGGTTGGTGAAATTAATGGAGTTTGATTTTTCAATTGAGTATAAGCAAGGACATTATAATGTAGCTGCTGATGCCTTGTCGCGAGTGGAACTAGTTTCTTGTCAAGCTCTCGCGGTTCATCAGGTGGTTTCTGAATTGGTGATAAAGATTAAAGCCTCTTGGGATTCAGATCCTGCAGTTCATAGGTTGATTTCAGAATTATAAGCAAACTCTGGTTCTCACAAACATTATTCTTGGAAGGATAGGGAGTTAATGAGGAAAGGAAGACTAGTTGAGGGTAAAGATGATGCTTTAAGACAGGATATTATTCTGCATTTTCATGCTTCTGCCACTACTGGTCACTCAGCGCGAAATGCAACCTTACAAAGGCTCAAATATGTGGTCTATTGGAAAGGGATGAGTAAAGATGTTAGAGCTTTTGTTCAAAAATGCAGTGTATGTCAAAAATGTAAATATGAGACCAAGGCTTCTCCTGGATTGCTGCAACCATTGCCTATTCCGGATTTGATTTGGCAACACATTACCATGGATTTTATAGAAGGCTTGTCTAGTTCCTTTGGTAAGCAGGTGATTTTTGTAGTAGTTGATAGATTGAGCAAAGGAGCCCACTTTATGGCTCTTTCTCATCCTTATTCTATTGCTGATGTTGCTTAATCCTTCCTTGATCATGTATTCAAGTTGCATGGATTTCCAGATTCTATCACCAGTGACAGAGATTCAATATTTCTCAGTCAGTTTTGGCAGGACCTTATGGCTTTTGAGGGTGTTCAGGTCCAGCTCTCCACAGCTTATCACCCTCAGATGGATAACCAAACAAAGATTATTAGCAGGTGTTTCGAAACATATTTGAGGTGTATGTGTGCAGATTCACCCTCTCAATGGTCTAAGTGGTTACCCCTGGCTGAATGGTGGTATAACACCTCCTTTCACACTCTATTCGAGCTACTCCTTATGAAGTGGTGTATGGACAATCGCCTCCTGTGAATCTTCCTTACTTAGCAGGATCTTCTAAGATTGAGTTGGTGGATAGAAGCCTTTTGAGGAGGGAGGAGATGCTGAAAATCATTAAATTTCACATGAAGAGGGCCCAGGATAGAATGAAACAGCTGACAGATAAACATAGATATGAGAGGCAGTTCAGTGTCGGCGATATGGTCTATGTTAAATTGCACCCTTATCGGCAAATTTCCGTAGCTGCCAGAAGCAATGTGAAGTTGTCCCCCAAGTTTTATGGCCCATTTCAGGTATTGGAACAGGTTGGGGTAGTGGCCTACAAGATCAAGCTTCCTTCGGGTTCAAGCATACATGATGTATTCCATGTCTCTTAGTTGAAGAAGCATGTAGGTGAAGCAGTAACTTCTTCGAGTCTTCACAGTTCAGTAGAAGAAGATCCTCTAATCAAAGAACCTGAAGCTATTTTGGATCGCATGCCAATAAAGAGAAGGGGTCGAGTTGTTACTAAGGTCCTAGTAAAGTGGAAGCATAGCTTGCCAGAGGATGCAACTTGGGAATTTTTCTTTGATTTGAAGCAAAGGTATCCTCACTTCCAGCCTTGAGGACAAGACTGAAGCTAAAGGTGGGGAATTGATACGTGATATTCTTGTAAGTAAGTCAAGAGATGGATGGGTAGTTAGAATAACAGAATAACAGACCTTTCTAAGGGAGAAGCGGTTAGACATAAATAGAGGTTGATTCCTCTGATTCAGTAGATTAGAATTTGTAAACACTTTTGTATCTCAATTTCCTTTCTAATAAGAATTGGAGGTCATTTTTTCATTAGCTTCCCTACTCTTCTCTATAATTCTTTGAGCCTCATCCTAGAATTACCTTAACAAAATACCTAATACTTATGACAAACCACGGTAAAACTTCAACAAACAAAGTAGAAAATGAAACACACACCAAAGTGAAAGAGAGACAAAAAAATAAAGCTTACAAGAACACAAGGGTTCAGTTTGGGCAAATACGGGAACGGGTGAGCTAAGTGACGAGAGGCTACGGTTGGGCCGGCGCGGAAGGGGTGAGCTGCATCACGATGACCACCGTAACTCGGGGTGAGGTGTGTGAAGATGACCTGATTGACGAAGGGTTGAGCTGAGTGATGAAGGGTTGAAGACTTCACGTAGGGCAACTGAGTCTACTGAGGTCACGAGAGTCTTGTTCGAGTCACGTGACTATAATGTCACGCCAACGACGACGGTGTCCAACAAAGCAACATTGTCGAAGTAATTATACAACAATTCAAAGACGGGTTTGTATATCACCGTCTTCATTTTCTAAGTTCATAATTACGAATTTGCTCGCTTATTATACCACATCGTTTTAGAAGAATTGATGTGTTTAGTGTGTGATAAAAACATGTTTTTTTAATAGTGATGATCAGTAAATCATACTTTGGATGCATAATAAAATTATTTTTATCGTTATGTCAATATAAAGTAACATAGTAACATAGTTCAAATTATTTCAAATTCTTACTTTTTATTATTGACCTTAACATGATAGTATCTTTTATAAGTAATCACTCATTTTTCATGGTATGGATTGTACTAAACTTGGCTTCACGTGTGTAAAGATATTTGTTAATTTCAATCAAAATTTGGTCAAAGTTAACAGTCCTATCTCGAATGCATCATTAATAATATTTATTGGATTGAATAAAAATGTGGTGCTATAAAATAATCTATTTTGGTTTCTTTCCTTTAAAGATTTAAAGAGTCCCAGTTAAATTTAAAACAATTTGTTTTAGTGCATACAATACGTGACAACATAAATTGAGGATGTAATAGCGACATTCATAATTTATAGACTAGTTTTGTCGCTAAGAAATCCAATAAGACAATTACATACAATTATTTTTTCGTAAATTAATTGTGTCATTTTTAAATCTTTTATGTTCAGATCAGTAGATAATGCCAAATGTTTAATGAGAATTAAAAATATAATTTATGACAAAAATTACAATTAAGTGATTAGCTGCTAGATTTATTGTTAATATAACAAGTCAATGAATTAATAAGTCTTATGTTATTATTTAATATTATTATTTGACATCAAAGATCAAAACTATAATTTTTAAATTTTACTAAATTAAAACAAACAAAAAAATCTTTAAAAGACTAGTCTATTTTACAAAGACTAAATTGTTATTTAAGTCATATTTATTTATATTTTATTTAAATTTGACAATATCACAATAATGGAGATATTGTCACGTTAACTCTAGGGCCTCATTCCCACCATTTCACAGCTCAACTCTAGTTCATCACTTCCTGCTTTATTTAAATTTGACAATATCACAATAATGGAGATATTGTCACGTTAACTCTAGGGCCTCATTCCCACCATTTCACAGCTCAACTCTAGTTCATCACTTCCTGCTTTTTGATACAGTTCCCAGTAGGATTGCTGTAATTGTAGAGGCTCATGGATGAGAGTCATAAGGCAGGAATTTGTTGGTGTGTGTGTGTGTGTGTGTGTGTGTGTGTGTGTGCTCATGGATGAGAGTCATAAGGCAGGAATTTGTTGGTGTGTGTGTGTGTGTGTGTGTGTGTGTGTGTGTGTGTGTGTGTGTGTGTGTGTGTGTGTGTGTGTGTGTGTGTGTGTGTGTGTGTGTGTGTGTGTGTGTGTGTGTGTGTGTGTGTGTGTGTGTGTGTGTGTGTGTGTGTGTGTGTGTGAATTGAATTTGTTTTACATAGTGTGCGTGGAAACTAATAATATACCTTTGACTATTGCCATATATAGGAGAAAAAAATATTCTAAGCAAAAGTTAAATATAAAATTATTCACAATAGAACCACACTGAGTATTGGCAACGGAACAAAGTTTTTCAAAACAAGTGGTCAATTAGGTTTAGTCTAAAGTATAAACAATCAATTGGTATCTTAAAAGGCGTGGACAAGTTTGTATTTATGCCAAACAACAGTTGCGGATCATCTCATTTGACAAGTAAGGAGATTCCTCTATTCAATAAACTAAAAGAAAAAAAGGAGATTCTGAAAAATTCACAGGGAAGGAAAGATGTCTTTGAATCATGCTATTTTTCTTGTATTATGAAAATATTGGAGTAAAAGGTAAGGGAAAAAAAAAACACTTGAATTTAATTTTTTATAAGACTTTATTTATCTTTTCATCAAATTTCAGATTAAGTATTAATAAGGATATTTTGTTCTACTAGACTGAATAGTTAAGGAAAGGAAAAAAAAAGGTATGAGAAAGCACTTAATCCCTTTATACTATGCCACAACACAAGCATTCTAAAAATATTTTAATTTTAATATGGTGCAAGTTTACAGTTACTTCTGGCTTTCATTACAAGGTCTACAAGTCAAAGTGAGGATTATTCAATGATAAAACTGTTGCTAGGAAAAAACAAGAATAACAGCTTATTTCATAATTCAAATTCGCACTTGAATAATTTTAAAATCAATTTATATTGAATATTATTTACCCTTCAACTTATTTTTATAACTGAATTCATGCCACCTTTAAATCGATATAAATAAAATTTAATAAAAAATCATTTTTTCCTTAAACTAGGATACGATTCCAAGAGTTACAAAAATTTCAATAAATATATAATTTATTCATAGAATTAATATGTTGAAGGAAAAATAGGAACTTACTTTGGGAGAAACTAAGACAAAAAAAGCAATACTTAAAAGTTGAAGAATCTCATGTGACTTGAGAGGGAGGGTATTTATGTGAGGTTGGGCCCCCCATTCCCCCATCCATTCTTTCTTTCTTGTTGTGCATTAAAAGAAGTTAAAGGGTCAACTCTCTCTCTCTCTGCCTCTCTGTCCCCAACTGAAAAATCAATTTCACAAAAAATCCAACGACTAATCACAACCTTTTGACCTTTCCACCACATTTGTCTTTTGTTCAACCCGTTAAATGGGACCCACCTTAATATAAGTAGCAAATTTCATTCGCAGTTGGGTTTGACCCTTCACATCCCTTGACCCCAACCCCTTTGACTCAAATACCCCCCCCCCCCCCCCCCCCTCAATCACCCATTTCACACCCAAAGAATAAAAAAGATCTTTTTTTTATTCAACCCCATGATTGTTATATAACTAGAAAGGCTCATTCCGAAAGAAAAATTCACTAACTTGGTTTCTCTCTTCTTTTTTGTTAATGTTACTATGGCTGTGAGCGATGGCTATGCGATTGCGGTGAAGGAAGCAGCTTCGGCCGGCATTCACAGCGTAGAGAAACTCGTGAACATGATTTTGAATCAACACAGAGAGGGTGGTTCTGAATTGGAAGCAGTTGCTGACGTGGCGGTGAACCGCTTCAGCGAGGTTATTTCGCTGCTCGAGAAACCAACAACAACCAGAACCACCGGTCACGCTCGTTTCCGAAGGGCCCCTACAACGGCGCCACCTGTCCCTGTTGTTCAGTTGCAGCAAATGGTGCATGATTCAAAACACAAACTACAGCAACAACAGAACGAGACAGAACAAAAACAACAAACCTCTGCTTTTAAGGTTTATTGTCCCCCTCCTCCTCCTCCTCTGCCTCAGAATCAAAATCACCAAGAACAACCTTTTATTCTTCCTCTGCATAATAATGAAGCAAATGGTTCTACTACCAACTCCTATGTTTCAACGTTATCCATGGACACTGAGAGTTTGCAACGGTCATGTCTCTCTTCTTCGGGGTTTCAAATTTCTCACATGTCACATCAGGGGGGTTCTTTTGTGCGTAAACCACCGCTTTCTACAAATTCTGTCAAGAGGAAGTGCAATTCCACGGGTTTTCCTGATACCAAGTGTGGATCATCCTCTGCTCAGTGCCATTGCTACAAGAAAAGGTATCATTTAATTAGGAGGATATTTTTTTTTTTTATAATCAGTTAATTAAGTTTTTATTTCGTCCATTTTTTAGATTTTAATTTTTAGTTATTCATAATTTTTTATACACTCTTACTTCTTCATAAATTTTCTGTCTATTAATTTTATTCATATTTTTATTTTTATTTTTATTTCCTTCTTTATTTTTATTGCTCAAAATTAGTCATTGTTTTATCAATTTTTAATTTCTTGTTTATTTTATATTTGAGACTATATTTTGATCTATAAAAATAAATGAGAGATTAAAAATGAATTTTTTTTAAAAAAAAACTAAAAATGATGACTGAAAATTAATGAAGGACTAAAATTTGCCAAAAATATTTTAAGGGACTAAAAATTATAATATGAAAATTTTGGGTGAGTAAAACTTTAATTAACCCTTTTTTAATTTTTTGGTGTTTTTCTTGGTCTAAGTGTCGTTTTTGTTTTTGTTACTTTCTTTGTGCTATTATAATTGTTGTTCTAGGTTAATAAATAGATAAAATATAATAACAATTTTATAAAATTAACTTTATTATTATTAATTTTTTTTATTTTTTTTAGTCCATATCATTAATATTAGAGTGCTTATGTTTTGGCAAACAACAGTTTTAAACAATCAATCAATAACTCTTTTTTCTCTCTATCTTTTTCTTTTAATCACACTACATCATCAATAAAAAGAATTACTTATCTCATATTTTTCTTTCTCTCAAGGTGTATATATATATATATATATATATATATATATATAACTAAAATGAAACATTTTTCTTAATATTATAAAAGATATAAGTAAAAAAAAATTAATATTAAGTTAAAAAATTAAAATGAAAACTATTTTGAATAAATTTTTTTCTTCTCACACGAACATTATCATGGGGACGGAGGGAGTACGCTACATGAGGTGGGTGATGTTATAAGGTTTTAATAATGGTGCAGGAAATTGAGGTTGAAGAGGGTGATCAGAGTGCCGGCTATTAGTTCCAAGAATGCTGATATCCCACCCGATGAGTATTCGTGGAGAAAATATGGACAGAAACCTATCAAAGGCTCTCCACACCCTAGGTATGTTGATGTTTTTGCATCATCAATTCATTTGCAACCTCTGCATTTCTTAGTACCAGGAGAGAAAACTTGGATACGATAGGTAAGAGTGTTTTTTATGTTAGTCTTAAATTAAAATTGGAGTTTTATTCCTATAATAAAAGTTTGTATTAAAAATTAATATATGTTAGTGATGTGTCAAGACTTCAATTATAATTATATAATTGAAAAACAATTTAAAAACAGATAAGAAATTGCTTCTAAATTTTTTGAAGAATGAAATTTAATTTTCTCGTGTTAAATTTTCACATAATCGTATCATGTAAAAAATATGTGTTTATCTCTTTTTAATAATTAAATAGGTATGACCATATTTAAATTTATGTATTTAATAAAAAGAGAGATACATACAAGATTTTCTCATGATATATATATATATATATATATATATATATATATATATATATATATATATATGTGTTCATGTGAAAATTTAACTCGATCGAGAGTTCATTCCCAACTTCTTGAATCTATCGTTGTTTTTGTGCTTAGAAGTAAGAATATATAACTATATATTGTGAGATTTACAAATCTATCGTGCTATTTTCTGAAAATGTTGTGATGGAAATTAATTGGCAGAGGTTATTACAAGTGCACCAGCGTGAGAGGTTGCCCTGCACGTAAACACGTGGAGCGTGCTGTGGACGATTCCAACATGCTCGTTGTCACCTACGAAGGAGAACATAATCACTCGCAAATCACTTCTGAGGTGGCAAATGTTATCCTTGAATCTTCTTAGCCTACCTTAATTAAGACTAGCGCCAATGCTTTTAGTTCATTCATATATAGGATTTTTTAATTGTTATGGTCTTTGTCTCTTAAAAAAATAAATCCCCCTCCTCTTTCCTTGAAGTAGTTACTTTAAAATTCGTTGAAATACTTTATTAAAAACAGGAGTACTATTGGTTGGTCTTTGTAAGACTTATTATATAGAAAATGTAAAGAAATTAAACAGCACTAAAGTGTTGAGTTGAGATGAAGTTTGTTGCAAGTCGATTTTTGTTTTTATGGATATTATTGTTTTGCTCATAGTTTTAAACAGTGTTTTGTAATTATAATGTCAAAATATTTTGACTCACAATAACATAACTGTAATAATTATTATAGTCGTATTTTCTTGAAATGATCTGTAATATAAAAAATTTCTGACTTATCGTAACGTAATCGCAGCGGCCCACAATTGCAATTTAAAATCACAGTTTTGCTTGCATATAGATAACGGTTAACGTGTCTTGTCGTAGTGTGAATTTGATTGAAAATGGAACATGAAAAGGGGTAGGTTATAGTCAATGCCACAAGGGCTGGAGAAAATTGTTGCAATGCTTTGATTTGATATGTGGATTTCATGGGATCCAAGTTTGAAAGTTTTTGATGAGGAAACCTCAAAGTCATTAATGAAGCACTACGCGTGATTCTATATTTTTGCATATTTACGTTTGAATGAGTGAATGAATTGAAATTTTTTGACAACCTAAGGAGAGGTTTGTTGACTTTTGAGGATCCTGATTCGACCTAAATTGGAACCAAATGACAAAGTCAGAATGTGAATTGTAGGAGTTGAAAACTTGTTTCTCAATT
The DNA here is from genome assembly GCF_004193775.1 of Glycine soja. Classification (NCBI taxonomy): domain Eukaryota; kingdom Viridiplantae; phylum Streptophyta; class Magnoliopsida; order Fabales; family Fabaceae; genus Glycine; species Glycine soja. Next base: position 7,553,614 of record NC_041015.1, on the reverse strand, counting down.
CTGAGATTTTGAATTTGGAAAGTGCTTTGTAGTAGGAATTTGTGTGGTACAAACAGTGTATATAAAGACAACTGGCCTATATGTAGAAGTTTTTTTTTTTTTTTTTTCAACTTTACATGGATTAGTAATGGCTTCGGCATAACATCTCACTGCTTAAATTATCTGTTGCTAAATTCTATCTCTATTGTTCCCTTTTTGCTAAATTCTCTCTCTCTATTGTTCTCTTTTCTCTCTCTCTTAATTATTAATTTTTTAAAGTGTTGTTTTTAGATTAAAAATACAGAAAATAGGAACAGACAAGTTGACTCTTATAATATTTTTTCTTGAGTCACCTTTCACTATGTGAATGCAAGAGAACGTGTTATATCCATTGGTGTAGTTATAATATATATATATATATATATATATATATATATATATATATATATTTCAAGTATATAATTAAAATTATTCAAAATATTCCTGAAATATCTTGCCCGAAGATATATTTTGACTGTGAAATATTTGAATTTCGACAATGTTTTCATGATTGAATTTTGTATTGTTGATGTTCGTGAGAATAAATAGAAGATACTCTATAACAAAAATACAAATAGTATAGAAGAAGATACTTTATTTCCTAAGTGAGTGAATTGTATGCCACGTATGTCGTAAGCTATATATGCAATTCGTTCGTGAGAAATAGAACTTTGAACACGAGAAAACATTAATTTTGAATATTTCCTTCTGGTGTTTACGTATCACCTTTGAGGATGCTATATCCATGCATCATTATGGATAGTTGAATTGAATCTTAAGAAGTTTGATAGGAGTAATTTATTAGGATGATACGGCGGTAGGTTTGTTTTGGTTCTCTTTTTCGATCACTGCAAAGACTTTTTTTGCATTTTTATTACGTATTTTTGTTGCGTGGTTTTTACTCCAAAAATGTATTCCTTTGATTCCATTTGTATCTCTTTTTGTTTTTCTTTTTCTTTTTCTTCATAGAAAGGAGTAGATTCCATTTCATTTGTTCTACGTCAAAGAAAACGCCATTTCAGTTAGGATAGTTCTGTTACAAGACTAATGCTATGTTTGGTTTATGAAAGAACGATAAAGAAAAGAAAATAAAAAATAATAGAAAATCAAATGATTATTTAATGTAAAATTTATGACTTATCTTAAGTTGATTGTTATTTCAGGCTGACTTTTCTTAATTTATGGCATATATATTAGTCAATCATATAATGTCACGTAATTTAAATTATCACTTTAAAAAATTCATTTAGTCAAATTTAATAAAATATTATCTAATAAGTTTTGTATTCATCTAATTAAATTTAATAAACTACTATCTAATAAATTTTAAATTTATCTAATAAAATAATATGATCAAATTATATTTAATAATTAATTTCATAATTATCTTTTATCCAACATTAGAATAAATATATCTAATAAAAAAATTTAATGTAATTATATTTAATATAATATTAAATATTTTTAAAATGATAAATTTATATATATATATATATATATATATATATATATCATATATATTAAATACAAAAATACTAAATATAAATTTAAAATTTTATATTTTAATCAAACCCATGCATAACACGGATATAAAATCTAGTATTTATTTTTAATTTAAAATTTTATAACATTATTTTTACTTAGAAATCGTATAAAATAATTTTATGAATAAATATAATTGTTGCATAATATATATATTATATAATTAAAATGTTAATACTAAAAATTAATTTAAATCTAATTAGTTAATATATTTATTATAAAATAATATTTTGTCTTTATGTTTAATAATTTTATATATGAAAATTTTGTTAATTAATATTTATAAAATAAGACTAAATATCATTTTTATATAATATATAATAAATATTTTGATATTAGTTTATTAAATATAATTTTATTATAAAAATATTACATAAGGAATAATATCATAAATTAAATTAATTGTTATAGTGTTGAAATTTTTTACAGCAATACATTTGAATAAATTACATAATATTTGTTTGTCATACTGATTTCCTTTTTTTATAATCATAAATTTAAATATTTGTAATTAATATAATTAAAATATATACCTGTGTGATAATAATTAATTTATTCAAATTTTAAATATGGATATATACTTGTTCTAATTAACTTAATCATATTAAAATGATTTTTATGAAATAAAAATAGAAAAAAATATTTATAATTTTTCTACCAAATGTATAATATTTTTTTTCTCTAATTCATTTATTATAAAGAAAATCAACATAAATATAAAATGAATATATATTTCAAAATTTTATTAAATATACTTATTTTAATCTTGATCAAAGGTATATTTATTCTAATGTTGTCAATTTATTGAATAGATTATATTATTTTATTATATGAATTTAAACTTTATTAGATAATATTTTATTACAATTGATTGATTTAAAATTAATTAGATAATATTTTATTAAATTTTATTAAATGAATTATTTGATGTAACAATGATGTAACTCATATGAGATTACATAATTAGGCAATACATAAATTATACCAATTATACCGATCTGACTTATTTAAGTCAATGAAGTAACAAAGTTAGATAGTGTCTTAATTGCATTTAATAATTAAAAGTTAATTATACTTAACTTAAAGGGTCTTCCTAATTAATCAGAAAGCTTTTATTAAAAATCATATGTCAATTTAAAATTGTAGGAGAGTGCGTTTTTATGCTTTCTATTTTTTTTTTTCACTTCCTTAACCAATATTGTTTAGCATTTGCCTCACTTAAAAGAATGAGTAAATTGAGTACTATACAAATTATGTTAGTAGTGTAAATATATTATGATGAGTGCGTTTTTATGCTTTCTACTAATTTTTTTCCACTTCCTTAACCAATATTGATTAGCATTTGCCTAACTTAAAAGAATGAGTAATTGAGTACTATACAAATTATGTTAGTAGTGTAAATATATTATGATGAGTGTTAACAATATATTTTTTAACACTCTTATATGTGCTCTATTATTGATTAAAGTTTAATGAAAATTACAAAATAAAAAAAATCATTAAATAAAAAATGAGATCTATTAAATTTTATGATTTTTAATAAATTTTATTAGGAAAAAAGGAAAGAAAATAAGACACAAAATAATATTTTTCTTGGTTAACATCAAAATTGAAATATCCTCCAGGAGTATTACGTTTTCGATCTTTTGGGTTTCAGAATGAATATTATCTTTTTTGAACAAAACTTAACCTGATTTAAAAATTTATTGAAAAGCTTATTTTGTAACGTGATTTTTTTAAATATTTAAATAAACTTATAGACTTCTTTTTTAAATGGATTAATATATCAAAATTTATGAACTAGTTTGTTTAAGCCTATTTTTTAAAATAATTATTATTTTTAAATAAAATAAACAATTTTATGATTTTCTTATATGTTTGTCTAAATTATTTTACTTAAAATAAATCATTTTTGTTTTTTTCAATAAGTAAATCTTATCTGCTTATTAAAAATAATTTATTTTAAAGTTATTTTTTAAAATTTAAAAAAAACTCATCCTATATATAAGTTGATGTGTTTATAAATTTAAATAAATTAATAAATATATTATTTGAAAAATTTAAATATTTAATGCAATAATTATTTATCATTATTATTTAACTAGGTGTTGTTGTTAAGTTTATAAAGCCTTTTAAATAACATAATGTCTAGCCTTTTGATTAAATACATTTTCTTTTTAAATGACCTAACTTATTTAATAAATAATCTTGACCTAACTTAGGCCTAATGTAAACCATGTTTAGATAGACATTAGGTAAGATTTGGATAAAGTACTGAAGTATTTAATTTTATACCTATATTTCAAAAAATCCTTATTCATGACACCTATGCAAGTAGTAACTTTAGTTCTTATTCCCATATTTCATAGCATCTATATATCTATACACAAACCTCTTTTTTTTTTTTGGAAGGATCTATACACAATATATAATTTCTTTTTGATGATTTTTTTATGAAATAATAAAATAAGAATTTAATTATAAAATTCAACCATTCATGCAAATTAAACTCATAAAATAAAAATACTATTCAATATTAAAATTAACTATAAAAAAATAATACAAAGAAAATTGATTTGAAGTACATCTAACTCTATTTAAAAAATATTTGAAGATATTTCAACTCTTAGTTATAAAACATAACAAACAAGTCTTTAACTCAAGTCTACCACCATCATTGTAACAAAAAGTAAGTTCGAAATAATAATAAAGCAATTAATTACAACATACTATATTATAATATTTTAACGTTGAAATTAAAAACAAAAAAATTACGAAGCAATGTGAACCGGATCAAAGTGTAAAATTACGAACATTATAAATTTATTATATTAAATCATATTATACAAGTATGAGCAAGGGTGAATATCAAACTATCCATACTCGTACCCGGCAAGCATTTTTTGCAATAAATAGTAGACTGGAACCTATATCTATTTAGTGGATAATTTTCTTCCCTATTTTATGAATAATTTTTGCAGGTACAATTTGAATTTTTTTATGTGTATGAAAAGTTATTTCGGTTAACTTACAATCTATTGACTAATTTATAAAATTGTTTAAACAAAATAAAGTGTGAGACAATTGAGTTAATTTCACTAGCATACAACGCTTTCTTTTCCAAATTCTACTTGAAATAACATTTGAATCTTGTAATAGTTTATTATAATTTTTTCATGTTATACCCTCAATTCTTTAATGAAAATTCTGATTAGGAAAATTTACATTTAGTATCTCATTTAATATTACACTATTAATGTTTAACTTTTAATAAAATAATTGATCTTTAATAAAATATTTATTTTATTTTTTATCAACATGACATTGATGTTACATTATCAGTGACTCTTGATAATTAAATCTCATTAGAGAAAGAAATTAAATTTAATTTCACTCGAATCAAACACATTTTCATAATTATTTACTCTATTTGTTATTACTTAAAAATATGTTTTTTTCTTCTAAAATATATATATATATATATTTATGTAAATCCTTATAATTTTTTTTAATTTAAAACTAATTTTATCTAAGTATTTCTAATTCAAATTAACTTAACCACTTTCCACTAATTTTTCAACTTTCACTATGAACTACTTTGGCCACCTTATAATCACTTACTCTAAATCCAATTATCATTTCATTCCTAGTTAAATTATATGCCTTCAAAAGGCAACGTTCAATGTTCCCATCACAAATTATTAGTATAACGTAATACTGCCTATGTTTACATTGGAAATTTGGAACATGTTCAGAAAAATGGGACAAGAGAAGCTAATCAAATCTTGAGAACTACCTAACCTTAGAATCATGTGTTTCACTGTTTCTCTTTTAACGAACAACTATGCGAGAAAATAATTGGTGGATTGGTGAATAGTAAACATTTATATTAAATGGGTGAAGTTCCCACCTCATGGTGTGTTTAGTACCGGAAATAGATTTTCTCTTGTTAAATTTTCACATAATCATGCTATATGAAACTTTTGTATTTATTCATTTTTCTTAAACATACACAAGAGATAGATATAAAACTTTTACATGATATATAATTGTGTGAAGTGATGTTCGACATGAAAGGATGGATTTCCCTTTAGCACCAGCTCCTCAACTCCATCATCGGGAATGGGCGAATAGTGGTGGTAGTGGAAGTGTGGAACTAACTGTGTTATTCCCTTAATGTGATACCACGTGTTGAAAGAATCTCTTGGAGAATGGGCGAATAGTGGTTGTGTTTTTTTCTTCTCTCTCAAAAGATTAGTAGATAATTCATTGAAGATGTACAACAACACTTAAGAGCACCTCCAATGGGAGGTGTTTCTATTATTTCTTAAGCTAAGGAACAATTTCTTGTGAGTTCTTTTATATTGGAACATAGTGACGTGATAAAGTGGGTTCCTTCATTGCTAAAAACAGTTTCTTATATAAGAAATTCTAATATTTGGATTTCTTGCAATTTCTTACGATTTCTTGAATTGGAGTAAAATTCTATATGAGTTTCTTATTAATGACATGACACTGCGGGGACCATAAAAAGTGATGCGGGGACCATATAAAGATGATTAAGAAATCCATATGAGTTTCTTGCATTGTAAATGCTCTTATAGAAGCATTTAGGATGCTAAAAAAGTATCACAACACTGCACTACATATTAACAAATGCAGATCTGACACCCACATGTAATAATGATGATTTTATAAAGACAAAAAAAAAGAAAAAACATACATAAACATAATAAACATATCGTATCGTATGAGAGAAAATATTTTAATATTTTATTAATGAGATGATGCATAGATGACTTGGTTGGTTGGACTCTACTTAGTTCAAAGGGCCCAATATAAATACTAACTAAACTTTGAAGGCAGTTAATATATACACCTCCATTTTCGAAGTACACCCCCATATTTCCTTTTTATCCATTATATCTTTTTTCTTAAAGAAGTACATTCATTTTACTTTCCAAAAATGTATTTCCAGACTTATATGTACATATTCCAGAAATATATTTGTAGAATTATGATTCATAGTTTTGGAGATATACTTTCATAATAGGTATATATTATTTTGGAGATATACAATATTTTGTCTTTTTCTTCATGTGATATTGCATGTCAAGAGACGTTCATCACTAATTTCATACATTATACACCTAAATTACAAAGTAAAACTTTTGATGATGGTTTCTTTTCTTTAAGTGTTATCATTCATTTTCTAATCCAAGTCTATGTCAATAATTTAGTGTCACATGAAATTAGTGATGAGCATACCTTGAAACGCATTGTCATATGAAGGAAAACATAAAATATTGTAAAATAATAATGAAAATACAATATTATATAATGAATATATGGTGAAGATAGTTTAAAATTAGGGTTTAAAAAATAATAAAGATAAGATAAAAATAAGATTTTATATAGGATTTAAAGAACACAAATGATAGGATGAAAATAAAACTAACATACATGGATATAAGATAAATGTTTATCATCTTTTTTTTATTTCTTGTCAATCATCTTAATTCTTAAGTGATGTTTTATAGAAAAAATATATACATATTTCAGAAGTATATCTCCAAAATTATGAATCATAATTCCAGAGATACATTTCAGGAATAGGTATATATAATTCCGGGAATACTTTTTCAAAAAGTAAATGGGGTGTACTTTTTTAAGAAAAAAGATATAATGAATGATTGAGAGGTAGAAAGGGAGTATAGGAGTGTATTTGGAAAAAGATGGGTGTAAATAGCATGATCCAGAGAAATCGAAAGGAGATAATTTGAATTACATATGATAGAAATTCTAAAATTCTGATTATTTTTATTGGAGGATTTTTTTTGTTTAAAAAAATTCCGGTTAATAATTTAAAAATTTAGGAAATAAGTTTGTTTAACATCTTAAAGTTAAAAATATTTAATACCTTATTTTTAAATAATTAAATTGATTAAAAAATGATGGAAGTATAATTGTTGTAAAAATGAGAAAATTAGTAAATTTAACCGAACAAAATATAAGCGGTACAAAGAAGAATCTCTCTTTTTTTTTTAATGAGAAATATCAAATTACAAGATAAATATCTTTCACAATTAACTCCATGCTTTACAAGGAAACTAATCTTCTTGTGTTTTCTTCTAACTTGCTTTTCTTGAGTTTTTAATTCAGCATTCATTTGCACCTATTTATATTACAATATAACATAACACCATCGAATACATGAATCAATTGATAGGTGGTCGTTTTAATTTAACCAATACTTTCAAATTTAAGTTTTGGATAACGCATAACAAATACTTAAAAATGCATTAAAAAAATTCAAGTTTTGGATATACATTGTGCTAATTATTTGGAGGGAGAGTTTTTTTTTCCATAAAATTCCTAGATGATGACGCGAACATAATTGTCTCTTATAAAAAAATACATATAATCTAAAAAAAAGTAAAATGAAATTGCAATAAAAGCTAGAAGAGTTATTGGTAATGAAAGATACTCATTTCTAACTCATCTATGTAAGTGTTTTTATCCATTTGCTAAAAAATAGCAATGGTAATTCAAAATAATTATAGTAATTTTTTTTATATCAATCAATATAGTAATAAATTTTATTCCGTTGCTAAACACCCGGGATTATTAACATGAATGGTAGCGGCGGGCTCACTTGAATAACCATTTTTGTAAGTGATGCTAACTATTTTATTTTGTTAAATAATGGTTAGTAGTAAGGAAAATGAATTATAACATTAGACAATTGATCTATAATATCAAGGGATCAAATTCTGAAATCATCATTCTAAATAATTAGTGATATAGTTATTATCTTAAGAGGTGGCTTTACTCCTTTCCCAACCCAAGGCATGTTCAATTAAAAATAGGATAAATAATCAAAATGATTGGAAAAGGTATGAGATGTTGGGAAACTTATCTCTAAAAATTGAAAAAATTAAATTAAATTTTTAAATGTGTAATAAGTGTAACAAATTAGTTTTGCAAGTAGTTAAATGACAAATAAATTCCTCAATATTATAACTTAATGAAAAAATGGTCTTACAAATTTAATCACGTAACTTATTTATATTCTGATTGTATAATCATAAACTAAATTTATATTTTTCATCTTTTAGGTATTAATTTGTCACATCATTTTTTTAAGGATGAATTTGATTATTTATCTTAAAATAATATGATTGGAATCAAATACTTCTAAATTAAGTTTAAATTATTTCTTTTTTTCGACATTTTAAGTTTAAATTATTTCAAATAACTAATTACATATATATTAGTATTATTAACACCAAAGAAATTGATTTTGATAAATATCATGTCCAGAATCAAATATGACGCCCATGTGACGAAACTGGAAGGTAGTACAATAGCAGAAAGTATATAAAGTATGGTGTATCATATTCATAGTATTCCAATATCCAGATATTTCTTTGGATTATTATCCACCCAATCATTTTGTTTATACACACACACACTGAAGTGATAGTTGAAAGTTGGCCTAATAAACTTGCACCTCTTTCTTTTCTGCCTACTTTGCTTCAAAACCAAAGAAAGTGTAGACAACATGAGTAGAAGAAGCATGCCTGCAAAATTGTTGCTCACAACTTTGTATATCCTCTTGGTGTCTCTTCCTATTCACATGTCACCACATGATGTTAACATAGACACACACAAATTCAGAAGTAGTAGTGGCCACAGAAGCAAAACTGTTGGTGGTGGCTCAGCCAAAGGTTGCAACAACAACCAATTTGACACAAACACAACACCATGTCAAAAATCGACAACCATTCAAGCAGTTCCAGCTTCTTCACCTCCCCTTGTGTTTGCAGACCAAAGACTTGAAGTAGTGTATCCAATAATCCAAAAATTCAAGTCCACCATCACCTCAGATCCACTAGGAGTGACCAAAACTTGGGTAGGATCAGATATATGCAGCTACAAAGGCTTCTACTGTGACATTCCCCCAGACAATAGTTCTGCCACTGCTTTGGCTTCTATTGACTTAAATGGTTTCCAACTATCTGCTTCCACCCTTGATGGCTTCATTGATAATCTCCCTGATATTGCTCTCTTCCATGCTAATTCCAACAATTTTGGTGGCACAATCTCACCCCAAATAGCCAAACTCCCTTACCTATATGAGCTTGATGTTAGCAACAACCAATTATCTGGTCCATTTCCCACTGCTGTTCTAGGCATGAACTCTTTAACATTCTTGGACTTAAGGTTCAATTCTTTTTCTGGGGAAGTTCCACCACAAATTTTCACACAAAACCTCCAAGTCCTTTTCATAAACAACAACATCTTCACTCAAGGGTTGCCTGATAACTTAGCCTCCACTCATATTCTCTTGCTCACCTTAGCAAACAACAAGTTCATGGGTCCAATTCCAAGAAGTCTTCCCAAGGCTTTGGCCACTCTAAGTGAAGTGCTTTTACTAAACAACCAGTTAACAGGTTGTTTGCCTTATGAGATTGGTTTTCTCGAAGAGGCCACAGTGTTTGATGCTGGCAACAACCAGTTAACTGGTCCTTTGCCTTTATCTTTGAGTTGTCTTGAGAAGGTGGAGGTGCTCAATTTGGGTGGTAATATGTTGTATGGCATGGTGCCAGAAGTGGTGTGTGTAGGATTGGTGAATTTGGTAAACTTTTCATTATCTGATAACTATTTCACACATGTGGGGCCACTTTGTAGGATGCTGATTCAGAGAGGGGTTCTTGATGTTAGGAACAATTGTATTCCTGATCTTCCGTTTCAGAGATCAGTGATGGAGTGTGCTGAGTTCTTTGCAACACCAAGGATGTGTCCCTTCATGTGGTTTCATGGTCTCATCCCTTGTAAGCTTCCTTTTCAACATTCCATTCACAATTAGATGCCCAAGGCATTTGGGTTGCAATTCTTTGTTTTTCTTTTCTTTAACTTCCTGTGTAATGTATAATTGGAACTGAGCTTTGTGATGATCCGTCTATCCATGTTCTGAGATAATTTCTATATTTCAAGTCAATGTGTGCATCATAGCCATTATATGGCAGATTAAAACTTCCATCCAGTCATTGAAATTTGTACAATGAGTCATTTTGGTCACATCAGGCAAAGTTAAATTTAGTGATTTATTAATTTCAGTAAATGTAACTCAATTTAAATAATAATTTTACTATAATATTGTGTGATATAATTGATAAATAATTATGTCATTTAAGTATATGAACAACTATTCAATTTTTAGACTTGTGTGTATGAAAGAATGTCTATTAAAAGAAATTAACCTTTTAAATGAATATTTATATCTCAATGATTAATTTCAAAATTTTGGAGATATCTAAGTTGAAAAAAATTGATGTCTGATTTTTAAATTTAGAAACTATGATAGATTTTATACCTTTAGGATGAAATAATTAGATATTAGTGACAAGTTTAAAATCTAAATTATTAACAGTTGGATAAAGTCAAGAACTTTAAGAACTAAATTGACATTTTACTTTATTAATTTGGTATTGGGGATTTATTAGTATGTCTAATTAATAAAATGTTCTCTAAAATGTTCTCCATGTACATAAAAACATAAAATAAAACGTTATCCGGTAATATGATGACTTCTACCTAGCAGGCTGCGTGTGTTGGCAAACGAACTGTGATCAGATTCGACTTGCACTAGTTGTACCTAATCGAAATCAAACTATCAAATTCAAACAATATTGCTATTCAACAATTTTTCAAACATTAACACACCACAAGGTTGTCAAGAAAAGGTGCTCCAACAACAGTAAAGACAAAGAATCTAAATTGCCAAGAAAAAAGGGGCTTTTCCAAAGTATATATGGTCCTAAAATTTGGGCTAATTCAGGGATAAGCAATTGCTCGCGGTGCCAAAGCCATGCCACATTTGTTTTTCTTAGCAACCACACACACTATCTTTTTTCTTCTTTCCATAATATGATCGTGTAGCTAATGGCCCCGGTCTCTCATGCTTCAAAAGTAACTCACATGGGAAGTGAACTAAAGACAAAATTAGTGAAATTACAATATTTCATATGTAGATTTCTAAATTAATGTTAATTTATTGATACACAGCATAACTTTCGCAATCTTATATAGCATTGATTGATCAGACATTAATTCAGACAGTGTTCTGTTCATTTGATAAAAGAAAAGGAAGAGAAGGCAAATTAACTCAACTGCTCCCATAATTTGGAATTGATGGATAGTGAATGCAGTTCAGCCATGCATGGCCATGCTGCGTTCCAGCTCAAAAAGAGACCAACAATTGCATAATTTTATAATTAACTGCGTGAGATTCATCTAAACACAGCCTTGTCACTAGGCACTGTTCTTGGTTTTTAAGGTTTTAAATGTCAACGGGTACATGCAAATAACCCAAGTGGGAAGCCTTTTTTCTTGGAAAATAAATTATATATAGGAAATGTGTACGACTTGACATTGCCATGGAATAAACTTGACTCATTTGTGGACTCTTTGAGCGAGGGATTTTTTTTAAATGATAATGTTATTGGGAATAAAATGTTTAAAGGGTGAGGTTAATAACTATTTACTTACTGACTGTATAAATTAATTTTATTGTCATTCAATTATAAATTATTTTTAAAATTATTTTAAAAGTTAATAAATACATTTATCATACATGTGTATTTGTATTATAATTGAATAATTATATAAAAAAAGATTACATTAGCTGTACATAATTTTTTTCTCTTAAAGGTTTATCTTTAACCAATTGATAATAAAGATATTATAAAATGAAAATTTTGTTGCAATATGGAGAAGTCGGCTAAGTGGGTTCATCTCATGGGAATGCCGCAGTTTATGGTTGGTAGTATGTGTTTGGGGGGTGCAAGTGATTTTGCTGCAGCACAGTGCCAGTGGTAGAGTTAGGTGAGCAGCAAGGATTTTTAAAATCAACAGAAAAAATTAAAAGAACCGACCCAAAAGGATAATAACTTGTTACTTTTTTGTGATGCTTATTTTTATTGGTTGAGAAAAGTTTAAGGATTTGCTTTTTTCTATTCCGCGTTCAACTTATGTCATTAATTGAGTTGAGTTTGGACAGAAGTGGAGCTATTATTGTTATGGTTGTCCTGCATCACTTTTCTCTCAAATGCTTATTTTCTATTCAATTTTTTTCAATAAATAAATTTGCTTTTTCTTTCATCCACCTTTAGCTATTACTTAAAAGAAGCTTGAACTGATTTCGGGTCATGCAGTTCCTATGGATTTTTGTTTTTTCACCTCGTATTTTGTTTATTATTTTTTTCTTCTTTCAAAAATACCCTGCATTTCTATTGTACATTATACACTATGAAAACATGTTTTTATTATGTATTATATACACAATCAAAATGTGTTTCCATTATGTATGGAGGACACGCCCCTAATACAATAGAAACACATCCTGTTGTGAATAATACACCATGAAAACCTGTTTCTTCTGTTATGTATTTAAGAGAATGAGAAAATATAGGTGAGAGTAAAATGATAATTAGTTACATTTTTTTTAAAAAAAGGATGAAAAGATGAAGAAGAAAAAGAGGGTGAGAATAGCAGCCCTTAATGGATGTGACTGTCCTGCGAGTATTGCAAATGGGTCAACTTCTAGGCTTAGCCCAAGGATATAAGGAGCCCAGCCCAATCTAAGCCCGAATTCTTTAGGTGACATCATAAATATGCTTGTTGTCGCTGCAAAGAAATAGAGCAGCAGAACGTGCTAGAAGTAGCAGGACGATATTTACAACCCCTGCATTTTCATTCGTCCAGTTATATTAATCATAATTCATTTTAGATTTTACTATCAAACAATCAAAAATCAAATTCCATTCAGATTCAATTAAAAAGAAAATGTCAAAAACCGAACCCCTTTGATTTGATATGGCACATTAATAGTAATTGTTATCATTAGGAATCAAAGTGATAGTGATAGAGAATAATAATAATAATACAAGAAAGAAAGAAAGAAAGAAAGATCATATGATGGACTCAGAAATGGTGGAAGCAGAGTCATCATCATCATCATCATCGCAGCCTCAGCCGCAGGCATCGAGTTCCGGCCAAACCGACGTCGTTCGCGATTTGCTCACATTGGCTCGCCAGCTCATCACTCAAGGCAAACCCTCCCAAGCCCTCCAAGCTGTAATCTTTCTTCTTCTTTTCAATTTTCTTTTATTCTTTCTCTTCATTTCCAATTGTTATTTTTAGCAAGATTTTTGCCTTTGATTCTCATTTCAATATTGGAGGCTTGTTAATTTGCGTTCTATGTTGTAAATGTTCATCTTCTTTAAACGAAGTGGCCGAGTCTGCTAAACTCGCTCTAGGGTTGGAAAGGAAATTCGTAGTAAAATTGTTGTGGAATGAATCACTGTTCTATAAGTTGCTAAATGAATGAAATTGAGAAACATTGGGGATTTTTTTATATGCTGGTGTTTTCCAGTAAGACAGTCTTGGTTTGAATTCGCATTTACAATTTGCAGTGCAGTGCCAGTTTGGTGCAAATTAGCATACATATGCAAATTCTTGGGTTTCCTATAGATTATATGAATGTATTTTATTTGTTGCATCAAGCATTTTGGGGGATTTTGAAATTTGATACTGGGATATCTCACTTGTCTTGTGTGCCAAACTCCCTTGAGAGCTTTGCGTTAGGGTGTTTTAGGTTTTAATGGTTTATCTTAATCAATTGCCATCAAGTGAAGTTGCCTGTTTAAACCACACCCAAGTGATTGAGGCAGGCATCAGGCAATGTGGCTGTGGGAATTTCAAACATCCCCTTCCACATATATGCCTGACAGAACAAGCAAGGTGATATACACAAAGATGAGCCATAGGTTCAAAATACCATATCGGCATTAAGTAAAGTCTTTTGAGATACCATACCAACTAGAACTATAGCGTAAGTAGTGTTTATAATACTCGGACAGTTCTTGGGTCGAGTTAGATGACCGTTGACCAGAATATAGTTCTAAGAGGGTGGAACAACTGCTGGCAACTTCACTTAATCAATTAGTAGCATACCTTAATTTCTTACTTGGTATAGCTTAGGTTTTAGGAAATAATTGTTTATTTTTCAGAAACTCTCTCAAAAAGGTGGCGTACCTTAATTTCTTACTTGGTACAGCTTAGTTTTTAGTCATTATTTCTTCAAAATAAGCCCGAACCAATTTGGATGACCTTATTTTGGATTTAAAATAGATAATAAAAATTCATACTGACTGAGCTTATGAATAAAAAGAAAAGATTTTTTCTTGCACTAATATATGCTAATCACTCTCCTCGTGGACTTCTTTGTGGACATTCCAACTTCTTGTAGGAGTGGCAAAGACAAGTGTTAAGTATCTCTAATATGTGCTTCAATCTCAGAAGAATATGCATACCAAACTACGTATCTTTGATAAACATTTGAGATTCTCATTCAACTCCCCAAACCCTTGGTCCCTTGCTAAATTTTATGAACATTTTAAATTTCGCCTATTTATAGGACTTTGGAGGATTTTAAATGTCTAACCAATGATAAGTAGACTTATTAGTTAATCCCTGTACATTTCCCTTCTTTCTCCCTTCATTTTTATTAGATTCTTTCTCCTTCCTTCCTCTCCCAACTCCCAAATGTACCCAAACTACCAAGATTACGTAAGTAAACTTTTACATGATTTGTGAGGTGCATTGCACAGAAACATAAGCTCATACTTTTTTAAAAAGGTCTCTGCTTGCATCATCAAAATGGAGTTCTTGTTATATATTTAGAGTATTTGATGAAGTCATGGCCCATGGTAGTTGTCTTTTGTTAGTAACACATTCCGAGAGGTCATATTTCACTGATGCATTCAAACAAACACAGTACAATTCTCATATATTATGATCGGCTTGGTGACATGTGACAGTTTGATCTTTCTTTGATTCCTATGTCTCTAAAACCTAGATAATAAGAAGTGATGTGATCAACCATTCAAGCATTCCATAGAGGATTTGCATGCTGTGATATGTGAAACATAAATCATGATAGCAGAAAGTGCAATATACTTGCCAAATGAGAAAACCTAAGCAAAAAGAAAAAAACTATCTGCACTTCTTTTTGGTGGCTGATATTTACCTATAATTGGAACAGGTGGTTGTAGCAATGAAGACTAGAGGTGGTGATGAAGCTGTTTTTCAGTCCTTGCATCGTGCTCGTGAGGTGTATAGAAGCAGACTGCAAGAGAATGCTGCAGTTGATCAGCTGGCTTCTTTGTTTGCTGAGTGTGCTATTGCTGAAGCTCAGCCTGTAGTGATTGAACCACCTGCCAATAACATTACCAACCCATCAATTACCCCAGAACCTGATGCTCATGGGACTTCCATACTGGCAGAAAGTGGCAGGATGCAAGTAGTGTTGGATGCAGTCTCTGATGGAAGCAGCTTCATCTGTTTGAAGTGTGGAGGCCTTGTTAGTAACCATCGCAAAGACGAGCACTATGCATACTGGTGTTGTTAATCACAGTGCTTTGGGTATAAGGTTTGCCCATCTTCCATCGTGAGTTTTTTGGTGCATCATTAAGATGGTCTGATGAAAATGAGCGAACTTCTGAGTTCTGTCTGCCTTATACTTTGATCTTTGGAAAAATCATGCTACTGTCATAGTAGAGTGAATTGCGAACTATGTCCTTTGAAGACTTCCATGCTTTAAACCATACCAATCAATACAGAATTGTGAGTCACATTTGGGCCAACAGTACCTTATGTAATTTTTTGGGATATTTTTTTGCGTTTATTTTGAGTTGATATGTTTAAATAATAATTACAAAAATGATACTTTATTTTCAATTTGTTTCGCGTGTTCAAGAATTCTCAAAGATATGGTGAAAATAACTCTTGTTTTCACCATTTTCTTAACATCTTGGAAATGAGAAATAACGAGAAAATGATATGTTGTCTTTGTAATTATGATTTGAAAATATTAATTAAAAACAAACTTAAAAAATAAATCAACGCCACCTCTTTCTGCGGATTTTGTATGTAATAACGTATTATAGGCATGTATACATTTAGGTGGCCATTACATGTTAAAAATAATTATTTTAACAATGATATGTCCATTCTTTTGCCAAGCATTTTCTTGAATCAAGATAGTTTGATTGTTTTACACTTATATTTATTGGCAATTCTGTTAAGGGCAGCATTGTTTACAGATCTAATAAATGTGTCTGCAGCCGAAGACCCAAGTTTCTTAGCTGTTGTATAAAATGAACATCAATTACGTCTTCTTTTATAAATTGATTTTTCTTGTGAAATCATATACGCCAGACTTTTGTTGCTGTGCTGATTTATTTTGTGCAATGTCGGTAATTGGTAGTATGGGACCTCTTGTACAAGATGTAAATATTTTTTTAATGAATAAATATTAATTTATTAGAATGTTAATTTTTGTTAGTAGAAGAGATCGAACCCGTGAGTTTTTTCTCTTCTCTTCTTCCTTAATCATCCAATCTACCTTGTATCTCCAAAGAATATGTAAATATTACATCTTCAAATTGGTATTTATCATCTTGCTTGCGCACAAAATGCCACCAAAAAAAGAGAGGTTTCCCTTCTCAAAATTGACCATGTAACATTTCATTCTTCATAAGCCAATTTAAAAAGAATTTTTATTTTTTAAAATAAATAGAGTTTTAGAAAAATGATCAGGTTTTTATAAATAAATAAATAATGAGAAATAATGATTTAAAGGAAAAAAAAACATTTGATTTATTCATTTGATAGGGAATAAAATAGAGTTTCTTTTTTTTATAAAATAATAAAAATAAATAAATAGAGTAAATAATAGGTCGTGAATATCGCTAGCTATAAATAGCAACATGCTCTGCCTCTTTTTTTCTCTCTTCTTTTTCCAAAATCCTCTCTTTTTCCCGCAGTCCGTCAAACCTATCTCAGAAAAATGACGATCTCGGATTCATTCACCGTTGGATCGTCATGAAATTTGAACACCAGGTTCGAAATCCAATTCCGAGCATTCTCACCGTTGGAAGTAGAGGGTGTCACAGACTACATTCTCAAAATACTACATTGTGATGTCTCTCCATTAGAAAGTAACTTGAGAATAAAATTTTCTCAACTAGAGAACTGCTGTGTGTATAGCCAAAAAATAAATAATTGACGCATATCACGTACCCGTGGGCAGGGTGCTGCACGGTTTTGGTTTGACTGCTGTGCATCAAGGGCTCAAAAGATTCAATATCACTCCTGCAAGTTATCTTATCTTGGACTTTGCCCACAGTAAAATATATATGTATGTAAGCAGTTATTATTAACTGAATAATATGTTGTATGGATTAAAAAAAAAACTAATTAAGGTCTTATTGAATAAGTACATGTTATGTGAGAACTTATAAGCTATCCTGCAAATTTTATTGAAATATGCTGAAAACAGCTTTTACTGACACAAGTTTACTTATACATTTACACAAGTGTTTATGTCCTAAAATAAGTTCAAATAAACTGTAAACAAGTTCTTCTAAACGAGCATTCCACGTGCAGTACAAAATAAATACATTGCCAGGGATAAAGGGAATGGTTCCATATCGGTTACGTAACCCGGGGGGGTGGGGGGATTGATTAACAAGTGTATACATATCGGTTATCATCCTTCTCTTGCTACAAACTCTGGTATGGTAAATTACAATCTCTTTCAATATAGTTAATGTTCTTTACACACAAGACCTAGAGGTAAAACAGAAGAGTTTTCCTTCTGTTGCTTTGTGGCAGAGGAACGCTACAGTATTTTTATCAACAAAAATCAATGATTGACAAACATACTATGAGCATAGAAACTTAAAACTTACAAGAAATAGAAAACCCTCAATACACATTTCCAAGACTTGAAGAATATTTCCTTTTTTCCCCCTTCTAGTGTTGGTATAAAGTATAAACAGAAAACATTCCAAGATAATTTGTCTAACAAGATCTTCACCAATGCCTCCAAGCAAACAACTATCTCCTATTCTCTTGATTATTTGGGTAGCCCTCGGCAACATTTTTACACACCTCACAAGATGCTCCATATGCAGCAAACAATGGAAACATTTTCAACATTTGGGCAGTATATATAATGTTATTTGTCAGCAACCATTAATATTACACCCTGCAACTAGAAATAAGTAGCGTCAGAATGCCAGATCAATGCATCTTTATTCACCAATAAAGGAAATAGAAATTTTTTGGATAGTTATAACGAAGTCATATATGTTTGTATCAAAAGTAGGATAAGTTAGAATATAATTTTTGAAAGGTTGTATGGGACAAGGGTTATTACCTGCACCTAGTTTTTGGTTCTTTATTGCCTGATTTCTAGGATCATTCTTGTAGGTTAAAAAATGAACACTGAGCCAAAGCAAATGGATGATCACAATAACATTCAGATTCACATTATATGCGGCAAAGCCTGCGAACGTGGCCTTGCTCTCATGATTGTCTCATCACTGTGCCGAATCCGTTCAGAAAGTCTCCATGGCTTCTGCCATTTCCATTTAAATTGTACTAGCCACTGATGGTGGCTTCTTTTCCACCTCCATAGCTTGCCAGAAGCTTGTCCTACAATTGCTAGTTTTTTCATTGACAGTTGCCCAATGGGTATCATCTGCATTGATAGCAAATCTCACATCCTTGGCCAAACGAAGATACATATACCAATTTAATATAAATGGAGAATAAATTACCGTTCTACTCTGATCTACAAATGCTGCTGATTCCCTCACTTGGCCATTAGTGATGCCTGGCATATATTTGCGCTGTTTCTGTACTGGCACAGACTCTGGAGATAAAGGTTCCTTGATGTCTTCCGCATAGTGTTTCAATGAATTTGGAGAGTTTCCCTGTTGACAGAGAGCGATGATAAATTAACAGCTGACAATGAAAGCTATATAGATCCGATCAAAAAGTTAGTCTCATAGATAAAATCAAGACAATAAGAGACAGAATTCCCATGAGATAGTCACTATAAAGCAATATAAAAACCTAAGAATCATAAGCTTTTCCTAATTTAAGTAGGAAGAAGGCAACCAATACACTCATTTGAACACTCTTTTGACAGATTCTTTAATATTGGGATTGGAACGTGAAGAAAAGTGTTAAAAGAATGTGTTAGTAGCATTCCTCTTTTATGTAATGCTAATCTAATTGTCATTTGCCACTATTACGCAATGGAAATTTTAAAAGTTATGCAAGTAAAATCTTCAGATTTAAATTTGTTTATACTCAAGCTACAAAATGCCTCAAATGCACATGCCATTAAGCTCAAGAAAGCTTAAATTTAGAGTCAATTACACTTACTTTACAAGATGTTTAAATTACACTGCCTTCCTTTAGACGGCTAGTTTAAATTACCATTGGCTTTGTGATTTTAAAAGACTGAAAATTTTGGGTGAAGTCCCAAAACTGACAAGAGTTTTAAAAAAATAGCTATTGGGAACACTAAGAGCCAGTAAGAGGAAAACTGCCCTTGAGGGACTTGTTCATAGTTGTTCACTGCTATTAAGAAGCTTGTTTATATTAATATTAAAATAAACCAAAGTGTAGCACATTTTCATCTCTAATTTGGTGTAATTTTTCAAAATAAAAGGGAGGGCAGTGTAATTTAAGCATGATAAGGGAATACAATTTGCCCTTAAATTTAAAGATCATAGAAATTTATTATTCTGATTATTAGGCTGATTCTGTTAGGCCATGGCCTTAGTGGGTTCTACTTATCTAAGGTGATTTACCAATTAGGATTAGTAACTTGTTACTTTTGATAATATTATAGACATAGATTTTATAGTTTCATTTTAGAGGTATTTTAATACTTTTGTTGGTGATCAGTAGGGAATTATTTAGGGTGCCCTCTGTTGAATGGAAAATGAATAGATAAAAAAAATAGGGAGGCAGAAAATTTGGAATGAAGGTTACTTTATACTTGTTTAGAGCAAAAATGTAAGTTGTTGGGTTTTTGGCTCTTTTAATCACCAAAAAAAGTAAAACATGGAGTAGTTAACAAAAGAATCGCAACCCATTTTGATTATGGTTCCATAATATTTTCCTCTCCCCTCATATGGTATGAAAATCAGAAGAAACTGACTTCCTATCCATTATAATCAACAATTGTCTACTCCACTCTATTTTCACTCCTCTATGTTCTCGACATTTTCTGCCAACAATAGCCTTAGTCAAGTCTAAGCAACATTTAATCTTGTGGGTTTTGGCCTCCAGTTGTTTTGGTTATTTGAATTTTTTTTGTTACATGGAGGTGCAAGCACTTGGTAGGGAGGGGGAAAGGTGACCTAGTGTCAACATCAAACTCAAGTCTAAAAGACTTGAGTCAGCACCGATTGAGCTACAAGATCAATGGCACTTGAGGTTTATTTATTTGCTAGTGGACAGTTATTCAACTTGAGCTTCGAGTCTGACTACTTGGTTTGCAAGTAGTCATCTAGATGTTGATGGGCTTGGCCAAGAACTGTAGGTGCTATGCCAAGGTTAATTTCTTCAGTTCACAAGCCTAATTTTTTTGTCAAAATCCAACCTGTTTGGCAGCAGCGCTACAACTTTTTATTTATTTTAAATTCTTAGTTGTTTTTTGCTTGAATCTTAAGCAGCTAAGATCTTACAGAAGTTGGGGTCGCCAATGTGGTTGCAACAGCTTGCTCTCTCGCTTTTAGTTCCTTCTCAGTTTCCTTTCTTTTCATTTCACTTTGCCGTAATAGACCTACAAGTTCTTTGATTTGATCTTTTATTTCCTTGATCTCAGTGTCCTTTTCCCACAGTTGGCACCTGTAGTTAACATCTAACACTTCAAATTTCAACAGTATATACAAGCATGTTATATAAAAACAGGAAAAAAAATCACTCTATATTGTAATTTAACATGACTAATATTCCTATACATTCCACTTATTTTTTATGGTAAGTTTAATAAATCACACCTCACAAACTAAAAATTATGACCTTCAGCAGGAAGGGAAAAAGACAATTCAAAGCAATTTTTTTCCTGCTAGTTTATTGGTTTTCCAGTTCTTGCAAAAACCATGTTAATGGAGATCAAACCAGCAACACTAAAATTCACGTAAATGGTATATCCATAAAAGTATTTTTGTATGAGCATCTTGGAGTCCACCTCCTCTCTCTCTACTTTATTCCATTAATAAAAAAGTGGACAAAATATGGTAAATTATTTTTCTAATGTATTGCATGAATTACTGACCCTAGTGGGAAAAGGCTTTTGTTGTTGTTTGTTTGTTGCATGAATTACTGACCTTCGTATAAATAAAACAAAATCAACAAGTTTGAATTAGATCAGATATGGAGATAAAAACATGCAAATTTTGGCCACTCTGACTAATGCACATATCTCCTCTTTGAGAGAGAGATTAAAAATATTTAGGTTGAACAAAGCACCTAGCATCTCCAACAGAATTGAACAAATATTGAAGCAAATTCTTGGCTTCTCCCATTGAGCGCAACTGGTTCCAGCGTCCACGATTAGTGAAGGCCCGTTCTCGTTCTTCTGCCTCAGAAAGTTGAGAAGCCATTGCTACAAGTGAATTAGATGATATGTTCAGCATGCTCTCAAGTGAAGCTATTCTGGCCATTCTTGCATTTGGGGACATGGAGGATGCTCTGAGAAGAATGACAGGTGTTAAAAGCAACCAGGAAGAGAGAAATGTTTTCCTTTTATATTGCACGTGTTATTATTTGAAAGAGCCAAAATTTTTCAAAAAGTAATGAGAGCACTAACAAATTTAATTATATATATATAAAACAGACCTAGCAAATCCATTCTTTCCTCTGGGAGGAGGGAGACCCTTGGCAGCAACCCCGTTTACTTGCTTTAGTATGGCCAACTCCTCAGCAAGCGCAGCTCGCCTGAAGATTGCATCACAATATTAAATATTACAATCCAGATCAATCAGTAAGTAAAATAACTTAGGTATATATGTTGCATACACTTGGCTCTGCTTCTCATACTCAAAACGAACTTCATGCTCTTTTACCATGACTTCCAGCTCATGATCAAGCCACCGTTGTAAGGACTTCTCATTGCTCTAAAGAATCAATTCAAACGTATTTATGACTAGCATGGATAATCAAGCAAATTTAAGGAGATGAAAGTTTTTTACCTGTCCATTTGTTCCACTTCCATTCATTGAACCTGGAAGATGAAGTATAACTAGAATTAGAATAATAAATAAAAGATAAGAGTAAGTGCACTAAAATCCCCATGTTCTTCACTAAAAGACAGTTTCCTCCACTTAAGGCATTTTAAAAGATTATCCATTTCAAATGATCCGATAAAATTCCCCATGTCTCATGCAAGAGGACATGCCAATCATTAAAAGTGAGCATAAGCTGTGCTAAAAACAAACCAAACCTGAAATGTCTCGGCTGGAAGATTTACGAGCTTCTAACAACTCCTTTAACCTCTTAGTGGCCATTGCAGCTTCTTCAGTCTTTCTTTGAAGGACCTAAAGGAATATTCAGTCATTAAGTATAATAATAACCACAGAAGTCAAAAACAACATTGATGGTTATGCATGTTGTGTAGAAAGAACAGAAAACAGATGTATTAATGACATGTCATTTTGATTTGGCTTTTTAAAACCTCGTTCTAAAACAATGTTTTATTTAGCTTTTAGAAGAATATTTATTTATGAATACTTAATTCTGGAAGCAGACAAAGTTTAATTTTATACATGAGTGAATATTAATCTCTAAAAGAATGTCTAGCAAAATAAGGTATAACATGCATTCTATATTAATTAATATTTTTAACATAGCTAAGCACGGGTGCTTAAATTGACTGTACCAACACCATGTTACACCAATTTGGATACCTCATCCAGTTGGGCTACCACTAATTGAACCATATCCATATCATACAGTGTAGTTCTAAACTCCAAAGTCAAAGTACTTCTATTCTATGTAGATTTTAATCCATAATAAATGTTCCTTTAGTTTTCATTACACTTGTTTCATTAAAAACCTCAAAAACAAAATATAAAAGCATATTTTCATGATGCAAAGACCTCCCCCCCATGTTTTCCCCAGGAACTGGCAAAAATAAAGGCCTATCGACCATAGTAGTAACTAAACTAATGCTGAAAATTGGGCATAGTTAAACTACTGATAGGATCATATATTAAACAGAAACCTAAAAATAAAGACTTGCAGTGCAATCACTCAAATTTACCAATGATATCGGCAAAGTTCAATACTTCAATAACATATATCGTCTAACAACTTAGCAATACTCACCATTTTCTGGCGCTGATTTAAAGCTTGCAGCTTATGGCGTTCAAACTCATTTCTCCTTCCTTCCTTCTTTAACTGTTTTGCAAACATATATTTAATACAAGGTCAGAGAACAAATATGCAGTACAGGTGAGTAAATCATGTTTAAGAGTTGGATTAGTCATGATCAACCATCACATGGTTGATCTCTAATTCTACCTCTAGAATTTGAGTTACTCAGAAGCTTGGAACAGTACACACCATTTGGACTCAAACTATAAACCAAATTTTAATTCCTTTTTACATTTTTATAACAAAAGATCCAACTAACAATGAAGAAATAGTTTCATGTAGGGAAAATATTAATTGACAAACTTTATCTACCATAAGATAAAGATGAGGAGTATCAGGGACAAGTTAAATAAAAAAGAAAAGAGGAAGCTCGACATACTTGCAGAAGCTCTTTCTCTCTAGAAGCCTTCCATTGCCGAAACTGTTCAGCCTCTTGTTTTATCCTATGTTGCAGTTGAACCTGCAACATTGTTTAGTGTATAAGAGTATATTTAGTGATCAAAACTATGATATGCAAAAGTTCAATAATCAACCTTTTGGGCTTTTATAGATTGTATTTCATCTTGTAATCGCTTCGCTGCTTCATCACTTTTTTGCTTTTGCTTCAAGAGCTGGACCTGACTCTCCTGTTTCTTCTTTAGATCCAGAATCTAGCATTGTATATTTTGAAAAGATATTAGCAATTTAGAATTATTCCAATTCAAATCATGTAAAGGAAAAATAGATGGAAATAAAAAAAGTTTCCTCACCTGGGCTTCAAGTGTTTTTAATTTTTGGGCATGGATATCCTCTGATTTCTGCATTTGTCCATCAGAATTGGCAGCAAGATTTTCAACTTCAGCCAAAAGACGATCCCTCTCTCGCTGCATACATAAATCAGGCGCATATATAAATATGAATTTTCTGTAGGAGAAAAATAACTTTGCAGAATTTCTATTGAACCTGTACAGTTCTTTTCTCATCCTCTAGTTCCATTATCTTCCTTCCAAAATGCTGCTTGAGTGCCTCAGCATCAGGTATTCCAAAAAGCTTCATCTCAGACTGTGTGAACATCAATCCCAATATGTATATTAATATACAAAAGAGAGAAGAAAATCACTCAATGCTTCTGTCATGATTATTATTTGAGTTCGGATTAACCATCAGAAACAAGACTTCTTGCAGTAAATTTAATAAATTACATAACAAAAGTTATCCATAATTCTGTTGATTTAAATGTGTTATTGGTTGATGCATAATATATCAAATGTGTTTAATTATACATATGCAGTATTACAACCTCTTTTTGCTCCAAGCGTTTATTCAATTCATGTAACTCTCTATCCATACTATTTTGCAGAAGAGTATGCTCCCACTCTTTTTCTACTTCTTCAATTTCCCTTGAATCCCCTGCTTAAATCGGCAATTGTAACCCATAATCATAGAAGTTATAATAGTCTCACTTGATTAAATTTAAGCAGTAGACAGTGGTACAGAACAAGTTGAAGCAAGTTGCTGCTTTAAAATTGGCAATAATAACAGATTATTAAATTCAGGCCAAAGAAGATGCTGACCTGTTGTTTCACTCATTGGATAATCAGATGCTGTGATAGGTAAGCCCCTCTTGTGCCCATCAGTCTTTACATTACATGTGCTATTTTCCTGAAAAAATGAAATTTTAAGACTTAGATGTACTGTCTAGCAGCTAATATCCTGAAGTCACTTTCACTCCTGGCTATGATAATGGTAATCAGTCCTAGTAGTAGAATGCATATACCCAGATAAGATCAAAGCACATATCTATGCACTGAAAATTTGAGCAAAATATAATTGAGTCAAAGAAGATTATCAACAGAAGAATCAGAGGCATACATATGCATCCTTTTCGCATTGTTCTACAGTAGAGCATCTACTACGATATTCATGAAGTTCACATCGAAGATCCTCATTAGCAGCTTCAAGCCAAGCAATCCTTTCCTTGAGGACCTGCATTATCAATTATAAAATTATATATATTAGAAGTATATGTAAAAAGAGACCCAGCACTCAAGTACAATTAAGGCGTGCGTCATAAATCATGTCCAGTTAATGTTGCCACTAACCTATTATAGGAAATATATTAAAATTGATGCAAGACATTGCCAAAGATTTAACAGAAACCAGCTACCTGAACTTCCTCAGGAGAGCCACCAGAACGAGCACAAAGTTCCGCTTGCAGATACTCAAGTTGTTGTCGCATTTTTAGCATCTCGTTGGACATGGGATCTCTATTGACCTATGGAAGAATACACAAAAGACGAGCATTAGTGTCTATTGAAAAGGCAACTAATTATCTCAATTTTGTAGGATGAATGAAAAGGAACATAAAAAGTTAAGCAGATACTTACAACAGGCTTATTTTGGATGTTCCGTGCACGGTTTGCATACTTCAAAGTGTTAAGTGTTTCCTCAGCATTAATATCAGCAGGACTTATGCAGGCTGGAACAGGGAAAAAAATTATGTAAGAAGAAATTTATAAATATGATAGCAGGTTCTGAGATGCAAACTGACACAGATACGGGAGGGAACAAGAACACATAGTACAACATTTTAATAATTGTCATCAATCATTTACGATAAACCGAGAAGTTACCAGAGGTTCAAATATTCTGAAAATAATTCCCAGACCAGGGGAAAATATTAACTAGAAGTTTATCTTTTGAAGATTAGTAATTGTTAACTTGAAGCTTATCTTTTGAAAGCCAATGATGGGAGGTGAAAAAAGTAGAATTCATTGTGATAGATGCAAGGAAAACAACCAACCTATCATAACAGTTCTGCTGTTACCACCAAGTGAATCCTGCAAAATTATTTAACTTTATCCATAAATACAAAATAATTGTTAAAAAAAATAAAAGAAAGAAAATTTGAATATAAAATCTTTCATATACATGTTTCCTGTTTTATTTGTTTTTTCTTCTCACTCAGACACTCACAATAATTGTTTCTTTTCTTCAAGGGAACTATAATTGTCAAGATAGATCATAAATTCCAGTTCAATTCAAAATGATCCATATCCAACATGAGTGAGCTTTTGCACTGAAGAATTGGTACTGATAAGAAATGCAGAGCACACAATCTTCTCTCCGCTAAATTCCTAGATCTTGAGATAAAGGCCTTGGTGAAAAGATAAAATCAACGTATAAGTGTGTGTTTGGTTTCCCGTTGGATTCTCTAGAATCACCTTGAAATACCAATTAATGTGATTTTAGGTAAACTTTGATATGTTTGGTTTCACGTTAAGGAATTGATTTTGGGTCTAAAGTTGAATCTGAATTAAAACAATTTTAGGTAGCTTTTATGTTGGATAAAAAATTATACTGAGTTTTACTATTAACTTGTTTTTATGATAAAAACATCCAAACATAAACTACATCACTTCAAAATCAATTTTAACCAAAATTAATTTTGCAAAATCAATTTCATTCAAAATCAATTTTGTCAACCCTCATCCAAACACACACTAACTAGGGATTTCAAGGGGGAAATACATTTATTAATCAGGTTACACGTCCTATATATATTTATATAAAATAAAGAATGTTTTTTCAACATCATAATTGATAATATAGAAGATTATAAGCTGAAAGAAGGAAGGTACACATATAGATCTCAAACCTGCAAAAGCCTAGTAAGTTTACTATCCCTATAAGGAACATGAACACCTTCCTTTCTCTTCTTTTCATCACCAAGTGCACTAATAACATTGCCGAGCGCTAGAAGGCCTTTGTTAATGTGAACTCCTGATTGAAAGAAAAAATTATTCGAAAATTCATAATGATCAAAAGTAAGTTTAGAAGATACAAGTGAAAAATGCCATGCCTAACCTTCCTTAAAGCGCAGACCATCAGACCCGGTTCTTTTAGCTCGTTCTGATCCAGCAAGATCTACCAAGTGCAACTTGGCACAAAGATATTCTTCATTCATTGTATCATTTAAACTGATCTCACCATGACTATTGAGCTTCCGCATTTGTTCTAATGTGATGGTGAAGATAGCATGTGAACGACTGGTTGGACACATAGTAGAAGAAGAATAAGTAATAGAAGAGAACTCCAGAAAGATAAATTGAACAGCATTTTTATGAACAACTTTTAACCATGAAGGCTGAATTGATGGCAACAAGTAAATTCTGGATTTGTTCATTGACAAAATCTTTAGAAGTGCAGCAGACTACGAGCATTCTTACAAATTGCAATATACCAATCGTTCCATCTATTAGCATTCCCTTAACTAACAAGAAATAGAAAATATTTGATATGGAATTGGTTTCAAAGGAAACAATTGAAAGCTCAGATTGATTGTAGAAAGCTTAAGCCATCAGAAGAGTTTAAAACCAAAAAGTAATTTATATTTTTTACACCATATCTTCTCTTAGTTTTTGCTTTATTATCAGAACATCACATTATACAGCTCATGCTCTAATAATATTTCCCAAGCCTATTTATCCAGAATTAGCTTAAGAATCCAAAAGGGTGATAAAAAAAAATTAATTAGAAATGAATTTATGCAGTTAAAAGAAGAGAAGGAAAATGCATAAGCAACCTGGATTGGTTGTTCATATTTGTACTCCCAGTTGCTCTACTCAATGATCCTTGTTCTAGGCAAGCAGCCATTTCTTTTAGTGTTGTAACACTAACTTCAGTAGATCCTGCTAGAGTAATGACACCATTTGATGACTCACGGATTTGTATTGGCGGTTTCCCAGGAATAGTTACTTTCCCTGCATGTCCATTTGCAGTTTCTGGTTTGTTCATAGAGGATGGATCCAACAAGTCTCTTACTTCTTCTTTAAGAATCTTTTATCAATTAAAATTTTTTGTTAGATGCTTAATCTAAACAATATCACAAATATAAAATCTTTTAATTTCAGATATTAAAGCACAATTTAACTTTGAAAACAAAGGCCTGTATCAAAGCTATTAACTGACCTCGATAAAGGACACATGCAGCTGAAATTCATTCTGATGCTTTAAGGTCTCAATTTTGTTAAACAGAGAACTCATAACTTGGGGTATTATTCCCTCTTGGCAACCATCTTTAAAGCCAGTGCCCATGGTGTATGTTTTCCCAGAACCTGTCTGCAATGGAGTGAAAATGTCACATACCAAGGAGGAATGAATAAGTCATAAGTGTAATGGCATTTAACTTGTGTTTCTTTTAGCTGTAACTATACCTGACCATATGCAAGAACAGTAGCATTATATCCTTGGAACAAACCATCAACAAGGGATGCAACACATTCATCGAACATGGCAGATGAGGGAGAACCAGTGCTCCCGTAAACATGATCAAATGTAAAGGAATGTGCACCAATTTGTACCTGTATCATAATCATAATAGTATATGATTCCACCCAAATTTTTAAGATATTTAGGATGCTATTTACTTTCATCCTTGCATTAAGTACATGGAAAAATATACTGCGTGATAAATTTCCTTAAAGTGAGAAAATTCAAATGGATATAGAAGGCATATGTATACATGTAACATGTTCATCACTCTAACCTACTATGAGTTAAAAAAAATAGTAAGTAGGAAGGCAAGTGATTTCCAACTGATGTGGAAAGCAAGTGAGACATAGTCTAAATGGCACCAAGAAACAAAAGAATTGCTTTAATTTACTAACACTAAATTGTCATTTACCAATGAGCTTGTAGCTCAAATGGCACCGGGTCAAGCTTTGACACCAGAATGCAGTGTCTAAGTCGGAGGTTCAATCCTCAACTAGCTCACCTTTCCACATTTTTATCAAGATTTTAGCATTTCGCATCTCCAATGTAACCCAAAAAAACAACACACGCACAGTGTTACTTTCGTTTACAACCAAGTTTAGGATGATTTGAGTTTAAGGATTCCATTCATTCACAAATAACAAAGTTCACAAATAACGTTTCAAAACCAACGGGAGTTGAGTCTAGCAGAAAGAGCTAGTCTCCCACAACGTGGGAATCCAAGCTTCAAATCCCCGCTAAGAGATGTGTCCGCATTTATTGCCTAACGGTGCCTCGAACAAGATTGCCTCTCAAGGAGTATTCCTGTTGTAACTAAGAAAATGTTTCATAAACTGAGCCGTTCCACAAAAATGTGCTGGCGAAGCCCAAAAAAGCAACCCAAACCGAAAAAGAAAGAAGTCAAACAAACATCCCAATCAAGCAAGCACATATCATCAGATCATAAAAGCAATTCCAAATTGCCAATAACCATTAATTCTTTAATCAGGCAAGCAATCAATCTCGGATCCAGATCTCTTCTCGCCAGATTCACCAATCCGAATAAATAAATAAATAAAAGCAAAGGAAAAACACAATGCAAGCAAGCAAGTGGAAGTTGTTCCAATGTTCCCTATTATCACAGTGTGCGTTGAGTGTGACAATGATGCACGCACCTGAGGCTTCCCTGGCACGACGCTCACGCAATCCTTGCATCCCTGCACCTTCTCCTCGCCGATGAGAGGTCGCACGTGGACCGCGACCTTCACGCAACAATCCTCACCCGCTTCCACCATCACAAAAAAAATAAAAATAAAATGAAATGCCAAACACTACCTGGACTGAGAGAGAAAGAAAAAGAGAGAGTGTGAGTGAGATGAGTGTTTGGTGTGGTTGAGCTGAGTGTGAAAGAGATCAATTCAATTGGCGCAATGGTTGTGTTGTGAATTGTGATGTGTTGTTCCTTCGCATTGTCTGCGGAGGACAAAGAAAGTAAGAAAGCGTTGCTGTTGTTGTTGGTGGTGTTGCAGTCACTAGTAGTAGTACTACAGGAGCAAGGAGAGAGAGTAGTTATAGTTGGAGGAGGAGAGAGAGAGAGGGGGGGAAGGGTAGTTTGGGAAAATGTGAATGACTTGCAACCAAGGTGCTCAAGGTAAACTGTATGAACAACAACCATCACGATCATGTTCCCTTTGCCTTCACTGTAATGTACCTGTCCATACGGTTGTTTCCTCGACCTCTTTTATGACCTCTCTTTCCCATTTTGCCCCTCTTCTTTTCCCAACGCTCCTCTCTCTACTTCACCGTAAAAACCTCTCGGTATTTCATAATTACCACTTTACCCCCAACTTTTTCTTTTTTTTCCGTAAAACTTTTCTATGAATTGAAGATAGACATCATGATTTACAATAACTTGCACCCTGAGTTAGACTCCTTTGTGTCTTTAGCTATTTTTTATGTAGCTCAGCTCATTAGAATAAAAATGTTATTAACAATCAACAAACTCTAGAATGTTATCAAAAGTTTGATATATGTGTATAGATAAAACAAAATTTATTTCAATGTTTTTTATGTCTCAAAAAAAATTAGTCTCCAACTTCAACTATCAATTGAAAAATATATTTCATGAAAATCAAAAAAGAAATGGTGTTATTATATTTTCTAGTATACCCAAATCTATACTATTTTAGAAAGTATAATCATTGTACATTTTGCAAATCTAATGATATTGGTTTGTGTATATCTATGTCTTAATTAAATTTCAATGATTTTTTTAAAAACAATTTGTTAATAATAGTTAAAAAATAATCTTATATCACAATTTTTAATTATTCATTTTAGATTCAAAATATAATTTCTATGTGTTCACCAAAAAAATATAGTTTATATATTTCAATGTATTTATTTATTAGATTTCTAAATTTATATATATAATTAAATATTTATCTTATACAATACACCAACTAACTAACTAGTTTTAATGAATGGTGGTTAGTTAGTTAGTTAAAACTAGTTTTAATGAATAATAATACTAAAAGTACACAAAAAACTACAACTAATGTTTCCCTTCTTTCTTTCTTTTTTTTTTTAAATTACTTACAGCCAAAAAGTGAACCATGGAAATGCTATGATTGCACTGGCAGTGCAGTATCAGATTGGTCTATATTTAAGGTATCTATGATTTTTAATTTCTGAAATTATTGTTTATGAATTTCACTCTCCTTTAAAAAGGGGAAAAGGGGGGGAAAAGTAAAAGAGAAGGAGCGGAGAAGTAGGAGGTGGTGAAGAAATGGTGTGAGACTTGTCAGAAATGGAATGTAATCTAAGTTCTAGTTGGGATGTAGATTTGAGAAGAAGGTAGAAAAGAAAAAAAGGAATAACAACAGCGCACAAAGCCACGTGATGCGGAACCCTATACACCATTATGAGAGGGAAGCTTTGACGGTACACCGTCCTAATCACACGTTCACATTTCACAGGTGCCATACCACTTTTTCATGCTAGCTTCACCCACACAACCCTAACCTCGGGTATGCAATGTAACCCTGTGCCAATTTCCCATGCACTCATATTTTAGGTCTAAGAGGTATACCTTCCATCCTTATAAGTTATAACCACTATACACAGTATCACACACTTGTGATGTGCACCTTTTTGGAAAGAAAAAAAATACATGAAACAATATTTTTATATGTCTTTAAGTAAATAATTAAGATTTTTTTATCATATTATTGATATAAAATATTCCCTGATTATAATGATAATTAATTTAGAAAAATTGAATCTAATACAACTCGAACCACTAGCTTGCTTATTGATAATAAATAATTAAGTAACCATATTCAGATAGGAAGTTATGAAAAAAATCTCCATTTTGCCAATATATATAAAATGTCTTACCATTATTTTTCAATGATCCGGTTTTCGTTTTATTAATTGCAATGATTAGCCTTTACATCACGTATAAAGGAAACTTGTTGATTCTTCATTTATCAAATGGACAAAATAGACAGAACTTAAAGTACAGTATTCTAGATATTTTCTTATATATGTCATTTTTAAATTAATATTAGAGTACGTAATTCAAGTGATAATTAAAATTGTTATTAAAATTTAGCATTCATTTTTACCATTATTTTTTATTTTAATTAAAAATATCACTAAATATATCAAACCTTTTTCTTTATAAGATTTAATGTAACATTTTCTCATGTTTGGCTTTTTGTGTATTCCTTACGGAAATATCATAAAAAAATTCTAAATAATGGTTTAGACGTGCAAAAAGAAAAAAAGTGTGATTTGCTTGAACTATGTAGGAGGCTAATCAATTCAGCTAGGTTGAGGCCACTCCTAACACACCATCATTAGTTACGTTCTATATAAAACTGTTGGAAAGAAAGGAATTAAAAAAAAACTCAAGAAAGAAAGAAAAAGGGATTACATGATCAAAATTGGACCGAAAGATTGAAAGGAAACAAAAAAGAAAAGAAGGAATAAAAGGTGGCACAACATAAGAGTTGTGAAAAATAAAAAGGGAGGAAGGATCCACATGGTCCCAAATTGAAAAGAAAAGAAAGATAGAAGAGATGGGGTTGAGTGGTAACATAATGTACATTAGTAGAAATAGCAGCATAATATAGGTCTTATTGGCATAAAACGTTTCAATAAATATTTATAAGAATTTTACCTTTTTATTTTTCTATAATATTTTAAGTAATTTATCTAGAATAATAGTTCACTAATTATATTAATATGGATTCAAATAAGTTGTAACAGATCTAGAATTAACTCTTATCTTTTTTATATGGATGTAAGTTTACTTCTTTCCTAAGGCCACTAAAATCTCACTTGATGAACAATCTTATTTAGAAAATTTTCTAGTATTTAAGAGCCAGTGAAATAGATATGATTCTCCTTTGAGGGATTGTTTGGTGACCTAAGAATTATTTGAGTCATAGTTGTGAAACCCGGCCTCGTTATTGACCCTATCAAGGTAGTGCATCAGTGGATTAATGGTTCAACCGGTGGTTAGTAATTGGTCTGGTTTGACCCGATATATATTAAAATTTTAAAATTATATATGTATCTATTATATATAAGTTAGTATATAATTAACATTATTTGAGTAAGAAAAATTCATCCATACTTTAAAATTTAAAATAATAATTAATAATAACGAGACATCAAAATGACGTCGTAGAGGGGATTCATTTTTTTTTAAACCGGCCGGGTCGAACCGGTCCAACCGAAATGCGGTATCTAACTGGTCAGGTCATCCCGATTCAATTGTGTGACCGACTCAATAATGAAACCGGTCCAATTAGATTACCTAGTCCTGATTGGATCAGTTTAGCCGGACTTACCGAGTTTCATAGCTATGATATGAGTAGCTACATATAGTTACGATTCAATAAATAAAAATTGTTTGTAGTTTAAGTGTGTGCAATGATCTTTTAAGTAAATCTCTTCCAATAACTTTAACAAATCATTGGCGTCCTATCCGATAATCCTCAAGTATCTCTTCTTCTGCTAACACTTTTGATTCACCAATAAGTCAATAGATATTAACTAGCATATTGGATAGAAACGACTTGGTAAAGATCCAAAGGGAGAGGGAAGTAAAGTGAATAAAAGAAAATAGAGTAGTAGAGACCCACGTTGCCTCCTCACTTGACATATCCAGCTGGTTGCCCTCTTAATCCACATGCAAATGCAACTTAGCTTCTCTAGCTAATATGGCGGGGCCCATCTCTTGTTAATTTGGTCAGACGCTGGTGGTCCCCCAAATTAGTTGCAGCTAATAATAATTTTATCCTTTGTAATCTGTTACTCAAATTAAACATGTTTAATATATGCGTTGCCCTTTAGATATGTAGTAGACTGTAGTTTTTCTAGTTAATGTATGTATTATAGAGTATTGTGTAAAGTTTTAGATATTTACACTCTAATTATGTCGTTGAAGTATGCATATAGTTTTCACTTGGTGAAGGTCGGTAAGATATAGTCAATTTTACTAACTTAACAGTTTATTGATCAACTGTGTTTTAGTACGGGATATTTCGAACCACATTTGGATAATTAAAATATTAATTATACTTAATAGAGAACCATTTAATATATATTTGAATTACTAGTACCTTGTTTTGGTTTTAGAAAAACATATTGGAATTAAACACTTCAAAGAAATAATGTCTAAAATTTTGAGTATATAATAATATATTTTGTTCTTTTTATAATTATCATTAATAATTTTTAAAATATTTTTGTTTCATATTTTAATTATATTTCTATTTTTTTTAATAATTTTAATTTTTACGTATTTAAATAACATTATTTATATCTTTTATTATTTTTAACAACATTTAATTTATAGTTTTTTTCCATGTTGATGAATAATATTTATAAGTATTTTAATAACTGGGAGTAATATATTTACAAATTAACATTTTAATATAATTCAACATTTTCATATGATTATTTAATGTTAATTAAGATTTTGATGATTTAATATTTTAATTGCATTGTTTAATATATGAATATATTTTTTGTAATATTTTATCATTTTTTTATCTTACAGACTCGTACATGTGATTAACAGAAGCACTGATTTTGGAAAATAATTTTTCAAGTTCGTTCATCTATCAAGCAGCCATATATATAGAGCATTGTAGGTCGAGCATTGTAATCTTGTATGATTGATAATATTTTTTAAATAACTATTTTTATAAAGAGTTTCTTTAGCAATTATAAAGAGATTTTTTAATACTTAAAATCAATTATAAAACAAATTAATAAAAATATGACGAGCTTAACCTCCCTATTCAAATACTTGTTTTTTTTCCATCATGACATTGATGCAATTGTCGATCAGAGTGACAATTATTGTCACGATGTTAGTGTGGGCACAGCGGTAGAGAGTTTCTAATTAAAAAGAAAAATGATTTAGTGTCAAATATTTATAGTATTAGTGTCAGAATTAGATCAATCTTTAAGATAAATAAAAGTAGTATGTACACCGTCCATAGTAGCACTCTATTTTTATGTTGTTTCTTGGATACCAAATTAGCAATTTTTTTTTTTATAATTTCTAACTCTATTTCTCCTTTCCGCTCTATTTTTATCTTGTCAAAAAAAGTATAAGGACGACCTCTTGAAGTGTGAACTCTCACATCAATTAGAACCGAGAATACTAATTTCAAAGTTCTTATTCACAAAAAATAACAATTTTAACTAGAAAAAAAACTCATCTTTAATGTTTGATAAATTTTCAGAATATTATTTTCTATCGTAAAACATAACCTAATATAACATTTATAATTCTTATTAATTTATACATATATTTTAATTATATTTAAAATTGATTTTATTAAAATCAGTTTTATCCAAATCAAAAATAGAGAGACTTAATGCTCTAGTTAACCACCATTGAAGAACAAACATTATCGAATGATATTATTTGTGCTTCGTTCTTCTTATAATTAAATATCCCATCATATTTACATCCTATGAAAATTAAATTACATATCTCTTAATAAATCGAACCGAGTGACGTGACCTTAAAAAGTGGAACATCCACGTCATCTTCATTCAACTATAAAAAAAATATACTTATGCAGTATTTTATATACAGGTCTAATGTCACTTTTATCTCATTAAATTTTATTTTAATTTTATTTGTGCATTAAGTTTTAAAAAATTAATTTTAATCTTTTATATTTTTAAAATATATTGTTCTGATGCTTTATTCGATTTTTCATTTAATTATGGTAGTATTTTAAATTTTAAAATAATTAATTTAATATAATGACAATTAAAAATTGTCATTATTTTTATTTTATTTTAACTCCTTTGTGTTTTAAATGTATCTCTAACCTTTTTATTTCCCTAAACACCCATTATTACCCTAAATCCTTATAACCATCGTCGCCAATGTGTACCACTGTCATCACTATCATCTTTTTCACAATCGTTGTCAAATCATATTTGCAATCATCATCATTGTCACCTTTTCCACAACCACAATAAGCTCTCATCTAATGAAGTTGTGGTGTTCAAGCTTGAGAGAAAGAAGATCTTTATCGAGAAAGTGAGGTGACAATGGTTGCAGATTTGATCTGATGATGATTGTGAAAAAGATGACAACAATGGTGATATTGGTGAGTGCTGACGATGGTGGGTATAGGAGTTTTGGGTGGCTATTGGTGTTTAGAGATAGAAAAAAATTAACAATTAATGTGTTTTTTTATTTTAAAATAAAATTAAGATAGTAATAATTTTTAACTAATAATATGTTAAATTAATTATTTTAAAATTTAAAATACTAATAGAGTTAAACATTTTAAATGAAAAATTGAAAAAAAAATATTAAAATGATACATTTCAAAAACACAAATGAATAAAATAAAAAAATTAAACTTAATGTACCAAAACAAAATTAAAGTAAAATTTAATGTAGCAAAAGTGATATTAAAAGGATTATTGCAATGTGATGCAAGATTTTAACTTGGATTTTTAATTTGCTTGTAGTGAAGTTATTATCATTATATAAGAATTAAAAATATTTACTAATTTTTAGTTTAATGGTAGAATTTAATTTGAATTCATTAGTATTTTTAGTATTGTAATTACATGTAATGTAACGTTGTGTTCTTTTTCCTTTAAATTCATTCCGTTCATTCATGATTTGTGTAGTATGTTCGTTATATTAAATTAAGTCTTGTCTCATTAAGTGGCACGAGGTTAGAATTTTAGCTCTTCCAGAGTGGTATCTCACTGATGGCTCTGGCCCCCAGAAGGAGGTCTTCTTTGCCCTCCACCTAAGCTGCGCAGGAAAAGTCCAAAGCCAATCCCAGGAAACACTGAAGCTTCATAAGGTCTTTCATTAAGTGACGTGGTCGAGTTAATTTTATAATTATAATTAATTTAAGAGTAAATAATAACTTTTATCTTTAAATGTGTAATTCATTAACAAATGCGTCTCAAAGATGAAAATATAAAATTTAGTCCTAAAAAATGTAAAAAGTGTGAAAAATATATTCGGTCATTAACTTCCGTCTGTCACCATTAATAAAATAACTTAGATGGCACGGAGGAACAAATTTATATTGTGATCATCTCTAACTGTCAGTATAGGAACATATTTATTATATAATATTTTTTTGACTTTTCATCTTCCTACTCTGCTGATAAATCTTGAAAGATGAAAATATAAAATTTAGTCATCGAAAGTGTAAAAAGTGTAACAAATATATCTAGATATTAATAGTAGATTATGACTAATTATTATAATTTGGGAAATTTTATAATAACTATGACAAAAGGATCGAATTAGTAATTTAACATTTTTTTTTAATTTAACTCATCTCAAATATCAAACAAAAGTTAGTGTACATTTAAAATTTTGATTTAGTTATTAACTGAAATTAAGATCATAGAATTAAGGTTAAAGAGATGAAAGTAAAAAAAGAAAAAGAAAAAATATAATAAATAATTATTTTTGTATTTGCTTTATTAACTTTAAACTAATGATAAAAACTTGTAAATTAAATTGAGTATAAAAGAAAAAAGAATACTCATTTTATAAACTCGTAAATAATTTTTTTATTCTTCCATGCTTGATGAAATGTTCAAATAAAAAAAATACTTATTGTAAAACATTATAGTTAAATTAGATCCATGAATAGTTTTTAGAAAAAATTGCAATTGCAATGACACTTTTAATTTGTAAAAAACACTCACCTCCTTTGGAATAATTTTTTTTAAGGTTATGATTTTTTAAATGATTAGTCAATAAAAATAATTGTGTATGATTTAAAAATAATAATTTAAAAATCAACAAACTTTTATTGTAATATATAATTTGATGTCATTGCATATATTAATAGACATTCATATCTTATTATGAAAAATTTATAAAAAATAATTAAATAAATAGTATTTGATTAAAAAGAAATAATGACTTTCTTATTGTATTACATTAATTTTTTTTGTGTTGATAACTTAAAAATTATATAAAAGAAACAAAAATTTACCGGTGTGACATAGTTCTCCCAAATTTTTTTCGCAATCATTATAAATTTTTCTAAATTATAATAACTAATCACAATCTACTATTAACATACGAATATATTAGTTGTACTTTTTACACTTTCAGAAACTAAATTTTCTATTTTCATCTTTTAATGACACATTTGTAGCGAAGTGAGAAGACGAAAAGTTAAAAAATATTATATGACAAATACGTCCATATGATGACAATTAGAGATCATCACTTTAACAATTATTTCAGTGACAAATTCGCCCCTTTGTACAACGTAGTCTATTTTATTAATGGTAACAGATGAAAATTAACGACCGAATATATTTATCGCACTTTTTACACTTTCAAAAATTTAATTTTATATTTTCATTTTTAAATAACATATTTATTAGAGAAATACATATTTAGGAACAAATTTAACTATTTACTCTTAATTTAAATATACATCTGACTTACATTTAACAATATGCAATTATTTTTATTTAAAACAAATTTATCCAAATATAAAACAAATAGACCCCTCAATAATCTAGTTGACCACCGTTGAAGAACAAACATTACCGGTCTCCTTAATTGTAAATATCTCTTATTTACATCCTATGATCATTATAAACGGAAAACTACTGCACATATTCCATAGTTTTTTTCAATATATTATAATTGAACTGAGTGATGCCACCTTGAAAAGTGGAATATTACGTCATTTTCATTCAACAATAAAAAGTATCTTTGTACAGTTTTTTTTTCTTTCTTGAAAGGATATTTGTACAGTTTTGTTATAAGGATACTTATACATAATTTATCATCATAATAAGGTTCGGTGTACTCACATTAATTCCGTGGCAAGACGGTGTGACATGTTAGAAGTTGGATTTTTAAGTCTGTATATATAAAAAAAATTATTAAAAAATTTGATTCCTTAAATAGATTTTGGTATGGTATAGAATTAACTTTTTTTTCCCTAGGTTAAAAATTATAAGTACAGACATTAACATAATTTATAATATGTAATTGTTATTAATCAAAGAAAATTTTATATACGATCATAATTAAATACAAATTTTTCTATTAAATAAATAATTCTCATTCATGTAAATATAATATACTTTTATATCATTGCGTCAATTCTTTAAATTTGTTGAATAATTAATTTTTGATTTCTGACCGATGAATACCTTTGATTCAAAGGAATTTTTTTTATTAATCCTCACTTAACTTTTTAAAATAGTATATACCTTTTCTTAATCATTCTTTAAAATAATATATATATATATATATATATATATATATATATATATATATATATATATATATATATATATATATATATATATATGAAAACAAAATATGCGCAATTATTTTTACTTTTCTTTCACTATTTTTTACATGTCATGTTATTCTTTTTTCGTTAATTTCATTCAGTTCATATATCATTTTTTGATAACGTTCCTTACATTAAATTAAGCTTCATTTAAAGTAAGTTATTTTGCTTGTTGATACGAACGTCCATTAAATATACCAAAATGGAAATAAATCTTGTACCATAACTCTCGCATTCATATGAAAAGGGCACTACCGTCGTTAATATTTAATGTTTACGGAATACAGATCAGCTTATATGCATGAACAATCAGTTAGTTACTGTCACATGTGCGCCAGCCAGTACATATATACCTATATTATTATGTATACTTATTACACTCTTGTCATAATCAAGGACAGTATTCTTTTTATTTTGTTTTTTACATCACATTTATTTTTTGTGAGAGTAAATTTTACTTGGATAAAATTATTATAAATAAGTTCAAATTTTTTATATTTTTGTCATAATTTTAAAAGGTAATTTGATATTTTTTAATTAAAAACAATTTTTTTTTCATTATATTTTCTCTCCTAATTATTTCTCTACTATTTTTATAAAAAAGTCATCTTTTATTATATTTTGTGTGATCGTTTTTAATTATCATTTTCACTATTATTATCATCATTAATTTACTCAAGATCATCACTATTATCATCATTATTATTATTATGATTAGTATCATTATCATTGCTTCCACCATTTTTATCATGACAACCTTTATTATCAATATTGTTATTGTGTCCATTATCATTACATATCATAATCATCGTTATCATTATAATTGTTATCACTTCTATTATTATTATCAATGTCACTATTTTTACTATCATTATCATCATGACCTATATCATTATCATTATCATCATTTCTTCCGTTGTTACTATCATTATAATAGTGGTGACAAAAATAATTAAGATCGTAATGATAATGAAAGGGATGACAATTACAATAAAAATAATGGAAATAGTGATGATTGAGGATGAATTTTTTATAAAAAGAAAAAGAAGATAATAAAGAGATAAAATTGTGTAAGAAAAGTTTATGAAAGAGATAGTTTATTTTTTTCTAAATTGAAAATATCAAAATAGTTTTAAAATTAAAAAATAAAATAAAACTCCTAAACTATTAAGTATAATAAAACTCCTAACATGTTATAGCTAAACCCTTTAGTTTTAGGCGGTAAAATCTCCATTTTAAGTTTTTGATTTGGTAACAAATTTAATAGTGAAGTTGAAGATTACCGGTTAAACTAAAATAATTATACACTAGATAATCTATGTTGTCATCAATAATATATAGAACTTTACCACTCCAACAAAATAAAACATTCATTCACTTTGAAGATTTAACTTTTGTTTTCTAAAACGAATATCAACTTTTCTAAAATAAAAAAAGGAGAAAAACGAAAGTCTATTTATCTTCAATTTAAAATAAATTATATTTTTAAATTATTTTAGTTTAAATTAATAATTGACAGGAGTTTACTTTTCTATTTTATATTTCACTTTAACAAAATCAAATATCACTCAATTATATGTCTCCTTTTTTTTATGTAGCTAAATGTTAATTACTCAATATTACATGGTGTGGGACTTTTGATCTTGATAATTGAGCAATTTTGGTGACATGTTATTAACTCATTTTTTTTTTATATAAATTGGAAAAATATGATTGCATATGATGTATAGATTAATTGATCCAAACCACATAAACATGTAATTAATAATTTCTCTCTACTTTTTCATTATTGTTCCTACGTATGACAGTGTACCCTTTGATAATTAAATCCACATCTCCTTTAACCCTTCATCTTTTCATCTAGAAAAAGCCAAAAACTAACTCTATGCACTTTCCCTACTCTGTCTCCATAAAAATAACTCAACATGTCTACATGTCTCGTTAACCAGTTATGCATTCAGATTAGAGCACAATGCATGGAGCCAGTACGCGCGTGGAATTAAGAGCGTCTGAAAAAACGTTCAAATTAGTTGCA
Source organism: Glycine soja (assembly GCF_004193775.1). Lineage (NCBI taxonomy): Eukaryota > Viridiplantae > Streptophyta > Magnoliopsida > Fabales > Fabaceae > Glycine > Glycine soja. Next base: position 7,511,617 of record NC_041015.1, on the reverse strand, counting down.
GAGGGGCCACATGGGAAGATAGTTGTGACTTGTGAGTGCAATTTGATGGAATACTATTGACTACTATACACTCTCTTATTTGAGTTGAAGGTCCAAACTCCATGTGCTACCTAGCAGATTGATGAAGCTACACCTATATCTATATGCATATATAGCATATAGAGTGTGGCAAAAATTGATTAGTGGGCCATAACTGCAATATCATTTCCTAGTATCCAACCGTTGTACTCTCTATTCAGGATAATATAGGCATTATCTAATATCTATACTTCCACTAATACAAAAATATGATTTTAGATTTTCTTACTTACAGTTACGGTTTTGCAGAGAAAATACTGAAAAAGGAGTCTGAATTGCAGTTGCCATAAACTGCTTTAGACTTTATATTTTTTTATACAACCCTAAGATATCTTTTACGGAAAATAATTATATTCGAGTAAATTTAAAGTTGAATTATTATTGGTGACAAATTCCTCATTCAAAATATTTAACATAATTAAATATTTAAACTCAAATTTAAGACTGCTAAATCTAGTGCAGTTCACGTCTTACCCTCACAAGTCTAAATAACTTAGCACTAAATTTGTGGATCAATTAAAAGCTATAACTTCTTACTATTGGAACGTATGCAAGATTGTTCCCGTTCCAGTTCACGTCTTGTATGCTAGATCTATCCCAAAAAAGAGTTTAATTAAAATATATTTGATAATATAAAAGTTTTTTCATACTGTCATCGATGAATCTTGTATTGTTATATATTATTGTAAATTATTGTTTTTCATAATATTTATTTTAAAAATCATATATAAAGTGTTACTTTATTAGTTTAAAGTGTAAAAGTTTTTATTTTACACTAAGAGTGTATCAAACATAAGTTTTCTTTTCAAAATAAATTGAATCAAATATAGTAATACACACACTCAATTACCATTCATACAATATACATATACTAAACCATGAAAATGCATTGCTGCTATATTCTCTGCTTGCTTGCATATATTGCAATGAAAATAAAATAAATTTCTAGCTTGGTAATCATTTTATGAACATTTTTCTATTATTTTCCTTTTCCATTCAAAATAGATCGAGAACGACCCATCCTCTCTTTTTTTTTTAATCTTCCTTCATGTCATGTGGTGAACTGCAAGGAAAGCAAAGTTGCAGTAGTAAAAACGAATTCTTTTGTAATTTCCCTGCACAGTCCACACACACACTTCTTCACTTGTCCTCCTTTAGTTTGAAGGAAGAACAACAAATAACTATAGAGAGAAGGTGGGTTCGTACATAGATATATACGACCCCAGAACCTTCTTTTCCAAACCTAACTCTTCATTCATTGGATTTTTGTCACTCGAACGTTAGCTCAGATGCAAACAAAGCAACCGCAAAGTGGGGCCCACATATCAAACTGCTTATTTCGGCTTCTTGAGGCAACACATCATTGTTTATTTGTTGCATCGAATAACACTTGGAGTTAAGTTTAGGAAGGACATTAACTAGTAAAAAAGATACTTTATGTCTGGACTTAAAAAATTATTTATATATATAATTAGGCATAATTTGTTTTGAAATATTTAGTTGTTGTTAAAAGTTAAAATAAAATACTACAATAATTTATAATAGTTAAAAATAAAAATAACATCAAATAAAATTATTTTCATTATAGATAATAACGTGCAGTGGTTTTTGCTAGGTACGTGATTGAAACATGGCCTTCATCGGACAAAATAATTTTATTTTTATTCCACACACACTAACAGGCTTACCAAACAGCAAACGAAATGACACTCTCACACTCCTCGTGGCTTTGTGGGGGAAGTGAGTGAGTCTAGTTATGTTATGTACGATCTTGATGGGTGAGGTTCTGACAGGTCATTATTAATTATATCACAACCTTATAATTATTATTTTCTGATCATAGTTACCAATTTTAATAAGGGGGTCATCATTAATTGGTTTGGTTTAATTTAAAGAATCCAATCACTTGAACCAAATTCATTAATTAAGTTGGTTCGTTTTTTTTTTTATTATTAAGTTTAAATTGGATTAAACCGATTAAGACTCAACCTTCATTGATTTCGGTATTAAGTTTATCTTTTACAACATCAAAAAAAACTTGATGATCATCCATTTTTCTATTACCTTTTTTTTTTTAATTTTATACTTCTTCTTCTTTTACTTGTTATAAGCTCAAAACTTAAATTTTAAATGTTTTAAATTTTGAGTCTGGATTAGATTCGGATTGTTGGAAAAAAAATTTACAAGAATTTTCAGATTTTTAAAAACATTTTTTAATTTTATTATAATATTGGACTCAATAAATTCAAACCAAATCAACATGTTTTGTTTTTTTTTATCGAGTTAGTTTGATTCCAATTTGAAGAAAAAAAATATTAATAATCAAACTAAATTTTATTATTCTTCTTCTTCCTTTTTAATTTAGTTGATTTAATTTCTCTGTTTTTTTGTTAAAATCTGTCTTGTGAACACTCTCTCTCTCTCTCTACTAACAAGCTATGTCTATTACGAAAATATGTGTAGCTCTCTTAATTGATCAATAGATCAAATTAGTTTATAAAATTATCAATTAACTTAATTTAATCTCAAAATTACAAAAAAAACATTTTAATGCTTAAAATGACTAAAGGACGGATATTTGAAGGGTATTTGGTTCGCTTATTTTTTGTTTTCATTTTCACTGAAAATAAAAAATGGTGATGAAAATGCGTTTGATTGGATTTTTTAAAATATTTTTAGTAACAAACTAAAAAATTGAAAACAATAAAATCTCGTTTTTAGTTAAAATCATTAATTTCATTGTAAGTAAAATGAAAACGCTGTGACAAAGAATGTAATTTTAAGCAAATCTAAAAATACATTTCCTTTTAAAAATGCATTTTCAATATTTTTATTTCTTGAAAGCAGAAAATAAGAAGTTAAACCAAACATATTTTTAGAATTTTAATCTTTTAAAAATAAAAATAATTTTCAAAAAATAAAAATACAAACCAAACACAATACTATTATACGGCAATTACTTTAGTCCATAAATTACAATATTAAGGACTTAATGATTACCAGTTCTAAAATTTGGGAAATTAACTAATTTGGTGTATTACTCCCCCAAACTAGCTCACTCAAAACAACAATCTCATTAGAGCAATGGCACAATGCCACGTTCACACTTCACACAGTACACTTTAGGAACTAAAACTTAGGATTCATTTCTTTGGAAACAAGGGTAGCTTTTCTTTTATGCTTCCAGTGAGGCTGTTACCTCTGCACCATTGCTTTCTTTTATTCTGGACCAACCTCTCTTACCCCACTTTTTTCCCCCTACCCATGTGGACCTTTAAATCACATGCCCCCACCACTCCTTTCCATCACTAACATCATTCCTAATCCTCCTTTTTTCAGATCAATCTCACATCTTTCTGCCTGCTTTAGCCCTATCATTCTCTCTCTGGCAACCCTTCACTTTATTAACCAAAATCATTATTAAATAATAATAATGTAATTAATTAGAACTAGTTTGGGACTATGTTGATATCTCAATTGTCCAATTGCAAAGTTCATTTGACTCTATGCACTGATTTCAATTACACCAAGCATGGCCTTGTATTTGATTTCATAGAGAATGTATGATTCCCATAACATAATCATCAAACGTGGCCCAGCCCTTTCTTATCAACCCAAATCAAAAAGTAATCTAATTTTGTGTTTTGCTATAATATCCTTCCCCTTATATCCTGTTTTGGATTAAATGCTATATATACCTCCAAATTAAGTATCTTCTAGCTCTTGCTTTAGACATTTTATTATTATTATTATTGTTTGGAAATTTAGACATTTTATCTTAAAGCATGGAGTTGGAGACAAGAACATGTGCATCATTGCTAGCTTTTATCATTAGCGTGCGTCAATATGCTGTTGAAGGCATACCTATAGATAAGTACCTACAGATGACATTTAGGACAATTACTAGTGGCAGTGTGACACATGATTTGGTGAAGGTTGGGTCCTTATATGAAAGGCCTCTTTGTATTAGATACAAACAAACACCAACGGGTGTTTGACCAAATGAACAATAAGTAGAGTTCTTTTCACTCAATATGCGTTGAGAAGCACAATTAAGCATCGTTTGTGGCGGAAAAAAAATGTCAAATATACATGCTCTAAAACGTTTCTAGTCACGTATTCCTTAGAAAAAATCAAGTGTGTTCAGATATAACAAGAATACTTGTGTGAAATATATTCCATAGAAAAAATCAAAGCGTGTTCAGATATAACAAGAATAATTGTGTGAATTACAACTCATATCCAGCTTACCAAGAAAACAAACTCATATCCAATAGAAGTCTATAAGCAAATATGCCACCATTAAATATTTAATTTTGACGAACACTTTTTTAATGCAATTTAACGAATAAAAAATGGAAAAGTAATGGTACTTAGGGTTTCTTCACTTTTATTTTTATTTAATATAATTATTAAAAATTAAAAAAATTTCACTATGTTTTCTGTTTTCCAGAATTTACGTAAAATCTATGGGAACAGGAATATGCTGATTTTATTATTTTTGTAAACTATTTTATTTTCAAAAATCAAATGTAAAGTGAAAATAACATAATATTTTTTATATATAATTAAAAAATATTATTTAAAACATAAATATAAATATAAAAAACCGAAGAAACCCTAATAAGGAAAGGATTAATCGGTTTTTGTGTAATTAGTTTTTTTTCTTTCTCGTAGACCAAGCGAATTAATTGGTGAGGGAACGAAACCGTAAGCCCAAAGGCTACGGGCCATTCACTTGAGGAAATAGTCGAGGTTTCACTTTAGGAGCTATTGTCATTACAAAAACATTGAAAATTACTTAATTACCCTTAGTTCTGTTTCCCCACACCCCCTCCCCTTCCCCTTTTTCTATGTTCACCCACATTTCACACCCTAACCTTTCATTTCCATTTTCACACCCCAAATGTGTCTTGCTTTAATCAGTTCTTCATTGCATTATGGTTGAGGTGTTTAGAGACACCAAACATTGTTGTATTCCATGGTTATTTGTGGCTGTATTGCTTGTGAATTTTTATGTGATGGTCGAATTTTGTGTTGCTTCTCCAAACCTTTGTCTTAATTATTTGTGGCTGCATTTTTTGTGTTGATGGCCAAAATTTTATGTGATCCTCCTCCAAACCCCTGTCTTAGTTATCTGTGGTTGTGTTGCTTCTGGAATCAAGTTACAAAAGTTTAGGGTGTCCGTTGTGAATATTCAATAAAATAAAATGAAATTATGTTTTCATTATATTTTTTTTCTCCATCCCTTATTATAATGGAATCATGAGTATGTTATTTTATATTGAATAAAAATGAAATCATGTTTATCTGTTACATCTTGTTTTACTCTCCCTTTATTACAACAACGAAAATCCGTTTTTATAGTTTTTTTTTTTGCATCCCACACAATACAATAAAAATATAATTCCGTCATATATATATATATATATATATATAACAAAAACATGTTTTCATGAAAATAATATTTGTGGAATAACCAATCTACCCTAACGGGTAGTGCCAATAGCACTATTGCTTGTCCCAGTAATAGCTCCCTCCACTTTTGTGTGTGTTGGTCCATGACTTTGTTGAAGAGTATTTACATTTCCAGTGCACTACTCTATATGAATGCCATTGCCGATGGATCTGTATTTACAATTTACATTCTTTACACCTTAAGGGGGAGAAAAATCGACCCAGAAAAAGGAAGACAGAAATTAGAGTTACACCCCAAAACCATTTATTTTATGATTCCCCAAAACTATTTAATATACATAGAAACTTCCTGACAAAAAAAACTTAAATATCAATTTACTTCCATAAGTTTTATATTATTTTTTATTTTAATCTCTGTGAGTTTTTTTTTAACTCTATATGTTAACGCTTTTTCAATTTTCATCCATATAAATTATTTTTGTTCATTTTTAGTTTTTCTAAATTTGTATTCTTTCTTTTTTTTTTCAATTTTAATCCCTTAAAATTTTGATTTTTTCATTTTTACTTCGGACTTGGACATCGAAATTCTTGCCCGTAACTACACCAAAGTTTGGCTTGTAGAAAACTACCAAAGATTTTAAATTCTACTTCCAATGTTCCTCACCTGAGTACTAAACAATAATAAAATTATAAAATTATATTCTAATATTATTTTATTTTAAGGTAATTTATTTTCTTTCATTGGATTGCATACAACCAATTAGAATTTTTTTTGTCAATGCTATAATGAATAAGAATATTAATTTAGAAAATAAAAATAGCATGGCGTCCATGTTCTCTATTATTAAACAACACATAATTTAAAAAATAAAAACAATTATTTAAAAGTGTCATGTTAAAAGAAATAAACTAAAAATTAGTTAATTTTTTTAGAAATAAATATTACGAGCTAAAACTAAAAACTAGTTAAATTATCATAACAATTATAATAAAATAATTTTTATTTCATTTACAGTATAAAATAATTTATATTAAAAATGCATGTGTATTAAATTTCTTTGTAAGTTATCTTTTTGACAGATACTATATATATCTTTTTTTACTACTATCCACGTATATATTTTTTTCAAGAGAAAATGCTTCTTAAATTGGATAGAATTTATGTGTAACAAAGTTTTTTGTCCAAAAATTCAATGTAGTTACATATGTATCTGACTTCAACCCGAAACAATTCCATAAACTTGAACAATCTCATATAGGTCAATAAATACTCTTTTGGAATAATAAGATTGATTTTGTGGTTAAAGAGAGAAGCATAAATTTTTGGTTTAAATTTCTTATTAACAAAAACAAACAAAATATTTATTGATAAAAGAAAGTTAATACATTTTTTTTTGTTGACAGAATAAGCTAATACACTTATTTAATAGTTGATTTTTTTTATCTTAACCTTAAACTTCATCAGAAAAAAAAAAGATTCTCACTAATTTGAAATTTGGTCAAGACTTAAGGACGGAGTAAAAAATTCGACCGAGGGGACCCAAGAAAAAAAATAATAATTTAATAAATAAAATTTAAATTTTTACGTGCATGAAATTATGACAAACTTCAAAATATTATATACACCTAATACTTTTTTATAGATAAAATAAATATAATTATACCGAGTATAAAAATAATATTATCTTTGATTTTTTATTATATAAGATATGATGATACATCTCTCTCGTGTTCTAATTATAGAAACATAAATTCATTTTTAAATGTGTTTTTTAAACTTTTATAGTAAAACATGTTAACTTATTATGAAATTTATTAATGAAACACTCAAATTTTTCACTAATAAATACATTCATTAATTTATTAACAATTTAAGTCAGTTTTAAAAAAAATTAAGTCACACTCATTAATAAAAAAAATTCCCTAAATTAGGAATAATGATATTAAATACAATCACTACTTAAACTATTTAATTTATGATAATATTAATTAAAATTAAATAACTTAATTATTTTTATTAGTTATGTTAAATTAATTATTTGTTTTGTATATATACAAACAGAGGTAATATATAAGAAAAGAAATAAATTAGATAGGTTAAATAATTTTAGGTAATTATATCTCAACATCATAAATAATTCATTAAAATTTATAATTTCTCCTAAACTTTTTTTTCAATCACTTATCCTAATTATATTTTTTTTCTTCTCCATTTTATCATTCTTCAGTAAACTTTTTATAGATTTTAAGGGAACCATAATATTTTTTTTTTATAATAGTATAAACACATTTCAAAACACTTGGGGTCATGGCCCTTGCAGTCTCCTTTTGTTTATGTCTAAATATAAGTAAAATTTGACTAGGAACGATTCAACCTTAATAAGATATTTATTTCATTACATTCCATTCCAATCGACGTCTTTTAATTTTGTTATCGTCTTCCATATCAACGCAGAGGCAGCCCAAAAAGAAAAAAAAAAAAAGGCGAATTTTCCGCTGAAAAAGAAAAATAGAAAGCGAATGAAGGAGAGAGTCGCGTGCGTCATGACAACCGTTAAGTTAAGGGTAACAATGCATGACGTGGCTTCATCCTAGCCCTCTGATCATTCATCAATCCAAAAACACAATCAAATTTCCCCACTTGCCATTCTTTTCCGTTCTTCACTTCTATTCTCTTCTCTCTCCCTCAAATTCGCATCTCATTCTGAATCTCGCGCCGTTTCGCTCTCCCACTCGCCAGGTACGTCGTGTCGTTTTTGCTTCCCCGTTGTTGCGGATCCGAATATTTTCCATTTCCAGCTCAATCGATTCGTCGATACGACTTGCCGTTTAGCACGTTCATGTTCATGTTCATGTTCATGTTCGATTTGTGTGTTGCAGTGATTTGATTTTGATTTTGATTATATGCGAGAGTGTTGCGGAATTTTCGAGAAGTTTGAATGTTCGTTCATGCATGAGTGGTTCTGAAAGTTTCCTTGGGAATTTTCGATTGCGATATTGACACTGTGATGGCCTCAGCCGTCGTGAATTTCTTGAACGCGACGTTGGATTGGATGACGTTCGCGTCGGATGGTCCTTCTGCGCGAGCTGTAGTTTTCGGAGTCCATATCGGTGGTAATTTTTCATTTCCCATTCTTTTCGAATGGATGATTATGAATGTGATTAGTTAATTAGTTAATTGATTTTTCTCCATTTTTATGCCTCGTGTTTTGAAGGACATTTGTTTATCGAAGTGTTTTTGCTGGTGGTCATACTTTTCTTGCTTTCACAGAAAAGCTACAAGCCTCCTAAAAGGCCTTTAACAAATAAGGTTAGTTCAACAACACTGTCTACCTCGCTGTTTGTGTGTGTGAGTGTGCATTTTTTTATTTTTTTTATGTATTCAAATTTTTAGTTATTTGTTGAATGTGATCTAGAGTTGGCATTTCGTTAATTGTCAATTGTTTTTATTTATTTTTCATGATACAAAGACTTTTATTTTCCTATTTCATCAAATGTAAGCAGACTTCATCTTTAATTTGCATGCAATGTTGTTATGAGTATATTGTGCAGCTGAAAAGTGGTTTCCGTTAATGTATAGATTTTAGAATTTATTCAAACACTTCGTTGTAAATAGAGTATTGAACTGGACACTCAGTTCTTATGGTTTTTAGTTGTTCTAGTGGCCTGACATGGGGTATCTATTATTATTCTTTATGGGGAATTGAAAATTGCAAGGTTGATTAATCTTTGGAGTTCCTATAGATGGAAAATATGCCCTTATGATATGGACTTCAGCTATGCTTATTTTCTGAGCATATGCTTTTTTTTCCTGGTGCTTACTTGGTTAACTACTCTAATATTTATGTTCTGTTTTCATTTGCCTTCAAGTAGTTTTGAGAGAATCAATTTGTGATGATTTCAGTTTCTGAAGTTTGGAACTAATCACCAGCTCTCCATGGCTGTATAATAGCAGCTCTCTTTATGATGTATTTGGACTTGCTTTTTCGGTGATTGTTTATGCTGTTATATTTTTTAGAAACATATCTCAGAATGGATTCATACAAAATTGTATGTGACACAATCTTTATGTCTATACTGAAAATCTATCATAGGAGGTTTATGCTTTTGTAACTGGTATCATGTTGGTAGCTTTGCTGGCAATATTGAGTTGTTCTATGTATTTCTGGAATGTGACTAAGATAGTAATTTTTGAATTTCTTGAATACTTGATATGAGGATTGAAGGTTTTGTTCGTTTCAAACTTTGTTATTGTTTTTTTTAAAGAATAATTAACTTTTATACTCGACTTGTAACTCATTGTCTTCTCTCTCTCTCTTTTGGCTTGTAAAATTCTTATACGAGTGCTTCCCTATGGATATATTATGCACCTCTTGCTGCTTGAAAACATGCTACTGCTATTAAAGAAGATGATACAATGTTAATATGGATATTGGAGGATAATGATATGTTTGTTGTCTGCTTAGCAATTTGTTTTTTCTGTCTGTCAGCAGTCACTGCTTAAAATGTTGAATTCTATTAAGATATGTTTTCAGAATTCAAATTTACCAGTGTCTTGCTGTATTTAATTTATTATAACTAGAATCTTCCATGTAGAATTTTTTTCCGATTATTGTTTGGAATCTCTAAAGTTGCTGTTATTTTCTAAAGGACATAATTACCATATTCTTTTGAAGGAAATTTATGACTTAAATCTGTAAGCATAATGTTCCATGCTAATTCTTGTACAATGCGATATGAGATTCATCAATTATTGTATTTTGTCATTTTTAAAATTTTATGCTTAATATCTGCAGGAAATTGATGAGTTATGTGACGAATGGGTTCCAGAACCCCTTATTCCTTCTGTTAATAAAGAGTTGCAGTATGAACCACCAGTGCTGGAGAGGTGATTTCTTTTTCTTTGGTTGTAGCACCCTTGTTTGTTTTTTACTTTTAATGTCTTAAACATTTTGTTGGTGAAATCCTGAAATTATCATGCTTTATTCTTGTCAACTTCACTGCTATGGTTACTTTTTATTGTCTTGGATCTATGAAATTTTTTGAGGGAGAGCTCTAGTGCTTTAGTAAGGTTTCCACCTTGGCATGATGGTGTTGGGTTTTTATTTTTTTATTATTTGATTTTTATAGTTGTCTTGGGTTATAGCAGCAGAAACAACCTCTCTGCTCAGCTCACTGGCTTAAGGTTGTGACATAAGACCCTACCTAAACTCACTATAATGGGAGCCTTGTGCACTGGATAACCCTCTAGGTTTATAAAATTCTTGCCTTTTTATTTTGAAAAAAGGATTGTAAATTAACAAGTACTCCCCTATGATTAAGTGAAATTTCAGATATCCCTTCTACTTTTTAAGTCAAATATAAAATAATGTGATTTTTCATGCAGTGCTGCTGGGCCACATACCATAATTAATGGCAAAGAAGTTGTCAATTTTGCTTCAGCAAACTATCTTGGGTTTATAGGTCATCCAAAGCTACTTGTAAGGAAATGATCTCCATATTCATAATAAATTCCTTTTTTTGGGGCACTGGGTCAATGTAGTTAATATATATTTATTTTTTCCTGTAGGACTCATGTTCTTCTGCTTTAGCGAAATACGGTGTTGGCTCTTGTGGTCCCCGTGGATTTTATGGGACAATTGGTAAGACTCAATCTTAAAGTTTGTTTCTGAGGAAATGCTTATATTCTTATGATAATTTTCCTTTTCCCAGATGTCCACCTTGACTGTGAAGCAAGAATAGCAAAATTTTTAGGAACCCCTGAATCAATTCTGTACTCTTATGGACTTTCCACCATGTTCAGTGCAATTCCTGCTTTCTCTAAAAAAGGAGATATAATTGTGGCGTAAGTATGCCTAAGTTTGTTTTTGAATATCTTTTATGTTGCAATATTCAGTTTTTCATCAGTTTTTCTTATCTCATGATATTTTATTTATACTTTTAGTGGGCATTGACATCACAAATAAAAATATTTTCTTTGGTTTTATCTCATTGCTTTTGCTTCTACATTAGAATGGTATAAAGAACAAACTGAGTTACTTCTCTGTTCAGTTACTCACTTGGTACCAGCTGATCAACGGAGGCTGCGTTAATGTAAATTCTGATGTTCTGTAAGTTTTCATGTTTTACAGGGATGAGGGAGTCCACTGGGGAATACAGAATGGCCTTTATCTTTCTAGAAGCACAGTGGTGTATTTTAAGCACAATGACATGGATGCTTTAAGAGAAACTCTAGAGAACATTACTTCCAAATATAAGAAGACCAAGAATCTGAGGCGTTATATTGTTGTTGAAGCTGTCTACCAGGTAAATCTTGTCTATCATGCATGCGAATGATAGATTAGCTTTACACTTCTACATTGTGTTTCCAAAGAAGTTCTCACATCACAACCTTTGGCTCTAAAACAAGCAGCTGTTTGAATTGCTTGCTGCTTCTTGCAACCGGTGATATTGGTAATTTTTTTCTGTATGAACTGCCAGTGCCGCTGAGATAGTAGGGCAATCAACAAATGCAAATTGAAGATAATTATGAAGGATTGAAATAAACTTCCAGCCTTAAAGAGTGACAGTCCTATGGTTTGTTTTATATAATTATTATTTGGGCTTTCAAAAAAAACAGCTTTAATGCATGCACTTTTGTGCCTATAAAACATATATATAGAAAGTGTTAATAACCAACTCTGCTTAACACACTTCTTGATGCAAGGGCCCCGTGGGCTTAAAGTCTGTACAACGCATATGCCTTCTGTACCTCATTCAAAAATTTGACTTCATTTAAAAAAATGGGGAACATGATTGGTGAAGGCATTATGGCCAACACTTCTAAAATCTTAACTCTGTTCAGGCGAAGGCTATGATTGGTTCTCTTTTGAGAAATAATCTTATAATTGTTGCTAACCAACCTTTGTGCAATTTTTTCATTTATTTTCTAATTTTTTTGTTATTCAGATTGTTCTTGAAGAGCCAAAATGGCATTGCAATAAACAAAAATGTGTGTTTCTATTAGACTTGTATGATATCAGTGTCTGTTGTAATGTCATTCCTTTTGAAAACTATGTTTGCTTGCCTTCATTTTCTTAATCATTTTGAATTGTAATATGGTTGGTAAACTGCCTTAGTTGCAATCACCCCTAGCCCATCTTAATTGCAGCTTCTTTGGGCTGCGTAACAGTCTCAAGCACCTTCATTGTACTGGGTGTGAGTGGTCCTGTTTTGTCCCACATTTCCTAGTAATATGGCCCAATTGTAGTCCTCACCTTACAAGCTGGTTTTGTGGGGTTGAGTAAGGCCTTAAGCCCAACTTCTAGGAGTTATTTTTTCTGTACTTTCCATACTAACATCTGTCTATACTCATATGCCTTGCCCACATGAAAACAACAATTGCTTGAGTGCTTGACTTATACCTGTTTTTCTTTTTTCCTGTAATATTTTCAGAATTCTGGGCAAATAGCTCCCTTGGACGAGATCATTAAATTGAAGGAAAAATATCGCTTTCGTGTTTTGCTAGATGAGAGCAACTCATTGGGTGTGCTTGGAAGTTCTGGAAGAGGTCTCACTGAACACTGTGGAGTTCCAGTATGTATTGGATTTCTTTGTTTTGAGTGTGCATGTGCTCTCCCTAGATGCAAGTATGAATATATTCAAAATTATATTGCTATTTGTGATTTATGGTTACATGCTACAGGTTGAGAAGATAGACATTATAACTGCTGCTATGGGACATGCATTGGCCACAGAAGGAGGATTCTGCACCGGAAGTACAAGAGTTATAGATCACCAAGTATGGAAGTGTCATATGTGATATATAACCAATAACCATATACAAGTAATGTGTTAGGTTTCTTAGCATACTGAAAGTAGAGAACTGAAAAATTTGTAAATGTGGAAATTAAGAATTTATTCTCAAGGAAAAATTTCCGTTTTATTTACTTTTCATCATTTATTCCTGAATTTATAGGTGTGAACTGTAGTGTAAAAGTTGCATGATGGAGAGGTGTGCTGTCACTAATTTATTGTTTGGTGATGACAATTGTTTGTCATCCACGTTTCATGTTCTAATATCTCTATTTTTCAACCTTGGCAGAGATTGAGCAGCTCTGGTTATGTCTTCTCTGCTTCTTTGCCCCCATATCTTGCAAGCGCTGCTATTACAGCTATTGATGTCCTGGAGGAAAATCCCAATCTGATAAAAAAGCTGAAGAAAAATATTGCTTTTCTAAGAAAAGGTGGGCTTTGATTTCACTGCTGGTTTCACAAGTGTAATTGTAGTGTTTATTTGGCTTGTGCACAATACTGATGGTTTGAATTTCCGTCTACTTGCGTTTGTTTTGCACCCATGAAAACAAGGATTTTATCTAGTTGTTTTGGTTAAGCGCTATGATGATTTTATATACATTGGCCACTGCAGGATTGTCAAAAATACCAGGCATCACAATTGCAAGTAATCCAGAGTCACCTATTGTTTATTTGAGATTAGAGAAATCAAGAGGTTCAGTGAAAGATGACCTGCATCTGCTTGAAAATATCGCAGAGCGGGTAAGGAATGATGCTTGGCAATGTTTAATTTCTTGCTTTCAATTTTGATTGTACTGAATGTTGTGTATTCGCAGGTTTTGAATGAAGAATCTGTATTTGTGGTGGTTTCCAAAAGATCAACATTGGACAAATGCCGTTTGCCTGTGGGAATTAGATTGTTTGTTTCTGCTGGGCATTCAGAGTCTGATCTGCTCAAGGCATCTGAATCATTGAAAAGGGTTGTGGCATCAGTCCTGGGTGGTCATAATTGAACACACTACATCTTTCTTTGGCATCTTATGTACCAAAACATAAGTTTGATTCCATGTTTAGGTGAGCAATTTTGATGCCAAGGCGATAGAGAAAGTCCCGTAGTTCATAATTTGTGCAGTATTTTCTGTTATAGTTTAGGGTAACAGTATTTTGTGCTTGCTCATTGGTTGTCTAAAGTGGTAGAATAAGGATGTAATGTTTCTTGTCATGAGTTGGGGAATATGCCTATGAATTACATTCCGATATCAAAAGTATCAATGTTTACATTTTTCATTCGTTAGCTGTTCAACAATAAAGCCGGCGAAGGTCCTTATCATTGTTTGAATTCGTAGTCAAAGTTGTTTTCCTTTTGACTAATCTTATTCGTGTCTTATTTCCAATCCTATCTCCTTATATTTCTAATTGCACTTACCCGCCATTTTAAACCTATTAATTATTAAGATTGAAGCTGTAAAAATTTGAAACTTTTCAAGATTTAAAGCTTAATATAATATACTGTTACCATATGTTGAAAATGAGTATATTGGCGACTTTACGTATAAGAGTATGTCAACGAATTCAAAGTTACAAGAAAGCTAAAGAAATGACATAACTGAACATAGGAAATTTCTTACGGTTTGAGTCAAGGAGAACTTCTGAGTTGAATGTTTGGGATGGTGTTGGTAATACTGCATCGGCCACAGCTTTACATAACTAGTGCACTGTTATGCCATATTTTATTTGAACCTACTCTAACAATAACAATTGTTCAGGATTTATAGCAAATAGAGAAACGCAAATTGGAAGAAAGAATATTCTCTGATCAATGGGTTCAGAACTGCACGCAAAGGGAAGAAAAAAAAATAACACTCTGACTTCTTAGCAGTGAAGTACAAACTTCTTTCTCAATTACCGCAGACAATTTAAAGAGTCACGTAAATTACATAATGGCATGTTCAAGCAAAGGTTTATTTTTAACTAATTTTCTAACTAGAATGTGGTCAACGTAAACTCGCAATCAAGAAAACGCAATTAGGTGGATTTTGGTCAATTTTTTTCAAACTATATCACTGGTGTTAAGATTTCTCATTGTTTTTCTATTCTTTTGCATTAGTTCCTCTAACAGAATTTTTCATGGCTTTGTTCTTCCACCGAAGGAAATTATTCTTTGTTCAGGTATAAGTTCCTTGAAGAGTGTGTGGTAACTTGCAACGTGAAAATGGATATATTAGGTTAAAATAAAATCGTTAGCAAATATTCTTTAGGAGTGAGCTACTAAGAAATGTCCTAGAATAACTTTTAGATGGTCATATGTTGAAGTTCTTAAGGCACTAAAAAAAGAAAGAAAAACTAGTAATCCACTGAAACCCTTTCTTAGATTATCAAGTAATTAAATCAACTTAATATAGTGATAATGAATAGGATCACCTCACGTGCAGTTTAAATTAATAGCAAAGCCTGAAATTTATGAGTATAGGAAACACATACATTGTCAAATTTAAAGAAAGATAGAGTGTACGTGGTATGATTACTCCAATAGCATATGGGGCCAATCCGGTTCTTCTTAACCAAACCAGCAGCCTTTTGTGATGAGAAAATAATTTCAGCACATGGGCATGCATGTTGTTAATTTGATTGTGATCAATGGACAGAAAAGCTTGAGGGTGAGGAGGTAAGGACTTGAATGATTTCTTGAAAACATCGAGACCATAATGGTGTTCAGCTCCAACATGATTGAGAGAAGGAGCAAGTAAAGGTAGTGGAGCTTCATGTTTCGTTAGCTTCTAGCTAGCTATTATAGTAATGCCACTGCCAGATTAAGTTGGTAAGTTTATTACAATTCAAGAGCCATACACATAATTAAGGTAGGGATTTTTCTGGCCATTGACTGGTTATCTCATAGACATAGTGTGTGTTTGCATACGAGTTGAGGAGAACGCAACTGGCGTTAAAAAAAAAAAAACCACACTCACATATCTTTCGAGTGTTTGAATTGGAAGGTGTAATTTTTCCGTTCAACGCCATTTCAAAAACATACCCATAGTTGTGGGACTAACCATCAACACATCATATTAAAATTAAAGTTCTTATGGGATCATAGTTCACTTTCACTACGACCAATCATTGTTGGTTAAGGTAGGTAGGACCGTAGGAGTTGATAAAACATGGTAAGTTTATTACAATTCAAGAGCCATACACATAATTAAGGTAGGGATTTTTCTGGCCATTGACTGGTTATCTCATAGACATAGTGTGTGTTTGCATACGAGTTGAGGAGAACGCAACTGGCGTTAAAAAAAAAAAAAAACCACACTCACATATCTTTCGAGTGTTTGAATTGGAAGGTGTAATTTCTCCGTTCAACGCCATTTCAAAAACATACCCATAGTTGTGGGACTAACCATCAACACATCATATTAAAATTAAAGTTCTTATGGGATCATAGTTCACTTTCACTACGATCAATCATTGTTGGTTAAGGTAGGTAGGACCGTAGGAGTTGATAAAACATGGTAAGTACTGACACCACACTTTAACCCAAAATCTTAAGACTCAAGTTTATGGGTCTTCTCCTCACTTATATGGTGTTCAACCTTTCCACTTTTACCCGATGTGGGACTTCACCTCACACTTGTACTCAACAAGTACTCCCTTGGCTCCTCAAGGTTCACATGCCAACACGTAGATATTACCATCGGTTCTATTACTAGCTAATTTCCTTGATTTGATGATACACAATGCTAAGGTTGCCTTTCTAGTATGATTAATAGCAAATACTATACTCTCAGGACATACTTTTTGTTCTCTAAATTATTTGTTAAATACGTTCACTTCTTTAGCGTGTGTTTGGTTAGAGGGGAGAGCGTGGAAGCTAGAGCGCAGATTGGACCCAAATTGGGGAAGTGTGTGCAATTTGATTGCTCTGAAATGCGAAGAAGTGGGAAGAAATAGGGACACTATTCATTTCTTCTCAAAAGTTGGAAAATTAGAACGGAAATACTGCCAGCTTGCTTGCTTTTCTTGTGTTTTGGCAACAGATAAATTGTTCTTTATTTTTGAGTGTTTAGTGCTTTTAATTTTATTAATAATAATAAAAAACATAAAAATAATAATATAATAACAAAAAATCATATTGATAAACATAATTAATAATAATAAATTTTATTAATATAATAATAAAAATGATAATATTAATATATTATTATTGTTTAATATTAATTTCTCTTTTTTTTTTACTTTTTTACTTACCAATCAACCTTAATTCAAATATTTATTTTATTTTATTCTATTTCCCTTCATCAAATTACCTTTTCTACTTTATTTCTCACTTATTTCTCTTCTTACCTATTATTTATTATTTTCTCATTTTCTCTTTTCACAACCAAACCAAACCAAAGCTTACTGTTGTGTGATTCCTAGAAAGTAGAAAGTCATAGATAGTAAAGCTCACAATGTTTAATTTAATTAAATGCACCACACAATAAAGATTGATTGAAAGATGTTTGTCAAATCATAACGGAATTAAGATGAAGATTATTTTAGTGAGGTTAGAGAGATTATGTTGAGTGAGAGGAGTGAATCCTTAAAGTAGTATAGTTAATGATTAAAATAAATTATACTCACTTTTTTATTTTTTAAAATTGTATTTGATATCCTTTTATTTTTTATATTAGTTTTATTCCCCTTTTTTTAGCGTTGTGAACTAATGTCAATTGAAATATGTGAGTAGACGGAATTGTCTTAACATCTTTGTTACACTCGCAACCCCTTTATTTTTCTCAAATTGTATTCGATACTTCTCATTTTTTTACATTACTTTTATTTTCTTTATGTTAACATCATTAATTAACGTCAATTGAAATATGTGAACAAACGAAATTGTCCTAACATCTTTGTTAAATATTCAATAACAAATTAACAATTGATCTTGCGAATGGACCTTTTTTAAGGCAATAATAATTTTTCTTTTAATATTTTGACTCTTACTTCATTATTGCTAACACTTGAATAAGATGCTGCTGTTGATTGAGACATTATATCAAACATGTAGTTATAAAAAATAAATATTTCAAAGAAAGAAGTTAAAAATACAACGTAGGAGCAAAACACTAAAATTTGAAGCATATTTAATCAATAGGCATTGCTGGGAACTCGTTCAACAAAAACGCAGCAACCAAAACGCAGCAACCAAACGACCCAACATGCACAAAAATAATTGAATTAAAAAATAGAAAAAGAAGAAGGAAGAGTGTTAACACACGTGTACCAACAAGGTGAGTTCACGTCCAATTAAAGAAAAAGAAAAAAAAAGTGTTAAAATATTTTCAAGTTGAAAACAGTGTCATATCTTTTATGGAGTTAAGAGGAAGAAGATGAAATTATTTTAGACATAAATTTTCATTAAAAGTCATGTGATCAAAATGTATCTATTTTTTGTTAAATTATTAAATGGTATTTAGGAAGGAGAAGGTCTAGGTGTAATGTGAGTTAAACAATTAAAGATTTTTTTTAGGATGCAAAAAAGGAGGAGTGTCAAGTGCAATTTTGAAAAAAAAAAAACTCATGAGGTGCGAGTGTGAGAAAGAAGATGAAGGTATTTTAAATATAAATTTTTATTTAAAGTCATGTGATTGTCTACTTTCTATTAAATTATTAAACAATATTTAGAAGGGAGAAAATCTAAGTGTAATGTGAGTTAAATAATTAAGGGACATGATCACTTATGATAGATTTTTAGTATTGTGAAAAGGGGAAGAGGGAGACCAGAAAAACAAGAAAGAAAACGAAGGAAATTGTTAAAGAAGTGTTATAGTAAATAGTATTTTTGAAATTTAGTCTTTAACTAAGTTAAACGGTGTCGTGCGATGCATATAATTGTCCTTACTAGTGCCTAATGGGATAAAATTTTGTTGTTATAAATGTATAATATTTTTCATCATTGTGCTGCTTTACAATAACCTTTCGCATGAACCAGCAAATAGAATGTTTACAGAAAGTTGAATGAGAAAGCCAGAAAGTATAATATACCATCAGATTACATAGTTATTTACAGATGGAAGATTAAGCTTTCTTCTAAAAGGTAAAACCAGGTGCTTAGCCACCAAAGAAGAAATATAATATGTTTCAAGAGTAGAAAGGAAGAGACAAAAAAAAAAAAAAACTGTTATGATTAGTTAGTCAGAAACTCTCCACGGTTGACAATAAAGTTAACCTCTTTCTGTGTGTTTTCTACATTCGTATTCAGGACTGATTCATTAAGACCTTATGGCTGCCGAAGATGCTTCTCAGATGATGGATGAGATCATAACATGCTTCCAAATGAAGGTGATGTATGTGCAGCAACGCCATACAATACCGTGTTTGAATGGGCCTAGATCCTCTCCAGTTATTGAACTTGTATCATTTTCTCTCTTCACAGCAGGTGCAGTTGACGGAGAGAGATCAAAGGGTATTTGAACAAGGAGAAATAAAGTTTAATTGCATCCAATTATGCCTCATTTTCTGTGAGCTATGGCACTGTGTTTTGAGACATCCAAGACTATTTCAAATAGATCAGCCTCAGACTCATCAAAATCTAAGACTTGAGTACTATTCCCATTGTGGTGATTTCCTTTGTTTGCGGATCGATTAAGCCACTGAGAATCAATCCTTCCCATGGAGAAGAGCTCCTTGCTGTCATCATAGCCAAGGGTAGCACCAGGGGAATTCACAAGTGGGGCTATGAAGCATGGATTTGGTGTTCTTTGCGCATTTGCAGGTGCATATTTGAATGCACTTTGTCCAAAATTAACCAAAACCTGAATGTCTATATTTGCAGCCAAAGTTGGACAGAGTGGAGTGGCAAATTCCTCTGACTGGCAGTGGATGACATGCACCAACTCTGAGTCCAATGTGAAGAAAACCTTTTTCTGCCTTGGATCAAACCCGCAACCAATTACCCTATCAGTTCCTATCCATTGTGCCTTCTCAGACTCCATTACAAGTTTCATTCCTGTAACCAAGTTTCACAACTTAGATGTGTCGAAAAGAACATGAATGAATCAGCATATATTGAACTATATCTGTAGAAGTGAGTGAATTTAGCATAAACACAATGATTGTAAAGTACAACCAATCAAAAACTCAAGATATATTAAAATGATAATGGAAAAACAATGAAACCCTGCAGAAGTTATTTGAATATTATCTTGATTTTTTGATTGGTTGTAAAATTGTTTTGTGGAAATATGAATATACAAATTAAAATCAGACAACTTAAATGCAGCTCCTTGTATACATATGGTACTGTTTTGCAATTGTAATTAGAGCTCCACTTTAATCCACATAATAAAGGTTTGCATTAAAGATTAGCACAAGTTATCAAGGTAAAACTCAAATTCTAATAGGATAAGAACACTAAAACCACTTTAAAAAGGGCATCTAAATTTTGTCCATTAAAATCATTACTATAACACAACTATAACTGGTCTATTCTGCTCTAAGTACGACTTTGTAGTTATATGGTGGAATGTGGACTGTTAAAAACATTTCGTGTGGGCCTTTGATGTTGATGTTTTAGGTGACAATTAGAAATGTGTCTTTAGTTGGGTCAAGCTGTTCTGTTTCTAAAACATCAGCACAAAGCCAAAAATTTTATGACTAATGAACTTCGAATTTGTACTGCACTTATCACTACACCACCTAATGAATAATGACCCTATCCTCTTGTCCACAAATTTTGGACCTATAGGAAATGGAATGGCCTTGAAGCCTTTCTTTACTCAAATGGTAAATAAAAATGAACATGTCAAGCAATAAAACAAGGGTAGGTAATTCAGTTACCTTCAAGAAAGACAGAACCATTGGAATTGAATCCAATGCTCCGAGGGTAGCTACCTGGAACTGTCAAAGGAACACCCCCTCCAGCTGTTAACCCCAATGAGAACATCACAGATCCACTCTTTTCACCACCCTCTTTCTGGCCAAGTTTCATTTCTTCAACAGTGTCCAATTCACTTGCTCCATTGGAACCATCTTCAATGAGGAGTTTTGTCTTCTCCCCTTCTCTCTTCGCAACAACCAATTCATGATCATCGATATGAGAAAACAAGATGGTGATTTCAAAATAGGCCTCTTGTGGGAAGGCATAGTTCCCCAAAGGAGGGCCAGGAAGAGGTAAAACCGTCCTAATGACAGAAGCAACACTCATATTGGAAGAGTTGTTTGTGTGAAGAACCTTTTTTAACCCAGGATTGAGCCTAATCTTCTGCATATATTCAGCTGATCCATTGCACACTTCCCAGCTTATCTCAGCATTAGTTTTCATTCCATATTCACCAGCTGCACATGCTCCTAAAAGGGTTGATCTCTTTAAATGAGATGTCATGTTGCTCTTGTAGTTACTAAAAGCAAATCTAGACCAACCATTTTCCACAGCATCAACAACAAGGTAGGGATGATCATCCCAGTTAAACAAGTGTCCTCTTCTTGAGACACCATTATGAAACACATAAAATTTACCTTTGTTTTTGTTTTTGTGATCAAATTGGTGATAGATTGATGGTTGTTGATGAAGTCTTGCAATTCCTGCTTGGAGGCTCTCCATTCTGGTGATCCTATTGGCCTCAACAAAGTCTTTGTGCTCTTTCTTGTGGTGACACAAACGCCATATAAAAACCAGCAAAAGGGTTGAAACACATCCCAATGAGGCTGCCACCACCGCAACATGTATCACTCGACCCATCTATGATCTTTTCAGATTTTTTTTTTCTGCTTTCTTTTCCTTTTCAATTTCCTATGCATAGAATATTGTTCTAGCAATGAAGGGTGTGGTTTGGACTTTGGAGGAGTAATAATGGTAAAGGAATGAAAGAGGAGAAAATGATAAGGAGGCAATGGGGTATGGTGAGCATGGACTAAGACTTGTTCAATCAAAGCATGCAATAAGAGGTGATATTGTTATGTACTTAAGTTATGTTGTTATCAAACCAAAAGGTGAAGTGTCACATAAGGTTGAGTTTTCCTTGGAGTATGAATTCTTTGTCAGTATCTTTTAATTTAATTTTATTCGAACCGTCAAATACTTCTCATTTGAGAACAAAGGCGTTTGTTGATTTATTTTGTTTTGTTTAATTTTCAAAGGAGAGAGAGAGGAAAAAAAAACTAACATGGGCTGCATGAGTTGTTGTGCTTTCCATTTCATGCACTTCACTCACTAGTGGTGGCCAAATCGTCAGAGGCAGATATGATTTTCCACTAATCATATTATAAACAAAATTAATACTATAGGTGATGCTTTGTAGATAATCTTGTTCTTGGCATTACATCTACAATCTTTCTCTAGTCTGATACAGTGCAGAGTTCCAAATGCAAAATGGGTGCTTTTACCGAACTCTGATTTTGGGTTCTCTCATTATCTGCACTCTCTAAAAGTATATATATATATATATATATATATATAAAACAATTAAGGTGTGGAACTTCACAAGTGGCCATGGCACTTTGGAATAATAACACTATGACAGACATATAGTGATACAAAGAATAATAAATAAATAAATAAACTAAAGTTTTGTATTTGGAAAGTAGTTGTACCATTTTGGCATTTTTTTTTATCGAATTATGAATTCTAATTTTTGTTGAGTTTAATTTTTATACCGACGGTGTGTGCACTCTCAATCAATAAAATTTCTATTAAAATGTTTTAAGATAGGTATCAATATTCTAGAAACACTAACTAAAGGATTAATAAATAATTTTTTATTGAAATTTATGTTAGAGGTACATTAAAAATCATAATGATAATACGTACATTTATAGTACTTTTGTTTTTTTTTTAAAAAAAATCATTTGATTTTTGTAGCAATTGCCTTTAAAAAAAGCTATTGAAATATACCCTCATTTACGAGTGGATTTCTAACATTCCATTCATTGCTGGGAAAGAATTTAAAGTGTGCGAGTCCCTCTGCCATTAAGTGCACCGTCCTAAACATCATAATTCAGTGTTGTGTGTTTCCTGATGGAGTTGGAAAGAAAAACATTTCCACATGTAAACCTTGTCTTATTCCATGAATAATGACTCTCATTCCAGATGGCAAAGTCATTGTTGAGTGAGACACTTCAATATGGCCACAGTAGAGCCAAACAAATTAAGTGTGGGAAAATAAGATCACAAATTACAAAAACAAGCAATAAAAAAAAAGAAGAATGCTTGGTAACATTATTTAGTGCAAATTCAATGTATCATGCAGTTAAAATAGAATTGGAAAAGTTGAAAGCGACACACATTATTTGAGGCAAATTACCTCACATCATATACATACAGCAAAATTAAGTTAGCTGGGTAAAAAAAAAATGAAATAAGATTTATATGTAATAAAATGCTAAAAACTGTACACGGTACAGTGACGAGTAAATGCATATAACGTTATACCAAAAATACTAAAGTCAGACTTTATAAATCTGAAAATTTGTAAAAAAAAAAAAAGTATTTTTAGACCTAATATAGGGGGAAAGAGTATTCTTGTGTAGATATGTAGAAATCAAGACTAACAATTTTTTTTTGGTAGACATGTGTAAACCATAACATTTAATTTACTAATCTACAGAAGTTGAAGTAACGTCACTGATTTAAAGCAGTTTAATATCTTTTGAGTGTAGTTCATATTGATTTAATTTATTCAAAACAGATATGGCATAAAGCAGCTATCAACCAAATAATTAATAATCATTCTCTGACCAATTAATCTGACGATGAAACATTGAATTGCTTTTTCAAATTGATGCAGCTGAGAAAAGTGAACATCGTTGCTTGAATTATAACTAATGGCTTTATAATAGTATTTCGTAAGATGGTAATGTATCGTGATGGCTTGTCCGGCTAATGAGAATTTCTTTCACGGTTTTAATTCAATTTTAAGTTAAAGATATGTATGTACTTTTTGTTATAACTTGAACTGCATTGGTTGATCATTGTAAATTGCATTGTTGATGGCCAACTGTGGGGTTGTGAGTGATCACCCTATAGGCAAATAGACATCAGTGACTAAGACTAAGGATAAGGAAGTTATAAAAAAAAGACTAAATATAGCTGCCTCAAGGTTTGCTGCGATCTCTCAATCCCTCACCTCATCATCACATATAAATACCATTGGAGAACCAGTTTTCTCCTCTGGCTGCAATTAATGAGATCACTCTCCTTTGGTCTAGGAAATAACAAATACGATGATTTATATTACTTACCATGAGAAAGACATTCATGATCGAATCAAACTCACCCCATATTTGGCTTTGTAGTGACAATTTCTTGTGGAACATGTTCATCGTCCCAAGGAGAGATTCTACCCTCTTCCTCAAGAGGATTGACTTTCTTAACAACATTTTTCAGATCATCAAGCATGGCAAATGGTTGGGGCTCAATAGTCTTTATGACACAGCTACACGATGTCCTTAATTTCTCTGAACACTTACAGACCTCTAATGTTGATATAAATAACTAATATAAGCTCAATTATAAGGCCTCCCAAACTTGATTTATCCGGAAATTTGATATCAAAAGAAAAAAGCAGAAGATATATCAACTCACGTGGTAGAAGAGTCTTTTGGAGTTGAGCTTCATACTCAATCCCAACAACAGGTTCATTGTGGAGAAAATGCTGCATGAACAAAGAGAACATTATCTCCAAAACCACCCATAGTTAGTTATGAACCATTTTAATATGAAAAAAAATACTGGTAAATATTCATCTCTCAAGCTGGTAGATTGAATTTGATCACGCTCCAAATAAGCAGATTCAATCTCAGACATCAACAGGGCACGAACTACAGATATTTCACGCTCTGAAAAGCCATGAAGTCTTACCCTTGCAACCTAAAATATAGCTGTCAAAATATCAAAATAAAAGGGGAGAAAAGAAGGAAACTGAAGAGAGAAAGATGAAGAAAATGCAACTTAGGTCCAGATGAAAATAATACCTCTATTAACATTGATTCCAAGGCTTCGATAATTCCTTTTCTTTTACAAGATGAAGTCATTATATTGGTCTTTAATGGATGGACTAGAACATCAGCAACAACAGAACATCTCCACGCGCCTCTTTCAACGAGGATGGGGACCGGAGCCGCTAGAGCTCCGCCTCGAGTTCAACGGTGCTGCGGCGTGTGGACTGGTGGAGCTTCTCCTTGATGTTGTGGTCGAGGTCCTCAACGGCGTCGTCCTCGTTGTGGAATTTGAGGATCTAGACGAGGCAGTGGATGAGAGCCAGGAATGTTGACCATTGGTGAGGGAGATCGTCTTCGAGTTTGGAGAGGAAGGGAAGTCAAGGAGTGTGAGGAGGAATTTTAGGGTTCCGAACAAGCACGTTTGTGTCTGTAATGTTGAGTGAGAGGGAAAGTCAAACAGACGTGGTTAATTAAAAACGAAAAATATTCTAAGACACTTTTGTAAAAATATTATAAAACCTAGTTTTTTAAAATGGTTTTTATAAAATTATCGTAAAAATATTATATTTATTTATAAAAATGTTATCGTATTTTTTTAAAGTTGTTTTTTATCAACCGACGTAAAATCCACACGTAGAAAATGTTTTTTCAGTAGTATAAGTTACCTCCGTATAAATATTACCATTAAAATAAAAATTTCTTGCTTGCTCCATCAACCCATAAGCAGACCTAATGAATTTGTTAGACTTATCATTATATACTGAAGACACTACAGAAATCCATGAGCTACAATAAAAAAAGTCTAGTAACGTTTTATCATTAGATTGTTAATCCCTCTCAGAGACATCTTTCTTACAAAACAAACTAACATTTATCTAAAAATAAATTTTTAGTATAAATACTTTAAATTTACATTCAAATGATGTATTATACTAATAAATAATTTTATCAACATAAGAAATCAATAGATTCCATCAAGGCAACACACTAAATCATAAATAAATATAACTTAATTGATTTGTCAGAGAAAACTTAAATTCAATTTCTAAGTAATATAGTTTTTAAAAGGAATGATGAGTTTTAAATATGATTAAGTCAGAATAAAGATTAATTTCATAACAAATTTAAAGGACCAAAATCCTTAAAATATCTTGGAATAACCGGCAAACTTAAGACTCTGTACCAAATTTAAATAGAATACACTATTAATATAGTACGTTTTGTTATTAATATAAGTTCACAATATTTATATTCAGAATTTAGTTTTCATTAAAAGAAACTATATTTATAAAAGCTAACCAAATGCAAATCATTAATTAATAAGTAATTTTTTAATATTTAGCACAATATGCTAAAATAAAAAAAAAAAGGAGGGATGCATCGATTTGATCAATTATTACGAGGCACTTCACTTATTTGTGCCTTTTCTTTATGCCAAACTAAGTTCTTATTTGGTAGATGAGAGATTCTCAAGATATAATTAAGTGCTAAAGTGGGAATCCCTCCTATCCATAGCATGCATGCATTTCAATTTCGAGTTAATGTAATTCGATTTTTACTTTTTTTTTTTCTTCATCGTATAAGGGTGAAATTGGAAATTTGTTCTTATTAAGCAAAAACAATCATGCTAGTAGACGATAATATGAGAACATACTTGTGTTAGGACAATAAGAAATTGGCTATATTATAGGTTTGGTCACCCTTTAATTACTGATTCATAATTATTATTACCATCCAAAAATCTTATATAAAAGACATAAAAGAATATATTTTTGTCTTGATTATAAAAAATATAGGACTATTTTATTGTAATTTTTTTTTATCCCTAATGATTAATCTTCTCTTCTTATGAAAGTGGGTGTATTTATTGAGTTATTAATAATTAGCTGAAAAATTATCTTTTGAAAAATAATCATACCTTAAATTATTTAATGTCACGGGTAGTCTTAAAATAAAATTAAAATTTATGACAAACTAACTCATCTAACTACTTTTATTGATTTTGATGAATTAAATAATTATTTCATATATATAAGATTGGAGATAGTATTTTTTTTTTACAAACCACATGTATCTTCTATAGGAGATAATCTTTTTCGAGCTGGATAAGACCTGAGTGACAAAGCTCTTCCTTCAAACAATTGTATATCTAGGACTTGAACTCGAGATCTCTAGTTAAGTTAAAACAATCACATTTCAGTTGATCCACATGCTTGATGGTCTTGATCTTCAATTTTGGTATCTATTACTTTTTTTGCGATTTTAGTCTACCTATCTTGAAATTTTCACAAATTTGGTTCAATTCTCAATTTTGCATATGTATTTTTTTTTGGTTCAGTTGAACCTAGACCTAGTGTATTTATTAATGACACTATTAAAAAAATAATTTAATTAATTAAGAGATTGTGTCTCATTTAGTATTGTTATAAATATTGTTGTTGTTGTTATTGTTGAAAGGGTTAGTGAGAGTAGGTGTGAGATCATTTGCAAAAGAGGAGTATTAGAGATACATTCTCTAACTAGGGTCGTGCAAGACTTAGCCTAACCCTATGGCCTAACTTGACCCATTTTAATTTAACTCGTATATCATCAGGTTCATTCAAGTGTAAAGATGAGTTAGGCTCTAAAAAATTGACCCAACCAAAATATAGGTATGTGTTAGGGAAACACAACTTGTCCCAACCTAACTTTTGCTTGTCCCTAACTTTAATAGTCACTTGTATGGGGGGATGCCATAAGTAATTATCATTTAACTTTGTATAATATCATGTATAAAAATGAGATATAGATTATTCTTGAAATCTCAATTACATTAATAGGAAGTGAGAACTTGTGTTACTTGTATTTTGGGTCAACCTAGTTTTATCTTAAATAGACTCAATCCTAATTTGACCCATAGTTATTTGGTTCATTTAGGTCTAAGGCTGTTAGGGTCTAAAAATTGGCTTGATGGGTTAAGGTTGATTGCAACTTGGCCTAATCCTAATTTGACCCATAGATCCTTTATACTTTGAAATAGATTCAATTTAGTCTCTATCTGCTCCAACCATTTTTAAAATTGAACCCATTTTTAAAAAAAATACCAATATGCCACTAACTTGTACACATGACTTTTTCATGAAAATGGGTGCTTCTCAAAAACAATTTACGGAAATGATGTTCTTTGTAAACAATTTACATTGCAAGGACTTTTTTTTGGTTATGTTGGATTTATTGCAAGGACTTGTTTTTTGTTAACACACTTTTTACATTGTTATAGATACAATCAATATAAAAAAAAGTACTTTTTACATTGATTGTGCCTATAACCAATGTAAAACAGTAAAAGTACCACTCAAAGTGACACCTCCTGCACTCTTACGTGGCAAAAACAACCCATGCCATCTAAATTATTTCAAAACTACACTATATCCGTATATTATTTTTCTAAACCACCCATTTTAGTAAAAAAAAAAAAGTCTGTGCACACTACACACACAAAAATTCGCATGTCCCCCCCAAAATAGAAAGCTATTATTCCTACTACCAGTAATGTTATTGGCATTACCAAATGGGATGAAATGTCTCTTTTGCCCACAAGTCCAAATCCCTACACCCCTTAACCACTCATTTTCCTCTATGACTTCTCACTCCCTAACCCTAAGAAGTGTTGCCCTCTTCTAGTCGTGTTGTTGCATCACATCACACCTGACCCCCTTACTGTGCCACCATCCAACGACACCATCTTTGCCCTAAATTTGAACCTCTAAGGCTTTGCATGCAACCCCAACACTAACAACACCACCATAATCCAACAGACTCCTGCACGTGTTACCTCAACCTCCAAGGCTCCACGCACACGACTCCTTCCACTATCGTATCATTTGCACCCCCACCACCACAACCCACCATTTTAGGATTTTGTTGAGGGATTTATAGGTTTGGGGTGAGGTGTTTTGAATCTATGTTGTTGAGGTGTCAATGAGTTTGAGAGGAGGGGCAACAAGGAGGGGTATGGAAGGGTTGTAGAGAGGGGAATGTTGAGACAACAACGAAAATATGATTTTGTTGTTGTACAACATACAACCGAATTCTATTTCCATTTTTGAGTTGGGGGTGAAAAAAAACATAAGAAAATTACAATTTTATTGTTGATTGTACAAAAAAATCATATTTTGGTTGTTTCATTTTCTTCCACCCCCACTCAACAACGAAAATATGATCATGCTGTACTAGTGTGCAACGACAACATGTTTTCATGAGAAGGACAATTTCAGAAAAAACACAAAAAGCTACTCATAGGGGTAGTGTCATTAGCAAAGTTGGTAGTGTCAATGGTTGTTCCCTAAAAAAATAGGGTGTTGCTATTGGTTCCTACCATCTTTCAAATTTTCCAAAAACATCTTTTCCCATAATGCACAAAAAAATACACTTTTGCTGCACTCATGGGGGGGGGTGAGAAAAACATTATGTAACGGAACCACAATTTTATTGTAAATTTTTTTTCGCACTCCCACTAGTGTAGCAAGAATTGTATTTTCATTGCATAATTGGGTTTATGGAAAAAATGCACAACGAAATCAAGATTCTGTTGTGCAAGTGAGGGTTAACCAAGAATGTACAACAAGAACATGATTTCATTGCACGGTGTACAACAAAGTCATAT
This sequence comes from Glycine soja, assembly GCF_004193775.1. Lineage (NCBI taxonomy): Eukaryota > Viridiplantae > Streptophyta > Magnoliopsida > Fabales > Fabaceae > Glycine > Glycine soja. The sequence continues at coordinate 7,481,790 of NC_041015.1, read as the reverse complement.
TTCCATTGTACATTTTTTTGTTTTTCCCATTGTTAAATAAATAGAAATAACTTAGGTATTAATTGCATAATTTGTAACCCAAATGAATCATGATTTTGTTGTGTCACAATTTCTGTAACACAACGGAATCGTGATTTCATTATGTTGTAATTTGTGTAACCCAACAAAATCATGATTCTATTGTGTTATAGACATTGTAGATGGGAAAAAATGAATGCTAATATTAGAGGATAGGAGGCAAAGGGTATTTTGGTATTTATGCATTGACGGTAGGGACTAATATCAATTCCAAAAAAAAAGGAGTTACTATTGACTCCATGATAATTACTCTTGGCCCTACCAGGGGGTTGTGACTTTTTTATTCCAAAAACACCCTCCAGGGAATAACGATTTCGTTGTATAAAATGCACAACGAAATTGTGATTTTGTTATGCACCAGTTTTTGCCCCCCTTATTCACAATCGAATCGTGATTCCATTCTAATCATATACAATGGAACCATGATTTAGTTATATGTTTTTTTGTCATCCCAAACATAACAAACAAATCTTGATTCTATTGTTATATTTGCGGCACCCCCCTTAACACAACGAAATTCCAATTCCATGTGGCTAAATTTTTTATCATAACAGAATCATTCCATTGTGATAAAATTTTAGCCACATGAAATCACGATTTCGTTGGGATAAAAAAATATCCACCAGATTCCGTTGTGGTGTTTTTTTTAAAAAAAAATGGAAGAAGAAACACATTTTTGTGAAACTTAAATTGTTTGTTTTTATTGAACACTGCAGCATTGCATTTATTGGTTGAGACTATTATTTTTTTGCGATGTATTGACTGAACACCACTTTTTCGAAGACATATTTACTGAACAATCATTTTTCCTGATACGCATACCAACCATATTAAACATAGACCCAATCTAAATCATTTATGTTTTTGGTGTCATCTCAACCATTGATATGGCATAAGTCATGAGAGAGAATAATATATCATTTAATATAAATAGCAGTAGGGGCTTGATGCAACTCTACACCTTTGCTTGATATTCACCATATTGCTTAAAATATGTAGAGTGTATATGCTCTTGTGTATTGTGATGGTGACATGATTCCATCATCTGAAGGGATATTGTTTGAATGTTCTAGTGGTCCTTAAGTCGTCACAATAAGTGACCACATATCGCTTGATGGCTTAGGGAAAACAATTATTGATGTCACTGGAGGTTACAAAATTTTACTTTATCTTTTTTACCACAAACCAATTTACGTTGGTGATGATTGTGTTGAATACGAGTATATGAAGCTTAAACACAATGATGATGTAGGAAAAATGGTTTTCATCTTTTCAGAATTTAGTGGCAAAAGTCCAATTGAGTTGAATGCAAATTTTGGTCAATCTATAGATGAAATCATTACTCTGCTTTGCAAACCAATAAAATCAAGATCTGCTGATGAGATCATTGCTCTAATGCATGTTAAATTTGGGTAACCATGTTTTTACTTTATCAAAATCTTACACTATTTGTTTATTTAATTTTAAAAAAAAATTATTATCAATGTTTATTTAGTTATTGTTTGTCCATATGTTTGTTTTATAATCAATTGAAAAGTTGTTGTTACTACTAGGTGTGTGTTGTTTAAATAGTCAACAAACACAAAAAATAAGTAAATTAAACACATCATCAACTAACAAAAATATATGTCAAAACAACAAAAAATTGTACAAATAATAATAATTAAATAATCATCTGCCCTTGCCACCTTTCCTGCCACCCTTGCCACCATCCTTGACAACCCTCTTCCTCTGCCTCTCTAAGTTACACCCAACGTTGAAGCCTTCCTACAACTATTGTAGAGCTTGTTGTATGGTTCGATGATGACTTATGTCCTTTGGCACAACTTTGAGGTCCAACAAGCTCTACAACAATTGAACATGACTAAATTGCATCAGCACCCTCTCTGGAAGATAAGGCTACACGTTTGTCTCGCACCTAATGAAGTCAAAGAAAAGGGTTTGCTGGGGGAAAGGCCTAACACCCTTGTGGCGCTCAAAAAGACACCAAATGACAACATCCATTTGGAGGCCATCCATCTTCTCCCTCATCGGATCAACTTACTTAGTAACTTGTGTTGGCTTCCATCTGCTAGCTACCAGTTCATCCAGAGCATCGATCCTAGGCTCAAAATAGCCAACAATGGGTAGATGCACAAATGTCTAAGATTGTAAAAAATATTGTCAAAAAATTATGGTAATAAATAAAATAATAATACAAATAATCACAATTAAACAATTATTTACTTATCATGACTAAAGTCATGTAACCTCCAACATGCTTACTGGTGTACTGACTCACATAGGAGAAATGATCATATAGGTATGTCAGTGCAACGACTCCCCAAGCGTACCAGTGTCAGTCATCTAGGTTGCTTAGGTAGAGGAGGTAGGCGATGTAGACATGAGTTGGGGACTTGTCAGCAAATATTATACTATCGACCAAGTGCAAAAGATAAGTTGTGGCAACCCACACGTATGATCCTAATTGGACATACTGGTGATATAGGTCTGTCAGCCAAGCCAACCCAACCTTGGGACCTGCAATGCTCACTTCTATTGCCTTTTTCTCTATCAAAATGCCAAGGCGAGTCATGAGCAGAAACTTCATGACCTCTTTACTAAAGATGGAAGGGACATGATCAAAAGGCCTACTTATCATAGGAAGATGCATGAGACATGACACATCATCCAGAGTGATGGTCATCTCTCTGACAGGCAGGTGGAAGGACGAGGTTTCCTGGTGTTTCTTCTCCACAAGGGCATCCACGAAGACCTTGTTTGCGACAGGGTACTGCACCGTAACTATGTCTGATAACCCTAACCGTAACATAATAGCCCTCACCGTCGGCTCAGTGGGGAATGGTAAGACCTAGCCACTGTGGCTGACTAACTCCATCTCTGGTCGTAATTGTCAAATTTATACATGACCAACACAATGGTCCGTGTAAGATCGAATCAATGACAAATCAACTGGACCTCTTCCAAATGGAGGTCCAATGATCCTGTCAAATGGGCATGCCTCTAGCTTTGTTAGCGAATGTCGCCAACCACATGCTAACACAGTCAGCCTTCGATGCCTCTCTCCAGCATCATCCCTTTCATGTGAGGGGATTGAGTCCTTATAAGAGGGATCACCTCCAGCCACCTATGGAGCATGTTTGGTTCGAGCAATCTAAAATTAAAGGGAAAACAATTAATTTGTTAATAAAAAATAACAAAAATTAAAATAATAACAAAATAAAAAAAATTTAATAACCAAAACGAAATCAATTCGTTTTGGTTCTGGCCAAAACCTAGAACAAAATAATAATTTCGTTATGTATTCTGGCATGAGCCACAATAAAATCGCGATTCCGTCACATAACAAAATTGCAATTTCATTGTAGTTCATACCAAAACACACAACATAATTGTGTGATTCCGTTGTGGGTTTTAATAAAACACATAATGAAATTTTGATTTTGTTGTAGATTTTTATACAACGAAACTGTGATTTGGTTTCTGGTGTTCAAAACCCCAAAAAAGTAGAATACAAACCCCAAAAAAAAACAAGATTAGAGGGGATGCACAGGAAGGGAGAATAGAAGGGTCAGGGAGTAGAAGGGAAGGGTTTGTTTGGATTTGGAAGGGAAGGTTTAAGTTGGGGAAAAGGAAGGAAAATCAAAACAAGAAGGAAAAGGAAGAAAGAGAAAAGGGGGAATCTAGTGGAGAAGGAAAGGGGTGCCATGAAGGGAAAGAGGAAAGAGAGAGGAGTGGGAAATTTTGAAGTTGGAATAAAAGCATAATTTCAAAGGAGAGTAGGAGGCAATAGTAATTTGTGTAGTCAATGATATGTATAAAAAAATATCTCAAATATGTTGTAATGGGCCGCATATTGACGAGCCTGGAAAAATCTTTAGGCTCAAAAAAAAAAAAAAAGAATATCCTGTTCTGAAGTATGAAGAGGAAAACAGGTTCCTTGGATTTTCTGGCACCTCAACTCCCCTTATCTTTCTATCCATCGTCAGGCGATGCGATGAACAATTCCCTGTTTCTCCTTCACAATGCAAATGCAATCATCCACTTCAATTTTCATTCCCACCCTACCCTTCCTTCCATTCCCCGAACCACAAAACCCTTCCCTCACCGTCACTACCCACGCATCCAATGCTGCAGCAGCAACATCCAAATCGACATGGTGAAGAACAGCCAAGGAATCTATGCCCCCAAAAACGACAAGGTCGTCGTCCTCTGGGACCTCGACAACAAGCCCCCCCGCGGCGCTCCCTACGACGCCGCCGTCTCCCTCAAAACCCTCGCCGCCCGCTTCGGCCACCTCGTTGACTTCTCCGCCTACGCCAACCGCCACGCCTTCGTCCACCTCCCCCAGTGGGTCCTCCACCAGCGCCGCCACCGCAGAAACCTCGACATCCTCGAACGCAAGGGCGTCATCACCCCACCCGAGCCCTACACGTGCGGCGTGTGCGGCCGCAAGTGCAAGACCCACCTAGACCTCAAGAAACACTTCAAGCAGCTCCACCAGCGCGAGCGCCAGAAGAAGCTCAACCGTCTCAAATCCCTAAAGGGGAAAAAACGGCACCGTTTTAAGGAGCGGTTTTTGCGCGGGAATCACAAGTATGACGATGCTGCGAGAACGCTGGTGGTGCCGAAGGTCGGGTACGGGCTGGCGGCGGAGCTGCGGCGGGCGGGGGTGTTTGTGAAGACGGTGCAGGACAAGCCTCAGGCGGCGGATTGGGCCTTGAAGAGGCAAATGGTTCACTCCATGAGCAGAGGTATTGATTGGCTGTTTTTGGTTTCGGATGATTCGGATTTTTCGGAGATGCTGAGGAGGGCTAGGGAGGCTGATTTGGGAACCGTGGTGGTCGGGGATTGGGATAAGGCGCTTGGGCGCCACGCCGATTTGTGGGTGCCGTGGAGTGGAGTGGAGAATGGGGAGGTGGGGGATTTGTTGCCCAAGAGAAGAAGGGAGAATAGTAGAAGAAGAGAACAGGGGGAAGAACATGGTTTTGGTTTGGAAGATGATGACGGTGGGGTGTTTTTGAATGAGGATGAGGAATTGGGGCAAGAGTTTATGTTGTTGTATAGTGAGGACGAGGATGAGGACGTGGATGTGGAGGACTATTATGATGACGATGATGATGATGAAGAAGAGGAAGATGGGTTTTATATTCTTTGATTCTTTTTGGATGAAGTTGATACCAAGATTGTAAAAAGGATTTGCGACTGCCATTTCAGCCGCAACGTCAAGGTTTTCTAAGTGTCTGCAATCACAAATTGTGACTGTATCGACTGCATTTATCTGTAATTTCTCACAATACCAAGAAATGCAACAAAACCGTGATATGAGCCAGAATTTAAAAGCTTGGCTATGACTGTTTTTTTGGAATCAATTGTTATACCCAATAGAGGTTGAATTGGGGATATGGTGTATGTTATGTTATATGTATCATCTTTTCGACTTGGATTGGAATATAGAGGGTTGCATTGATTGCTCCCATGGTGGAATCAAGTCTGCTTTTTTAGTTGCTGCTTGCAATTTATGTTTCTTCAACTCCCTGTTAAAGCTAGTGCAGCTTAAGGTTTTGGCTTGCAATGGTGTGTTTTTTCTGCTCTCAAGTGAGCCATTTCCTTTTTCCCTCCTTGGCCCTTGCATATATATTATGTATAACATAAGATGACAGCCTCACTTAGTACAAAAATAGATTACTGTTTGGCTTGGTCAATGGCAATTGAAGTTTCCTGTGTCCTGTGTTAGTGTTAATGCTTGACTTGGTTTAATGTTGTTTTACATTACAACTAGTGTCTGCTCAATTCTGTGTGGAGGGCAAATTGACACCAGTATGTTTTTTTTTTTTTTTAACTTGCACTTCACTTCACCTTGTTCTAATTTTTATCAAATATCATTCAAAATATAACCTAAACATGAGATTATATCTTTCATGGAAGCAAATATGATATTGCTCATAGTACGACTTATTGTGTGTTTGGAAACACTCTCATGACGTGATAAACCAAGTCTAAGTGCCGAAAAATGCAAAAGTAATATTTATTAGCTCCAAAGGGAATATGGAAAATTATGTCCCCAACTTACAACCAAATATTCCATTAGTTTCTTCCACGGTACAAATCAATTTCTCACACCATGTACATATTTGAATATAACATGCGTGGCTTGAGATTAATTTTTATACATATTGCAATTTTGTTCAATGCTCCAAAAATAATTATGTTCATCTTTAAAACAATGAGCACATAATGAGCGTTTGCTGATGGTATTCTGTTTATTCAAGTGCAGTTTACTTGCCACTTCTCTACGAGATTTCAAGTTGGACTCAGCCTAATCCCTAAAAACTTCTCTGTTTACCATCATACTAGATTTTCTTTTGATATTCTTGTGGATTTTGTTAGTTGCCTATTTACCCTATCCCTGAAAATAAGAAAGTGCCCGGCACACATACGGCTTTGGTTAACTAGTTTAAAGGGATGCATTTATTATGGCCTTTAAATAAACAAACAAAAAAAATATTAAAAGATAATTTTGAAAGAACAGTACAAATTATTGACAAATTTAATGTCATTAACTAATTCTCTTAAAGAACATGAATTAGATGAAAGAATCTTATATAAAGGGTTAGACAGAGTACTTCATAAAAATCCTATGGGACGACAAATGTCCCAAAATTGTATAAAACAACATTTCTCAATGCTTCCTCATACATGATGCACATCAAATCAAATGTATAAACTGAAGGGGCCAAAATTGTTGTATGAATCCTGTCCATACATCCATGTCTGGAACTCAATGGCCCAAATAATCATCACTAACACCAAATCTATTTTCAGGAAAAGTATTCTAGCACAAGCTGCACAACAATGCTATTCTATTTTTGTTACATAGGAGGTATACAGAGGCAGACTAAAGTGTAGGTAAAGCTAAATTGGACTCAGTTTCGATCCTGTGATCAATCAGCTCCTAAAATAACTTAATGCCACTTGACAAAAGTTCTTGAGCAGAATACATGGGACAAATTAGCTTCACCAATAAGATACTCCCCCAAGCCATCTGATCCATGCTGCTTAGATTTTACTTTAAAGCATTATTTCTGAATACTGGTAGCAATATCAGCTATTAAATAAAATTTAAAGATATTCCAACAGGAAGGAGAAACTTTCTGCTTTCCTGGGCAGCCTGGAGCCAAAGGAAAAAAAAACAATTGAGCTACAAAAAATTTAAAATTTCTCAAAAATCAGAGGGGAATAGTAGCAGCACTGTATCTTATGCCTTGCATTCATCAAAGCTGCTAGGAACTGCAACTCGGGATGAGAAAAAACCGGAATGACTACTGAAAACAAACCCAGATGAAAATACAACTCCCTCATGTGCAATCAGACTTGGAGGAGGATGTCCATAGATTATGTAATGAATCTTTTCTGGATCTTGTGGCACACAACCATTTCCTTGGGATTTCATGATCATCAGTAGTTACAGTTGGCACATGCCAACTACCATTGGCTGATTCCTGCAGTAATATTATATTTAGCATATATAAGTAAGTTGGAAAGCTACAAATACAAGTGGGGGTAGACAAATCCTAAACCCCTTAGAATTGGACAAAATCAGATTGAGTACACAGATAGGAATTGTATTTCAATGCTAAGCAAGAATAACTTTATTTGCTTGGTGAAAACATGTTTTTTTTTTATATATTCAACTGAACAAGAAAAGCAGTTGGGTTATCATATCACCTGAATAACTATTGAATAACGGGGAGGCATAATTATGGAGTGCCCACATGTTGATGCTGATGTTCGAACCTGAACCAAAAAATGCATCATCAATCCTTTCATTATTGGAGTCAAAAACCCAATACGAAAATCATTAGCAACAGACAAATACATCAGTAATCCAGCATCAAGAAAGGCTAAAATTCTTGAGAACTGATTCTAGCACAGATACATAACAAACTAGTGAGTTTTAGACGACGACAATAACAACAAAAGTCCTATCCCATTAGGTGAGATTAGCTACATGGATTGCACAATGCCATTAAAGACCAAATTCCCAGGGATATCATTTATCATGAGATCCCTCCTAACAATTTCCTCCAATGCCCTACTTGACGACCTCCCTCTCCCCCTTTTAGCAGGGCTAAATACCATGCGATCTACTCTCATTGATGCTTCCAATGACTTTCTTTGCACATGTTCAAACCACTTTAACCAATTTTCTATTATCTTTTTTCCTTAACTGGTGCTACAAAGGACAGATCTACTTTTTGAAGTTTGGGGGCAGCTGCACAAACAAGTTTTTTTTTTCTTCTTAATATCATATACTTTTATAATTACAAATTATCCCTATAATTTAAATGCTGTAAAAAACCCTATAATATTACTATTGCCCCCACATATATGAATATTGTTCCCACAATTTAGAATTTCTGGATCCGTCACCAGGTGCTACACCAATATCTTCTTATTATAATCATTTTGTATCCTATCCTTTCTTGTGTGGCCATACGTCCATCTTAACATCTTCATATCTACCACCTTTTCCTCTTGTTGCCCCTTCAAATTCCAAATTTATTGCCACAGACTTTCTTTTGGGTTTGGTAGGTACTTTGATCACAATTAACCCTAAAGTCCAATGCTTTCCTCCATCTTAATCATCTAGTTTACATCTTGTGTGTGACATTTTCATTGATTTCGCCATCATTTTGTAATATTGATAACAGGTATTTAAACTTAAAACCTATAGTATGGTATCTTTCCCAATTTTACTTCCAAGTATTCTTTTTCTTCTTGTTTCTTGCTCAAATTACAATGCATATACTTTGTTTTACTCCTACTCAAGCAAAAATCCATTTATTCCACAGTTTGAATCCAAAACTCAAGTATAGAGTTACCTTCTTCCCTTGATTTCTCAATCAAACTATATCATCCAAAAAAAAACATGCAGTTTTTTGGATCAGAAGCATGATGAATTATGCTATATATGAAGTTCTTTTAAGGATCAGGGTAGTAGGATTCATTAGCTTATTCTACACAGGACCTTCTAATTCCATATTAGATTACCTATTATTACAGTTAAACAAACATTGTTGTGTGAAGACATATTGGCATTTGACAATTAAATTGAGAACACCGTGCAACAGCCCATTTAATAATTTCTTTTTTCTCAAGGGGGCAGTTTTATGATTGTTGTCGCTGACCTTGGGTAGTCAATGGCCATGGATACGGAAGACAAGCAGAATTCAGAATAGTCTTATAATGAATGCATCTGGAATCAGGACAGAGTTATACTATATAGTGTATAAGAAATTGTCGGATAATTTAGAATACCTGATGTTTTTCCTTCCATCTCGGGAAAAAATTAGAACCCAATAGTTGGAACAAGTGGTCCCTCATCTCGTCATTTGTTAACAGTAAGCATTTACAACTAACAGCAGCATATAACCAATACCTGCAATAAACAAAACACCATTTTAGTACAACTGAATTGTAGGACTATAGAGACATATATACACCGAAGAATTTATATTCATATCAATGTTGTAAATGTGTGATACAACAAATTAACAACAGCAAACCCCTATCCCACTAGATGGAGTCAGCTACATGGATCAATCAACATCATTAGGTTCTTTGGAAATGTAAAATAAGAAATTAGGCAAGTCAATCTAACTTAAATATTAAGGAAGTACTGCATTACCAGTCATCATTTGAACCTTGAGGTGTAGCATAAAGAGCACCGTTTTTTTTCCAATTTTCTATAAGTCTCATGTTTTTTGGATTCTGAGCGGGACCACCACGTACCCGACTTATATGCAAAATTATAAGTGGCAATCTCTTCGAAGGGCTTATTTGACGTAATTGTTCAACAACAGTATTAAGCTACAACCAAGGGCAAATAACTATTAAGTAGTAGTTACTTTTCTAATGAGTTAATAAATTCAATAATTTCACGCACACCTGTGAAAAGCTGAAATTATGCCCATTGGCAAGGCCTACATTGGCACCATCAACAACAGCATCAAATGGACCATGCTGCTCAAGCCATGTCTGCAGAAGTTAAACTTCTATATCAGTCACTATTTCATTGCTAATTCTTTTATATATAACCTAATTAAAGACAAAGACTTAAAAATAAAGGCACTAGTCTATACAATCCTTGTCAAAGGTAGCCTACAGGAAAAAAGGATTTCCCTTCACCAAATTCAGCTTTCAAGTAACAAAACAAAATTTCTAAACAAAACAGTGAATCCTGTTCTACCTGAAAATGAACAAAGTTTGCCTTAGCTTCTTTTTGGCAAGCTAATTTAGACAATGATGCAGCAAAATTTTCAGTCTCTTTTGGATCAATATCAATGCTCACAAGCTTCTCCCCGCACAAGGGACACACCCCATCCTCGTTCACCTGAGTATTCGCCACCTTCCACCGCCCACTCCCAAGCCACCCTTGTCCATGCCATCCTCCACCTCCCTGCGCAATGCCTTCCCTCACCTTCTTAACATCCCACTTCTCCTTCCCAATTTTTGCAGCATACTCTGAGTTAAACCAGTCCTCAACTATCCCCAAAGTTGATTCAGATACCTGCCTCAACGTAGAGCGCAATCGATGCAAAATATCATACACCTTGTCTTCCTTCTTGGCATTGACACTGACTTCCAAAAGAGCAGAAAGCTCGGGCTCTTCCGCCACAATCCCAGACTCAACCATGTCAGCATCAACTAGATAAGCCTTCTCTGCATCACCCCTCTTGCAAAATCCAAATAAAGCCGGCTCATACGATCTCAGCTTCGGAGCAATAGCAACATTCTTCATCTGCTTCAGCAATTCAAAAGCCATGTCAGGATCTTCATTGGCAGCAGCAAGCCTAGCAGCATTGGTAAAAGTGGCTTCATTGGGCTGAACTCGGTCATTCAACATCTGCTGAAAAACCTCAAACCCCCTTTTGAGACCCAAATTGGGAAAACCAGCAGCACTTTCAATGGAACACAGGTAGAGCAACTTGTTGTAGTGATCGAGGTTGAGTAGAACCCCCAATTTTCGAGCCTCATCGTAGTGGCAAAGCGCTTGAGCGACATTTCCGTCCTTCGAGCACTCGTTTAGCTTGCGCAACAAGACTCCTTCTGGAGACTCATAGAAGGCTTTTCTTCTGGCTTTGCTCGAAAGCTTAACGATGGTGGTTGTTCCTTCGTCTCGTGATTTGGGCGTTCGAGCTAATGAGGTGATGGAGAAGTTAGTAGCAGCTGTTAGGGTGCGTTTGGCGTTGTGAGAAGAGAGAAGTGGGCGCCAGTAATGGGATTGTCTAAAGATACTGAAAGGAGGAGCCAGTCTCGCCATCATCACTGTTTAAAAAAGCAATCTCGTAGTCATGAAATCTAAGTTGAAGAATACCAGAATGTATATTGTGGTAAAGAAAAGACAAAACTTCGTGAGAATTAGCAATGTTGTGAAAACCAACCCAGCCATTGACAATGACTATTTAGATTACAAGCAAGCAAGAATGGTGTTTTCTCATGCATTAAGACTAATTAAGTCTATCCAACACTTCTTTGCATACATTCAACAAGCAATCCAAACAAACATTTACAGATTTACTTGTGTCCATCAATTTCCAATTTCGGAACTTGTCCTCAATTCAAAAACATAAAAACCTTATTTCAAAAGACAATCCAAGTTAAGCAATTCACATTACCTCAAACAGAAAGTAGATTACCTTACCTTGCCGGACGAAGAGCAGCAAACGCGTGCGTTTAGAAAGGGAGTGCCATATTGTGAGATTGAGAAAGGGACGCCATTAGACGCTGTTCCAGCATCCTCCGTGACGGTGACGGCGACGACAATGATGCGAGATTGAGACAGGGACGGCGAGTCCCCCAGAGAAATTCAACTCTGCTTTAGAGAGGAGATGGTTAGGACCCAGGTGCCACCGTCAAACGACGCCGCGGCAACCTCGCAGGAGTGACGGCGCGGCGGTGTTGTGTGGGTTAGTGAGATGAGAGAGCTTAGAGCTAAAACGCAGAATTGGGTTCGTGAAACGACGAGTTTTCAGTGATTAAAAAAAATTAAACATAATTTTAATTCAGTTCTTGCTTTTTCAATTTTGATCTTTTTTATAAGTTTTTTTTAAACCAAGTAAATTTGTGTACTTAGATATTTAGTTCATTAAAAAAATTATATTTTTATCAGTGTTGTTTTCTCCAAGATTTTTTTTATTTTCGTCCATTTAAATTATTATTTTTTTTAAGATTTTTATTTTTTTATTTTTTTATTTTTAATCTTATAAATTTATGTTTACAGGAATCAAAATTTTAAAAATACACACTTAAAAAATTAAAAATAAAAAAATCTTATTAAAACTAAAAACATATTTAAATCATAAAAAATAACAAAATAAATTCAACCCAGCGGGTGTCACCAAATCCTGCCGGATCACCAAATCAAGTTGCCCGTTCATTAGGTCGAGTGTCTAAATTTTAAATTTTAAATTTTGTTAGCTCACAATCTTCTCATAATTCTATCAGTTATATTTATGTCATTATTTTGAATTAAAAGAAATAAGTTTGTTGTAGTAAAAAAAATTATGATAAAGGATACTTAACAAGAAATTTTTCTTAATAAATCAAGGACCTTCTTAGCAAATTTTAAGGAAATGTACAACTCTTCTAACATTTTAAATAAGGAACTACTGAAATCACAATCAAAATAAATAAAATACTTAATCTCGTCACATTTGAACTCAAGCTTATACAGAGAGTAATTCACTAATTTAATAGCCGAAGATTAAAAATAATATATGAGATATAAATTAAAAGCTATAAATAATATTGAATTTAAAAATAGATTCATTATTTGTTTTAATATGATTAAATATTAATTTAATATAAAAATTTATTAAATCTAATTACGTAAAGACGTTAGTCATTTTCTATTATGTTTTATTTTATTTTAAAAGACGTAAGTAAATTAACATCTCATAGGATTTAAAATATGTTAGTTATTTATAAATTATTTAAAATTATAAATAGTTGCTTATAAATATGTAACTTTAATGATAAGTTATTTTAAATTTAATTACATTGGTTATAAAATAATTTTAAATATAATTTAGTTACGTATTTATAAACATATATTATAAAATACTTTTCATCAATAATAGGATATATTTTTTAATTATAAAATCCTTATTTTTAACTATTATTGTTTACTATTCATGAAATTATTTTAAAATATGTAGCTTTAATTATAATTATTTTAAATTTAATTATCTATTTATAAAATCATTTATAAACACACACACACACACACACACACACACACACACACACACACACACACACACACACACACACACACACACACACACACACACACACACACACACACACACACACACACACACACACACACACACACACACACACACACACACACACACACACACACACACACACACACACACACACACACACACACACACACACACACACACACACACACACACACACACAGATATATATATATATTATAATATACTTTTCATCAATAATAAAATATTATTTTTAATTATAAAATACTCATTTTTAAAGTATACTATAACATTTTCTTATAAATTTTATTGCTTCAATCAAATTCTCATGTTTTTAAAATTAAACAAAATATTGTCTATAACATTTTTTTAAAAGAGAAAGTAGAATATTATTGCAAAGTGGGTCTTTCAAAATCTGTACATCAACTTTTATAAAATATAGGAGACTTGCTGGGAAAAATCCTCAACCAATATCCTCTCTCATTGTAAGAAAAAGCCAAAATTTCTAAATTATGTGGGTCATAGTATATCCCACCACCCTTCTTTTAGTGAAACATAGATCATGAGCTTCCATCATGTGAGTTAATTCTCTACTCTCTTATATAATAGCTAGGATGTAGGCTGCTTTAAGCATGTGTCTTCACTTCCCCGCCATCTTGCATGTGTGTTGACAGTTCGTTTCAAAAGTTATAAGAGAAATTTGTAATATGATAGACAGCAGTTCAAGATATTACATGCTGAAACAAATCACTTTTGCTACACTATATATTACTATTATTAGGTTCATAGTAGTGTGCTATGAAGTATGTAGGTATTGTTATACGGTTTTACCTTGAACGTCAATCCCTCATTATGACTCCAAATTTAATTTGTTCCAACTCCCTTACCGTTTAAGCTAGAAATTTACAAAGATGATACTGCATTTCAAATTCTCAATCTCAAATGTTTCTGTTTACAGTAAATACTATTTATGATTATAATAGGGTAATAATAATTAATATATATGTCATGATTTAGGAATCATAATATATAGGGTGATGTAGGTGTGGGCAATGGTGTGTGCATGCGAGCAGAGATTTGCATACAAAGGCATGTGTGCATGTGCATGCATAATTATGCGTGCGTATGAATGTGAATGTTGATATGAACTCGAGCAAGTGTTTGCAAATTCTCACAACCCAATTTAATTTACAATTTTTGCATTTGCGTAACTTCTGTGATGCGACATGCAATGTCAGATAAAATAGTATGTTGCAAGCTATCATATAGGCCAAAAATAGATTTTCTTTTTTATTGGTGGTGATCGTGGTTCCAACCTGATGACTCATTGTCATCGGACCAATATCCTCTGGGCATGACCACTAGTGTTGGATAACTTGTCCCTATTAGAAGGGACTCTCCACCCGATAAAACATGTATTTTGTTTTGAGTGTCATTGGTTATAAATCATCATAGGATCTATTTCTTTCCCCGATTTTGGAAGAACCAAGCTGTAAAAGAGAATATGTAATTCAATCAATGGGACATGTTAGCTCAAGTGAACCTACATAAAAATTTAATCAACGATTATTATTAATTATAACTTTCTCAATGACTGACTTCAATTCAAATGAACTTTACATAAAAATTTATTCAACGGTTATTGTTAATTGTAACTTCGATCAATCACTGACGTTAGTTTAATTACATGACCTTTACTTTTATGTGGGTGTGTGAAAATCTAAAGTCTCAGGACTTATATAAATATTTTTATATGAGAAGACCAACTTTGTGAAAACTGGTAAATTTTATTTTGATAACTAAAAATGATTTTTGAACTAAATTATAATAAAAGAAAATAATAAGCTTCAAAATTAAAGAGATATATTTGATTTTGGCTGATGATTAATTCCAATTTCTTTAATTCATAGCATGATCTCTCTGTTAAAAAAAAGGATGATCTCTCTCGTTCTAATGGCATGGTTGATTTAAGAAGAAAAATGAAAGGAAAAAAAATAGATAAAAAAGAATAAAAAAATAATATGATTTTATAAGTTGTTTGATAAGAAAGAAATGAAGAAAAAAATTATCTTTAGTTTATTTAAAAGTAAAATTAAGTAATAACATAAATATCTTAAAAAATCAACAAGGATTGATGTAGTGGATAAGAAACAAAAATTGAGTCTTGAAGTTTATTTAGTTCCGATAAGTCTTCAGAATTTAACTCATCTGTTTTTTTTTTTCTAATAAAAAAAATATTCTTAAAAATAAGTATAAAAAATAAAGATAAATTAATCATTTTATTTCGTAGAAGTAATCTTTCCTCTTCCTTCTGTCTATTTTTAAATAGATTAAAGAAGTTATGACTCTCATGTATTTTTGCATCTTTCATTTTCTCTTGATTCCTAAAGCGAAAACAAACAGTAGAAAAAACTATTTTATTATTATTTTTCCGGCATTCTTTATTCAGTCCTTCCACTTTCAGTTTCAATTAAAGCTTAAGTCTATATACTTTTAATTATTTTATTTTGATCCTAATGTAACACTATTTTTATAAACATAGTATTTTTAATTATAATACTATTGCATCAAAGAAAATAATATTTTATTAATTTGAAAATTGTAGTGATAAGATTTGTGTGACCAAGATGTAAATAAGCCACATACACATATTCGTGATTGTGAGTGATAGATAAATTGAACCGGAACCTGGGTGGAAACTCGACAGGTTCTTACATTTCTGAATTCTGATAGCTCAACGCGCGATTTGACATTTGTCGTGTCGCCGCTCAAGTATGCAGTTTCTAGTTTCTACTATTTATGAGCTTATATTATATGACTTTGATCATCGAGTGGGTAAGTAGATTAAATGGTGTAGAGTTGTTTTAGTTTTTTGAGTTTTAATATATAGCTTTGTTAAATATTTAATTTTTATTATTATTTATAATTATTATATTTGACTTAAACAAAATTAATTAAGATTATCAAACTCGAGAGTCTACGCAGACTCATGAGAGTTCCATAGACTCAACTCGTATACTCAACTCGTAGATTTTAAGAGTCTACTTCATATAAAAATAATAACAAAATATTTATAAATAACATACTAATTAAACATTTCAACAATATAATAAAATAAAACAGTAAATTATAAAGTTCTGAATATTTAAATAATCAAATCTAGTAATAATATATCACTACTAGACAATAACTTGTAGATGTTATAATAGTGGTAGATTATTCTCATCGAAAGTTTGATGTTATTAGAGAACGAGAGTTTGATATTATTAAAGGTGAAAATTTTGTATTTGAGAATAACACACTAAATGAAGATATGTTGAATGCTAAACAGACAGAAAACAATAAAAAATGACTTATATTTTGGTCTAATTTTTTTAACTTGTTAACTCATTGACGTGGTGATAAACTCGAGAGTCTACCAAGTTTACTTAGAGTTTATAAAGTTTATAGAGTTTATCAAGAATCTACTAAAACAAAGAGTTTACTCAAGAGTCAACTCACAGAAGACAAATGAACTCGTAAACTCGTAAGAATTAGCGAGTTAACTCGAGAGTTTAATAACCATGAAATTAATTATTTTCCATAAATAATTCACATGGTTTAAACAAATTATGCTTTGTTCTTAATTTGGAATGAACGATTCGTTGAGCCAATTCCCCAATCCGCATATAGTTATGGAACTGCTTAATTTGCAGGCTCCTTTACCATTTGCTATCCAATTCATTCATGCATGATGAATCAAGGAGAAGCCACCAAAGTACCAAACACATTGCACATGCAGTTTTGTTTTTATTTTATGTCTTAACCTTTGATAAATAATGATATTGTTGTTATAGTTATTATTATATTATATATAGTCTTACGGATAGATAGTAATAATGTCAAATGCATCATGATGTTATATCAAGATAATTTGGGAATCGCCATTATAATAACTTTAGTGGGCAAAATGGACTGCCGACTGAAACTCCTCCATGTTGAAAAGTCCGGTGGACCCTGCTAACGGCATCAGCTAATTTGGATCATTATTCAGTTCTTCATTTCTCTTCGATGGTATGTAGTATGTTGTAGTTCTTCTTTTCTCTTCAATGTTATATATAGTATACTAGTGTGTGGTATATGTGCGTAGTTTGTGCTATATGTAGAATTGGATTTTTCATTAAAAATACTTGACATTAGAATTTAGAGTGTTATCGTTGTGGAAGGATTTATTAGGAGTGTTTAACTGTTTATGACTCATTTTGTCTCACTAGCCTGCTCCAATTGGAAAGAACTTTGTCCAGTTCAGATTTAAAAAATTAAATTTGATGTATTTTAAAAGTAAGTTTGGATTATGTTTTAATCGTCTCAACTCATCTCAATGTCATGTATATTTTTTCTAAGAGTAGTTATTTTAACTACTATGTATTAATAATACAACTTGTTGAATTAATAAATAATATTTTATCTTACATATTATATATATATATATATATATATTAATATTATTTATCTTAAAATACATATTATAAAAGTTACTTTAATTGTTTTTGTATAATTCTTTAATTATACTGTTTAACTACATATAATATTAAGGTTTGAGATGGCAAAGATGTTGATTTAAAATTTTAATCTTCATTTCCATAACTGTTAGATTTTATTGGTAATTCGTTACACTATTTTTTTGTAATTTTTATTATCATTATTATTTAAATTATTTAACTATTAAAGTAATTAGTTTATATTTTAAAATAATAACAATAAAATCTTCAAAATTTATTATATATATTATGAAATTTTTTTATAAAAAACGTAACTGTAACTAGTAGTGGGCATAAGTATATAGTTAGATACTCATCCGTCTACATTCATTTAATAAAAATTGAGTAACACTCGTACTTGTATTCATACCTAATAAAAAGTAGATATTTTTTGTCAAAATCAAACTAGTTCGGATTTATTTGTCATATCTAATTAAAGTTAATATATTATTGATATGATAATAAGTTGAATTTAGACATATAACCCAATGATGACTGTTGAATTTAAATTATTAGTTTCATTACACTTTTACTACCTTATCTTAATTGTATGATTTTAGTACCTCATATCAATTGTGCGAATTAAATTTTTTAAATATCTTAATTGTATAATTTTAGTCCCTTTATCAATCTTCCATTAAATATTTAATAGATCTTTCGTAATAACACTAGATTATGAAAAATAATCCTCTTCATTTACTTGAATTTTCTAGTAAGAGAGATGGATATAGGTCTTGTGGGCCCCACTCAATCTCTTAGGAGACTAAAATCACATTACCATTCAATACTAAAGGACTAAATATGTTATTAAATCTAAGGGATGTTTACCTAGGTTTTTATTTTTGTTTTGATTTTCTAATCATAAAATTGTCACGTTATTATTAATTTGCTTCTTATTTTTAAAGATTTATACAGAAAATAGAAAACATAAAAAAAGTTAATTTTAGTGTTTCCTGCATGAATATTTAAAAACAACAAATACATAAATAGATTAAAAACAATATAATAATTTTATAAAAAAAATTCAGAAAATAAAAACAAAAATAAACGCTAGTTTTTGTTTTATTTCTCACATCAGGTAGATTCAAACCTAAGCACGCCCTACTTTTTATAGGAGAAGGATCGACATAAACGAAAAGTCAAATCCATCCTCCCAACGTACCTGCCTAGCTGCCAGGTCCATGGGGAGTCCAATAACAAAGCCATAAAAATAAACGATAGTACGTAGATGATCATGCTTGAATTAAGACCATAATTTTCAGCGTCATGTCTTAAACAACTTACTAGTATCTCACAAACTTGTAAATAAATGAAGCCAAAGAAACCACGTCTCTAACAAAAAGGACGAATAAAATTATTTTCGCAAACTTTTTCTTTTAAAATCAATATTAGTATTTTGTTAAAGACAAAAAAAGAAGTTTCAAATGCATGATATACAACTAAAACTATATCCCCACTACTTATTGTTTGATGATTGAAAAAGAAGAAAATGGTGTCTGCACTGGGTGTGACTTGTTGAATCCCTATCATGCTGATGATGACCCAATATCCTACACTAATAATTCGTTTCATGATCATCTTTTAATTTGGTGGATCTTACTTGTTATTCACATTATCTTATTAGCTTTCCAATATAAATTATAATTGATACTAAACATTGATTCATATGGGCAGACCGTTGAATAAGTAAGCTTGAATGTTCTTGGACTCTTGGTGAATGGCTGCCCCATCGCCACTCACTCAGAATTTTGCACTATTTGTTGTTATTTAAACCGTACAAATTTTAATGATTTTTTAATTTATTATTTAATATTTTAATTCAGATAATTTTTTAAAGGTTTTTAATTCAGATAATTAAGACAAAGAGACAATTAATTTTATTTTTGTCTATATAATATATTTAAAATTTTAAGAAAGATTAATTACCATCTTTTTAAATTATCTATGTCTTTGCTTTATTTAATTCTTATATATTTTATACACTTATTATAAGAGCATCTTGTTGATATAAACAACTCAATTATATCACCTTAATCTTAAACAACTTAATCAAATTTATTTTCGATAGGTATTTTTAGTAATAAGTTGTTTAACTTACAAATATTTTATTTCTCTTTTCTTATATTTAATAAAAAGTTAAGTAACTCATGAGGAATAGTTGTAACACCCCTAGTTCCTATTATGATTTTGATTAATTTATTTGTAAAATTATGAAGTAAACGAATTAATTTAAAAAAATTATTCAACATTTTTTTTAAATAATGAATAACTTTTTGTCATAAATTTAAAAAATGTTATTATTGGAGATCTTTTAAAATGATAAATCATATTAAGATAATATTCGTTATACGTAAAATAAGATGTCCATCAACATCATATCTTTCAATAAGAAATAATTTAATTTATCAAACACTTGATTTTCAATAAATCAATACAAAACAATAAAAGCTCTTTTTTACATTCTCGATAATACATCGTTAAACAACTATACTATACAATTATAACACATGTTTACATTCATGAAATTATAAACTTAATATATCTAAGTAACATACGAATAATGATAACAACATAAGATCGAAACCTAATCTACCCTCCTTTGTACAAGAAAAAATTGAGACCTAGAGTAGTGACTCAAAGAAAGCTCAACCCTTGTGAACTCATTTCAAAACTCTTGAGTTATCATCATCGGATCCTTTTTATTCTCGAACAAGTGCAACTACCTCTTTAGTGCTTGTCACAACTTTTTCATTTGATCTTCGTTGTTGGCATCAAGTCCTTCCTCTTTCTCTGAAAAACAAAAGGTGTATGGAATTAGTCAGTCATCTCCTCTAAAACTACAAACAAACAACCTTATGGCCAAAAATATACATACTAACCATCACGATGTGGTCCTCTCATGGTCTCACTCATAATCTTATTCACATTTATAACAAATTCTTAACTTATCACATTATAGGTTTGTTATCACTGGAACTTTCAGAACTCAATGGTCTTACACAATTTAAGTTGGATAACTGTTGAGAGTACACCCTCACCATGATACACTGGCTGACTCTCACCAACCGGCTATATCTTGCATTTGTTGGGATTGCTAAGTCAACATTGTGGAAACGCAACCACACCCCTAAGAAATAGCAAGTCAACGATCCATCCCTCAGGTACCACTCTGTGGGGTCATCCAATCTCTAAGGACTAATTTGTTAACAAATTTCCCCACTAAGATTGTCCTTTACAAGTTTGTGTGGGCTCCTCTATTAATGGTACCAGACGACAGTCAACTAAACGATATAAGCTCATCAACACATCATGATAACTGATGTGCATAAATAGATTATGTAATTAAAACATATAAGGATTAGTACTATTCTTCCTTTTTTATTGCTTCTTTTTGTGTGAATCATTGGAATTTCAACTTCCTCTGAGTTTTTATGCAGTAGGTGCCTTAAACTGCAAATTCATATTGTTTTGATGTTTTTTTATTTTGCAGAGATATAGACAAGGGATAGGAAGAGAAGTTGAAGCCTGAAGATTCACGATCAGTGCACCAGACTAGCTTAGCGAGCTATTGTCGATAAGCGAGAGGGTTTCGCTTAGCGCGAAGAAGCAGCATGGAGAATTTCCAGTCAAGTGAAGGTGCGCTTAGTGCCCAACCAATTACTCGTGCTCAGCATGTAGTCGCGGAATCTCAAACCCATGAAAGGTTTTTAAGAGAAAAATAGAGAGAAGAAAAGAGTTCATTTAGAAGAATAGAGAGCCCTAAAGCTTGAGCTAGAGGAAAAAGACAATCATTGGAAGCCCATTCTCTTCCATGGATTCACCTTCATGACAATGAAGGGCTAAACAGCCCTAAAGACTCTTATTATCTATTTAATCTTATTACTAGTTTCATTGTTTCTTCTTGCGTTTATTTCCATGTATTTGGTTTGATCATCCATTTATATGCTATATTAGGGTTTAAGCATTGGGAAATGTGGTTAATCTTTAAAACTTGGAAGAACATCTAAAATACTTCATTGCTAGGGATACTGTGAGGTAGTTTAGCCGAATTGTACATCTCTATTAATCATGCAGTTCAACTAGTTGTGTTCTTGAGGGATTAAGAAAAGGATTAGGAGAATTAGACTCTCTCGTGTGAGGAATCACGGTTAGAGTACTTTAATGGATGTAGGTGATAACTAGAGTATTATTAAATAGAGAAAAATTAACCAAATTACATCAAGAGAAGTTTCGGTAGGAAGCCCCCAACACAATCAACTCCTGCATTCACTTTTCTTCGCCAGTCTCAGTGTTTGTTTTCTTTACTCAATTTTAGTTTAAAATCACTTTATCATCTAATTTGCAAACAAAAATGATTTACTTAGCTTTCTCCAATTCATTCGTCAATTGCACACAAATTGAATACGTACTAGTTTGAGTACAAACAAAATCCCCACGGAAAAGATACTCGATTTTACCGTTTTAAAAATACTACTTGGAAAAATTGATGCACTTGCCAAGGGGTTAACACATCACACGAAGATTAACATCTTCCCTACCATCTGAAGTGTTCAATCCATTGTTACCCCATCCTTCATAAACATAACACAGATAGAGCTCCGCACACAACCTCTCCAAAGCTTGCCTTCACATTTAGTGATCACAAAGAGATCATATTTCTCAAACAATGTGTTATCCTCATGACGATCTCGTCATGTTCTACACGGTCTCACCATGACCAAAATGGGAAAAGGCTTTCCCCTCTCCCTTCGTACTCACAGACAAGTGTGATCTTACAAACATCAAACTCAATTCATGAAAACATGTTCATAATGCACCACAACAACATATCACAATCCATAACAATGCCTTAAAGCATTCTCACCCATTCCATGAATTGGATTCATGCCCCCATCCCACATTTTATTACATTTTATGTTAACCTTTTTTCTCTCAATATTATGCGGGGTTTATCATGAAGCAAGGAACTTAAGACTCATTCTAAGTCCACTTCACAATAATGTACTCTCATGTGCAAAGGTATCTAATGTTTACTAAGTCCAAATAAGTCATTAAATTCCCACTCTTGCTAAGTTTTTATTCATTGTTCATCATAATGAACCTATATTCATACTAGGTTAGAATCCTAGTTTCTACAAATGCACTCATGCATTAAGTCCATTTGCCACCCCCCCCCCCCCTTTGAAGGATTTCATAATCCTTAGTCACACAAATAATTTTCAAAGTCATCATACAAACACACACCAATCAAGATTTCCAGCACACAATTTTCCTGAGGATCACAAGTCCTCCCTGTCTCCAATTTAGTCATTAAAAATTCAATAATATCAATTAAAGTGAAAGAAAATTATACTTAAATCCATTGAACTCAAACTCATAGATACTTATTAAAAGTAGATTCTCTTAACATAACCTTAAAACTTATTTGTGCAACTCATAATTCTCATACATTAAAGAAATTCCAATTGAAAATTCATTTGAAAGTCATTCGTACACATTCTGCAGGGTTCCATGTTTAAGCCTGGCTCGACCTATGCTTAAACTTGGCTCGACCAACGCTTAAGCTTGGTTCACCCCACGCTTAAACCTAAATCTAGTAGCTAAACTTCTTTTGTAGGCCATTTCGCTTAAGTTTGGTTCAACCTACGCTTAAGCTTGGCTCTCGCTTAAGCTTGGTTCTAGCCACACTTAAGCTTGAAAACCAACAACCTCATTTTCTTGAAAGGTCATTTCGCTTAAGCGCCATGACTTTGCAGAACTTTTAAAAAGGAGTTTTTAACTTTCAATGGCTTCCATAAACAAGCAAGAAAAAGAACAAATAACTCCTCCATACCTTAAGATCCACGCACAAGATCCACGCACAAGATGGAGGAAAATGGATGCTCTAGGCACTTAGAACCCAAGACACTATCTTTGAGCAAGCCCAAGCCAACATTAAAAGAATCACTTCCTTCTTCCTTCTCAAACCTCATGACTAGAGTAGAGAAAATGACATTTTCTCCCTCTCATACCCATGACACATCCCTACACAAATGAGTTATCCTCTAAAGTTTTCTCTCAAGCTAGATATTTAGGAACTTTGCTTCAAGCTATGGACCATTAAGCTTTAGGGAGTTTAGAAATGAGTTGACACAATTTGATGTGGTGATTTAAGGGTGAGTTGGCTCTGCAAGAAAGACATTTGTGACTAAA
This sequence comes from Glycine soja, assembly GCF_004193775.1. Lineage (NCBI taxonomy): Eukaryota > Viridiplantae > Streptophyta > Magnoliopsida > Fabales > Fabaceae > Glycine > Glycine soja. Next base: position 7,457,705 of record NC_041015.1, on the reverse strand, counting down.
TTGTCTAGGGAAGAGTAATTAAATCTAATCTCAGACAATGCTAATCCTACACAATGTAACTTTATACAACACGAATTTACATAATATAAGTTTGCACGGTATAAATTCTACACAGTCCAAATCGTTCTCAATTAACTCTAAACTTTTAATAGATGTTAGTTACACTAAATTAATAACACAAATAATTAAATGATATTTCACTTAAGATTAATTTTCTCAAGAAAAACATAATTAACTATTTACAGATTATAAATTTACAATGTACAAAAACTTTGATTTTAATTAAAGCTTTTCATTAAAACTTGTCACATGGAAAATAATGCACGTATAATTTATTATTATTTTTTCTAAATCACTTAACTCAAATCATCATAATAATTAATTTCAATATCAATTAAGTTTTTGCAGAGCACATAAACACAATTTTTACTATAGTCCAAGATGTCAATTTTTAGGGTGTTACAATAGTTACTTATATAAATAGCTCTCTTTAATTTTAATCAACTTAAAATCACATGTCACACATTAAAACAATATTTTTTTAACAACTCATCAAGCAATTTCTATTATATATGTTATTAATTAAAATGATAATAATAAATGTGAGTTAAGAAGTTAAAAAAATATATTCTTATATTATAAATCCTAAACTCTAATTGAATGAGACTATGTTAAGGAATCATATATTTTTTAAGAATTGTTTTCTTAATGAGAGCATTCTCGGGAGTTATTATTATTCTCGTTGAGTCGCATGTCCTATTCTAGTATATTATAGATTAATCATTAAATTTGATTTTAATTTTTTGTTTTGGATATATTTCATAATTATAATTTAATATAACTGCTAGTTTAAAAATAATATTTTTCGACAATCTCAAACCACTTTCCTTTGCATATATAATTTTCCTAATAGTTTATCTTTGTTAATCTATAATTTTTTTATCTTTATTTATAAATTGAATTTCAATTTTTTTAAAAGAATATCATTAGTTAAAAATAATATTATATAATAATATATCTTTTTTTTTATCATAAACTTATAATATAATCTATATATTCAAAATACTTATTTATTAAATGATTAGTCTAATTATTATGAAATGTTGGATATCATAAAAATGCAATATTAATTTTAAAATAATTGTAAATTTTCTTATAAAACTTATTAGATCTAAATCTTTCTACAATTCCACCACACTTTTTATTGGCTCTAAATACTTATTTATTATAACTTATAGTTAAATAAAAAAAATATTTATCATGCATTGCACATGTTAAAAGAATAATGTTAGATATAAATGAAGAGATTGATTATATTTCTTTATTTGTAAATTAATTTTTAAAATAAATAGATAAAATGAAAATAATATTAATTCAGAAATTGAAAAATAAAATACATATCTTAACATTTACAAGAGTAATGGTAACACACCTACCATTTATTTAAATTTTTAAAATTTTGGAAAGCATCTTGAAAACTTTTTAATACTTACCTTAACATTTACAATTACAAGAGTAATGGTAACACACTTTCATCTTATTTTTCGACGTAATCCCACCGTAATTTTTATTTAAAAATTATTATTAATTTTAACCGTGGTGTCCTTAAAAAGACTATATTATAGCATGCGGATGAATTTACATAAATTTAGAATTGTTTCAGTTTAATCAAGTAATTTTAAATTCAAGTTTTAGATTTATTGTCTACGATTCTCCTATCCAACTGGAGTAAATATATCTTCTATATATCATACCTATAATTTAGACACCTAAAAAGTATCAAAATAATCACCGACATCATCTCATTATATAAATTATAATATAGTTACATTAAATGAGTGTGTTCTTAGATATTTCATTTCATCTCATAATAAATATCATGATAGAAGAAAAAATAAGTTTCAGTGTAATTTTAATTTTTAATGTAATATTAATTAATTTTTTATTTATTCCCTAATAATATATTTTAGAATATTACTGTTGTGTTGGATCATCTTAAGACTTAATTTAGATTATTATTGTTGCACTCAAGGAAAGCAAAGGCTACAATTGAAGACCTTGAATGAAAGCAGGAGACATTAGAATTTTGATTTTGATTCTTGCATGCCAATTGTCAAACCATGAATTGGGCTCCTCTAAAGTGCACAAATCCTAACCATTTAATGTAATCAATGATTTAAATTAATACACTTCAATTAAAAGTCACACATCAAATTTTTTACTTTTAATATAATAAAAATTATTAATTAAAAGAGGAATGTGAAAAAGCATTTAACTAGTTAAAAGAGGTGTGTTAGCTTCCCCACCGATTTTGACGAAGTTGCAGGAAGGGGAAACACTATTTGTATATTTTATTTGACAGTTTCAGACGAAGCTGTAGTGCTGCTTTGGTTAGGGAAACTCCTGAGACTCAAAAGCCAGTATATACAGGATTGGACAATCTTCTCCAAGGTTAATCTTGTGATAAGGGTTTACAGAGGGAGGTAGAATTCTTCTGGTAGAAGATAATGTGTTGTACATTTATTTGTTTTTGAGTAGTGTGCTTGTGTAAATTTTGAAATTCAGTGGAATTTCACCACAATTGATACAAGCAGTGACGCAATGTGTTTCATTAGGTAATCCAGAATTTAAATTTTAGTTAATTTGATCTTTGCATATAAAATAAAATATATTGAAAAATAATATTCATTTCAAGTGTGCTCACAGTTTTAGATATTTTCTTACTGTAATTTCATAAATTTGTTATATTTTTTCATTTATTTATATTTTTTTAGTCTATGTAAAAATTGAAGATAACACTTTTTTTAGGTGAAGATAACACTTTTGTTGACACGGATAAAACAGTTTCCAATAAATTTAAAAGTATATATTAAAAATTGTGTTCAATAATTTATTGTTAAGATTTATCAAATAAAATAATTGTAGTTGATTGATTAAAGGAGACTGTTTTTTTTCTTCAAAAGTCCCGTACACAAATCAAGTTTCGGTGTACTCGCAATTTAATGCGTAGATCGAAAGATGTTAACGTATGGATAATGATTAGTCTAATTATTATGAAATGTTGGATATCATAAAAATGCAATATTCATTTTAAAATAATTGCAAATTTTCTCATAAAACTTATTAGCTCTAAATCTTTCAACAGTTCCACCACACTTTTTACTATTTTTTCTATTTCTTTTAGTATGACAAGTATTAAATATGATTTATACTTTTAAGAAATTGAATATATTTTTATTCAATATTTTTTAAAAAGTAGGAAAAATTATAAGAGGAATAAAATAAAAAATAGATAATTCTATAAATTTTAGTACCTACTAATGCTTTTAATTACTTGGTCCTTTTGTTGTTTTTTAATAAAATTATTAATTAATTTATAAGAATTAATAAAATTAGAAAATTTAGTTAATAATATTATTTATTTTCTAAATTTATATGTTTTATTAATTATCTCTAACATTAATGAGTTATATTCTTAATTTTTAAATATTTCTATTGAATTTAATTCATTTAATCTTTAATAATAATAATAATAATAATAATGATAATAATAATAATAATAATAATAATAATAATAATAATAATAATAATAATAATATGCTTTTGCCTTAATTGTTATTGACTATACATATAAAAATATAAAATATTAAAATAGTTTTTTAAAAATGCTCTGCATACAATGAGACAAAGCTACTTTCTATCATAACATCTTCAAATTTATAAAAATAAAAACAATGTCATTTTGATCCATCAATATTTAGGAAATTAGGTATGGCTAAGATAAAAAAAAAATTGAACGAATATTTAAATTTAAATATATGTAAATATTATGTATATGTGGTAGAAAGTTTGGATTGTTAAATAGATGAATTAGCAAAAGCTATGCAGAGCATCAAAGTTTTGAAAGAAAAAACAAAATAAAATAAAGATGTGAACAAATAAATTAATAAAAGTGCCAAAAATTTCAAATATTGTAAATATAAGTAGTATTTCAATTTTTATTTATTACAATTTACACCTAAAAACCTGAAATAATACATTAATAATATAAGTTTTAGGCAACGGCCTATACGTATTCAAATATTTTGGAGAAATTTAAGTAAACAATTTAGTTAATTAATAAGTTACTCGAGAAAAAATATCACATGACAGTTTATATTATATAAACTCTTTTTTCATATTTTAATAGATTTTATTACGAAACCTAATGACAAAAAAATTTAAAAAAATGTTGTAAAAAATTTATAAGCTTCATCACACATGTTTAATATATATGTAAGGAGGTGTTTTTTTTCCAGGAAAAAAAAGAACAAGATTGCTGAAAATATAAACTTGAGAATATCACATTTTCATATTCACTACAAGTTTTGTAAAAATATTACCAAGAATATAAAATGCACAAAATTTTCTCGCTGCTTATTCTCACGGAGAAAGGTGAGTATATAGGATTTTAATAGGAATAAAAGTTATTTTCTACAATAACTTCCTACTCCCACTTCATTGTTCTACATTTATTTTTTTACTTTTATTTTTAATTAAATAATTTTTTAACTATAATTTTTAAATAAACATGTTCATAAAAATAATATTTTCAGAAATATGATTCCCATAAATAAAATTTCATACCTTAAAAAATAAATTTCGCCTGAAAGTTTAGTAATTGTTGAATTATCTTATTTCCTTCTCATTATCTTTCTTTAGGTTGTCTTTGAAATCATTTGATAACCCTTCTTCGGTTCTTCCAAACCAAACTAATTAAAATAATCTTCCAAATTATTTAATTAATGTCAAATCATTCTATAAGTAACGTGGCATCTTCCAAACAAAAGTTTAATCTTATAATTATTTAATATCATATCAAATTCTTGCAAGTTATCTAATGCAAATCATTACAAATATGATGTGACTTTATTTCAACAAAAGTTTGTTATTCAAAACTATTTAGTATTAATTGAATCATATCAAATATTGATGTTACTCTTCGAATTGAATGACCGATACTTTTGAACAGGTTTGAAAGAATTATTATTATTTATTCATTATCAGAAAAGAAAAAAATACAGACCATAAGGATAACAAAAAAAAAACTACGTGCAATTAGTAAAAAAAAAAATCCTCTAATATCACTTTATATTCTATGTTCCAATCCTACTCACATTTACCTTTAGTATTAATCATTTTAATTATTTAAAAATATTACATTAATACATATAGTAAAGAAGATAGTTGTAAACGTTACGATACTAGAGGTACGTATTTAGTACAATATGAAAAAATCTAATAATTTCCAATAGTAACTGGAACTGCTAAAAAAACTAATTTTAAAAATGATTATAACTATAACTTATGGTTATTTGAAGTAACTTATTTTTATTTAAAAATAGATAGTTATATAAAAATATAACTAATTTTATAAAAATGATTACTTTAAATAATTTATTTATTTGATTTTAGGTATAAATTATTACATAAGCGAATATATAACAAATTGATTGATATTTTAAAAAGTAATTATAATTATAATCTAATTATGAGTATATTTACGTAAATACTGAAATGAGGAAAGTACAAACGCTGCTTATTGTTCTCGCTTGGCTTCTGAATCGTGAGAAAGTCTCACGTTCTAACTTCTACGTCTATTACAGACTACTGTAGTATAGCTACACGTGGGCTCTTTTGTATTTGCGTGGACGGAAAGTCATCTTCTATTAACATCCCATCAGTTTTTCAGATCCATCCGTTCATTTACCACCGACTTTTCTCACCCCCTTAGATTTCATCCACGTGTCCATTGTGCAACCCACCAATAGCATACATACAACACGCCCATAATCATCATTCCACAACAAAACTCACCCTATTATCTACTACTTAACAAACATTGTTACCACAAATCCCCTATTTGACAAACCACAATTACTTGTTTGATAAGCAATAAACCCAACCCAAACCTTTCATTGGAAAGAAAAGCATATTTCCATTTCGGTATATATACATGAATATGATTAATTTGAGTGAAAACGCTTGGCACACAAATAAGGAACGTATATGGTTCTTAATTAAGTTTGTTTTATTTATTTAAGAGTGTATTTTATTGGTGTAATGGCTTTTCTGATTCAAAAGACAGAGATGGGGTGTGAGGGGTTGTGTCGGCCACCTTCGAATTTATCTCTTCATGGAAGCTCCGCGTGGCGGCTCTATCCCATGACACATGAAAAACTCATTCTCTCGCTGCACATAATTAATATTTTGCTTCTTCTTCGCCCTAATTGCTAATATAAAAATTAAATACTCTTATGTTTTAAAAATATAATACACTACGTATATTTTTTTATTAAGAGTTTAATAGATGCAGATTATCGATATAAAACTGTCAGCCAATCATATTCTTCGTAGGTAATATGAATTTTAAGTTATTTATTATAAAATTCCATGAATTAACGATTCTAAATAACAGTGTAATAATTCTATACACTGTTAACACATATATTAGCTTAATTTATAGAGTAAATAATGCACTAAACAGTATAACGAGAATCTATATTATCATTTAATAATAAATTAAAGCTATTGTTATGACAAATTTATTAATTTTTATAATTATTTTAAAAACTATACGAGTAATAATTTTTAATTAGTTGAAAAATTGAAAAAAAAATAGATTAATAATACATAAAATTTAATATTTTAAAAACTAAATTAAGTTTTCTGTAAGTTAAAATTAATACTATATTTTTACTTTCTATAAATGTTTTAATAAACACATGAATTAATAAAATTAATTTATGAATATACAAAATTAAAAATATAAAAAAAATACGGTCAATCAATTAATTTGTGACATGAGATAGCATAGTAGTACTATAAAAAAAAAAAACCTTTCAACTCGATCTAAATTAATTTGAACTTTTATTTTACTTACATAATTTTCTTTTCGTATTTCCCATATACTCCCACTCAAGTCATAGTAGTCAATGGTCATTTTCCATCTTCATATAAATAGAACGAATACACCCACAACATCGTTCTGTGGGTAAACAAGTGTTTCCTGAGTCTGAACGGAATCCCACTTAAAAGTCGTTCTCCTTCCTCTTCGCAGCTGTTATATAGTACTATTTTCATTTCATATGTTTATGCACCTCTATATATACATAGACACATGTAAATGGTTGCAAAGGAAGATAAGATAGGTACCAGCTATCACATAGTTTATTTAATCCGTTATATGCCACCTGATATATAGGCATATTAGCTAGTTAGGTAGGTATAGTAGTTTAAGTTAATTCAACCATGGAAGACAGGGATCACTGTTGTTCCAACAATTCAACGATGATCACAACAACAAAGAAAAGAACGGGTAGAAGAAGTCCAACATCGGATAAGCTCAAGAATCAACACCGCGAGAAGCAGTCGATGAAACCTTACCGTGGAATAAGGATGCGGAAGTGGGGGAAGTGGGTGGCGGAGATCAGAGAACCCAACAAAAGGTCGAGGATATGGTTGGGTTCTTACACGACACCCGTGGCCGCCGCACGTGCCTACGACACCGCTGTCTTTTACCTCCGGGGTCCCACCGCGCGCCTTAACTTCCCCGAACTCTTGTTCCAGGACGACGACCAGGAGGGCAGTGATTCGGTGCAGCACGGCGCAGCAGGGAACATGTCCGCTGATTCCATTCGCCGAAAAGCCACGCAAGTCGGCGCCAGAGTCGACGCTCTCCAAACCGCGCTTCACCACCACGCGCCAAGTACCAACTCTCTCAATCTCAAGCCCGACTTGAACGAGTTTCCAAAACTCGAAGAGCTTCAAGATTGATATAAATCAAATATCAATATCAATCAATATATTTAATTTCCTAAGTTCTTTATTAATATATAGTTTTATGTGTGTATATATAGATGATGATGCCTCGGAGTTGGGGCTTGAAACTAATTAACCCCTTCCCTTCCCCTTAATTTAGATATATCCCTTTTCTTGTTTTTCCGTATCTTCAATCATAATATCAAATCAAAGAAGTATTATTATTTTCTAGGGTTTTTGCTAATTGATATATTATTATCATATGGTTTTGATACGGTGTAACGTAACAATTACTAACATATTAAGTGGCCAGTATTCGTGGTGAGATAGAAAGATGTTTCATGATTCAATATTATTCTTCGTTGAGTTCACTGTTTTGTTTGGTGCTGGAGAATATATCTTTTTCTTCTTCTTCTTTCGTGCAAAAGGGGAAGGAGGAGTTAAGAATTTCCGTTCGTTCAGATTCTTTCTCTTTAATTTATGGGCTTGGGTTTTTGTGTGAAAAGATTATTCGCTTTATTATTAAATGTTATCTTGATGATTCGGTGGATCTAATTAAATACGTGAAGGCGCAAATCTTGAGTGTGGATATTAAAGATGGGAGCAGCTAGCGGTGGCCCAGCGTGCGAGGGACATTAAAAATAAACAGGCAAATACAAATGTTCAGTTTGCCGAAGTGGATAAAGTGATAAGGCAGAGTAGAAGCACCACAAGAAAGAGAAGTAGCTTCTTGTGACCAGGTGGTGGACACCACACAAAAAGAATATAAAAGAGTTGGTGTATTGTTTATACTATTTTTTAAAAATATTTTTTCCTTCTATAATAATTTTATGATAAATAATATATAAACATTTATTGTATAAATTTTTTTAAAATAAGAATGGTCAAGACTACTCGCAAGAGGGAGGAGGCTAGTGTATCTCAATATCTCACTTCTCACAGAAAGAGTGAGAGATTGTCGTTTGTCATTGTCATGGAAAAGTTCAGCTTACAGATGGCCTTGTTTATCTGAGATTGATATACACCGTTGGTATAAGAACGCAATTGGCTTCTTTAATTTGTTATTTGTGTTGTTGAAATAATAACTTCTGTCTTTCATTTCTTTTTGAGAATAAATAAATAAATTTAATCTTAAATTTGGTGTAAAATATATATAATTTGTTCTCAGAGTTAAATGTAATATTTCTAGTTAGCATGAGAATGATCCGTATATATATAATGTTATCTTCCACTTGAATTGGATTCTGTGTGCATAAACATAATCCACTGACGTGTATATATATATATATATATATTGCCTTTCATAAATTACTGGTGAGTAGAAAATTCATGAAAACTTCTTGAGCACATGGAAATCATTAGTTTATTAGGAGGGTTTAATTTCTTCCACCCATATTATTATTTCGTAAGAAAGAAATTATGCATAGCATAGGTATTAAGGTTGAAAATGTATTTTTAAATAAACTACTCCAAGTACATTAATTCGTCCACTTTTCTCGTCTCTCAGTTGTTGGTACCACATATTTATCCTTCCTCATCTTCTAATAGGTTAGTCTTTGTTGGTATCGATTCTCATCTATAAACTTGAATGGTGGCAGGCTTGATATTTTCGTCGGTTTGGCCAACATGAATGAAATGATTTACAGGATGCATGTATGTTAGCTAAGAAAAAAGCTAGTGTATTAATTAGGAAGGTCCAAAGTGAAAATCATTTGGTGGATGCTGACTTTTGAAGGAATATGCAATATTATATAAATATTATTTCAGTGAGGTATCTAAGTTAAGGGGTACCTTTAATTAAGAGTCCATTGACATAGATGGAGTTTAGCTTAAAAGGAGAGACCAAGGAAAAAGGCTATACCTACCTGGTACCAAGAGAGCCTTATAGAGTGGATTTGAAGTCATGTTTAATGGATAGCTAATTTTCGTATGCACATACCTGAATGTTGACTTTTCAATGAGTAAGCATTAATTGATATATCGGTTTAATTTCACATTTCGGTGACGAGACTCTCGGTCAATATACAGGATAATTGTTAGAATCCCTGCTCTTCCATAACCGACTAAAAAAGGAAGGATTTTTTCCTGTTGAGGATAGGAAAATCATGATCCAGCTATGGGACTTAATTAAGCTATGAAACCTCTGACCTTATCCTATTATTTTCTGTTTATTAGACAAATAATAAATATTATTAATGTACTCTATGGGTTTTTGGGTAGTTGGCATTAACTAACCGGTTATCACTCCCCACACGATGTTTTGGTGGACATCATGGACAATTATAACCTCGATCAATACCATTTCTTAAAAGACACTAAGCGATGTATGAATAGGTTATATTCCATTCATCATACACTTTCTAAATAGACATTGACTTTAGCATTAGAATCCTTTTTCAAGTACTAATCCCGTCATTGAAGAAGGACCTTGGAAACACATGAACACGACTACTCATAGATCGAATTACGAAAAGTCTAATAAGAACATTCAGTGCCCACCATGGGCTGAAGTGAAATTTCCTTTGGTCACAAGAGTATATGGTAGCGACTAGGAGTTCAACATTAAGGTCAATTACCATGGAAGAAAGTTTGGTGATGCAAGATTCAGACAACAATTAGAGGCTCTTCAAAAGAAAAACTCAAAAGAGATGACTACGTTACAACAAAAACAAGAAGCAGATCTACAAACTTTATGCCAACAAAACAAGACTATCCAAGCCCAATTACAACAGTCACAGGCAGACACGCAATAGACAATTCCAACCCAAAGTGTAGCAAGAAAGCACTCTTCACATGACACCAACCTCATGCAAAACACGATCAGATGATTCCACCAAAGATCTCAAAGTCAACCAGTCGAGTTACGTCAATGACATCCCTTTGTCAACAGAATTCTTGATGATCCCCTTCCTCTTTGATGGAATTCAAACATTGATCGATATAATGGAGCCATAAATCTTGATGAACACTTAGAGGTGTACATTCTACAAGGAAGTTTATATGCTAACGACGATGTCATTTTATGTAGTGTCTTTCCAAGTTCCTTGAAGGGACCCACACTAACATGGTGGCATCAACTTCCCCTTTGGACGATCAACTCATTTGACACACTTGTTGAATGTTTCGGTGCTTAATATGCCACATGTCGACCTCACCAATCAACTTGCGACAAACTGATAATGAGTCGTTACATGATTTTATAGGCTGATTTTCACAAATTGCGGTTAGAAGTTGAGATCTCAAACCCGAAGTCGCCCTTCATGCCATGATAATAGTGCTCAAGCCAAAGGCGTTCGCATATAGTCTGTGTAAGACAAGGCCAACCAGCATGGGTGATTTGAGATGTCGTGCAACCGACTTTATCTAGATGGAGGAGTTGTTTGAGTTCCATGATAAAGTTAGAGGATACCAAAAGAAGCCTAATTCTCACAAACAGAAACTAAAGCTTGTCAAAGAGAAAGATTTCAAAAGGAATTTCTGACAACCGGCGTATGCAACATATACCCCCCTTACGGAAAGTTGAGCACATATTTTGGAGGATGCATTCAATGCAAAAATACTAGCACTACCACCACTTGTAAATTCCCATAGCCAGGCCAAGTATACCAAACAATGTAGATATCAATGGAACTATGGTAATTCTACAGAAGAATGTATAGTTCTGAAGGATAAAATTGAAGAGTTGGTTCAAAAAGGATGTTTAAATGATTTTGTCAGAGGAAACAACTATAACTGTGGCAGTTATAGAGAAAGAGGCAGAGGTGGTCGCAAAGGCGGTTTCAGAGGTGAATATTTCAAAGTTTGGGGCAACAATGACCAACAACCTATAAGAGAAGGTGAACAAAGGCAACACGAAAATCCCCCAGGTGCAGTCCAAGTGTAATTAATACCATTGTTGGTGGTTTTGCCGGTGGAGGTTGTACAAACTCCGCTAGGAAACAACATCTCATAACTCTAAAAAAAACATCAATGCAGTAAGAACAAAAGAGTTTCCACCCCAATCTCTACCAACAATCACATTCCCAGATGCAGACTTCATCAGAAATGATCCAACACAAGATGACCCAATGGTGGTTACAATTGTAGCAGTTAGATGCTCATGAGTGCAATGTAAAGAGTTGCAAGATTGAATCGTACAATATGGTGAATGACAAGAAAAACAACAAAGCATCAATCTCTACTATCAATTTTGTTATCACCTCATCGGAGGATCTTGACTCCTGATTAGATTTTAAAGATCGGTGACCAACCCCAATTAAAGACATCGAGCCTTTACAAACCGATAGGGAGTCATATAAATGCACCAAAATTGACAAGCAAATGGAGGATGCAATATGAAAAGAAGTAGAACATGAGGTTTTGAGCAATGCCGACTTGTTTTCTTGGAACGCGTCCAATATGCCAGGCATTAATCATAATTTCATTTGCCACAAGCTTGCAATTTTCCCTGATGCAAAACATGTAGCTCAAAGAAAACACAAACTTAGAGAAAAGGGGAGAAGAGTTGTAGAAGTGGAAACCAACCAATTATCGAAGGCCTACTTCATTCATGAAGTATACTACACCACTTCGTTAACCAATATGGTCATGGTGAAGAAATTAACTTGAAAATGGTGGATGTGTGTGGATTACACTGCCTTCAAGAAAGTTTGCCCCAAGGATGCTTATCCTTTTGCTTATCATCAACAGATTAGTTGACAAGGCATGTGGGTTCAAATTACTCAATTTCTAAATACCTACTCGGGCTACAATCAAATCAAGATGTACCCACCTGACCAAGAAAAAACAACATTAATCACTAGTGGAGCAAACTTTTGTTACAACGTAATACCTTTTGGCCTCGAAAAGTTAGGTGCCACACATCATAGGGTTATGGATAAAGTTTTCTACGCAGATGATATGATAGTGATGTCACTCTCTCATGATCAACACTTTCGTGACTTGGTTGAGATCTTTTAAGAGCTAAAAAAATACAACATGAGGTTAAACCCTAAAAAATGCACTTTTAGGGTTGGAGGAGGTAAGTTCTTGGTTTTTATGTTAACCTACAAGGGGATAGAAGCAAATGTAGACAAGTGTGAAGCTGTCATAGCAATAAGGAGTCTATAAAATGTGAACAAATTCCAAAAACCAACAAGGAGACTAGCCTTTCTCTCGATCTCTCTCTTGATTCTTACCAAAGATGGCAGGACCATTCTTCAAGCTATTGAAGTAATCACATAATGACTTTGTTTAGGATGAAAAATGTGAGAAAATGTTTACAAAATTCAAGAATTTCTTGGCAACTCTTCCAATTCTAACTCGACCTACACCAGGTGTTGAACTCTTACTTTACTTATCTGTTTCTAATACAACTATTAGTTCAGTATTGACGCACGAAGGTGGTAAAAGACAATCTACTTTACTAGTAGAGTCTTACAAGGGGTTGAACAAAGGTACCAAATGATTGAAAAACTATTATTATTGTTGGTGAATTAGGTAAGGAGGTTACGCCCGTACTTCCAAAGTCATCAAATCAAAGTCAAGACCGACCACCCTATCAGACAAATTCTTCAAAAGCCAGAGCTCACCGGAAGGATGGTCGCATGGTCTATAGAGCTATCTGAGTTTGGATTGAAATTCAAGCCACAAGGACCTATTAAAACTCAATGCTTGGATGACTTCATGGTAGAGTTTCCCCCTAAATTGAGCAGTAGTGACAGAGGTAATTGGTAGATGATCTATGTTGATGGAGCTTGTAACCTCAAGGGAGCTTGTAACCTCAAGGGTAATGAAGCATGAATCACTCTTGGAGGACTTGGGGATATCTTCCACGAGCAATCATTACGCTTTGATTTCTAAACTTCTAACAATTAAGCTTAGTATAAGGCTCTGATTGCAGGGTTAAAATTAACAAAAGAAGTTGGAGTGAAAAAAGTTAGGTGCAGAAGCGACTCCAAGCTTGTCATTGGCCAAGTAAATGGAGATTTTCAAGCCAAAGACACACAAATGCATAAGTACTATCATCTAACGATGTGTTTGCTTAGTTGCTTTGACGAGTATGAGCTTAAGCATATTTTTAGAGAAAACAATGACAGAGCAAATGTATTAGCAAAATTGGCTAGTTCCAAAAAGTCGAGGCAACATAGAACATTCATACAAAAGGCACTCATTACACCAAGCATAGATAAGTATGATATCTTTGCAAGCAAATTGGTAGTAACTCTTGGATCAACCCAATATGGAATTATCTTGTGAAAGATCAGTTACATGAAGAAAAAATCGAGGCAAAAAAGATAAAATTGAAGCCAACGATTATCTTATCATTGATGGAGAGATTTTTTGACATGGAATTTTTGCCCCATTGTTGAAATGCTTGAATGACGATGAAGCCCAATATGTCATGAACGAAATTCATAGAGGCATTTGTGACATGCACTTATGAGGAAGGAATATGGCAGATTAGGTTCTCTAAGCTAGTTATTATTGGACAACAATGCATGTTGACTGTGCGAAATATTCAAAAAGGTGTAAAGAATGCCAAGAGTTTAGCAACCTTCACCATGCACCACTAGAGAAATAACATAACATTCATTCACCATGATCATTTGCATTTTGGGGTATGGACATTCTTTACTCTTTCTTGTTGCAAAAGGCCAAGTGAAGTTTTTACTGGTGGTCATTAATTACTTCACCAACTGGATTGAGACAGAACCACTTTCCAAAATCATTGTCAAAAGGTTAAAAAATTCACATGGTGATGGTTGATCTGTAGACATGGTTTCCCTTTTACCATAGTTACAAATAATGACACATAATTCACGAGAAAGGGTATGAATAATTCTTATGACAACTCGGCATCAAGCACTTGGTGTCTTCTGTTGAACATCCCCAAACAAATGGGCAAGCAAAAGCATCGAACAAGGTTATCCTAACATAGATGAAAAAAATAGTAGGCAAAGAAAAAGGTATTTGGGCTAAAGAGTTGCCTGACAAACTATAGGCATACCATTGCACTCCGCAATCCACAATAAAGGAAACTACTTTTTGATTGACTTATGGTACTGAAGCCATGATTTTAGTTGAGGTCAGCCAACCCTCAGTAAGAAGAACTCACTTTAAGGAAGAACTTAACGATGAAATCCTAGCGTTTGAGCTAGATATGATTGAAGAGGTGAGAGATCACACTCAAATTCAAGAAGAAGCTTGTAAGAGGAAAGCAGCTCGGAAGCTTGAGTCAAAAATGAAGAAAAGAAAATTCTGAGTTGGTGATCTTGTGCGAAGAATGAGAGGAGAAGAAAGGAAGGATCGTGTTGAAAGAAAACTTACTCCAAATTGGGAATGACCCTTCAAAATCTTACAACATTGTAAAATGGTGCACACAGTCTTGAAGAGCTTGCTAGAAAGATCATTTCGAGGACTTAGAATGCAACACATTTGAAGCAATACTTCAGCTAGAAAACCAGATCTCGTACTTTTTTTCCTAGTTTAGTATTTTTTTTCCCAAGTTAAAAATAATGAGTTTTGGCTGAAGAGGGTTTAATGAGACACACTTAGGTCACATTGTAAAAGGAATGTACTATCATTATAATCATTTGATGAAATCCTTTGACACAAATTATTTTATTTCTTTCATCTTTATTGCTTATCTTTTCTTATGCTTATTTATTCTTTACTTGAATTGGTGGGAGAAGTCTGACACAAAACTGTGTACTGACCTATTCATATCTTATACAAAATTGTGCATTGATCTGTTTATGTCTTAAACAAAACTATGTATTGACCTATTTGTCTTGTACAAATAGTACATTGACCTTATCTCTTTGTGCAAATGCATAATGATCTTTAAAATCGAGTACAACTAATACATCAGCACAAAAGTAAAAATGCGGAAAATTGAAGAAATTAAAACAATTGAAGGAGTTATAATTTGCTTTACAACCTGGTTTGTTTATATAATGTATTTATAACATGCTTTAGAAACCCATGAGACCAGGTTTACTTTTATCACTCTATTATTAATAGATATCTTAAAGTACTATTAAACAAAACTTAAACTCTTACAAATTTTGGAATTTCTGCAAACAATGATTTCATTAAATATCAAACTTAGTACATTACACTTCATGCTTTAATATCTTAATGCACAATAACTTTTTGAGCAAAACAAAAGGCCCTAAATAGCTTAGAAAAACTATGATGTTGGAGGATTTGAAGTTGGAGTAGACTTTGAAGTCGCCTCAACATCACCTGCCTTGCAGGTTGTTTCCCTATCAAGAACATCTTCATAACTCCTCATTTCAGATTCTCTTACCAACTCCTCTTCCTTTACATCTTTCAAAACATTAAATTCCTTTGAATCCATTTCAGGGGCGAATAAAGCAATTTGGCAAAGAGCTTTTTAAAACCATCTTCACGACTTATCATGAAGGCTTGTTGCAATTTCAATACATGCTCAACACTTGTCTTTTATGTTGCTTTCTTCTGATTTGCAAGTTGCACTTGTAATTTGAAAGCTTCCTGATCGACCAAGTCTTTATCTTTTAATAGATTATCTTTTCTAACTGAATAACTTTCTTCTCCTCTTGTTCAATAGTCAGTTGATCGTTCAATGCCTTAATAATATTCTTGGTCCAAGTCCTTGATTGCAGTGTTGAAATTCTTGTTACGACTTTCAATGGCTACCTTAACAAGCTTTTCATTTTCAATAACTTTCATGGAAACCATCTTCTCATGATTGACAATTTTTTTTGTTGAAGATCATCGATGATCTCAATTTTATTGATCATTAACGAGTTTTCCTCATTAAGAATCTTAACCAATTTCATCCTTTCCTCTAAACTAGCCTTGAACTTTATCTTTAACTTGACATACCTAGTTCTCCAATGGCAAATAGTAGCAGCAGACACATGGAGGAAAACCTCGTGGAATCCAAACTGTTGTCAGCCCCAACAAAGTCCATCATCTCTGGGTCAACCTTCGTAACCATCTTAGCATTGGTAATGAACTTGGATCCCTTGATGTCAGCATTCCATAATGAGGGAAGATCATGAGTAACAGTCACATGATCAACCTTGCATAGGGGACTTGGATGATGTCAGATCACCATACCTCCACTTCACTTTTCAGACGAAGTGTTATGAAGAACACTATTTTCACCTAAAACATAATTCTGTTTAAAAAATAGACAATACATAAAAACATATATATGTGTATTTTAAAGTAACACCGAGATAAAATCGACTATCGAGTTCATTCTTTAATGTTTAGTAGAAGAAATTACTTATCTAAACACAAATCAACCACCTAAAATAGATTGGTCTCGTTTTGCTTTTGCGATAAATCAAACCAGCCTAAATTTATTTCTTTGACAAATAAAAGGGGCTAAGGTAAGCTATCCAAGTAGGCTGTTTTTTTTTAAGCTATCCTAGTCGGCTATTTATTATTTCATCTTCATGGTTATCACATCAAACAAAGTCCCCTTAGTACTGTACGAGCTTATAAGTAGTCAGGTATTAACCAATATTAAAATTTATAAGCAAATATTTATTTCACATAGAATAAACATTTATTTTACATATCTAAAATTTATAATAAATAAATATTTTTTAATATATAAACTATATCATATATAAAAAAATTAACTAATAAATTATTTTTAGACTTCTGATAAAAATATATATTATGATTTAGAAAATATTAAAATTTGACTTAGAAATAAAAATAAAAATTTATATGTAAATTATTTTACGTTAAAATTAATAAATATTTTTTTATTTAGGTTAAATTAATTTGTAGGTCTCTAAATTATTTTATAAAATTAATTAGGTGTTTGAACTATTTTTTTCAACTAGGTTCCTACTAGTATTTGTTTTTTATTTAAGTCCATTCGAGAAACTAGTTAAAAGAAAAATACAAATTCAGGAACTCAATTAAAAAATGTTCAAAGATCTATTTAAAAATGAAAAATAATTGAGGGATCTAATTATGAGCAATGCTATTTATAGAATATATATATATATATATATATATATATATATATATATATATATATATATATATATATATATATTCTCTCCTATTACTAAAGCCATTTAATTTATTAGATATTATTAGTTTGTCTTTTAAATAGCCTTTAGAAAACATTTTATTTGTATATATGTGAATACACATACTGTAACTCAAGACACTAAATAATTCTAAATAATATTCTAAAACACAGGAAAATACAAAAAGGGAAGGAGTTGAATTTTATTTCAGACAATATTCGCAGAACTTTTTGAAAGACTAAGTATCATCTATTAAGAAACACTATAGCAGCTTGGACTTTATTGAAACAAGTTTTTTACATTGATTCTAGGATCGATGTAGATAGAGTGAGAATCTTTTTACATCAGAAATTGTATAAAGTTTCGGCCTTACCAAGACTTTAAACCCCGTTAAATGCATAAACGCTAGTTTATAGTAGTTTTAAACCCCCATTAATTACCTGTGGTTAAAAAACCCTGTTAATACTAGAGATTTTTTCTTTCTTTCTTTAGATGCCTACTTGACGTTCTGATCAGCATTGGCAGCAAACAAACAAAATTAAGTGTGAACAGTGAAAGTTCGAGACGTACATCTAGTATAGAATGTAAACAAAAAATAATGGAATTTCATGAAAAAGAAAAAAATATACTTTCAAATTGTTGAAAAACCTATTAAACTAGAATGAATTATGTTAGCCGCAAGATGACAGTGATGACAGTAAAAAATGTACTTTCAAATTGTTGGAAATTAGAAGAACAATGTTGTGTTGTGACAATAGGCATGCAGTAAAAGCAAATTTTGACTGATCTAAAAGATAAAAGATTATAATTATCTCTATGAAACTATAAAAGGAAAATAGCATATTCATCTAAAATGATAACAAATGCAGCACATGAAAATAGGCTATGTGCATCAAGTTTTCCTTTCACTTCTTTGTCAAAGAAAAAGGAGTACACAGAAGTGAATAAAGTAATATCTTATCTTCCACTAAGTCCACTTTCCAAATAAATGGTTGAAAGAGGAGCTGAGAGCGTAACAAAGCAACCCAACAACAGATGAAACAAAACTCCATGACTTTGGCTGCAGTAACCCACTTGGGATCTTTATGAGCATGAGCACTGTGTAGTGTGTTCTTTCTCAAGCAAGCAGGGTTTGTGTTCAGAAACAGAGAAGCTAGCTTATAGCCACCAGTTCTGAGTTGGGATAAATTCTTCTCTTTTTGATAGAAATTTTAAGGAAATGAAATGGAAAGTTGTTATTTTTTACATCACTGTTCAACTCTGATTGGCCCTAATGGGTTTGATAATTGAGTTGGGATAAATTGTTCGATGCCGTGTATGCTATGCAAGGTAATTTTCATGCACGTCACTGGTTCCAAGTCTCGGTCAATCACATGGAATAGAAATTCACTGAGAAAAAAGAAATGTGGTTTATGAGTTGAAGGCTTGGTCAATCACGTGAATTTTTAAGCTGTCCCACGTCTACAAGGTTATTCAAACATGCATTTGCTTTCAAACGGAGGCTGTACGGCGAGGACAGACTTGCCTTTGCAAGAGAAAAATCCCTAGTTTTCAGTGGAAGATCCTGGATTGTGGGGTGGGATGGGAGGCAAAAGATAGGGATAAGGTTGTCATTTTCTTTAGTGATTTTTAATTTTTAAAATAAAATAATGATATTGGTAGTTTTTACTTTATTAAATTAATTATTTTAAAATTTAAAAGTTAAGATAATACTGATATTTTTAATAGGAAATTGATAAAATGATTAAAATTATACATTTTAAAAATATAAAGGATTAGAATATTTTTTTTTAAAATTTAACATACCAAAATAAAATATCTGTGAAACATGATAGATCAAACTTGAGGTTAAATTTAAAATTTCCGTTTTCGCTTTCAAAAAAAAATGTTATTTTTTCTCATTTTTAACTGTCTATAACCGAATCGACCGCAAGTGAAGTGATAGTAAAATCCACCCATGGCTGGTTGTTTCTCTCCTGATGTTTCCTTTTCTTTGAGAGAGAGAATCAGCCAATTCATTCTTCATAGGCTTGAAAACAAATATTTTTGTTTTTGGTATTTATAATACTCTAGATGTAATTAATCTTGTGTTAGTGAGAAATTATTAGGTTGTTTAATAGTATTATGATCCAGATTAATCTTTATATAACATATAATAATAAGTATTATCACAAACGAACCAAACCTAAAATGCAAGAGTAACATAAGCTGAGCTAGAAGGTGCCATCATGGAGGTAGAGATCACTTATCGAAATCATTGGCAGTCCCTCTGGCTGAGCAGAAATGGGCTAATTGCTTTTGCATAAAGCATCTTTCTTAAGATTTAAAGTTACTCATGTTTACCGGGAAGGCAATCAATGTGTAGACCGTCTTTTTGGTGGGGAAATATCCCCTCTTTTTGTTCTCATCATTTTCACCGTTATTTTAGTGGGTTGCCTCAGTATAGATTCACATTTCCTTGAAATGGGTCTTAGTCTAATTCCCCATGTGTTTTGTTTGATCTTTTGCATTAATATATTAGGTTGGTTTTTGCATGGGATAGGTGGGAGGATGGATGCCAACATAGTTGGGATGTGTCTTCCCTTCCTTGATGCAGTTGCCAGCCTCTTTCAAAAAAGAAAAGAGTAAGATAAGCACAAACAATAACAATGAATAGCAAATATTTTTTCTACTGTCACAAATATGTTACATGGATGAGACTGAAGTTAGTTAGGATGGTTATACGAGAAAGTTAAGACAGTTATGAGTTATGGATGTTGCTTAATTCATCATATCCATAGTATAAATGAGTAGAATTATATTATAATCACCAATAAATCTAATACAAATAGATAATTAGGTTTCCTAAGCATGGTGACAAATTCGATTTCTTAGTTCTATAGAGAAGATTTTGTTAAGAAAGATAAAACTGATTTTAATGATAAATGTGCCTCAAATGACTTTTGACTATAAATATAAATTGTTTTTTTTTAAAAAAAAAACCTAGATTGTAATAATTTCAATTAAGTTTAATGATATTACAGTTACTATGGTTCTATCTTTTCTTCGAGTTTCAAGGTTTCAATACTCTCATCGACCCATGATGAAAAGGATGCATCTTTCAGGTAAAAAAAAACATCAACGGAACAATTAGTTTGTCTCACGATGAAAATTATGAAGCTAATAGCTCCCTACAACATCAACAACAAAATCGAAAAGTTTCAAAGTTATGAAGCTAATACCCCCCCTCCCATTCATTAATTATTTATAACAATAATTAATTACAGATATTTGTGTGCTTATGGCCATTTTTTGTTGTTGAATGAACTGATGCTATTCCAAGCAAATGATCGGCAACTAGAATGAGTATTCTAAATCAAAGTGAAACAAAAACTACTCACACTCTATTCAATCCATATTACTAACAAATGTGAAGAAAAATGAAGAAAATAAAATTAAGAACATCGTATGTATGAATAGTCATGATACATTGTTTTTCAATTAATTGTTCTTTGATATATATAGGACAAATATCAATTAGTTTACCTTACAATACACAAAAGCTTGTTAATCTAAATGCAAACTGAGTTCTCACTAAATCTTGAAATCACTTGGCTATTTAAATTTTCCTCTCAATTTTTACCAGACACTCTCTGAACCATGCATAAACCCAAAAAAAGCTACAGAATTTTTTTCAGAGATATTAAACCTTTGCTGTCTCCTCTATCTTGTTGAACCCTCTATATGTTGTCTCTGTAATTTTCGTCCTCTCCCCAATCTCTCTCCTTCTCAAATATCTCCTTGCATATTGGTCTCTCACCCTTTCTCTATGGAAAAGCTTGCAATGAAGGGCATTGTTTTCGTGGACATAGAGAAAGGAGTTTATTTGTGAATATATGATCTACAATATTGAAATGTACAGAAGAAAGAGGGAAATCAAAAACTCTATCATCTTAATAATATAAACCCTTAAAATCTGCTAAAACTAAATTCTTAGAATTTGGACTCCTTTATATGCGCACAAACACTAAGGTATACATATAAGTTTATACGCTTCCAGAGGCGTGTCTACCAAAATAGGTTATAACGGAGATGAGCTATAAGTTATGATATTTATATTAGATTTCATTGTAAAACCAATTGCTATTAAGTATGTTGTACTTGAAGAATTGAGGCAGTCTATGCAACACTTTCTAACAATTTGTAACCGTCAAGACTTGGTTGCGTGTTGTGAAAAATAAATTAGTTAAATGATCATTATGTCTAGTCCTCAAGACTTGGTTGCGTGTTGTGAAAAAATGATAATTTTCACTTGAGTTGGATTTTGATGGTTGGGTCAATGGTTGAATCATACTTCGATTATTATATAATACAGGTTAGGGATTTTATGAGTTGGGTAGTATATGGGTCATAGGTTATTGGAATTGGTTTGGTATTTTCAAAAGAAATGGGTTAATGGGCTGTTATCCAAATTAGCTTTTTGAAGGCAAAGTGACTGCAAAAGCTTTTTCCTTCCCCCACCCCACCCAACACACACGTAACCCCTTTTTTTTCCTTTTTACTTTTTCTACAGTATTTTCTATTTCTCATGGTAATAAATAAATTTTCAATAAATCAAATATTCAAACATATTTATAAGTGATGGAGCTCAGCATAAATATATTTTTTATTTTTAAGATTTAATTACTCATTTAATCCATATAATTTCCAAACTTATTCGTTTTAGTTTTATAATTAATAAGTGAATTTTTTAGTCTCTGAATTTTATATTTTAATTCTCAAAAGGTCACTACTGTTAATTTTTTTTAAGTTAAAAAAAATTAACGATAAAAACTTTTTGAGAATTAAAATATAAATTTCAGAGATTAAAAAATTACTTATAAAATATAAGAACTAAAAAAAATAAGTTTGAAAACTATAAAGATTAAATGAGTAATTAAACCTATTTTTAATATAGAAATTCAGCCTCATAAATAGTTTATCAATACAAATAAGGTTCTTTTTATTTGTCAGTAGATTCTTAATAGTTAACAAAAATAAAAAGTCGGTTAGTAGTAGATTGATCTAGCCCATTGTAGGTTAGGTCACATAGATCAACCAATTTTTTCATTAAAGCTAAGTTAGGCTAAAATTTTCGTAACCTGATTCACGAAGTTTAGAGCAGAGTATCAATGTATCAATAATTACAAAAAGACTTAAAAACGAAATTAAGAACTTTGCACAAGATAGGAGAATGCGGGAGATCCATGAATGCAATTCATGAAGTTCCACATCCATTCTTAGAGAACACCTCAATTAGAGAACCTAGGAATGCAAACTCACAACTTTTCCTCGTACTAAAAACTAACAAAAACAGAGAAAATCTGAGCCAATCAAAAGAATTACGAAATCCTCAAAAATGGACAAATGGTTGCAAAATTGCTTATTTATAGGTGCAAGACTTGAGCCATCACGCAACACAGGAAACACATAGCTGAATGATGCTCACTTTCTTTTTCATTATTTTACCAAATAACATAATTACTTTACTCTTTATTTATTTCTTTCTACTTTTCTTCCTCACACTAAACATATGGTAAAGGAAAAACTTTACTCGTCTTATGGTTCAGTTTTGTTGAGTGGCTTAGATTTAGTCTATTTCGATCTAATATATGATGTTGACCCTCACTACTCGTTTCAATTTTTTAAAAGAAAAAGTGAATCTTTATTATTTATTTTACCCTGAAAGAAAAAGAAAATTAACATGAGCCGTTGAAGAACTAGGGTTAGGAAAAATAGTCAGAAGTTTAACTCTCGGAGTTTGTGTAAACAGCCCTAGGAGGAAACCCTTAAGAGTGTGCTTGGATTGAGGAATTTAAAATTTTGAGAAATTTTTAATTTTAAGAATTTCAAATACTTCAATTGAAATTCTTTTATTTTCAAAATTTTGTGTTTGGATAAAAAAAGTAAAAATTATGAGGGTGAAAAAAAAAAGATATGATTGGTGTGCTAGTTATATGTGTTCCTCTACGTTCTCAGGCCCGATCGATGTTCCACAAATCTCAGACGATGTTTCTTGAAAAAAACGGTAAGAAGAGAATTTCAATTTCTCACCTTTTAGAAGGAAATTGAAATTCCAGATTTTTAGTTGTTTAAAATTCTGTTTTAAAATTCCAAAATTTTAAATTTTTCAAAAAAAACATCCAAACAATAAATTCTAGATTACAGAAATTCAAATTCTATGATAAATTACTTAGTTAAATTTTTTTATACAAACATACTCTAAAATAACGTAATAATAATAAGTGAAGAAGAATAGGCAAAGGAATGTAAGAAAGGAGAAAAGGAATGTAAGAAAGGAGAAAAGATTTTACAGTGAAGAAGGATCATTCATTGCTATCACCTCAAATAAGTGTCTTTGGACTGTCATCCATTCACGTACACCTTACTCAAAAACAAAATCCCTTTCCCCTACATTTGTGTCCACTTTTCATTACATGAAATGATAAGAAAAGTTACGGATTTCAATCTTTCCTATTAATATTTTTAACAAAACCAATAAACTAACATTTATCCAAAAAAAAAAAATATTTCACCACGAGATCATGCCCTTAATTCCTCTTCTTCTCAACTCACTCTCACTTTCTCTTTCTCGAGAAAAAAGGAAAAGGGAAATTGGCACTGTAGTACATAAAGTCATGAGTTAAGTGTATATAAAGATGTCCCATTCAGATCTATTCGGGAATATATTTCAATCCAAAAAATGATGCTGCCCGCATTTCACTTTATTTGGCATTATACGTTAAAGCAAAAACAGCAGTGTGATATTTGAGCATATCGACAATCACTTTCCATCAAGTTCCAAGCTAAAAAGGCTTCCAAACAAAATGAACACTAGGAGCTTATAGAGATCAAAAGCTACTTCCCCAACAAATAATAGTAGCCACAAACTTAAAGACTTTGCCTCGAGTCACCATTTAATACGAGACATTTAAGTAAGTTTGAAGTTTGGACCACTATTTGTCATCTATTCATATTCAATTCCAAATTTATTTTAAAAATCTCGGGTATGCATTAAATGGTAAATGTTATTAAATTATTTTATTAGATTATAAGTTATTAAATTATTTTATTAAATTATTCAAGAACATTTTTCAGTGTTTGAGTTTTTCCATAACTAATTAATACAGTTTGAAGCAACGGTACAACAACAATAAAACTTTATCTCAGCAGGTGAAATCAGCCACTTGAATCTTATGATATCATTCAACACATTTAACAATTAAAGTTTCAAAATTTTATTAATTATGAGATATTTTTTGATGATTTTCTTTCATATCCTTTTTTGTCTCTCTCTTATTCTTTTTCTCGGACTAATAATAATGTAATTTATTCTTTTAAGTATCAGCTTTGATAGTCTTCTTTGTAAATGTCTAAAACATTTGACCTAATTTTATGTCATTTTTTTGTCAAAGAAAAAAATGTTATTTATACGAACTATTTTAATAACAATTTACACATAAGAGTGAAATGAAACGAAAAAAAAAAAAATATATATATATATATATAATAAAATAAATAATATTATTATATATAATAATATATTTTGAAAAAAATATAGTTTGAACAAGGAATGTGCGCACATGTGCTCCTGCGAGGCTGCGACTGATTGTCTGATACCCAGTGATTTGATTCCTTTTTCTTTCTTTTTCAGATAAAATCGGCATCAATATTCATGCAAAAACACCTTATATAACAAATTAAGAGCAGAGATAAATATAATTAAATAACTCATTGTTTTGGTAATTAAATAACAGTACAACACACTGCTAACGTCCTTAAACACATCAAACTGATTCTCTAGCTATGATCGTTAAATTAAGTCTGTATACTTTTTATCAAACAAAGTATTTGAATACTGAAGTCTTGAAGATCCGGATTCCTTTAAACAAAGTCATTGAAGTTCTCAATAATTGTGAAAAGATATATACCAATCAACTTTTAATTAAATTTTACATATATCTTGTGTAACCTGTTCAGCAACAACCGCAACGCAATTGCATCCAATTTCCAGATGTAATCATGTTAGTCAATTACTACGTAGCTATCTTCCTATATTTGATCTCTTTATTCACAAATATATCATGATTAAAGCCATGATATAATCTCATTGATGCAGTGTTAATTAGTTTTCGTGGGATTGAAATGTATGTATGTATGGATGGTCCATGGACACGTGCAAATGATGGCATTGTCTTGCAGTAATGATGGTATTTTCCACCGCTTCTTCCACTGTGTGGGATCCACCTCCTATCATGCGACCCAACTTCACCAATCACAATGTCCTATTCCTTAACCTTTATCTTTGACCGACAAAAACATGCCCTAGTTTCAAAACCAAAGCTTAACATTTCTAACCTCAAGAATTTTCCTAAACGACAAATCGTCCCGGCGCAACGACAACCAGGCCCACAATCAAATGGCTACATATTCATCACCAAGTGTCCTTCATGTGCCTCCTTTCGTTATTTTTGTTTAGGGGTTAAATGTGAAAGTTGTTCCTCCAATAATTTTTTATGAATTTCAGTTCATAAACAAAATTTTAATTATTGTTCTTGATCTTTATATATATATACATTAAAAAATAATCTTTATTGTCAAGGATTATTATTAGTGATGAGCTATGTTGATAATTATGTAGTTTGTTATGTGAATTTCTAGTTTGATATAATGATTACATGTAAAATCTTTTGATAATAAATTATGGTTTTAGTTTCTCATTCTTTTATAAAATTTACATTTAATCTCTTAGTATTTTTTTTGCCTATTGTTTGTCATTATTTTTTGTCCTCTCAGTATAAATATGATGATGTGACAGTTATATATTTTAACTGTCATTTTATAATATCCAAGCCCGTAGATATTAATTGTCATTGTTGTAAGAAAAAGGATGATAAATAGTTTTATATATTTGACTTATTCCAATAAAATCTACAGTTCAATTAATTAGAAAATTTGTTTACCAAAACGGTTTAAGCCACAGTTGTTGGTGCCAAAATGTACAAGATGGTTATCCTAAACATATTTTTCCAATCTTAAGGAGAGTAGTAGAATATAAATTTGTTATAGTTACATCAGTTGATACTTAGTTACTTTTTATATATAAAAAATCTAGATTAGCTGATAATTACTCATTTTCTATTGTTCTTTTAAATCTATTTTGTATTAATATATATATATATATAAGGGTTGTACACTCAACATTTTGATAAATAAAAAATGAAGATATATTTGTCTTCTTCCTCTTTACTCTATTAATTCAGAGAGTTTCATCTTCACAAAATACAGTAAATTATTCGGCATATAAATTAACATAAGGTTAAGCAGTTTAGCTTGTCAAGAGCCTACGGTGTGACATGGTCTATGATTGGTATAAGCAAGTTTCTTCACCATTTATCTCTTATTTATTTAGTTTGGAAAAAATAATAACTGAATCATGAATAGAAATGAGGCGATGACATGGACTATAATGCGTTAACAAGTTTAGTTGTATACAACAGGTTAGCTGTCAGAGGGGCAACCTAGAATTGAAACACCACCAGCCTACAATAAGAGAATGATAATATAAAAACAATGAAAATAGGAACAGAATCATGAAGGCCTATTTTTTTTATATGTACGCAAATAAATAGGCATGACATTGGAACATATCCAAAAACATACCTCAGTCAAATGGTATGACATTTTGGCATAGGTAGACGGGAGAAAGAAAATCTTGTGTTGTCGTGATTGAAGGGAAATGATATAAATTGTGGTGCAATCAGAAGCCAGATCTGTATTATATGTGAGGCCAAAAAATATCGCCTCAATCTCATAATCCACTTAATTGTCAACTTTGATATCATTATGATACGATTTTTGACGCTCAAAATGGGTCATCTGTCATAAGAGAAAAAGAAGGGGGCGAGACCAAAGTTATTATATCTGTGTAATGTTTAGTAACATTTTTTTTCTCAACTTGATTTATTGAAAAAAAAATCTTGATTAATTCTGAATTTGATAAAAACGTAAAATTTGATAAGAATTATTTTTACTAAAAAATGAAACTCAGATATTATTTAAACAATTCAATCTTAATTTGAGTATATTAATCACTTATTAATCCTATAATTTAGTAACAAGGCCCAAGTAAGAATCAAATCAACTTGGGAAAGTTACATGTTGTTTAACTTAAATTTATATCATTGTCTAGTATAAATGTATAATACTTTTAATTATACTTAATGCCAATATTTTACCAAATTTAACTTATTATTTTATAGCAAAAAAATAACTTTTTTTACTGCAACCAAAACGACAAAAAAGTAATAACTATTATCATCTCTTCTAATATTTCATTTTCTATAAATAATCAAAAAAAGTTACGTTTGACAAAAAAATTCCACTAAAGTCCCATTTTCAAGAATTGAATGGATGACGAAAGTTGATCAAACATGTTTGATACCTAGTTAATTTTTTAAAATAATATATTGGACTTCAACAATTCTCCTATTTACTTCAAGGAAATAGTTTTTTCTTAAAATCCTAAATAAAAATTAGTAAAATATCAGAACATGTAATTCCAATTAATTGATCATGCGCAAAGGTAAAAACAGAAAATAAAAAAAAAGTCAATAATAATAATAATATCACCATAAATTTTTAAAATAACAGATATAAAAAAAAACTCTCTAAAAGTGACTATATATAATAAAAGAAAGACATTACAAAAAAATTAAATAATAAAAAAGAGATAGAGATAATAATTAATAACAGCGGATATTTCGGTGCAAATAAACGACTTGAAGACACTGAAAACCTAACAAAGAACAACGTAGACTCTATAACAAAAACAAAAGCTGGAAAACTACAAAACGGTACAGTATATAAGAAATCCAACCGGGGAAGTAGAGAACTTTGGTTCAAATGAGCTGGTAAGCAGAAAATGGATTGGACACAATTTAACAAGGATTACAGTCTAGGAGAGAATTAAGGAGATCAGAGTTAACAGGATCAGAGTTAACAGAGCTATAATATCAAAAAAATATTCATGTATATTTTATAATTTTAAATTTTTTAATAAAAACGTCTCAAATTAAAAAGGTTATAATATATTTTTTAGTTCTTTATGTTTTAAATTATATTTAACTTGATATTGTATGATTTAAAAATTTAATATAATCCTTTATATTTTTAAAGTGCATCAAAATAGTAAATCATTATCTAGTGCTCTGTTAGAGCCAGCGCCAAGTGATAAAGTAGGTAATTTGAGAATTACACACAAATCGTACATGTCATTTTAAATGAGATGGCAAATTTTGATTGGGGGAGCACAAGATGGGACAACAGATTTAAATCTGAAGGGGAAGATCGTATTCTCAAGAAAAAATATACATGTGTATATGCTCTCAAATTAATAACACCGTATTAACTATTAGAAGAATGCGCCTTAATTAATAAATAAGCATTTTATTAGGAGACGAACTAATCATGTCGATCGTTCATACACTACCTAGAGCATCAACATTATTTATTAGCAACTAAGTTTTTTGTTGTATTTCTCATTGTATTTTTCCAATTGTTATGTCTGAGATAATAGAAGTTTGTTTCTTTTAAAAAAAAAAACTATTAAAACAATCTGTCTTAATAAATACGCATTTTATTAATTTTATCGTATTGTAAATCCTAGTAGAAACCAATGTAAGTTATATAACAGCCTTACCAAACTAATGGCAAAAAAGCCTTACCAAACTTATTTTAATTAGTAGGATCATATAAAAAAATTAATCGTATTTTACTATAAAAAAAAAAACTATATCATATATACTTAGCAAAAGCTTTTTAACGTCAACATAACATTATTTCCAATAAGTCGCAATATTCTTGAACAACGCTAAAATTTGTGACAATCAGATACACATGAAAGTCACATTATATTGGCATCATGTGCTTTCGGAATCTCCTTTTTCGTCACCTTCAAAATTTGGGTTTTAACGTGGATCTGATATTTGAAAGGGAACCAACTATCTAGCTTTTTATCAAAGCCAGCTTCTGCAATGATAACTTCTTGTCTAATCATATATACCCTTCTAAAGAAATAAAGGTAAAAAGATTAAAGTTAGTGGTGGTTAAGTTTTCCCCCATCTTACTCTTTTTCTAGTAACTAGTAACGTGAAAATATAAACCCCAACCTTCTCTACCCTCTTATCAGTCTAGCCAAGCTACATAAAGTATCCTACAATTAAGTTCAATGTACGTTCTAACACATCGATCCTACATATGTACTCGACTGATAAGTTGACTACATTTTTAGTCAGTTTCTCCCTTAATTTTACTATTTCTTTATATACATCTTCTCAAATTATCAAAATGCAGCTTTGAACAAGATATAAATAATTAATAAGCAACTCAATGCTTGCTTATATATCTTTTAAAAAAAACACGATATAAATAAGAAAAGTTATCTGTTTTTTAAAATCTTTTTTTCCCTCTAACTTGATGGCCAAAATTGCATCAACAAATTAAGGTTGTATGGAATTTAAAAATATTAAATGAATAGATTCCGGAAATTCCAAGCACAATACAATAAGATTGCATTTGGATAAAAAATTTTAACTTGACAAAAATAATTTATGAGAGAATTTAAATTTTTGTAATCTAAAATTCATTGTTTGGATGTTTTTTTATGAAGAATTTAAATTTTTGAAGGATGTTTTTGGCAACTTTGATTTATATATATATATATATATATATATAAGAAATAGTAGACTAAAATACAAATTTGATCTTTCATATTTTTTGTTTCAATTTAGTTTTTAAACTATAAAAGTTTAAAGTTTGTCCTTAAAATGTCTCAATTAGACCAAATTAGCCTTTCAGGCAATTTTTTATACTAACGATTTTAATTTTTTATAGTTTATCATGTGTCACAATTAAATAAATTAGTGTGTTAAACTGATATGTTGATCACCTTAGTCTAATATAATTTCAAAAATAAAAGTGGAATTTTTTTAATTTGATGGGGAAAAAATCAAAGGACCCAAATTGTAGATTAAAAAACAAAATAAACACATTAGAGATTCTTTAGTTATAAGAATTGTTCTATAAGAAAATTGTTAGCATTTCGTGTGTTTCTTACACAATCTTGTATGATTAAAAAAAAGTTGATATTTTAAATAAGGTCAATCTTTATGATTTTAAAAATTAAATCAACAAAGTTTAACACAATTATTAAATAATTAAATTTTTTAAGCATATTTTTAGGAGTTTCATTCTAATCATGTAAATGAAAAAAAAAATATTATTAAAAAAGATAAAACTTATTTCGATTATCTTTACTTTAACCATCAAGATAATCCTAATCACCAAAACATTTATACAAATGGTGTCTTTGCAAATGGGTGGTATTTAATTATTTTCTTCATTTAAAATTCAAATGATATATTTGCGTAGGAATAGTTTTGCTATAACACCTTTCATAAAGCAGATATAAATTTCGTTTTTATTGAGTCATCATTGGAGTGAGAATGGTGTTTGAATCTTTGTTTTTGAAGTTAAAACATGTGAGGTAAAATACATATTAATAGTAATATATATTACTATGTTTACTACTCGATCGATAGCATTTGCCGGAAGTGGAAAGTTTCTGTTTGGTCAGTGAAATACTCACTGAGTTGGTAAGTGGCAAACAAGTAGCACAAGGGCATTCTTATAATCATAACCATTGGAGTGAAAAAAGGAATAATTCTCTTGCAGGTGCATGATTGTGATGATTGGTGATAATGTATTTTGACTAAAACACGTGTGCTGTGAATGTGCCTCTCGTGCGCCTATTTTGATTTTTGAGTGATTCGTTATAATTCATTTTTCAGCTTATTTGTGAACTGGTGGAAGAAGATCATATAATGAAGAAGATTAAAACAAATAATTACATTAATTTAGTCCACCCACTTACCATCTTTACCAAAAAATTCAATCATACATCGTCACTTTTCTTCTGTTCCAACTTAGAAGATAAAAGAAACAAAGCAACTTGGGTTTTTATTTTTATATTATGAAATTGTGTATTTGCTTGTTCTTACTTTCTTCTCGCTACTCATTGTTATTGTTATTAATCAATAACTTCCTCTTTCACTTGCGGTTGTCATATATTCGTCGTTTCTTCACATTGAAATGACTAAATATATGACCATTAATAAATTTTCTTACGAAGATGCATGTGAATTCTAGATATAGTTCATATGATATGCTACTTTTAGAAATTATTAACTCTTGTTTTTTTTTTTCAAAACATAGCCGTTTATTCATTTCTATTATTTTGTCATTGTGTCACCATTTAATTTAAATATATTGATATTCTTTAAAATAAGGAGGAAAATTCAAAAATAAAATAGATAATAATATGATAAAAAAAATTATAATTCATGTCATCTATTCATTTTCCATAACTTTTAAATAATTGAATGAAAGTTCTCTTCTATATATTTGATATTATATATATTCAACGATACTTTCATTTCGAATAAGTAATATGTAAAGTGGCAGTGTAATAATAAAAAAGAAATTATACTATCATCCCATCACAAAATTATGACATATACTGAGTTTTTTTTTTACTTTTATAATATATAATTATCATAATTAAAAGTAAAACTAAAAATGATTTTTTATTAATTAACAGTATAAAAACTTCTATATATGGACTGTATATACCTAGTTACCTATTAATCAAACTCTTTCATTTTACTTCATTTCTGTTCACACTTATCATAAAGGATTCAAATGTAATAATTACTATTCAAACGTAACCTGAATTACTTGAAGAATGTTGACGTATGCACGAGATCTCCGTTTGGTTTAAAGAAATATTATGTGAGAGCCAAATTGCCAGCTGCGCTCAAGACTCAATCATAAGCTACAGCCTACGCGGGAAGAGAATTATTGCCCACTCCATCAAATATTTAACTTAGATATATGTTCGTAAATGTTCATATGCATGCCTCACATCAACGTATTTTGCTTGCCTATTATTATAACAGCAACATGCATACATTACTGACTGCACTGGCGTCTATATATATGTAAAATATAATAATACACCAACAGAATCAACATTAGGATAAAAAGTTGAAGAAAGCGAAAATATTAAGGCAGAATCATGGATGCATTGCATGGCCTATATATTATATATGGTATATATTCATGAATATATGTGGAGTATAAAATAGTGGTAATTGGGAATTGGAGCTAAAGGAAAGGAGCGGATATATATCATTTCAAAATATAAAGAAAGCCAAAAGTGCACAAGTAATTTCAGACTTATGTTTCTTAATTAAGAACTAGAATAGTATCTCTATCTTAAAAATGAATTCGTAGTTAAAATATATCAAATTGAATCAACTAAGTAGAAGATAAATTAACTGAATGTCAAATTAATAAAAAAAAAACTATATACTTCTTGGTAATAAAAAATATATATTTATATATTTTTTATTATCTAACCTTTTTTATATTAAAGAAATATTTTCCTTTTTCTAAAGATTCGTTAGTTTGAATAAATAGATTAAAAAAAAAAGAAAAAAAATAAACAATAAAAAAATGAAATTCATAAGCAGTTGGTTGAGTGAGATTATTTTCTTGGAGTGTGAACATTATTTAGTTTACCACTCAAAAAGACAGAGACGGCATTCACTTCACTTCATCACCATATAAATGCCCATATCCAAATCGAACTCTCACCGGTCCATTTTTATATAATAAAAAAAAATCCGTATCGTGAAAAGCAGAGATCAAAGGGTGCTTCGATTTTCAAGTTTTGGGATTGGAGGAATCTTTTTGCGTTCCTCACTTCACTCACTTTAATTGATGAGCAAACGCCTTGAAAGAGAGAGAGGGGCACAGAGGCCACCGAAAAGCAAGGACACCTAATTATCATGAAAGCAAGAAAGAAAAAAGGAAAAAAAAAAAGGACCCGATTTGACGGGCCAACACACACCAACATACACCATACACACATATATACCACGTACACATCCCATGATATCCATCCACAGTTTCATGTCCCCACACACACGCCCTCTCTCATATGACATTCCTTTCATAATCAAATAGAAAAATCTCTTTTGAACACAAAATGAAGCTAGATAACAAAAGTTATTACTTTAATTTTGTAATATATTTTAAAGTTACATGTATATAGAAAAAAAAAACTATAAAAGAGGATTATTGTATACAATTTTACTCTTACATATGCAAAAAAGTATCTTCAGATTTAAATTCATGATCAACCAGCTATTAACCCACAAATTTATGTTGTATCAGAACTCTCACATAATTTCTTCTTCATATAGATAGATATAAAATATAATTACTTAGAAATACATTTTGTAAAACAGTCCGCCCTCTAATTATATGTAATGTGAATAAGTTGATGAATTATTTCAATTTAGCTTAAGTAGATAGTAATTCCGAGTTCAAGTCATACGTATACTGTTGTACATCATGGTGATATCTGAACAGAATTATCTTCCTAAAAAATATAACATCACATATTATATCCTTTTTTTTATCATTGTGAATGAATTATATATAGATTTTACTGTGAGTTCCATTT
The DNA here is from genome assembly GCF_004193775.1 of Glycine soja. Classification (NCBI taxonomy): domain Eukaryota; kingdom Viridiplantae; phylum Streptophyta; class Magnoliopsida; order Fabales; family Fabaceae; genus Glycine; species Glycine soja. The sequence continues at coordinate 7,423,268 of NC_041015.1, read as the reverse complement.
TTTTAAAAAAAATAATTCTACTTTTGATTAGAATTGAATCACCTTTTAGTTTAATATAGAGTCGGAAATTCCCAAGTCAACTGCACCTCATGATTTGGTCTTGGTTGTTGCAGGCAACACCTCATTTCCCACTTTGTCCACTTTAATCACTGTTTGTTCTACTTGTACTCCCTCCACCATCATCATCATTCCCTCTATAAAATCACCAAACAACCTATCATGAAGTTCTCCACCATATGGTATAGTAAGTAACTAAAATTAAGCATGAAGGTGCATCAGTTCGCACGTGGATTCTGGGAGCACGAACCCTCCCTCACACTCGGGTGCAAACGCTTACGCCCCCTTGCCCCCAAGCTTTCCAACACCGACACCATTTCTCCACCTCATCATCCTGTTACAACCTTCGACCTCAAGAGCTTCATCAAACCTGAAAGTGCCTCCAGAAAACTTGGAATTGGATCCTCCGATGATAATACTAATAAGAGAGACCCATCTTCACCCCAGGGCCAGGTCCATTAACAATCTCTTCTATATTCTAATTCTTAATGAGAATTTGATATTCCCTTTAATTTAATTTGTTCCGTAGCATATCATCCATACATTCGTGCAACATATACCGAGAGAGTGTAGGTAAGTTGATTGAGCAGCAGTATGTGTGAATTATTATAAATTCCCGTTAACTCACGCATCCAACTCAACTAATTAAGTTAAACACCCATAGTAATACACTAGTGACACTTAATTCACGTGCACATATATATGATACAAAAATATGGTTTAATTAATAATTTTGTTGTTTTATATGCATGATACAGGCTGAAACGCATATTCCAGGAGGGACACGGTGGAATCCGACTCAAGAACAAATAGGGATATTGGAGATGCTGTACAGAGGAGGGATGCGAACTCCGAATGCTCAACAAATAGAGCAGATCACAGCACAGCTTAGCAAGTACGGCAAGATCGAAGGGAAGAACGTGTTCTATTGGTTCCAAAACCACAAAGCACGCGAGAGACAGAAGCAGAAGCGTAACAACCTAGGCCTTGCTCATAGTCCTCGTACTACTCTCACCACTTCACCCCCCTTTAGTTGTTGTGTAATTACCACTATGGACACCACAAAACGGGTATGTATATATACATGTCTAGTTTCTCTATGCTCTTCAAAGTAGTAGCTAGTCATAATATGTAATGTCAATCCTAGACTACGGAACATGTGAATCAACTAATAATAAACTGTTGGTCTCACTTAATCCGTCGTATCGAGTTTAGCTTCTAGCTAGTGTTGAATATTTAGAAAATAATTTTCTTTTCATCGTAATCTTATTTGACTCTAGCATGATTGTCTATTATTAAAGTACGTTCATCTCTATAAAACAAAAATATAATAACCTGGGTTCAAGCTATCTTTTTAATTATATAAACCACTAGGTTCGACCTTGTAGACGAAGGATTGAGTAATTTGCATGAGGTTGTTGTAGACGAGATTATTATTAAGAAAATTAGTTGATGGGTGTAAAATTGTAGTGTATATATATATATATATATATGACATGGTTTTGATTGTTTTTTTTTCTTGGACAGGGGGAAGTAGTAGAAAGAGAGGAGGAAGATAGCCCGTTGAAGAAGTGTAGGAGCTGGGCGTTTGAGTACTTGGAAGACCAAAGAGAGGAGGAACATAGAACTCTGGAGCTTTTCCCATTGCACCCGGAAGGCAGATGAAGGGGTTTGTTTTAATTGTTTGACCAATTTAACGAGAAATATTTTTAGCTTTTAATTAATTGTTTCTGAACCCTTCAGGCTGATTGGAATGTATGTGCTTTAATTAGTTTGGTTTAGTTTTTCATCACTTTCTTCTTTGGTTGTGTTGGGAAAGAAGAAAACACAAAGTCGTCTACAAATGTGTACTGTTCCCTCTTTGAGACCAAATTAACCAAACCTGCTTAATTGTCTCTCTTTGCCTTGTTGATTTCAGCGCAGTGGGTGAGAATAAATCGAAGCTTTTAGGTTAAAAGGAGGAGCTACGGACACTGAAGTCCCCGCACCTACTACTACTACTTCTTAAATCTTAAACCTAAGTTATATACGACCCTTTTCACGTCTTGAGTTTGGTTCAATTTGAAAAAAGCATATGATTGTCCTCTATTTAGCCAAACATAAGTGTATGTTTGGTTGTATAGAAGAGAGAAAAATTAAAAATAAAAATTGAAAAGAAATATTTAAATTAAAATAGAAAAAAAAAACGTAGTACTCATGCTATTTTTTAAAAATTTCTTCTTAAATAATATTTACTCTTTCCAACCAAACCACCCCTAAATAATAGTATTCACACTGGATACTCCACTCACCTTCATAGATCCCACTTTCATAAAGTATTGAAGGTACATGCGTCCATTTATTTTTCCATCATTGACATGCAAATTTCTTTCTTTCTATCACACAGTGCATGTAGGACCACCAAGGGATAATACACCGTTAGAATTTTGACTTATTAGGAGGGAGGGAAATTAGGAAGATCAACATTTCGAAATGTTCATAAAGTGTATACAATCAGCAAAAGGGGCCTCAAAAGTATATTAAATGTATCTTTGTTTCGAAGTACTCTCACCAGATTTTGGGTCTGAAACGAGTATTCTGGATTTCTAGTTTCACGAGATAATATAAGAAAATATTGATAGAGTTGTGATATTTTAAACATACCAACAAAAAGTCATTTAGTAAAATGTGATTAATCACTACTAAGGGGACTAGCTTAATTAATTGTAATCATCAAAAGTAAACTCTAACGTAAGTATATTAAATTTATCTTTGTTTCTAATTGCTTACACCTGTGGATTTTGGGCTTGGAGCGAGTTTTCTAGTTTCACTAGATAATAGAAGAAAACATCAATAGAGTTGTGATATTTTAAACATGCCAATAAAAGGTCATTTAGTAAAATATGATTAACCACTACTAAGGAAACTAGCTTAATTAGTTGGTTGAACAGCAGTTTGTGTGTATAAGTTGTTGTAAGTTATTCTAGGTTTGAAATGTTAATAAAGGGTAATCACACAAGCATATTAAACTTATATTAGTTTCCAAGTGCTTATACCTGTGGATTTTGAGATTAGAGCGGAGTTTTCTAGTTTTACTAGATAATATATGAAAACATTAATAGAGTTACGATATTTTAAACATACCAATAAAACATCATTTAGTAAAATGTAATTAACTATTAGACTTAAAAAAATAATGGTGAAGATGAACAATAAGGAATTACTCTTAGAATAACTTTATATATATATATATATATATATATATATATATATATATATATATATATATATAAAGTTATTTAATAACTTTTTCCATTTTGTAGAATATATTATCTTAAATGTGTATGAAAAAAATTAAGTATAAACCAAACATGATAGTATATGAAATTAGGAAACACAAATTTTACTTGTAGCCATGAACACTAAAATGCGCACAATAAATTCTAAAAATGTAAATGAAAAAACTATGTTTTCCTTCACTTATTACAATCTCAAAACTCAGCTTGATATAGGATAAGTTGTAGAGCAAACGAGTGTGATCACTGTGACAACAGAAGAGACTTAGTCATGAGTAATCTATAGGAAGAAAGAAAGGAAAGAAAGATTACAGGTTCAATTTCCTTTCTAACAAAAGTAACATTCTAATAACTAATATTTACATATAAAAAAATGAATAACCTATAGGTGTCTTCCATTACGGCCAAACCTAGTGGTTAAGTCCTACGTTGCATGCCACGGGAAATTAAACTAACTATATAGGATAATTAAAAAAAGTTGTTTTTGACAAAAGTTGGTTAGAAGCACCTCCAACGGTGACCCAAATTAGTTTGTTGCTTTCTGCACTAGGGCATATTGCTTGTACACCCAGCAATATTATGATATTCTAAAAATACACTTGTGTGTTCTTCTTCTTCCTTTTAGCCTTTTCTTTCACCTTGTTGACTCATTCATTCATTCATTATGTTGGTTTCGTCGCATTCATTCATTCTCATGAGAAGAGAGGTCCATTGTGTCCGCTTTAGTCAAGGTGAAAATCTTACGAAGGTACGTTGACAAGTAGTGATTGATTTAATTGTTAAGGGTGGAGGTAAGCTGCAACTTGCCTTAGATAGTTTTTTTTTTTCTGCATACGAATTATGAATTCGTAAGTTATATAATATTTAGGGATTGATAATCTATAAGTTTTATATAATTTACACATTAACAATCCATAAGTAATATACGGATTGACAATCAATAAGTACCATACAGATTGACAATCCGTATGTATATTACTTAGGGATTGCTAATCCAAAAGTTAATTTTTAGTTTTTTAAAACTTTGTTTTATTGTTTATTTTAAAAGTAATTATTATCATTATTTCAAATATTTTTAAATATGTATAATTTGATAATTAATTTGTAAGTCTTTGTTTTTATATTTTGAAATTGGTGTTAATTTCAAAATAATTTAGACTTATAAGTTATTTGAGTCGTTGTTCTTTAAAATTGGTTGTTTTTAGTGCTTATAATTTGATGAATTACAATTAAGTTCAATAATATTATTTATTTTAGTATATATGGTTATGTTATCAATTTTTATGTATTATATGGTTATGAATTTTAAGCAGAAAAACTTGATGTTATTGGTTTTCTAATATATATGGTTATCAATTTTAATGGTTTATATTATTAAAGGCGGTAAAAAAAAAAGAAAAAATTTGTGTGATAGTATATCTACGGTGTGGTTAGGGTTCGTTTGTTTGTCATTGAAATTTTTTAATGTTTTGTTAAAATGAACGAAAATCAATCGATGCATGACAATATAATGTCTAAAGAAGTTGATATGAATGAACAAAATGAAGACGAAATTAGTGTGAAATCAAAACACGTTGATTGTTTTGATGCCTTCAATACTTCTCAGGTATTAATATGTTTTTTTGTTGTTAAAGTAATTAATGAATGTGTCTTGAAAAATAAAGATGTGTGGATTGCATGGTAGGTGTTTGCTACTCATGATGATGTTTTGAATTGGGTTCGAGCTCTTGCTTATGAAATTGGTTTTGTGCCAGTCATTATGAGGTCAAACACAAATATTGTCAGGTATGAGAGGAAGAACGTCGTTTGTCTTAATTGGTTGTCAAAGAAGTGGTCAGTATAGGGTCAGGAAGAAAGATTTGGTAAGAACAAATACTGGCAGTAGAAAATATGGGTGTCCCTTTAAGATATATGGGAAATCAGTGGTTAGAAGCTAAGGATGGATGGTGAAGTTAATGTGTGGGAGTCATAATCATGAATTGGCCAATTCATTAGTTGGACATTCATACGTTGGCCAATTGACTAAGGATGAAAAGATAATTATTACTGATAAGACAAAGTCAATGGTGAAATCAAGAAATATTCTGCTAACATTGAAGGAGAACAATGTTAATAGTTATACAACAATCAAGCAAATATACAATGCAAGAAGTGCATATCGTTCATGCATAAGAGACAGTGATACTGAAATGCAACAATTAATGAAGCTTCTTAAATAGGATCAGTATATTCATTGACATAGATTGAAGGATGAAGATGTTGTATCTTTTGGTGTCATTCTGATGCAGTGAAACTATGTAATGCCTGTAATTTGGTATTTTAGATAAATAGTACCTACAAAACAAACATGTACAAGTTTTTGTTACTTGACTTTGTTGGTGTCGCACCAACAGGAATGACATTCTCTGCTAGTTTTTCCTATTTGGAGGGAGAATGTCTAAATAATGTTGTTTGGACTCTAGAATGGTTTCGAGGTATTTTTCTCAAATGTGATGCTCTCTCTGGAATTATTGTTATCAACAAAGATCTAGCATTGATGAATGCAGTGAAAACTATATTCCATGAGTATACCAACTTGTTGTGTCGGTTTCACATTGATAAGAAAAATGCATAGGATTATGCCATGGAAGCCTGGGGGAGTTTGGTTAATTGTTCTTCTGAGGAAGAGTTCAATGAATGCCTTAAAAAGTTTGAAATTTCTTATTCACCATGACCAATGTTTGTTGACTATGTCAACCAAACATGGATAATTTCCCCATAAAGAAAGATTTGTTAAAGCCTGAACGAATAAGATGATGCACTTAGGAAAAACAACAACTAATAAGCATGAAAATTGTAAACTTTTTTTTGCTTAGAGTTTAGGACTTAATGGATAAACATAGCTATCTTTGTTTATTTTTTTGTGTATTTCATATGCAGGGTTGAGTTTGCTCATTGGACCTTAAACAGACTACTACAGAATAGCCTTGGAGACCTATGTAGTGTTTAAGAAGTCATGAACAACATGATCACACTGTAACACACTGAAATTAAAGCATCTTTTGAGACAAGTACACATGTGGTTGAACATGTTTTTAAAGTTATCTTATACAAAAAAATTACTTGGCATGGTATCAAGATATGTTTTAAACCAAACTATTGTTGAGTATGAGTGTGTGAGTTATACTGGTATTGATAGTTCTCGTTATGGATGTGTAATGAGAACTACTCATGGTCTTCCTTGTATATGCGAGCTAGCTAGATATGTTTTCGGTAGCATACCTTTGGGTGTAATCCATATGCTTTGGCGAAGGCTAAGTTTTTGAAACCAAGGGTTATCTAAGCTCGAAGTCAGCATAACTGAAGAGATGGAAACCATATCCAAGTGGTTTGAAGAACTTGATGTTTGTGGCAAAGTTACTCTAAATAGTAAACTTCGGGAATTGCCTACCCTGATCTAAACTCTATGTGTCCTCCAGAAAAGGTCAAAACAAACGGTGTTCAAAAGAAACCGATGACCAAACATCAAAGATCAACAAAGCGTGATTCGTCTTATTGGGAGAATGTGGATGCATTACATTTTGTGCAAAATAGTAATTCTTTAGTCAAACATAGTGCATTATCATCTAAGCAAGCAATTCCAAGAAGGACTCTGCCAATATTGGATCAATTTCATCCATGCATTCATGATTCCATTGAAAACATTGTTGATGTCAAAGCTGACGATAATTGTGGATATCGTGCAATTGTTGTCTTATTAGGTATGGGTAAATATTTGTGGTCTTTGGTGCGCAGCCATTTGTTTTAAGAATTTGCCAAATGATCTGATGAGTATATCAACCTGCTTGGTGGCATGGACATATTTGAGAAATTAAAGTGGTTCCTACTTGTTGATGGATTATCCATGGTATATAATTTTTGTTATGTTTTGTTGGATTAAATTTGGTTTAAATAAATGTAATTATAACTGCTACATACAGGTTTCCATGGATAAGTGGATAAATATAACCGACATGGAATATGTGATTGCATCAAGGTATAATGTAATCCTTGTTTCTCTGTCTCTCCAACAAAACATGATGTTTTTTCCTCTTAGAAGCCAACCACCAACAGATTGTTTTGTACATCGCGTAATATGTATCGGTCATGTGTATAACAATCATTTTGTTTAGGTAAATGCATGATCATCCTATTTTTTTAATTTATGTATTAAATTATGTTATAATAATTTGAATGTATATGTCTGTATGTAACAGGTATTTCTAAGAAATCGTTGTCTCTTACTGCCACTAGCTTTGTTATGGTCTACACATTGTCATCCTCAAGCAAAGCAGTGGCCAACACCATATATTAGTAGAATGCAATAGTATAGAAATTTGTTGATATTGAAAACAGACTATGTTGATTTAAGTGAAAATTGAACATTTAATTACTTATTTAATTATCATGTAATACAATAATATACACGTGTTTCATTGGACGTTCATATAATTATCTATTTTACTTAACTTTCAAATGGTTTAAGGTTACTATAATACCTAGGGTTTAGTGTTACGTGTGTTATTAGGGTTTATTGTTACTTGAATATGTGGGGTTTAATAGTACGTAACTAATTAGGGTTTAGTGTTAAGTCACTATGTATGGTGAATGGTATGTTACTAATTAGGGTTTTAGGATGTTTTAATACCTAGGGTTTAGTGTTACATCACAAGTTAGGGTTTAGTGTTAATTCAAAAATTAGGGTTTATTGTTACGTGACTAATATAGGGTTTATGGTTTAATTCACTACCTAGGGTCTAGGGTTTTAAGAGTTGTTGAATAATAATCATTGTGTAGTTAAGAAAATAATTAAAATGGTTCTCAAATAAAATTAAATAATAAACATTGTCTAATTATATCGCATACAAAAATCATATAAAACCTAATAAATTCTAAAGGTCTTCATTCGTCTTCCATACGCCACCTTCGTTGCAATCGCACATATACATTGCATTCCGCAGTTACACCTCTAGCGATCCTTAGGCAGTTTTCCATGACAATGTATACTTCTATACCTTCTGTCATTATCCTTAGGTTGAACAATCGTTCCAACCTTTTAGCTATTTCTTGGCAAGCCTTCTATGACATTGACAACAACAGAAAAGGTTTATAATTAATGCATGTTCAAATAAAATGAATAACAGAGTAAGTTGAAAATATATTTTACCACTGCATGTCGAGGCTGCTCTACATGAGCGGGTGTATCTACAGGTGCTTCGTCCATAGTTGTTGTCGCTATTGGATGTTGAGTAATATTTGGTTTAATAAATATGTCATCGTGCACAATAGGTGGATGTCTAGGTGGATCCCTAGGTTATGCCGGACTCATGAAGGGATGAGAAATCATGTAGAACCATTCCATGTAGTCTGCTGCACATTGTCCAAGCGTAACACATATCTGACCCACCTGTGCAAGGTATTCAGAAAACTGAATTCATCTATCATTAATATCTTCTATGCATAATGTCGATGCAGTAGGATGTGGAGGAATGATCTGCACATACCCAAACTGTTGCACAACCCTCTCTGGTGGTGTATGACAACATATGGACCCTATCGAATATGTCCAGAAAACAAAGAAATCAGCTCGAATTCTCTAAATGCACGATGGTCACCATAAGGAATCCAGTCGACATTGGTAATGTCTTTCCAGACTTTCAACTGCAGGCACGTGGTTTTCCCTCATCATAATCTTCGACAACAATAGACGAAGCAATAGAAGGAAAATGCTCATAGATTCAACACTACACATATTTTGAAAACAAAAAAAAAATCAAAACAATAATCAACATAAAATACATAACGGAAATAAAAAATTAAATTCAATTATAATTACCCGTAAAAGTGTGATATATCCTGCAAGTTGCCTAGTGTTGCTCTTAGACGCATCATCCAAATTGTCATACATATAGACTAGGGCAACAACTCCCTATGCGTAGCTTCCACTCTGAGTGAGGTCATGAGAGGCATCCAAGTATACCACATGCACATATGTGAAACTCTTGTTAGCAAAGAGAATGCAACCTACCAAATGCAACAAATATGCTCGAGCTGCTACAGTCCACTATGATGCATCACATTTGCTATGATAAATGTCTCGCAGCCACGATAGTTGAACATATGCCCCATGGCATTGTACTGTTTTGGCTCTTGCTTCAGCTCCACTAACTTCAAGCAATTCAACTAACAGCGGCATGACTTCATCCATATGAAGAGCCTAGAAGTTATGGAAGGCACCTGTGATGGGTAGATGAAACAATGATGCCACATCATCGAGGGTGATAGTTATCTCTCCTACAAGAAGATGAAAACTACTTGTTTCCTTATGCCACCTCTTTGCAAAAGCTGATATAAGTCCCTGATCACCAGTGTCCAAGGAACATGCGATCAAAGAACTTAATCTTGTGGTAGCCACTAAGCCTTCAATCTCTGGAGTAGACCTGCCAAATTTCTCAACCTTCCTTCAATGGGAGGATAACTTCAACTCAAGACGTTCTTGAAAATCAAAATTTAAATCATTTCAACAATAATAACAAATACTTACAAAAAATATTATTTATTTAAAAATATAAATACTTGTTCATTCCAAACAGTCACTACAACATGATGAGCATAGTCAATCAAAATTAATGTGTTGTGCGGCCCACCTGGAAAACCCTTAGCATTAGGAACTACATCATCAGCAGCTGCTTCTTGAGGTTGTTCATAGACCTCGTCAGCTGCATCATCCACATGCTGAACTTCCTCAGCAACAGGTGTAACTTCATCAACATCAACAAGCGTTCAAACAATACTTCAAACAATTACTATTTAATAATTCATATATAAAAAATTATTTATTTTTTAAATATCTTTTTAATTAGTTTTATATATTCATAAATGCATATAGAAATAATTTTTTCAAATAGATAGAGTTCACATAACTAATTTTTTAAATATCTTTGGTTTTTATTTCTAACAAATCACAATTTCATTTTTCAACAAATTACTATGACAATAACTTTAAAGTTTTTATAACTAATGAAAAAAAAATTAATTTTATACTTCTAAACATTATTTATATAAATATTTAATACTATGAATGTAATAATATATATACGACTATATCAATAAAAAATTATAATTTACAAATTTACATTTTCTTGTTAAACTAAATTGTGAAGTATATACTAATAAAAATTTGGAACTTATGATATCTAACAAATTTATAAATAAATTTTTAAAATACCAAAATATAATTAAATTACTTGTGATTACAAAAATATTAAATCACAATAATATATATACATTGTTTTTTAAATAAACAAACAACTTAACTTCTTTATTAAAAACCAACTTCAAAAAAACAAATATAATTAATTAAAAAAACCAAAAATATATACAACAATGTTTATTTATTACAAATTATTTTTTATAAGAAAAATATTAATATATTTATAATTTTTTAAAAATAAAACAATAATTATTTCTTTAAATTTTAAATTAAAAAAAGGTTTACGAATTAGTAATCCATATGAGTTATACGAATTAGCAATCCATATAACTCATATGTATTGGCAATCCGTATGTGTTCTACAGATTTTCCAATCCATAAAACAATATCAGACAAACAAATGGGTAGGGAGCACGACCACTTACGGCAGAGACGACAACACTGACGATGCGACAGTTATGGAGGGTCTGGAACCTCAACGAAGATGATGAACAGTAGCAGCAGCGCGATAAGGAGGAAGGCTAAGGGAGAATGTTTTTTTAAATTTTACTAAAGGACATTTTTGCCACTTCAATAAAATTGTTGGGTGCAGCAATTTTACTGGGTGAAAAAATTAACAAGAACTTTCAATATGAAGAGAAGTAAAACTTTACTTATAAATGTCATTACTCATAACTTATAATATTTAAAATCAAAACAAAATCAAAGTAGTTATATTTAATTTTCTTTTTTCTTCATCTATTCAATCAAACATATTTTACCAAATTAATTAATTAATTATATATATATATATATATAATTTAAGATATAAGATATCAAATTACATCGGTATAACTTTGACAACTATTACACTATTTTTATAACTTCGTATAGAATGTAATTTTCATTTATCCAACCGTTGAATGATATCTACATATTACCAACATTGTTTATGTCAAAATTAAACAACAATAAGAATGTAATCAAATGATTCATATTTTACTATATTTTGAAATGTTTATATTACATAGATTTTAATTCATATGAACAAGGTAACAAATAATTTTAGAATAATATGAAATTTTTCATATGTAATTTATGTAAAACAAAGTTTTAATTTAATGGTGAGCTTTAAGATAATATTATTCAAATAAAAATTATAGAATGGTATAATAGTTATCAAAGTTACACCAATGTAATTTGATCTCTCTTTTATTTAAAGAACAATACATGTATAATAAATATTAATATATAAATATTTTTATCTCAAAATTAAAAACTAAAACGGATATTTTGCCACCTACAATATTGTTATTTTACTTTTGTATGAGACCACATATCTTCACTAAAGGTAATAATGTGAGTAAGATAAAATCATCACAAGTGTGATAAAAAAAATTTCTCTAAATATATTTAAAGTAGTTGCATACATGTTTAGAGGTACTGTGATATTAATTAATGAAATATCACACAATCCTTTAATAACTTTTTTTAGATGAAAAGTGAAAACATGCCCTTTTGTTTCTATTATCTTCTTTTTTCTCAAGTAAATTATCAAATTAGAAAATGTATAAAATTGAATTTAATTAAAATTAAATGAGTGTAAAATTTCAGTCACTTAATTATGAGTTACCATATATCATAAGATCATTGATATCTGTAATAATTATTTAAAAGTTATGTCTAAAATAATTTTTAATTAGTTGGAAGTGTAAAAATCATTATATTAACAACGTATTAACATAAAACTCTTAAAATCTTTTTAAGACAGCTAAATATTTTTTTAAAAAAATGCAAATCAATTTTAAATATTCTTATGCTAAAAAATGTCCAAAAATAATTTGTAAAAAACCATGACTAGCATTTTGTTTGTACATTTTATGCGAACACTTAAATATTTATTTTATTATTAATCTGACATTTACTTTTATTAATTTTTGCATAAAAGTCCATTAAAGAACGGGAAATGTTTAATATAATGGAGCATTCAAATATGCCCAGATACTAATGTAGCATTCAATTGTGCATAAAGGAAAAGAGAAATGAGAGGAAAGTTTGAAAATTTAATGTAAGTCTCACAATTTTATCCTCTACTTCAATTTAAAACTACTATAATTTAAAACTTTAAGGGACTGTTAAGTCTACTTTAATGAATTGTTAACGTGACATTAAGTAATACTCAACAATGTGTTAAGGTAGCCAGATTATCTTTTTCCCCTAATCAAAGACTAAATTTTTGGATATGACACCCTTAACAACGCCTTAGCAATACCACAGTTAAAATTAAAACATAAATTCATTGAAGAACTAAAATCAAAATTTCAAATAAGCAAAAGTTATTTACATGAAGAAAAAAAACAATTGAAGAGTGATTATCCAAATTAAAAAGAAAAAGGAAAAACATAATTTTAAGTTTCAAAAGTCAAATTAAATAATTCAAATTCATATAATTTCATTGAAGTCTTGTTTTCGAAGCCTCAATATGATAAGTGAAAGGTGATGATTTTACTTGCATCGATAATTTTCTAGATTTGTTTTAAAGATTTATTTAGCATCCCAAACCCAAATATTCAAGCTCGTGTTAAAGGGAAAAATAAAGGTCTTAAGCAAAAAACGAATTAAAGAAATCCACACAAACAATCCAGTAGAACAATGGAGGAAAATAATCCAAACCGCAAATGCATATCTAATAAATCCAACAAGTTATGCTAATCCATCCTACAGCAATTCAGATACGAAAAAAAGTGAAACCAAAAGTACCAAGAACATAAACTTCCTTAGTACTCTGACTAAAACAAAACATCTAAGACACCTGCAAATAAACTGGGGGGAAGCATACGGAATAGGAATAACTGGAAAGCAGATTCCAGTCAAAAGACTAAAGGAATCTAAGACACAAGATTGTCATTGAGAGAGAGTGAAGCTAGTTGATCAGCTGGGTTAGTTTGCTGTTGAGCAACATTTCTTAACACATCCATGGCTTCAGCAACTTTTGCCTTCAGAGCATCTGGTGACTCAATCAGATGTAAAACTTCAGGCTGGTCCATCTCCAGAAGCATGCCAGTAACCTTTGCTGCAGCATCGTGTTCCAGCTGATCCACAAGCGGGTATAAAGCTTCACCGAGCATCTAGCAAAACATTCATGATAAAGAATCAGTACAGCATTATTATATAACATATAACATATAGAACACATAAATCAGGGATTACTCAACCCAAAATGTGCCAAAAACAGTTGCAGGAAAAGTTACTTACAGTCCTCTGCTGTTCAGGGGGAGCATTTGCAAGAGCCGTGGCCAAAGCTTGAATGGGCATTGGCTGTCCCACAGCATCGCGGATTGGCAGACCACCCATGTCATAAGGGACTGACATCATTCCACCAGCTACACCTTGAAGTGGGACATCTTGCATGTTGCGGCCAGGAGGGTAACGATAGACACGCCCCCTTGGAAGCATCTAACAAACAAATAAGAAAGTATCTCACCATCAGGCATGCATGCAGATGAGTAACGTGAGAGACAAACAAAAAAATTGGAAACTCTGTGCAAGAGCAGACCTGCTGCTGCATCATTGGCATTGGCTGTTGGGGTTGTTGCACAGGACCTGTTCCTCGGCGGCCCCCTGGGCGCTGCCCTTGTTGGCCTTGCTGAACCATAGGAACAAAGAAGCTTGGCATGGGACCACCACCAGGTCTCATTCCAGGAACTAGTTGCTGCTGGTATCCAAATCCAGCCTGCATTTGAAGGATGATTACAGTTATTTCTCAATCTAAACTGATTAATTGAACATAATAAGCCTAACATGAAAATATAATGTCCCTGACATAATGGTCAGTAGCATAACGCACATGTAGCATATGTGGAAGAGTAGAACACAAAGAGAAACACCATAGCTGAGATATCATATTAACAAAAATGTAGGCCCTTAAGCACAAGTTTAGACTAACAGCAATGTGAACAACTAAAAGGCTAAAAGTTAAACTTGACTTTTGAAATATTTTTCCACATATAATGTGCTTGATATCAACAAAAATAGAAGTTAAAGATGTAAACAACTGGCTAATAATTACTTGTGGAGGCATCATGGCTGGGGGTCCTTGCCCATACAAAAATTGTTGTCCAAGACCAGGAGCACCAGGAGGGTAGAGAGGCATACGGGGCGCAACAGAAGGCGTTATTGCAACAGGCCTCATCTGTGAAAACTGAGCCTGGAAGAAAGCAGTAATAATGGTGAATTCTAAATACATTTTCATTTGCCTAACCTACAGTAATTCTAATTACAGTTGCAATACAACTTCTATGAATTGCTGCAAAGCATCACGTTATATTCTGTATGTGTTAAAAAGTTTCATATCCATGTCCATATCATATGATTTCATATCCATTGAGGTCAAAGAGAGATGCCAATAGAAGCACCAAAAAGCACATGCCTCACCAATAAATAATGAGGAGCATCAAAACTTGTACAAGAAAAATACAATCTTAAGTGATAAAACATGATATTACAGCAAATGTATAACAAAATAAAAACACAAAGGACATGCAGAAAAGAGCATATAAAAAACTAATTTCTATAGATGACCACAAAACAGGTAATTAGATTAAAGGCACAAACGATAGTAGGCATAAGGTAGGATATACAGCCTATTTAAAAAGGCAACATTGAAAATAGACATGCAGGTTGTGTAACAGAATAAAATCAATAAAAAGGGTGTTTAATTGTTACAGATAAAGAATAGAAGAATTAAAAAAAATTAAAAAGACGCTTTATTTGGCAGTGACTTAATTAATATATTTCCTGTCTTGGCAGTGATTCTGATTTTGAGACATTTACAATGAAACCTGATGATAACATGGGCTGGGCATTCTCAAGACAACTACCAGACAACCAAAGGGGCATTTCCTCAACCAACAAGAGGGATCTGCTGGATCCATCCATCTCTCACCTAACCTTATCACCTAAGATTAGGGCCCTCAACACCATCACCTACCCCAATCAATAATATACAGTATTGTTTTTGTATCTATTCTTCAAAGTAACAAAATTTCAGGTTTCCAATACACAACTTTTGCTAAGCAACAGACATAGTAAATTTTTTTGTGAAAATTAAATTTATTTAAACTAAATGAGGAATACAGACATATAAACATACCAAATAACTACCATTCATGGACTAAATGTAGGAATTTCTGTGCCAAAAACTTAAAACTTAACAGTGTACAAATAAACAACAGAAAAAGCTGGGCCACTGTTACTACGGGGTTACCTGTAACCTTGCTCTTCTGTCTTCTTTTCTCTGTGCAAGGGCAACGTACAGAGGTTTTCCAGCAATCATTTTACCATTCATCTCACCGAGCTACAAGTACCAACAGATATGCATATGAAAACTAAGGTTCTTTAGCAAAAAAAAATAATATTAGCATATTAATATATTTCTTGTTTACAGAGTTCTATACTTACAGCACGAGATGCTTCCTCAGGAGTTGAAAATGCAACAAATCCTGATCCTCTACCGATTCCAGTGGGGTCTCGCATAACCTACAGAATAGGTGACATAATACACATTGCTTAAATCTGCTACCAATAAAAAAGACCTGACCATAAAATACCAGCAAAGAAATGACATTTGCACACCTTGCATGAAGTTATTGTACCATATTCAGCAAACATTTCCTTAAGTTTTTCATCACTGATAGTATCATCCAAGTTCTTGAGATACAGGTTCACACCTTGATATTTGTCAGCAGATTCCTTTATACTCTGCTCAAACCGTCCTTTCAGTTCTTGTTCACGCTCAGATTTTTTCTGGGCTTTTCCAACATACCACTCCTTATCATCAACTTTCTTCCCATTAAGTCCTTCAACAGCTTTGGCAGCATCATCTGGGTTTTCAAAATTGACAAAGCCAAAACACCTTGATTTACCGTCTGCGTCCCTCATTATTACAGCACTAGTAATGGTACCATATTCTCCAAAAAATTTCATCAACTCTTCATCCGTGGTTGACTCTGATAAGTTTTTCACATAGACATTATTAAATTTTGTCTTACTGAGAGCATTCTCTCTATCTTGCTTTCGCAGAAAATGGCCTACATAGACCTGCTTATCATTGATCAACATGCCATTTAACTTGTCAATAGCATTCTGTGCAGACTCTTCACTGTCGAATTGAACAAAACCATAGCCCTTAGACAGGCCAGAAGCATCAGTTGCTATTTTGCAAGAAAGAATGAGTCCAAAAGAAGAAAAAGTATCATGTAAGGCCTTGTGGTCAATAGCCTTATCCAAATTCTGCACCACCAATATCATTAGAAATATGAGATTCAGGATGTCAATATAAACAACAGACAGCAACAAAAAAAGAACTTCATTGCCCAGCCACTACTCACAAAAAACTAGGCAAATAGAAAACTTTAGGATTGATTGGTTATTGTTCGCTTTTAGTTACAAAAATGCCACCTTGTTTTCAAGGTTTCTAGATCTAAAAATTTTATACAGAAAAAAAAAAGACAACTTTTTATTCTTTTCTATTTTATAGTTTCACTTTTCTCAAAACAAAAGACCCGCCCTTAGTCATAGAATTACTTTCCAATTAAGCTAAATTAAAATACAGGTTCTTCATTGTTAACCTCATCCTTACATCTGACTTTTAAGCAATTAAAAGCAAAAGATTTATATTAGAAATACAAAAGAGACCACTTATTACGTTGAAAATACAAAAATGCAATGAAATCATCCTTTCCCATCAAATACTTTCTACTTTTAGTTGGTTATACTTATATGCCATACGAGCTAATGTTATCAAAATAGCCAAAACATCCCTAAATTTATAACTTATGTCCTTCTAGCTTAATACAAATTACAAATTCGGTAAATTTAGGAATAAGATGTTAACAACAAACGCGTTTATGGACGATTTCCACGATTCACACTATCAAGTCATTTTCATTTTTTTCAACGTAAAAAGACAACAAAAAGTGCGCACCTTGATAAAAATATTCGCAGTACCACTCTTCCTAAGACTAGGATCCCGATGAGAATACATGATCCTAATAGGTCTGTTGTTGAGTGGAGTGAAATTCAGCACATCCAATGCCCTCGCCGCTGAAAATCCAACACACACAAAAAACCAATTAATCAAGCCCCAATTTTCATTTTCATACAAAAAAGAGGAAATTTTTGTTATGATTTACCATCCTGAGGGTTACTGAAATTAACATAGCCATAACCGAGTGAACGACGCGTCGTAAGGTCCCTGCAAACGCGCACCGAAACGACTTGGACGACCTGGTTGAACAGATCGTATAGCTGTGCGTCGTTGACATTCTGCTCAAGATCGCCGACGTACAACGACGTCGTAACGAACTGGTTCGGGTTGTTCGGCGCGTTAGCCACGCCGTTCGGAGGAGGAGCCGACACCGGACTCTGATGCTGCACCTGAATCTGCGCCATCTCGCCGCCTCAAAAATAATATTACTGATGAAAAATTAGATACACGAAATAATATAAAAAAAAAACTAAACCCTAACCGAACCGCTTTTGGAATTTTTTTTGTGGGATAGTTTTTTTGTTCTTCCGTGTAAATAGAGTAGTAGGGATAGTAGGTCCGCCGGAGATCCGAACGGAGGTGGTGGCTGTACGGCGGCGGAGAAGCTGAAAAATTTTATGGTATTTTTGGTTTTTTGGGTTTTTTTAAGTATATGGGTTGGGAGGGCAGAAGGGGCTGCACCGCACGGCACGCACGCAAGGGTGTGGATTATATAGTGGGAAAGCGGAAACCCTAGTTTAATCCGTAGGTCAGATGTGTGACGTGGGCTCGCACGTGCGAGAGGTTACGTCGTTACGAGGGTGTGTTTTCCCGCGTAACAATAGGGCCATGTGAGTATGTGTGCTTGCTAGGTCAAATGGATGATATGGGCTCTCATGTGCGAGATGGCCCGCTAAGAGAATGAGGGTTCCAAGAAAAATGTTCCCCCACGTAACAAGGAAATTACTTAATACAACATAAGGGAACTGCTAGGGGAATCCAGGAGTTTTGTTGGTACACCCAGCATAACAAAAAAATGTCAGTTTTACCCTTTCGTAAGTCCAATAAAGACTAATAATTCGTATGAGACTTATAATTTTGGAATTAATTTAAAATTAATAGTCCAAGTAGAAATCGATCCTGTAACTTTCGGGTTATTAGTACAACACTCTAATCAACTGAGTTAATAGACCAATTATGTTATAAAATAATTAATATTACTATATATAATACTAAAATTTCTAATGTATATTTAATACACATATAAATTTACATAATAAATTTTGTGATAATTAATTTTTATCTAATAATTAATTTGTTTACATATATAAATTGTAAATAAAAATCATAGGTTTAATAAAAATTTACATATGTAAAAAAAAATACCAAATTTATTTAATTATGAATTGTTGTAATAAACATCTAAATATATCATTCAATTAAATATCATATTTATTTAATTTTCGATCACTGTATTAAACATCTGAATACATCATTCAATTAAATATCAAATTTATTTAACTATTAATTATTGTAATAAACATCTAAATACAACATCCAATTAAATATCAATTTTTTTTAATTATCAAATTGTGTAAATAAAATCATGTATAAAAAAAATATAATTTAAAAAAATCAAAATATACGGATTGACAATCTGTATGTTTTGAATTTTTTTAATACTCATTTCTTCTTCTTCGGTAACGAAAAACCACAGAACTTCATTGTATGAATCATACGGATTGTCGATCCGTATAAACCATACGGATTGTCAATCCGTATGAACCATACGGATTGTCGATCCGTATAAACCATACGGATTGCCAATCCATATGTTTTGAATTTTTTTTATTATAATTTTTTTTATACATTATTTTATTTACAAAATTTGATAATTAAAAAAATTGATATTTAATTGGATATTGTATTTAGATGTTTATTACACTAATTAATAGTTAAATAAATTTTATATTTAATTGAATGATGTATTTGGATGTTTATTATAGTGATTGAAAATTAAACAAATATGATATTTAATTGAGTGATGTATTTAGATGTTTATTACAACAATTCATAATTAAATAAATTTGGTATTTTTTTACATATGTAAATTTTTATTAAACCTATGATTTTTATTTACAATTTTTATATGTAAACAAATTAATTATCAAAAAATTTATTATATAAATTTACATATGCATTAAATATATATTAGAAATTTTAGTATTATATATAACGACATTAATTATTATATAATATAATTGATCTATTAGCTCAATTGGTTAGAGTGTTGTGCTAATAACGTTAATACGGATTGACAATCTATAAGAGGCTTACCGATTGTCAATCCGTATGAGGCTTACGAAAGGACAAAATCGACATTTTCCTGTTATACTAGAAGTTCCCTTGAGTTAAACTCTTGTATGGTTCGTGAAAATGGGCTAGAAACCATGTGATGGAAAAAAGTAGAGAGAGATAGAAAGAAAAGAATGACATGAAAATGAATAGTATGAGAGTGACTGAGATAAATATCATCACTCAAAATAAAATTGCTTTTATTTTTTATACACATAATTGGAAAGAGTATTTTCAAATAATTAAATGAGACTAATTCCTTCAAAAGATTTTCACTCAAAGGTGGTATTCCAATCCAACCAAGTTTTCCATAAACATAAGATAAGAGAAATATTTAAACCATTTATTACTTGCACAAATGACATAGTTTATTATTATTCGAATCAATCACTTGTTTATAAATTGCTTTTATTTTGTAAATAGTAAAAAAAAATGTTGTATATTTAACCTTGTTAATTATCAAGTTTTTTATTTGAAATTTTCTTTATTTTGTTATAATAAAATAAACTTTATTCCAATGGCATCAAAACAAAGAACACTGAGTAAAGTTTGACGCGCTATAATATTTTGCATATTTTGCTACATAATGCAACTATACAAGTATTGCTAAAAATTAAGTTATTACAAGTAAAGGTGGCAAATCAATCCATTTATCCATCATTTCACTCAAGGAAATTCATCCGTTACAAACAACAACAAAAATCAAATGGATTGGATCCAATGCATCCATTGATTTTCTAGATGGTTAATGATTCATCCACTATTTCTCAAAATCTAATGAATTTTCCAATTGACTTAATGGATCAAAATTGATTCAATACACTTTTTTCATATTTAAATTGCTCTTAAGTTTATTTTTTGAAATTTGTTCAAAAAATTTATTTTAAAGTTTTAAAATTATATTTTTTAGTCAAGGTTGTTTTTCAATCAAAGTCAACATGAATAATTTTTAGATGATTTTGCTGGACACAATTTTACGATTGATGTCACATAAGATTATTTTTTGGTCGAAGTCAACCAGGATCATTTTTAATTAATGTCAATTGAAACTATTTCTCAACTGACATCAACTTGTACAATTTTTTACCGATGTTAACAAGGCAAAATTTTCGCCAACATCGATTGCGTTAGGGCAATTTTTTGATCAACATTAATCAAGACTATTTTTTTATCAAAGTCAACTAGAATAATTTTTTATCCACACCAATCGAGTTAGTTTTAGTTGACCTTAATCAAAATTGTTATTATTTTAAAAATATTATTAATTTTTAAAATACATTATTTTTATGGATGAGTTAGATACATATTCATGAAAAAAATGTTAATAGATGAGTTTTTATCAAATGAATCATCGATGGATTAGATTTTATAAATAAATTTTTAATGAATTAAAATGGATTAATAGATTATTTTGATATGATACATTTTGATCCCAATTTAAATTTATCCGATCAATCCATTTTGTCAACCTAAAAAAAATCATGCCAATAGGTGAGGAAAATAAGCTGGAAATAATGGGTGGAAAATTTAGTATAAAAAAGTAGTCAAATTAGCAGGAGGAATACTGTGTAAATAATTAGAAAAAATCCTTCAAATGAGCGGGGAAAAAACTAAAAAATAGGCAAAAATTAGTGAAAAAGAAACACTTAAATGAGTGGGGAAAAACATACAAATACGTGGAATAAGGGAACAGAGAAATTATTCAAATGAATAAGAAAAAAAAATCATACAAATGAATGAGAAAATGGACAGAAAAATCATACAAATAATCAATAAAAACATGGATGTGAAAAATTCATTCAAATGCGCAAATAGGAAAAACCCATCGGCATGGTTGTTGCTTCTTTAATAAGTGGCAAATACAAGTTCTGAGAGAAATCCTAATATAACATTGAGGCATGTCACAGCGTCAAAACATCTATTAATATTATAATTAAACTGTCCCTAATCTAAGACGTGCCCTGCCCAAGTATAACTATTAGTATTCAAAAGCTTCGCTGAAAAAAATATTTACTGTAACATCATATGTATACTAGTAAAACAACGATAGAAACAAAAATTGATTTAACAGAAAATGTTACCATCACAGTATTAAAAAACTTTGCTGCAAAAATAGAGAGAGCAACCTTGGAATTTCATTCTATAATTTCTCCCTCCTCTTCATCAAATTTCCCAATTCCTTCGCCACTATCACACTGTCTTTTAACCAAGGAAGAAGGATCTTTATGAAGATTATTATCAACAATAGAATCATTCTCGTCATCATCACTATCTTCATCTTCACAATCATGGCTATTATCATTATTGAAGGTCACAATTTTTTGAACTGTTTCCTCATTCCCTCCTTTAAGAACATCTTTTCCGGTGTGCAAGTATTTTTCTTCACCATCAACTTCAGACCCCTTTTCTTTAACCACGACCAACGGATATCTCAGCGGCTTATCAAGACAATGTTTGAAGAAAGAATTCATTACCATGAACCTGAAAACCTGAATCAGGTGGCTCTTATCCCTCTTTACATCTGAACTCAGGAGTTTCTGCAATAATGTAGGCTTCCTCTTCTTCAAAGAGGGGCTTTCTGAAAAATCTTTGTCATCAAACTTCTGCCTCTTGGCGAACCTACCTTTTCTGTCTGATTTCTTGTTGAACTTGTTTTGGAATTTTCTTTTGTCAGTAAATTTGTTTTTCCCTTCACTCTGAAGAGCTTGATTGTCAGAATTCTTCAAGTAGTATGATGGTATTTCAGCAACTTCAACTCCCAATTCAGCTTGCTTCGCTAACACCTCCTTGAGCTGCAAAGACAATTATATACACTACATCAATGATTTGGAATACTATTAGCTGAGTCAAAGAAACATTTATTTGTCAGCACTTATATTTCATGCTAAAATAATTGTATTTGCTTAGCTCTCTATTGAACAACAAAATTAAATTTGGTAGCATAAAAATATTAATTGGGAGGTGTTATATGCTAATAACATCCCTCAAATAAGAATACCTCTCTTTGTAAGACCTCCCTATTAATGGCCTTCCTGTCTTTTGGGTGTTCACTGTGCTTCTGTAGGTAGTGATTCAGGAATTGATTATTAGACAATAACATCTGATAAACAAAAGCAGTAGGTAGATCAGTTTGTTTAAAACCTTCTGAATGTTGTTATTGAAAGGATGATTCTTTTTCCGTGCTTCACGCCACTGTTGGATCTCTTGCACAGTGTAAGTCACAGACAAGGATCTAACCATTCATACACAAAATCAGGATTAGAGTTAAGATATTTTCAGTATAACAGAATAAGCTGTGAAACTAAAAGATTAAGAAATGTAATTATTCAATAGAGAAAAGATGAAACAAAAATCTACAAGAAAGCAAATATAATTTCTAAAAATAACACCAAAAAGAAATCTAAGTTTTCATTTAGATGGTTATCTGAATTCTGGAAGATATCTATTTGAACAAAAAAATTGCACGTTTTTGCACCAAAATTGTGATAGGTCACAACCTTATTGAGTCAATATGTCGAAGAGAGGCAAGGTGCTTTAATTATATAGAATCAGAGATGTTTTTTAAATACTGCATGGTTGATCTCATAGTTTAAAATTCAAATTGACTCAAATAATAATTACACACACACAAAACATATTCATGTTCATGACAAATGTAAAAGTTGAAAAATAATATGCTAGGTGTATGCTCAGTCTATCATGTCTCCATTACAAGAACCCAACTGCAACAACTCTTCCAACAGAAATTACTAGATATAGAGGTCCTCCAAGCCTAACAGAAAACATTCTCAAGGTATTTTGATGCCCTGTGTTCCAACATGCTGTATCCATTTATCCATGAACTTTAATTGCATAAGCATCTTGAGAACAATGCACTCAATTTTTCTTTCACATTAGGGCAAATTTGTTGTCCAGCTGGATGTGATGGTGCCAGGACTGGCATTTTGGCTGCCATGATTCCTAAAAGTAATGAACCAGGAAGTGATCCAGTTGGGAAAAAACCATCCTTGTTTGGCATAAAATCTGCTACATCTATGGCTTGCCCACATGTGACAGGTGCAGTGGCACTCATTATTAAATCAGACATGAAAAAATGGAGTCCTTCAATGACCAAATCATATCAGCATTGATGACAACAGGTTCTAGACCAAACACCTTTTTTTCTAGTCTTTCAAGGATATGTGTGATAGCAAGAGAGAAGTGACACTTATGTGGTTCTCTTCCTCTTCCATTCTTTAGCTACAAGCTAAAACAACTTGAGAAAGCCTCTTACTAACAGCTCAAACTACTTCACCAACTCACATAAAATGGGAGTTGGGGAAATTAATCCACTATGAGCTCTCAACCCTGGCTTAGTCTTTGAAGCATATGTGGAAGATTATCTCAGATCCTTAGTTATTATGGCTATTCAAAGAAAAACATAAGATCAATGTCTATGACTAACTTTAACTGCCCAAAGAACACCTATGAAGACCTTTTCTCCAACATCAAATACCCATCAATTTCAATAAGATTAATAACACTTAAAAAGCAAGAGAAAGCAAAGGTTTTCCAAGAACAGTTACAATTTTGGATCCCTTAATGCCACACACTGAAAAAGTGTGTGCACCTGAGTGATTGGTTGTGAAGGTCATCCCCAATAAACTTGTATTTTCAGAGGGTGTTCAAAGAATGACCTATAAAGTCTCATTCTATGGCAAGGAGGCAACTGGTGGATACAATTTTGGATCTCTAACATGGCTTTATGGTCACCATTATGTTCATACAGTATTTTCAGTCTCAGATGTTTTTTGATCACCATGCTTGATCTCATAGTTCAAAATTCAAATGAACTCAAATAGTTTCCTATTCAACAAGCTTAAATGTCAAATCTTTTTACATTGCTACACTAGCTTTAGCTAAAATATAGTTGAGTAAATTACTGATTTTATGAAAGCTGGTTACAAATCAGGGTAAAATATAGAGTTGAATTATTCTCTATTTCCCATATGTAATGACTAATGACAATCTAGAAAACTGAACATTTGGGCACAGAATTGAGGATAATATATTCATATGCCTAAACTTCTAACAGAGTTGCAAAAGTTTCAATAAAAATTGTTTTACCTTTCTGATGTAAATCATTGTTATTCAAATAACATTTTCAAATATTAAATTCAGATGATGTCTACTAGCATCATATTTAGGACTCTAGAAACAGCAATGTAAAATAGCCTTCATTTCCAGGAAGCAGCCAATAAACAAAGGACTATTTAATCAGCATCTTGTTGCATGTTATCATTATGAAACAAAGACAATTAAAAGAAGTTGAGTCTAAGGACTGCTAGCAGGTGATAGACTGGGACCAGATAAGAAAGGATCAGAAAGTCAAGCTGAAGCTACCTTTCTGGTTGCTGCTTATGTTCCTTTGGTTTTAAACCATAGTGTCCTCCCCTCCCACTGTTAGGCCCTGTTTTTGCCACAAGCATTAGTCTAACCACAGAAAAAAATGTTTTTGTCTTGGTAACAAGTTAGAAAAGTTCAAACCTTTGCCATTATGTTCTATAGGAAACCCACTTCCCTTCTTTCCATTGTTGACATCATGAAATTTCGACTTCTGGAATCTAAAGGAACAGGACAACAATTGTAACTCGCAGGAAAAACAGGTAAGTGATCAATTGTTAACCCAAATAACCAAGAGTAACAAAAGAGAAGAAAATAGCATACCCTGCTTGAAACCCCCCTCGATTTGGTTTATTTTTGAAGTTTTTGCTAGGTGATCCTTTCCAATTAGAGTTTGGAACATTAGTTTTAATATTGCTATTAGGTTTTTCCTGCAGCAATTAATGTGATTTGCAGTAAATATATTAGCCACGGCTTCTTGTATAATAGTATCTACGTGTAGTAGAATAACAAACTCTGCTAATACACATTGAAAAGACAGAAACACTTCAGTTTTAAGTACCTGTTTCATAAATGCAGGAGGTTGAGAGTTATTTGTGTGAGCCAAATTAGGATTAAGTGATCCAGAAGTATTCCCTTGTAACTGCTGAGACGAAAAAGGGGATGATGATACAAAAGAATTTGCACTAACGTTTGGTGGATTAAGGTTTTTCTCGTTTGGGTCAATCTGTGGCCGGACCTGATTTCCGGGCACAAAACCTAACTGGGGATTTGTGGAAAACATTGAATTCTGAGGGACCATAGCCTGAGGCACTTGGTTTGGAAACCCGAACATGGGGCAGGAACCAGGATGCATACCATACGGAACCCCCTGAGAAGGGTTTGGCATTTGCATAGGTAACTGCGGATTCATATTCTGCATAAGGTAAGGGCCACAAAACTGGCCATTTGGCATACTCATATTCATGTTGGGCTGCTGAAGCATGTTGAGAATACTTTGTGCTAAAAATTGTCCCTGGAGTGGAGACAAATTGAATTGAGCTTGATTCTGCATGACTTGTCCCTGAACAGGAGGAAACATTGGATTGTTGTAATTGGCATTGCCAACACTGTTTTGGGGACCTAAACCCCCCACATGTGGTTGACCCTGTTGATGACCAGGCAAACCCATATGAGGCATATGCAAGGGAAAATGATTGTGATTTGCAGCATTCATGAAAGGTGCTGCATTCATGGGTGGCTGCATAAAAGGGGGCATCAAGTTTTGGCCTTGGTGATTGCCCACACCATTGCTTTTCGAGAAATGTTGGGGGTTAGGATTAGGAGGATTCAAGAAAGTGGGTTGAGTTTTTGAGGAGGAGGAGTTGGTATTGTTAGACATGATGTGAACATAAACAAACTCAAGAAATCTATATACTCCAAAGTGTCAAATAAACTCAGTTTAGGAATGTGAAGAGTAAGTAAGTAATAGAATTCTAGAACTCTTAACCTGGCCACAGCAACAAGTACACAGTCAGAGGAAGCGAAAGACCGAGACTTTACCCAGAAAATCGAATGTTTGGGCAAACCCCATTTGATTTTGAAGCTCCAAAATGCTTGAGCGGCAATTGGAAATTGGAATGAACTTCCTCTGCTTTTATGTTCCTCAACTGAACCGCGCATGAAAAATGAACTTCTAGGGCAAAGGAAAAGGAAAATGATGCTTGAGCCTCCGAAAGAAAGGGTCCGACTCAATTAAAAAATGACATCTGTCAACATTTTTATAAATTGAATTTCTTTTCCAAGCATACCCTTTTCACTCCCGTGACGAGGGTGATGAACATCAAAACGGTGATTGATGCGCCACGGGCTCAGGATCCACGTCACGGCCAGCTTCGCGGCGGTTTATTTAATAAGTTTAACAATGAGGATATAAAGGACAATAAAGAAATTAAAAAGGACAACCAGCATTAATAGCATGAACACTAGAGAATTAAAAAACAACATAATAACATGTTTCTAGTATTATAATGGGAATTTGAGTTGTTAAAAAATTACTTCCATTACGGTGACCGATGGTGCTGAACAAAAGAGACAGTAGACATCGAAGAAGTGAAAAAATTTGATTAGTTAAGAAGTAATATTAATCGAAATATTACATGATAATAAATTATATGTTAAATAATAAAATAATTTAAAAAGTTCAAAAAAATTTCTATATTTTTTCTTAATACAAATCAAACATCACACAATACAAAAAGTATTATAATAAAATTTATATTATTTTGTCTAGTACATAAACACATCAAACAAGATATAACATAAAAATTATTTATAATATGCATCGACCATCAAATAACATATAATACAAAAAGTTATCAGGTGACTCGGTGACTTATTTAGTCTTATTTTATTTATTTTTTAACAAATCAAACACACTCTAGATGTTACCAAAATATCAAAGTCTTGAGTCTGAGCTAAAAATGATAAATCAAATTAGAATTATCACTTAGTAGAAAAAGAAGAAAGGAAATAAATGACAAGAGATTTGTGAATAAGCAAGTAGGCATGGAAAGATATATGGGAATTTAGATTGATTAAAAATTTAAGACAACAAATTCTAGGGAGAAGGAAAATTTACTTATGTAAAACTTTTTCTTCCCTACCAGTTTTAAAAGAGGACTACGAATTCTTTTATTTGTGAAATCATGGTTTGGAAAGGTTTCCTCAACTAGTTTGGTTAGCTTGAACACTTCTTGGGGTCTTATACCATTTCTTATAGCTACCTTATATGAAATTTTTTGAGGTAAACATTGCCATTGAGAAACAGAAATGCCATCAATGCCATGACTTGGTTAGTAGCATCATCCAACTAGTACATATCATTGTTGGACAAGTGGCCTCAATAACTTAAGAGGGGAGATGAATTAAGTTTTAAAAAATTTCCAATCAACAAGTTCTAATTCCTTTTTTAAAATGATAGGTTCAGAATATTGAAGATGAAAATGAAGATTCAAATTATTTCAACAATGTTCTTTAAGTATGCAAGATAAAAACATGTGCAATAAAATAATCAAGATAAGGGAAGAGAGAAATGCAAACTCATTTTATCCTAATTCGGTCACTCCTCATGCCTACGTCCAATCTTCAAGCAACCCACTTAAGATTTTCCACTAATTTTGTAAACTCTTTACAACTTTTAAACACACATTGGGATCACTCTCCCTTGTGCTCAGGATTTTCACAAGTCATGAGACGATCAGTCTCCTGATCATAACAAAATTTATAAAATTGTACAGAAGGATTTCTCTCTTTTAGAGATGATAATACAAGTAGAAGATCTTAGAAGAATTCTTAATTGATTTGTAAGTGTTTGGCCAATTATTTGTTTTGAGAGAATTTGTCACTTAATGTTTTGATTGAAAAACTCTAAATATTTTTTAAGAACAAACACATATTTATAGGCCCTTGGTGGCTATTCAAAAACCATTTTGAAGATGTGTTTTTTCAAAATATTTTTCAAAATTCTTTCACTGGTAATCGATTACACAATTATGTTTTTGAAGGGTCATGACTTTTCAAAATTATTTTCTGAAGATTTGTTACTAGTAATCGATTACAAACAGTTGATAATCAATTACAAGATTTTAAAATTCAAAATCCTTTTTTAAAAGCCCATTTGCAATTTGTCTCTGGTAATCGATTATAGTTCCTGGTAATCGATTACTAGTGTAAAAACATTTATTTTTGAACTGATAAAAGTATTTGAAAAGCAATTGATGAGGCCAAAACTTATCAACCAATGTGAGATTCTTTTAACACATAAACTAAGCATTATCTTTCTATTGATCTTTGTTTGCTTGATCTTGAATTCATATTGAAGCAATTGTATTAGCTTAACTTTGAATTATTCTTAAAGCAATCTTGTGTGCTTATATTTTGGCATCATCAAAACCTGTATACTCAAAAACTTTGTACACATACATTCACAATCATGAAAGTCAAAAGCTAAGTTTGCTAGCTTGCCAACCATAAGGCTTCAACACTAATAGTGTTCTGCTATTCTTTAGTTTTTCCTGTCTCTTATATGTTCCCAGTCCCTATGTCATGTCCATCACTTTGTAGCATGTATATTTTGTTCTTTATTTGAGAATACCCACAAATTTCTCATTTTCCAGATAACCCACACCATTTCAAAAATTATAGCAGAAAAATCTTCGTCTCTTTGAGATATGATGTCACTTATCCAACCTACAAAGTTTATGGCTTGTGGGCTTGGTCGAACACCTGTGTTGGACCCAGACCTTGCACAGTCTCTGAACTCCATCACAACTAGGTAGTACATGAGTAACTGATTCCTCCTCCTTCATACTTGAATACCACGTCTAATAAGATTCAAATGGACAAAAGTATATTATGGCATGCCCGTCAAATGAGATGTCAACATTTGGCACTGTATCAACCTTCCATTTTTCTTTCCACAGATTCCCAGTAACAACAATTCTTAAGAAGAAAAAAACTTGTATTAATTTTCTGCTTACTTCTCAATACAAACTAAGCATTATTTATAAGCTTCATACAATGATGAAATAAAGGAAATATATGAAAGGAATAACAAAAAGTAGTGGGATGTATGAACAGAATGCATGGCACGCGAAGAAGGAGACAAGCAGCAGACAACATGATATGCTTCCACCAATGAAGGCCTGTCAGCTAAGCGCTTCTAACGGATTTGGCTAGATGTAGTCCACACTAATGGGTATCTTCAGTAGCGCGTTGAGGGTTAAGGGCTTGCTTCCTAACATTCCATGATCCATCAAAAACACCTTGTCCTCAAGGTATTGGGACTTCAAACCATGGCTTGAAGAGACTTCGACAATAGGATATGAATTTATAACAAAAATATCAAAGTAATTGGATTGCAAAAATTAAAATAAAGTTTGAGAATTGGGCTTGGGAATTAGTGTAAAGGTGTGTGAGACTTGGACTTTTTTTTAAGTAAATTAATTTTACTGAATTATATATATATATATATATATATATATATATATATTATATATATATTATATATATTATTTTGACATACTACAATAATAGCAAGGTCCGTGTAGTTGACATTGCTTGATAAAGTTGATTGTTGTTTGGGCTACCAACCTAGTAGACATCTTAGGTGTACTGCATGACATGAAAAAATGATCCCTTTTTTTTATAGAAAAGGTGTAGGAGGAATGAAAAGACACTTCCAAGTGCATGTGGAACGTGGTATCAAATTAAAGTGGGTATGGAGTGATGTAGCTAGGACTTTGGAAAATTGATGGGCATTGAAGAGTGTGGGTTACATTGAAAAAAAACATGAAAGTGGGATTGGCTAAGGGAATTGACGTGTCAAATGGTGAGTGGAGGATTGAAAGCAACTATTGAGATGAAGAATAAAGAGAAAAAAACAAAAAATGGAAAAGCAAAGGACAAAGATAGTTGGTCAAAAAGGTGAGAGGTATAGTGATGGGTGGCAGGCTAGTATTGGAAATAATTTCAAGTTGTGTTAATAACAACAACAAACATGGGGCCGAAATAATACCCTTTGTAATATTCATGGCTTCCATCACTTCTTTCTCTTCGATAACACTCGCACAAGGAACCTAACGCTTAAGTGCGTTCTTGGTGTTGGTTCCTAGACGACTCTGACTACCTCGACAATTTGAAGGCCAACGGTGCTGCCAAAGACAGGGTCGAAGAGCACATCATAGAGGTGGCGATAGCTTACCAAGGCAAATACGACGGTGTCAAAATACCTCTGACAAAATTGCTCGCGTCGCAACTTGTTTCGTCACTAGAGGAGGCATCTTTGACGAGAACTCCAACGTCGATGTTGGTCGAGATAACAACAAAATACTTACACTGTAACTGGTTTCATCACCAAAAGAGGCATTTTTGACAAGAACTCTGGCGCCAATACTGGTCGCAATGGCATTGGAGCGAGTGGTGTCGACAACTGCTTCTCTAGAGACATTGACAGTATGGTTTCTGTGCGGGGTTGTGCCACCAATGTTGTTATCGTTGCAGAGTCCATAGATTTGTATATTAATGGTGACTTTGTAGAAGGGAAATATGAGGAAGGTTGGTTGGTCACCAGGATATGCAATTTCAGGAGAATGACATCGAGTTTGGAGACCATGGAGGCTAGGATCACAGTGGAGTGGAGTTGAGCTATAGCGAGTTTGGCAATAACGGCCTCGAGGCGGTCTGAGGAAGGTTCGTTGTCCGCCATTGGAGCTCAATGAAAGCACTAAATGTTATTTAAATGTTGTATAGCCCAACAACAAATTGAATACTTGGGCCATGTGGTCTCCGCTTCCGGTGTTCAGCCTTTTCCTAATAAGGTCCTTGCCATTCAACAATAGTCACGCCCCACCTCCCTTAGAGCTATTTAGGGTTTCTTGGGCCTCGTCGATTTTTATAGACACTTCATCAAAGGCTATGGTACCATCGTAGCCCCTCTGATTCATCTCTTAACCAAAGAACAACTCGTTTGGTCACCAAAGACCTTGTTAGCCTTTCAAGCTTTGCAAGAGGCAGTCAGCACCGCCCCCGTGCTATGTTTACCAAATTTCACTAAACCATTTACCCTGGAGACAGATGCATCAGGGTTCGGCATGGGTGCAATGCTATCCCAAAAAAATCACCCCATAACATTTTTGATGGGTCGGGGAATGATAGGAAGAGGAAGATGATAACTCACCTAGAGGATTATGTTTGTTAGTGTATTCTGTTAAAGCATGGTGTTAAGGGAACAATTTTGTTAGGGACCTAGTGCTAGGGGTAGTATTGCACGTTAGAAGTAGTGCATTCTTGTAGTGTGTTTCTGTTATCATGCTTTCTATTATCCTTTGTCCTTTATCGGCAAGTGGTGCTTGCATAGCAGCTCCCCAATATCATGTTATAAATATCCTTGTCTCCATGCAAGGAAAGGGTGTTGATGGATTGGCAAGTGAACCAATTCGTCACCTTTTCGACAATTTTTGGAGTATATTGTGAATTTGAAGTTTGGTGAAGAACCAAATTATGAAAAGTATATATCACTTTTTGATGGAATTGTTGGTCTAAATCTAGACATTAGACCTATAAACACTGATGGTGCACAAAATCTTAAGAGAGGACGATTGACTATGGAAGAAGAAGGAGATGATGAACAACCAAAGAAAAAGGTCAGAATGGGAATGTTAGCAATGCAATGGATCTCTCCCGCATCCATTGAATTCATGCAATATCATTCAATTCACAAATCCTCCTCTAGAATGAAAAACATATATTTTTGTGTTTGAACTTGTAGCCATTGTTCATTGAATATGTGACATCTTAGCAACATATGTCTTTGATGCTATAAAGGAGAATTTCATATAATTGAATGATACTACATGAATAAATTCGTTGTAAGATATAATTGTTTTAAGTGATAAATACACCTAAGAGCAGGATTGAAATCTACTTTAGCTCTTACATAATTAAATTCATGCAATATCATTCAATTTGGAAATCCTCCTCTAATGCACCTCCACTATGAAGTTCAAAAAGCCTTTCCAAAACTTGATTACCAGGATAACAAACAAAAGAATTTAATGCTTCCTCACTATGTTCATTTGTCCACTTTAAAATGAAAAGAAAAAGGTGCAAAGACAAAAGAAAACTATGCTGAAACTAAATAAATAATTAAATAGATGAATAGATCAATAAATAAAAAGGTATTAATAAGGCTTTTGAGGAGGTTATAAGTTACTTTATCCAAAACAATTTTGTTTGATACACGAGCTTATTTTCCATAAGCTATCTGAAGTGACTTATTAATAAGCTACTTGAGATAACTTATGAAAAATAAGTTAGCTTAAAAGCTACTAGTTTTTATTGTTTTCAATTTTATCCTTATTATTTTATTTAAAATTTTGTTTTATACTTTTATTCAATTTAAAAATCCTTTTATATTTTTTTATTGTTTGAATAACTTCTCTTATCTAATTTATTATTTTTACACACATGTCAGTCAATTGATTAATTTTTATCATCGCGTCGTTCCTTAATGTTAGAAATTTTTTAAATCATATTAACTTTACAATTATTTGTCAATTTTTTTATAATTATATAACCTAATGTAAACAGAATTCCAAATATATATGATTAGTTTTAAATAGAAGATCTAATTTATACCATGTTTCATAATTATGCAAGTGAGAAATATATAGATCCAAGTTATTTTTGCATAAATAAAAAAATAATGTTTAAGAGAATTATAAAGAAAAAAAATTTTATTTTTGTTTTTAAATAATAATATTAATAAAGCATTTAAATGTCAAAAAATGATTTAAAACAATATAATTCTAATAAAATTAATTTAATTTAATTTAACTTTTTTTAAGAAAAGAAAAATTGAGTTTAAACAATGAGTAAAATCACCAAATCTTGACCATTCTCTTATAATACAAAATTTTAAAATTATCACCCAACTTTTTTAAAATATAAGTTATTAGAAATAAATTCAATGTAAAAATATTAAATATGTCATTTTACGTTATTTTGATATTTATCAATTAATTTTATCAAATATTTTTAGTTAAATTAATTAGTTTTTAATTTTTCAACTCGTAAGTTACAACTTATAAGCTTTGAATCAGCTTATAAGATAGTTTTATCCAACATAGCCACATTCAATTATTTTTGTCAGGTAAATTAAATAAGCCGATATTTTATTATTCATTAATATGTATTCATAATTAACATGAATTTTATTATTAAAAGTAAGCATAGAAAATATTTTCTCAAAGCAATAAATATTAAATTTTATCATGTTATTTCTTTTGTGACGGACAAGTTTCGAAGTTCTAACCATATAAATACAGAAAAAATGTTAAATATTTTTCTATTATGTAATTTTAGATATTTATCAATTAAATTCATATTTTTGTATTTTTAATTAGTTTAATGTCCATATATTATGGTAAAAATAATTTTATATTGTCATTTAATCATAAATTATTGTTTAAATTACTTTAATATAATTATTTTAAAAATTTAATAAATTTATCATATATAATAAATTGTGATTAGATAATGATGTAAAACTTTTTATACTATCATATTATAACCTTATTTCTCATTTTTAATTCGATTAAAATAATAAATTATTTCATTTTGCAGAGTGGTTATTTCCCATTTTGGTGCAAAGGAATATTACATTATTGTTTTTTAATAAAGGAATATTACATTATTAATTATTAATTAATTAGTAAAGTTGTTGGACTTAACTAAGAGAAACAGACACGCACGCAACGCGGCAACGCGAGCACAAAATGCTAAGCTATGTCGCAGAACAAGCGGCACTCTCCGTCCACCTGACACGTGTCCATACAATTCCATCCATCATTGGCCAGTACCCTACACCTGCAAGCGCCCAGCCCGTACCATATTCGTCCCCACTGTCCGAATGACGAGAAAGAAAACATCCAAATTTCGTGTATCGACAAATTAATTTTTAAAGATGAAAAATTTAAATTTAATTATTAAATATATAAATATAATAAATAAGTTTTATAGATAATTTAATAATAAATTAATTTTTAAAATTTATAATTTAATGTGAAACTAATTTAAAAATAAATTTATCATCAAATTAATTCTTAAATAATATAATTTTATAAATTTAACATAAAAATTAATTTATCATATTTTTGAGAAACAATTGGTCCCTGCATCATACTATTTGGCCTAAGGAAAAAATCCGAGAAGGCTTTGACCACGTGCTCTGCAGAGACATTCCCCACGATGGTTTCCGCCACTCATCACCCAATGATTCCATTACCCAGCTCTCCATCGTGACCAACACAATGGCGTCGTCACAGCCAATTAAAACGCGCCATGTCCCACACTCACAGTCACCGGCGGGAGAGTGACAAAGCTTGCAAAACACGATTCTCTCATTTCATTTCTCATTTTTCTCACTACAAAGCCACACTCACTCTCCTTCTTTTCGCTCTTTCTCCCATTCTCCTAAAATCCTCCAAAAACCCTAAGACTCTCCCATTCTCAGTTTCTCACTCTTATGATTAATGGAAGACCGCGCGCATGCTGCACTTCCTCCCGGTTACCGGTTCTACCCTTCCGAAGAGGTTCTCGTCGGTTATTACTTAACCAAGAAGAACGAGAACCGGGAGGAGGGTTTCTACGGTTCTGATTTGATCAGAGAACTTGACCTCTACGATCACGACCCCTTCGAATTACCGGACGCTGCGTGCTTTTCGTACGGTTACAAAGGGAGGAAGAAGCATTGGTTTTGTTACGCTAAAGAGACGAAACGCAGAAACAGAAAAAGAAAGGTGAAAAGCGGGTTCTGGCTCCGAAAGGGAAGGGTTCGGGATATTTGCGACAACCGCGACGACGTCGTTTTGGCCACGATGACGCGTTTCGTCTTCTACGTCGGCAATTCCCTGAAAAACGCTGCCAGAACCGATTGGATTTTGTACGAATATGCATTAGTTGACCGCGTTCTGGTACGGATTCACCGATTGATTCAAATAACACGAATTCGTGTAACAATTAGTGTGTGTTTTTGGATGAGCGTTTGCTGAAATTTGGTTGAAATGTGACTAGTTTAATGTTTGGATGTTAAGTAAGTACGCAAAAGTTAAATTGTTCAAACTCGGAAACAGATTTTGAAACTGTAATTAATTCCTCAATCTACAACTAAATATGTAAACATTTTGCCTAAAATCAAGTTAATTGATATTTCAAACTTGGTGTTAATTAATTAATGTGTAACTAATGTTATTTTTGTGTGCAGGCTTCATTCGTGCTTTGCCGTGTGGTGAGTAAGCCTCCTCATCAGAATAGTCCGTCGGAGATTGGTCTGAGTTGTTGTGCTGAGGAGAGCGTTGGGGTGGCGGTGCGTCAGGTTGGTGTTCAGTGTGATGGATGTGCCGAAAGTGATGTTGTTGAAGCTAAGGTGTGCGATGATGGCTTTGTTAATAGAGAGAATGAGATTGCTGAGAATCCAATTAGGTGTGGTGGTGAGCATGGTGATCCAGCTGCACCTGTTTCAGTTGCTCCTGGAAGTCAGCCGGTATGATATTTAACTCTGATTTGATCTGTTTGTCTTTTGTTTCTGCAAGTTGCATGACTTAGGATGCTTATCATACATGATAAATGTTAGAATGAGACACAGGAACATATCATATGGTTTTATTTCAAGGCAAAACTTAGATGTGGTTTCTTAGGTGTTGTTGGTATTGTTCTTCAATCAAAATTGGAGTTTTATCTCAATTGGTGACCTTTACTAATTTTTAATGCAAACTTCTATCAAACAGATTAGCAAGGTGAAAATCTAATTCTGGTTAGAGAACTACACCTAAAGTACCTAAGGGTCTGCATTTATGTTTTGTCCTTTATTTTTATGTTTGGCATATTGTATGTGGAACATTTTGGCTTTTATAAAAGAGGTGGGACTGTGGAGAATAGAATTGAACCATTCCTTTTCATATTATTATGTGTTCTATGATTTTGTCTGTGTTAAATACTTCCTCAGTAAGAAACCGTTGCTGCTGCTTGTTTGTATTTCATTTATCGTGCTGCATCTATGTTTGACACTTTGAGATACTGCTGGGAAGGCTTTGTGGGTTGGTGTTTTGTGTGTGAAGCCAGATAGTTCCATTGCATTCATTTGATTCTTTTTTTGTTTTGCAGTTGTCAATTGCAAACCTGAAAATTTTATTCAGAATTTGGGTTATCAATACTGGGAGTCAGTCAAAATGTTTGTTGCAACTACTTTTTTCTTTTAAATTTGGAAAGTTTTGAACTCATTCATGTGATGGTGTTTTTAGATTGCATTTGCATGCATATTTTACTAGTGATATAACTTTTTCTGTTGGATGTAACATCTTAATTAAGCCTTTAATTCTTCCGTCATAGTAAGTCACTAAAATTTCGCTGTGTATCTATGCACTTGGAAACTGGAAACACGTACATGTGTTTCATTTTATATATATTTATAGTCATATTCTACTTTTCTGAAGGTGGAAAACTCATTTACTAGTTAGCAGAAAGCTCTACATCTGGCAATTGAATAGTTAACATTGTTACTTGTTATTCCAGCATTGCTTAAAACCTATTTATTTATTCATTCATTCAGTTTTAGCATATTCTTTTACCCTTGCACCTTTTCAGTTTTTTCATTTTATAGTTGAGAAAAGAAAGTGTTGCTTAAGCATTAAATTGTTTTGTTTGCTATTGTGGTAATCATGTTCAGGAAAGGCTTTCTGGACTTCCCAGTGGCAGTGCATTGTTTGTAGAAGCTATGACATCTCAGCAACTTATGCTTTCCATTCAAGAGGAGGATTTCATAGAATTGAATGATATTGCATGAATTGATTGGCTTTAAGAGATAATGTGAATTCTAATACTGCTCTGAGGAATATTTATCACCTGAAACAATTGTATTCAGAATGGATTATTGACCCAGCTAATGGGGAGAAAGATTTATGATAATGAGTAGCTATTATTCTACTCAAATGAAGAAACATACTGTCGGATGGGGTTGAGGCAAATGTCATGGAATGGTCACTTCACATGTTAAGGTAGTTACTATAGATCTTTGTATGTTACTCTCTTGAGCCCTACTTGAGGAAATATTCAGCAGATCTTCTTTGTTTTGGGAATGCAGATTTTCTCCTGTGCCTACTGCAGGGCAATTGGCTCCAGAGGGATAGAGTTAGAGTTAAATATTGGTATTGGTAATTGGAATATGCGATTTACTCTAGTATTCTATGAGCAACTTCACCGTACTTCATGCTTTCATTGTTCCCTTGATCGACCTATTCATGTTTAAATTTTATTAGCATTTGTGGGACCATCAGAATTTCCTCTCTCCACTATAGTAGCAAGACCTATTCGTTACTGTTTGTGCTACTTTCATTTTCCAATCTTGTTCAGGAGGCAAATCAGATGAATTCCAAATTGTAAGTGTTACAACATAATGAGAGTTTATGAATTGACTTAACCTTCTTTGTACTTTTGAGGTTAAGCTGACTAATTTTATGTTCTTCATGGTATTTTTGTTTGGATAAATCTCTCCATAAATACTTATGAGAGAAGAAAATAAAAGAAAAAATGAAATAAGCTTCTCCATAAACTAAAACTAGTTCATAAACTAAAACTAGTTTATGCATAGGTTAAAAATTAGCTTTTGGAGAAGTAATATGAGAAAGCTTCTACTCATTAGCTTATGGAGAAGCTTTTTCTTTTTAATTTTCTTCTCCTATTAGTGCTTATAGAAAAGCTTATCCAAACAAGGTCCACTATATATTCTGCAATCTGGTACCGTGCCATATATATGGATGGTGGTTTTGGACATTTGGATTTGTGTAGTTGTTGTTAATAACAATGATGCTTATGCCTTTGGGCATGGGTTTGGACTAGTTGTATCAAACTATGTTTGTGTATTGGTATTTTGGGGGAGGATTTCCACTTGCTTACTGCATTTTTACATGTATATTATGTAACTGGTTTCATTTTATTGCTACATGTGAGGTATAACTATTCTGTTTTTTAAAGCCATTGCATTCCTTTTTTATTTTTTTATGTGCTATGTTTTTTTTTAGGCAGTGCGTGTGCTATGAATAAGTTCTGAAAACTAGATATCAATGCATCAATGATCATTTATCTATCAAATCCTGTTTTTTTTGCTGTGTCTATGACATTATTATGTGTGTGAGCAATGCTAGCAACACCTTCAGTGAATTTAATATTGGTCCCACTTAAAAATTATGACTCTTTTTAGTGGGTCTGACAAAATTTTTATCCATGGCGTATATTGTAAAGAGTCTGTTGTTAGCTTGTGTGTATATGGAAACTGTGTAGTTTATATCTGTTGTGCTTTGAAATGTGCAATTTAATATACTGACATTTGGAAGTTCATACTTGGTTTGTGATGTGCTCTATATGCTTTAACTTCAAGTCGCATTCAAAGGTTTCAGAAATGGTTCCTGAGATCCGTTTCTCCCTAAATGTGATTTATTTAAATTCGAACATAGTAGTATCTTTGAGCTTCTTCAGTAAAGATGTCATAATTTTGGGCATACTT
Organism: Glycine soja; assembly: GCF_004193775.1. Classification (NCBI taxonomy): domain Eukaryota; kingdom Viridiplantae; phylum Streptophyta; class Magnoliopsida; order Fabales; family Fabaceae; genus Glycine; species Glycine soja. The sequence goes on along the minus strand of NC_041015.1, from coordinate 7,383,864 downwards.
GGATGTTTGGACCAACGATTTATAATTTTGCAGCAGTTATTCTTTCTTTTATCCAAAGCATTGGGCGTTGCGTGCGCCTGCTAAGTTTGGCACCACCTATGCAGAAATAATTTTTTTGTTGGGTGGGTCGATGCTATGCCAAAAAGTATCGTCGTTGTGAATAGATTGATAAGCTTATTTTCGTGAATTATGCCAATGATAGTTTGATCCGTCAGGCCATCCCACTGGACCGTTTTTTTAGTATTTACATGTGTACGAAAGTAGAAATACAAGGCTGTAGTGGCTTCTATATAATATTGTTCTTACTTAACGACCACTCTGCCAAAGTTGTTCACGGGTCCAATTCACAGTAAGGATACAAGGTTTTTGCCATACAAAAAATGAAGAAGTAAAAACAACAATAATTATAGATTGCCAGAAATTTTAAGTTAGATTCAATTCAAGAGAAATGCTCTCATGCTTGAGTAGTGGCTTACTGGCTTTAGTAATCGATATATCTCAAGTTTGATATGTGGTCTGTTGTGTTTCCCAAGAAAGCCAACAAATCAGGGTGGTTGCCTCGTATTTCCAGGTTCTTATACCCGTCCTGTAATTTTGGTGAAGAATATTAGCTAGCCTCCTAACTTTTTATTTTTGTTTATTTGTGATCGTCCTCTCATGTCATTTTGGTGTTTCCTCTTTCAAATGTTGTTTAGAGGCATTGTAGTTTAATGTTAAAATTATCAACAAATAGCAGACAATTGCTTCCTGCACCTAAAAAAAAAATCAAACGAACAATAGAACCCCTCCATCCAGCTACCCAACACCACCGTGTTCCACCTCCACGCAACCATCCAACACAATTGGTACACACAAAAACCACCACCCAACACCGTAGACTGCATGGGAAGAAGACATGCATGGCGTCGAAACATGAGAAGTGTAAAATGCAACAACATTCTGAAAACTCCTTTCAAGAATTGGGCAATTCTACTGAAATAGTAAAAAAAAATCAAACATTGCATAAAGGACTTTTCAAAATGTTGTCTCGTTTTACACTTCCTGGACTCCGTGTAGTTTGTGGGTGGCGGTGCCGACGTTGGACGCAATGGGTGGTTATTGGGTGGCAGATCTGGTGGTGCTGTGGTTAGGTAGCGGTGGCGGCTGTGGAAGATGTTGGCTGGGAGGAGGAAAGGGAAGGGAAGGGAACCACATATTTGTCCATTCATTCTATGGGTGTACAAGAAACAAATTTGTAATGTAATGGTACGATATTTGTATCTGTTGTATTTAAACGCTTAACGTTGCTATCAACGTTGGTTTGAATGGTTGAGAGGGGAGATTTTACTATAAGTTTAGTCTTATTAGTCTCTTTAAAAATAGGTTTTTAAACCTATTTAATGAGTTTTATTATACTTTTGAAAAAGGGCGTACAAGGGGGCTTCTTTCCTTAATCTAAACTTTTTTTAAGCCAAAAAAAACCCATTAAAAAAGGTTAGAGTGTTGCTGAGTGCACCCAACATTATTTAAAAATGACAAAATTGTCCCTGCTAATTTTTCCTCTTGCAGATCAAGTTGATCCGTACATTGATTCGTAAGAGACTTACGGATCAACTTGATCGGTAAGAGACTTATGGATCAATTTGATCTGTAAGAGACTTCCGGATCAACTTGATCCGTAACTTCCAGATCAAGTTGATCCATAACTTTCGGATCAAGTTGATCCATAAGAGTGAGACGCCAGCTTTCGGATCAAGTTGATCTGTAATAAGCTTACGGATCAACTTGATCCGTAATTGTTTATTAAAAATTTAAAATATAATTTATACATTTAAAGATATTTATTTTATTAATTATAATATAATTAAATATATTTATTTATTTTATTAATTATAATATATTTATAAATATTGATTTATTATAAATAATTAATTTTATAATATATTTTTTTAGAATAAATTTTTTTAGAAGATGATATTAAAATACTTACTCAGTCCCATTATAATTATTGTTTAAGGTTATTTTATACATATTAATAAAAATCAATAAATAGATAAAAGATAATAATAATTTTATAAAATTAATATTATCATCATTAATTTATTTTTTATTTTTATAATTAATCATATCATTAATATTATAAAGAATATAAATAAAAAAATAATTAGTATTATATTAAAAATTAAAATACTAACTATTTTATAATACATTTTTTTACATGATGATTAGTATAGGAGAAAAAATAGTAATTATAAGAGAATTTAAAAATATTAGTACGTTATATAAAATAAGAATCTTAGATAACGAATAATGTCCATTTTTTGTTTAATTTATTTTTTTCTATGACCTCTACTCATGATGTCCATTTTTTGTTTAATTTATTTTTTTCTACACCCTTTTCAACTTCTTTATTTTAATTATATTTAAAGTTATATTTAAAATTACTTTTTATTAGTTGGTAAACTAAGTTAACTAGACCTTTTATAATAATTTACATATACTATAACTAAGTTAACTAGACCATTTTAATAACGCGCGTGTATATAGACACAAATGGAATACACAATCAATGGAAATAAATAAAACTAACATTACTAATGAAAATAAATAAAACCAACAATACTAATGAAATAGGTTCATGTACAATATCTGTATATACATGAAATATCAATATAAAATATGTAAATAAACTACGCCTGATCCGTGCGCCGCCTACGTCTAAACCTAACATATACTAGATGGTCCTGTGTCACATTTTTGGCCATCCTGATGCATTCTTCGATCACCTCATGTGTTGATGAGCCTGACGTAACAAATAATTTACGGATCACTTGATTTGTAAGCATCTTCCGGATCAACTTGATCCAGAACTTGCTTACGGATCAGGTGATCCGTAAAACGCACAACAACTTTACGATAGCGGTTTACGTCATCGCCGGCAACACTGGTGGAAAAAAGAAAAGGTTCACGGCGCTTACCTCGACTGTGGACAGTCACGAAGCTCCCTCGACGGTGGACGACGAAGAAGAAGCAGAAACGCGAAGAAGAAGCACCGCGACACCTTCCTCCTAATCACAACAACAATGGCGACAATGACGACAATCACGCGAAGAAGAAGAAAAATGAAGAAGAAGCAGAAATGAGAAGAAGAAGCAGAAGAATGAAGAAGCAGAAAGGTCCGAGGAAGAAGAAGCAGAATCATGGCGCAGGAGAGAGAGGCGAGGGTTATTTTTTTAAAAAGTACTGAAAGGCATTATGGCCTTTTCACAACAAGTGCTGGGTGCACTAGCTGCACTCCAATCCTCAAGGCTAATGGATTGGTCCATGGGCTCAATAATAGAAATATGAAAACTAAAAGTAAACATAATAAAAAATGATGAAAAATATTTTTTTAAAAATTAAAAGTACAAAATATGTAACATAAGATTAATGAAAAACATAAGAAAATATACATAAATTAATGAAATAGTAAATTTTTAAAGAAAACTTTAGTTGCAACACTTAAGCATCAAATAAAATATAGTTTTTTCAAATATATATATTTTTATATAAAAAATTATAAATATAGATATGCTAAGAAAGAGATCAAAATATACTAAACAAGTATTAGTTATTTAAATTTTTAATGATCAAAACCGCAACAAGTAGTTTTACGTAAATAATAGTACAAAATATAAAATAATAAATAGCATTAAAAATCATTTAGTTGAAGGGTTGGCTTTTTAACTCAAAATCCAAACTCATGTAACCCGTGGATTAAATTGATCGACATTTTAGTTGGTTCTATCCCGTTTGATCCACATGTTAAATGAATCATATGCAAACCCAAGCTCATATACCTATCTCTATTTGTGGCAATTCATGTAAGTTTTGTTTGGTAGGATAAGGAACATTAACCCAATTATTTATTTTTAAATTACTAATGAATATGTCAATACCAATGTAACTAATTACAATACAAAAGATGTCTAGTTTATTTAAAAAAGATGTCTAATTATTTTGTTGATTTGGTAATAAAAACATATAGTATAATTTTGCTGATTTAAAAAATATGGTAATTTTATTTCATTTATGATTGCAAATATTTTTTATTACATGCAATTTTATTCGAGGTGAAAATATATATAATATAGTAAGAGTAATTTTTCTAGCGAGTTTTTTTTTTTTTTTTTTATATGCACAAGAGTTGAATCTAAAAAGCTCATTTTAAATAAAAAGAGAATTGTTAATTCGTACTGAACTAAGTTCGTCAAAACAAAATAAATACATATTTTTGTAAACAAATTTTATATTTTTCTAATTTTTGATTCATATTTTTTTAAAAGAGAAAAGACAACTATTCATGCATCAATTGGTAGTTTTTATGTTATTGATTAAGACTCTGTTTGGTATCGAGGGATGAAAATATGTGAAAGTGTGAGAGATGTAAATGAATGAAAAAGAATATAAAGTAAAATTATTTGGTAAAGATAAAAGAAAGGATAAAAATAATAAAATATTTGAATTATGATTAAATATGAAAAACAAGAAAGAAAAAATTTAAATGATTTACAAAATTTCCATTTTACCCCAGCATAGAAAAAGATGAGTATTTTATTTTCGTGACAATATCGAAGCTAGTATTTTATTTTCTAAAAGACAACCGTAACCAATTATGCTACACAGTATATATGATTATGTCTAGCATAAACGGCTATGCTTATATGCCAATCAACTATGGTATGCATAATTGGTTATACCTTTATAGCATAATCTGTTGTTTTTGACAAAATTAATCGTACCTGCTGAAATGAAATCCACCATGAATTGAGTAATCATCATCGTAAAAAATGCTTCAAAAAACCTAATATCCATCCTTCAGTCCCACCATGTTCAAGTAATGGTGCAGAACACACTCATTGGCAAATGGCAATGAAATTCATATTAGAAACTCGAAATTAGTTGGTAGATTGGGTTACCTCTTTGGAAGGTGTTGTGAGGAGAAGGACGAGCAACATAAGGTTTGGCTTTCAACATAAGGTCACAGGTTAATAGTGAACACGAGTCCCACAATACAAATAAAAAAAAAATGAGGAACGGTTTTGCCAAAGCAAAAAAAGTGGAACCGTGATCTTCTGATTCTTCTCTTTCAACGCATTTGATCTCAATTTGAGATGAAAGTTCTCCAGCATGGAGCCCATATTCATTATACCACTTTCAACCCTTTTTCATGAATAAGAAACACCCCCAGTTTCACTTTTATTGTATTTCATTGTTACTCAATTTCATCCCCCATACTTTCGATAGAACCAAGCATACTGTAACAACTTTGCAAGAAGAATTAGACATGTACTGTAAGTAATTTTTTATTTATCAAAATCTGTTTTTTATAGAAAGTTTTTCAAACCAATTATTTTACCACTTAAAGTATCTTACAAGTAGTACTATTCTTTTATTTATACATAAATATTTATATTAAAATACAATATTAGTATATGATATGGGGTCAATTTTTTTGGGAGCCTCGAAGACAAGAATAGGGGTGTTGGTGGATCGATTTTGGTCAAATTTAGGACCTAACCAAATCAAATTTAATTAGTTTGATTTTGTTTGATTTTTACCATTTTTTTTGAAATCCAACCCAATCTATTTATGAACGATTTGATTCGATTTGAGCTAACAGATTAATCATTTAAATCTAATATTTTATTTTTAGAATTATTATTTTATATCATAATTCATTCAAATATCTATTACAATTAATATAATATTATCAAATGTTCTAAAATAGATTCATTTAATACTATCAACCTAATATTCTAAAATAGACTACTATAAACTAAAATAAAATGTTCTTTAAAAGATTTATTATAATAATCTGAATTACAATTATTTCCTATAAACTAATTTCTTACAATAAATTTTGCAATCATATTTGTTGGAATAAATGAATAAAATATGATCCATTAATATTATAAATAACAACAATATACCTAAAAGTAATACCTTAAGACGATCTAATACTAGTAGTTCCAACATTTGGAGTCTCAATATTAACAATATTTAAAACCAAACAAAATAATTTTAAATTTTTTTATTGGATCTATAAATCTAAACTCATGACACAATTCATATATAAACAATTTTAATTAATTTAATTCAGTTTTGATCCAAATACATAAATAATCTAATTCAAACTTTTTAGATCAATTTAAATCAATTCAGGATTTCTTAATGACTCTACCCGCGGATACCCATAAACAAAAAAAGCTTGAAGTTAGGAGAAGCTAATCAAATACTGACCCGTCACCGTAAAGGAAATGGCAAAGGGCCCATAGTAAGCTCATTGGCATTCCAGCCCATTATTTCCTTTATTTCATCTAAATATATTCTCTCTCTAATTTAAAACATATGAGATATTATCCAAAAAAAAATAATGTGAGATGAACAATATTTTCATTCAATTATAATAAATTCAAATCATAACATGATAGCATAATTTATTTTGCTTTATTTAGCCATTAAAATTAAAATATTTGACTCTCCAATTGAATCTCGAGATATTTTTATAAGTTTAAATTTTTTTAGTTTATTACGAAACTAATCTTCAATCCGAAGGATTCTCACCCCACAAATTTAATGATGATAACGTGTGTTTATCAAGTGAGATACATCCATTAAATTTTGTTTTGTTTTATTAATTGTTGCTATTAAATATCTAAAGAGTACACTTAAGATATTGACTTAAAAAATGAAAAAAAAATTATGGTAAAAATTATAGAAAAAACGTAAAATTAATTATAATAACATGATTTTATGCATTTTAATAAAAAAAATTTAAATTTCTTAATTTATGTCCTAAAGCATCTTTCATTTCTAAAATAACCAAAGGCCAAATCCGAAATTCCTAGCTTGATTTTTTTTTTTTTTTAAAAATCTTACAAGCAATAGGGGGGAAAAGAAGGTAGTAGTAGGTGTATTGTATTAGGAAAAATTGTGAGCAGAACACGCAACCAAAAGTAGCCTCGGGAATTGCACATTTTGGCTCCATAATAAATTGGTCTCGTTTGGTTGGATAAGACGGTGAAGATTACTATGACGTCTTTTGACTTTTGCTTTTTTTTTTTTTTCTTCTTCTTTTCTTTTCATTTTTCATCGTTTCAATCTTTTAAATTTATTTTTTGATATATTTTTTATTTATTAGTTCACTTCAATTTCTGAACTGTCTCGCAGGTTAAGCGTTAAGCATTGAAAACCCATGGTCAAACTCACGGCAAGATAAAATAGCAATAACTATAAACTGTTTCTGACACTGCAATAAATAATTAGTTTTTCTAGAAGAAAATAACTTAGCAGACTACAAATGATAATTTTCTTTTTCAAAATATTTAAGTTCTAATTTATTTTATCACGAATTCAATCATTCATGCCCATCTTCGTATTGAGATAAAAAGAAAATCGTTAAAAACAAATGTGCGCATTTTGAGTACGAATTATTTATGTACGCATCGACATGCATACATTTTATTTTGTGTGTGTGAGATCCTAAGGTATACAATAGATTCAACTAAATATGTTTTTTTGTGTAAACCAAAAAAACTTTATGATTTTTGGTTTAAGTGTCTCTTTAATTTACAAGTCGATAAAATTAGTTTTAATTAAGAAAATAGTTTTAAATATTTAAATATGATTGAAATGTGTTTATATTAATTTCAATAGGATCTTTTAAATGAAAAATATGTATCGCGATATCTGAATGACTCCTTTTTATGTAGAAATCACCGAGCTAAGAATTTGACTATTCGTAAAAAGTTTGACTTTGTGCTCTCATGTTACATAATTAAAATTGTTTAGCACTTAGAGTACATTGATCTCCTCTTTTATAACCACCAACATATACATACACAACTTTTATTTAGTTTTAATTAAAAGAAAAATAAAAAAGTTTAGTTTTTCCATACGTTGCCAATAAATTAGAAATCATATCAAATATAATTTTTTAAATAATAATTATAAAAATCAATAAACTTGTTATAGATAGTAACAATCTACTATAAATGAATGATAACATAAAAATGTGTTTAAATTAGCAACAGGAATCGAAGCTGAGAATAAAATTATGTTGAAATCAACATAAAAACAACCACTTGTTGTTTCAGAAATTTATAGTGAGTTTGATCTCACTATGTTACCAAATATGCATTAAATAGACTTGATTTTTCCTTCTTTTTACAAAAATAGACTTGATTTCTCTAAAGAAAGATAGAGTATATAATCACAGCTGCAAAAAAAATTAACTGTTAATTTTATTATTAATAATAATTAAATCATTTACCATATATTATGGTGAGTAATTATTTTGGTGTATAACATGATAAGTATATATTGTTTGTTTCCATGTTATTAATATTTCTTTCAATTATATTTTTTTAGACTTAAATACGAAATTTTATTTAAGAAAATCAAATTTAATATAACTCCCACCAACAACTTGATGGTTTATGGTGAGTATATAATTATGCAAACTGAATTACTCAGTTCGAAAAAGCTCAATCCTTCTAAATTACTACGAGTTCTAACTAAATTTAAAGAGAAACACACGTAAACTAAATATGCAGCAAGGGAAGTAAGATAAGTAATAGAGGCGGGAGAGTAATCAATTGTAATGACAACAGTAAACGACCTCGAACAAACAAAACAGTGTAATAAAGACAATTTAAAACGTTAATCCCGCTTTACACAAAATCCTCTTGTCCTATTTTTGCTGCTATTTGCAAGCTGCTGCGCAGAGCATAGCATAACAGAGCACACCAACACCAACATCAACATTCTCATTCTCTCTCTTTTTTCTTTCAGTTTTGGCTTTGATCTTTCAAGTTCAATGGCTGGAGATATAGGGAGAGCCTTGCCTCCTCCTGATTCAGAAGAATTCTCAACCTTGTTCAACCAACTCCTCCACAATTCTCCCCCACTAGGAATGGACCCCAATCATTCACCTTCTGATTTCACCCCACACAACACCACCATCAACATCAACAGCAACAACAACAACAACACTGTTCCTTCCTCTCCCTCAAATTTCAATTTCTCTGACCCCCATCATTACATCCCTGCCTCTGATGCCACCACCTTCAAGCAACACAACATCAACCACAACAACAATCACACCCCTGATTTCACTTCTTCTCATGTTGAGGTACCACTCCTTAGTCCTTCCAATTCTTTTTTGCTTCCCCGCAAAAAAGCGTCATCACTTACACACACCCTTTAGACCCCACTCTTCAATTTTAATGTCAAAATTGAAACTTGCTCAACATCGAAATTCTCTATTGCTAATAGTCAAGGTTTTAAATTGCGGTCACACGGTCGCATTTTTGTCGCGATCCTTAATATTGTAGGAAAATAGGGCCGATGTAGTTACAATTGCGGTCATGAAGACTTAAAAAATCTTGACGTTATGGAGAAAATTGTAGTAGTAGACTATTTTTTAAAACCTTGCTAATAGTTTATATGATTTTGGCTTCAAAGCTTTAAGGAAACTTAGAACACAGAGTTGGGTATCTCTTTTGGAAATTCAAAAATTGCATTTTGGATGGCCTTTTTTCTGTTAGTGAGTGGAAGTTTCTTTTTTGGTTTTTGATAGAAGAGTGTGGAGGCATCGAAACCTGTCCCACCACCACGTTCTTCGTCAAAGAGGAGTAGAGCTGCAGAGTTCCATAATTTGTCTGAAAAGGTTCTGTTTTTATCTTTCAATTTTATGAGAAATCTTTCTATTTTTCTTAGTTCTGATTGATGATTTTGATGTGTGCAGAGAAGGAGGAGTAGGATTAACGAGAAAATGAAAGCCTTACAGAATTTAATTCCAAATTCCAACAAGGTACAATATCTCTACATATATTTATAATCATTTTGCCTCTTCATTAAGTTGATTAATCTTACAAAATACTACTATTCTCTTTTCTTTAGAATTATTTTTTTCTTGATGATTCCTTTGTGTTTGTTTTCAATAGACAGACAAAGCTTCAATGCTAGATGAGGCCATAGAATATTTAAAGCAGCTCCAGCTTCAAGTGCAAGTGAGTTTTCTTTCATTCGACTTGTGATATTTATATTAATCACCTCCTTGGATATGTCTTCTGTTCCCTACTTGACTCATATGTATTCTTTTGTCCTCTCTGCATTTAGTTACTTATTTCACAATAGGATTTTCCTTTTCATGAATACTTTTTGAGCAAACAATACATTCTCTAACACAGTCTTTTGAATAACCTCTCAATTTGCTCATAGTTTTATAGTTTCTAATAATTTTTAATCAATTGCAAAGTGTATTAGAGAGGAGAAATTATTTTATGGTTGAGATTATAGACACATGGTGGTCCTAAACCATGCAACGATTTATGTTAGAAAGTGTGTTGCTAACGGTTCTCATACTTTTTTATTATGAACGAAAGAATGAATTTTTCATGGAGATTTTCCAATGAGATGAACAGTTGAGAACTTTAAAACCTGTTTCGGGCAGTGCAATCTACATATCATGCTGCTAGGCTGAGTTACAGAATCAATAAACAACAAATATTATGACTGTTTGTTCGCATGTTCAACCTTGATTTGGCATGGAGGAGGGTTTCTTTTGTTAGTCACCAATAAACTTTACATCAGTGCTACATAACTTGAGAGGGTCAGTTAACTCTTGAATATTTGTGTGCTACACATTGTCCTTAACTATGGCATGTGCGTCAATGAAACAAGACTAAATGCTCACTATGGTCCTTCTGAAGTTGTTTCAATTCTTTTTGGTATATTTTGTGACTAACCAATTTTTCCAAAAACTTAAGCTGTTAGGTGAAGATACGTATATGATTTTTAGATTACAGTTTTAACAAGAGCCATTGCATTTGAAGTACGAATGATTCATAGGTCTATTTACCTTGTACTGAAATTCAACTTTTTATTAGAAGAATATATACAAGCAATGATCAAACTCTAGGCCCCTTGGTAATAGAAGTTTTGTTACTATGTTATGAACCAACCATCCTAAAAGTTGAAGTTGTTAGGCAAAGACACGTGAATGGTTATTATATTACATCGCTAACACATTATAGACTTGGTAGGATATTTTGAACCTATAACACATGCTCAAGCGGCTACAGTATTAACTGATTCACTTTAGTTAATCGAGGGCGAAAAAAAGAAAAGAAAAGGCTTGGAAGTTGTCTTGCCACATTTAGGTTATTTGGTTTCATTACTCTTTCATTGACTAATTGTCAATTTTAGTACTTGTGATTGATTCTGCAGATGTTAATGATGAGAAATGGTTTGAGCTTGCATCCAATGTCTTTGCCAGGAGGACTAAGACCTATGATAATGCCTCAGACTGGATTGAATCTTGATGGGAGTAATGGATTTCAGAATTCTACCTGTGCAATTGCCTCATCTTCAAATGATGAAAGCTTGGTGCGGCATGCCTTTAGTTTTCCAAAGCAATGCAGCATCTCAAATAAGTCTATTGGTGTACCCTCCGTGAAAAACATAGCAACTTCGGATACCTCATCCACTTTTCATCCCTCTATTAAGGTTTGTGTTCAATACTTCAACCGTTCAATATCATCTTACATAGTTGTCATGATGGAAAAATTATCATGTGATCTAGGACCATTATGAATCTATAGTTTTGACCAATCTTGATATGACACATAGCTGAGTTTTTTTTAACTCTTATCATAAATTTTAAAACTCAACTATATATCACGTGAAAACTTGTCGAGACTATGGATGCATGGTGGTCTTAGACTATACAATAATTTCTTGTCATGATGAGTACTTCATTTTTCTTAATATGTCGAGCTTAACGACTCTTCTTTGTGCAATTATGAAGGATGCACTCTACGGCAACATGCCACAACCGTTTATGGATACAACAAAGATTGGAAAACCCTCTCCAGACGTGTCTTAAACAGCTCGATTTCATTGAGGGAGAAAAGAATTTTTTAGATGGCAAGTCGCCTCGTAAAAGGGTAGCTTTGTTCAGGCATTATAATCTACATTTAAATCTGCTGACTATATGACACTCCATTGGGTTGTTCCTGGTGCAGTTTAATTTGTAGCAGTTTGACAGAGTCTTTGTGCCATTGTTGACACTTGCATAAAAATGTACAAGTATTTTATAACTTCATCAATTGCAAAATGCAGCTAATGAACATTCTGCAACATGTTGTGACTGACTTGTGATATTTTTAGATCTGTTATATTCTTGGATGATTAGATATATTCAATAAACTGCATATCGATGTACACAATGCTAGAGCAGAGAAAACAATATTGTGATCTTCGCCAGTACTTCTAGATTCAAGAATGACCCTACCTTATAATATCAGTTAACGTGTTGCAACTTGCATGGTGACTAATTTCCATTTAAAGTGGACACAACAAGTGACAGATCTAAGATCCTAAGTCAGTGAATGTAAATTATAAAAAATAAAATTAGTGGGTTCAATTATATAAATATAAATGAAATAAAATATAAAAATATAAGATTTTATTCATAAATTTGATGAATTTTAAAAAATTAGGGGATGCAAGTGCACCCTCTGCTGGCTGTAGGTCCGCCAGACACAACTGCACAAGGCCTCTCTAATCCAACTAGAACAAAGCCGAATGTAAAAACACTATTAGTTTCGGTTATCGTTTAAGTTGTTAGGCTTGTTATAATCTGTGTGTTTGGATACCACAAAAAATCGATTTTGGGGGCAAAAATTGTGGTGTCACCGTGAATTTTGAGAAACAACAATGTATTGCTTTATATTTACCGTGGGATTGACCACGATTTTGTTTCACTGTGCCGCCACCCGAATTGTATAATCTCAAAAATAGTTTGCGGATAATGATTATAAAATAAGCATGTTGGGAGAGAAGGGATGAAATTACTACCAGTCTAAAATTGTCATAAACAAAATACAGACAGAGACATCCAGAGAAACAAGAGAAGAAGCATGTGCACTTACAGGAAAAGCATGAACTGTTAGCAATAAATAATAATTGAAGAAAAAAAACATGCAATGAGTAACCCTCTTACCTAGCTAGGAAGGAGTTTGTGGAGTGTCGGGAATGAAAAAGATTTGGAGCATGAGATGAAGATTTAAGGCACGCATGCATGTTGATGAAAAGACACAGAAGGTAGAGGTTAAATTCCTTCTATGGTAATCACTTTACACTAATGATCACTAATCATGTTCCATCATCACTACCTCTCTACCTATAAGTTCAGACGCGGCTCTCACCCTACAGTAAGATGTGTTGTTAACCAGTTTATCAATTTGTTCACATTTTTGGAAACTGGAGCTTTCCCTTAAACTTAAACATGGTGGCTATGCATTGGTTATGTTTGGTTTACAGTTAGAAGTAAAATTGGACATTCCAACGAATAAGTTTAGAAAGAAAATTTTGTCACTACTTCTGAAGTAAAACTAGTTTTGAACTCTTTCAACTTTAATCCAAACATCACATTATTCAATTTTTACTTTTGTTTAATTATTTTACAATACTCAAAATAAATTAACTTATATGTAAATGAATCTCTTTACTATCTTACGGAGCTAAATCTCTTTACTATCATATACTCCTAAAGTGACAGAAAATTAACATTCCATATATAACACATGTAATGAAGATAAAATAATATATATATATTAAGTTGGTGTTTGAAAAAGTTTATTTTAATTTATGAAAATGACTTATATACGTGTTTGAAAACTCGGTGAGAAATAATATATTACGTTTGAATTGTGAAAATTATAATTATTAACTTTTCAAAAAGTATAAAAATCACATTTAAGATGTGAAACCAAACATACCATATGACTTTTTTGTGAATTTTGGTTAGCTTATTTTTTTACCTCTTCCATGGAAATTGTTCATGTTGCTTTAACAAATGAGCAATGGTATCAAACTGGGTTGTACCATTAGAGCTAGCTGAAGACTGAAGTGATACTTACGTATATGGGATAGTTGCATTTAAGGGACAGTTACATAACCAAAAAAGAAAAGATTCATTAAATTTCACCATTTAAAAAATTGACTGCCTAAGTTTAATAAAGTTATAAAAAAAACTGATGTGTCATCATATAAAAAATTATAAAGAAAGTTGATGAGTTGCCCCATACCTTTAGAGATTCTCTTAAGCTTTATAAAAAGTTTATCGAAATAAATTATTTTTAACTTAACTTTTGGCTAAGCTCTTATTTAATTTTTTTTTTGAGGAAAGTTAAGCTCTTATTTAATAAAAAATATTAAACAAATACTTAATTAAATTATTTACCTAAACGTCTCTAAGAAGCACGACATGTTTGGTTTTATTTTGGGCCAGATTCTCAAAGTTGGGGGTTAGTCCAAACATTTTATTTTATGAATGAATGAAAAAAAAAAGGCATGAGGGGCAAGTGTGGAAATTAAAAGAAACTTCTGCATCGACCACCTCGTCACTTCTTCTTCCTCTTCCATTTCCATTTCTCGGTGTTGTTGTTCTTCATCCATGGCTTTCCCTCAGCACCACTTCCAACGGCACTACCAAAGCCAGCAGCAACAACAACAACAACAACAACAACAACAACAGCAGCCACAAACCAAAAACTTCAGGCAATTAATCTAATTATCCTCTCAATTTTTTATCTATTTATTGAAATCCCAAACCATTTCCCTTCCTTTCCACCCTTCATTTTACCAACCCTTTTTGATATTTTGTTTATTTTTACAATTTAATCTTCTTTGCTTCTTTATATTTTCCCCCTTTATTGTTTTCCTTTGCTTTCAGAAATCTGCAAACAATCGATGGTCAGATGTCACAGCAGGTGGCGTTTTACAACCCCACTGATTTGCAAGAGCAGTCCCAACATCCACCCTATATTCCTCCGTGTATGTAAATTCTTCATCTTTATCCTCCCTTTGTTCAATTTTGGTTCTTTTGTTTTTTGTTACATGTGTTCAATGCTCTGGAAAATCTTAACTCTTAGGGAAATGACACTAGCTAGGTTTGTTGGTGGTACCCTTTTGGTTATTTTTAGTCAAAGTTGTTTCTTTTGTGTTGTATGATGATTCAACCACTGGAAAGTTTAGATTTTTGAAGTCTTTTGTGTGTTTTTCCTCAACATGTCTTATGGGGTAGTTGTGGGGTTGACATAGTAAGTTAAGTCCTAGATTTTGTGTGTGATGTTTTTTTATTGTTTGTTTGTCTGTTTGTTGTTGTTGTCTAGTTCATGTTGTTGGGTTTGCTCCGGGTCCTGTTCCTCCTGCTGATGGCAGTGATGGTGGAGTGGATTTGCAATTGCAATGGAATTATGGTTTGGAGCCAGAGAGGAAGAGACTAAAAGAACAGGATTTTTTGGAGAACAATTCTCAGATATCTTCTGTTGATTTCCTTCAACCACGATCAGTGTCGACTGGGTTGGGCTTGTCACTAGACAATACTCACCTGACATCCACCGGAGACTCAGCTTTGTTGTCACTCATCGGTGATGACATCAAGTGTGAGTTGCAGCAGCAGGATGTAGAGATAGATAGATTTCTCAAAGTGCAGGTAAGCTTGGGTTTTGATGTCTAGTTTACCATTTTATTGGTTACTCGTTGAAGGTAAACTATTATAAGTTAAAACCATTTATTGCGAGACTTGATAGACTCCTCCATGATTAGAGTATAGACCTCATTATTTATGCACACCTGATGTGTCTTCTATTGTTGATACTTGATAATTGGATCTCTTTAGTGTTTGATTGCACTAGGCTAATGTAAGTATTTCTTCTCTCACTGATATTGTGTAATTTGTATGAAGCTTGCACTTTCAGTTTTCTCGTTACATGAGTAAAGGAGATACCTATTAGAAGTGGGATGTAAGTTATGTAATGGAAGCTTGAGAGAATTCTCATTCTTAATTCTTGTTACATGGTGCTGAGTTACCATGACTAAATGAAGAATCTGCCTGCATCCATTCTAGGCATTATACACCTTAAGTAAGATCTATTCTAAGATGCTGGTTACGGTGGGAAAGTTGCACATGTCTCCCACCATGTGCAAGTTTATTAACACCACTAGATCTCTGTCTTTTAAATTGATGGCTAAGATTTATTTATTTATTCTTTCTTCCCTCCCTTTACCCTATTTACCCTCTCATCTTTCTCTTTCATACACCCATTGCCGCGGACTGCCATGTGCGGGCAGCGTCATTTCGTTTCGACAGCATTCCACCTCCCCTTTCTTTCTCTCTTCTCCCTTTTTCCTTTTCTTTTCCCCTTTTCTACAGATCTACAAATTTTACTTTCCAAACCAACTCATAAACCCCTTCAAGAAATCAGTCGCATTTCATTTTTTTTCCGGCGGCGTTCTGCCCCCGTTTCTCTTTGCCCCTTTCCTTGATTTTTCCTCCATCAAATCCAACTGCTTCCCTCTCGGGTGACACTTCTCCTATAACATTTTATAAAAATATTTATGATTAGTGAGGTTGATTCATGCTATCAAAAAGGTGTGTATCATATGTGAGATACTCAATTTTTTATTCGTGCTGGAGAGTAATCTCCTTTTTCTTGCCTCTTGCTGTTATTGAATAATGAGATCACTTTAGTTTCTTTAGGTGAGTCAAATGCAACAACTGGTGAGAAAAGCTTATTAAGTATACTTCTTCCTTATAACATTTATATGCATCACTGATTGAATTATTAAAGAAATCTTATCAAGCTTCATCATTTTCTCTTATTCTGCACTGAATCTTTGACAGTATCAATAAACTGTTTTTCTTTTGAGTAATTGCTTCAATGTTCAAATATAAATGCCTTTTTATACTGTGTTTTTTTAGCCTGATTTGGCATCGGTATAACTGAGAAGAAAATAACTTTCTCTACTTTGAAGATGCGACACTAATTAATCTTCTCCTTTCTAATAGGGTGAACGTTTGCGGCAAGCAGTCTTGGAGAAGGTTCAGGCAACACAGCTTCAGAGTGTCTCACTCATCGAAGACAAAGTCCTTCAGAAACTTCGTGAGAAAGAAGCTGAGGTAGAAAGCATCAACAAGAGGAACATGGAACTCGAAGATCGAATGGAGCAGTTGACTGTGGAAGCTGGTACATGGCAACAGCGAGCAAGATATAATGAAAATATGATTTCTGCTCTCAAGTTCAACCTTCAGCAAGCATATGTCCAAAGCAGAGATAGTAAAGAAGGATGTGGTGACAGTGAGGTCGACGATACAGCTTCTTGCTGCAATGGCCGTTCCCTTGATTTTCATCTGCTTTCGAGGGAGAATACCGACATGAAAGAGATGATGACATGCAAGGCTTGCAGAGTCAATGAAGTGACCATGGTTTTGTTACCTTGTAAGCATCTTTGCCTCTGTAAAGATTGTGAAAGCAAGCTTAGTTTCTGTCCTCTATGTCAATCCTCCAAATTTATCGGCATGGAGGTCTACATGTAACTGCAAAGTATACTTCTACACGTGAAATAATTTCATGGTATTATTATGTGTGTTTTTTCTTGTAGCTTGTGTCTCAAGGACCGTGACACCTTGTAACTAGTTTTTAAGATGTATTTGACCATAATGAATTTCACTTGCTTGAGAAGAGAGTGAATTTTGAAAGCATGTCTATTAAAACCATCATGCATCGAAGCACGCGGTTGTGACACCATGCATGTTTGCTTGAACATTTACTACTGACATTCGTCAATTTTTTTAGCGTTCATTCTAATAGTGTATTTGGACAATACAAAATTGATTCTACCTTACAAAATCATGGTAATATCAAGAAAAGGTAGAAACTATATGTTGTTTCATCTTTACCATGAAAAATTATTTGTTTTTTCTGAAGCTATTCCAAATATTATAAATTTATGTGTAAGTTAGGAAGAATTTTTTCCATTTGATGCGGGTAACTGTTACATAATTCAAACCAAACATTTTACTCATTCAACCTGCATACGAGCACCAGCAAGGCTCGAAAGGCCCAACTTCATTGTTGGATTGAGGGTCATTTAGGGTCCAATTTGTCATTCCATTAATGTAGGGACTATTTGCTTTTACGATGCGTTCTTAGTTTTTACAATCTGTGCGACTGAGTATAAGAGGAGTTTTTTTTTTTTTTTTTTTTTTTTTTTTTTATCTATTTTGCCCATATTATATTTTAATTAATTAATTTAAAACCAAATTTAATCATATTTTGCTCATACTTGAGCAATTTAATCATACATGTCATTAAACCAAATTTTAAATATGATCATTACTCTCCATAATATTTTAAATTTGTTGAATTCGAGTTAAAGTTTCTTAAATGTAACGAATGTATGTTTAGTTTAACTGGAATATATTTAATTAAGTTTGTTCGAAAAAATATTTTGTATCAGAACTTCGTGTCTGAAAAAGAATTTGATAGAAGGGCTACTCTTTGTTTTGTTTTTTGGGAGGCGGGGGCGGGGGAGGGGGGTCTACTTAGAAGAGTTAATCTTTTACTAGTTAATCTACTATGCTGCTGTAAATTGCTTTTTGTGGAGATGTTGTGGGCTATTACTTTCTGCACTTCTTTTGGGCTTTAGGATGGACTAATGCAAAATCTATTTAGAGCTACTCATATGAACTAAAGCCCACGAGTCATTCCACTCAACACATTTCTTAAGGTGTTTGTTTAAATTTTTTAGGTTAAATTACCCATATAAATCCAACAGTTTCATTATTCTTATTTTCTTAGTCTCTATAATTTAATTTGAAAGTGGTCTTTTTAGTCCCTATAATTTATATTTTAATTCTTTTTTAGTCGTTTTGAAAATGATTTTTTTAGTCCCTATAGTTTCATGATTCTTATTTTTTTAGTCACTATATAATTTTCAAGTTACAGGGAAGAGAATTAAAATGTAAACTATAGGGACTAAAAAGAAGATTTTTAAACTACAGAGACTAAAAGAGAATTAAAATATAAATTATAAAGACTAAAAAGATAAGAATCATGAAGCTATAAGGACCAAATGAGTAATTTAACTAATTTTTTAAAAATAACTTTAAATTAATCAATTTTTAAAGAAGTAGATATGATTTATTTATTAAAATAAGTAAAAAAAAATACTTTTAAATTGAAATAATTTAGATACACATACTTAAAAAATAAAAAAATATTTACTTTTTTTTATTAAAATAAACACTTATTTCAACATCCTTAATTTCTAATTCTAATTCGTTGGTGTGTGGATAATTTTTAATCCCAACCCACATTTTTTTTTCTTCAGGGAGAGCTTTTATTTTTATATATATTTTATATTACAGTGTTCAGACGTCTCAAAGTTAAAAAACTGACTATAACAGAGCTTTTGCATCGAACCTAAGACTTCTCAAAGATTCTTCTGCTTCCTAATTTTCTGACCGTTCAAATCATGTTCAGACTTTATCAGTGCATCTTATTGTTGCGTGTTGCCTCTCATAGCAACTATTGAGGTAGCATCGAGCAGTGCATCTTATTTTATATTACATTGTGTATTTTTTTAATTGAACATTGTGTATTTTTTTAAAATTAAGGGGGTGTTTGATTAGAGAATTTTAATTGAAGAAAATAATTTATTAAAAATTTAAATTTTTTAGTCTAAAATTTATTGTTTGAATGTTATTTTTAAAAAATTTAAAATTTTGAAATTTTAAAATAAAATTTTAAATAACTAAAAGTTTGAAATTTTGATTTTTGTTCAAAAGGTAAAAAATTGAAATTCTTTTATTATATTTTTCTTCTAGGAACACTATGAGCTTGTAAAACATACATTAGGTGTAAGCATAAAAGAATACACTTATAACTAATACAATAATCATATATTTTTTTTTCACCCTCATAATTTTAATTTTTTTTATCCAAACATAAAATTTTAAAAATAAAAGAATTTCAATTAAAATATTTAGAATTTTTAAAATTTTAAATTTTAAATTTCTCCATCCAAACATAAAATTTTTAAAATAAAAAAATTTCAATTAAAGTATTTAAAATTCTTAAAATTTAAAATTTCTTATAATTTTAAAATTTCCGTCAAAACATACTTTAATATTCCAAAATAACAATAACATATAAATGAAAATGTAACACATTTGAGTCGTTGAGAGATCTGGTTCTCTTCTCCCTCTTATTCTCATGTTGCCATTGACGAAGCTGGCATGCAACCTCACTTCTCTCATGACTCATCGCTCCTCAAGGAACTCGAAAGACAATGGTGAATGCTAGAATTGCATGTGTTGTATCTTCTTTCTACTCAGATAGGTACTATATATTACTTCTACAAAGAATTTTAATGTTTTCGTTAAAATAAATTAGTTATTTAATAATTGTAGGTACACTATTTTCAATTAGTTACTACAGTTGGATAACAACCGTTTTAATTAGTTTTCTGTTAACAAACAGCTGTGTTACTGATCTCTCTATTTTTTTTTATCAATAGCAAACAAAGATTTGGAACTTCTCCCAATTGTTATGAATTCTTTCAGCAATTGCTATATGAATGAGAATGCTGAATGAAGTCTAATTTTCCCCTTCTCTGTTATTTTCCTTGGAGGTTTCTTTGTTCTCGAACTCAGAGAATTCTCATTCACATCATAATACATTAAGGAAAATATGAGATAACCAGAATAAGATCCTCTACTTTACAGAATATATATCAGAATTTTCCCACTGCTTCCTCAGTTGAAGTTCCAAGTCATGAGTCTGGCTCTTCTAATGAATCTACAGATACTTCTACTCCTCTTACTCATGATCTGGGTGTTTATAATCAAATTTCTTCATGTCAGAATACTGGTTCTGATCCCTGTATTTCCACTTTTAGACCTGCTAACATTCATCCACAAGAGTCTGCTACTGTCTACTGGGCAAAAACAAAAGTATAATTTATAGAGTAATTAATTATATATCTTATTCTAATATATATTTATGGCTGTGATAATTGTCTTCTAGTCCATTTTTTTTTGTATTTTCTGTTAGAGTCAAATGAAATTGCAAGAAATAAACTTTGATGATGACAGTGCCAAGAAAGTTATCTTGGCTGCTGTTGAATATGCAAAAACATATCCAAGATGCGAGGAGAACCAGAAATTTTTCGGCCGTGAGTTTGACCATATTGAATAGATAATACTGAATAAGTTAAGTTGTTGGTAAATATTTGTGTTTTAATTTAAAATTTATAAACATATATTAATTCTATCTTATAAAATAAAAATATTTATTTTAGATTTTCTTAAGATTTTGTTTTAATGAGTCAAACTAGTTTGTTAGATTTGTTTTTACAACTGTAGGTTAGTTTCCAACGGTCATATTTCCAACGGTCATATTTTGTTTGCTGCTTAAGGTGACCTGTGTCTATATATTCTCTTTTCTCATTTCTAAAAAGATGACAGAACTATAGCCTCATCTTTTTCTCCCAAAATTTTCTATGTCTTCTCTTATAAAATAATTTATTTCTTGAGAGTAAGAGCATTGGTGTTCATAAGGTTTGAGGATTCTTTCGCTGCACACGATCGGAACCAACAGGTTGTCGTATCTTGGGAGAGGAGCGCAATCAGAATTTCTTACCCGTGCAGTGGAGGCGTTTTCTCTCTAAACGCGCTTCAACCCAGGCTACATCTTTCTTCCCTTATTTTTTTTCTTGTGCTTATTGTATGTTATAATGCATTATTCATATGTTGTCAATTAAATTTATTTTGCTACTGTTATTTTGTTATTTAATTCAAGACTGTGCATCTTCTTCGTATATTATTTTCCTTCATTTTTATTTTATTTTTCCAACCGTCTTAGAGAGAAAAACTTTATACTTTCTTCTTGCATAGTCTTTTCTGCGGTAGCATCCTATTTTATCAAAATGTGTATAATGGATACATTGAGTCTTTATGCTCCATTAAAAATGCTTTTTTATATTATTTCATTTTTAAAAAAATTTATAAATTAGTGTGAGAATGTTGAAAAATATTTTCTTATAATTTGAAATTTATTATTAAAATATATTTTCTTTATTAATGATGGTTTTAAAGATAAAATGCTTTTAGAATTAGTTTATGTGAAAAACTAAAAGCATCCTACTAATTTTCATTCCTATATGTTAGGAACCAATGTTTTACTCGGTCAATTTTCTTTCTGAACGTTACAAATATTTAATGTTAGAAAGTTTGTTTGATTTTTATTTTCTGTTTTTTAACGTTATTTTTTGTAAATATTTTGTTGTTACACGTTAGTGACTGGTTGCCTCTATATATGTAGCTTTTTACTATAATAATAATAAACATGTGAAAATATAACACACAAAAACAATAAAATAAACATTTTGGTGAAACTTTATATTCTGCATGTCGTATTCTTAATAGAGTACCTTATAAAAAAATCTTTATGAGCTATGAAGAAAAAGAGAACCAAATCTGAAATATCTTAAAGTGTGGGGGTGTCTAGTAAAGGTTAATATCCCTATTAATAAGAAAAGGAAAATTGAAAAAAAAATATTAATTATATTTTGTTGGATATTGTTTACATAATATTACTTATAGATTCTTAGTTGTTAATTCAGAAGTGACTGAAATTTCTAATGTTACTATTATGCAATCTAGAGATGTCACTTTCTTTGAAAATATTTTTCCTTAAAAAATAAATTGTTAAATCTTTGTATGGTTTAAAACAAGCTCTAAAGCATTGACACACAAGTTTGATCAAGTTGTTCTTTCATATGGTTTTCAAATCAATAATACTGATAAATGTGTGTATGTGAAATAATTTGATGATAATGGATGTGTCATTTTATGTTTGTATGTGGATGACATATTGATATTTGGTAGTAATATGAAATTCATAAATGATGTGAAGTCTTTCTTGTCTAGAAATTTTGATATGAAGGACTTTGGTCTTGTAGATGTGATTTTGGGTATTAAGCTTATAAAGAAAAATGATGGCATGATTTTAACCCAATCACACTATGTTGAAAAGCTGTTGAAGAAGTTTAATTATTTTGATGTGAAACATGTTTCTACTCCTTATGACTCATCCATCAAGTTAAAGAAAAATTTAAGTAAAGGATTTTCTTCACATAAATATTCTCAAAGTATCGTTTCTTTGTTGCATTTGACAAACTTCTCTAGGCCTGTCTAATATTGCACATGCAGTTGGTAAATTGGAAAGTAATTGAGGGATTTAGTGATACAAAATTGAAGTTCTGATTTTGATGAAATAAAATTGACGAGTGATTATGTCTTTGCTTTAGATGATTGTGTAGTATCATGAAAATTTACTAGACAAATTATTATTTCACATGGAAAAAAAATTATTGCTTTAAACACTGCTACTAGTGAGGCTGAATTTCTTAAAAATGTATTATGTGATTTGTCATTGTTAAATAAGTGTATACCTCCAATTCCAATGCATTGTGATAGTCAAATTGCTATATCTAAAGTGACTAGCAAAATTTTAATGAAAAAAAAAGACACTTAAAAGTGAGACATAAGTCTATAAGAAATTTGATTTCTCATGGTGTCATTTCTCTTGACTTTGTCAGGTCATAAAATAATATTGCGGATCCCCTTACAAAAGGGTTGACGCGTCAACAAGTACTTGAGTCGTCGAGGGGAATGAGATTAAAGCCCATTATTTAGTTACAACAATGGACACCCGTCTCCGTGTGATTGGTGATCCCATGAATGGAGTTCAACGGTTAACAACGAAATTGTTTGTTGACTAAAGTACACCAAAATAAAATTTGACGGAGCTGTTCCGTTTCTCATACCTATGACGAGGTGTATTATAAATTGTGGCAATATTAAGGTTGAGGTATTTATATATGTATTTTTGGTAAAAAAACAAAATACCTCTTAATGAATCCGATGACAATTATTGTAGGGGTGAGGGTCACAACTCACTCTTTGAGGATTCACCTAGTGAGTGTGGTGGTGGGGCCGCCACTGTGAGATATAGGCTAATCTCTAAGGGACACTCACGAAACAAGATACAAGCGCAAGGCCGTGTAACGCGCTACCACTGATTAGAACCTAATTGAACACCAATATTGTAGGGGCTGTGTACTAAAGTCCGGTTAAAAATTTGTAGATTTCTCGGATGGAAGTTCATAAACACTAGGTATAAGGCTCAAACCCGGAAGGTTCCTTATACCGAAATACAATATCACATGCTCTTTCTCTTATGTTTTTATACAAATTATCTTTCAGAAAATATATTTTAAAATTTTTAATTATGTGGGGAAATGTTGGTAAATATTTGTGTTTTAATTTAAAATTTATAAACATATATTAATTCTATCTTATAAAATAAAAATATTTATTTTAGATTTTCTTAAGATTTTGTTTTAATGAGTCAAACTAGTTTGTTAGATTTGTTTTGACAACTGTAGGTTAGTTTTCAACGGTCATATTTTATTTGTTGCTTAAGGTGACCTGTGCCTATATATTCTCTTTTCTCATTTCTAAAAAGATGACAGAACTATAGCCTCATCTTTTTCTCCCAAAATTTTCTATGTCTTCTCTTATAAAATAATTTATTTCTTGAGAGTAAGAGCATTGGTGCTCATAAGGTTTGGGGATCCTTTCGCTGCACACGATCGAAACCAACAGGTTGTCGTATCTTGGGAGAGGAGCGCAATCAGAATTTCTTACCCGTGCAGTGGGGGCGTTTTCTCTCTAAGGATGGCGTTTACGCGCTTCAACCCAGGCTACATCTTTCTTCCCTTATTTTTTTTCTTGTGTTGTATGTTATAATGCATTATTCATGTGTTGTCAATTAAATTTATTTTGCTACTGTTATTTTGTTATTTAATTTAAGACTGTGCATCTTTTTCGTATATTATTTTCCTTCATTTTTATTTTATTTTTCCAACATAAGTATGGGGTAACAATGAAGCGGAGCAATGTACACATACATGAAATTATTGTTCTAAAATATAGATATCTTTTACTGCACACAAACACACACGAAATTATTGTTTTAAAATATATATCTTTTACTTCAATACTATAAATTATTTTTATGCTTGTCAGGTTCAGTGGATATTGGATATGATGTATTTTCAATTTAAAGATCTTTGTTTAGACATGAGCAAGGGGCTGAGATTTAATTACAACACATGAGTGATTTCTATTAAGAGATCGAGTAAATTTCCTCCAAATCCGGTTAGTTGTTGAAAATAAAACCAAATAGATAGTTTCTATATTTATATTGTTATTCTTAAATTTGTCATAAATTTGTAGATTTTAGTTAACAACTATCTTCATTTAAACAAGCACGTGCTTGAGAATTTTAAATACCTGAAGAGGATTTATAAATCTCTGCGCCTCAAATACAACAAGGCAACTAAACTCAGAAAAAGTATATGTCCATGAAAGCACTAGTCCTCAGTATATGTTGCCATCTTCATCTTTAAAGAAGCAGAAGCGGTCATTTTCATCCGAAAATGATTATGGTCAATTTACAAGAGGCAATGAGAGAATCTTTCTTTTCATAATATAAACACAATTTTTTGGGCTGGTTTAGGATATATGAATGGTTTGATTTGAATTGACTTTTATCCCATGATCTCTTTTAGCAGATGAAGAATAAGTAGTGCTAAGTTGGAGCCGCAAGTTAAGAAGAGATGGAGTGTATTGTGTACTTTGTTGCTAACTTGGGTACCCGTGCCCCTGCAGGCTTCAGATTGTAGTGAACTGAGGCTCTCCAACTAGAATACTTAGTCTGTGTTTGGGTAGAAGATTCTAAACGAACCTTTGAAGTAAACGTATTATCTTTGTTTTTACTTTTAATTTCTTTTTATTCGTTGGATTTGCAAAAGTATGATTTATAATAATTATCTTTTCATAATAAAAAACTCTGGCGGAAAGAATTATTCAAATAACCAATTCTATGCTAATTATTAATGATAGTTTGCGCTTAAAACATCTAAATCTTACAAGATATTGAAGAAAAATCAAGAACACGAACGCGAAATGTAATTTGTATGTATATTTTTTAAGAAAATACTGTAAAAACTGTATATATAAAATGTAAGTTTTTAACCAATATTCTTACAATAATAAGTTGTAATTTTTTTTATAAAATATTCAATAGATTCTACAAGAATTTTCCAAATTTTCATTATACAAATAGATATTTCCTATATTATTCTGACGCACTATTTGTTTTTAAATAAATATTATATACATAAATTGTTTTAATACATGCTTAGAATGTAGATATTGAGGTTGTGTATTCCTGAATTAGTTGTTGAAAACTTATTTTAGAATTTGTTGCATTTGAAAACTGAGTTCCTTTACTTTCTCAAACAAGAGATATTGTTAGGTTGATTCTGTTATTGTCAAATCCTCCTTGAAACATTTTATGAGGATTCTATCTGTCAACAAATGAATTGCCACAACATATTAACACATGACACTCCCATTGACATATCACCAGTTAATGGAACACTAAATGGAAAGAACAAGAAATGCTAACGGACAAAAACACCATGATTTGTGAATTTTTTGTTTAAGGACTAAAGTGAAAATTAAAAAATTTAGAGACCATAATTAGTCCTATTTGTATTCGGATCATAAAAATCTTCAAATTTAAAAACATTCTCATGATAATTTCAATATTTAATTATGTATGAGATATGGAGCTTGACAACTTACCTCACCCTCTGGTAAATAAATTCTAATCCGAAAGCTTCACAAAAAAATTGACCAGATTTGACCCAGAATATATTAATAAATAAAATTAATAATACAGCTAACATAAATTTATACGAATCTCTTAAATAACAAACTTTATAACAATAAAAAGTCTTCAAATTTAAAAATATTATCATGATAATTTCATTTTTTTCTTATGCAAGGGATATCGACCTCCAGAACTTATCACACTGGATACCTTATCCGTTAAATTCTATTCAAAAACCCACACAAAAAAATTAATCTGATTTGATCCAAAATATATTAACTAATAAAATTAATAACACAGCTAACATATATTTATCAATCCATTCGAATCTCCTAAGTAACAAAGTAACCCTAATTCATGCAACTCCAATCTTAAACCCTGACACTAAAACATTAAACCCTAACCCTAAACCATAGCCCCTTAAAAAGTAACCCTAACTCTAAACCTTGAATCATAAACCCTAATTTAGATGCCTTGATGTTGCAGTCGAAGAGGCTCCGCTATCTGGCATTTCTCCTTTGCGATCGAAGAGGCTCTGCACAAATGTCTATATTAGGGTTCAATATTACCTTTGATGAGAGATGGTGACGCTGGTTTAGAAAAGCTAAGTGAGAGAGAGATAGAGGGTGGTGTGCGTAATTTCTTTGAAAAAGAAAAATAACTTAACTTTCATTTTAATTTTTTGTAATCACAAATATTTAATTTTTAATAAATGATCAATTGACCTTACCGGTTTTTACATCATAAAGAAGCCTAATCAGATTCACATAGAAAAATCACCATTTATGCTTTAATTGATATATTTTTTTCAAACTACACCTTCTCTCTTTTATCTTTTTCCAAATTACATATGGTTTTGAATTTTTTTTTAATATACACCATTTTCAAGTTGCATTGAAAAGTCGGGTTTGGTCACCTAACTTCCATACAAACTTTTTTATATAATTAATTTATATGTTTAAATTTTTATTTTAATTTAAATTATTAAAATGATACAAATATTATATTATTTAAATGTATTTTTAATTGATTTTAAAAATAATTTTTTAATAAAAAAATAATATTATTAAATATAATTACTTATATTGTATTTTTAATTTATATAAAACATTTTTTAGGTAAACATTTTTTTAAAATCTGAATTTTTTCTAATAATATATTTATTTTGGTAAAAAAATTAAAACTTTTAATATTATTATGTTACTAAATATAATTTTTGTTTATGTCATTATATTTTTTAAAAATGATAATATTTTTTGTTTAACAATTTATTTATAAAAGAACATTATAAATAAAATACTTAAACAATTACATTTGGATGAGAAAAAATTTAAGATGAAGACATGTTGAAATAATTGTTTTTGTCATGATCATGTTTCTAGTAAATTCTATATTTTTTTCTATTTTCCTGTTAATTTTTATTAACAAAATATTATTTTAATAATATTAAATTTTTTTAATAAAAAAATATTATTTTAATAATATTAAAAGTTTTAATCTTTTTACTAAAACAAATATATTATTAGACAAAATTCAGATTAAAAAAAATATTCACCTACAAAATGTCTTATATAAATTAAATAATACAAGATAAATAATTATATTTAATAATATTATTTTTTTATTACAAAAGTATTTTTAAAATCAATAAAAATATATTTATATAATATAATATTTGTATTATTTTAATAATTTAAATTAAAATAAAAATTTAAATATACAAATTAATTAAAAAAAAGTGTATGGTCGGAGTTTACAGTGTAGCATGAAAATGGTATATATTAATTTTTTTTTTCAAAAACGTGTAGTTTGAGAAAAGATAGAAAAGAGAAGGTATAGTTAGCGAAAAAAAAAAAAAAACCTAAGTATTTCATCTACTCAACTAACAGGAGTTATGTGGCAACAATGAATTTGCCTTATTTACCAAAATTCAAATAGTATTTTTTGTTTATTTAAATTCGTAAAATTAATATCATTAAGATTAACATTATCAGAGGGAAGGTACCGCATGCGGGGTCTTAAGATAAATCAAGAAACACTTTTTTTCATCTTTACCTCAGCACTGTTATTTGTTTCACACGCAATTAATTATAAGATTGATACTCATTTGAAGCACATTTGCTTTGTTTTTTTTAGTTGTTTAATACGTCAATTGAAGGGTCATTTTACTTAGGTTTTAAACCGTTGAATATTATTAAGCCATGATTGCCGCATGCCGTTGAATATTGTCACATGCGGTATATATTTTACCAGACCTAGTAAGATCAAAATTTGCTATTTATATTTTGTTATATTATTTTGTACAAAAAATATTAAAATAAACAATTTATACATATTATTTAGAAAACTAAACACAAAGGTCAACCAACTAAGTCAATGTAAATTGGATCAATAAGAATAAGTAGCAATATTCCGTTCCGTCAGAGGTTTATGTAAAATATAGATCTCAATCTCGCTTTCGAACCAAAGACTATGGCTATAAAAACAGTAACTACAGCAAAGTACAGTTTGTTCCCTATGTTCACCAAAACTAGCAGCACCCCATGCATATTCTTTTATTTCTTCTACCTCCCTTAGAAGGCTGATGTTCCTACAGTGAGTGGATGTCATTTTTCCCTCTATTTTGGGAAACTGACAAGGCAATGCCGAGTAGAGCTGTTGCTCGGCATGCTCTATCCAAAATATTTTTAACTGATGTGTGTTTCGGTGTTTGTGTTATTGTTGGATGTAAGAGTGTGTTACTGTGTGTGCTGTATATTTGATGATAAGCTTGTGTTCTTGTAATGTACTCAAAGTCAGTTGGCTCAAAACGACAATATTGAAAGCAGTTACACGAGTTTTCTTAAAACTATTCTTGTTCTTGCAATCTTCAACCCTTCAAAAAATGGCAGAAGGTTTGATGTCACATTGGAGATTCATATGATATTCATGTGTCATATATTAAGGATCACAATTATTTTTCAATCACAATTGTACTGTAAATTAATTTAATGTAAATATTCAAACAGGACAGACAAAAAAATATAATAATCCTTTTGACACAATTGTGATTGGAATATAATTATGATCAACTATCAATTAAATTAAGGATGACAAATTTATACTTTGTTGGTCACTCTTCAAATTTATACAGCTGAATTTATATAAGCTTTTTGAATTTATACAACTGAAATTTTACCTAGAAAGATCTTTTCTAGAAAATATGTAAGCCGCATTCACAGATTTAGATGCAGTACTAATTTTGTAAGAGCTTGGAATAGGTAAAGTGAGACATAAACTTATCAGTAAGAAACTGAGCATATGGTAAATGCTATGCAGGAATTCAGGCCTCAAAAGAAGAAATCAATAGATATGATTCAACCAATAAGTTGAAAATATCTATTGATTTTAAAAACAGTCCAGACATCAGAATGCAACCAACAATACAAAAATCAACAATTCAATCTCCTTTGACCAGACTCGTCCACTTCCTTGTAAGATAAAAGATGATAAACTATGAAATATTCAAGTGCTGGCCAGATTCTAAAAGAATCTCTGCATGCAGTGACAAAAGCTCATCCATGGAACTAGTGCAAAAAGTAAGATTAATTGAATCATGATCTACTACTGCTCAAACCAAATACCTGCGGGCACAAGTAGAAATGAACCATCAGGAGACCATGCTAATCTTCTGAAGAAATATGGCAACGTCTCATCAGGAAGAGATGAAATTTTGTCTCCTGCATTAAGAAAATTAATGCCTGATGTTTAAGTATGCAACAACCCATCAATGACGCAAATAAAGACATTTATGGACCTCTAATATGCTAACCTTAGAATTCTTAAATAATGGCTGATCTGCACAACGGTACGTATTTTCTACACAAATTGACATGAAATGGTGAGTTTAGACATTGCTTCAAACAGTTTCAGATAAAATTTTGTAGAGTTGTACTCACAAAATCAACTCCAATGGTGCTTATGTAGCTTTCGATGTACGAATCATCCTGTAGCATAAAATATAAATTATCATCAAGACATCAAGTTAATCCAAAGTACTGCATTAGGTTAGAAAGTGAAGTGACATGACTATCACAATCTCTAAAAAATAGACTACATGTCAAAGACAAATATTATATGACACTAGCTGTAGGCTTTCTTTTTAAGCCACATATGTACTAAAACAGGCTAATAATTCCTTTTTTTCACCCTTATTTTTTAATCAGACATTCTCTAAAGGCCAAATTCACTTGTTCAAATCACAACAAAACCAACAATAGGAGACACAACCTCGTCACTTTCAGCATAATCCAACAGGAAAGGTTTGACTAGGAGTAAGGATAAATGAGGATTCAGTGCATTTACAATGCTGAAATCCTTTGTAATCTTCTTTCATTTTTTCTGCAATTTCAGTCTCTAAGAGGGCTACCTATGCTAGTAAGGAGTTTATCTCCCTAAATTTTCTACACTCTAAAATTGAGCTCGTATCAAAATACCTACCAAAAGTTTATTATATATTTATATTTTTTTGAATAACTATAACATGTTACATGCATTGTTATAAAACTCTCGAGTTAACTTGTTAACTCTTACGAGTTTACGAGTCCACATATTCTCTATGAGTTGATTCGTGAGTAAATTCTTTTTTTAGTAGACTCTGAGTAGATTTTATAAGTTCTAAGTAAACTCGGTAGACTCTCGAGTTTATTATCGAGTCAGCAAGTTAAAAAAATTAGACCAAAATGTAAGTCATTTTGAGTTTTTTCTATCTTTTTAGTGTTCAACATACCTTCATTTAATGTACTATTCTCGAATAAAAAAATTCTCACCTTTAATAACATCAAACTCTTGTTCTCTACTAATATCACACCTTGATGGGAATGATCTACCACTATTATAACATTTACAAGTTATTATCTAGTAGTAATACATTATTAGACTGTTTATTTAAGTATTGTGAAATTTATGATTTATTATTTTGTTTTATTATATTATTGAAATGTTTAATTGATATGTTGTTCATAGATAGTTTGTTATTAATTTTATATAAAGTGGACTCTTATGAACTTACGAGTCAAGTCCACGAATTAAGTCTATGAAACTCTTATGAGTTTACATAAACTCTCGAATTTGATAACCTTAATTGCATGTATTATTGTATTGGACAGCTAAATGATAAAGTTGCAAATTAGCAATAGGGAATTGGGGAAAGCATACATTATTACACATAGGTAGACAGGCAAAATGATCCAAAGTGATAAGGCTAGTAATTGTTTCACTTTTTGATGATATATATATATATATATATATATATTCTGAAGAGAGATTGGATAACTAATCCCTTTTGCCTCAACTAGAAAAGTCTATTCACTTTTCAGCAAATTCTAAGTTTGGTCTCTGGAGATTGGCATCACATTTATATTTATTCTGAAATTTTTTGCTATGTTTGACACATACAATTTCACAAAAAAAATAGGACATAAAAACAGTCTAGTAACCCATAGCTTTGCTGGTACTCTGGACTCTAATAAAGAAAAAATACAAGAAAAAAATGACATTTAGATAATTGATCTCAGCTTAGATTGGTCAGAAAAAGCTAAAAATATTTTGCTCGGCACTATATTGATAGTGTTTTTGCATTAAATGTTAGTAAGTATTATACCTGCTTCCAATATTAACATAAAGGCTGCAAATTATTCTGTCTTCCTCATCTGAGAACTTATTTTGGATATAGATAATTGATTTCAGCTTAGATTGGTGAGAAAATGCTAAAAATAATTTGTATAGATAATTAGGTGGAATAGTTTACCTGTATAGATAATTAAGAGGAGAGGGATGCGGAACAGAAAAGGCAATAAACTCGTCAGATTCAACTGAGTCAACTCAGTGAACAGCAATGCTGGAGCGGTGTCTGGGACCTCGGCGCGTCCGGCAGATGCAGCGCGCGTGCCGCCACAGCACGGTGACGTTCCTCTGCCTCTTCCTCACGTTGGTTGTCCTCCGCGGCACCATCGGCGTCGGCAAGTTCGCACGCCGGAGCAGGACTTCAACGAGATCCGCCACCACCTCTCTGCTGCCCGCGCTCGCCGCGTCCTCAAAGAAACCAAACCTGAATAATAATCCGAATCCATTTCCAATTTCAACAACAACTTCATCAGACCCAACAAACCCCGCGTCCTCCTTGTAACCGGTTCGTTCCCGAAACCGTGTGAAAACCCGGTTGGAGACCACTACCTTGTCAAATCGATCAAGAACAAGATTGACTACTGCAAGGTCCACAGGATTGAGATTTTCTACAACATGGCTCTTCTGGACGCTGAGATGGCAGGGTTTTGGGCCAAGCTTCCGTTGATTCGGAAGCTCTTGCTGTCTCACCCTGAAGTGGAGTTTCTCTGGTGGATGGATAGTGATGCAATGTTCACCGGCATGGCCTTGGAGGGTTTTGGGCGATAGAGAGAAGGAGCCATCAATGGAGGAAAAGGAATGGCGCGATATTAGTGTGAAAATTGATGAGAAAAAAATATAAGGTAGCCTGCATCGGTTTTAAAACTAACCGATGTTGAGGCAAAAATACACAGCATTGATTTTACCATAACCTGTAGACGCTTTATTTACAAAAATGTTATCATATCATTTTTTTTATTAAAATCGATGTTAAATATCACCGACATCATCAAATATTAAGCAATGATGCTCTCTGTAGGCCAACTGACGGGGAAAATTGTAACACAAATAAATAAGTACGTTATATCATTGCCTTAAATAAAATTTCTAAATTCAATAAGTTCAACCCCCGATCGAACTGAATACTACAGAATCTTCAAGCAAAGGTTTACATCTACTTCTTGTATAGATGAACTTTGGGTAAAGATGAATATACCTGCCATCTGCATCACAATCCAAAAGGTTATATTATTGATATCAAACTAGTCATCAACTCGGATGAAATATTGGATTATTGGATCCCAAATCGATCCAATAAATTATTAGTTAACTTGTATGATTCAATTTATATTAAAAAATATATAAATATTTCATAATCTATAAATTTATACAATTAATATTTAAACTTCAATAAAATTAACACATTTAGAAGCTTAATTATGAATTTTTTAAAATTTTGAACACATAACATATTTTTTTTAAAATTTAATATACACAACTTTAAGTTAGAATTTAAAATATATTATCATTATTTATTTATTAAAATTATTATTTTTGTACATTGTCAAACATAATTATATATAATATATGCACAGACAAATTAGTTAAGAAAAAGTTGAAAGTGACAAAAAAAAAGTAAGCAAATATATAAATAACAAGTGTGTGGTATAAATTAATTTTTTTTTTCATATGAATGATATTGTTTAATTTAAAAAAAATCTAAAAAATGCATGATTCGATGAGTTAATCAGGTTATTGTGACTGATTCAAAGCCAAGTCGCACCGGGTCATGTCCACGCTCGTTTCAACACGCGCCTCAAATTAGTGAAACTCACAGGTCTCGAGCCAACGAGTCTAATAACTATGATATTACCTAAAAGCCAAGGAAAATCCTCAAGAAAATTCAATCAGTGACAAAACATAACATACATAGATCTAAGTAGAACTTCACGACTCAAATGGTGACATGATAACAACATGTGCATAATGACATTAACATCCAAGCAAGAAAAAAAAGGGACTTTAATAGAAGAAAGGGTTGTCCATATATGCATCTCATCCGTTCTTAAAAAGCAAATCAATTATCAATTGTAAGAAGAAAAAAAGTGCACTCCCCCCTCTTTCTTTTGAGATTTTATGACTATTAGAACATGAAATCACCTTAAAGTTAGCACACAAGTTTAAAAAATATGGTACACAACTAAACAAAAACATGCTCGCAAACAACCTGAAACAAGTGGGCCGGAGTGACCAATTTTCAAGAAATACATATGATATCACTATAAATAATGGAACGAAATATGATATCACTATAGATATGATTATACATGCTTCAAATAAATAGAGAAAAATTCTTTCAAATTTGTCATTTATTTTTCTCTTATTCCATTCTTTTTTATAAGTGGAGATAAATTTGTGATTATGATTTTTCTCTTGTTTTTTTATAATGTCTATAGAAGAGGATTAGAAGAAAGTATTTGACGAGTTCCCATTTTAGCTTTTTTAAGAGTTGTATAATTTTTAGTAACTTCATATTTATTTTTTTGATTTGGATCGAGAAGAATTTCTCATGAAGTGGATAATGATTATTTACAAACTTGTTTGATGGTGAAGACAATCATTTATTGCATGTCTAACTGAATGAGAACCTTAGTGCTATCAAATAGAATCCTATCTAGCATAACCAAATTTCAAATAAACTTAAAAGTTACATTTTTACTCGAAGATTGAATTAACAATACATTAATCATTGCAAATGATTCAATTTTATTTATCTTATTATTGATCAAAACCAAGTTTCAAATAAACTAGGTTACCTAGTAATATGTTTTTCATTTCAGGTTGCTGGTGCTTTTAAAGACAATGGTACTTGATTACTCGTTTATGATGTTCAACATGCACAGATAGAAACATTTGTATATTTTGTTTTCATTCTCAATTATTATTTTTCTTTCTTCATAGTCCCACTAAATTTAATTTAATTTCATATTGCATCATGTTGCCATTATTTTAAATATGTTGTTGTATAAAGAAATAAAGAAACGAACTCAAACAACCAATAGAAAATAATTGTCTCTACAAAATGAATACATTGAAAAATATTGTTTATTTTATTTTTTTTAATATATGTGTGTCTAAGTAATCTTTTGTTATTGAATTATATAATACAAGTGTATAGAACTACATATCATCCTAAGTCCTCAAGATGAGCTCAATGATATCACTAATATTGTTTTTGCCTCAGATGACCCAATGTCAGTTCGCTTTCATTTATAACCAAGACTTCTTTTAGCTAACAAGAATAATGAATTTTATGTATAGTGTTATTCGTTCTTATACTTATAATGTCTTAAGTGTAATTTACATAATTTTGTTGATATATAATTTTGTCCGTTGTGCAATGATGCTTAATTAAAATGTGAATAACTATCTAATTTAATTTTGCTTAATTTTGGTTGAGATACATGCACCTTTCCTACTATTGCATACACACCTATATCCTTATTAATGACAATACACAAGTTTATGCTTCCAAATTCAACTAAATTTATAACTTTAATAGGTAGAAAGTGTTGATGTAAAAACAATTTTTTTTGCATTTGTTTATTTTTTTTTTATAAAACCGCATTAAGGATAAATTAGTTTAGTTCAATGTTGCATGATATCAATAACATTCCCAAATCTTAAATGGTAGATAAATGATAACTATTTTGAATCAAAAAAAATTAGTGAAGTGTAATGTAAGTACATAATCATAGTCTTAGTCTTGTTTGCCAACTTGATGTGTTGTCTTGTACCTAAATTGATTGATTATTGTTTTCAGGATATTTGAATAGAAACCATTCTTGTATGGCAAGTCAAAGAAAAATAAATTTGTTAGCACATTTAAAATATTATTCATTTTGTGATAAATATTATAAAAATAAATACTACATCTAAGTATTCCTCAAACTTATTTTATCATTAATAATCATTCATTTTCATGAAGACTCTATCCATTGACTCATCCTCTTTATAGGTAGATTCCTTTGTGTATTTTTTCTTTCAATTTTTTATAAAAATTCTCGCATCATTCATTGGTATTTGTTAACGAAGATTAGTAAAAAAAAATTCATATCAATTACATGAAAGACTTTTGTCAACTCATTGTCTTGACATGACAAGATTATTAAGTCATTCATATTCTCAAGTACATCTATTTATTAGTTATTAGATTTGAATTACGTGGAATGCCATATGTTATAGTAGTTTTTATATATTTTGACGTGCTTAAATTTTATAAAGTTTGGACTTTTTTCTAAAAAATATCACATTAATGAGATGGAGGAATATCCATCTTATTCCATATGTATTAATTATTAATTATGTCCTTAACAACATGTGAATTTTTTTGTTGCTATTATGATTTAATTTAATGAATGTTTATGCGATTTAATGTAATGAAATGTTTCTTTAATTTTGTAAATCAGGTAGATGAAGATTGAGTTCCCCAAAATTCAACATGGAAATTAAATGTTTAAATTTTCTCCACTTTCATTATTGTTTTCTTTTTATTGGAATTGTTTTGCAATATTACAAAATTGTTGGATTTGTTTGATGGATTTAGGTGAGAATAAACAAAACTTCCTTTGAGTATATTGACCTATTCGACATCCTGACAGAATGCTTTGACACGGACAAAATCAATGAAATACAATGTATGTACATAATCATAATCATATTTGCTAACTTGACTTGTTGTCTTGTGTCTAAGTTAATTGATCATTGTTTTCAGGTAACTTCTTTAATGATGATTTTCCAAAAATGCAAAGCACTTACAGGTGACTTCATGAGTTTTAAATTTTGGACCTTTTGATAGGAGTTTCACCCAATTTCAGTAAGCCTCTATCCTGAATATTTAGATAAAAATGAAAATTTAAGTATAATAAGTAAAAGAAACAAAAATTAACTACTTAATTTTAAAATAGAGGAAATTAATTAGCTTAATTATTTTGTTTTTAATTGAATAAAAAATTATTAATGTAAGGCACCACCACTTCTAAGTTCTAACTACAAGCTCGTTAATTTCTTAAAAAGAACTATAATATTTCTAATAGCATATATGATTTTCAGAAATAATGCTATTTGAATTGTGAAAAAATGTTATTGACTTCATAGTCTTACAATATATAAAATAGAAAACAATAACTTTTTTTTAGCTTGTTGGATTTAGGTTTAACAGAAAATAATAGTCTTTAACTACATTTTGTTTTAAATATATTAATAACATAGTACACATTAGTGATTATTTTTTATTGCACTAATTGAAGGTTTTGAGTTGATACTTTGTTCTTAATAAGTACTCAACTTCCATATTTCTCTTAATAATCTTTTTGACTATTTGTAATTTTTCTTTTTCAGTGACAAAGAAGGTCAAGGGAAAATATCTGGTTAGTAAAAAAAAATCAATCAATTTTTACTCATTCTACATTTCAAAATAACTATTAAGCTTTTTAATTGTTTTTGTTGTAATTCATGCAATCAGATGAGGATATGACTTTGGAGTAGAAGTTAGACTTTCCCTTTTTGAAAAATCATCACTAAAAAAGTTTTCTTCAATCAACCTTGAGCACAAGGCAATTTTTTTAAAGACATTATTTGTAATGGAAAAAAAAATCTCTATTGCCTCGGCCCCATCCACATCAATTTTAGTCAATATAACAATTTTGGTCCATAAAAAATTACTGAAATGCAATGTACATAATCATGTTTGTCAATTTGACTTGTTGTCTTGTGCCTAAATTAATTAATAATTATTTTCATGATACTTTTTTTAATAATGATACCCCCAACAACATGAAACATGTAAAAGTGATTGATTGAATGAAGGTCGTTCACCCCATGAGTTTCAAACTTTGAACTTGTAACTATTATAGACTTATCAAGGGATATATATATATATATATATATATATATATATATATATATATATATATATATATATATATATTAAAATTTCACCTATTTATTTTAAATATTTGACTTCTAAATCTAGTCAAGCGAATTGTTGAATTAGTCTCGAACCTTTATTTTTCACATTGCTTCCTTGATACATTCCTTCAATCGTGCAAGTAACTATAAGTATTCCAAATTGTCTCTCAAGAGACTTGTGTAGTATGAAGCTAATTATGCACTATTGGTTAACTAAGGACAAAGAATTAATAATTGTAATTTAATTTATGATTCTAACTAAAGTGCATAAAGATTAGCAGCTAAATGAAGAACTAAAATTGGTAAAATTATTTTGGGATTTTCACAAACACTTGGAGTGCAGAAAATGTTTTTTAGCAAAATAATAAAAAATATTGGGGTTTGACTTCACCACACCATACTCTCATGTGTCAACTGTGATAAAAACTCAAGTTATAACATTAATATTACCACCAACCTACAATTTTACTCTATCCCTAATTTCTTATATAGAAAGAATCTAAGTTCCTTGACTAGACTTTTAGACTACCAATTTCTTGAATTAACTTAGCCAAGCAACTTGCCTTAATCAAATAGGTTCTTAGATAGCTAATATACCTTCATTTCTAAAATATAAGGTCTGTTAGTTGTCTTTTTTAAATTCAAGGAATAAACATCATTTTTTAATGATTTTAACACCAAAACAACAAAAAATAGGAGACTAATCCAAAGAAAGCATTAAGCATAGATAAAGACAATAATATTTAACTATAAACTTTAATAAGTAACTTAGAATGTTACATGAGAGTTAGCGAGTTACATTAAACCCCTAACAAGGGAAAATTTAGCTACTCATAAGTAAAAAGAAGTGAAAATTATGAAGGAAGGATGAACCTTGATGGAGACAAGAATCTCACTTAAGCGCAATTTATTGCTTGCATAAGTGAGATAAGAATCTTCAAAGATTTGCCTTAGGAACATCTGTATATTAAATGTGAGTTGAAGTTCGCTTAAGCAAACCTTCGTTACATCACTGTTCCACTAGGGCTAGTTTAAGCAAGACTTGATCTACAAATATGAGAGACTATTAGAAAACTCACTTAAGTGAGACTCTAACTTCAACATTGTCCTTGTTTCGAGTTCCACCAACAATTGCCCATCTCCAATCTCTTGTTTCTACATCAAATTAAACTAAAATTAGATTTATAATTTTAATTATAAAATATATTTTATAATGTATGACTAATTTAAAGTCCTTCAGGCAATTTTCAATATTTTATTATTAATTAAAATTAATTAAATATTATAAAATCAAGAGAGAAACTTGTTAAATAAAAAATAAGACCAAATAAATTATAAGTTCTAATAAATTTTAGTCAATAATAAAAATGTTTAAAAGAGGATATTAGATAATGTATTGCTGACATTTATTTACTAAAAACATGATTTGTGCTAAGCACATGTCGCAAAAATAGGAAATATGTAGATAATTTTTGTTGTTGTTGTTGGTGATAAAATACTTTTTTTCCCGGGGCTCCTCCTTTGCAAGGAATTTTATTCAAGACCCAGCTGAATACTAAATATATGTGCCTCTTTTAGCAAGAATTTGAACCTTGGTTCACCATGTTGTGAGATACTAACCCCTTCCTTTAGACTCAACCCTCGTTGGTAATGATAAAATACTTTTAATTTATGGAATCTATAACATTTGAACAATTTTCAAGCAATATGTACTACTCTTGCTCTTGTTAAGTTTACTTCTATTTTTTTTTGTTGATAAAATATTCTTGATCGGAACACATTTCTATCGAGACTAACATAATAAAAATATGTTTCCTTTATGCATCTAGAAAAAATGTGTTGAGGTAAGTAATGAAATATTTTTTTCGTTGTGTATCTTAACAAATCTTATTCAGATACAAAATGAAAATACATTTTTGTGTGTATTTGGACAAGATATGTTAAAATACACAAAAATACATTTTTGTTGTGTAATTTGATCATAATTAAAACATATTTTGTTGTATTGATGACTTGCGAAAAAGAAAAATAGGAATAGAGTGTGGGAGTGGGGAACAAGGGAATGGGAGGGGGAAGGGTAGAGGCTTTTCTCCCGCTAGAAAAAACCCGTGCCGGCTACCCTCCCATTTACTCGTTAGATATCTGTTTGAAAATTATCCACAGATGGATATCCATGGATACTTTAAATTAAAAAATGACTTTCAACATCAAACAATAGCCACTAAGTTAAAAACCAAGAGCAAAAAAGAAACAACACAAAAAAATTAAGCATGAAGTAAACATAAATAAAAATAAATCCAAAGTACAAGAACAAATAAAATTGCAATTTCTCAAAAGCATATGTTCAAAGAAAAGCATAAGCCCAAATAAAGTAAAAGCAAAATTTAATAAATTCCACAAGTCTAAATTGCAGAAGTCTTCATGGGTTTCTTTGGTTGAAGTCAAAGAAGAGAGGAAGTGAGGAACAAAGAGGCTTCTCATTGAGATGTGAAAATTAGAAATAGTTATAAAAAATACTTGTATTTGTTAATAACAGATATATCTATTTAAAGTATGTATCATTTGTTTATTCGTGGATATTCATTTATCCAAGGATGTGGATTTTTTTTTTCCATCCCTAGGAAAGGGGTGTGAAAGAAAGAGATAGAATTGGAATTTTAAATGATGGGGTGTAAGAATAGAAAATAAGAGTGAGAATAACAATTTTCAAAATATTTTATGATCACACACCAGGGTTTGGAGGCATGCATTTGTTTCCTACATTCTATTACATCCTGCACCTCCAATTGTATTTTAGAATGCAAATTTGTATTTTAAAATGAAATTTTTGAAATGCATTGGGAGGTACAAGATGCAATAATAGAAGTGCATAATGGAATAGCCTAGATTAGTATTGGGCCTAGTGTATAAATGAATGAACAAATATTAAAGTGGACTAAGGATTCATTCGGCTTAATTTTTTCTTACTTGAAAATTACTATTAAGTTAAAGTTAACATTAAGAATTTAAAGAAAACTTTGAGCTTAAACATCTACAATTAAGACTCATAAAAAAAATCTACAATTAAGATAATTAAATTCAAGCTTGAAAAGGGTCTCGGGTTAAACTAATGGTAAGAACCCATATCCACCATGTGAAACTAGACATTGCTGACATTGTCGATGCCAAAAAACGTAAAGAGTGAATTTCCCGATAACTTTATTTACGTTTGATGGCCAAAGTGCTTTAAAATTTTCCCTCTTAAACTTTCTCTTTGTGTACTATTCTGAACAGGTGAGATTGATGTTGGAAAATGGCTTAAATACAACAACAATGTTTCTTATGGTTAAGCAACAATAATAAGTTGGGTGAATTTTCTTTTTACATAAAATATGTTGGACAAACCTCAATCTTTAATCAAGATTCTACATGTCAGTATCCTAGGTTCAACATCATGTAAGATTTCCAAATTGCTTAATCAATATTCAATTGGATATTCACGTGAATTCTGCAAAAATAATAAATAATATTTCTATTACATATGAAACAAGACATATATTATTTAGTTGTTTAACACTGTTATATTATTATTTTTTCTTTCATTCTTTAATGCAATATATATCTTGGAAGTTTTTCCTCTTATTTTATTTTGCTCTAATAGTGTTTGACAGCATAGACAAAAGTGGAAAAGTTTAAGAGGAAGGTAAAGGTATAGGACGGAGAAAGCAACGATTAATTTTCTTTAAAGGAGGAGAAGATTGATGAACTTTTTTACTAATCATGCCTTAAAAAGAGATGACAAAGGAAAGTGGTATTCTTCGCCCATGATTAATTATAACTATTAATCTATCTTGCAATCTATTATTGTTATTATAATTGTTCCCACCGCTTCTTCTCCACTTTCACACCGCTAAATCCAGCTGATCTTACTACTGTCATATTCATGCCACATTGCCTTTTTATTTTCCCTTTCTCTTCTGTTTTGTGCAAGCTCTCTACCTCTCTTTGCCTTTTCTTCTCGTAAAAGGAAAATAATCATTTGATCTAATTTATACATATAATTAAAACAAAATATTTGTTTACATTGTTACTGTACACTTCAATTTCACGAGTAAAAAGAAAATAATAAAAAGTTTCACATTATCTTCTTTTTTTTATACATATTATTTCATGACTTTAAAAATAGTATAAAAAGGATGTGGTGTTATTATTATTAAAAATATATATTAAATAAAAATAGAAAATAAATTAAGCACCGCCACAATTTCTCCTCCCCTATCCATTTTGCCCATAAAATAAAAATATAAAACGCGTTTATAAAATATAATGTGTAAGAATAAAATTATCTGTTTTTAGTAAAATTAAGAATAATGTGTTAGTTATTAAAACTAAGAAATATAATTTATGGACTTACACTTGGGTGCTAATCGACATCTAAAACACCTAAAGAGAAAAAAAAATAGAAAATATAGGTATA
Organism: Glycine soja; assembly: GCF_004193775.1. NCBI lineage: Eukaryota > Viridiplantae > Streptophyta > Magnoliopsida > Fabales > Fabaceae > Glycine > Glycine soja. The sequence continues at coordinate 7,341,171 of NC_041015.1, read as the reverse complement.
AAAGATGATATGATATGATAAGGAGAAAATAATAATAAAAATAATAAATATTAATAAGATATTTATAAATATAGGTATATGTCATTATTCTAAAATTAACTTTGGGTATGTTTGGATATCCATTTAAATACCTTAAACATACTTTTGGAATATCTCAAACTTAAATATATTATTTTGTATTATGTTTGAATTCTCTAAAATTAATTCTAGATTAAAAGTAACATATGAGTTGCTTTAAAAGTAAAAGCACTTTTAATTTGTATATTTACGTGAACTGAAAATAATTTTAATTGATATTATCTAAATAAATTTTATTTAATTAATATGAACAAAAAATATCCAAACATAAATTATGTTATAATAAACTTATTTTTATGAAACTTATAATATATAGCATACTTTTGATTCAAAATTATATTTACAAATTTTAATCTAAACAACTATTTAATATATGTATGCATGCCTAGAGATTGTGTAAATTAAATTTAAATGGATCTGGTGAGTGAGGAGTCTTAAGTTCAATCATGCAATCTCATCCTTATTCCCCATATAAAGCTGTTTACATATACTTTCTTTTTTGCTTCTTTCTCTTTGTGGGGTCTGTGGTCACAGCCTTCTATAGGCCCGCTTCTTTCCACTTTGTATCACTTTGTTTCTTTCTTTTAGCACTGATATTATTATGCACCAGCTCAGTGAATTTATCTGTTCTTAATTTTGCAGTCAAAGTTATTCCTTCTTTAAGCTGAACGATGTAGCAACTTATGCCCACAGTTTCTGCTTTTGATGCATGGATATTGCGCTCTGATATGCAAAGCTTTCCTCAACCTAAATGGAACGTTTGTTTCTTTTGCAGGATGTATACATCAGTTCACACCCTGCGAACATGTTTTCTTTGATATCCACATCTATATGACATATATATAGTTCTGATAATTTCAAATTCTTTTGTTATTTTCGTGACATTGTTTAATTATACGCATATTTTATTTTAAATTTGAAATTAAAGCTGAAACACTGATACCAATATTCATCGTGTATATATCTGTATCTTGTGTCCACCGTCTAAAACTAGACCTACGTTTTCTCGGATATCCTGCTTGTAGTTTTGTACCCATTTATATGCTTTTAAACTATGCTTTGTTTGGGTGGGACATGCATGAAAACAGCTTCATCTTTTGTTCTGCAAATAAAGCCAACTCCAAACAAGCCCCGGGCCACAATAAGGTGTTGGTTTGGTTCCACTTTCTGCAACAGTTATGCAGTCCTTGTCTAATTAAGGTATCATATTTAGGCTTAATTAAATATGTTTTTAGTCATTATAATTTAATGTTTTTTGTTTTTTTCATGTATTTTTTTTAATTTTTATAAATTATGTTTGTTTTTTAATTTTTTAGTTAAATTACCGTAAATAATGATTTTTTTTTATTTAATGTGCTTTAAGAATAAAAAAATTAAGACAAATATAATTTATATTGATTAAAAATAAAAAAAATAATTTTATAAGGACAAAAAATAAATAAAATATTAAATTATAAAGATTAAAAAAAAAAAAAGTAAACCTTGCATTTATTACAATTTTTCAACACTGAAGCCCACCTTAATCGAGTTCGTGTGTTCCTCAAACACTACAATTAGAAAAAAATGTTACATAGTATGAGAGGAATTGAGGCAAATTAAACAGTCAATTAATTCGCAGGTGGATCGGACGAGCGAGACCTGACTCAGTTGTCAAAGAGAACTTTATATCAGACATGATTGACTTAGCCAGAAGGGCTATTGTTTAGTGGAAAACTAGGTGGCGATGACATTTTTATTGTACATGAATATCACATGTATATGTTATGGAAAATGAAAAACTTTACAAAACAGTTTTCCTGACACACAAAAGTATTTGTTTTTTTAACATTTCACTCCATTAAAATAGCTTTTCTATTTCCACACATAAATGTATTTATTTTGTAACCAAAAAATGTAAATGTATTTATATTCTCCTAATTGATTAAAAATATTAATAAAATTTATATTATTTATATAATACTTTTAAAAATACTTTTTACAACATTATTATTTTTTATTAATTTCTTTTTAAGGATTTTAATTCATTTGATACATTTAGCTAGTGTGCATATATAGATATATCTAGAGCGGAAGCTGTTTTTATATTCTTAAAATGAAAAAATAAATAAATTTCAGTCATATAATCACACATCGTTAAGATAAAAAAATCACATAATCATAGTTATATAACTTTAAAGAAACAGTTACATAGCTTGTAAATGATTTTCCCATCAAAACATAATAATAAAACACAATCGAATAATTGCGAGATTTAGATTTTTCTTTGTTTCTTTACTGAGAATCGATGATACGAAGATTATGAGAGTGATCATACTGCATGCATTTAGATAAACATGCAGATCGATGCAGCCATGCATGCATTATTGGATGGCCTGCATCAGAAAGAAAAATGCACTTGAAGCAAATGCATGCTTTACAAAGTTATGGTGGTGAGAGAGGTGGGTCATTCAACTACACGCAAGAAATGATGACGAGGGACCCAGAACCTAAAGGAGGGCGGAATATCCCTTCAATTGAGGAGGAGCTTGCAGTATATCGATGATCACTTCAGTTGAAACAGTGGAATATATATGTGGATGTACGTGGAATTAGCCATCTCCTTTCTTCTTATTCTTCCTTTTTATTTTTGTTAGTTAGTAATCAACTTTATTGTGTTTTCTCTCTCTCTCTCTCTCTGCGAACATTCAACACCCACATTATCAAAAGAAGAGAAGGAGAAGGAGAAGATTGTGAAATGCATGTGATCCAACAGACTTTATGTTCTCGATTATATATATATATATATATATATATATATATATATATATATATATGGTATCTACGTAGGTATTTCATAAGTTGAGTTTTTTACCGGCTATGAGAATAATCTCAATATTAATTTTGGTCTAGATTTAATCACACTAAAAAATTTTCATCTGTTTAAAAATGTGTTTGTGGGAGTTGAATCATATTCTCTCTCTCAAGCTAATTAGTTGTATTGACAAGGGAGTTATATTTATTGAGTATTATGATTAAACGATAATATGATTATATTAAAATAAATATCATTTTAATCACCAAAAGTATAAATCGTTGCCAGTTAATTGTTAAAACTAAAAAATATTAACATAAGTCCTTAAACATAATTGTTTGTTGTAATTTTAGTCTTTAAATATATGTTAATATTATCATTTAAGTGACACTTTTATTATTTTTAAATTAAATTAATAGATTGCCCCTTTCAGCGACTAATGTGATACACTTTCAGATACCCGAATAATGTTTTACCCACTAACTTTTTATGATATCATGACATGAAATTAATTTGAATAATAATAACATAGATGAGTCTCTCTTCTAAATTTTAGAGGAATTATACCATAAAAAAAGATTGGAACTCATTAATCCCTGATTAAATTAAAACAATTCCGTGGATTGATTTTAGAGGTAGTCATCGTTTCTCTCTTTATATATAACTTTATGGACATTCGGTGAGTATACTTTTTGGTTAATCATGTTAAAGTCAAGCAAAAACGTTAAGACTTAATTGTACTGAAAACATAATTCAGGGTCCCACTTTTAGACATGAGGTCGGCCATGCATGCGCGAGAATTAATGTGCTTAATCATGCATCAAAATTAAGCTTTGCTTTAAATCAAATAGTGCAATTCTTAGCCCAATATCAAATCATGCAAATGGACAACCTAACGCTTCTCTTTAAGTTAAATCAGGAAAAGGTAAGTGCATGCTTGGTGTGTGATTAGTCAGATATATACATGTGTGTGAGATAAAAGGAAAAGGAAAGGAAAAGAGAGATAAAAGAAGAAAAAAAGGTGATTAAAGATAGAGGAGGAAAGCTCTCTCTTGTTCGATCTCTCCTTTTAAAGTTAACTCTAATAAAATCATTTTTTTAGTGATAAGATGCAAGGAATATGTCTCGATCGAAAATCAAATATTTCGATTAGGGAGAAATAAACTACTTCCAGGAAGATGCTTTTCAAACGTTAACAAGACAATTCAACTTAACATGCAAATAATAAATTCTCTGTATTGCAATTATTATTATTATTATTATTTGTTGTAGCGGCAGTAAACGATGGAAAAAAGTATTTATAAAGACACGAGTTCAAAGAAATACTTCAACCCACAATAAATACTAAAAAGCAAAAATTAACTAAAATCATCCATAATTGTATAGATAGGAATTACCGAATTAATATACATATAAAAGGGGGTTTTCAAATTTTGAAGACAGCCATATGATCATGACATGATCTTAATAAGCTCCACACCTTGTTCAAATTTGTTCTAAAATGATCCACCATCTAGCAAGGGTTTAATATGGGTTATCTACATTGATGAAGATATAATAAGGTTATAAAATCCTAAAGCTAACCATTTCAAGGTATATGTATTTACCTTATTTCTTGTCTCTTGACGCATGATTCATATTGACTAAAGTATAAGAGTTCTTTGAGATATACTCTCACCATTGAAAGATTAACACACTTTCTTTAAGATTGGATGATCACTTACTTGATATCGATCTTATCGATTTATTTATTACTTGCAATTAGGAGCACATATGATCCGTCTTGCCTTATTAATGTAACTTGACATCAAATCAATTTTAAGGTGTTCATATATATATATATATATATATATATATATATATATATATATATATATATATATATATATATATATATATATATATATTAGATCTGTTGTATTTTGAAGTCGACTCAAGTTATACCTCAGGTCATCACAACTCGGTCAAATAAGTATTAATAATATATCTTGTCATTATTTATTTTAAAACATATATTGGAAAGTATATCTTCTTTTAAAAAGCATAATTTTTTTCAACAATTAAGTATTAACAATATATCTTTTAATTTAATAGATAATATTTGTGTATAACAAGATATTATATTGCCATTATTTATTTTAAAACATATATTGTAAAATATACTTTAATTCAAATTTTATATTTCTTTTATTCTATGTTTTAAATATACATATATTAGATGTCTTGATCAAATAGGGTTTAGGGTTGGAACAAATGATCCTATCAAAATTATGGGTTTGGGTAAGAATAAAAATGAACTAAACCTAATCTAGACCATACTAGAATTAGTGCATGGACCGTGCCAATGAATGACATTTATACCCCAATTTTCCCCTAGTTTTTGCTCCATTTTCTTATTTTATTTATTTTTCAATTTTTTTTAGGCAACCCGAGTACCAATCTGGTTTGAGTTTAACATAATCAACTCAATTCAAATCATATTAACAAAACTAACTCAAATCAACTCGATCCAAGTTCCTTTAACAATTTGGATTTAACCATGAATTAAATCTAACCCGAACTGACTCATATTATATCCTAAAAAATTAAAAGTGTTTTTTTTCCCCTCTTACAAGCATCTTCTTTCAAAAACAATTTTATTCTAACACAAATAGATATTAAATAATGAAGACAATCACTCTTCTTTTTACTATTTCACATCCTTATATTGTTAAAGCCTCTTAAAGGCTGAGTTCTAGCTTACTTATGGCTTAACTAGGCCTTTTAATTTTTCATCTATTCTAAATTAAGTTATGTAGATGGATCGGAATTAAATTGGTGAACAGGTAAAAAATCTTTGACCCGGTCAAAGTGGTAATAAGATGTTAATATTAACAATTTAAATTTATTGAAAATAAAGTATTTTATAAAAGGCGAAGAATGTATATTATAAATTATATAATAAAACTCTACATCACTAGGAAAAAAATTATTATATATTACTTATATGTCAATCTTGACGAGTACAATAAAATGTGATTAGGGGACAGCAAGAGTCTAGGCTGAGGCACATGTGCGTATATACAATAAAAGTGACTATAAAGACAAATGGTCATCTTGTCCATTATGTTATTATCAGAGTCCAATTTGCTCGTGGGATTATATTATTGACATCCCCTCGTGACCCTGCAATTAGGTAATAGTGTATAGAAACACAACCTTTTAAAGGAACTTTGAATATAATTTTTTTGATCCAAAACCTCTCATCTCATGTGTATGCATACCTATAACCTAGCTCGCGTCAACGACAAAGTTTGGCTGTGTCTTCCTCTGCCTTGTGCTTTAATTTTCTAATCTAATAAACATGCATGTATTTTTATGTAAATTAAGTTATTTTATAGATATAAAGGGTTTATTTTTATAAAAAGAAAAGAAAGGTCAGTGAAACAGACAAAAAAGAGTGCGAAAAGAGGTATAAGAAAGAACCTTGGTAGCTTTGTCGTTGAATGGAGCAGGAATTTTGAATGCCATAGCAATAGAAGGATAATAAAGATTTAAAGATACAATTTTTTGTTAAATATTTTTTATGTAAGAAGTACAGTAACAAATTCTCTTCTTTATTTTTTTTACAAACTAGTAACACATTCTTTGAAAACACTTTTTTCTTATTAATTAAAATTTATTAAAAATTATAAACTGAGTTATTTTTGATAATTTTATCACAGAAAGTTAGTGTGTTAATTACTAATATTTGTCATTTATATATTTATATCTTAATATGACGTGTAGGATAAGAAAAATTATTATATGATTTGAGTTTGAGACTACCACTTATTATAACATAATCAAGTTATATTAATATTTTTCGTAAGTTAAAAATTTGGTTACATAATGTAAAGATTAACCGATATCATAAATATGCTATGATCCCATATTATATAATATTTTTTAGTTGTGTAATATAAGGAAGAGCTAAAATAGTTAGATCACTTTTATATCTCTTTTATTCCTTTAAATCAACCAAACAATCTCTTAGATGTGAAATAAAAAAAATTATAAAGGATCTTCTGTGTTTTGATGTTGTCTGTCATTGAAATTCTCGTTGGTGTTTCGTCCAATAATAAGAAAAATGGTTTTATTTGAAAGGTAACGGCGGTGGTCATGTGATCGGGGGAGGTAGGGTTGGTTCACTTTCTCTGCGTTTTAGAGATTAGAATAGAATCTTCTTGGCTCTTCTTCATCCTCTGAAGTGTGGCAAGAGAGAGAGAGAGAGAGAGAGAGATGAGAGAGGTGTGTTTTGTTTGATGGGTAAATTTTGGTAGTGAGTACTGACATGTATTTTGCTGGGTTCGGTTGTATCTGACAACTTGTGAGGGAAATCAGCCTTTGTTTTCTAGATTTAGATTTTCATTATCTGTGGGGTCGGTTCTTTATTTCTTTTTCCAAACAAACATCTATAAGATAAATTTATTTATTTTATTCATTACAAGGTGCGTTCTTTTTGCAGACAGAAAATAAAAAAAATTAAATAAACAGTAAAATAGGTGAATCTCATTTTATTTTAATTTAAAATTTTCATCTCAATTTAAAATATAAAAAACTCATATAGAAATTGATATTAGGACTGGGAGAGTGTAAGTACTAGGTATATTTAAAATGGTGTTTACAATCCGGTTAACATGCATTTTATTTGACTTTCGTTTCATCCAATCTTAATTTTTTAACCATTATTCCTTTTCTTCTTTTTTATAGATGAGAGTTTTTTTATTTATATAAAAAAATTTATTCTAAATTAATAAGACTATTATGAAGAATAAAATTCTATCTAAGGATTTATGCAGTTGCATATCTTAATTGTAAATTCAATATCATTGTATAAGCTATAACATTTACAATCCTGTTGATCATGTAATAATTCTTTACTGCATAAGAACGAGACCAAGGCTAAAATTTCACCAACCTACTTTCTCGTCAAAAGCCAAAACGTTCTCTTTTAAATTACTCTTTAGAAAAAACAACTGTGGGTCCCCCTCCACGCGTTATAGTTATAGATTATCCCACCTAATCTTAGGTTTATATCATCCATTCATAGTAACATAATTAGGTCTAATTCTAGTCTGGTAAAGTCAATCAACCGGGCATAATTGTGAAAAAGTTGGAATGTGGATAGACATATTATTGACCTTGAAAACAACACAGTAACAAACTTTCTTTATTGTTCCTCTCATGTCCCATAAAAATAATGCTGCATAACAATCATATTAATATTTAATTTTAAAAATTATTAAAAATGTATAATTTTAAAGAGATAGCATAAGAAGGGACAACACAGATCCATTCCAAACATTCAGATTCAACTGACGCTTTTTATTATTTTATTATTATTTGCATTTCTGTAAAGAATTAATTCAATAAATAATACATATATTAACATCATAAAAAACATTATCATCTAATCATAAACAATAATAAGTTTCTAACTTGTATCACAATTACTTTTGCACAAAATAATCACAAATATATTATCATCTAATTCATAAAAAATATTTAATGTTATAACATACTTTAAAATAAAACTTATAACTACTAATTAAGTTAAAATAATTTTATAATTGGTGTTGCCTAGTAGTATATTGCAATTATTTTTTATTTTTTTCATTAACAAATATTACATATTAGCTTTTCTTAGTAATATATTTGAACATACCACCTCATTTCTCTCTTCCCTTTCTTCCATCTTCACTATGATACCAATATTATCACGGATTATTTTTCATGGATCACAATCAATTTTATTCAACTTAGAAAGAAATAGATTCCTAATGGGTGTTTGGTTGAATGTTCAGTCCACTTGACGTGCGTCAACTCTGAAGCAACAAACATTAGCTTTTGCATTATTTTTCAAATTTGAAAGTGGATTTGTTACAAAACGTTGATCATCAACTCAGAAACAAACATGCCATATTAGTAAAATTTTGAAAATGAGGGCAATTCACCGAAACATGTACTTAAGATGAACATGTAGAAGTAAATGTTGTGAGGGAAAAAACAAAACAGTACAAGAATCACGAGAGTGGCAATACTCAGACCCATCGAAATAGAAAGGACTACTGTGCCCATGTCAGGCGCTGAAACGAGGCAGTACATATATATATACATACAGCAAAAGAGTCAGGGCTGTGAAGTGTGTGTGAACTGGGAAGCATATGGCCGCACAAGAAGCTGCGAAAACAAGGGTTTTGGCATTGCCATGATTGTTTAGAACATACTACAATCACATACTACTTATTATCTCTTTGCTTCCTTCTTAATAATTCCTCTTCTTCTTCATGTCCTACACTACTACTATAGCTAGATTTATAACTAGGGACTTGAAACTACTGGCGTCGTTACTGCCAATTGCAGCTGCCACATTTTTCAACTTTTGTTTTCATGCACTTGTATAAGAGCATCTTCAAACAGATTACTTGTAGGGTACTTAATTGGATTAAAGTTTACAGATATGGGTTTGAATCAAAAGTATGTTATAAATTCAAGTTTGATAAAAAAAAAAAAACTAGGAGTTTTCTATAATATAATTTATGTTTGGACATTTTTTTGTTATTAGATATCTATTCGCATATTAGATATCTATTCGCATATTGGATGTTCATGTATAATTTTTTAAAAAAGAAATGGAATACGACCGGTGCAACGTGTATGCTGAAGCATAATAATGTAAACTATATACTTCTATTTGTATTATTTTTTTTCACAGCAAAACAAATATTATAGATTAAGAGATTGAATTGTCACAAGAAGTGGCCAAAACTAATATATATATATATATATATATATATATATATATATATATATATATATATATATATATATTTATTTATTTATTTATTTTGCATTTTGTTTTACCTGTATGACTGTATCAATAAGTTTGTTTGTATTTTAGAAAGCATCAACTAAAGTTTGAGCGAAAGCTTTTATACTACTTTTACTCAAACCACATTAAGAGATATGATACGATCCTACGAACATGGATATTATATTAAAATACTTTACGATCGATACAGCGCAGTTTGTGGACTCTGCAATCAATTTATAACTTTTATGTCTATCATGCTTGTGCTTGAGGAACTATAAATTATCCAATGATACAAAGTTACTATCTTCAAATTTCACTTTTAAGGTTAAAGTGAAATTTGGAGATGGTAATTTTGTTAACATAGAAGGCAAATTAAAGGAGTAATTAATGTCCAAATCAAGAGAGGAACTCCAAAACTTATCAATGATTTACTTTATTTGTCTTTGCTATCTCAAAATCTCTCAATTGTTGGCGAGGAACTTGTAAATAAGGCTATGAAATGAAATTTGATAAAAAAGGGACGCATGATGATAAGAAACCAAACCAGCTGTCATGGGTAGTTGCTGTTCCAATTATCTCTATCAAAGTTTAATTTTTTCCACAACTCATGATCGTTGATGTATGTTGTAATTCAGTTAGTTAGTTAGGAATTAGTTAGTGATTAATTTTGAGATTAGGTTGACAGTTATAAAGGTTGTTACAGCTACATGTGCAGTGTGCATAAAAATAATAGTGATCATGAATGAGAAGGAGAATGCAGAAGTTTAACTTAGAATTCTAAGTTTCCTCTATTTTCTCTCAATTAATTCTTTCATCATCTTCTCTTATACTTTAACATAGAGTGAGTGAGTGCATAGTGTGAGTGTGTGTGAGAATTTTATTGCTCCAACAAACTGGTATTCAGAGTTGAGGTTCAATATCCTTGGATATCGAAATTGAGATGACTTCCTCAAATGGAAATTTTCCAACATCTATGTCTATTCTCATAGGCAAGAACTATGATGATTGGTGTGCTCAGATGAAGGTAATATTTCGATTTCAAGATGTGACAGAAGTGGTGCAAGAAGGGGTTCAAGAACCTGAAAAGAACCCAACTGATGCACAGAAGGTGGCTCACCATGATTTGATGAAAAAAGATGCAAAGACATTGTTCATTATTCATCAGTGTGTAGATGCTGATAATTTCCAAAAAATTAGATCTGTTGATATTGCAAAGAAGGTATGGGATATTCTAGAGAAATCCTATGCAGGGGATAGCAAACTCAAGAAGGTGAAGTTGCAGACCTTGAGAAGGCAGTATGAACTTCTACAAATGAGTGATCAAAAAAGCATTGGTGAGTTCTTTTCTCGAATCTTGGCAATTACAAATCAAATGAATGCTTATGGTGACAAGTAATCAAACTTGGGGATCATTGACAAGGTATTAAGAACCTTGACACCAAGATTCGATCATATAGTGGTGGCAATTGAGCAAGGCCAGAATCTTGAAGAAATGAAGATTGAAGAACTTCAAGTAATACTTGAAGCTCAAGAGATGATGCTCAATAAAAGAAATTCACAAAGATCAACTGAGCAAGCTATGCAAGCCCAAACAACCAAAGGGAACAACTATGATGATAGCAAGAATAAGAAGGGAAACGGAAAGTGGAAGAACAATAAGTGGAAGGGGTCAGGTGATGGCTCCATCAGTTCTGGAAATCATAACCAGAATGAAGAAACTGACAAGAAAAATGGAGGGAATCACAAAGTGGGCAAGAAGAAATTCAACAAGAAAAGGATTCAGTGTTATAACTGTCAGAAATGGGGACATTTTGCAGATGAATGCAAAAATAAAAGGGTTCCAAGAAATGCAGATGAGGCTCAATTGTCACAAGATGAGGATTCCGACTCTGATAAAGTGTTACTAATGGCAATAACAAACTCAGAAGAAGACAATGTTAATTTGTGGTATCTTGACACAGGCTGTTCCAATCACATAACTAGACATAGAGAATGGTTTGTAAACATTGATGATAAGGTGAAGAGCAAGATCAAGTTTGCAGATAACAGCTCTGTAACTGCAGAAGGCATTGGAAAGGTGATGATTCAAAGGAAGGATGGACATCACTCATTTATCAATGATGTGCTATATGTTCCCAATATGAAGAATAATTTGTTGAGTTTGGGACAGTTGCTAGAAAAGGGCTACTCAATGCAGATGGAGGACAATCAATTGAAGGTGTTTGATAACAATAGGAGGTTGATTCTAAAGGCCCTTTTGTCAAGAAACAGAACATTCAAGATTGGAATTCAGATTGCAGAATTTCAATGCTTGGCTGCTTCTATAAGTGATGAAAGTTGGATATGGCATCACAGGTTTGGTCATCTAAATTTCAAGAGTTTAAGTGAATTGAAAAGTAAGAAAATGGTTCATGGTATCCCCCAAATTGAGATACCAAAACAGTTGTGTGTTGAGTGTTGTGTGTCAAAGCAACCAAGGAATTTCTTTCAAGTCAGAAATTCCAATCAGATTCAAAAGAAAACTTGAAGTGATCTATTCTGATGTGTGTGGTCCTTTTGAAGTGAAATCCCTAGGAGGTAACAATTACTTTGTGTCATTCATTGATGAATTTACTAGAAAAATGTGGATCTATCTCATTAAACAGAAAGGTGAAGTGTTTAACATCTTTAAGAAGTTTAAGCTATTGAGTGAAAAATAGAGTGATAAGGTAATCAAAGTGCTTAGAACATATGGAGGTGGTGAGTATGACTCACATGAATTTCAAGTATTTTGTGATGAAGAGGGAATAATTCATAAAGTGACATCTCCCTATAAACCTCAACATAATGGTGTTGCTGAGAGAAGAAACAGAACCATTCTGAACATGGCCAAGAGCATGATGAAAGGGAAGGGAATGCCTCATTACTTATGGGGAGAGACAACTTCTACTACTGTGTATATTCTGAATAGATGTCCCACTAAGAGATTGCAGGGATACACACCTGAAGCAGCATGGTCAGAAAAGAAGCCTAGTGTGAGTCATTTCAGAATATTTGGTTCACTATGTTTTAAGCATGTGCCTGAGCAGATCAGAAAGAAACTTGATGACAAGGCTGAACCAATGATACTCATTGGATATCATCCAACTGGTACCTAAAAGTTGTATGATCCTAGAATGAGGAAGGTTATGATTAGCAAAGATGTCTTGATAGATGAAACAAAGGGTTAGAATTGGGAAATAAATGTTGCTGACAGTGGTGAAAGAAAGGTGATTGTGAACCTTGAAGACAAACAAAGTGAAGATGATGTACCATCATGTGGAGAGCAACTCAAAAGGTCACAAAGAGAGAGACAAGTACCACAAACACTCAGAGAGTATGAATTATATCCTGATACAGTAATCAATGCAGAAGGGGATTTTGTGCACTTTTCTCTACTTGTTGAATCAGAACCAATGACTTATGATGAAGCTTCACAAAGTTCACATTGCAGAGCAGCTATGGAAGAAGAATTGAGATCAATTGAGAAGAACTAGACTTGGGAGTTAGTCCACTTACCTCAAGGAAAAAGACCAATTGATGTGAAGTGGGTCTATAAGACTAAAGTAAAGCCTAATGGAGATGTATCCAAGTATAAGGCAAGATTAGTAGCAAGGGGATTTCTACAAAAACATGGCTTGGATTACAAGGAGGTTTTCGCTCCAATTGCAAGACTTGAAACTGTTAGGCTCATTATGGCAGTTGCTAGCAACAGAAACTGGTCTCTATATCAACTTGATGTGAAGTCAGCATTTTTGAATGGGCCACTTGAAGAAGAAGTTTACATAACTCAACCACCTGGTTATGTAGTGGCAGGACAAGAGGATAAAGTCTACAAGTTGAATAAGGCAATATATGGCCTCAAGCAAGCTCCTAGAGCTTGGAATATGAAAATTGATAGCTTCCTAGTTCAGCAGAATTTCATCAAGTGCACTAGTGAGCATGGAGTTTATATCAGAAACACAAATTCTAGTGAGTTTTTTATAATATGTCTTTATGTAGATGATTTGCTAGTGACTAGCAGTAGTGAAGAAGATATGAGAGTGTTCAAAGGAAGAATAATGGAAGAATTTGAGATGTCTGGTCTTGGTGAACTATCATACTTCTTGGGTATTGAATTTGTTTCTACCAATAAAGGGATTTTCATGCATCAAAAGAAGTATGCAGAAGACATTCTGAAGAGGTTCAATATGATAAAGTGCAATTCTGTTATCACACTAATTGAAACTAGAATTAAGCTGCAAATAGATGGGGATGAGAAAGAAGTTGATCCTACCTTGTACAAGTAAATTGTAGGCTCATTGAGATACCTATGTAACACCAGACCTGACATTGTCTATTGTGTTATGTGAAAGGAACATTGGATCTTGGCATTTTATATCCTGACAGTCAGAAAAATATAGAAGGAGAAGTGTTTGATTATAGTGATTCAGATTGGCGTGGTGATAAGGATGATAGGAAAAACATTGTGGGGTATGTTTTCAAATTTGGAACAACACCAATCTCTTGGTGCATAAAGAAGCAGAGTGTAGTTGCTTTGTCAACATGTGGAGAAGAATATATTGTTGCTGCTATGACAGCTTGTCAAGCTCTATGGATGTAAGCTTTAATGGAAGAATTGAACTTGAGGGATTACAGTCCTATGAGGTTGTTGATTGATAAACAAATCAGCAATTGATTTAGCTAAGCATCCTGTGGCACATGACAGGAGTAAACATATTGAAACCAAGTTTCATTTCCTACATGATCAAGTGAATAAGGAGAAGCTTGAATTGGAGTTTTGTAGGTCTGAAGATCAAGTTGCAGACATACTAACTAAGCCATTGAAGTCTATCAAGTTCAAGGAATTGAGAGACAAGTTAGGAGTGACATCCTTGACAAATCTAAATTAAGGAGGGATGTTGATGTATGTTGTAATTCAGTTAGTTAGTTAGGAGTTAGTTAGTGATTCATTTTGAAGTTAGTTTGACAGCTATGAAGGTTGTTATAGCTACATATGCAATATGTATAAAAATAATAATGATCATGAATGAGAAGGAGAATGCAGAAGTTTAACTCAGAATTCTAAGTTCCCTCTATTTTCTCTTAATTAATTCCTTCATCATCTTCTCTTATTCTTTAACATAAAGTGAGTGAGTGCATAGTGTGAATGTATGTGAGAATTTTATTGCTCCAACATTGATAAGAAACAGAACCAACTTGTAGTTGTAAATGTTGCAGTATTTATATCTTTTTTTTATCAGCAATAATAAAATAAAATAATATTTGGGTACAAGGGGTACCCCTACCCATATACATCATAGGACCATTGTTGCACTTGCCATTTTGTTTCCATTTCTATATATATGGTTTAGAACCCTCTTCACATTTTATATAACACTACAAGAAAATTGTTTTATACCTACAAACACCTTTACCTACATACATGAATTAGTGTAAGTAAAATTTAAAAATACTTTATTACCTACCATTGTTTAGTGTATGTTAAATTCAAAGACTTGTACTTACAGTTTTTAGTATAGGTAAATTTTGGTAAAATATAAAAGATTTTTTACCTACAACTATGTAGTGTAGGTAAAACCTTATAAAAACTTATACCTACAACCAAATTGTAGGTAAAATAAAAAAGATTTTTACATACAAATGGATGGATAGTGTACATAAATTAATGAAATAAATTAATTTGAATTAGGTGTTTACTCTTATTTTAATTTTTCACAAATCAGGGTTGTTCTAATTCTAACTATAATTTAATAAATAATAGACTTAGTTCATCTCATTCTAATTCAAACTATAATTTAATAAATAATAGAGTTAGTCTATCCATTCTAATTCTATTGTATCATCTTGATTCTATAATTTAGAATGGAACACAGAGAGGAACAAGTCTCTCAAAAAGAGGGAGAGAGAAAGGAACCGAGAGAGTTATGGAAATGGAAGGTGGTGGCGACATCTTCCTCGACTCAGATTCAGTGGTTGTCCAAAATACTTATTCTTCTCCTCTCTCAATTCACATCTCTTTCTTTCTCTACCTTAGGGTTTTCTCATTCCTATCTTCTACAAATTTGATTTTGATTTTTAGGTCATTTCATTTGTTTCTTACTTCTATTTCTATGGATGAATTTTTTCTTCGGAATAAATTTTAGGTTCTAAATTGATATTCTGTCGAGCTTTCATTTTGTGTGAACTCTAGTTGCTAACAGATGCATTAAGTTGTAGGTATTTAAATGATAATATGGATATCAAAACTATGATTGAAGGTTTGGGAAGAAGTTTTCTGAGATTGCAAAACATACATATAGCTTCGATACAGTTTTCACACTCCGCCATGCTTTCTCTAACAGCTGCTCAGTTGAGGTTTGTCATTTTTTTTGGCATCTTAATCTCTTCTTTTTCAGGCGTCATTGACAACATCCCTTCATGTTGAAATTTCTTCCCTTGAAAGTTTGCAATCTACAATGCTTTGAACTTTGTATTTGTATGAGTTCATTGTTTCATAACTATCCAGTGAATGCACCAAACATTTTATTAGATCAAGTAGGATCAAATCCAATTTTCTACTGCACGCTAAAATTGGTGCACACGAAAAGAAATGAAACATCATGAGGAAGAACAGTGATGAGCTTGTGCAATTTTGGAGTCAGAGGAACAACAGAGTGGACCCTGAGGTGTTGAAGTCCATGGGGAATGAAGCGTACAAGTAGGAAAGATTTGAAGAGGCTTTGGCTTTGTATGACCGTGCCATTGTTGTTAACTCCAAGAAAGCAACATATCATTGCAACAAGAATGCGACTTTGATAAGCTTGGGAAGGTTTCTGCAGGCAATTGTTGAGTGTGAGGAAGCTATCAGGTTGGAGCCTTCGTGTGGCAGACCCCACAACCGTTTAGCAACAATTTATTTCAGGTACTCAAAAATAATAATTATCATGTGTATGCTTCATTCAATTTGCTATGGACTAGTATAAATAAAAGGGATTATATGTTGTGATGTTTGTTTTGTTATTTATTACAAAATTGATAATTTTTTATTGTAGATTGGGAAAGGCTGAAAAGGCACTGAATTGCAATGAAACAAGCCCATGTGTTGATTCCATACTTGCTTTCCAAGCTCAGGCTCTTCAAAATCACCTTAGCAGATGCACTAAAGCTCGAAAAGTCAAAGATTGGAAAGTTATATTAAAGGAATCACAGGCTACAATATCCTTGGGTGTTGATTCAGCTCCACTGGTTAGTTTCCTTGGTTTAACAGTTTCTTTCCTATGCCTAAACTTTTTGTACTCCAACATTTTTTTTATCATTTTTGGATTGAATTTCACCTAATGTTCCATAATAAATAACACTCCCAAATGGGAATCCTATTATTCCACTTTGTTTTTATATAATATAAGTGCCATAGTGATTGATTGATGAATAAGCGACTATGGTATGCCTTTCCCTGATTAAAAAAAGACTATGTATATACTAGGTCTATTGTTTACATACTGAAGCCTTGCTAAAGCTCTTAAGACATCAAGAGACACATGCTACCTACGAGAAAATGCCAAAATTTGACCTTGATTATTCTAACAAATTATTTGGCCCGGTTCGTAGTGCTTACCTATTGATGATAGGCACACACATTTACTTGGCAGCCGACATGTTGGTGAAAATGCTTTTTTTTATGATGTTTAACAAATTATTCAAACATGGTTTCTCTATTTTGCATGATTTGCAAACGAAGACCACCAATTTAGTTAAAAAAGGACCTATAGATATGTTTAAAGCAGTCTATTTATTTCTTTTATTTTTTTGCTTCGGGTTTAAAGCAGTCTAAATAATGAGAAGTGCCAAGAATTGGGTTTCCCACTTTATAATTCATTTTATAAACTTAAGGGTGATAACGATGAGGCATAGATATTGTATTAGTTGGTACTTTGTATTTATATTGTTGTCTCACTTGACCAAATTTTATATATTGTTCACCAAACAAGTAAAGTAAATTATATCTTCCCCTGCTATTGTTGGTTTATATTCAATGATGGTAGGTGATATATTACCTGAGTCTAATTAGTAATAAATGAATGAGCCTAAGTTTGCTCTGCTTTTTTGTGTGCTGACAGGTTTGAGGATGCAGTGACAACATCTCAGCAAGCATCTAAGTTAGATCCAAGTAGCTCTGAGGTGAATGCAGTGGTAAGGAGGGCCAGAGCAGTGGCATCAGCCAAAATGAGTGGTAACTTACTCTTCAAGGCATCAAAATTCACAGAAGCATATGTTGTATACAATGAAGGACTATAGCATGATCCATACAACTCAATTCTGCTATGCAATAGAGCAACATGTTGTTCTAAGCTAGGTCAATTCAAGAAAGCAATTGAAGATTGTAATGTGGCATTTATAGTTCAGCCAAGTTATAGCAAGGCAAGGTTGAGGAGGGCAGATTGCAATGCCAAGGTGCATCCCTAGTTACCAAACAGGTCATAGCCTTTCTAGAATTGTCTTCTTATTAGAGGTGTTCATGTTAAACATATTTGTTGTATGATATTTGGATTACTCTCTCATTTTTTAATAAAATTTAATATTTTTTTTATGGAGTTTTCCAACTCACTTATTAGGTGCTATATGGGGCTATAGCATATAAGTGTTAGTATACGCACCCTTCTAACTTGTTATTTCACCTCTGTTTTATTTTTATTTCTTTTTGTTACATTGTTTATAGTTCAGCCAAGTTATAGCAAGGCAAGGTTGAGGAGGGCAGATTGCAATGCCAAGGTGCATCCCTAGTTACCAAACAGGTCATAGTCACTCTAGAATTGTCTTTTTATTAGAGGTATTCATGTTAAACATATTTGTTGTATGATATTTGGATTACTCTCTCATTTTTTAATAAAATTTAATATTTTTTTTTATGGAATTTTCCAACTCACTTATTAGGTGTTATATGGGGCTATAACATATAAGTGTTAGTATATGCACCCTTCTAACTTGCTATTTCACCTCTGTTTTATTTTTATTTCTTTTTTGTTACGTTGTTTATAACTGTTTATTTTCCTTTTTGAATTTTACATAAGTTTTTGATTGATCCCAGTTAAATGGCATGTTTATGCAATTAAATCATTTTGGAGGTAATTTTATGTTTGAATTAGCTTTATGTTTGAAGTCTTATGAATAGGTTAAGATTGCCATGGTTGTAATTTTATGTGTAAAATGTTTGTACAATGGTACCTCTTTTAGTTGTATAGAAAGTTAGGAGAAAGAAAATAATAGAAATTAATTTAGGCATGGAAATAAGAGAAAATAGTAGAAAGAGAAAGTTCACAGAGAAACAAAAATCATTATAGGAAAGGTTTATCTATGAAGTGACCTTGACAAGAAGGAAATAGAATACACAGGCTAGAGTCCAACAAATGAGCCATTCTAGAAGCTTTGTCAAAAGTAATGTTGTACGTAAGTCTTATATCAACCATATATTGCTTTTATTTTTTAATCTCAATTTATAATAATTCATAATCTCAATTTTTTAATCTCATTGTAGTTTAATTAGCAAGTTTTTTGTTTTCTTTTAGCCTATTATTTTTTTTTTCTTGTTAAAAATCATAGTAATGTTATATGGTGCAATTTATGGCTATAGGCCTGTACAAATACTTGGTAGGGGTAATTGCAAGAATTTCAAATTTTTTATTTTTATAATGTGATTATTATTGAGATAATTAAAACCACTATTTTTTATTTGTCATTTTTTTTATCTTGATACTATTGTTTTTTCTTTTTCCTTGTTTTATTTTTATTTTTATAACTTATATATTCTTCCAATTTAATTGTCATTTTCCACGTGATAATTAAGAAAAACATATGAACAGGTAAGTAGCAGTGAACATAACTAGAAGATTTATTATTATTATTATACGATTTTTACTTACAGTTAGGAGATGTAAGTAAAGTTAATGACTTTTACCTACACACTATATATAGTAAGTAAAACTTATAGTGATAGATAATTAACCGTTATTAAATATTCCTTCAAGGTTGACGAAAGAAACGTCCTTAAGACAAATATTTATTTTTATTTATAGTAACAGTTTTTGTCCGTAGGTATATGTCATTTTTTTTTATAGTGTAATATATTTTGCTTATAATTTTTTTTTCTACTAGTAATGTTTTGAATTCTTTATTTTTTATTATCGTATAATAGTATCCTTATGTGTTGTTGGTGAATAATATAAACCTGCCGATGCATGGTATAGATTTTTTTTTAATTTTTTTTACAAAATGCATGGTATAGAAATTAAATTAGGATTCCTTCAAAAAAAATTAAAATTAGGTTTTTATGACTCCTTAACGTACATATGCACTTGCTACATTAGGATAGAAAAATCAAACTTAAGAAAACCCCAACAATCGATGGGATACAAATTAAATAACCCTGTAGTACAGTGCTACACTATGCTGGTTTAATTTGTATTATAACTAGGCATGAGTGACTATTGATATACACCACCTTCCTCTCATGTCTTAACATATGAATTCCTTTCAACTCTCTCTTTATGATGTTCTTCAATCGTAAATCCGTTTCCGTAATTTGTTTCCATTTCCCTTTTACTTGGTAAATATATAGATAAAAAAACAAAAATAATGAGAAAAGAAAAAAATATGGCTTTTATTAGAGATCTCATATTGAATATATTTTTTATGAAAGAATATGTGATCAAATAGTACTATATATAACTGTAAATGAGGGTAATTCTCTTACTATGAGTTAGTTTTTTTAATTAGTTGTGTTAAGCCCAAAACTTTAATTTTAAAATAGTATCAAAATACTGTAAAAACAAATAGTATCAGAATATCATAGTAATTTTTATTAGGCCTACTAAGTTAATTATTATTGGATTGTTATTGAACCACTTAAAAATATTAAATTGATATTAAACCACTTAAAATGTAATATCCTCATGAGTGGTCCAACAATGAGATCTAAAATAAGTTTTAAAAAATAAGAGTTATATATTAGGTCTTTTTATCAAAATGTGTGATGTTTTTGTTAATATATGTAACATTTTTTGTTTTATAAAAATAAATAATTTTTTTTTATTGTTAGACCTAAAATTTAATATGTTTAAAAATTTCTATTGATTAATAATATGGGAAAAATAACATAAGTTAGGAAAGATCCGAACATGGCGAACGATTTAGGTGGCTCCGACCAGCAAAAGCTCATGGTGATTTCCGGTTAGCAACAAGATTTGTATACACTTACAGAAAACTCTATGTCAAAGTCAAAGAATATAAGAAGAAAGTAATAATATTAACTTATATTACTTGTAGGTATAAAATTTCTTATATAATGATGGATGGAGAGAAAATCAGTTGAATAACTATTGTGAGTCATATATATATATATATATATATATATATATATATATATATATATATATATATATATATATATATATATATATATATATATAAAGTATAGCTCTCACTCCATAGATTCTATGAATTTCTTGGATTTTTATCAGTTGAATTCTTGGAGATTGAGATAGCTTTTAGATTATGCTTAGCTCTTTATAATAGTTAATTATATTCATGTCGAATATGAGGAAAGCGAACTAATTATAAGGGTGGGAAAACTCTGACAGTTTAACTTTGTTTTTCAATCTTCAAAAATAAAGAAAACTATGTTTTTTCCCGATAAAGAATCATAGACATTAACAAAATAATCAGCTGTGGTATCAATCTGAAATAATTACTCATCATTTTCCTATTGTTTTGGATTGGCCCTCTACCTCCTTTTGCGTCCCTACTCTTTCACTTTCACCAATATAAATCCATAGCATTTTTTTTAATTATTATTTAGATTTAGATCTTCACTGACCACTTATTGCCCACTATGATTTTCAAGCAACTTTTCATTTTTTCTTCTTCTTAACTTTAGTTTTTTCTTTCAAATTATGATATCTGTACCCACCCAATTATCAAAAGAAATAATACAACTGTAGTCAATGGAAATATTCAAATCCATAAAAAATGACAATTCAATTATTTAGGAAAATAAAAGTAAAAAAGAGGACATATATTTGTATGGAAAATAGTATTTGAAAAACCTTTTTTATACAACAAAAGAAAGATTGTTGATAACAAAATAGAGACATGTGAGGCAAAATCAGTAATATGATAGAGAACAATCAAACCTAAAAATAATATTATAAAAACATTATGTAGATACTAAAGTTTTATTTATATTAGTGTGAATGGTGACATTATTGTTATCTCTGAAAATGTAATTAAACTCAAATGAACAGTGTTAATGTTTCGTACAAAATTTCATATACTTATTTTGTTTCTACTATTTAACATTTCTGGAATAAAAATTGCCGCTCTTATAAGTTGTTTTAAGTTTCCTAGTATTATTGGCTATTGGTGAAAAACAATTATTTAATTTGTGGAATAAATGTATTTCATGAACATTAACTACCTTTGCCTTGTTATTGTTTTTTTTTTCCGTGGACAATGTTCATTGTTACCAAATTTAGTCTCTTCCCTTGTGAACTAGTTCGTGCATTCTGAAATGCAAAGCTTTCTGTATTAATTCTTCGCAGTTCGTCATGAAAAACATCAAGAGTACGTACGTATCATTAAAGAAAAAATTGAAGCGGCCTTGGTCAATTTACTCCTCTAAAAGTTAGGCTTTACAGATTAGAAATAAGGAAACTGTGATTAAAAAAAGTAGAAACATTAAAATTTGAACGTTTTAAAAAATAATAATAATGGATTAACACATAGTTGAAAAAAATATTTTCCGATAAACAAAAAAATTAATATCTTAATACAAGGTGTACTCCAAGTATAGTAATTAACTGACGAAGGATCAAGATCAAATTAAATATTCTTAAACGTCAACAGCCAAAAACCTCACAGATTTACGAAAGAAAAAAGTACATTAGATTAAATTAGACAAGAAAAACCAATATGCTTTACCTTTAAATTTTAAGTAAAACAATATTACTCAAATAACATATTGAATAATGTAAAGTGCTCAAAATACTCTTTAACATATTTTTTATTGATTAAAATTTATTACAAACTTTTAAAGCATGCACATGCATGAGCTGAGGTTCAATATATAAGGAGCGAAACTTCAATAGTTTTACAATTTGCAATAAATTATAGTTAATAATAGAGACTCAAATCAAATAGTATATTATAGAAAATAGTGTATTATAGAGCTAGTATATTGATTAAAAAAAGAGAGCTAGTATATTGTTAGTATTTCTCATCAATTACTAATAGCCTGTTATTTTCCTTCCTCTAACCGTGTATGAATTTGGAAGTGTTACAATATTGCTCAAAATTTAAAATAATGGGGCAAGGTATCTTATATTTTAATTGAAATTAATCGTATATTTTTTATAATAATTTTTTACTACATTATTCTTATCACATTTTTCTCTCTGATTTTTTTATGTTTGTTCCTTTTCATATAAAATATTGTACAAAATAAAGTACAACTAGAATGTTTCTAAATTTTCTAGGAAATCCTTACACATGCCATTAATTATTATTTAATAGGTAGTAACTTTATATCGTATATTGGACAAATATTCATGTTATAGAACATTATTGTGTATCATTTTTTTTATCTTGAGTCCGCAACTACGGGTGTCTTGATTTTCAAATTTACTGGCTTAGTGATTATATTTTTGCTCACAATACATGCGTCAATAATCAAGAGAAATTTTGCATATAAAAAATTAAACACAAATTATTATATTAAATAAATCATTCTCTGGCGTACTAATGAAGTGAAATCTTAACAATGTCAATCATTTTTTGAGTTATACTGAGTACCATTTAAGTATATGTAACTATGTTTTGCGTAGAATTGCATTTACCTACAAAGTTTAATACACAAGTAGCTCATGCATGCTTGAGGCCGGGAAAGGGGGGGGGGGGGGGGGGGGGGGGGGGGGAAATAAGTAAAGAGAATATTATTGCTTTCCCGGGGAACACAAAGGGAGGTGGAAAAGCTGTAAAAAAATTACTGCGAACTTTTGGGGGTCAATAATTCAATCACCTGGACACGTCAGCAGAATGAGGCCTAATTGTGGAAGAGCCAAAGCCAAAAGCTGGAATCTCAACGTAAAAGTAAGGGAAAGCAAAACAGGAGCAGCTATAGAGCTAAGCTCATGCTTACGGGTAAAAGGCACTAGGCACATATAGCATATACAATACTACCATTCTTATCACACTGTCACATGATGTTGAAATTTGAATAGTGTGTTTATGAGTTTATCAAGAAAAGGGCAACAATGGGGAGAGAAAGAGAATGTTTTTTTAATCACTTTAACTATAAAAATAGAACTTTTGGCTCTGCTAGAATTTGGAAGACCTTGTTAGATTCCAAATCTTTCCTCTCATGCTCCTATATTTTAGGTAAACTATGGTTTTCATCTTTAGACGTATAAATCATAAATAAGTGATAATTTAGTTCATAAAAAAACAAATTTTTTATTTTAATCCATGAATATACATAAAATGTGACCATTTTATTATATTATTAAATTTGTAAGATCATATTATTATTAAATTATATTATTTAAAAATGGATTTTACATTAAATTATATTTTTATAACTAATTTAACATTTGGTTATATAAAATTAAGAGATTAATTTATTATTAAGTTATATGAAAAAAGTAATTATTATATTTGCTACATATTTAATGACTAAATCAGATTTCTTTTATTTATTTTAAAGACTAAATTATTACTATATACACGTTCAGACATCTAAATACTCATTTGCCTTGTTTTGATCTTTTGGAAATTACAAAGAGTAATTTTGTCTTTAACGTGGCTTAAACTTAGCCACATGCACAATTCAAAAATTTAACCTAACACACACTAAGTAGCTTCACAAATTTCATTATTTTAGATTGATGATGAGACCCATGTTTAATCTAGAATTTTGTCCTGCGTGAAACTTTCTAAATCTTTTCAAAAATTTATTTCGAAGGAAGAAATTTGCCAACAACCCATTCTTTTAACATGCATTCTCTTATTATTTAAAAACTATATTAAAAATTATAAAATTAAAAAAGAATATAATTAGATAAAAAGTAATACTTATATAAAAAAAATTTAACTAATAATAAAAATATATTAAAAAAATCTATTTTTCTCTCATAAATTCAACATATATTATCAGCCAAACTATATTGATTGAGAAAAAGAGAGATATAACAACTAGAAGAGAAGCTATGGAAGAACTGAAGGATAGAGATGTTGTGACCCAACCAAAACAGTTTTTAGTCATCTCGTAGTTCGATGTTTTGTTTATTAGTACTATGTGTGCAATTGAAAAATGATAGGGATTCGAAATTAGAGAGACTGATCGGTGGGTGACATTTAACAACAAAAGGAAAGCTACAAAACGGAAAGAGCACTCAGCTCGTTTAATGTGTGAAGTGAAACCTACCTTTCTCTTTTCACTATGACTTGTGTTCTTTCATAAGATTCCGTTAATTTAAATTCATTTTATTACGAGAACAAAAAATGTACTGTACTACTAATATATGCACACAATAAACCCAACTCTTTCACCGAATTACCCGTTACCGAGGGATATAGTCCTTTGCTTTGGAATGGGAGAGATCTTTCTTGATTGCATAATTATTGAATTATTGAATACCCACCCACCTTATCATCTAAAGGTAATTATATTTATTTTACCGAAATTATAAGGAAAATATTATCTAATATTACCGAGGGATATAGTCCTTAATTTGCTTTGGAGTAGTATTTTAAAAGTATGTTTCACCGTCATTAAAAGATCAATTGGTATGAATTAGTCTCTAATGAAAAATATTTATAATCTAAATTAAAAGATTATGTTTTTCTTTATAAGCTTCCAAACACATATGATAATAGATAACATTATCTTTTAAGTTAGGACTTTAATTTTTAAAAACATTAAAAAATCAGTTAAAAAATTACTTTTGAAATAGAAGTACATGATTTTGCTAAAGGATCGAAATTCTTATTTTTTGTTTTTATTTTACTTTTGAATGTTGGATGTATATATTTCAACGCTTAAGAATTATTCATGGATTTATTTATGTTGAAGTTGGTTCAATCGAATGTCAATCTTATATGTAAGAATTCTTTGGCTGTATACTTGTAATATCTTTTTCTTCTGTCTTTTTTTTTTGTTTATCATTTCTATGACTATCACCTTTCTTCCTTTTCATCATATTAGTATTTATTATATCTTGTCATTTTAGTTTTTATCCATCTCCCTCCCTTGCACCAAATTCACAATATGCCATGGAGATGGTAAAGAAACACTAGTCAGAAAAAAACAAGTATAAAGGGGTTGGGAGGGGGGAGGGTCCAAATGTCAATTTGCAAAATATGGCAACATGGCTTTGCTCTGCACTGCACCTTCTTCCTCTTGTGCTCGATTTTAATTGGGTGTGCCCGGGATGATTGTCAGAGATCAGAACCCTTCCTCTGCATACACGCACAATACAAACACACACGTAGAAAGAGAGTCACGGGTTTGTCTTGAAAAGCCCCTTATTTCAGTCCTAGACACACAGACAGACAGACACTTATTCTCTCTCACCGCATAACCAAGCACCCTAAACAATTCAACAAACACATTTATTTGTAGCCAAACACTAAGGACCCTCTTTATAAAACTTCAAATATTTTATTGAAATATGAAAAATTATATTATTTATAATTTTTTTTTATTTTTCTATTTTTTTACGATAAATATTTTTTTTAAAATATCTTAAGAAGACCATTAACAAAATTTTATTTTTATATAACATCAACAAAGGAAAACAATTTCCTTCCCCTCTCCAGAAACAACATCCACAATTTATTTAAAATAAGAAAAAGACAGAGCCAAACCACATTAGATTGTACCCGCATTAATTTCTCTCTCGCCTCCTTTATCTAGCTTGCACCATTCCCATGCTTTCACTCACACCGTCTCTTTCTCTCTGATCTTTTCATTCTGTCTCTTCTCTTTTCTTTTCCTCTCTTCTCTCTTTACTTCCCTCAATAGCAAAAGCTATGGCTCTTCTACTAGACAACTGTGAAAGCATTTTGCTGTCTTTGGACACACACAAATCAGTTCCTGCACCTTTCCTTACCAAAACATACCAACTTGTAGACGACCCTTCCACCGACCACATAGTCTCTTGGGGCGAAGACGACACCACCTTCGTCGTTTGGAGACCCCCCGAGTTCGCTAGGGACCTTCTCCCCAACTATTTCAAACACAACAACTTCTCCAGCTTCGTTCGCCAACTCAACACCTATGTATGTATCACACACCCATCATATCTCTCTTCTTTTTTTCTTTTTTTTTTTTAAGTTCTTTTATCGAAGGCAATCATGTTTGAAACATTATCAATCAATATATATGAGAGACAAACTTTGAAACATTATCAAACAATATATATGAGAGACAAAACTTAGAAACTTTAATTCCGATTTTAAAAAACGAAACAGAAAGCATTTAAGGAATTAATATCTTTAGTTTTTTTTTTTTATCCAAGTATTGGTAGCGCATCTCCAACTCCTAGTAAGAATTCAAACTAGTCCTTATGCTAGACCTAATTCCCATTTTAATCTCACTTTCAAGATGTTACATTTTTGCATGCTCCAAATTGTGATTTACCATGTTGTGGTAATTAGTCCTTCAAGATGTTACATTTTTTGCATGCTCCCAATTAACTAACTTGGCTTTGAATTTTGTTTGAATAGGGTTTTAGAAAGATTGTGCCTGATAGATGGGAGTTCGCGAATGAGTTCTTCAAGAAAGGAGAGAAGAACTTGTTGTGCGAGATTCACAGAAGAAAAACCCATCACCAGCATCATCAACAAGTACAAGCCATGAACAACCATCACCACCATCATAAGTTTGGACTCAACGTTTCCTCTATCTTTCCCTTCCACAATAACAGACTCAGTGTTTCCCCTTCTCATGATTCGGACGAGGTAATAATACCCAATTGGTGTGACTCGCCCCCAAGAGGAGTTGCCGGTGTAAACAACAACAACAGCAGCAGCAACAACTACAACACTGTCACTGCACTTTCTGAGGACAACGAAAGACTTAGGAGAAGCAACAACATGCTCATGTCGGAGCTCGCACACATGAAGAAGCTTTACAACGACATCATCTACTTCGTTCAGAACCATGTCAAGCCCGTGGCTCCTAGCAACAACAACAATTTCCCTTCTTTTCTACTCTGCAGTGATAATAGTAATATCAACAACAACACATCACCACAAACACAAACACAAGCACAAGCCTCTCCTATGAGTAACGTTTCAACGGTGCAAAGGCAACTGAAGCAGTTTGTAGGGTGCTATTCCAACAACACAAAGCAAGCGCGTGCTGTGAACTCTCCCACTAACAGTTCCATAACCATTGTTGAGGAAGAGGCTAGCAGTAACAGTTGCAAGACCAAGCTTTTTGGGGTGTCTCTTCAATCCAAGAAAAGGGTGCACCCTGAGTACGGGTCTAACAATGTTCTTCAAAGCTCCGAAACGAATAAGGCGCGTTTGGCTTTGGAAAATGATGAACTATTAGGCTTGAATCTTATGCCCCCTTCAACTTGTTAATTAGTTAGTTAAGTTAGTCCTCCCAAAATTCATAACCTTAGAACCTTGCTATTTTCTAATTTTAATTGCTTCATATATGTATAAATATATATATTTTTCTTCTTTAATCCCTTAATTTGAGTTTTGAAGAAGGCAAATGCTGTTGATGGAAGCTTGTGTTCGTGCGTGATCCTGTGTACATTTAACTTGGTGCCGAGGTTATATCCTTCGTTTTTCCTATCCATATGTCCGCTATCTATAAATCTATTAATTATAGATAATAAAAATGAACAAATAATTCAAAGAAAATATCCGGGAAATTATTGTATAATTGTGAATACTATGTCTCTATTGTCGATAAATTGATAAGTGTATTAATTTGTCCTAAATAGTAAAGTTAAAATCGAAATTGAGTGTTGAATCTACATAAACTTTATTTGTACTTATGATGCAATCCTACCCCCCAAGGATATTGGATAGAAGACTTCAATTAGATTGGGTCAAAGATGCAAGAGAAGGTCCTAGGGTTCTCATGAGCCTTAGGATAAATTTCTGAGTCCATGGGCCAAGGTTGGGTCCAATTATCTTTGTACATATTAGATTAGGATGTCATTATATTTGGTCCTTGTATTTAGCGTTCCATATTGTAGGTAGGGTATCCTATAAATATAAGAATTTTCAGCCCTTGTATTTTAGGGCACCTAGACTAGTTTTTGTATTAGGGGTAGTTTTGTAATTTCACATACACTAAGTGGATATTTGATATGTGTGGTTGGAAATAAATTTAATTGAATTGGTAGAAGCCCAATCCAATTAAATTTTAGTGGGGGAGGTGAGCACCCCTTTTTCGTAAATAAATTAAAAAATATTTTTTATTTAAAAATAAATAAAGTTTTAGAAAAATGATGAGATTTTTATAATTAAATAAATAAGGAGAAATAAATTTATTAATTAAAATAATGGTTTGATAAGAAATAAAATAGAGTTCCCTTTTATAAAATAAATAAATAAATGAAAATATGAGTAAATAAAAGGTCAAGAGTATCCTACCTATAAATAGAGATGTAATATGTTAATTTTTACATTTATGACACGTCTATGTGCTCTCTCTTCCTCTCAAATTCGTTTTCCCTTCTTCCTTTCCTAAAACCCTCTCTTTTCTTGCATACACTCAAACCTATCTCTGTAAAACGACGATCCCAGACTCGTAAACCGTTGGATCATCGTGAAATTTTTGTGTCTGGTACAAAAATTATATTGTCATACATCTACCATTGGGATTTTTGAGAGAATATCTGTGGTGGAAGAAGTGTCCCTCGCGCCTAGCTTCCTCTTTTCCTACATACACCAAAATCCTATCTCAATAAAGCTATAATCCTGGACTCATCAACCGTTGAATCATCGTGAAACTGGGACACAAGGTTTGGAATTCCTTTACACACATCTTCACCGTTGGGATTTTTGAATTAATGTATGTGGAAGGATAAATACTCATCTCATGCATACAGTAGAATGAAGACTTTCAATCTCTTTTCCTTCTCTCTAATGTTTGGAAACCCTAATAGAGCAATAAGAGGAAAAACTTGATAAATATCAGGAAACCTCTAGAGATGCCGCTATCGCGGCTGGAATACACATGTGAGCCCGCTTAGAGGTAAGAGATGAGTTTATCACAATTGGGGTTAGAATGAACATGTATAAGGATCCTTAGAGATTAAATTGGGGTTTTTTTTTATGTTTATTGAATTATAATTTTCCTTTACGATTATAAATACAATATTTTTGTGTTTGACAGACCAATTGATGTTCTAATGCGAATTGGTTGATGAACTTGAGTGCTCTTGATGTTTTCGTGTTTTTGACCTATGATTTTAATTCATTGATTTTAATATGATTGTGTGAAATTGTTTAAGGGGTTTTACTCCCCATGTTGTGAGAAACATTTTGTATAAATTGTTATATTAAGATTATGAAATGATGATTCAAATTGTGAGTAAATGACAAATTGAACCCGTGATGAATGACGAGATACATATGTATTGAGATGTTGTATGTATTGAGTTGTGAGCTATGAAATGTGCAATCACACAATTGTAAGACCTTTTAAGGGCGATGAGTTTTTGCGCTACGAGTATCATGATGTGATCTACTGTGGGAACCCGACGAGTTGAATCACTTTGAGGTACGACGAGTTAAAATGATTTTGAAAACAATTGAGTAGTTATGTATATTGCATAGTTCATAGGTAAAGTGTATATGATTCATGAGGTGTGATAACATGTTAAATTAGGATTATACCATTCTGATTGAGACCGAGTATATGTGATAAATTGAGTATGTATTGACTTGTAAGTAGGGGTGGAAATGAGTCAAGCCAAGTCAAGCTTTACTAGGCTTGAGCTCGACCTCAATTGAACACGTAAGGCTTGAGCTTGACTCATTACCTGTCATAGGATTTTTTTTAAGGCTCGGCTTGGCTTATATAAAAGTCTGGCTTGACCCACGAGCCTATTTAACAAGCTTTTTCTATGGTTTGAACTTGACCTTTTTTATCTAAAAAAGCTTTTTAAAAAGCTTGAGCTGGACCTTTATAGTAAACAAGCCAAGTCGAGCCGAACCTTACATAGGTCGAGCCAAAGGCCCTCGACAAGCTGCTCGGCTCATTTCCACCCCTACTTGTAAGGTATGTGTGCATTAAGATGTTGTGTGCACTGAGTTGTGAGCTATGAATCGTACAATAACATGACTATAAAACCCTTTAAGGGCGATGAGTTAATGCACGACGAGTATTGTGGTGGAACCATTGTGGAAACCCGACGAGTTTAATCACAAGCGCAACGAGATAAAATTATTTTGAGAACAATTGAAGAGTCGTGTGTTTTGTATAGTTCATAAATAGAATTTATGTGCTAAAATGTTTTCTAGTATTAATTAAGTGTTTTAAATTAATGAATGTCAAAAACTAGGATTCTGTAATTATAGTATTTATCTATATTAATCAATTAATACTTGTACATTATTTTTTTAGGAATACTTACACATTAGCTGGTAATTACTAAATAATAATTAATATTAGGTATACTAGTATATTTATTGTTATTGTTATTGTTATGAGAATTAGAGATACTAATATAAAATACTATTTTATGAAAATTTTTATTTGAGATGGTTGATTTGTTTAAGTTAATATTAGACAAGGAGTATATTCTAAGACGTGGTTATTAGAAATGTTTAAGAAAATAATTCAAAACTATTCTAAATCTCTCAATAAATAAAAATATTGAAAAGAAAAAAAATATTTTTATTCAATTTGTATTATTTGTTATTCTTATATATGTTTTTTGACAAAAATCTTATTCTTATATTTAAAATGAGAACAAATCAAATTGAACTATTACGTATACTAAATTTAGTTACTAAGATTATAGCCTGCGTACAATGAAGCGGAATATATGCTTATTTTTATATAATTAGGATTTATAATAAATAAATATTATAATATATAAATATATTATAATTAAAATTTACAATACATAAATATATTTGAATGTGTACATTATATTTTAAATTTGCGCTGAACAATTTATAAGATTATTTTTAGTTATTAAAAATTTTCTTTTGAAACAAACTATTAAAATTCAATTTAAATATAAGGATAAAAGAGGGTTAGAACAAATAGAAGGCAAAAGTTCATAAAATCAACTCTTTTATAGGTTCTTTTTCCAAAAAAGATTTCTTATTTTAATTATTTTCTTATTTTTTATTGATTTAACTTCTCTATTTTTTTTTAAATAAATAGGTTGAAATAATAATTAAATTAAATTAAATTAGTACATTAATAACGTGTTTATAATTGTTTTAAAACTACATTGAAGTGTACATTATGTAGCAAGAGAATATACATAGAAAATGATATCTCTAAGACTAAAAGGTTAAGCACTATCTCATAAGTGTTGTTTGGAGAACAAATTACATATCTATTTAGCAACTAAACTGAGCCAAAGCCAACAAGGGGTAGCAGGGGTCCTAGCGATATGGTGTGTGGTGGTGGAGGTGTGTTTGGTGGTATAGGTTGGAAGGGGGGGTAGAGGTGATCCGCGAGGAGGGTTAGTCACAATGTTTTTCTTCTCAAACTTTCTGAAGATATGTGACGAGGAAGCGCTATGGAAGGTTTTCAGAAGGTGGGGATCGGTGTGTGAGGTTTTCATTACTAGAAGGAGAAGCAAGGTTGGACAATGTTATGGGTTTTTCAGATTTCATAAAGTGGAAAATGTTGAGCATTTGGCCTATCAGCTAGACAAGATTATTGTTGGTTGTATTAAAATGAGATTCAATTTACCAAGGTTTGCAAAACAGAATGGCGTGACATCTGTGGAGAATGCAGAGGTTAAAAGAATGACTAAGAGCCAAAAAGAAAAAGGGAAAGCAATAGGGGGCACTTGGAGAAGATGAAGGGTGGAAGGATGCATGAAGAAGGTAGGTCATATGCTCAGGCTGTACATAGGGAAGAAGGCATGGGATTCTTGTATGGTAAGCGAAGACTAAGGTGCCAGGGAGAGAACATAGGTGGAAGGGGCCGCAATTTGAGACATTGGAAACTAATGTCCAATGGCTCTAGAGATGTTTGATTGGGAGGCTGAAGGAGGCGATGGGCTTTCAAGGGGTCCAAGATGCATTCTTGATGGGAGGGTTTTTGTCTGGTAAGAATCAGAAGTCTGGGAGATGATAGAGTACTTATATCACTGGAAGGAAAACATGTTTTGAGTATGGTGTTGAATGATGATGATGGGTGGATGAGGAATTTCTTCAAATCAGGATTGCTTTAGAAATGATGTTGTAGGAAACAAATATGTGTGGGTGAAATCCAGGGGGATACCCCTTATTTGGTGGAATCAGGATTGCTTTAGAAAAGTGGTATAAACTATGGGGACATTAATAACAGTAGCCGATGAAACTCTGAATTTGGAGAAACTTGATTATGCACATTTACTAATTAAAACGTGTACTGATATGAATATTGCGGTGAAACAGAGTATGAAAACTAATGGTGTATTGACATAGGTTAGTATAGCGGAAGAAATTGAGGACACAATGCAGAGGATGTGGTGTTGTTGCAAGAAGAGGTATTAAGAGGTAGAAGATGATACTTCGGTAGCATCAATGGATGGTGACTTGGCCCAATCATGTGGGTTACAATGGTCAAAATATGAATATGGACTAGGGTGATGGGCCAAGTGGTGTGATGGGCTCTAAAGGAAAAAAACCTCTAACCCAAACATTTAGCAGAGGTGACATGGACTAGGGTGAAATACGATAAGTAGTGCATTGTGAGGATCGATAGGATGGGCTCTCTATAAGTGGGGAACAAAGGGAAAATATAGAATGTGGCTACAGACGTAGAGACCAATAAGACTTTGGCCTTTGTCAACAGTCAAAGGGAAGGCAGATTGGCTATAACAGAGAATGTCAAACTGAGGTATAAATACCAGAAGACAAGAGGGGTGCAACATAATATCAAAGATGGCATGGATTTATCTATCCAAGAAGGACTAGCATCGCCCATGAATGCAGTGGAGGTATCTCAAAAGGATGATGGGAGACAACACCTGATATTACAAGATGACCATGTAAGCATAAGGAGGGCGAAGGTTGTGTGTGTCATTGTCATTGAAAAACCATAAGCACAAGGCAGTTCGTAAGTCATGTCTTTCTCTAAGGCTATCCAAGTCTATGAGAGGATAACATAGGAAGCACATGAAATGGCTAAAAAAATGATTTGGTTGAAGCAAGAGCTTATGGGAGGTGGGGGATGATGTTGGGTTATCACTAAAAGGAAGTAAGGAAGTGGTGATAGAATTGATCGTGTTATGGTATCTTTGGAGTGACTTAATGAATTGCTTTCATCAACATAAGTGGTTTTTGGGCAAGATGTGTCTGACCATTGTTCGCCTCTTTTACAAGATATTGATTATGATTGGGGGCCTAAACCTTTAACGTCCCTAAATGCATGGCTTCTTGATGATTAATTTTTGGAGTTTGTGAGGAAGGAGTATGAGGAGTTGTTGGTCCAGGGATGGGGTGCATATACGTTGAAAGAAAAATTTATGAGATTATAGGACAAAATTAAGAGGTGGAATAAAGAATGTTTTGGCAATATTAATGTTGCCTTGAAAGAATTATTCGAGAAAATAGATGATATGGATAGGAAAGGTGAGTTGGAAAATTTAACTTTGCAAGAAATTCAATTAAGGGAAGGGGCCCTTAAGGATTTTTAGGCATTGGCAAGAAAACATTAGTTAATACTTTGCCAGAAATGCCAAAGTACATGGTTTGAGGGAGGGAGATACAAATTCAAAATACTTCCATACTTTGATGAAAAGTAGGAGGAGGTATAACAATGTGAGGGGAATCCTCATGGAGAATGATTTCCTTGTGGGTGATTTCTCGAAAGAAGAGATTAGACAAGCGGTGTGATATTCTGAAGGGAATAAAAGGTGGGAGAAGTCAAGAAAAAAGGTGGGAGAAGGGATGAAGACTTTGTTTTTGGGAGGATTGGTGGGTGGGGGAGGCTTCATTGAAGCAAAACTTTTGTGGGTTAGAGGCAAATTCAGAATGTAAGGGTTTGTATATACACCAACTTGGAGGGTGGGAAGGAAATATATGGAAGTGGAGGAGGCAGTGGTTTATGAGCGAGTTGGAGGAGGTTATTTTATCACATGTGATAAAGAAAAATGTGGAAGATAGGTGGGAAGGCTACGACCTACATTGTAAGGAAGGGATAGATGAATGCAAGAAACAAACATTCATGTTTCTCTGGTCCATTATTCCAGCTCCCCCGAAAGTACAGGGTTCAAACGATCGAAGGCAAACCTAGCAGCTAGGAGGGTGCTGGTTAGGGAAGGGTGTGATCTATGCTCCATGCGCAGGAAACAACTTCACACCTATTCTTTCACTGCAAGGTGGCTTACTCAGTATGGTGCATGTGCTATGATTGGTTGGAGCTAAAGCTGGCATTACCATTTGAAACTGTTGCTCATTGTGGGTGTGGTTGGCTGTTGTGTGGGGTGTCTGGCATATGCGGAATGACATTGAGTTTAACCAAGTACAGCTGGACGTGGGGAAAATTATGGACTCTGAAATTTTGCTCTTGGTCGTGGTTAAAGGTGAAGGCACCAGGATTCACGACATCATTTTATGAGTGGTGTAATTGTCCTAGAGTGTGTCTTAATAATCTGTATTTCTGGTGTGTGGGGGTGGGTTCTGTGTGGTGTTTTTCGCTAGCATATTCTTCGGGTTGATGTTCCATCATTGATTCAGCTTTTTGATCGGGTTTTATGCTGGAGGAAAGGTATTTCGCATAGTGGTTGCTTGGCATGCACCTATATATGATAACTTTTGTGGACCGGTAGGAGCAGGGGTGTTTACATATCTTCGTAATAGGTTCGGTATAACTTATGCCCCTGTCATCTTTTTATATATATATATAAATACTTATTTGGCCGATAAAAAAAGTAGCATGAGATTGAACACGCGTATGGAAATCTCACACGAGGTAACAAACATAAACTTACACGAATGCCCGGCAAATTGATCTAACAGGGTCACTTTTACAAACAATTTATTAAATAGGGTCTATTCTTAAATTATTTATGAATGAAGTCTATTTTTACAAGCTAAGTTGTCACTCGCATTAGCGATATATCGGGTTGACGTGGAGGGTATTTCGCCAACAGCATTGACGAAACAGCTTCTGGTGTCAGAAAGAGCAGGCATGGTCTCGCTACCATGACTTGCGAAATAGCAGCAAAGGAGATCTCGCTAGCATGGTTGGCATTCCACTTTTTTTTAATTTTTTTTCTTGTTCCGTGGAATAGTGAATGCAACGAAAGAGGCTAGTTTGATATCATGTAATGTCAAAATGAAAAGTAACAATTTTTTAATCAGAACAAGAAAGAATGAAAAATGAAATGACACATCTTATCTCTAGGCGCTGTCAACAAAAGCACAACAGTTAAATATGATTTTTTAAATTATTATTAGTATGCATATTATTATTTAAAATGATTTTTTAATAAAAATGATTTTTTATATAAGGATTCTAATTCATTTTATTAAATAATTTTCAGCTAAATATTTTTCAAACAATTTAATTATTTTCAGTTTATTAACTAATTATATATTTCATATTTGTTTAGTGAAAAAAATAG
Organism: Glycine soja; assembly: GCF_004193775.1. Taxonomy (NCBI): domain Eukaryota; kingdom Viridiplantae; phylum Streptophyta; class Magnoliopsida; order Fabales; family Fabaceae; genus Glycine; species Glycine soja. The sequence continues at coordinate 7,304,642 of NC_041015.1, read as the reverse complement.
GAATTATTATAAATATTGAATTTAAAAAGATAATAAAATGCACCAATAATCTAACTAATTATAAAATATAAGTATAAAAAAGTGTAAGAATCTAAATATTTTTTTAGTTTAGTTATTGAAAAAGGACTATAAACTCTAAAAAATTTAGACCATAATTTAAATTTAATTATAATTTAAATTTATGGTGTATAATAAATTTATTAATTTTTATGAAAATTACTTCAAAAATTATATTAATAATATGATTGAAGAATATTTTAAAAGTATTTTATAATGTCATGTGATTAAACTCTTAGATATTTCATGATTTAATTAAGTTTATGGTCGAATTGGTTATTTTCTAATGACATTTCTTGTAAAACTGATTTTTTTAATAAAAATGATTTTTTATATAAGGATTCTAATTCATTTTATTAAATAATTTTTTTAATAATAATTTACATGTAATTACAATTAAAACGTGTAATTATTAGTAAAAAAATCTGTTTTTGTATTCTCCTGGTAGTGTCTAAAGATAAGTTTCGTCCTTTCATTTGTCATTCTTTCTTTTTTTGATTAAAAAATGGTTAGCTTTTCATTTTGGTATCATAAGATATCAAATCAGCCCCTTTCATTGCATTCACTGTTCCACGGAACAAAAAAAAAATTAAAAAAAAGTGGAATCGCCAGCCATGCCAGCGAGACCTCCTCTACTGCTATTTCGCCAGCCATGGTAACGAGACCATGCCTGCTCTTTCTGACACCAGCAACTGTTTCGCCAATACTGCTGGCGAAACACCCTCCACGTCATGTTGCTAATGCGAGTGACGGCTTAACTTTATCACCAATACAAATGGCGGGATGCATGTAAAAATAGACCCGTTCCAAAATAGTTTAGGAAGAAACCCTATTTAATAAATTGTTTGTGAAAGTGACCCTGTTAGGTCAATTTGCCCACGAATGCCAACAAAACAATAACAGGCCAAACCAGGTGATGGGTTTCAGCAGTAGTCTTCTGTCCACTACTTTTTTTTTTTTTGCACAATCTTGCCATATCTTTTTGCTATAAGGCTGCACCCATTTTGTTAGAGTTGATTTTCATAGGATAATATTTTATTTTTATTGATAACGTTAAAAAAAATTAAAGTGATGAAGGGTTTTAAGCTTTGAAGTTGATTTTTTTTCTTATTAAATCAGAATACAAAATTAGTCTTTATATCATTTGAATAAAAAGACTTTTAAACTTGAGACAAATTTGGATGTGTTAGTGGTCCTAGCCATAACATAAGGGAAAAATATAAAGAGATACAAGAGAATTTTTTCTTTTTGATATACAGATATGTAAGAGAATTGTCATACATATTTAAAATAGCATTTAATTATTTGAAGAAATGAGTGAGGATGCGACTTAATATTCAAAATAGTGTTGAAGATTTTTAGGGAATAAATAATAAAGGACGTGAATTGTTCATGGAAAGCGAAATGTGAGGGAAACAAACTAAAAATGTTATTTGAAATGTTTCCATCAGGACTTTTTCTATGGATTTGAAGACCAAAATTAAACCCTAGCCTTTTCTCATTTTAGTAGTCATCTAATTGTTAACGTTTTCATAGCACTATTTGTATTCCACATATTTTCTTTTTATTTTTTATTTTTATGCTTTTAGCTAAAGAGCACGGATACAGAAAAATGAATGAGATGTGTCTTGATCTTGATCCGTAGATAAATGCATTGTACAATAGATGTGCCTTTATCCGGAAGTTCGAGACTTTCTTTTTTTGAGTTTAGTCTTCTTTTTCTTGTCTCATCCCCTACATCCCTATATGGATAGGTAAAATGCCCAATAAAGTTTAACTATGTAATTTCACAACCCTATTGTATGGCTTTCCTTGACTAGCATTTTTTCGTCTTTCCTATTTGTTTTTTCTGTACATGCATCGTGTAATAATTAATTATATATATAACAATATTCATTACGACAAGACTCACATACAGTTTAATAAGTGTTGTACGTATGTGTTGTTGCTCTGTTCAAGTATTGTCAAGGCTCAAAATAAGTCTGTCACCGAGCTAAAAGAATGCTATTGTGAGTTTATTGTTATTAATCACGTACGTCTAAAGTCTCTTTTCTTATCATTGACATTGATTTTTTTTGTTAGTAAACTTCAAGATTCAATTCAAAAATCAAGCGAATGTTGAGAACAAGCATTTCAATCATTGTTTTGAAAAGAAAGGTCTGGCCGAGTGCGTTGTTATGGAAGGACTGCCACACCATCAATATTGAAAAAAAAAATCAAGAAATTGTTGCTATCTAGAAAGAACATGCAAAAGAAATAAATGGTATGGCAAGAAAGATTGAAGGTCTAGAGACAATATGATGAAATTCATGCTAAAGCAACAAAATCCTGAATTAGGTGATGAGGAGGTAGATGAATTGGTGGCACACGTTTTAGGCAAATATAGTAGTGCGGCAGCACCACATTCATCTGCGTCAACTTATGTTCCTGATTATGACTTTAGCCCATCAGTTTGTGAAATTTATGTTAGAGATATAGTGTTAGCTGTCATTTAACTTTGGCTTATTATTTATGTAAAAGTTGTTTTACTCTTCTCTAGCCTATATGTAGCCTGATGCAGCAGGTGGTACAAATTTACCTTATACTTCTTGGTTAAGTGTTGTCAAGACAAAAATATAATAGAACTTAGTGTGTTAGGTTAACACACACTAAGAACCTTTCACTGAAATATTGAGTTGTTCTGAACTATTTATATGAATGCATGTTTCTATATTGTATCATCTAAAATTGAAATTTCTCAAAAAGTTATCAAATTTTTCATGTGCTTCAACCTTTGTTAAATTTATTTAATGTATGAACTATTTATATGAATACATGTTTGACTATTGTCATGAAATCACTACCACCCAACCCCTCCTAGAAGACTTTAAAATGTTTCTTGGGATCTTTTTTCTGTGAAATTCAGTGGTTAAACAAGATGCTCTCAATGTTTGGCCATCAAAATACTTTTGAAATCACCATACTTATCTATTACTCATTTTGGATAAATCACCATACCAGTCGTATGCATAATTCGTTAGTGGACTGTTAGGAGCACGAAGGGGTAGTACACCAAAGAAAAGAATATTTCTAAGTTAGTTAGCCAAATGTGACACATGTCTTCCAATCCTACAATTCAGGAAGTCAGGCGTAGCAGCAGGGCAAAAAGGGATAACAAGAAATATGGTGGCTACGTAATATAAGTAGTAAGGGAATTAGGGGAAAAGGGGAAGGGTGTATGCACCTTGTACTTCTTTCTTTCTTGGCCCTTCCTTGGGATTTTCTCTCAATTCTAATGATGATAGTATTTGATAGATGGTCTTCTTAATTCTATTAGCTCAATAGATAGATACTTGCGTAGTCTACTATTGTATTGTTATTGTTGATATAAATAACAAAAGGCCTCTATTTCTTGTATTGTTCATATTTTAAGTTCTGCACTCTTGGTGCTTTCATTGAGCCACCACGGCGGAGAACACACGTTTCAAAGATCTCAAGGTTGATATGAAAAAAATGTTTGACCTCATGGCACTTCATCATCAGGAGTATCTACAACACTGTGTCGAAGATTGTAAACCATTGAAGCAAATGGAGATCTCGATCAACTCCTTGCGACTGTCTCCTCTGCCTGGGGGGTCGGACCTGGGGAATTCCTCCTTAGTTCATTATTTTTCCAAGTAAGGAACATCAAGCTCGATTTTCTCAGATTCGATGGAACAGAGGTCTTGCAATGGATCTTTAAAGCTGAGCAATTTTTTTATTATTACTAAACCCCTGATGAGCAACGCCTAACCATTGTCGTGGTTCACTTGGAGAAGGAGGTAGTTCCTTGGTTTAAGATGCAGATGCGGACCAACCTTTTCCAATCTTGGAGCGGTTTCACACGTGCCTTGGAATTGGAGTTTGGGTCGTCCCCTTTTGAGTGTCCCAGGTCCACATTATTCAAGTTACAATAACATGGATCCGTCAACGAGTGTTACTCAACCTTTATTTCCCTTGCAAATCGAACCCAAGGACTAAGTCAGGAAGCCATAATGGATTGTTTCCTTAGTGGGCTACAGCTCGATATCCGTAGAGATGAATTGGCCCAATCCTCATTCTCCATTTCAAAAGTTGTTTCCTTGGCCCGTTTGTTTGAGGAAAAATACTCGAACCATCCAAACCCATAATTGACCTATCCACATAACCGCCTCAATCCAAAACCCCTATATCCCTCTTTTCGCAATCCGTAACCCCAACCTCTACTACCCACCCTTAACCTACCACCCCGAAACCTTCCACCAAAGCCCACCCAAATTAAGCATGTCTCGATGGCAGAGGTCCAACTTTGGTCAAACAAAAGCCTTTGTTATTTCTGCGATGCCAAATCTTCTCCTAGCCATCATTGCCCAAATCGCCAATACATGTTCCTTATTGCCGAACACGAAGACGATCATAACCCTAACCTAACAACGGATTTCCCAGACCACACTGTAATTGACGTACCATCCCTCCCCACCAACACCGATGACCTTAACCACCACTAGTCCTTCAATGCATTAAAGGGCTCGCATAGTTTGGGCACTCTGCGGTTTACGGGGACAATAAAAGGGACTCCTGTTCAAATTCTCTTAGATAGTGGGAATTCTGACAATTTTCTACAACCTAGGTTGGCTTAATTCTTGCAACTTCCAGTTGAGCACGCTCAAAATTTCAATTCTTTGATAGGGATTTGATTGTGCAGGTGCAGGGCCATCCTCTACAACTTCCCATTTACTTGCTTCCCGTTGCCGGCGTGAACTTAGTGCTTGGCAACCTTAGGTCCCCACATTGCAGATTATAGTGCATTGTCTCTAAAATTCTACCTCAATAACACCTTTGTAAACCTTTTTGGAGAGCGTCCGACCCTACCCACTACTGCCCAATACCACTATATCAAATGCCTACACTCCACCAACGCCATAGTTGAGTGTTTCATCCTCCTACTGTAACCTATTTCTGACCTTGAACCTTGTGAGAATGACCTTAACCTTCCACTGGACATGGACCCAGCCTTATGCACCTTACTCATAGTCTATAAACATGGGTTTGCCACCCCGATAGGCCTGCAACCAACTAGATCCCATGATCATGGAATTCCGTTGTTGGAAGGGAGCAACCTTGTTAAAGTCAAGCAATATAGATACCCCTATAGCCAAAAGGAACAAATAAAGAATATGGTTTCCAAAATGCTTCAAGAAGGGATCATCCGCCCCAACACCAGTCCCTTCTCCTCTCCTATCCTTTTGGTCAAGAAAAAGGATGGTACTTGGCGTTGTTGCACAGACTATAGAGCTCTTAATGCTATCACTATCAAGGATAGCTTTCTGATTCCCACAATAGATGAACTTGGTGGCGCCTATTTCTTCTCGAAACTGGATCTTCACTCTAGATACCATCAGATATTAGTTAGGCCTGAGGATAAGCACAAAACAACGTTCCGGACTCATCAAGGGTTGTACGAATGGCTGGCGACAATGTTCGGGTTGTCAAATCCACCTACTACATTTCAAAGCCTGATGAGTTCAATTTTCCAACAACAACTCTGTAAGTTCATACTGTTATTTTTTATGATATCTTGGTCTACAGTCCATCATGGCTCTTACATTTGGTCATCTAGAAGAAGTGTTACAGATTTTGAGTAATCATCTGCTATTTGCTTAGTTGTCAAAATGCAATTTTGGGATCACCAAGGTGGACTATTTGGGTCACACAGTTTCTAAACGAGGGGTAGAAATGGATGAATCAAAGGTTCAATCTATTTTGGCTTGGCCAGTTCCTGGATCCATTAAATAGCTTTGTGAATTTCTTGGCATGATAGGTTACTATAGGCATTTTATAAAGCGGTATACCACTCATGCATTCCCTTTAACTTCATTACTAAAAAAATATTTTTAAGTGGTCCCCTAAAGCTACTGATGCTTGTGTTAAGTTAAAGCAGGCTATTACTATGACACTAGTTTTGGCCCTTCCAAATTTTTCGTTACCTTTTGTTCTAGAGACCGATGCATCAGGTACTGGGATTAGGGTTGTACTAAGTCAAGGCCATCACCCAATTGCTTATTTCTCAAAGATATTATATCGCCTAGAATGTAGAAGCAATCTGCTTATAGTTGCAAACTGTATGCAATCATGGAGACTCTAGCAAAGTTTCACCATAATCTGTTAGGGCAGAAGTTTATCATTAGGACTGATCAACGAAGTCTTAAGTCTTTATGCAATCAGATCATTCAAACCCCCGAGCAACATGTATGGATTCACAAATTTTGGGGGTATGATTTTACCATTGAGTACAAGCCCGACAAGGAAAATGTTGCTGCGGACACCCTTTCCAGGTCCTTTTTCATGGCCTTATCCGAGCCACATGCCTCCTTATTGTCTCAAATTGAGCAAGCCACGAATATGGACCTTCCTTGTTGGATATTCCCACCAAGTGTGTGGAAGGGAATGCCCTTGACCGTTACTTTCATGTTGCAAATAATTTGATGTACTAGAAATAAAGGATAGTGGTTCCAAACCAACCCGAATTAGCTACGTCAATTCTCAAAGAATTCCATTCACCACAAATTGGAGGGCATTCTAGAGTAGCCTGCACCAAGGCTCGGATTGCAAGTCTATTTTATTGGCCTACTATGGCGAAGTACATTAAGTTGGTTGTGTCCCAACACTTGGTGTGCCAACAAGCTAAATCTTCTAATGCCTTACTTGCTGGCCTCTTGCAACCATTGCCGATATCGACACAGATTTGGGAGGATGTGGCCATGGATTTTATCGTCCGTTGCCGATAGTGCCTGGGTTCACTGTTATTATGGTCGTGGTGGACCGTCTCTCAAAATATAGTCATTTCCCCCTCTAAGAGTTGATTACAACAACCTCATTGTCACAAAAACCTTTATTTAGATGGTAGTCAAACAACATGGTTTTCCAAAAACTATAGTATCTAATAGGGATAAGATTTTTACAAGCAAAATTTGGAGACATTTGTTTCGACTAAATGGGACAACCCTTGCCATGAGCTCAGTCTACCATCCCCAATCCGATGGGTAATCAGAGGCCCTAAATAAATGCTTGGAATTGTATTTGCATTGCTTTACTTCGAATAACCCAAAACACTAGTTGAAGTTGTTGCCTTGAGCTGAGTTTTGGTACAATATTTCTCATCACAACAACATTGGCATGACACCTTTCAAGGTTGTTTATGGTCATGATCCCCCAACTTTGATCTGCTATCAGATGACTACAATGGACCCACCAAACTTGCAAGAAATGCTACAGTTGTGGGACACGATACTAGTTCAGCTCAAGGCCAATTTGAATAGGGTCCAACAGTTTATGAAAAAGCATGCATACCAGAATAGGCTACCATTGGAATTTCAAATTGGGGGCATGGTATCGATGAAACTTCAACCTTATCGCCAGTATTCGGTGGCTTTGCGTAAAAACCATAAACTTGGTCTCCATTACTTTGGCCCTTTTCTGGTGTTAGAAAAAATTGGTACAGTAGCCTATAAACTCTTGTTACCTCCTATGGAAAAAATACATCCAGTGTTTCACATTTCATTACTGAAACATTGCAAAGGCAATCATACAACCTCGTTTGTTCCATTACCATTATTGTCAGTTGAACAAGCACTACTACAAAAGCTTGAATTTACGACGCGCCATTTACGACGGTTCTCAAGAACTGATTTAGAATATGGCGCGGTGGCAATTTTGTAAATAAGGAAACAAAAATTTGTTTTTACGTCGTACATTCTAAGATGGTTATAAATAACCGTCTTAGAATGGGTGTTGGTGGCAATGTTGTAATTACTATAAATTAAGACAACATCGGTTTTTATCCTAAGATTGTCTTTGTATAACATAATAACCTAAGGCGCTTCTACTCCTGGCCCTCACCCATTCTCTGAGCCATCGTGTTTTCCTGAGCCATTCTCTCCCCACCTCACGCAGATTTTGTCCCTCAACCTCAACTATCAATTAAGACAAAGCTTGTTCCTTAGCCATTCCTCAACCTCATGCGCACTCTGAACTCAGTGAATCACACCACACAACACAGACAATATCTCAGTCTCAATCTCAGGTACGTATTTTTCTTATCTTTCTTCTTTCTTTTCTCTCCAACACCTTAATTGCATTCATTCGCACTTTGTCTACACTTATTCTTCGAAATTAGCCTCTGCTTCGTTGAAACCCTTTTCTCTTAGTTTGCGAAAATCATTTTCACTTTTTTTTTCGCACACGCTCAACCAAGTAAACCCTAATTACTTACTCGCATAAAGTATTGGGTATAGTCAGTTATGAACTCCTACAAGTTGCTGCTGCTTCATTTAGATTTCCTTGTCTTTTATTTTGCACGCGTTGCTGTTAGGTTTTGTAGGCATCAATAGGTTGCACGTTTGGAATTGGATGGTAATGTATGCAATATTTTCTCAGCTATGATAGTTTTTCAATAAAATTATGTGTCATATTAATTAGATTTGTGCTCTGGATTCCTTTTTTTTCCGTGTACTATCAAAACTTGTGTGTTGTTTTCTTCTTGAGATAATCTTTGAAAGTTGATATGGAAGCCCCTGTTTATTGCCAATAAATTATTGATTGTTCTATTGGGATGGGGGGAAATTGAGTGAAACTAATTAGGCCTTAGAACTAAGCTGAATTGAACCACGTATACCCTAATCCTTTAAAGTCTGTTGTTTCTACTCCAATTTTTTATAGGCACTGCTCGATACTGTTTATTTGTTACTTGTGCAGTTCGATGATTTTTTATTTGAAATGCCTTAACTGAATTCTGTTTTTATCTGTTTATTTCCCTGGTCTTTTTTTAGAAAAGGAAGATTTAAAACCTACAACATATTTGTTTGCATCATGTGAGTAGTGTTAGATTTTAAAGTTGTTGATGTTTGCCTACAGGTCATTGCTCATAACTTAGTTGCGCTTTGCTTTCTATTTTCACTTGACTGCAGTTGAACAAATCTATACTCACATCACAGGTGAGTAGCATATTTAATTTTGATTTTGAAACGTGATTTCTTTTGATCATTTTATTTCTTTTCTGTGTTTAGGTCCTTGTGGAAAGTGAATTTGATTTAATGTAGTCAGAGGAAGTGAAACCTTTTGACAAGAAAAAGAAAAAAATGAGAACCTCAAGAGAGAAAATGTTTAGAAATATTGCCATAGTGGGAAAGAAGCTCTTGGGAAATTAAAAAGGGTCATTGGACATATGGCTAAAATAAGGGTTTTTGAAATATTATAATGCTAAAACTTTCTTTCTAAACCTAGTGAGCAATGTAGGCATAGAACTCCCAATCCCATAAAGTTCCACTTCTCAAAACAATTTCCATTGTCCCGACCCTATAGTACTAAGGGGGAACTATAATCATAAGTTCAAGTGCTCTGCTTTTTCTTTCTATTAATGCAACAGAGGTTATGCATTATGTTTATTAAGTAATCAATTATAATGTGCATGCAGGGTGATTTTATCTTTGTATTGGGTTTGGGTGGTGGGTAGCATAATAATTTTCCAAATTATCTAAATTTTAGTTTGTATTAAAGTATTAAAGAACTTTCTAAAGTTTTTACTTGTTTTTGTTTATAGGTTGCTTCCTATGAGTTTACCACCTTAACTTGCATCCCAGGTGTGATCACATATCGTGGAGCTAAAATCCAGGTATCTCCACATAAACATATTATATGTTGATAAATTTATCACCTTACTGTGCAAAAGATATTCTGCTTGTGGGTTGATAAGCTTGGGATGCCTAAAGCTGAATTTAGTTGTACCTTTTTCTGATAATAGTTGAGAGAAGATTAAATGATATGTGAATGTTGCCTCTCTATATTAGTAGCCTCTGACTATAAGCTGCATGTGTGCTCGGGTCTAAGGAACATTGGCATAGGTTTTGGCAAATTTTATATTTCATCCTCTCACTGTTCATATTTCATGTATTAGTAAGTAGAGTTGTTTGTGTTGGTTGTTGGACCATAATAAAGTGACACTGACACCTAGAGAATCTAGGGCTACACTTGGTTAATCTAAGACTAGGTAATAAAAAGAAAATACTTCATTCATTTCATAACCTTCTTACAACTGAAAAGGCTCCCTTTATAAGGCAAAGCTCCCAACAGGCTATAAAGCAGAACCATACAGATAACAGATAAAAGTAAATCGCATTCTAATTGAAAATTCTAATAATTGGCAAAGTCAGTCATCTAGGATGGTCTGCGTGCATGTTTGGATACCAAGTAATTTGAATGAAGAACCAAAGTGCATGTTTGGATACCAAGCAAAATCAATTCTAGCCCCAAAAATCATGGTGAATAATTGAAAATTGAAAAGCAACAAAGAGTTGCATTGGTGTGACTGAAAAAATAAGCAAGGTGCAGTGACCGCACCGCCTACTCGAACACACACTCAGTCATTATTAATTTATAGAAGAAAGTTTTCTTTTACCAAATAGAATGATAGTTGTAGTTTGTTGCCAAGTGTTTCACTGTTATATTCTTCTTATAAGTTATAACTTGTTTTCATTAATTTTTATAACACTTTATAAAATACATTAAATAAAACATAAATACGTTCAATGTCTTAAAAACATATAAAACATTTAATACTTTTCTTTCAGTAAGAGGATATTAAATAATATTGTAAAAAAAATATAGTTATTCTTTTACCTTTATCCTGTATAAATTTTTTTAGCATGCTCATGCAGCTTTAAATCTACTAAAATTTCCAGACTCATCCATGTTTCTAATTGCTAATTTGAATAAACAAACCTTTGAAATAACCATTCATAGTATGAATCATCGATGTTAGTATCCCATTTGTCAATTTTATAAAGGTTACATGTGACCGAGAAAGTAAAGAGATCCTTATCAAGCATTTTGGCATATGTATGCCCATTGACAGTAGAAACTTCTTTTTAAAAATAAAAAAAACTGACAGTAAGAATTTAGTCCTATACCTTATCACAAATTATTTGTTAAGGCAATCTCTTGTTATACCATAGATCAAACATAGAAGTGAAAAGAATAAAACGAAAATTTAGGCATGGGAATTACCAATCAACTCATAGGTTCATTGAATAAAAGTACAACAAAAAAATCTGATGTAAACCAGTTTGTCATGTGATGTGGTAGTTACCACTTGCCTGCTTCAATGTAAAACGGCAAATTGACAAAGACTTCAAGAAGGATCAGCCAAATGTTTCATTCAAACTAGTACATGCCATTATACACACAACCAACAACAATATACAAAATAAATAGTTTTTTTTTTTAGATGGAGAAGGGGTACAAAAAAGAATTTCACACAAAAACTAGAATCTAAACATGATCAGTAGCTCAGAGGATGTGTTGCCATAACAACCTTGGACCAAAGGGGTCCTTGGCCAATTGTAACTCAATCAAGTAATCATGTAAATTGCCTAGCAGATGTTGTAGGCTCTCTTCTCTTGGCACTTTTCTTCATCATGTCAGCCCAACTAGCCACCTGTTTGATGAAGTGTTTGAACTTTTCAGAAATGAACTAGTGTGTGATATATTGGCGCTTGAATTTGTGATGCTACACCTGTTGGCTTTCTTGTTTGCATCTGAAGTAATTTAACCAAAAAATGAGTTTTTTTTTTGTTATTATTATATTGATGTCGATGTTACGGTTGAGTTTTGGATACATGACTGTTTATGTGTTCTTAAAGTGCAAGGTTACCGTAATACTATCTTTGTTTTTAGACCTGAACCTGAAATCAAACCAATAAGGCCTCAAGGTTGTTGGTGGATTGGTTTAACCATAGGTTACCCAAGGCTTTTGGCTTCAAATTTGGTTCTTATAACATTAATAATAATGTAATACATGGAATTGCACATCACAGGAAGATTTGTTGCTATTCTTATTCTTAAGAAGCTTAACCACAGTGTTGAAAATAAAATGAAATTTTTTGGTTTGATATTGATGGTAATTTGTTATGGCTCTTAACAGTTGCAAAAGAAGTGACTGTGAATCCAAATACAAATCTGAATGGGTTATCTTCAATTTGGTTGACATGGTGTTAGGCAGATCCTTAGATTTAGAGATCCTTAGTACCCATGTGGTAAGGAAAAATTGAGAAAATTGAAAACTTTTTAGGACTACTATAGCAAATTTAGGTTCATAGAGATGTAATTAACTGTAGCACCTTTCCTACATCAAATGTGTTTGTATGAGAATTTGGCTGCATAATTTTAAATTTCTTCTAATGTTTTTCTTTTTCTGTCTTGAATTTCTTCAATTTCTTACCAAAAATGCAAAAATGATTGTTCAACATCGAATTAGTGGAATAAAATATAAGGTTGTGGTTTTACATAAGTTACACTGAAAGTCTATTTATTATATGACTGGGAAAAACCCTTAAATATCATTGGCACCGATGAGTAACTTTCAAGAATATTGAAACAAAACTTGGATATATTTTTAGTGAGTTCATTTTTTCCATTTGATACAATGCATGAGCCATCAAGAGATTAAAATATCCACTGGATGCATTTAGTTTCTTCTAGAATGAAAATCTAGTAGAAATTTGTGTCAGATTTTATGCTCCTCATCCTTATGGCCCCAATGTCAAACTCTGGAAGATTGAAACAATTTACATCAAGAATATAATTGCATTAATTGGTTGCTTATTTAGTTACTGAATATAATTTAGAGCTTCTAACTTGCATTAATTTTAGAGCTTCGACAGACTTATTAATTCTCTTGCATCATTTTCATTTGTTAGTCTATGCTTGAAGAAGTTGAACAAATGTGTGATTTTGTTCATATTCTTTTTTTAAAATCATAAAATGTCAAAATAAAATTAGGACAAATCATATTCATATTGTAAAACTAATTCAAGAACAATCCCTACCTTGTGAAAGATATTCATTTTTGTTTCAAAATTTTGATTCCAATGTGTTATAGTTGCAGAACAAAGTTACATTATTATTTAATTATGTATTGTCATGTTATTTAATAATTTAGTCTAATCTAATGATTTGCATTATCATACTTATTGTGAGTTATCAATATATAAAAGTAGAGATAATGGATAAAAATTAAATTATTAATTTTATATAAACATACGTCTTTTTATTTTTCACGAGATAAAGACATACTTAATTTTCAATATTAGTTAATTAATATTGAAGGGAAAAAAAGGAACTAATGAAGGAAGCTTGCAATGCACTTATAAACTTTTTTCTTTGGCTATTGCTTTGGTGGAATTACTATTCCCTTAATCGTATGATTGGGGATTTGATTTCCAAATCTATGTATATGAAAAAGTATTATTTGAAAGATACTTCTTTAATAGATTTAATGTTTCTCGAGAAATTAGTTATTAATCTCTAATAAAGATATATTTTTTTTATTTATAAAAAAATACTACTGCGGGCACCACTTGAAAAGTTAGAGTCAAATCATAACTCCTTTAGAAGTGGAGCATAAGCATAATAGTAATAAAGTCCCAACCATTGGTGTTCTTGGGCTCCTACCTCAAGTACCTCCTTGAAGGACTTCTTCCCACACTTTCCTACATGTGATAACGAATATATAGGAATAGTGGACCAACCTATTCTATTTTCTTTCTTCTTCTCTGGAAGATTGAAACAATTTACATCAAGAATATAATTGCATTAATTGGTTGCTTATTTAGTTACTGAATATAATTTTAGAGCTTCTAACTTGCATTAATTTTAGAGCTTCGACAGACTTATTAATTCTCTTGCATCATTTTCATTTGTTAGTCTATGCTTGAATAAGTTGATTTTTACAAGTGTGTTTGCATATAACTTGGCCTAATATTAGACACTTTTGTTGCTTACATTTTTGCACTTGTGTCTACTATGCAACCGCATGAATTGGACACTTAAATACTCGTAGCAACCACAATTGCAACGCAAATTTTAAAGCTTGAGAGACAAATTTTTCCTGAATCACATGTTTGTCGTTACATGGATGGTATTGAACTAATTTAAAATGATGTATTATTGTATTGTAATAGATATAATTATAAATATTGATTTTTTCACACTTGTTGTAGTCAAAAATCATTTTAAATATTGAAAATCATTATTATAATTTTGGTTCCCATCAAATTAAAAAAAAAAATTAAAAAAGGCAAAAAAAAAGTCATTGCAATACCAAAAAAAAGGCAAAAAAAAAGCCAATACAATACCAAAAAATAATTTTAAAAAAGGCAATACTATGACGATTATTATATAACCGTCTTAGTATATTGCACTTACTATGCCGGTTACTAGACAACCGGCGTAAAAAAGATTAAAAAAAAATGACAATACTACGACGGTTATTGTATAACCGTCTTAGTATATTGCATTTATTACGCCGGTTATTTCACAACCGGCGTAAAAAACCATTTTTGCATGTCATGTACAACGACGGTTTATCACCAACTGTTGTAAAAAATCTTATTTACAACGACGGTTGATATACCCGTCTTTAAAATACTTGCACCTTCTATGACGGCGGCTGTTACGACGGTTCAAAACCGTCCTTTAAAAAGTCGTATTTGCATTAGTGTTAAGCTTTTAGTTGTCTATGTTTGACAAGCAGTAGCTAGCTTTTTTTTAAAGGATATATAAAGTAATATTTTTTAAAATACTAATTTTTAGATGTTTATATTTTATTTCCTCTATTATAGTATTTATTAAAAAATTATTACCTTTTTTTTACATAAATTAGACTTTTATTATTATTCCTTTATTTTCTTTTTCACACTATCTGTTTTAGATTATTACTCTATTTATATTATTTATTATATTATTTTAATATTATACTTCAAAATATTTTAAATAAAACAAAAATATTTGTAAGCAATAACTAAAATTAATTTTTTTACAATGATAAAATTAAAAAAAAATAAACGCTATTACACATGTTTGTTATAAGTTTCGAAAAATTATTCTCATGTATTGTTGAGCACTGAGAATGTTGTAATTTCATTTTTTTAATACGTTTTCCTATATTTTTATTCTCATGAAGAAAGATGAAAACCTGATATTTTCATCAGAATATGAAAAGTTATTCTCGAAAAATGCATGTAACTTCCAATTTTACTTATTTGAATTGTTTTAAATTTTAAAAAAATTCTAAGAATATTAAAATCTAACCAACATATTTTGAAATATACCTAGAAATAATACTCCCATAAACCATATTCTTGGGAATATGATTCTTAAAAATACAATAAAATTTAGTGAAACAAACAAACTTAACATAAAAAATATGATAAAAAAATACCTTAAAAATTAGTTAGTTTGACTTATATTTAACTTTAGGAGTAGTATGTGTTAATTTATTTTATTTTAATTTTATTAAAAATATTTTACAATATAGGATTAGTAGTATAATGCATAATATGAAAACTATAATAACTGAAACTAAGAAATGCAATTAAAGTAATTGATCTAAAGATAAAAAATTTATGAGACTTTAAAATTAATTTTAAAAATTAAAATTATTCAAAATATATTTATCAATAAAATAAAAAAATTATATAAATATTATATAAACATATCCATATTTATCATTTTACATTTAACAATTACTACAACAAATGATTTTGTTAGATATTTATATTAACAATCTTTTAGCATTCGTCTACTAGCTGGAAACATATTTTTTGTTTTTCAATTACTTTTGCTAAGCATAGTCAAAATATAAAAAAGTAAAAGTTACTTGAAATATCTTATAAAAAAGCTACAAACTATTGAAAATTAAACTTATAAGCTAACTAAAAATGTTTGTCAAAATATATTCTAATTAGAAATCAACTCAAATATAGTTTTTAAGTAATTATTGAAAATAATTAATCTTACTATACATAAATAACATATTAAATTGAAGTAAAACAAAATAATATATTAAATAATAGTATAAAAACTTTATATTTTAAGTGGATTTTAATTAAATTTATTTCTTAATAGTCTCCCAACCTCATGCTCTTGATTTTTTGTTTTTGTTTTTTTATAAAAAAAAATAGGGAGATAAAAGTCCAACCTAAGACTTGTCCGAGCTGCTTCTTTTTTTTTTAAAAAAAAAAGGAGAGAAAAATAAAACAGCAATCTAAGATATGATGTTAGACACGAAACTTTGTTTTTCTCAGAAAAGTTAAAAATTGGAAAAGATGTTAGGCACGTGGATGACCCACACAAAGAAACAGCTAGGAGAACCCAATAAGAATAATCAATTAAGGGCTAAACACCAAAAATCAACTCATTAATTATTATATAAAACCCGTTTAATAAATTCATTCTTTATAATCTCCTAACCTCAGGCTCGATACCAATGACTTGGGTTCAAGCTTTTATATATATATAAACCTCAAAGACTTGGGTGCAAGTTTCTTTTTTTTTAAAATATAACCTCACCTAACAGTGCAACCAACCTTAGAGATTATAGACACACAACTTTGTTTTTCTCGGAAAGGTTAAAAATAGGTGGAGATATATGGCACGCGGATGCCACATTTTCCTACGTACAGTATCTTAATTTTGGAGAAAAATCTTACAAACTTAACCATCCATTAAATCAAAGAGTGTCATTATAACTCAGCAACTAGTTTTGGACTGGTGACAACCTCACGTTTTGCCATAATTTTAATTAGAATTGGTAAAAGTATATATGCATATTATTACGTGTATTCCACCCGCCATTTATGTCCCAAGTCCCATCTAGGTATAAAGCCTCCATTGACCAGCAAAGACCCCATGAAAGAAGCAGCTAGGAAAATCTGCTAAGGATGATCAACTAAGGGCTAAACACCAAAAAGCAACTCATTAATTAATTATTTATATAAAACCTGTTTCTTCGCAAGCCACTGTATATTGAATATTATCATATGTTTTCTGTATATGACACCAATTGCCATTAAATAACATATTATACTTGATAATCTATGGATGTTATATTTTTTTTATTGAGTTAGAAATTATAGATATCTTTTAATCTATTAGATTAGAGATTGATCTTATATGTGATATATGATTGTTGTTGATCTAATGAAATTTTATACAATGAGAATTAAATATAAATTTTTTTGTTAAATATATTATTTTCACGCATATGAATGCAATTAGATGTTACTTACATCATCTATATGTCAATTCTTTAGTTATTATGAATGTTATATTGCTATATAATATTATAAATATGAGCTTCATGTCCTATATAAGTTTCTGTCTTAGAAGTTGACGCAATAATTCAAAAAACTATCTCGCTTTCTCACTTGACAAATTAATCCATTTCTTAAAGCAATGGCTTCCTCCGAAGAACTATTTGGTTTGAATTACCTGTTGCTGAAACCACAAGAGGCGAGTGCTGTGGATCTTGGACGCCTCTTGTTCTCTTCCAACTTGAACAATAGAGGATTCATTGAGTGCCCTCGTGAGATTGAGGCAAGAGAATTTCGACAAAGATGGCTCCTCTTCATATCCATTGTGGCGCAGAAGGTTCTCGTTGCCTCAAGAAACTCCTTGAAGAACGTTGGGGACACGTTGGAGTTGTGGCTCAATCTTTTATCAAGCAATGGAGGCTTAATAAGGCTCTTGTTCAAATTTCTAACAGGTAATTATCCATTCGATCATTTCTTTTCTCACCATTATGATCATTCATATAAGTTGACAGGTTGGGAAGGAGGGTTTTAGGATCCACGGAAGAAGGAGAGAGATCTTAATGTCGAATCTCCTTATCGAATTCTAACAAAAACTAATAAATAACATTAACTGGTAGTATAACTTCTCGATATATTTACATGTTTCAATTCTTTGGATAGAATATAACATTAATATTCAATCTGAAAGCTAATCATATACTAGTTTTTTTATTCTTCAATAATATGTATTCTATAAAAATCATTCTCATATTTTTTTCTCACAAACTCAAAGTAACAACCATTGAATAACTTAATTAAAGTTTGTTAAACAAGTGCTTACCATATTAATATTTATATATAATTAAGTTGATAAATTATCTTCATATAGGTTGTAAATTGCTTTCATAAGTATAATCATAAATACCTTATGAGTTGAAAACATATTTTATGAACATATAAGTTATTTTCAAAAGTAATTCTGTTAGTATATGATAAGTCTTTTGCATGAGAATTAATATATGATTTGTGGTGCAGGAAAGATGAAAACACCGGAAAGATCATCGGCAGCATTCTTATCCGTGGTGGGCATCACTGACACACGAGTTGACTTAGACAAAACAATTAAGGAGAATGATGCCAAGTACAAAGGGTTCCTCTCAATGATGGCTTCAAAATTAGCGTATGAGAATGAAGAATTCGTTAGTAACGCAGTGCAAAATCATTGGGATGTAAGTTCTCTAATCTCTGTATATGTATGCAATATTGGTTTGCTAGATGGAGAAAGAATTAGCGTAACTAATAAAAAAAATAGTTATATATATATTAGCGTAAATATGTAACTTTTTTTTAGTTTTGGTGATTAATTTTGATGTCTGACTCGGGTTTAATTTACATTTGTTTTCCTTTTATAATATGATTGCAGATGGAGTTTTTGGGGTCACACAGCTTCTGGAACGGTACGTAATTAAGAAGCATCCTTTGTAAATTTTGCTTAGAAGATACGAAAATTTACAGCAGATAGATAAAACATCTTTTCAGTACTGTTACTAGAAATATGTTTTGCTAAGCTGGTTTCCTGATCTGAAAATTAAACTAACAATATCGAAGTGCATAGCATCTCAACATGAAGAAAAGGAAGCACATTTATTGCATAAAATATTTGCATGCCATTTCCTCTATTATACTAAGGTTACAAAAATGGTATATCCATACATCAATTATTCTAGCTTAGTTCATACTTGTTTAAATTCATTTATTTAGTTATATATGAGCTTGAGCTTAAAGTTAGGCTCAATTTCTTAAATTAATAAAACACAAATTTTATAGACTTACCATTAATAGTCCACAAATAATTAATTTGTGTTTGAGTCTTATTTTTAAATAGATTAACAACATAAAATTTTAAATATAATTATCATCTTTTCTTACTTTTTAACAAGAAAATATATGTTAAATATATATAAGCTAATACAAAATATATTTAAAGAAATGCCATTAAAAAAAAAATAAACAAGTCATAGGCAAGCTAGTAAGTTAATTAAGTTCAAGTTCTCAAATTTTTATTCAATTCAAGATCAAACTTTAGTTTATATAAATTTGATTGTTCAAATATGTCAAGCTTGAACAACTTTTTTTTTTCTTTCTACAAGTTAAATCCAGACTCTTAATTGCATGGAATTTGAACTTGATCTGTTCAAATATAAATTCTGAAATTGGTATTACACAGTTAATAAAATTTAAACGTAAATATTAACATTATTAAGAGAGAAAAAAAAAACAATGGCAGAATGTTTACTACGGAACACAGTTAATTTCATGGATCCCTCCCTCCATTTACCAATGAATGACAAGTCACATTTTGCTTCCGACCTAACCTTTGGTTTTTTAATGGTATGCTTCCAAATTTTTTACACTGCCGTAGAATTTTAGATTATTGCAATGTGCTTTTTTTTTTTTTTTGCTTGTTTGTTTGCTTGCTTTTGAATTCATTTGTCTCGTGTCTTTAAGGAAGATGCTTCCACCACTATATAAATACGTGGCCATGGTTGCAAGTCGTTAATTTGGAGTGAATTACAAATTTCTTACAAGTTGCAACTCAGAAGTCAGGATTGAAATTTTCTCTCTTGACTTGATATATCCTAGGTTACGTAGATTTCAAACAGAGACTATCATAGTATCTTAATAAATTTTATTTTTATAATGTCTTTATTATTTATGAATGATAAAATTTTCAGAAAATTATATAAAAAAAATTATTGATGAAATATGACATAAGTGAACTTCAATAATTTTTCACCTTTTATATCACAAATCATTCATTTTAATCATTTTTCTCTTTTATATTTTTCCCCGACATCTACGTACGGGCTCACTTCTCATTAACATTCACTAGCCCTTTTTCATAAAAAAAAAATAGTGCTATTATAAAAAAACTTTTATTCTCTAAAAAAAAAAAACCTTTTAAAATTTTAACGTGTTTGTTTAAACTTTTTTTAGAAAAAAAATCTGTAAATGAAAATAGATTTTATGTTATTTTCAAAAGTTACTTTTAAAATGAATCTTTAAAAAATAATTCACCTTTTCTATAAATTCTTAAAAAAAAAACACTTTTTTCTATATAATAAAAAAATCCTTGAATTTCTATCATCCTGAATACGAGTGAGCCCTTTTGGCTAGGATTTTGCTAAAAAAAATTGTGATTTCGAAATCATATATGAAATTATGAATGATGATCAACAAGACGGCCGTAGAAAAATGCTTGGCTTTAATTAATTGCCCCAATCTATACTTAAGAAGGAATTCCATTTGCTAATAAGTTTAGAAAAGACAGCCAAAAGAGAGAAATTTGGGAAGATCTCTTAGTTAAGTTTGTGATAATTTGTTTAAAAATAGTACTTTTTCCTATTTTTTTTACCATCGTCAATCTAAAATGCTGAAACAGCCTGCTTCTTTAAAATTACAATCACTCTCATCGCCATATATAAATGAAATGGCCAGCAAATTTTCGGTATGTGGATATAAAGGATCAATGAATATTAATGTGTTAAGACGTACGTTTTAATGTTTTTTTTTTCCTTTTCTTTATTTTTCTTACGCCAGCTAGCTTATACTAGTACTCACTTAAGATACCCACAAAACATTTAAAAACTTCTTTCAAATTAAGAATTGGAATCTGTTTTAAAGAAGAAAAAAAAGAATAATTATATAATTGGTTGCACATAGCCATAGCCTAGACATGTCTGACTTTTTTTCTTTTATTTAATACCACTATACATGGGACATGTTTAGTATATAAAGTAAACTTAATTTGTATAAAAGAAGAAAAATATCTGTAAAACAAAGAAATCTACACACACAAATACTCCCTTTTGGATCCATTATAATTGTCATCTAAAAAAATTTGTTCAAAATTAATTATCATCTTAATTTTTTAATATAATATTAATTATCTTTATCTACTTATATTCCTAGTGATATTAATGATATGGACTACTAAAATAAAAAATAAATTAATAATCAAAAGGTTAATTTTATAAAATTGTCATTATTTTTCATTGATTTATTGATTTTTCTTAGTATGAGTAAAATAATCTAAGATAATAATAACAATTATAATGAAATGAGAGGAGTAACAATTTGAGATATTAATCTTTATTGATTTTTCATTGATTTATTGATTTTATTGTTTGTTTTTATCTTATTTATTCCCGCAATATTTGAGATAAGTACTTAGTTAGATTCTTGGATAAAATATGTTTTCAATTACTGTATTCTCGGTAAAACTAAATTTTCTTTATGTGATGAGAGATTAAAACCACTATTTTTCTAAAATTTAAAAATAGGATCGATCGAAACTAAAGTAGAAGACTAGTATCAATTTTAAGTAAAAGTATGGGAACAAAAACCATATATGGAGATATAAGGTTGGTTAGATGGTTAAGAAAAAATATGGTGAGTTTAATCTTTTTTACTAGAAAAAAAATTAACAATTAGCATTTATGATATAAAAAAAACAAACTAAAATCATATTTTACCCTGGATTCTCCATTTTACATGTTTATCTTTTGCTTGAATGGGATTGATGGGATGCAGATTACCAAGAACTCTGGTCCACACGAGCAATCATAGTGCAAGACAGCAAGTCCGAAGCCAACTTGATTGTGGTTGCATTCAGGGGCACGGAGCCATTTGATGCGGACCAATGGAGAACAGACGTGGACATCTCCTGGTATGAGTTGCCCAATGTGGGTAGGATTCATGCTGGGTTCATGAAAGCTTTAGGTCTTCAGAAGAACAGTGGATGGCCCAAAGAGATAGATCAAAGCAGCACTAGTGGTGAGCCTCATCATTTTTATGCCTACTATACAATCAGAGAGAAGCTGAGAGCCATGTTGGAGGCAGAAGAGGATGCAAAATTCATATTGACAGGGCACAGCTTGGGAGGAGCCTTGGCAATTCTGTTTGCTGCAGTGCTCACAATGCATGAGGAGGAAGGGCTGTTGGAAAAGTTAGAAGGGGTTTATACCTTTGGGCAGCCACGAGTTGGGGACAATAAGTTTGGGGAGTTCATGAAGGACAAGTTGAGAAAGTATGATGTGAGGTATATGAGGTATGTTTACTGCAATGATGTGGTGCCTAGGGTCCCTTATGATGACCAAACCCTTTTCTTTAAGCACTTTGGTTCTTGCCTCTACTTCAACAGCTTGTACCATGGGCAGGTATGAACAGTGTGAAAATAGTGTATGATTTCATATTTGTGTTTCGTTTTGTTCTCCTAATTTGTTTGGACAAAGTTATTCAGAAATACTAGGAGAAAAAAAAAATTCTATAAGTTAAAATTAACTTATAGCTCTCTCGTCTTACTTTTCTAAACGATAAAAGAATTTCTACAAATTAATCTGTTAATTTGAACTTACACAAACTCATTTCATTTTATTTTTCTTTCCTAGAAATAAGCTTACCCAAATAGCAGATATACTCTGACTGATACTTATTTATGTACTGCAATCCAGGTTCTAGAAGAGGAGCCAAACAAGAATTATTTCTCTTTGTTCTGGGTCATACCCAAGATCCTAAACGCAGTTTGGGAGCTAATTAGAGGATTTCTTATCCCATTCATAGAAGGTAGAGACTATATACAGAATTGGTTCATGACGATTTTCAGGCTTGTTGGATTGATAATTCCAGGACTACCAGCTCATCTTCCTACAGATTACGTCAATGTTACCAGATTGGGATCCTTAAACAAGTCTCTGGAGCTTCAAAACTCACAAGATTCCAAGGCTGACTGATGTCAACGCTTAACCAAAAACTAATTAATAATAATTACACACAATAACAATTCTTGTGCTCTTTTCCTTTTTTTTCCTTTCTGATATTAGAATGTTCATCGAACAATTACTTTAAAGATGTGTTTTTCTAATTGTGGCATATTCAGATTTAGATCAAATTCAAAATATCTTAAGACAAATAATGGCATGAGATAATTCCCAAGTCCACTAATCCTCTTCATTCTCTCTTGCAAATACAATAAACTGGCGTAGGACGTAGCATATTGACTTGAAAATTTGTATCAGCGAGGTAAAATTAGCAAGAGATACGAAATAAGAAACAAACATAAATCAGACAACGAACTGAACTGAGGGTGATTTTGCGAAGGAAAAACTAAATTGCAGATTTGTGGTTAATTTATCGTTCTACTGAAGATAGATAGCATATTACTTCTGAACAGCAAACTGTTTAGGAAAGGAAAAAAATAAAATAAAAATGAAGCTTATTTCTAAAGTTTGGCCTACGTACATACACATATTATTTATCATTGAATCCAAACTCCCAAGGGTGAGGGCACAAGGGACTTAAGATTTTATCGGATGCCTTCAGAAGGCGCTGCTATTTCATGCATTGCACAACCAAGATGACACCAATTTAGTGTCAACATAGTAAGCTGCTCTCTCTTTTATCCACCGAAAATTCATTAACATGGGGCACATTTAAATCTTTCTGAATTATGAAACCTGGTAAGGCAAATAACAACCTTTTATCAGCATAAATAAGAATGAACAAGGATATAATTAGTGCAAATTTCCACAGTAAGTAGATAAGGGAATAGTTAACCTGAGCGTATCAAAACTCTAGGGGAAGCGGGGGCTTAAAATATAAAAGAAGAAGAATTCTATATCCTCCTACTGCTCTTCCTACTTCCCTTGTATGGTAAGTATTGAATGTGTTTTATATTTTCAACAGATTAAATGCATTTACTTTTTCATTTAATACTTTTTTTATAAGGTAGTAGAAACATTTGTAGGAGGATATAGTATTACTCATAAAAGGAAACAAAAGCAGACATCTGTTTTAAAATCTGTCAATACTGGAAAATGATTCCTGCATAACTTGCATTCTAATCCCTTTCACTTGTCAGAAAACTCGGGTACATTTGACAAAAATGTACAAGTTTTCACATTCAAAATTATGCAGACAATTGGCATTGAAAAGTGTGTTGCTTTAAGACTTCTGAAACCAAAAAAATACCAAATTAATCGAAGAATGGATTGATTTTTGAATTACTACAAGGTTTACAGAAAAAATTACCCAAACTTCAAGCTTAAAAGGCATGACAGGTGAAACAACCACTTAAGGAACCCATCTGACTGGCTCTACTAAATAATATAGCCTTGTGAGGAGTTCTGGGAACATGATGAGGCTGGTTGGCTAAAGCTGAACTTCTCATTTCCTGAGCTTTTTTCTGAGCCAATCTCAGCTTGTTCATAATCTTATCCATAGATGATGCTCGCTTCTTTTCCAACTTCATCTGAAATAGCAAAAATAATGAGATCATGATCTATTAGTTTCTGTCCTTCCTCAAATACAAATGAATCCTCAATGCAAGTATGCAGCAAAATGAATTAACAAAAACATGATCCAAACATGATCCAAGAAGAAGAAGAAGAAGACATTCTTTCCGACACGACATGGGTGAAGAAGCTTTCTTTAAGATATCCCAATCCTATCAGACAGCCAACAATTAATGGCTTCTATTCTTCACGACAACACAGTCAATAACTTGTTCATCGTTTTAAGACAAGGGATGTGTGTGATCACTGATCAGAACTACTATTATATCCCAGTAAGAGCAAGTCATTCGGAAGAAATACAGCTAACAGAGGATAACCAAATAAGAAGAAAATAATTAAATACCATGAATTAAAAGAATATAAGGAAGTTTCTTTTTTTAATAGAAATGTTTACCATGAAGGAGCAATAACAATAAGATGATTAATTTAAGGAAATAAATTATCATATATAAAATCACTTCAACGGCTATTTTTCTTTTATATTAATTAATTAATGAATACGTGTAACGAATTTCCTGTTAAAATTCTCCCAAAAAGAAAACATGAGGAATTAACCTCCAGTTTCTGTATTGCAGCCTCAGCTTTTGCCTTTTGCAAGTTCTCCCATGCATTGATTTTGGCTTCCACCCTTTTGGCCCTGGACATGTAAAAATGCTGGAATTTCAGAAACAATGTAAAGTTTACACAAAGATTTCTTATACAGTAAAGTCTGAGGTTTTCTCATGGATAAAATTTTTAGATCAAATACTTCACATTATATATTTTCTTTGAATTGGATACAGATGGTCAATTTTTGTTATATTTGGAAGGTAATAAAGAGAGGTCATTGACAACTCCAGAACACCATTTTAATCAACTAATTCAAATTCCAATAAGATAGCTAATTTAGAAAATCAATCACCATAAATTTCACAAACTCCAACTGTTGTGGTACCATCATGAACTATAATTTCTATGTGACACACGTAGCATTTGGACAACAGCAGGGTGAAAAATGGTCGACTGTAAAGGGAAAATCTCTGCTTGCTTAATGGCAAATTCTTTTTATGATCATCAAATTCAGTTTAAAATTGTCCAGAATCACTTTTCTTTATTTACCAGATAAAATGAATGAAATTGATACGATACTAAAGAAGACATACTTTGAAACAGTCTTTGACCCTTCAGAAATGTCCCAAGATGAAGATCGACTACTTGATTCCTTAATTTTCCAGCTGTCAACATTTTCTGAGCCTCTGCCAGAGAATAGGGCCCTGTGTTTCTTGGACCACCTTGTCATGGTTACATGTTCATCTACTGGCACATCCCTGATATCCATTTTAGAGAAAGGCAAACTCCTGAACTCTGAGAGAGGAAGGGAAGGTGGAGTGGAGGCAGAGAAAGAAGGCCTCAAACTGGGAGAGGAGCATGAGCTACCCTCTGGGCTCATCTGGGTGGCCATATCCCTCCTTGAAAGAGCAGGAGATACATTGGTGCCCGCATCTTTGAAACCATCAAACTTCTCCCCTATAAGTTAGAACCAACATAAAAAATGATCCATCATAAGCACAATAAGTATAGTTTCTAAATTACACAAGACCATCATCTCATCATTAAGCATAAAATTGTCAACTATCAACACACATCATTAGTGTTGTCAACCAAAATTGTTCCATTCATACCACCTCCCAACAGCAATCAATACAGAATCCCACAGCAAGTACGCGGAGTTCACAGAAGATAGAAGATTAACTAAAAATAAGAAAATTAAAACTGGTCCAGTCCTATTGAGTCACCCTTGAAACACATGATCTCCTAGTATTGAACACACACAAATAGACCATGATATTTCGCAAGCACAACTTGATTGACAAATTACAGCGTATTTGAATCAGCTTTGCAAACGCACATAAGGGCGATTTTTCACATCAAATCATGGGAAAACGTAGAGGCTACTCTGTGTAGCTTTGAGCTTAAGGTGAGTCCAATGCTTAAGAATGTGGAACCAAACACACTATCAACAAAATCATATTTCTCCAAAACCCATAGCAAGACAAGGTTCAAACAAGGGATATAATATACTATATAACAACAACCTTGGGCAGGCAGTGATGACTGACTATGCATCTGAGAGCAACCATGGACACTAACCGAGCGAGCCATGCAAGGATCAGTTCTGGTTGAGAGCACCCCACAACTGCCACCGGAACTGGCAGTTAACCCATCAGCAGCAGCAGCTGGGACACTAACAGCAGCAGAAAACGGAGATGCCGCCATAAAGCTCCTTGAATTCGCACCTTCAAACAAAGGCACCGCAGGGGAATACATGGAATAATACGCAA
The DNA here is from genome assembly GCF_004193775.1 of Glycine soja. Taxonomy (NCBI): domain Eukaryota; kingdom Viridiplantae; phylum Streptophyta; class Magnoliopsida; order Fabales; family Fabaceae; genus Glycine; species Glycine soja. The sequence goes on along the minus strand of NC_041015.1, from coordinate 7,277,789 downwards.
CAGCAGCAGCTCCAGGGGGGCCAAGAGGCCCACTCTTCGACTTGGGCCTCCTCTGCGGCGCCGGGAGCGAGGCCCTCCCGGTGCCGCCGTCACCGGAAACAGGACTAAGAATCCACCTCTCAGCATCTTCCCATTTGGACGGCAAAGTTCGGCCGTTGTTGAAAGGCAACAGAGCCGCACCAACCTGCTTGCGTGCAGCACTGGTGTGCAAAGGAACTCGCTCCGAACTCCAACCCTTTTGCATAGCAACAGTGGCGTGAAGATAATTAGGCGTTCCAGGACTCGGAAAAGTGCCAGAGCCAGACCTTCTAGAACAAAGCGTGCTCTTCTTCATAGCACTTAATCCCAAATGAGGCGAAGAAACATTGCCATTGCCAATGGCATTGTTCAGATCTAACGAAGCAGGCCTTCGCCGATCGTGCTTCTTGAATAACGCCTCAGATCTTGACCTCCGATCCTGGCATTCTGTAACGCCAAAAAGAAGCAACTCAAAATAATGAATAAACAAATAATTAAAGTAAACAAAAATAAACCAAAAAAAAAATGCTAGAATTGAAAAGTTGAAATTGAAATTCTAGTAGATAAGGTAAGGTACCTTTGAGAGCCAGAGAGAAAGAGTTTCTGGCCGAATCAAATTCCAAGTGTTGATTTCCGTCCTCAGTGTCACCACCGTCACTGTCTTCTTCCTTTTGAACTTCGATACGGAAAGTACAACAACAAACAACAGAGTCAGTGAATCACTTTATTGTTTCTCTTTTGATTTTCAAACAAAACAAACTACAAAGCGCAAGTGCATGTTAACGTTAATGTAATAATAAAAACAACAATAACAATAATAAATTAATAATAACGCTACACTCGCACACCTTTCGCTTTCTCTCCTTTCCCAGAGAAACGATTTCGGCGATGCTTCGTGTGTGCTGCATCTGAATCTGTATCTGCATGTCGTTGTTGTTGTCGTTTATTCGGATCCAGATCCGGATCTGGACCGCTCCAGCTTTCGCTATGAGCGAAATCACCGTCATGATCCTGTGCTGCCAAATGCTGCAACTCGACGAAACCACGAGAAACTCAGATTTTGAGAATTTCAATTTTTCTTTCAATGGGAGGGGGAAGAAGCGGAAAGTGTGTAGTGTCGTTTTACTTACGAGTGAGATTTCGGAGGCTAAGGAGTCGTGGTCGTGCGCGTCGGAGGCGAAGGAGCAGCGGTCGACGCTGGCGGAGGCGGAGGAGAAGAGGCTCAAGTTGGATTCGAGAGTGAAGATGACGGAGTCGGGGCTGGTGTCGCCGCCTCTCCGCCTCCACGACCTTCGTTCCTGAAACCCTAACTCTCGCATTCTCATCGAGCTTCTTCGAATCACATTCGCATTTCGCAGAGAGAACAACACACTCACACTCACACTCACACTCACACTCGCGCTTACGCAGTAAATATGGCGGGTATTACTGTTTTTTTTTTTTTTTTTGTGTTTGGTTTGGTACTAGTTGGTGTTATTATTAGGGAGGACGAAAACGAATGAAGGGTTGGTGTCGTTGTTGAGTTTTGATTTGATTTGAGTTTTAAGACGTCATTGTCGTTTGACTATGAGAGAGTGAGTTATTACTTATTGTGCTGTCAAAGCTTGACCAACCATATTTTTCAAGGACAGTGAGAGTGAGTGACTTGTTTAATGTTAAAATGATGTTAGTTTACCTGACTGACCTGTTTTTTTTTTTTTTATTGTCCTTGTATTAATATTTTTATAATTAAATATTAACACACAATTTTCAAAATGACATTATTTTAAAAGAATAACACGCAAACAACTTGAAAAGAGATATAAAAAAAGTTAATTTCTTTACTTGACTATGAAATTTTAACTGGTTGTGAAGTTACTATAAGGTCCATTAACCTTTGCTTCTGAAGGAGTGATTTGTATATTGTGTAGGGTGTTGTTGTCTTTTTATTCCACAATTAAAGGACCAATAGTATTGAATTATTGATAATGATGATTACTATGCCTAAGTGCGGTTTACCGTTAAGGCTATGGAGATCCTACTTGATTGCCACAAGTTTGGTTAAAGTAGGATTTACTTTTTGGGTAATCATGTTACTGAACAATTTTTAAATGTAAAGTTCTGCGGTAGGGGGGACCAAATTATTCGTAAGATAATGATATAAAATATTTATTCGGTGCCTCATTATAATTAGCTTTAACAAACTTTGAACTAAATTAATTTCTTTAACGAAACCCCTCTCTTTTATTCTGGCTACGTGCTTTCATCTTAAGTATTTTGCACTGAGTTAAATTTTGACGTTAAAAACTCTATTTCGAATTAAACTAACTTATTGTCTTCCTTATTATTAATAGTAGTAGATGGCTAGATGCTAGCCTAATATTTTTCATATATAGGTTTAAATTTGAATATTCCTTATTCGTTATTTATCTGTAAATTATCTCTCCCTTTTGTTATAGAAATTATTGCCTTCCGTACCTTTTTTCAAATTATAATACGAGGGTGTCTATACTATACTTCTAAATAGACGATTTTTTTGTTGGAATGTTCTTATTTATTAATTTTTAGCCTTTATATTCCCAAGTCTTACCTTTGTATGTTTTGAATTCTAAATAAATTGATTAGTTTCCTATGTGATTGTGATTTTGGCACCACAACAGAAGCCGGCAGCTGTTACTTCTTTCACTTAAAATAAAGTTTCAAACAATTAAGTTTTGTACTAATAGTTATTTTGAAAATTTGAAAAGTAAATAGCTCAGGTAAGTTCATTCTACGTGCAAAAATAGAATACAATTTTATAAATACATATTTCTTAAAGCATAAAAGCACTTAATATTAACCCACTAGAGTATATAAGGGCATAGGTTCGAGCTTCACTTCGACTGTTGGAAAAAAAAAACTCAATATTTTACTTAAAACTATTTAAAAGATATGATTTGTTTGGGAAAAAAAAGGGGTCGATGATTACTGAAAATGACAAATTGTGATCTAAAGAAATCGTGCTCCCTAAAATGTAATTTTGGCATCAAAGTGAGAAAAAGACAAAGAAAGGGTGCCGACCACCATATCTTTCTGTCCCGACCAAATTTCAACTCTTACAAGTTGTTTTCCTTATTAGGTTTTTTTATTTTTCTTTTAAGAAAATTACGTGCTTTGTAATTTTATGCAGAAAGGCTTGGGCATGTGATGTTCGACACTGACATTTTTCTCATTTCTCACCCAAAAAATTAATGCGGCTAGCAGCTTGTCATATTTATAATTATATTCTTTGATTAATATGTTATTGATATAAAATATTAATTGATTTTCATCGAAAAATTTATAATAAGATTTTTTTCTCCTGACATCTTTTTATTCATAAAGTTCGAATTCAAGATCTTATTTAAATAAAATTAGTTTAATATCACTGAGATCAATAACTTGTTAGAATAATTATAATTATATTAATCGGAGGTGAAATATTTATAACCTCTTTTGGGGTTATTTGGTGATATTCAAAGGACATAAAGACAATGGTTTGATTAATTAGTGGGCATATAAAGAAATCCAGTTCATAGTCTGTGGAATCCAACCTGCATGAGACTTGGTAACGTGGACCAGATCTGTTGCTCATATGCCATTCTGATTCCATCTAAAAGGGATTTAGGCTAGATGGAACTGCTAATGCTATTCTGGCAAATCTTCGTTATCAAACTTTTTGTTAGTAAAATTAATTTTCCACTGTTGAGAATGATCAAAATACTATGTGTCTAACTTATTCTGAATCGTAAATTTGTATTGAAAAATGAGTTGTTTATGAAATGCCGGAGTTAATTTTTCAATTTTTATAACAAGCAGGAGCTTAATCTTGTTTATATAAAATTAAAAACAATAGAGGAGAGATTATGGTGTTAAATAAGTAAAAAAGTAGGTTGGTTGATGAATATATATATATATATAAAATTGGTAAATGCTAATCATCCTTTTTAAGTTTTAGGTTAAATTATAATTTTAGTCCTTAATTTTTTAAATTCAATGATTTTGATCTCTTAATTTTTAATTATCACATTTGATCTCTTATTTTTATAAATTGATGATTTTGATCTTGATAGACTATTAATTAATAATTGTGATTAATAGAGTCATAAAATTAATTATAAAATAAAAGCTATGAATCATTAAAAAATATTAATAAAGGTTATTAACTCTAAAGTGATGTTGTTAATGGAGTGAGTGTAGTGAAAGTGAAAGAGGTGTTTGCAGAGAAAATAAAGAGTAAAATGTTGTGGAGAATTATGATTAATAAATTTTTTTTATTAAAGATTTTAATAATTAATGTTTTTTAATTAATTTATAATTAACTTTATAATTCTATTAATCAAATTTATTTGTTAATAATCTATCAAGAAGATCAAAAATTTAAATTTATAAAATTAGGAGACCAAATATTATTACCATTAAAATAAAGAAAACTAAAATCACAAATTTTGAAAACTAAAGAAACCAAACTTACAATTTAGTCTATTATTTATAGTTAAAGAACAAAAAATATTTTTTATTAAAAAATACTTATTAGTCCCTTCCTCTCATAAAAATGATCGTGTAAGAAAAATATATTTTAAAATATTAGTGATATGGACTAAAAAAAAGTTAATCATAATAATTACTTTTTTATTTATATCTTTTATAATATTAGTGATATGGACTAAAAAAAGTTAATCATAATAAGGTTAAATATATAAAATTATTGTTCTCTTTCATTTATTTATTACTTTTTTTAGTTTGTATAAAACAACTTAAAAAAGGAAATTATAATAAAAAGAAAGTGGGAAGGAGTAATATATTTCAAGTTAGTTTTCAATAAGATTTTCCTATCTATTAATTTGTTAACTAATGTGCTTAGTTAGTTAAACAGTAACAAGACCTAGAGGGATTTTGCAACCGAGATTGAGTATTAAAAGTTTTAGAAAGTAGCGTTACTCATTAAGAGTTGAGAGGTATTACTTACCTACCATAGGACTGTCATTTATTTTACCTTTGGCGCCATTACCCACTAATCACTAAATAATTGCATCTATTTTGCACTATGGGAAAGCTATCCGACAACTATTATGACAAAAATAAGGCAAAATAGACAACTAATTATGGGCCGAACCATTTAAGTGGATTTAAATTGTTCACACCTAAAATAGCCAACATTCACTTGATCGAAATTGATCCTCATTTAGAACGGTCCCCAATGCCTGTTAGGGCTCCACCTTACACCTTATCGTCTCAACAGTCATGGATGGGAATGTGCGAATGGCTTTAGTGACTATTCCATTTGCAAAACCTAAAACATTTAAGTTGTCTACTGTAAGGTTTTTATCTGTTATGAGTTGGAACACATTTATTTTAAGATAAATAGTAACTAGTTTCTTTAGTTTCTAAGATATTGATTAAAGAATAAAAAAAAATGTATTAGAATACGTAAAATGGTATTGTTGATAACTTTTTTTTATACTTTCTTATGACTTTTATAATAAATATTTTTAAATTCCTTAACTAATATCCTAAGATACTGATTAACAACACTCTTATTTTAATTTTTACCTAAGTTAAAATTTTAATTAAATTAATTGTTTACACCTAAATCCAACCCAATCAAAATCTAATAATATACTATGAAATAAGATTAAATCAACTTGAATTTATTGACACAAGTTACTCCTTCATATGCATTTTAATGGTGTTCATGAATGGGTAAGAATGAATTTATCTTAGAACCTACCGACCCAAAATTTTGGTTGATTCATTTATTTTTAACCAAAACTCAGCAGATAAAAACATTAATATATAGTACATTAGTATAGGGGATAAGACCAAGTCAATTCAATTTGTACACATTAATATTAACTTTATATATTAAATTATTGAATTGATGATGTATAAAATTAAAATTAAGGTATACTTCATGGTATATAATTTAACACAAATGATATCAATATAAATATCATATATTATACAAAATAGTATCCATTAATTCAAGAAATCTTATTATTAAGTTATAATTATAAAAAAAACATTTTTTATCAAAAAAATACGACCAGGTTAAAATGACTTGAAAGAACAATTTAAAGGTCTTCAAAACATGTAAAATCTGAACTTAACAAAATAAGCTTCTACTCGAAATAGGTTAGTAAAATGAGACGGATAATGAACACCCCTAGTCACTAGCAAGTAGCAACCCATCTTTTTAAGCTAGTGAACCAGTGGGAACTATTCTCTTCCACTGGCTGATAAATTCACCAGCTATACAATCCACAAACCTTTCCCAAATCATTTTATCTGTACATCTATTGTTACATAGTTGCATTGGAGACTGTTTCAAAATATGCACACGTTCCTGTGGGGGTGGGGGGTAAAATACAGTATGCACAGCTTTCACAACATAATGTGAAAAAGACAAAACAGGAGAGTTATTGTGGCACACTGGAGATTAGGCTAAATGACTCGGAAAAGTATAAACACCATTCCAGGTGCGTAACTTCAAAATCACCACAGTTAGTGCTTTTCTTTTTGTCCTCGCAGGGGATGATTATCCTTAATTTCACTTGTAACAAATGTGTTTAACCTAGCACCCTCCACCTGATGTAGAACTGAAATAAGCAGTGATCGCCTTCAATTTATTATTTAAATAAACTTTCTCCACCTAGAACCACCATAGAGGAAAGGGTTAATTTTCAAGGGAAAAATATTTAATAAGCCACCAAAGAGTACAATGATGATATAAAGAACATAATAATAAACCCCCCTATGGCTATTAGTTATATTATGCTTTTCACATAAGACCAACGTTGAAGATAATGTAGCATTGAGAATCATAGTGTGCCTTGTTTCTTTTTCTCCTTATGTTTGCTCCTATGTTACATTTTGCAACATGCTGTAGTCCTAACTCATTTAAGAAGGGTAAACATAACCAGCTAAGCCTGTACTTGTAGTTTTAAGAAATTTTATACAATAGCAAATCCAAGCAGCTGAAGTTCAAATTAACCTACAGAGCTATTTCTACAGTATTGGCATAACAAAATCATATAAAAACTTGATAATTCTACAACCCAATAGTTAGGTACACTTGGGAAGTTGGACATCCTAATCTTTTAGTTACCCAAAGACAGACAGAGTTACCACATTATACATTATACACCAATATAACGATTCATGACAACACATCTATTCTTTTTTGTTCTGTTATATACCTCTTAAGCCTGTAAGGAATACAATAACCTGATCATGTAAAACATAACTTCATTTCAATAGTTTACCAAACAGACAAACATCCATCAAACTATCAACATTAAAATAGTCTTAACCCTAGTAAGACATATTGTCTCACCCCCTGCCCCGCTGCTTTTTTTCCCCCTAAAAAGGTAGGGGGGCTTTTATAGATTACACTTCAAAATAAAGCATATCAAACAGATAAATAATTGAAATTACCTCTAGTGACCATGATGGACAGGATGACAGAGATAACTCTGCCAATTGGTTGAAATTGATATTTCTTGGAAGGAACATAACAACTCTGGAAGCAATCTCCTTTGCAACATTAAACAGTGTATATCTACTCAGAAGCAGCATTAAGTTAAAATGGGAGTGTAAAAAGCTATTATCTTTGCACCAAAAAAAAAATATCAAACAAGATAAAATTAAGAAAAAAAAATAAAGCAGAAAGACAAGCATCTACACACCCATCATGTGGTCTAAGCATCGTCTTCAAGTCATAAGTAGTAGCCTTGACATAATCAGGTCCCCCCCATGGTGGAGATAAGAAAACAGTATCAGCCTGCAAGGCAATATTTGGTTATAAATTATCTTGTTATTGTTGAGCCCAAAAAATTATTTAGGTTAATTAGAGCATGCTACTAGCAAATAAAATTCGCATACAGACCTACCCAAACCTTGTGCAGAAAATTTTAATTTAATTAGAAGAGTGGGAAAGTGGTAAAGGATTTAATCTTGGATACCTTGACTATTTGGTCAATAACGGGGTTTGTTAGTTCATTTTAACTTGAAGACTAAGAAATAAACAAAATACTGCTGATCTGATTAAATGTAGGTACCTAGGCTAATTGACTGCTAACTGACTGGAAGGCAAGAGCACAAGACACAGAACCAGTAATGACTAGAAACATATCAAATGGTTGGTAAAGGCACACAGACTAAAGCTTATTTGAGAAGATGTTGATAATACTATAGATTTTACAAGGGCAGAGAATAGCATCAAGAAAAATCTTTTGAACAGAAGCAATTGAAATTTTTAACAGTGCATTTGCCCTAAATGCCAGAGCAAAGAGAGAGTAGATATATTTTTGGTGGGGGGGGGAGGTGGTCGGGTTGAGACAGCATGTCTGAAGCTCATTTTTGTCATCTAGTATTACTTATCAAGAAAAATAATAACAATAACACGCCAGCTCAAGATTAATAAACAAAGACAAAACGCAAATTTCGCACTTTTTTTTTTCTGTTGTACAATTATTTAATATCATCAATGTGCAGCATAATAAATGTTCTATTTATTACTTCTGAAAGATGACATTTGCTACTCAAATTGCCTGCCTTCAATATATTTGTTAACCTTTTAAAAAAAATCAAAAAATAACCAGCCATGCCATAATACATCAATTATGACATTGACCTTCCCCAAGCAAAAATAAAAAATAAAAAAAATACTAAAAGCAGCAAAGCATGTTATATGAAAACATTGGTACCTTTAACATTGGTGCCAAGTGGAAGAAATCACCCACTACAAATTCAATTTGATCATCTACACCATAAATAGCAGCATTATGCCTAGCATATTCGATCTTCAATGGATCAATATCAATTCCGATTACATGCCTGCACCTGTAATACCAAATAATTTGTTGCTAAGTAGAGATCAAAAGTCATTTTAAGAATAATAAGTTTCTCATAGGAAGAATAAGTATTTGACCAAAATTACAACATTATACTTATGTAGCAGAAATTTTAACCCGAACATTGTTTGATAGTGGAATGACACTAGGGATCCAGCCGGAATCACTTGACTAGATATAGATAAAATGACAACATCGTTATCTCTATGTCTAGTTGTAACTAGCAGTCAAAAGTATATGAATATTGGCAATTACTAGTTAGTAGTTACTAGACTATATGAATTGGAATACTATGCATAAAGATAAAATAAAGGGAAAAAGATACGAACATATGCTAATCAGCTAATATTGTTCACTGATGACCTATGGTGGCTTCAACAGCACCTGTAATAGTGCCATTTAGACATTAATATCGCATGAGGTCAACACAGGGTGGTGCAAATGTTTTAGGAATTCAATATGGGATTCACCAGTTGGACAGTCCAATCAGAACAAGGTAAAATCAAAGGATGGGTGTGAAGTTGCAGCCATAAAGGCACTCAGGTATGCCTATCAGATACGTCACACAAAATCCTTAGTAACTTGGAACAAAAGGAGGCTGTGTGCATAAATGAGATGATAAAAACAAACCAAAGGACATGTTTAATGTTTCTCCTTTGCTATGTTATCTTAAAGCTATTCAAGTTGCTAAAAGAATTGATTAATCTTAATTAAATAAATGTAAATTTATTTTTCTTCCTTGGAAAAATACAAGTCTTTTATGAGTTTGGTGAAACAATACACATTTAGTAAAAATTGTTCATCAGAGTCACCAAAAAATAAAATGAATTTATAGGAAATCATTAAGTGACTATTAGTACCCAGTACTCAGTACTCACTGTTGTGCAAATTGGATAGCATTCCCACCAACACCAGTGAAACCGTCAATTATCACACCACTTGCACAACGTATTGCTTGATGCCGAGCAATAACCTCTGGAGTGACAGAAAACCATCCTTCCTCATCCAGTTTTACACCATCATCAAATCTAGAGAACAAACTATACCTCTGACACCAATATTTGCCAACTGCAGCAGAATACACTTCAGGCATTTCTTGAAAGTGGAGATCTGCAAAATGCAAAAAATGGTTTCTTACAAGGGCAACAGCTATCTACTTTCAACACACACTTATTGAGAAAAATCTACATTTAGGCATTAATGTGTCACATGACATTGGGAAATCAATTTTTATCAATCATAGAAGCATCTATCCAGTATCCTGGGTATTTGACTCCAAGAACAGAAAAGCTATTCATAACTTATAAGCATTTATCAAGTGTTATATTTATTTGACTCCTAGTAGAAAGTATTGTCACAACATTGGATCCAAATAGCTAACAGATTTAGTAGAATAGCAACCATATTGCAAAAGCCAAACATATGGTAGAAGCAGTTACAAAGAATAAAGTGTTAGCACAAACCCTCAGCTTCATTATATAATTTCCTCTGCCTTTGTCTTCTTTTTACTTTCTTTCCCTGTTTTGACTCGAAAGGATCAGATTTAGAATCCAATCCAGACATATCAATTAACATGTTTTCCAAGGGTGTATGATTATCCTCTGATGCTGCCTGAATGCATCCTTCATTAGAGCTGCAAAGCGTATCAATTGTTAGGAGAGCAAGTAAAATACAAAAATCAGAAAGGCAACTTAAGACATGCACACTCATATTATTCTTCTTGTTACTTGTTAGGAATATAAACCATTCAGAAGCCTCCACTTAGAAGCTTAAGCTTTGGGGAGAATTGATTCATGACATCATATTATAGCCTCTTTAACCAAGTGAAGACTATTTTATTCTTGCCATCCCTAATCTTCCAATTAAAAAAAAATATGTAACCAACTTAAGACCTGTGCTGCTTCATTCAAACCTAACAATTTTAACCTAAAAACTTAAACTTTTGGAGACCTAACCCTTGACACTTTCTTACTCTTCTAATTGTTTTGAACATTGAAAGGCATACTCAACTTTGCAATTTATATTATCTGTTTAGGAAAAAGTTATTAGGCATACTTAGAAGACAAATAATATACGGTAAAGGTTCAGCATTTATATTGTTATTCACAAGGAGAAATAGTCAAGACCAATCTCCTTTTGTTTAATGTTGCAATGTGTAAAGAATTTTAAACAGATAATTTTTTTTTTCAAAATAACTTGATAATAGTTTATAGGCAAACATTTATTTCAATTATGCTTGAATTAAAACTAGAAAAAACATTACCTATTGATATGATCCAGAGTATTTGATATTAAGCAGCATGAAACTCCATCATTGCAACTACTTCTCTCATGACACCCATCTGAATGATTGAGCGATTGGTCTTCACCATGTGTAGTGATATCAGAGACCAAATTGCCAACAGCAACTCCACTCTCTGTCAAATACTCTTCATGTTGCTTTACTTCCAAGTTCTCTTCAATCAAGGTTTCCTCAGGTGGTTTGGTGCTATTTTGTATTCCCCATTCTTCTGATGCCTTGAGAGTTTTACTATCATCTGATTCAGTATACCTGCCAGTTGCCAGATGCTCCATCCCTGAGGGTGCATCCCATGTAGAAGTGTGTGTTCTAATATTGTAGAAGTATGTTCTCTCATAGAAAGTATCCCAGACGACCATCCAATCTCCATGTTCAGCATAATTATTTGAAACATCATTTCTGTCACATTCAATCCCTTCTGAACTCACAGGATGCAACTCTGATTCAATAGAATGTGGATGACAAGTGGCAGCACCATCATCATTGTAAATAGTATCACAATCTGTATTTTTGCCAACAATTGGTGAAACTTCTAAACATTCACTGTCAATCAAGCTTTCATCATATTCTGTACCACAATAATTGACACCAGCACCTTTCAAATGGCTTCCAGCAGAGACTCCAGTATCTGAAGCAGGTGCAGTTTTCAAATCAACACGATCATTACTGATTAAAAAGTCATCATCTTGGGCTTCATTAGTTGCTACCTGATTTATATTATCATTATTTATGTCCCTGCAAACACCACTAGCAAACCCAGTACAGCAAGCAGAATTAGCTCCTTCACCATAGGCACATTGGGTCATATCAATATCCATGGCACCTTCAAGGAAAGAAGATTCACTTTGGCCCAGCATTGATATACAAGATAAAGGACTGCTAGTTTTATCATGAAATTTAGCGGGAGATACAATCTCCTCCCCACTCACTTCATATAGAGTTTCATCTACAGGGTTGTGACAAGTATTTGGATGCTTCAAAAGTTTACCCTTTTTTTTGCCTTTTACTGGTCCATTTTTCTAGATCAAGATAAATCAAAAACATAATTAATAGCAATCTTGAAAATAAAAAATCTAATTGTGTATACAGACCAGAACATGAATGATAGAGGAGAACAAGTGATGATGCTCTCTCATTCAAAACAGAATAGACAAAATTGTTATAAGAAAATCAAAATCATGTCCATTATAGAACCTATTCAGATTGCCACTGTATCAACAACTATTATTGAATTTACCGCAAAGACAAGTATCAACTATATAGCTTTAAACTGCACCTATTGTCTTTTATAATTCAATTTGGACTTCACTATTTCTTAATCAGAACTAGGGCTGACAATGAGTGAGCCAGTCAAATCTCATTTGCTAACATTTTAATAAGCTAGGTTCACAAGCTAACGACTTAATAAGCACTTGGTTTTTATTGTGGCATGACTTAACTTGTAACAAAATTAAATATGTAAGAGAAAAAGTGAAATTTATTGGGTCACAAATTCAAGTCTGCCTCATAGCCTAACTTGTTAAGCCTAAAGGCTCCAATTGGTTAAGAATTTGAGCTTGGTAGATTAAGCTCATTATCAAACTTGAAAACTAGTGAGCTTAGATTGAGCCAAGCTTGTACCAAGAAAACAGGCTTACTTTCTTATTGCACATAGAGCCTAAGCTGCAATGAATTTTTATTTGGGTTGAGTCAGAGCTTGAGCACCGTAGATTTCACTCCTGTAAAGTGAGAGGTACACTTTAAAAGAAAAAGTACATACTTACAAACTTACAATCATTGATTGGAAAATTAATAGAGCAGATTTCTTTTATGTTACAAAAAAAATGTAGGGGGGAGGATGGTGCCCCAGCCCAAGGCTAGGCTTAAAGAGCACTCACAAAAGTACTTACATTTACCTCACCCTAAAGAGACAAGCAAAAGCTCGAACTGCAACCTATCAAAGACAAGACCTTGCAACCTGTCAGATACAAGATCCTAACTTGCTCGACTTGACCAACCCTTTAGATTTTAATGTGTATATACGCTTTATTACAATTACAATATCAGCTATTGATTGCAAACTATACACTCACTCTATTTTTCTCACTTTTACAGAGAGAAGCCAAATTCAATTAAAGCATTTCAACAAAATACTAATTTATATGTGTGCTTACCTCTTTGTTTGTCTGGAAGGAAAGAGGGAGCCCCAATTCATTCAGCTGTTTGGTAAGCTCCAAATCCTCGGGTGTAATAAGGTCAATCAAATCTGCTGCAGAAAACACAAATTTTCTTTAAAATGAAAAACAAAAGGATCGATTACATAAATAAAATTCTCCTCGCACAAGTTTCTTCAAATGAAGAGTGAGAAGCACTTGCCAGGAACGGGGTCAGAGCCGTGATTGTCATCAGCTTCATCCAATTTCTAACACGCACACAAAAACGACGCCACATCAAAGTTCCAATACAATAGTTATAAATATTCAGTTAGAAAATAAAAATAAAAAGAAAGAAAGAAAGAGAGCAAAGATAAACTTACCCAGCGTTCAGCTGAGGATGAAACCTGAAGGCCATCATCCCTGTGGAAAAAAAAAACACGGAGGGAAAGAAGATAAAAGAAATTAAAACCTAAAGTTTTGAGAGCAGAGAAAAACAGAGAGTGTTTGAATGAGTGAGTGAGAACTAACCAGAGGAAGACTTGGGTGACCTTGAAGAGAGAACCGAGGGCTTCGATGGCGGCACCTTCGTAATCGGAATCGACGATGACCATTTTGTTAGAGAAGAAGAATAAGAATAGAGTCACTGCTCGAAAGCACACCAACGTTCTTCTTCCGCTAGACAGAGGCTTCTTTTGCAAACTATGAAATTTTCGTAAATTTAAAATCAACGCTTCTGTGGCACGTTTTAGTTGGACTTGTGCAAAAAGTCATTTTAGGCTTTAATTTGATATATTATTATTACTATAAAGTTTTTATGTTATTAAAATAGTAAATTTTTTAAAGTAATCAATTAATATATTCTTATTCAAATTTATAGCTAATTCACATTAAAAAAAATCTTGCACTATTTAAGTGTAATGAAAAAAAAAATCATATGACAAACTCATTTATAAATACCTATATATACGTTGCGGAATTCAAAAAATAAATGATGTTAAATCCCCTGGAGTATAAATATTTTTCCATTCTTAACTCACAAATACTATCCTCTCAAAAAACCATCACAAATACTACATGCCTATATTCTTATTCATGAAGGTGATTCCAATTAATATAATTTTCATGATTTGAACATTGAAAAAGATAATATAAATATATTCTTATTCAAATTAATTGATTGATGATACAAATATATATTTTGAATCAAACCGATTGATAATAAAAATACATAAGAACCTTGGCACAAAGAGTCATTTTTCCAGATATTATACGTCTCATATGCAACCAAGGGTAGACACACTTCTAATAGCAGAAGTGTTTGGGCTAGACTATCCATTTTCTTCCTTCACCATTTCTTCTATTTAGACATGACACATTGGATCCACTACAATATTAACCATCACATTTAAAATTGATCACAATTTGCTTGGCAACTTACAAATATTTAAAGGCATACGAATGATATAATTATAACGGTGCAAATTTTAGTCTGGGTTCATTGTACATTGTTGCCATTGCCAATGTTTAGGCACGTCACAGGATTCCCCTTCATGTCCTTGGCCACAACCAACAATGCAAACAACTCCATGACTTACATGTTACGAGGAAACCTTTTACTCTTTGATGGACTGAATGCAACATTAAGGGGTGTTTAGAAGGAGAATTTTTTTTTCATATCTAGAAAACATGAAAATAAAAAGAGTGCAACCTTTGTAGGTGTTTCTAGAACTTATAGTGGTTCTTGGTTGTTACGTTTTCAAAGGTGTTTAGGATCAACGAATAGCTTAATGGTCATGCATACCTTTGCAACATTATACAATTGACATTCACTTTTGGCTTGTTCATTATCTGAAAATCCATTCATGCTATGATGACTTTTAGTGTCATACCCATTTGAAATTTCAGCATTGTCATTACTCACAATATGCGGTCTTAACATGCATAGGAGGGATTGTGGTTTCAGCTAAAAAAGTGGGGGTTTGCATTCTCTGTTTACTCTTCTTCTGCCTTGGTATTCTTCATGTATTTCAACTTCAAAATAACCCTCATGGTGATAATCACTGTCATCCTCTGGGTTATCATGTTGATATTCGACCATCTTCAATAGAAAATAATCTTCAATAGGAACGTAGCCTGGATCATTGGATGTGATTACAATCCATTACCCAAAGACATACATAGGGTGATTATGAGTTTTTAGTTTTTAACTGCTCAAATTTCAAATACATTTTTTAAATCAAGCATGTTTGATAAAAATGGACCTAAAATAATTTTTAAGTCAATTTCAGAATAAGTTATTGAGTAAAATTTAGAGAAAAAAAATGTTAAAACTAATTCTTAAAAATTGAAAATTGGTTGTTTTAATTTTTTTTGAAAACTTACAACTAAAAGTCACTCAAATAAGGCCCTTATTTGATACCAGTAACGCCATATCTCTTCACCTGCTTAATAATCATACTAAATTCAAACTTGGTATACCCTTTGTATCCTAGCTCTTTTAATACAGTAGTAATCTATTGAAGAAACTAACGATCTAAGTCAAATTCAAAGACCTTTGATGCACCTACCACCTATATACTCGTTGACCTCCATGACGAAATTCAACTTCAAGTTTCAGGTTACTTGTTTCTGAAAAACAAACAAAATTATTAACTAAACCAAAAACTCAAAATGACACAATCCTAAAAACTCAGGAAACAGTCACACTCAAAATGATCATACCCTAAACCTAAAGTGATTTCAAATAAACGATCCCCCAAAAGAATCATACCTAAACCCAAAATGGAATCAAAGAAAATCCCAAAAACAAAGATGCAAACTGCAACAAAGAAGCCAATACAACACAAACAAAATTTTCGTGTCGATTAGAATGAGCAATCATAAACAAAAATGTGTGATTCAATATGCATACAATCATATGCAACAATTTTTTAGTATACTTTATTCACGCGTGAACACTAATGTGAATAATCACTTATACTAATAACATACAAATGAGAGGAACAATCAAATTCTCAAATTGCAGCATCAAGGGATTATGATTTGAGTAACTAAGATAATGTTGTTTGGTTTATGAGTTAATAAAATAGGAATTTGAAGGAGATTAGTGAACTAATACACTTAGATGATGACATGAAACAATATTTGATGAGGGCACCCTACCAGGAGGAAAAGGAATTATCCTGGTCAAGTTAATAATTTGCAAATGAATAATTAATCATATAAATCAAATTAAAAATAAATAGAAGATCAAGGAATCAAATATTTTTTAAAATTGAAGAAACCAATTAAAAAAAGATTTAAATATGTTTAAAGTTTCAATAAATTATCAATTATTTTAAGTTAACGATGTATTAAAAATTTTAATATATCAATTAAGTGATGATGAAATAATGTTATCACTTAACTGTAGACTTAAAGCAAAATGTTTTAATATATTAATTAGTAAAAAACATGTATTAACAAACTTCAATCAATCTTAAACATAATTAAGTCTTAAAAAAATTCTTAATTTCGTTAAAAATAATTCCAAATAATTAAGGTTTTTTTATAAAGTTCAATTAATATTCATCCCCTAGAACCCGCCGGAGACACCCGAACACACTCACTGCGCGGAAACAACAATGGAAGACGGCGATACGACGGAGGAGGCGGTTGTCGTTCCGGTCTCCATCGGCGACGAGCAACCGTTTCCTCATTCTTTGTCACGGCACCGCGATTCGGAGGAGGAATCTCCGCATGAAACGTTGCGTGACACGAAAGCCTCAATAGAGAACATCGTGGCCGAGATTCTCTCTCTGAAGAACCAGGGAAAACCCAAACCACTCCTCACTCTCCGACTCAGAGAGCTCCTCACTCAAACGTTCCTTCACTTCGTCACTCTCCGCCAGGTTCCCTCACTCGCTAGGGTTTCTTTTTCTATTTCCGCAATGCGACGTCGTAAAGGATTTTCTAACGCGAGTTTCGCGTTTTTTGTTTTTCAGGCAAATCGCTCGATCTTGATGGAGGAGGAGCGTGCGAGAACGGAAACGGAGCGTGCGAAGGCGCCTCTGGAACTCGCCACACACCAGCTTCAGAACCTGACTTACGAGAAGAGTCAATTCGTGAAAGCGATAAAGGCGTGTAACGATTCCAAGTCGAAGTATCCTGATATTGAAGTGGTGTCGGAGGAAGAGTTTTTTCGCGATGCGCCGCAGGATATGAAGGATTCTGTTTTATCCAATCACAGTGAGCATAATGTCGTTCTTAAGAGGCTCAATTTTGAGCTGTTCCAGGTGAGTCAGAATCGCATTTGCTTCTGTTTATTGAATCGAAGTTGGTTACTGGATGTTGAAGCCTCCGGAGTTAGGAAGGTTTTTAATTATGCAAATGCTAAACAGTGGCCTTAGGGCATTGGTTAAGAAACTAAAAGAAGAAATGTTTTTATTTGGAAGCTCAAAATTGTGCTGCCCATAACTTTTTTTATGTTCTCTTGTGATATCCACAATATATATTTTCTCTTTTTTTTTCCCTTAACAAATGTCCTAAGGGCACCGATTTACAAGACCCTTTAAATTACTGTCGCCGTTTTGTTGCGTTCCTTGATATTGCTGAAAGTTTCAGATAAATGCAGCCAATGTGGCAATAATTGCAGTCATGGTTTAGATGTGTTCCTTGATATTGTGGGAAATTGCGGATAAATGACGTTGATCTGGCCACAATTGCGGTCGTTTACTCCTCAAAAACAATGTTACGGTTGCAGACTACATATTAAAACCTTGTATGTACTCCTGGAAAGAATGCAATGTACGCTATATTGAGCCTATACTATTGTGCTCTTAGTGTATTTGATTCTTGATATCAGATGTTTAATATGCTTAAGAAACTTTGGGATCTTGTAGTTTAGCAAGTTCCAGGATTTACCTATAAATGGAAGTCAGTTTTTGTCCAATAAACGAACAAAAAGAGACAATGGAACTATTTAATTTTCAGATATTTGTAAATGTTGAATTGTATTGTTGTGGTCATGGATGCTTCTGCTTCTGGTTCAAGTTTTGTATTGATAAACTAATTGTTGTTTCAAAGAAGGATTTGAGGGTAAATAGATGGTGGCCTTGTGTCAATGTGTCTCTCTGTATTTGAGAACTGGTAATATAAATATATATAATAAGATTGTAGATTCTTGACTTGATACTATGTTGACAAAGGGATTGAGAGCAACTTCTATTTGCATTTTCCTGCCAAATGAGTGTGGACATTTAGGTCATTCGTATAATGAGCATCTTGACCTACTATGTTAAAGTTGAGATGTTCTTGTTCCGTTCATTCATTTTTAAAGCTTGTAGTAATAATTTTGCCTTTTTTGAGTTTTCTTGTGAATGATGATAAATGTTCTTATACAGTTATACTTTATATTTACAATATTATATCAGCGCAAAGAGCTTTGCAAACTTCATGACAAACTGGAACAGAAAATTAAAACCCTTCTGGAGACAATTGCAAGCCGAAAGAAGTTCTTATCTAGCCTCCCTTCACTTCTCAAGTCTCTTAAGAAAGCATCCTTGCCGGTGCAAAATCAATTAGGAGTTCAGCATACTAAGAAACTAAAGCAGCATCATTCTGCAGAGTTGCTTCCACCACCTCTTTATGTGATTTACTCACAGCTGTTGGCTCAAAAGGAGGCGTTTGGAGAATCTATTGATGTGGAGATTATAGGAAGTGTCAAAGATGCTCAAGCTTTTGCCCATCATCAAGCTCACAAGGAGACTGGTAATTGAGATTTGAGAGTTGATGTGTCAATTCTAGCATTTTATTGATTGGAATCTTTGTTATCCAATATCCAGTGCTATTGCAGCTTCAGAATATCTGCTGATTGACGACTATAAACTTCAGTTTTTCAGTATCTTGTTGATGATTCAACTTCAAACCCCCAACATCACTCCTATATATTATCTGGAATATTAGCTGCTGCAAAATAAGATATAAATAATTACAGTCTCAACACTAATCACTGGATAATGAGTAAAGAGAAAGAAGTTTATTGCTAGATTTAAAGTACTATTTTGATTATTAATGGTCTTCACTCCATGTTACTTTGGATTTAATATTTGGCATCTTTCTCAATGTGTTTGCTATACAACACTTCAGTGCTGTGTAAGCAATTGAATATTTTAATCTCAATTCTCCTTCAAATTTCCTATT
The DNA here is from genome assembly GCF_004193775.1 of Glycine soja. NCBI lineage: Eukaryota > Viridiplantae > Streptophyta > Magnoliopsida > Fabales > Fabaceae > Glycine > Glycine soja. The sequence goes on along the minus strand of NC_041015.1, from coordinate 7,258,305 downwards.
TCTTTTTTCTTCTGACCCAAAAATAGAAAGTCTAGGGATTCACTATGGTGTGGTTTTATCACTTAGGCATTTCCATCACTGTGGAGAGTCCCAAATTGGAAAATGATGAACCTAATGAAGAAGATGGTCAGAGACAGAGTAAAAGGCCAAGGAGGTTTCAAGGCAAGGAGAGCCTTGACCAGGAAGGAATATTTCAAATTCACCCACTTACTGTCAATCTCCATGTGTATGATGACGAGATTTCTGATCTTGAGTCTGCAAAACTCACTACTCTAAAGTTTGAGTACTTGATGCAGTTGAATATTATATGTGTTGGAAACAAAGCATCTAATGATGGTCCCGAGAATGACATCTTAAGCGATTTATTCCCTGATGACACAGGTCTTGAGCTTCCTCACCAGGTTTGGGTGTCTTGTTTACATGTTGATGTGTACTTCATTTGTCTATCTGCAAATTTCATTTATTCTATCACCATTGCATTTATATGCCATGTGTTTTCATTTGGATGGTGATGCAGTCAGCTAAGCTCTTTGTTGGGGATGCTATAATGTTCAATGGTGATAGAACTTCACGTCCTTACAAATGGGCTCAGCACTTAGCGGGTATTGATTTCTTGCCTGAGGTGGCTCCCTTGCTGCTTGCTAGCCGTGAAACTTCAGACAGTGATGAAGCAGCCAAAGGTGAAGAATTCATAACTAGTCTTTCACAATATCGCCAGCAAAGCCGATTACAGACAGTTCTGCAAAAAATTCGATCAGGGAGAAAAGCTCAGTTGGCTCTTCAATAATGAGTCACTTCCCTTGTGTATGTTTACAGTTTTACAATAGGAAGTGCCGTCCGGGGTATTCATTGAATTAAAAATAATGCGGTCAACTGAAAAGCTTGTTTGTGGTCTATGCTTTGGTTGTATTATTGTAATGACATCTTAGCTTTTTTTTGTCTGCCTGCTGTAAATCCTTGTAACCCATCTTTTGTAAGATTTGTGTTTTTGTCCATTTATTGAAATTCAATTCTATTTTGGAGTATCTTGCTTATCAGTGTGGGTCTTAATTCTGACTTTTAAAATTCGTGAAATTCCTTCACTGGGCTACACAGGAATGAGGAAACAAGTAGAATCTCTGGCAAAGCTTTAGTAGTGACCTCTTCTGTCCTGCAAAAGTGTTTCATGGACTTTGCACACTCCTGTATGCAATTTGGAATTGGATGATTGGTTATCTATGACTTATGAGATCTGGACCCCTGCCCCTTCTTAATGAGGGTTCATCTCTGGCTGTCATAAAGAGTAGCATATTTCTGAATCAATGGATGTTGACGTAGTTGAACGATCTGGTGCCACAAAGGAAAAACTAGAGAGAATTACGGAAGATGGGATCTTATAGCACTTATTTATAACAATTTTTTTTATTAAGTTTCCATAGTATTTTGCACTTGAAAAAATATAATACAAATAATTATGTCTATTATATTCTCTTTAAAACGAATCAATTTTCTCTATATAAAAAAAAAAAAAACTGAATCAATTTTAATGTTATGTGTTTTCTTTTCTTTTTCTTTTTTAAATATATCAAACATAGAATGAATGGCATACAATGAAAGTCTGTTCTATTTTAACCTATCTACAAAATCTATTAAGAAATAACTAAATTGTTTGAAGTTTAATATTAATTAGCAAATCAATTGAGTCCAAGAACTACTTAATGAGGTTTAAGTCTTATTTGGGAGTAAGTTCATTTAAAGAATTTTATTTTCTTGCTAAATAGCCCACCATTGAGAGAGGGAGAGAGTTCTATTATTAAAAAAAGACAATAATAATGACAAACTTTTTAAAAGCAAACAAGATAGCTGTTGGGGCCCCCCTTCCTTTTATCATTCCCATCAATGTCATTATCTAATCCCAGATCAAATGCTCAAGAGATTTAAGCTTCCTCTACTTGGACTAACACATGTTGATACAAAGAAATTTATTACATAAAGAAAAATATTTTTTTATTAAAAAATATAATATTTATTTTTCGAATGATTAATATCGTTTGATAAATCTCACTAAATGTTTTTTACTAGTCTTTTCAAGATATGTGTTAAAAATTAAGTACATGTTTGTTTTGGTGTTTGTAGTGTTGTAAACGACCATTTACACTTTCCAAAGCTTCAAACAGAGAAGTGAGTGCCTTGATGGATTGGAAAAAATGCGGGTTACGTTCAACCCAACACTTTCTCAAACACACCCTAACTCCTTGCTTGTAATAGAATCAATGAATAATGATGTTCTTCTCGTTTACTCGGGCTCCAGCCAAAGAAAGAAACAATCGGGAAGCAGAGTAGAAAGCAAAGTTTCAGGACCAATTCAACAATTCTCTTGTCTCAATTCAGAAGTTAAATCTTTAAAATAAGCAAATGAAATTTTGAAGTTCATATTTAAATATTTTTCCTTGAAAAGTCTACAATAGTGACTACGCTCATACGCAATATATGGTTTTTTTTATTCAGAAGATAGTATCCAAAAGCAGAAGACTTGGACTAACACATGCTACTATATAATAATGTTCTTATTCTCTAATCATATGTCATTTAATTACTTACCCATATATAAATATGAACATAATTGTGGATAGATAGCTGTAAGCAATAATAGTTCAACTTTTCCCTCAAGTTTGAACAATTCCATGTCTTCTTTTCCGTTATTGTGGGTACTCCTGCTTCTGTGGGTGTGGTCAGAAGCTATTGCTAATGCAAATAATGATTATGAAATAGAAGGCAGCAACATAGAGTGCCCAATATTGAACTCCAAGATTGTTGTGAATATTGGAGCAATCATAGACTTGAGTTCTCGAGTGGGAAAGGAGCAGAAGACAGCAATGGAAGTTGCAATGGAAGATGTAAATCGCCAAAGTTGTTATAAGCTTGCCTTGAACTTCAATAATAATACTCATGGGAACCCATCTCCTACTATATTGGCTGCTGGTAACGTTCAATTTCTTCATTTCATAGTCTTCCCATCTTTGTGGCACGATTATTCTTCTTATTTACAAATTACAACTCTCTCTCTCTACAAAAAAAATGTTGAGTTTTTAATCATACAATTATAAGCAAATGGTTAAAGTTATATTTAATGAAACTAATTTTAATTCTATTTAATTACTCAATTGGTCTTATAGTTGCAGAAATTTTATCTTTTAGTTTTTATACTTAAAAACCACATGTTTCAATTTCTATACTAGTAATTTCAAATTTGTCATGGTCTTTGCCGTTAAAAAGAAGAGGTTAACATCGTTAACCGTGACTAACTTGGCCCTAATGTGTGTTGCACCTCAAGTTTTAGTTTATACACTTACAGTATTTTTACGTTTTAATCATTATACTGGTGTGTTTGTAAAAAAATCATTATACTAATATAATATAATCTTTATATTTTATTCCTTAAACTTAAAAATCGTCAGTTTTTTTTTTTTTTTGTTGGTATTCAATGGAACCAAAGTCCCAAGAAAAGAAAATTACTTGAACATCCACACAAGTGTTACCCTAAAAAAAAACATGAGATAATTTGACGCGACAAAACAGTTGCATAAGCCTTCTAATCTCCTCAATCAAGCTCCACCCATTTGCATTGTCAATCTTATTACTTGAAATGCCTTTTCTTACCACATCGGAGTCAATCTTATTAGGAAGAACAAACACCACATATAAATATTGGTCTTATAAATATTTAAAATTGGTCTTCTAAAAAAGAATAAATATTATCTTTAATTTGGATCAGATTTATCACTATCAATTAAATGAATCACTTTTTCTTAATTTTAATATATTAAGTATTTGAGCCTTATAACTGAGGGAGTAACTGATTTTTAATAAATGAACTCTTTCTAATTTATGTGTCTAAGACTGTACCTGTACTGTTTGATATTCCGTTTGTTCATATTAAACGCGAATGATTTGTGAAAGTGAGATTGACATTCAATGTGTCTTGAAAATTGGAGTTTAGATAAAACAAACACACCTTCAATTATTCCTTAAGTAATATGCTGAAAATCAAACATATTATTTTAATAATACAAAAAAAAATATTTCTTTCAAATTTGAAAGCATCAAGAGTTTAAACATTAGAAAAGCTTTTCTTGTTTTTTATGACATATAATTCAAATCTTTATCATAAAGTAAACATATAATCTCTATGGAGTACAGACCATTTTTAAGAAAATTAAAGCAGTCACTCTGTTGAAAAATCTAAAGCGTTCATTAGCTAAAAGACAATATTTCTTCTTCTTTTTTCAAGGCTTTTTTATTTATTAAATTAGTGTAATTTCCTTTTCAAATGATCAATTTAGTATACCCCTTATAAAATTTGTACTATTAGATTGGTGTTAATTGTACATTTTCTTATCGAGGCAGTACTAAACTGTCTCATATCATGATATTAATGACATTGTTTAATCTAAAAAAATAAAAATAACTTAAAAATTATGCAAGTTTTGTATCTCAAATATGACACAGTTTTTTTTTCTTTTCCAAAACTATCTTTGAAATGATAACCCACTTGGGTGCCTTTAAATAAAGCTCCTCAAACCCCACAACAGTATTGTCAACCATCAAACCCTGTCTTCCTCTGTGGCTTTATCTGTTTTAATCTTCGGACGTCAATGAAATGGGCATGGGGTGTCACTTTGACCTCTTTGATTTGATTCCATTTCTTGTTTTCCATACTTTTCGCCGGTGATAACCTCTTAATCATGTCAACGAAATAGTGGACTTTTGGGACAAGAGTAATTCGTATTTCCTATACACGACGACTTCCATTTTTTGAAAAAAGAAGAAAAAAATTACATATAAAAATTACACTAAGGAATTAATAATATTTGACTAACATGTTATACAAAGATTGGTTGACATTATAATAGTCTCAAATCACTTGATAATTTCTCATTTTTTTAATACTCTTCGTTAATAACTGACTTTTATTAGAAATTTTTTAATTTATTTATAGGTCTTACTTCTTATTTAATAAGTTATTTTTTTATTAATATTATATAAAGATTATTTGAGATCATAATAGTCTCAAATCATTTGATAATTTTTCATTTGTTAACACATTCTCCATTATAATTTAAATATATTAGAAATTACAATTTTTTTTATATCTTACTTTTTATACAATAACTTATTCTCTTTATTTTATATTTTTTTAATAAATTTCAACCTGAATAAAATATGTATTAGAAGAAATATGTTAAAAGAGTGTGATACTAACCTTGTTCTTATGTAAACGTGAGCAGTGGTCAATCTAGGTTGTCTTCAGGGTGTGTACTTATACCTCCTCAATTTTTAAAATTAATTAAATTTGTAAATAAAATTTTATATTTTTGTATTTTATTTCATATATATTTATATAATTGAATTCACTGATTTTATTTTTTATAATTTGTCTCCATCGACTTAAGGTCTTGGATCCGTCACTAAATGTGAGAGTGTAAAAGTAATTTTCCCCAATTTTAAAAAAAAAATACTCATAAACTTGTATCTCGACCACCTTTTTTGTGTCGCATAATATCACCCCCAACTCTTCTTCTATCTTGTCTTTTGTATCTCACCACAGCCAGTGAAGGAAGAAATATGATTTTGCTTTTAGTAACTGAATATATCCTTCAAGCAATTTGTTTTTCATTTTCTCCATTTTTTCATGCATCTACACATAGATTTTGCAAACAACAAGGAAGTGCAAGTTGTCATAGGAACAAAACTCGATGCATCAACATTATTCCACTCAATTGATGAAAGCTCCAAAGATGTCCCCATCATATCTCTAACCTCAACAGCTAGTCCAGAAATAACACCAATCCCATTGCCACACTTCATCCAAATGGGCAACGATGTCACCTTCCACATGCACTGCATTGCATCCATCATACACCAATTCAATTGGAGAAAGGTCACAGCAATTTACGAACACAACAACTTCTTTGCCTCTCATTCAGAGATATTAACAAGACTCTCCTATTCTCTCCGTCTAGTTAATGCTGAAATCGATCACTATGTTGCTTTTCCTTCAATAACAACCACTCTTTCAAACCCAATAGAAAGTTACATAGAACAAGAGCTTGTAAGGCTCAAGAACAAGAGCAATAGGGTGTTCTTGATTATTCAATCTTCCTTAGAGTTTGCCACATTGCTATTAGAGAAGGCAAAGCAAATGGGAATTATGGAAGAAGGGTCGGTGTGGATCATCGCTGATGATGTAGCTACTCATCTTGATTCATTGGATTCTTCTGTCATGTTTAACATGCAAGGTGTTGTGGGGTGCAAAACCAACTTCATGGAAATGAGTGAAACGTTCAAACGCTTCAAATTCATGTTTAGGAGAAAGTTTGGATTGGAATACCCTGAAGAAGAAAACTCCCAATTACCAAGTATCTTTGCTCTTAGGGCTTATGATGCTGTTTGGACCATTACTCATGCATTGAAGAAATCACAAGGGAACTTTTCCTTATCAGAAAATATTTTACATAGTAATCATGAGGGTCTTAGTGGGAAGATAAGCTTCAAGGACAAAATGTTATTGGAACCACCAACCTTTAAGATAGTTAATGTTATTGGAAAAGGTTACAAAGAGTTAGCAAATTGGTCACCAGGGTCTGGTTTCAGTGAGAACCTTGTAGAGCATATGGTAGTGAACACAAGAAGAACTAGTAGGGCTGGTTCTGCTAGAGTGCTTTTAGGTTCTGTGGATTGGCCTGGTGGGTTGAAAACAGTCCCAAAAGGTTGGGTTTACAATAGCACTGAAGGAAGACCTTTGAAAATTGGGGTTCCAGCCATTGATCCATGTCCTCAGTTTGTGAATGTGAGCCATGATAAGAGACTGAATGAAACCCAATTCACGGGTTTCTCTATCAATGTCTTTGAATCAGTTGTGAAACGCCTGCCATATCACCTGCCTTTTGTTTTTGTGCCATTCTATGGCTCTTATGATCAAATAGTTGAACAAGTGAACAATAAGGTAAAATCATTACCTATGCTTGTTGTAAAAGAAACCAAGAGTGTATAATGAATTAAGCTTCTCACATAAGTTAAAAAACTAATTTATGCATAAGCTAATTTATACCAAATCTTTCATTTAAGGGAAAAATAAGTATTTTAGTCCCTCTGGATAAACACTGTTAACATTGTTAAATAGAGTCTGTCATGAGAGACTAAAAACACTGATTTTTAAAAGTTTAGGGACCAAAATATATAGGGACTAACACCAAGAATTTTACAAAATACAAGGACTAAAAATATATTTTTTTTCTTTCGTTTAACTTCTTCATAAGGTAATTTTAATTTTTGTGAGAAGCTTAATTCATTTTTACTTCTTATTTTATTCTATAGTTATTGAGAAATTTATGCAAATAGGGTCAACTCCATAATTGTGTTGGAACAAAATTAATAATCTTGTGTTAATGTGTGTTTCTGATTAATGCAGGCCCTTGATGCTGCTGTTGGAGATATTCAAGTGGTGGAACATAGATATGCATTTGCCGAATTCTCTCATCCGTATGTTGAATCTGGTATAGCCATGGTGGTGAAAGTAAAGCCAGATAGATCCAAGGAAACCTGGATGTTTATGGATGCTTTCACAAAAGAAATGTGGATGTTGATGGCAGTGATGCACCTGTTCATAGCATTTGTAATCTGGTTCATTGAAGGTGAAAACAATTCAGAGTTGAAGAGTCTCGGGGCCATTCTCTGGTTTTCTGTCACCACATTATTCTTTGTACACAGTAAGTCGCGCTAATTAAGCTCTAAACTTCATTATGTATTTCTTACAATTTCATCAAATTGACATTGTGGCATGGTTTAATACATCAATTAAATATGGCCGCATTATATGTATTGATATTGTGTTGGTTGTAGAAACAAATAATGCAATAAACAAAACATTATATTAAATATTTTTTTCCTTTCAAAAAGTTCAAGTTATGACACAAGTTGTAGTTATATCCTATTCTTCTACTTTCAATCTTTTTATAGCACGCACCAATCTCACCAAGATTGGAATGTGATATGACTCTAATTGAAAGTTATTTTTTTTAGAGTTTTCCTGTCATGAATTATCATATAATCGAAAGTTGTTAACTTTTGTAGTAACTAAGTCGTATGAAGAACCAATTCTATTTGTTACTCTTGAATATTTTTGATATGTAGGAGAACCCGTGAAGAGCAACTTGGCTCGAGCTGTGCTAGCACCTTGGTTATTTGCTATTCTCATAGTGACTTCAAGTTTTACAGCGAGTCTTTCATCTATGATGACAGTGTCCCATCTTGAACCATCTGTGCCAGATATACAAACACTGCTGAGGACAAATGCAATCATAGGCTGCAACAAGAACACTTTTTTGGTCCATTACTTAGTTGATGAACTCAAATTCCAGCCAGAGAATATCAGGGTATTTGACTCCATCCATGATTTCCCAAGAGCCTTTGAGAACAAAGAAATTGTGGCTTCTTTTACCATTGCCCCTCATGCTGATGTCTTCCTAGCTACTTATTGCAAGGGCTACATCAAAGCAGGACCTACTTTGAAGCTTGGTGGATTAGGCTTTGTGAGTTTCTCTTCTATCTCATTTCCCTACAATTGTCATCCTACATGTTAGATTGAAAATTTACTACCTAATACTCCTTCCGTTTCAGATTATATGGTATTTTAGAGAAAATAATTGTTCCAAAATAGATATCATTTTATAAAACCAATTTTGCATTAAATATTTTTTTCAAGACTATCCTTAATTAATACTCAGTGAGAGTAGTGTATAAAAAAAGGTAAATGAGTAATTAATTAGAGTGATAAATAATATATTAAGAAATTATTTAATATTTTTTTTTACATTCAACAAATTAATTACATGGCAAAATTTTAAACGTCATAACAGAGGGAGTAATAACTTGACCATAATTTTTCACATGAGGAGAATAAATTATTGAAATTTAGGAGATATGATATTAGGAAGGAAAGAATTATGCTGCTGCTTGTGCTAACAATCTACCATAAAGAGAAAACTACATATTTTAAAATAATTCAAGTTTTGTTGAAGGATGAACTGGGCTGGAAATGAATCTTTATTTTCAGCTTCTTGATTTGATTCAAACTCTTGATTAATTCGGTTCAACTCGTTAACTTAACTTAATTTAAAATTATAATTATTTTATATATTTTTATTTATTTATTTATTTTATCCATAAATAAAATATATATGGAATTAATAAAAAAAATTGACTATATCAATTTAATAATATAAATATATTACTATATATATACGTATATGTTAAATTTTTAATTATTGTACATGTTTTTATTTATTTATTTCATACAAAAATATTAAATTAACTATTGATAATTATAGGAATTCAATAATATAAAATATTTAATATATGCATAGATTTATAGATAGATAGATCTAGATATAAATAGATAAATTTATATAACCAATTGGTTTATGAAACAATTAAATTTAACTATAAGTAGTTTAAATTCAACTTATTTATTTAACTAGTTCAACTTTGAACTCAAATTCAACTCATTTAATTCAAGAAGTAAGTTCAACTTATTTGATTTATGAATTAAGTTGAATCAATTAATTGTAAATCTCAAACTATGTGAGTAGATTCAGTTCATTGTCATCAATCTTAAATAAACTTATTTTTTCACCTAAAATGAATTAAAAATATAAAATTTCTGACTTTTTACCCAGTATTAGATCTAATAATTGATAAGATAACAAGTAATATTATACATATTAATTCAATTATTGCAATTCTTTTTTTAATAGTGGGTCACATATATATGACCAACTAATCATGGTATATAAGTATAAAAAAAAACTAATCATGGTATACATATGAACGATATTTTTTAGGCGCATAAAGGTCCATTATTAACCTAGCATCGTAAAAATCTATATTAGATCCTAATAATCTCATGATACACACAATTATTTATTAGTCAAATAAAAATTACTTCTAAATGAGATATTTATATTCTTTCATACCTCATTGATGAAGGCATTCCCAAAAGGCTCAAGTTTAGCAATTGACGTATCTCGAGCAACCCTAAAAGCTATAGAAACTGGAGAAGTGCAAAAATTAGAAGAGAAGATGTTGTCCACAACCAACTGTGGATCTACAAACAGCAAAATACAAAATGAGCAACTAGGCCCTCAACCTTTCTTTGGCCTATTTACCATTTGTGGAGCCATTGGTCTCTTTGGTTTGTTGGTAACCATTGTTCATTTTGTTAAAAGGAATGCACAAACATTTATGAATTACATATCATTGTTACAGTTACAAAGAGCATTGCAGATAATGCAAATAGTCGAGGGAATACACCCCATAACAATGAGCTAGCTACATTGAGTTACTACTCAACTACCATTCGTGACTAACCAATTGTATTTGTTATAGAAAGAAATAGAAGTACCGGATTCACATATATTTTTATATTGAAATCCTCTAATTTTTTTTACTATGTCAATATATAATCTTGATATACTCAAATATTAATTAATTGATTAATGAGGTAGTGTTTGAGACTGTGTTGTAAAAGTCCAACTCGTTGAAGCAAATCACCCCAACCAGAGTTAGAGCTGTGCAAAAATTGGTTTTAAATCCAAAATAATATCTACTATATGGAATCCATCAAGTAGTTGGTCTTAACCAACTCATCACACACTATGCACACATGTCTGTAATGGATAACTACTCGACAGTTACAAACTCAATCAGAAAAGAAGACAAGTCTTATTTATCTCACCATATACATCTCATACCTTTATTTGCTTTATCATTAGAGTTCCTCTGATAAAGAGTTATCAAAACAAGAAGGTAGTATTACATGTTAGATGAGTGAAGAACTTGTGTAAAAACACTATCTATTTTTGATTCATAATGATATTTGTTCTAATTGTGATGATTTTTTTAAAATTCAATTCACTTAATTTTTTTATTTAGAAAAGGATAAAAAAAAAGAAATATAATGCATTATTTTATCTATATCTTTAGAAGATCTACGGAAAAAAATTATCTTTTTATTTTGACCGAAAAAAACCTATATATTTTTGAAAAAGGCTAAATGTCCCACAAGTCATTGATCTAAACAAGATATTATATTTAAATATTCTAAATAAAAAAAATATGATTAATTTAAAACAATCAATCAAATTTGTTTATAAAGATTAATTATAAAAAATTAAACAATAAGCATATGGGGAGAAAAGAGGGAGTTGGATCCCACAGATTGGGTTGGTGCAATGGATGCGTGAAATTCACGCAGAATCCTAAGAAGTTGGATCTGTACTACCTTGTTTCTATTCCATATGCATTTGGATCTCCGCCGACAATAGCTTTATTTGTAACTCTCTTCACAAGTCAAAATCAGATAGTAATAGTAATATAATAAATGATGGATGGATGCAGAATGCTCCCAAAGATTCCACCACTTCATCTCATCATTTGACCAAAGCAAAACCATGCCATCCGACTCCATTCATTCATTCACTCATTCTTTACCCAACACAAATATTACATTAATTCATCCTCCCATCACTTCTAGGACTACTACTTACCAAAAGCCATTTATTTTATGACCTTCTTAATAATATTATTAAAAAATTAAAATTATATTATTCATGTTATTTTTTACACTCTTATGTTATTTAGATAATAAATGTTTTTCTTTTTTTTTAGTTTCTTAATGTTCTAATGACACTAATAAATAAAATCCTTATTTTATATATCAAATATAAACTCTTAAATTTACCAACAAGTTGCTTTGGTTAATAAAAAATGAATTCATATCTCAAAATGATATGGATTTGATTCTCATTACAAAGGTCATCAAATTCAACTCATCTTAACTTTTTCTGAATTCTTAAATTTTAAATGTGTTATTAGATAAAAAAAACATTTCTCAGTCAACCAAATTTTATTAAATAATTTTTATTTTACATTATACACTTTTTTAGTTTTACTTTCTTCGAAAGTCCTAGAAAATCTTAAATAATAGTACGCAAAGACGAAGTTGCTATTCATCAGGGTCATTGACTAAAGGTGAAACGGTTCAAAAGACAATATTCTTTTCGGGTAAAATGCATTTTAGGAATTTCAATATTTCATTATAATTAAGTTCTGTCCTGGTATTTTTAAAAGATGATTTTATCCATCATAAATATTTTTTTCATAATAGATAACTTTTGTCTCTCATTCTAGTATTTTAAGCGGATAAAATTCACTAACTTTTTAAAATACAAAAATCAAAATAATCACTTACAAAATATAGAGATTAGAATCAATTTTAACCAAACATTGAAGATCCTAAAACATGTTTTGTTCTTTTATTTTTCTTAAAAATCGAGCAAAAAATAAAAAAAGCAGAATTTAATTAAAAAAATTAATAAAAATTCTCTCTCAATATAAATTTTCAATCAATATTTTTTTTGGTTTTTTATATATTTTTGACGGTGATTTCAAAATTATTATTATTATATAATTAACTAATATATATTACAGTTTGTGATTAGATACGAATAAATGAAAATATATATATAGTTTCATCATTATATATTATAAAATAATAATAATTTTATTAATTTTTCTAGTAATTACGTTAAAAACGAATTTCACAAGATTTTATTACTACATTAAAACTGAAAATATACATAAAAATAAAATACGAAGACGTGGAGAAGCGATAACTGAGTTATTAAACTTATAAGACAGCTAGCTACAGCTTTGAAGCATTTTATTTACTAGTTCGTTTCTCACTCACACCAACAACACAACACAAGCTACAGCACGGCACTACTACTAGCATCACCCTCCACCATTGACGCGTCCTTTGCTTGCTCCGCACGTCACATCGCGTTTTTCTCAGATTCACTCTCGCCGTCGCAGATCCCAACAACCATGGATGGTTACGACGCCACCGTCAGGCTCGGCGCCATCAACCTCAAGCACGGTCGCGCCGCCGATTTTGACTCCGCCTCCCCCGACGTATCCGTCTCCTCTCCGGTCACGCGCCAGAAAGCCGCCGCCGCCAAGCAATTCATCGAGAATCACTACAAAAACTATCTCCAAGGATTGCAGGATCGCAAAGACAGGTGCGTACTACGCTACCTTCGTTACCTACCTCGCTCACCTACCTTTTCATTCCTATTTCACTGTTCTTTCTCTCTTGCATTTAATAGTTTCGCACTCTCAGGATCGATTTCGCGGTGGAGCATTTAATAATCCGATTTCAATGTGAATTATTAATCGTTTATTTTCCGTCCTTCTTCCTCTGCCTCCGCATCTCATCTTCGAGTTTCTTTCGCCGACAACGCGTTAGGCTTGTATCCGAATTTATCCGTTTCAATGCTCTTTTTGACAATAGAGAGACTCATTGCTCGTAGCAGAGAGATTCTCGTGTTCATATATGCACGCAGCATTTAATAATTTTGATGTTGAATTTCATAGATTTTCGTCGAATGATTCTTGTTAAGTGGAGCGAGTTTATGTTGATGGTACTTTATTGAACAACCGCTCCATTAAAACGTATTGTTGAAACTTAATATGTTAATGTTAATTATAATATCATTACTATGAATGTCTATATAATGATTTATCTAAAATTCGGTATACATGATCACTTGTGAAGATAATAATATCACATGATTTGAATTAATTATGGTGTAAGTGGTTACCTAGCTTATACATTTGTGTTGCTTTCTGTTTCAGACGCAGAGCGCTTCAGAGAAAAGTGCAGGAGTCTCAGATATCGGCTGAAGAGCAGGAGGAAATGATGAGGAACTTGGAGCGCCGAGAAACTGAGTACATGAGGCTTCAGAGACGTAAAATTGGAATGGATGACTTCGAGCAGTTAACGGTGATTGGGAAAGGTGCTTTCGGTGAGGTACGCAAACATAATCTTACTTCATGAACTTTTGGTTGTTGTAGTGTGCTGGTGGTAAGAACTTAATATGTTTATGCTTTGCTATACGTTCTTATCATTTTAAGAAAAATGTAGGTGAGGTTATGTCGTGCTAAAGGTACGGGAGAGATTTTTGCCATGAAGAAATTGAAGAAGTCAGAGATGCTTAGTCGTGGACAGGTACCAGCTGTCAAACTTAATGCATAATAATTCAATACACCAATCTTCATATGCATAACAGTTATTACAGAAAACAAGCAAAATTCACAATCAAGGTTTTAAAAAACGGTGCGGTCCGCAACTGCAATTTTAGTTGTAATGTCAAGTTTTTTTTTGGCTCTTTGTGACCGCAATTGGGGTTGCATCATCGCTCATGATTGTCTGCAATTTCCCACAATGTCAAGGATCACGACAAAATTGCGACTGCGACTGCAACTTAAAACCTTGTTCACAATTCACCAGCCTTTTTGTTCCTTCCATAGTTCCATTTAATCAATTGCATTAATACTTTCCCAGTTACACTATCTGATGTTATGTTGGTTTGATTCTTGTCATATATATGGTAAAATTAGAATTTAACACCCAACATTAAGTAATCTAGCTGAGATGCCTATGCTAATTTGCATCTTATCAGCACATAATTGTATTTTAGCTACATCAATGCAAATGCTTTTACTTTGTGTAGTTTTCTAAATGGTTGACCTGTTTAGTTGGTAGGAGTTATTTCAATTTTCAATATGACAATATCTATCTGACTGAGATCATCACACTACGCTGTAGAAATTGAACTTTATGTCTGGAATTCAATCCTGTGAAAACAAAGTGCTAGTCATTAGATAATATCCACTTGAGGTTGTCTGACTTGTTCTTGTGTGACCATCTCGCTTTCCTTTGTTGAGAAGGCACTTTACAATGAAGATAACTTGCTTCTTCCTTAGAAGGCTCCTGCTGTTTCCAGCAGCTCTGTTGTCTCACAATTGTATTTACCTGTTGTGGAGCAGATGCCATATGTCTTTGACATTGGATAAAAATGGAATAAAAACATTCATTATGTAGGGGCTTAGGGTTCAATTCTGTTACAGATTAAAATTTCCAATGCAATTAGACAAAAAAATATCATTAGAAGGTATTCTGACGTTTGGGAGCAATTTGTATATTTGTTTTTACATCATGATGTCAATCTAATTCAGGTGGAACATGTTCGATCTGAGAGGAACTTGCTGGCAGAGGTTGATAGCAGATGCATAGTCAAACTCCATTATTCATTCCAAGATTCAGATTTCCTATATCTCATCATGGAATATTTACCTGGTGGTGACATTATGACATTGTTAATGAGGGAAGATATTCTTTCTGAAGATGTTGCTCGCTTCTACATTGCTGAAAGCATTCTTGCTATTCACTCAATACATCAACACAACTATGTACATAGGTATGGCTATTATCACACTGTTCAGTTTTTGTTCTATTGGTAGGCAATGGTTAGCCACTTTATGCATAAGAGGCTATAAGTAGCTGGGCAGAGAATACTTGTATGGTACAACATGATTGGCTTATGGCTTGGTCTAACAAAGATATAACACTGTCTGCTTTGAAATAATCAAAAAACAGTATTCGTACTTGTATGCAGCTTACCACTCTTTACAAGGAATAATGCTGATTATGAGCGTGTAAAATTTAGCTTTTCTGATTGAAAGGAATATATTGCATCATCTCTTTGGTTATTGCCCACTTTTATGCTGTTGTGAAATGATTCATATAAAATTATGGTACAGTGAATTGGTTTTTCAATAACATTAAGAAAATCTTTAGGTTTTAAAAATAATGTTTCTTGAGAAAGATTTCAAAATTTCTGCATGGAAATAATTTTTCTCTAGGGAAATCGGTATAGTTATGCTCAATCCAATATATTCTGCCTGTGCAGGGATATTAAACCAGATAACCTGATACTGGATAAAAATGGCCATTTGAAGCTTTCAGACTTTGGCTTATGTAAGCCTCTTGATGATAAGTATTCATCAATTTTATTGGAAAATGAAGATCTTACTGGTCAAGAATCAACTAGTGAAACTGAAGCATATTCTGTCTCTCCTTGGTTGATGCCAAAGGAGCGATTACAGCAGTGGAAACGTAATCGCCGTGCATTGGTATGCCTCTCTTCCCATTTCATGTTCTTTAGTGGGTATTGTAAGGTTTGTAACTATTATTGGCATAACGAACAAATAGTCAAAAGTATAAGAAGTAATGACTAAATGTGTGTTTGGATTAGTTTATTTTGTGTTCAGTTTATAATCAAAATCTTTCTGGGACAGATTAAAAAAAAGTCAATAACCAAATACAAATATGCTCTTGAGTCTTGATGATATTCAAAATTTATTATGTTATTGGCTACTGATGTGTAATATTAAGTGGTAATTTTGTTTGATATATAAAGTCTGTTAATTGTTACCAATTTCTATGTTTCCTCAGGCATATTCAACTGTTGGAACTCTTGATTATATGGCACCTGAAGTTTTGCTCAAGAAGGGCTATGGAATAGAATGCGATTGGTGGTCTCTTGGAGCGATCATGTATGAGATGCTTATTGGGTATCCTCCATTTTGTTCCGATGATCCAAGGATGGCCTGCCGTAAGGTAATATGATTGATTTCTCTTCATATCTTCTTTTTATTCATAATAACCTGGTGCTTCTGTATTGTGTCAGATTGTTAACTGGAAAACATGCCTGAAATTCCCTGACGAACCCAAGATATCAGCTGAAGCAAAGGATCTGATCTGTCGCTTACTATGTGATGTTGACTCAAGACTAGGAACCAGAGGAGTCGAAGAAATAAAGGTGACAACTCTCATTGGTAGACCATTTTTTATGACAATTCCTTCAAATACTAGTGTAAACCATATTTCTCATTTTGTTTTCCTTGTCTCAAGCTATTTATTCTAGGCATGATTTGATGTTATGCCCTGAAAGTTGCCTGTTATTGTTATGCCCTGATAATTGGCGAAAGTCCTCTCTTAACAAATCAGTACTTTGATTTTTCAGGCTCATCCATGGTTCAAGGGTATTCAGTGGGACATGCTTTATGAATCAGAAGCTGCTTATAAACCTACGGTCACTGGGGACTTGGATACTCAAAATTTTGAGAAGTTTCCTGAAGTAAGTTTATGCAATAATTTATTCATATGCATTGGAAATGAGTGAAATTTATTATGCAATAATTTCTCATGTTCTAAAATCATGTAATTACCAAACATTTGATGAATGTAAATGAAACAGCATTATGCATATAGTATCCTAAATGATTTAGTTGTATGAGCTCTCTCAATTTCTATCCCCCCTCCTCCACCCCCATTTTCATCAAAAAGAAAAACTATTCTTCCTCCTGCTACTGTTTTTGTATGTTCAACATAAGGGGTCTTGCTTGGACACATAAGGTCCACTCTATCATCTATAAAGAATTTAAAATTAATATAAATTGGGGGTTGAAAACAAATTCTTTAAAATGGTGCTGAAAGAATTGGCATGTTTTCAAAGGGACAAAGTAAATGCTGGCTATAAATGATTATATATTTATTGAGAACTGTTTCCCCAATCTTATATTGATTTTGGTTTGCCCAAGAGTTTATTTGGCTGCCCATGTGTTTTTTATTTTGTTTTATTGACAATGAGTCAATGACAGAATAATTTGCAAAATTTTTAGCCATGTGGCTATTTATGTTTTCTGTTTTTTATGCTTTCTAAAGTCTAAGGACTCTACACACACCTAAACATGTGATTTCAATCATTGGCAGGTCGATGGCCCACCATCTGTAACAGCATCTGTTGGACCTTGGCGGAAGGTGACTTATTTTCTTATGCTTGTAATCTATCAAGATTGTTAGTAAGAGCTTACTTGGTTCTCTTGTTCGTGGCATACATACATATGCGGGTGTGTATAGTGGGCAAAGTGCAAACATAAAAAAAAAAAACACTTCCTTTTGCTTGCACAATATCTTTTACTTCAACTATTAACTCGGATTGATTTCTTTTTTTAATTATCATGTCTGCCTCCTGTTATATTTACTGATCTTCATAGGTTAGTCCAATACTGTTTTTGGTTTGGAGGAGTATATTCATTTTAATGTTATTTTGATGAAGGATACAATATATTCTGATGGATAAGTAAACTAAAAAATTCCATTAACACAAATTAAGGTCTCTATGTTGTGTTAATGAAATTTTATAGTTTATTGCCAAGTTTATTTGAAAACTCTGTTTCAGTAGTCTTTTAAATGTAGCACATCTGCTGCTGTCTTAGAACTTTTCCATTGCAATTAACATATGTGTGCAGGTGCGAGGGGAAAGTGCAAAGATAAAATAGAACACTTCCTTTTGGTTGCACCATACCTTTAACTATTAACCTGGACTAATTTTTTTTTTTGGCTAAATTACATCTTCCTCCTGTTATGTTTACTGATATTCATAGGTTTAGAGGCTCATGTTAATTTCAATGAGTAGTACAGTATATTCTACTTATCAAATTGAAGCATTTTATCCTCTGTTTCTGTGTTTTATTGTTAAGTTTATTCCACTTGAAACTCTGCTTCAATAGGTCTTTCAAAAACACAGTAGTGCTGTTGTCTTCTGAATTTTCCAGATTCTTTGATAACTAATTTACTATTTATTTAAAATTGCAATCTTTTGATATTTTATTTTTGTTTATGATACTCTTGCAGATGCTGACGTCCAAAGATAACAATTTCATAGGATATACTTTTAAGAAGTCAGACATCCTTAAATCACTTGAAAGTTCAGGTATGCAACTTATGGTGGTTCATACTTTTGTAGCATAAGACATAATTTTAGATTTATGCTTGTCTGATCGGTGATTTCCTGGATTTAAATTTGTATGTAATAAGAAACCTGGTCCAACATTAATCCTCAGATTTTGACATTTGCAGATGCAGATATCAGAGTAAACGGATCATTGAAAACCCCTTCCTTGATTACATTGTTAGGTATGAACAGCTATATATACTTAATGCACATATGCAAGGCATGCACGTATGCAGTCTTTCTTTTGGTTCCATTGGATGGAGTAAACAATTTACATGTCTCAAAATTTCGCAATCATCCCTGAGGAGAATAAATATTTTTGACAAATGAAAATTGCAACATTGGTGTAGCTTTATTTCTTCCAATATGACCAATATTGACTGATGACTATAATCTGGTATGTGAGGTTCATCTCTGCTATTTTACAGCTGATGTAATAGCACCCTTTGGTTATGCAGGTCAGATTGATTTGCAAGATACTGTCATACCAGAAAGTGAGCAGAAGCCAGAAGCTTGAATCAAACTAACTTGTTTTACATTTACTGGATCTTGTATGCTATTCTTTATGCTTGGCGTTTGAAGATTGTAGATGACTGAATGTTAGCAAGCATATTCATAATTCAATTACAGGTCTAGACTGGGCACTGGAGTAAGGTCATGGATCATGGCGGGGTTAATATCATGCAGCTCTGTTCTACTGCTCAAAAGATATGATGCTATCCTTTACTTGTTGAAGTGAGACCTGTGCTGTTCATATACAGTTCCGTTTCAATCTCCTGAAATCCAATCATTTATGCTGTAAAGTAATGAAGAAATTTTGTCTATTCTTTCTCTTTCTTTTTATTTTTGTATACAGATATTTTGATCATTTTTTTTTTTTTGCAACAAATAGTGTGTTTATATATACGTTGTCACACCCTACACATCCTACTAAGGGCTAATATATATGGTTTGGGGGGAAAACTCTAATCTGACTAACTCATTACATTTCAGAAAAAAGGAAAACCGAATTCTAGGAGTGTCAAAGGCCTGTTTGTGAGCATAGCTGCATCAAACAACAACGTAAGTTACATTTTTCTTCCTGAAATCTACCTTTTTAAGTAAGTGTTTGGAATTGCGTTACAATTCTACGTATTACGTGAAATTCAGGTCATAATTGTTAAAAAAAACCTGGAAATTAGTATTAGTTGCTTAACGTTTCAAGCACATCTAGTGCGAGGTAAAGTCCAATCAAACACGCGATTTTTTTTTTTTTTGTAGTCAAGAGTAATTTCAGTCCTCAAATAGTTTTTACTTATTTATTCTCTTGTTTTTTTTTTATAATTGTTGCAATAAAGTCTTGTTTAAAATTTATTTTTATTAAAAATATTTTCATGTAAAATCTTTACAAACTAATGTGATTATTGTTTTCAACACTTTGATTTAAAATTGCTAATCAAAACATTTGATTTCACCCTTACAAGTTTTACAAAATTTATCAATTTTTTTTTTATTGAATTCTAAAATTGCTAATCAAAGCTTTTGATTTCACCTCTCAAGTTTTTAATATTTTTTTTCCTTGGAAAGATACTCAAGGGAGGAAGTGCTAAGGGTAGGAGGGGGGATTATCCCAAAAGAAAGAGAGATGAAAAAAAAAAGATGTTTTGATAAAATGTTTAAAATAATGGGATGTTTGTGTATAATTGCTTTTATTCTAATACAAAGGGGGACTGGGTTTGGTGACTCCCAATATTAGCCTCATGATAAACATGTTGTAACTTGTAAGGAAACAGACCAATCACGGTTCATGCGGTTCAGGGTCCTCAAAACTAACCCTACAAGAACATCCACAAATTGCGAAATTAAAAGATTTAAAGGTCTAGATATTTGATGGTAAAACTTAACTTTAATAATTTAAGTTTCGAAATTAAATTTAGGAAAAAAAATTAAAGGATTAAAATCAAATTAACCGTTTCTGATGAAGTAAAATGTAATTAAGAAAATAATAATAATAAGTAATAATTGTAGGGCTTCTATAAGACTGTGTTTTGAGCTTTGTAAAGCTATTCATATGAAAGTTATTTTTGAACCTATGATATTATCATATTTGTTAATTTCTAGGACTGTTATTTTCACTTTATTTTCATTCTTATGGTGATAAATAGATATTTTATTTTTTACATGGAAATATTGAAAATTATCATGAAATTAATTTATTGACTTTCATTCTCATTGTTTCTTTTTTCAGATCATTTGAGTTAAAAAGAAAACATTCTCAGTATATTCATTTCTTTTTAAATAACGATATCAAAAAAGCTATAACCAAACATGCTTTTAAGTTTATCAAAAGATGACATTTTTCTTTCTTTAACAGAACCAAGTATACTATTCTCGAAAATGACATTTCTGAAAATATAATCATATATATCTTCAAACAAATCCAACAACCAAAGACTTATACCAAACGAATATAATCATATATATCTTCAAACAAATCCAACAACCAAAGACTTATACCAAACGAGAAGAGCATCAGGGTCCAGAGATAAACGGATGCTGGTGTTGTAGCAGCGCGATGCTTCATAATTCATATCATCATGTGTTCCATCATCTATGGACCCATTTCATACTTCTCATGAGCTTTGTTGGGATATTTGTTTATTTCATTTTTGGCTTCAGTTTCAGTTTCAGCTGGTAGTAGTAACGAATAGGATGCGTCATGTGGCTCTGTCCCCGCCGTTGTTTTCTATACCGCTCGCGGATATCGTCCTTTGTCGTGATTCGTTTGTTTGTTAAATTACAGCCGCATTCTTCCTTTCTCTTTCTTATTTTTCTTTTCTAATAATCTAATCCCTTCCCAATGCCGTCTACGAATTAGTTGACTTGAGATCAAATTATACGCCACTCAACCCCATTATGTAATGTAATAATGCATTATATATAAAGACAAATGTTAATTAATGCTTTTAGAATATTGATTAAATAATTTAAAAATATTTATTTATTTTAAATCATAAGATTTTTTTTAAGAAAATCATAAATAACGTAATTTTGATTCATATATAAATTCAAATAAAATTCATTACCTCTTCATGACAAATGCATCAATAGTTCAATAAACATATAAATACTTTTTGAAAAGCTTAGTATGCTTTTTAACCTTTAGATCACACAAGATCCAACTTTATTGAACTTAAACTCATTTTTATATTCAACAAAAAAAGAAAAACCTCATTTTGTAGCCTTAAAATATTACCCAATCTCCTTTTCAAAGGAAGTATAATTCATCATTTTGTTCTGTGTTAAAATCTTAAAAAATGAAATATCTTAAACGAGCAAATCAAAACGCATCACTCTTGTACTTTTTTTTTTGTTGGTCGCATCACTCTTATACTTTTAATACAATAAAATAAGATATAAGATCTGTACCAAAAAAGAAAGAAGATATGTTTACATTAATTGACTTTAATTTTCATGCAGCATTAAAATTAACATAGTTAATTAATAAAAAAATTATCTTAAATGTAACCTTTTAAGTCTAATTAGATGACACTATAAAAAAAAACACTTAATTATATTATAATTAAATTCTAAAAAACCGTAAACAAAACGTCGAATCTCTTATCTAGAAAACAAAAGCAGTAATTTGATGATGATAATAGAAAAACAGTAATTTGATTATATGAGAAATTGAGATGTTATTTGATCGGATTACTTAAAAAAAAACAAGCTTCCGAAAGTAAAAGTGCAGGAATAAAATATCTAGGAAATGGCCAGAAAAAAAAAAAAAGCACTGGTGAAATAGGAACAGCAAGGAGGGGCAGATTTTTAAGTGCAGTAGTACTATTGATATTTATTTTCTTGGGTGAATAGTATCACTGTTGATGCCACTAGCATATATATTTATATTTAAATAATAATTAAAAAGATAAACAATGTGAGGAGAGAGGATAACAGATATTTTGGATGCTGGAGATGAAAATATCTACCGCAGCGTCTTATCTCCCATGCTAATGTAGCCTGACGGTGACGTGGCGAGGGCCTGGCCCCACGACACGTGTAAAAGCGCAGACAACTGTATTTCCTTTTTGTTCTCCTTCACCGCCCCTTTCTCCTTCTTATTCATTCCCTTCACCACCACCATTCCATTCTTGCACAGAAGATGAAGAACAATTTCAGATTAGTAAGAACAGAAGAAACTCGAACGAGTTCATCCACGCAGGTATCTTTTCTCTCTCCTTATTGCTTCGTATTTGTTCTTCCACCGGTTAATTTGATTAATTCCTTTGATTTGTTTGCATATCATATGAACAGTTATAATTTCTTCTGCAGGATTACAATTAAACTATACTTGATGTTTAGGATGTTAGTATGTTACATATTGTTATTGTTAGAAGTAAATTCGTTCATGCTTTCGTTTGATCTACAATAAAGAATTTTCCGTTTATGCCATAGCTTTTTTTTATTTTGTTTCTTTCTTTATATATAGACATAACGAACATTTAAATGATGGAGATTGTGTGAATTTGCGGTTCAAGTTTCCTTTTTCAGGGCTTCTTCGTTTTTTTTTTTAATGTTTTAACTTGTTTCACGTTTAATATTAGAAGTTTTTTTTTTTAAAAAAATTGTCGTAAAAAGAAAATCAGATCATTAAGTTTGTAGAGTATGTGTAATAATGATCATGATAAGTGTAAGTATTTTTAACTATTGTATTTTTATATTTATAACTTAGTGCTTGTATTCTGTCGACAAAATAAATATATGACTAAACTTGTGATGGGTTGTATTTCTTTTTTTTTATTGGTTATTTAAGAAGGAAAAATATTTTTATTTAACTGTCAATTATTGATTTAAAAGGCTACAATATTAATTACTATTTTTTTCAATTATACTTGTATCCCTTAGATATTAAATTAAAGACTTTGTAGAGTCGGGGATTGGTAATAATATTTCTCATAAGTCATAAAACATAAGCTCCGTGGTCCCATTTAAGTGGATGTTTGGATTGCATATGCATTATTTATCTGTTGTCTTCTTATAGCCAATTAATCGTGCAAGACCCTCATTCACTAATATCAATATGAAGCTTCTGTATTTTATTTTTTGTGTATAAAAGATGTTTGTATATTTAATGTATGATTAAGCAAGATATTTATTTGGGTACATTATTAAGCCAGACTTTGGTTTCATATTATATTTACTTTATGAAATTAAACCAAATAATAATAGCAGAGATTTAGATTAAAAAAAAGGAGGGCCGTAGTGGTGGTTAATTATTTACAGTGCCATTTTCTAAATAAATAAAAAAAAGAGAGAAGTGTTTATTTGATGAAACAAATCAATTGATGGATTGTCAATTGAGGAAATATGTTTTAATGAGTTTTTTTATTATAAAAAATTATATGTAAATTAAATAGGAAACGAATTGACAAAACTTTGATCAAGTGTTTAGTGTAAAAAAAGAAGGGCCTCTGTTTAAACTTTGAACTTTTGATTGAGTGCGTTTAACATTTTGATATTGGTGAAATTATAAACAAATAACTAACATTAGGATGTGTTTAGGACAACTGTGAATATTAGATTATTTCAATAATATATTATATATATAATTATATTCAAATTCAGCTAGTTTTTGTTTGGATAAGTTTGTTCAAAAGTTGTTTTAAGATAGTATTTTCTTATCAGTAAAAGTGGTTTTAAGATATGTATAGAACTTTGTTTTCCTTTCCTTTTCTTTTTCCGATCGCTATTAACTTACTTTTATTGGCATATTAATCATATACTATATTTTTATTAACATATTTTTGGCTGATTTCATATGTACATCAGGGCATTAGAGAGACGGAATCCACAATGGCCCCAGAGTGGACAGACGAGAAACACAGCATGTATATCAAGTCTATAGAAGCATCTTTCGTTAATCAGTTATATGATTCTAAGCAAATGAAAACTTCATATGACTCTGCTACCACTTCCGGCCAGGTTGCCTTTTTAATTTTTTCTACACACTCCATAAATTTGACTTGTTTTTTTTTAATATACACACATGCTAGCGACAATCTCTGTAACACTTTATTTCTAATCATCTCTATGATTGACTGAAATTTATTATAAATCACAAATTTTGGTTGGTCTCACTTCTAAATTAGGAGTCATTTTTCAATAAATTTCAGCCAATTATAAAGAGAGAGAATGTTGCTAACATTTCTCTCAATATGTATTTTTTGGCAGAGGGGTTTGGTTGTTATCATGAATGTCATCATTTTTCATTTGAGTTTCATTTATATGCATTATCAGTGCAAAATTTTGTACACTGTCAGTATCAATCAATAAGAAATAATGATAAATGACTTTTAAGATAATTATTGTAAAAGTTAATTAATTTATCATGCAGGTCAATTTGTGATTAGACCGTCCGAGTATAGATTATTTACCTTTTTTTGTTGTCTTTCTTTTTCTTCCCCTCCTTGAAATTAATGTGGGACATTGCCTTATGTAGGATTATACACACAACCTGTAGAGTTTGATCAAATATCCTTCCTCTTCTACACCTTGACAAAACTAAGTTTTCTTTTTCTCAATAATAACAGTTCAAGGTACTACGTGGTGGCTGTTGGCAAAAAATCAATTTTGAGAGAGTGAATCCGCAAATGAGTAGGATTAACCAGTGTCATGATTTGATGGAAAATCCATGGATTCAGCACTACCGATTTTCAAGCAAACAGAGAAGCATAGTAGCTCCATCTCTTCAAGAAAGTGTTACTACCACAAGTAATGTTGTTGATTTAGGCCAAAGGAAAGGAGTTCCCTCTGGATCAGGACATCTTCATTTGTGTGAATCTCGAATCTGCCATAAGGATATGCTTTGTAGTGATACAGGTGAGCCAAAATCTTCATCTAATCCTCTGCTTTAAATTTGGCTTTACTGTCTGAGCTTTCCTGCATGTGATGCATAATATAACCCGCATTGTTTTATTTGTTGAGTTTTAATTTATATTAAGACCAAATGTGAAAAACAAATGGTAAGTGGAGACCATTTAGACAGAGTATAATAGGTAGAGTGCTAAAGTTCTACCTTTAGAATGGTTTGGATTACCGATTTACAACATTGATTTTGAAATGATTTATATTTGAATTTATTATTCTAAAAGCAATATAGTATAAATTTTTTAATCTAACACGACAACTACCTAAAGTTGTTTTAATTCAAAAAAACAATTTTGGATCCATGATCAATTTTTCAATGTGAGATCAACCATATGAATGCTTATTTAAGTGGAGACCATTAGTTAGCATTTTAACGTGATTATCTAACCATTATCAAACACATAAAAGATTTCATAGTTTGGGTGTGGCATGTGAAGATTTCGGGCGTAACTCAACCATAACGTCCGCAACATAATAATTTAGCTTACTGTTTTTTGTGTACCCACTCTATGATTTATGAATGCCAATACATATAATTCATTTATTAAAGTATTTTTTTAATTTGACTGTCTGGTTCTTTCAGAGATGTCAGACCAGAACTTTGTTGATGAAGAAGTGAAAGGCAAAAAGCAAAATAAAAAAAGCAAGGTGAAACGACAGAGATCTTTGATAAGTGATGCACAAAGCAATGATCAGGTAATATTTTATTTTATATCATAAGTTTTTGTTGCCAGGGATCTCAGAATTTCATGTGCGTGGTTGGAACTAAGTTATGACCATTTCAAATTGCATTTCAGATGGTCCCCAACAGAAAATCTTCTTCTGGTGGAGATTTTACCAAGAATTTTGTTTCTGCTGCTTAGAATAGAGTGAAACACTATTTTGTTTTCTTGCAAGATTTAGAGTTGGTCACGTTAGTCTCTCAAATATGAAATTTTCTATTCTCGTCCCTAAAGATTAAAAATGTCGATCAATCCTAAACTGATATTGATTTTTTTTTTCATTTTTCAACCCGGGAAAAATATTAGCAATGTACTTCTTAGCAAACACTTTTGAATATACTTTTTTATTATTATTTAAAATTTATTAAAAATTATAAAATTTTATGGGCTTCAGTTCTTATTTAATGGTCTCACACAGTGATTTTGTAGTTTTCAACCAATTTTAATCAATAACAAAAATAAAAGTGGTAGAAAATGTTACTAGCATTTTTCTTGATTTTGATCTTTTAGGACTAATGTGACTGGTCTCAAAATTTTCAGGGAACAAAATAATATTTACTCACTTACAATACGAGGGATAGGCAGAAGTGTGATTCGCTGTAACTTTTTATGGATGACACATTCTTACTTAGCCTCAGAGTCAAAAGGGAACAGGCGGAAAATTGCACATGCCAATATTGTACCCGGAATTTTAAGATACAATGTTTTTTTTATGTATACCCATGTTTGGGGTTTTGTAGAGTTGTTGGCTATGACAAAAATTTCTGGGTTCAATTGATTTTAGCTTGTCTTAATTATGATGATGATATGTGTACATACATGAAAGCTTTTGGTTAATTTTATGAATTGAAAACTAATTTGAGTCATTTTCGATTCTTTTATTCCAGTTCTAGTTGGATCCACTAAAAATATTTGCCTTTAAAGAGAATCTAAATGAGTGCAATTAGTCTCCAAGTAATGAATCCGAATCTATTTTTTTATATAGAGATGTGTTGTTCATATACTAATTTTTATATTGATTTTTATATTTTTATTCAACTAATTACTTATTTTACCACATTTTTTTCTGTTTTTTTTCTTTTTAAGTATAAAAATTTGTTCTAATTTATTTACACATTGATTTTAAATATATCACTGGTAATATGTTTCAGTAAAAAAGAATTATAATTCAAGATAATTTTTACTTGCAATGTTAAGAATTTAATTGTCATTTTCAATAAATAAAAAGTTTTAACGAGTAATCATTTTTAATTTTATATGCTTCATGTTTATGAATGTAATTTATTTTATTTTATGGAATTCAACTTAAAGCATTTCAAAATAAATAATGTCAAAGATACAACCAAGAATATGATAAATGATAGTTGGACTTACATGAGCTATGTGCAACACTATTAGTTTGTGGGAACTGTTAGATCCTCCTAGCAGTTTTGCTAGTACATCCAGTATAACAGAAAAATGATGATACGGACGACGGATAATCCGTATGAGATCCATGATATTTTTTTTCAAAAATATAATTTTGAAATTAGTGGTCCAAACAAGAATATGTAATTTTTGTATTGTTAACATATCACTTTAATTAATTAAACTAATAAATTAATTATATTATAAAATAATTAATGTCGTTATGTATAATACTAAAATTTTTAATGTATATTTAGTGCACGTGTAAATTTACATAATAAATTTTGTGATAATTAATTTGATTACATATATAAATTGTAAATAAAAATTATAGGTTTAATAAAAATTTACATATCTAAAAAAATATCAAATTTATTTAATTACGAATTGTTGTAATAAGCATTTAAATACATCATTCAATTAAATATCATATTTCTTTAATTTTCAATCATTGTAATAAACATCTAAATATATCATCAATTAAATATCAAATTTATTTAACTATTAACTATTATAATAAACATCTAAATATAACATTCAATTAAATATCAAATTTTGTAAATAAAATAATTATAAAAAATTATAATTTTAAAAAAATCAAACATACGGATTGACAATTTATATGTTTTGAATTTTTTTAATACCCATTTCTTCTTATTTGACAACGAAAAATCATCGAACTTCGTTGTATGAATCATATGGATTGTCAATCCGTATGTTTTGAATTTTTTATATATTATTTTATTTACAAAATTTGATAATTAAAAAAGTTTGATATTTAATTGGATGTAGTATTTAGATGTTTATTAGAGTAATTAATACTTAAATAAATTTGATATTTAATTGAATGATGTATTTGAATGTTTATTATAGTGATTAAAAATTAAACAAATATGATATTTAATTGAATGATATATTTAGATGTTTATTACAGCAATTCATAATTAAATAAATTTAGTATTTTTTACATATGTAAATTTTTATTAAATCTATGATTTTTATTTATAATTTATATATGTAAAAAAATTAATTATTAGATAAAAATTAATTATCACAAAATTTATTATGTAAATTTACACGCGCATTAAATATACATTAAAAATTTTAATATTATATATAACAATATTAATTATTCTATAACATAATTAATTTATTAGCTCATAATTAAAATATTATGCTAATAATGCAAAATTGGCAGCGATACGCCTGGCAGTTCCTTAGTTTGTCTCTGAGCAAAAACATAATGAATAGTTTAGATGTTGCAAGAGACTAGCGATAGAGCCAAATTCAGAGATGTCTAAAATGTTGTCAACCACCAACTTACAATTGGATTCGAACACTACATGGGTCATGTCCATTTCAGAAGCCCATAGCAGAGCTTGCAAGAGGCCCGATGCTCCAGGATGTTCTAGCCGCCACAAAGGTTCCAGAATCATCCCAAAAACAGTAACCCATACCAGTTTTGTGATCCTGAGGGTGGAAACTTGCATCAGCATTACACTTAAAGTACCCAGCAATGCAAAAGTTGGGGAGATATGTGAGGTTCCGAGGAATTAACCACACTTCTGGCAGTAATCCAATCATCAAGGAAATGTTTAGCATAATGAAACTTTCCTTGAGAAGTTTGATGCTTACCTTCCCAAATAGTCTTGTTCCTGCTTTTCCAATTGACATTACATAGAGAGCAATTGGCTTTAAGTCCCTCATGGATGTAGGCCTTTCAAATTTAGAGATGAGTGCAATGTTGAATTGATTCCACATCAGAAGCACTACGAAGGTCCTCCAATACTCTTTAACATCTATGAATATAGTCCCTGAACCTTGATCTCACTTTCCTGCCCCAAGTCTCCATATCACAGACGCACCAATTCAATTTTGTCACAATATCTTTACCTTGGTTGTTTGCCCAACTTGATTCGAGAGTGTTTATGAATGTACCTAGTGACAGAAAAAAAGTGTCATTATCATATACTAAAGAAAAATATTTAAAAAAAAAAATACATCCAAGATGTTTGAACAAAGAAATGAACGACAAAAAACAAATATTGAATGTTTGGCTTTCATTTTCTCATGAAATTGAAAGCTGCTCGTTATAACTTACACATCTTTAGTGAAATTGACGTCAAAATATAAGCTTATAATGTCTTTTATGTGAATCTAAACACATAAATATGTTTTTATTCATAATTAACAGCATGTTCGAAAACATGTTATGGAGACACTAAATCACATTTATTTTGTAAGAGATATAGAGGCTAGCTACAATAGAAAGCTTCCATCTGGACATGATGAAAAAATGTGTTGCATGATCAAACATGCAGCAAATGAATCAATATGTGGCCTGTGTTAACTTGCAAATCAACTTCCATACTTGTTAATTTATTGTTACAAGTTGGGCCTTAAGAAGACTTAACCTAAAGGAATTTGGTTTAAAAATAAGTTTTAATACTTATAAAATCAAGATTTGTTTTAAATATAACTTTCTACATTATGACGAGTTCAAAAATACCTTCTTACATTTCATATTAGATCACCAAATCAAGTAACACAAGATCTAAGAGCGTCTAATTTTTTTTTTATCCTAGATCATAGGTTATTGGTGTCTTCTAACTTGTCAACTCAAGGAAATTTTGCATATGAAAGGAATCAAACACTAATTCTTTCACACTAAATAGATCATTTCTCTGCATGTGAATGTATGAGAGTCTTATACTACTGTGTTAATCTTATGGGTTGAAAATGTTTAATCTTTTCTCAAAGTGTGTATTTCCCCTTGAGAAATATATATTACATCTCACTTATAAGATATGATGTAAAGTATTTTTTTAACTGTGAATATCTCTCCTACTTATGCTTATAAATATCAATGTCATTCTTTTTCTAAAGTTTGCATTCAAATCCGTATTACTATTATTATTGCAATCATAACTATAATCATTGATATTTATAAAACTATCATCAACATACCACTACCACCATTCCACCACCACCGTCACCACCATCGCCACCGTGCCGCCACCACCATTACCATTCCACCACCACCGTCATTGTCACTACCACCACCACCATACACCTTTGTCACCTCCACCACCACCATTATGTCGTCTCTATTGTCGTTATCACTGTTTCACCCACCATCGTTGTCGACTTGTCGTTGTCACCACCATCATTTCACCATTATTATTGTCACTATCATCGTCAGCACAAGCGCCATTGCCACCATACCATTGCTGTCACCGTTGTCGTCATCCTGTCGTTGTCACCATCATTGTTATTATTCCACCACATCACCACCCATTTTAAAAACTAAATTGGTGACTTACCTTGTAAAGGCATTGGGTCACTAGGTCAAGGGGTGAACCAATGGGTCACTAATTGACCCGCATGACTCGATCTTTATTAAAAATAATTAAATTTTATAATTAACCTTAGTTGACTTGCATGATCCAATGTGTTTTCTCCCTTGGGCATGACTCGGCCCAGGTCTATGGGTCACCTATTTAACCCCAAATCCAATTGGATCATGTCAGGTTGCACTAAGTTCAATGCATGATCAATCCAATAGGCAACTTGACCTATCAAACCTTCAAATTGCGAATGAATCGATCTGACCGATCAGGTCAGTCCGAATTTTAAAATATTGTCATTACTATTGCACCACTACTACCATCACCATTACCATTCCACCACCACCTTCACTATTCCACCCCCACCACCATCATCACCACTATCGCCACCTTGTACCCTACTTCCTTGTCCACCGTCATTATTTCATAGTATAGCAAGAAAAGAAAAAAAAAATGATTGATTCATTTTATTTATCTTTAATTTGTAACATCCTTTTAAAAACTAAAAACAAAG
This sequence comes from Glycine soja, assembly GCF_004193775.1. Lineage (NCBI taxonomy): Eukaryota > Viridiplantae > Streptophyta > Magnoliopsida > Fabales > Fabaceae > Glycine > Glycine soja. The sequence continues at coordinate 7,226,669 of NC_041015.1, read as the reverse complement.
AATAAGTCAAAACTCAATTAAAACTTATTTTAATTTTTAAAATTTTTAAAACTAAAAATGAGAAATCACCATGAAGAGGGCCTTAGTTGTAAAGATGGATGTAAAAGTATTTTCAAATTGAGTTAAAAATTACTTTTCAACTGCATATTTGTTAAACACATTTTATTTTGAAAATTACATTAAAAAAGAAAAATAAAACATCACAATCACTTCAAACAAGCCCTTAGATTTTAAAAATGTTTTTAAAAATAATATTTACTTTTTAGATTTTAAAATGAAAAAGATCATAACATCTCTAAACTGTTTTGGATTTTTAATCATTGTTGTGTCTCTTATTACCCCTCTCTTATTTTCTAAAGATCAGTAATGTTTTATGAAAGCTTTAAAAAAAAATAAAAATACAATCAAACACATCAATTTTTTTTTTTACAATATCAATCACATCCTTATTAATTATCTGGCTTTGGTTATTCACAATTGAATCATGAAATTGAAGAAAAAGTGTAAAAGAGCATACGAGTATGCAACCTAAATATTCTATTACATACTTGTGGGATTTAATACGGAGAAATTACTTATGGAAGAAAGACCTTACTCCAATGAGTTTGAAATTTTGATAAGTAGATAAAATGAAAAGAACATAGCCATTTGCTGTTTGCAATTTGGATATGACCAGTGCCCACCACCCCCTCCTCCAAACACTTGTCTCTGTTTGCGTACGGACGGTGTTTGTGATTATATATAAATTCATTGTCTTTTGCTAAATTTTTTAACTTTAGTTGCTGATTTTATAAATCCTCCAACTCATGATTAGTAACTTTTGAAACGTTATTCACTTTACTTTTGTCTTTAACGTATATATGCAGAAATGTGATTAAAAAGAATTAAAATGAATAATGCTCTGTAATATCAGAACTAAAAGTAAGGATTTATAAAATCGTAGAGTTGAAACAAATGAGAGCCTATACCCTATATTAATTGGTCAATTTAGGGTATGCTTTTGTACCAGTATGCAACAATTGATTCAAAGTGATATAAGAAGCTAAGAACTTAGGGCTGCTTGGCTTGGACTCTAGCTGTCATTTTTGGATTCAAGTTGTAAAGCACACATACCATGTCTTTTAATTTATTCTATTCTTTGCATAAAAGCAGCCGCAAAAACGCTTCAAGAAGATAAGAAAGTTTACGAGAGTGGATGTAAATAAAAGATTAGCGTCTTAATATGAGAGCTCATTGTCTTGGTTTTCCGTTTTTAATATCAGGTACGAATTATACTCAAGTTGCATGTGACCGTCCAAAAGAAATTAAATACACCTTGACTCCAAAGTTATCTTAATTTTGGATGAAACCTTAGCCGAGAAGGCCAAAGATTAATTCCTTAAGGTATTTTTAGGAGAAAAAAATAGGAACAAAAAGATTTTATGATTATTAGAAGTGGTCCAAATGACAAGCCCACACTCTAATTAATAGGGTTGGTTTCTCTAGTGAGTTGTTATTTTGGTGGTCATTGAACACAGTTGAACATTTATTAATACTTACAAAGAATGTAATGCTTAAGTCAGAAATTATTTCAACAAAGGAATAATATATAAGAATATGAAGAATGTCATTAACTTTGAGTAGAGTCATGATATTTATAAGTGATGGTCACTAATAATATTGTGGCCGTTACCAACACACATGGATGGTAAAAGGCGGGGAGTCCTTAGATATTTGCAAACCTTTCTACAATCAACGATTATATGGTTGATCTTGATATTTCTCTAAGTATAGGATGATTATTTGAGAGGGCGTGAAATAAACTCTAAGTGTATGATGATGTGATCATAGGATAAATTTCTTTTTATCAGCAAATGTTAGTTAATTGGTAGTTTTTATTAACGGACGGGGAAAATTCAAACCCACCACTTTTTTTTTCCTTCTTTTTCCCTTCACAACCAAATTAACTTTATATATCTTCATAGGACACAAAGTAAATAAACCAGTAAAATGATTTGAAACTTTCTTAACAATATTACTTAAATGTGATTACATTAACCTAAAATGTGTTCATGAGAAAGGAATTATTAGATGAATCAAAGTTGTCATGAGATATCTCAATCTAGGGTCTAGGTCATCTAAGACAAACCCTAAAGACATTTAATAGCCTAAGATTGTGTAATTATTCTATCACTAAATTGGACGTGTATTGGAACTATGAACTTATAGTATTGGAATCATGCCCTTAGAATTTAACCTCTCTAATACTCTATTCGAAACAGTTGCAATTCTTCAAATCTATACATAGGTCTCCTTACAAAAGGTTTAGACTTGAGAATAAAAAATGAGATAATTTGATGCTGAAATTCACTAGTTACGACCTTGTGACCGACGTGGGCTATAATAATTAATAAAAAGTGATAAGGAGACCCATTTTGACCAGTACCAGAACCACGCAATTCACACATAATTAAGGATAGAGTGATGTAAAATATAAAAAATGTCCCTCAATTTATCTCAATCTCAATTCTCAACTATTGGTGGCCGCCATGGTAGTGTCGTGTTCTTCTTCTTCCTCTTCTTTTTTTATGGGATTCAATCAATAATTTATGAACTTTTCAAGATGCCTCCTTCCAGCTGGAAAAAATGGTGATGTGTGATAATTTAGAAGAGAGATGTGGTTCCTGCTGGCATATACTACACCCTTATCACAAGCAGTTGGGTCCCTTGATTTATCTATCTTCTTTTTTGATTTGGAAAAAAATATTTGGGTCTTCTCTGATGGTCTATAAACCACAACAGAATCTTTACAATCATGAAGTATATCTTTCTCATCTTACTATTTGGTGGAATCAATATGATGATGCTCAATTTGATACAAAAATCAATCAGATAGAACACGAACACAGATGCTCTGACGCAATTAATGTCTAAAATATAAGATACCAAGATATCACCATACACACAAAGAGAAAAACTTTAAAGAAATAAAATATAAATAATGTATAGTAAAATATTTAAATTAATTGTATAGTCATATTTTTAAACCAATCTTCTATACTCTTTAAAATGTCTGGGTTGTATAAAGATGTTAAATGCATGAGTCAACAAAAAATAATTTTTAATTGAACACTAATAAAAAATGTCATATGAGTGTCAAGATATTTCAGTGTCAAAAATATATTCGATACAATGACACTTCAAACAAAAGAGTTATTTATACTTCATTGATGATACTTCACTTTCAAACTCTACTTAATACTTGTTAAGTTGATTACTTCACAGTTACAAAATCATTCACCAAAACAACAATAATAATAATATAAAACAAAACACACATCTCAAAGGTGCAAGATGATTGAGTCCGGCACAGGATTTTGTCATTTTCATTCCTTTACTATTTTTTAACACATTCCTTTATTTTCTTTTGGTGATGCTAGTTTTATCAATCGATCACAATTCATCAATATGTAACTGATCAGAGTGATATTAAACTCAGATCCTTTAAATAAGATTTTGAATTTGTGTTTTATAAATTAATAAAACATTATTAAAAATAAAGATTTTACTAAAGATGCTTCACCAAATTTTTCGATGAAAATTAATTAACATCACGATTAAAAAATCAATCATAATTCATGATTTGTTTGACTATTAAGATAGTAATCCTAAAAGTTCACAAATTTATACATTTATGATTGAATCTTTTACGCTGCCAAATGCATTTATAACTCTTATTTTGAACCATGTCATTTATGTATAATATATTATTGAAAATTTATTGATCTACTCTCAAATCAAAACGAAAAGTTTTGGAGAAAAAAAGAAAAGAAAATTGCTTCATTCTAGGGTAGCCAGGGAGGACAAACATGCATAAAATCTTAGTGAGACTTTAGAATAATAATATTTTGAAGACGTTTTAGTTAATGTTTCACAACCCTATATACAAGTTCATGAAATGTAATGTCTGTGTCCAGATGAACCGTTTCATGCAGACAGAATGAATGAAGGATGGATCCTCGAGTACACTAACTTTAAGTAACAATCTCTCAGAATCTTTCAAAAAAACGGGGCATAGTACAACACTCGTCGCGTTTTACTTCACATTCGGTCTTCCCAGTCTCAAGCTATCTGTTATAGGACGCAACATGCCAACACATGTTGCCTCTTTGCTGCCACCATCAATGAACACACTAAGTGTAAGTATATCTATGATTTCAACTTTCAAGATTGTAATCCATTCTGTTTCTTAATTTCTCAAATGCCTAAATGTAGACCAAATCTGTAGCCAACAACTTTCGATGCTGTAGAATCAAATTAACCAATAACACGACAAAGATAAAGAACAATCATACTCACATACAAACACATATTAAATAGTTGAATCTATAAAAATTTTATTGCTTAGTTGTAATTTAGTTTGTATTCCGTTTTATATATTCATATTGTGATTATGTTATTTGTATATCATTTCAGAATATTAATTTTTTTAAAATAAATATGATTTGATTTAAAATTAAATTATATGCTTGAAAAATGAAATTTAAATAGATTAAAATTCAAACATAAATTAAAAGCCATTAAAAATAAAAATAAAAACATTTAATTTATTTTATTAAATAAACTATTTGGAAAGAGTAAAATGGCCTGTTTATGTACAAATTTAAAATTAAAATTAATTTAATCCTTTCATTTTCCAATATATTTTGTGGTTTGTATGATAAAATAAGAATTGAATTAGAATACACTAAAGATTTTTATATATATATATATATTATCGTTCAATTATGAAGTTTATATTAGCTAAAATTAACAAACTACAATTTCTTGGCTCATAGTCCCTTAAATCAATTAGAAACATAAAGATTAAGTTAAACATTATTAAGTTTAGAAATTAACAAAACTCTTGCATTAAGAAGTTCCATCTAAACTCTGCACAATACAAGTTAATTAATCAAGCTCATTTCCACTTGTATTTACAAGTTTTCTCATTTTAAACACATTTTGTAATCATCCAACTAATGGTCAAACAATGGCACGCATTAAGCAAAAAGAAGATCACTCGAGAGTGCATCATCAATATAATGCATTTGACAAATGTTTGCTATCTCTCATCCACATTAGTTTGACGGTGAACTAATGCATTGTGTGCACGCATGGTTGAGATATCAGCAATAGAAATGTGTTAAGTGTGCGCGCTAACAACATTTTCGAGATTGTCACCCAGACACCCACACTTCTATTTATATAATTATATACAATTAAAGACGAGAAATTAGTAAATATATGCAGAATTTCATTTTACTATATATATTATTATTGTAGGTTTCAAGTCAAAAGATAAAATGTATGTATATTAGGAATTGAATTTTTATCATTAAAGTTTAAGTGGTTTAAATACAAAATAAAATATTACATTTTACTAAATGAACTTTAGTTGAATGGATGCATTGAAAGTTATTTTTATTTAATTTTAACTTCTAAGAGAATTTATTTATTATAATTGGTGACAATCTTCACTATAAATAAAGAAGAAAATTAGTGAACAAACACAACACATGAAGAGAGAGTGTATCAGAAGAAATATTATGAAACAAAGTCACTTTGTTGAGAGAAAAATGTCTTTATGTGAGAATGTTATCCTTTCTTGTAACCATTGAGTATGATACTTAGGTTTGAATTTGTAGAGTGATACGTTATTTGAAATGAGTTACAATTTTGTAATGATTTTTGTGGTAGTGAAATAATTTTTGAGATAGTTTATTTGTAGGCCGCGCTGGTTACCCAACAATTATATGCCTAGGATTTAAGTATATGAAATATAGCTATAATTTTTCTATCTTTAAGATAATATACTTCAATTGACAATCCACATTAAATTCTTGAAAAAAAATTTATGTTTAATTTTCATATAACACATCTTTGAAGGGATATGAAAAACTTTTAAGTATAATAAATCTCGAACCAAAAATTAATTCCATAATTGATCCAAAATTAAAAATACCTAATACTAGCTAGGGAAATCAAATTAATATCTCAATTATAATGGTTACCAAAGTAAAAAATCTTTCTATCTTTAATGGTAGTATAATTTTAGGCTTAAATAACAATTTAATCCTTATACATATACATAGAATATCCTATTTTTTGGTTTAGTACTTTAAATTTTTTTTAGCCGTTTAATTTTTCTTAATTATTGTTATCAACTAATAATAATATTAATTAATGACATAATAATCACTTGACAAACCATTGGCTTAGGAGTCTATCAGCGTTTTTAATAAAACCACTAGTCTGACGCCATAAAACACAATTTTGTTTGTAGTGTGAATTTATATTTCTTAAAATATATTATGTACAATCAATAAAATAAATCAAAATTTTTATTTTGAGAGTAACAATTTTGATAAAAATCTAGATGCTAGGGGCAAATTTGAAGGGAATCCGATCCTTTTGATGCTCCAAATTATATTTATATGTGTGTGCAATAGTTTTAGATAATTATATTCACTTTTTTTATGCGTGGTGCTATAATTTTGTATTAAATTTTAGCTTTATTCTTATTAAACAAATTAATATATAAAATTTAGTTATTTCAAAATATTTTAAAAAAGGACTACTATAAACACATTCTTTACATTAGTTAAAAAAATTAAAATTAAACAAAAAATCACTTATGAGACTCATTAAATCAGAAGTAGGACAAAGATACAAATTTGTTATTTAAAGAAATCTCAAAATGATTATTTTAGTTTTTCAATAAAATATTAATTATTTTTTAACTTATATATATTCCTTATATAATGATGAACTATAAAATCTAAAATTAAATTAATAGTAATATAAGATTAATTTTATAAAATTATTAATCTCTTTTATCTATTTTTTCGTGTAAAATAAACTAAGACAAAAATTATTTTAAGATGAAGAGAATATTTAAAACAATGTTAAAGAGTCATTAGATAAGAAGTATGAACACACAAATTTGTGATTTCCAATTAACTCAAGCTAATAATAAAGTGTATTTAAAAGAGTGTTAGAGAGTCTTTCCAAAAAAAAAGTGTTAGAAAATATATTGTTGGCCAGTATTTCTCTTTAAACATTATACAATAATTCAATTAACTTATTAGTCTATTTTACTTACTTATTTATTTATATAAATAGAGTTTTAAATAATTTAATTAATTTTTATTAGAAAAATAATTAAATTAATTACAATTTTGAATAGAAATAATGTTTTTAAGGTTGTAATTGAGAATTTTGCATAAATATTACACCAAATCCTAATTAAGTTTAATCCTATTTTTTTCCGGTGAAATGCAAATATATATTATTTAACCAAGGAAGAAACACAAGCTGAATATGCTTGGAGAGCGCTACATCAAAAACTTGAAACTGTATTAAAGAAGACATCTCATGATTTGCTATTAGATCGATCAACAACTTGATTTGTCTCTCTGAAAACATGCATCCAAGTGACACTCCCTTCACATTTATTAATATTATTATGAATGCCTTTATATTGAAAGATTGAATGTTTAGTTTTGATTCCATCTTCTTGTAGAGAGATGAGTTGGTATTGTTTTCGATATCGTGCATTGCTCTCTCTATTTGTACAATCTCATGATCAACATCATTGAAAGAATTTAAATTTTGTTCTTTACCACCAGTCCACCAAGATCATCATTTGTTTTTAAGACTGCCTCGTCATGTATTTATAATGCTCCATAAAGTGAAATACAATCCCAGAAGCTTCTGATCAGTTGAGTTTACTGTATTTATAATATTCTTTATGGGGTCTCACTCTTGATAAATTATGCATGGATTCTACCAACTCATATTATACAAATTAAAAGAGATATGAAAAGAACTTCTCTAATTATTTGCCTTAATTCAAATAAACTAAATGTGATAGTCCAAAACTATTAACTTAATTGTGAAAAAATAGAAAGCATTTTACAAACAATGTGATCGACCGTAAGTTTCCATACATCTACTCTAACTTCTCACCACTTGCCCGACCTTAGTGACATATTTGTAGTGAGGTAAACAAAAACGACATTAGTTATATTATTAATTAACTGTGTTAATGATAAAAATAAAAGTTTATAAATTTTCATATAAAAACTAAAAATAGAGATTGTAAAAATAGAGTCTATTGGATTCTAATCCTTATTTAATAAACTTTTTTAGTTTTTACGTGAATGCAAAAATATTATAGGCGTATGTCTTAGAACAATATAATATATCAAATTAATATCTTAGGATCTACAACATGCTCTATGATTTATTATAGGATTAAAATAAATATCTAGATTTTTAGTCATGAATCACCTTACTATAGAAAACTTGCGGCGCGTAATAAAAGTCACAAACAAAGAGAGCTTATGGTTTTATTATTCTTTCTCGATTGAAATCTTAGATTTATCACATAAGTCAATTTTTAGATGGATAGAAAAGAGACTATAATGAGGCTTAGTCTATTGAGAATCATAATTAGAAATCGTTATTAAAAAAAATTACCGCGATCAAAGATATCATTAAATGCACAAGATGTGCTTGAAAATTACAAGGAAAGGATCAGAAAACAGATCCAAAAGTCTGAAAATATAAAAGCCAAGCAAAACAGATGCAGTGAACCCACCAAAGAAAACCATTCCCCCCGTGAAAATACTACACAAAATCATGCAGTTGCATCTTGGCTTATACCACAACAAATTAATGGCATATGAAAAGATTCAAGAGCAAGTGTAGTAGAAATCCTTATTAATTTGACTATTATATAAAAGTGGGACAATAAAGGTATTCATATAGTAAATTCACATCACATCATTTTGGTAGTGTAACGAACTCATTTAATTAAATACTTAAAAATAAATCAATTAAATATAAATAATTGATATACTTGTTTAAACTATCTAACACATGACTCAGCTAATACAAATTCCAGCATAATCAAGATTCTGATCAAATTCAAACCATGAGTATTTAATTATATTAAATATTTTAAAAGAAAACTTTTTCTCTTATTATCCAACTTGAGCAACATTCACAATAACAGAAATACATATATTCTCTACAAAGGAAATACATAATATATGTAGACATTGTGTTATAAATAGTTTGACATTATACTTTTATAATAAGTAGTTTAACATTAATTTTTTTATAGTATATGTAGCTATTGATTAATGAATCTTAAGGGAAATGTTATTGCAAAAAGAGTGATAGGTCCCACGTACGAAATTTCTCCATTAGTTGAAGCATATGCATGCAAGTGATGAAACACCTTTTCTTCTTTTGAACATATCATATTCAATGAAACATACCATAACGAGCACTGGGCACCATAGCCAAATTAGTGCCAGTACGTGCAAGGTGGATTGTCACCACGCGTTCATCAGGAGATGCGAGAACGAGACAGGTGCCCCTTGTAATTGATACCTCAGTATCTCCATAGATTACCCTGTCACGTTGAGCCTTGTGTAACCATTCACCCTTTAACACGTTCAAAGTTCAAACCAAGAGAAAAGAACAGAAATCTAAAGCTGACACCTATAAATCACGCATACCTACTGCATCAACATCACCATCAGCCATGCATGATTGTTCACGTTGAAGGAATGTCATACCAAGAAATATATATTAACCTTATCATAGTTGAATTTTATTTATGGATTTAAAATATTTTCATAAAATTTGCATGAATTTCTTTTTGAATTAGAAACACAGGGATCTGCACTGATTCTCAATTATCGAGATTACATCTAATTTTTGATAACTTATGAAGTTTTATTATCTTTTACAAAAATATAAGTAATTTTTTTTTTCAAGCTACTCTTAGTTTAACTCAAGTAATTTTTTCACTAGTCTCTCCAAACTAATAACTTAAGTATTCTTTTTACTACCAAGTCATTTTTTGAATATTACAAACCAACTTATTTATTTAAGGTTCAAGTGTACATTGATTATCTTTATCGTCTTATAGAAACATATACAAATTGAACTCAGAGTTTAACTCTCATGATATATAAAGTGATTTGAATCCTTTTCGAAAACTAAGAAAACTTTTGCAAGAGTTTGAATGCTTGAGAATAATTATTCATTAGTGTCTCTAACTTTATCACTTCGAAAATTTCTAGAATTGTGAAGAAAATAATTGTTATCTCTAGACGATCTTCTTCTTTTGTATGTTGATTGTCTGTTGGTGAAGATATTTGTTAGGGAATAAAATGTTTGTCACAACTTATCAAAGTATACTTCTAAAGCACTTTGTGTAGTATCCTTGACTAGTACTCCAAATCTAACCTCCGAAAACAAATTATCTTTTGTACCTTCAAGTGTTGTGTAATTTGTTTTAAGCATGACTTAAGTATTAAGTAACTTTATCTTTTGAGTTTTCTCCTTTTTTGTTCTTCCACATATTCTATAAATAATAAGAAACATTCTCTTCACAAATTAAAGATCAAACAATCATAAATGCTATAGATTTAGTGTTTGTCTGTTATCGTCTAATGAATCAACATAGATTCAACACACTTTAGTTTGTTAAGTTATTAGATGCAAATTTTGAAACTTAATATTTATTTACATCAAATCAAATAATTGTTGATTCTAATTCACCTTATGATCTAACACAATAAAATTCTACTAAAATAATTATATATATATATAGTGCACATATCGTCTCATATATGTAAGAGACTTTGTGATTGATTGAAAATGTTAATAAAGAATCATTAACTTGATCTAAATATTAAAGTAAACTATAATCTAATTAGTTTTAATTATTATTTTAGTTTCTCAATTTGATGTTTTGTTTGTCTTTTAAATTTAAACTTGTATTTTAGTCCTTGAATTTAAAAAATTACCTTTTTTAGTCTCTCTCATGTGTGGACACCAAATGAAAAATAATAAATTAGTAATTTGTGTTGATTTTAAAATTAAATTTTGACGGTTGAAAATTAAAACAAATGCCAATTTATTATTCTTTATGTTTGATATACACTCATGAGAAAGACTAAAAAGAGTAATTTTGAAAGAAAAAAAAAGAAGAAGCAAATTTACATTTAAAGGACTAGAAAAGGCATAATTTCGAAATTGAGAGACTTAATTTAAGTCATCTAATTAATATCGCTTTGAATATAATACTAAATTTGATTTAATTTAATTATATTAAATTGAATGATTTCATTTTTATTAAATATTTATTTTGTGATTGTTATTTAATATTTTTAAATAGCACAATTTTACATAATTATTTTCCCTTTATTTTAATTGTTTCACATTTTTTTTCTTCAAAAAAGTAGTCACTACGGTGATTAGTTTGTTTAACATATGGTTCAATTGATTGTAAGGATCTAAGTTTAGTTATTTTGATTTTGATATTTTTAAACATCTAAGGATTTTAAAGGTTTCAAGAATCTTTAAAATCTTTAATGATTTATTAAAAAAATATTTAATAATAAATTATCGTCTATGATAAATTTATTAATTTTTATAATTATTATTTTAAAAATCATATTAAAAATATTTTTTTATTAATTTAAAATATATTATTTTTAATAAATTGACGATCCATAGAATTTAATCTCATAGTATATAAAATCATATTTTAAAGATGAATAAATGAATTATGTTGTGAAGTGGATACTCCTATATATAAATTTGTAGGAACAACACTCATGCTATAGATTGACTTCTTATATTACATTTCAAATTACGAGAACACTTTGTAATTATACATAAATCATTATAGCCTGATTATATTTTAGTCTCTGATTAGGGGCTACTTTTATTAGTCTCCCAAAATAAAAATTTATATTTTATAATCTCTTTAAATTCATAAGATATTTTTTTAGTCCATCTTCTAAATTAAAAATTGACTTAATAGTAAATTTTATTATTTTATTTTATTTTTTTTGCATTTTATCACTTGTTATGTGTCACAAAAAAGTTAAAGATAATATAAAACGATCATTTTGTTACTAATATGATGATAAATTGCACAAAAACTAAATTTAGATAATAAAATTTGTAAAATATTGAAAGTTAAATGAAAAAATTTGTGGAAAAAAAAATTGAATGGTTGAGTGATAATATTTGTGAAAGTAAAGTTTGAGTGATAAAATTTACAAAATAATAAAAATTTGATAATAAAATTTACAATTAAACCTTAAAAATCTATATTTTTATCTTTAAATTATGATGGAGGAACTAAAAAGAGCATTTTTTTTTATTTTGGGGACTAGAAAATGTAATTTTTTATTGGAAGGATAAAAACAATCACTTAACTTGAGGGATTAAATATATAATTAAGTGAATGATATTTTAAAAAAAAGAAAAATATGTTTTTAGTCTTTATATTTTTAATTAAATTTATTTTAGTTTCTATAATTTCCATTTAATAAATTTAGCCTCTATATTTTAAAAAATAGATAAATTTGTTCCCTATTTGATTCTTCGGTTGTCAATAGGGATTAAATCCACCTATTTTTAAAAATATAAAAATTAAATTGATTGATTTAAAACTATATAAACTAACTAAAATTAAATTTGACCAAAAATATATTAACAAAAACGTACTTTCCCCTCTAAAAAATGTAAAATGTTTGGGGATAGTTGCCCCAAAACTCCACCAAGTATATTCGTCTCTGTTTTAAACACTCAAACTATCATTTTCAAACTTCACTCAAAATCTTCAATTTATTTTCTAAAGTCGCGGGAAAAAAAAAACTTGATCCGAAGGAGAGTGTAACTTTCAAATACGACAGGGGTTCAAATTCTGATTATGTTAATAGAGTAGTATTTGTATAAAGAGCAGTTGTCTCTTAAGTAATATATTATTTTCTTGGGAATCAATCTCATCGTTTTTTGTTGTGGAGATATCCTTTTCTTAGGAATAAAATATTTTAAAAAAATGACAATAATTTAAACATTTCTAGAATTCAGAAAAATGTACCTATATACTTACTAATTAAGAATGTTTATTTCTAAAATGTATAGTTGATTATATATTTATATAGATTGTGTGTGAAAGAATGATATCTGAATAGCTAGAGCTTGCACGCACAGGGATGACCAGAGAATCTCAGTGTGCAGTAGTGGAAATATACTTTTTTCTTCATGGTGATAAAGGACCCTCCTCGAAGGAGCTCAAATTGCAACACGTTGCTTTGGTAGGGTTCAGTTACATGAAGCATGATTAATCAAGTACATATAACATTATAATAATGTTTCCCAAGATGACAGAATTGGGTATCATTGGCTGTAAAGTTTGTCTGTTAGAATGAAGTAATGTTAAATTTTCTAAAACAATTTGTAGGTTCCGGTTAATTGAATTAATTTAGAAAATAATTAAATAGCTTAAAAAAAGATTTAATGTAAAAATTTTTTAAAAAATGTTAAATAAAAAGGAATATGTTTATTAAATAGTATATAAAATATTATCGAGCAGTTTATTGTAACAGAAATATTTTTGGATTAGTTACTATTTTGATCATCTAATTTTTTTTTTCAATTTTTCATCTTATTATTAGTGAAGGACTTAATTAAGTTATTTTTAAAAATTACAATACTTAATTGAATCTTTTAATAATAAGAGGATCAAATTGAACTTTAAAATAAATTAGAGGACTAAAATAGAAATTAATTTTTTTTAATATTATAAACCCTTGATTATAGTTCAAAATATTGAACACTTTTGAATAATGTCACTAACAAAATATTTCTATCAATCAAACTATAATTTTAAAAGCAATCTAATGCAAATATGCTCTATGAAATTACAATCCTATATTTTTTAAAAATAATTTTGAAAAGAATTACAGAGAACAAAATAATGGTTAATGGGAAAAGGCCAAAAGGGTTAAATAAAACGTAAAAATTTTATAACATTAAAAATATTAAATAATTATTGAATAAGTTTTTTCTTCAAATAAATAATGTTAAATGTCACTTAATCAGCGTGGATATATATATATATATATATATATATACTTAGACGTGAGTACATTAATGATTAACAAGATTAATTTAGAAAACAATAGAAAGAAAAGACACACTTACTTGATATTTTTAAAAAAAAATATTTTTCCATAATGCAATATACTTACATTTATCCCCAGACACAAGGACGTGAGGAAAAACTTGCATGTATATCAATTTGGAAAACAGTTAGTTGGTAGATAGATACACTACTTGACTTCTGTCGAGTACTAATTGGTTCAAAAAATATGGAATGGAAGTACTATCTGCATTGTATGTTACCATTGTCTAACACCATTTTATTTTCTTAAAATCAGGCTTAGTAACTTTATATTTAACACAGTCGTAACTCTATGCATTCTTTAGGTAAGTGTCATTTGAATATTGGCAAAGCTAGCTTGTATACTCTTTTATTTTTATTTATTTCCTTTTTTTCGACATTACAAATTAATGCAGTCCACTCTAACTATTTAATTTGCTTCCAAATTCGATTTTTGATTCCTCACAAGTCTCTTCCTCCAAAAATAATTATGTTTGAGGCACAATTAGATACTAAATGCAAATACCTCTTCAAACAAGAATTCAAATCATTCATCAGATTGTGAGAGATTAACCACTTTTCCCCAACTTAACCCCATTGGTAACTCCATTTGATTACACTTATGAGATTGATTTTCCTATGATTTGCTAGAGACTACGACCCATTTTGAAGAGCAGAAATTGTTAGGTATCCATTAAGGATGGGGAATTCGTCAAATTCGAACTATTTTTTACTTCTTAGAAATAAATCCCACTGTTTAAAAATATTATAGTTTAAGAAAATCTTTAAAAACGTTTTTATTAAAGAATATTTTTTTTAAAACACTTTCGTTAAAGAATATTTCCTGAAATTACTTTTATTTAAGATAACTATTATAATTTATATATATATATATATATATATATAATTATTTTTACCTGTTCATTTTCAAGAAAGATTCATATGCAGTGATTATTCTGTTTGCTTTGAGAAATGTTGGAACAAAGTCAACAAAACACTATTAATCGTATAAAATTTAGAAACAAACCACACTAAAGGGTAGTATGACCAATAAAAGGAAAACACAAAAAATGGCATGCTCAATGTGTAAAATCATATTTCCGTAAGTGCAATATTTTCATGGTTACTACACTAATGATTTAACGTTTGATTTAGGTATAATATTTATTTAATAAAATTAAATTGTTAATTAGTATAAACATTCTAATTTTATAATGATGCATTATATTAATACATAATTCCATTAATATAGGAAATAAATATATCTCACCGATATGTTAATAAAAATGTATTATATTATTAGTATATAGTATCTATGCTGATAATTTATTTTTTATTAAATAAAGATAATACTAATAAATACTTGACATTTTTTAATTAGTAAATAATACTTTCCGTAAAGTTCCTTGATATGAAGGAATCTTGTTGTATTTTTTTACATTATTAAAAATTTAGTGCTTCACAATTTAGTTTTTTTGGTGTAGATCATGACGATGAGGTATAAATTAACTTAAAAATTTATGCAAATTAGCTAAATATTCTATCACTAGGTTGACTTTATAGTAGTGGTTTAGTTGATAATTAAGGATATCTTTGGATTAAAGTTTGGGAAGTAATTTTGCAAATTTCAATGTACATTAGTAAATTTCAATAATGAAGAAAGAAAAATTGGGTTAATTTGTTTAAGCTTTAGAAAAATTAATTTTTAAAGAACTAAATGACAGTTACCTCTTAAAAAGTAGAAAAGTACTTTTTTTAAAAAAAAAGTTGTAACAGACACATAAAAAAACATAAAATGCTTATTTTGTAAATAAAAATACTTTAAGAAAAATGAGTTTGGATAAGGTCAAAAATCAATTTTACTCCTCAAAATCATGATGGTACCAGGAAAAAATAAAGATAATAATTTGTTAAAGTACTTTGCCTTCACCATAAAAAGTTAATTAAATATTTCTCACTATTAATTTAATCCAAAACACTACAAAAAGATTTATTGTTGTTGCTTCTAAAGTAAAAAAAAAAAAAAATACTTTTGTACTCTCTCAACTTTAATTTAATCGTAAGATGGCTATAAAAAAAACTTTAATTGTAAGATGCACTAAGTTAAACACTCTTTCATGTTTAATAGTGTTTTGATTTTCAGTTGGAAACCTCCAAAACGTCCATTTGACAAAAAAAAAACCTACAAATTCTTGCTTTTATGCTTCGAAAAGTGGAAATTCTCACTTGCATTAACACAAACAGGTTTTCAAACACACACTAACTAAAAGTCTAAAATGGATGAATAGCCCGTTTGGTTAATAACCGAGAATTAATTTTGGTATGTTGTAATCTTAAAACACACACGGCTTAATACATTTTTTTAGGGAAATTTATTATAAATAATTTTCAAAAATAAAACAACCAAACAGGTCCGAAGCCGTTTTATCAAATCCATTCTCTTCATAAGCCGTTTAATCAAACCAAACAGAAAATTTCGCTTTCACTTGAAGTCTGGTTTTGTGATTGTGGTGTCGGAACAGTATTTTTTATCGACAAGGTTCTTTGAATTGATATCTTTTGTTGGATACTATTAAGATTAATTTATGGTCTTGACTTCGAGCTGTCGTAGAGGATTATAACTTGTCTTTTATTGGTTGTCTTTTATTGGTGTGAGCATGGTGCATGTATCTCTTTAATTAAGATTATATATAGCTTTTATTTCAATATGTTTTAAGTATAAGAGTTAGAATATTTCTTATATATTCTGGTAATAAGATTAGTAAAATTTACTTACTCGTGAAAAAACATTTCAGCTAACGTTCCACAGGAACTATCTCGTCCATGTTTGAAAGGCTCAAACTCTCTCATTTGTCGGTTAAAAATTATTAAATATTTTAGGATACATAATTATTTTTGTTCCTGGATGTGTAAATCGCTAACAAATTTATGTTTAAAAGATGAAAATTTAAATTTTAGTCACCGAAAATAAAAAAATATGATAAATTCATTCACTCATTAACTTCAATCCGTTATCGTTAATGAAAGAGTGTATGTGACACAAAGAGATGGAAATATCACAACAATTATTGCCAACATGGCTACTGAATAAATTAGACTAAAATATTAGTAAGTTTTCATTGGACTAATTTGTCATATTCCAAATTTTATTTTATTTAAGGTTAAAATATAATTTAATCTTCATCTTCTTTTTTTGTATAATTACAAACATAACATTACAATAAATACTTAAAAAAATAGAGAAGCAAAAATAAATTAGAACAAACATAATAATAAACATAATATTGATTAATAAGTATAATCTCTCTATTATTGTGAAATTTCTAATGTGACAATACCTTATCCAAAATATGAGACTCAAACAAAAATGTGCAACCATTAAATTAATCCTTACGAAAAAGTATTATAACAATGTACCAATAATTTTATTTTTTGTAAGGATTAATTTAATGACGGTGAATTTTTGTTTGAATCTCACGTTAGAAGTTTTAGAGCAACCGAAAAATTATGTCTATTAATTAATATTATGTTTGTTTTAACTTATGTTTATTTTTTTATTTTTTTAAGTATTTATTTTAATATTATACTTGCAATGATAAAAAAAATAGAGATTAGTTTATATTTTATCCTTAAATAAAATGAAATTTGGGACCTGACAAATTGATCCAATGGAAACTTACTAATATTTTGGTCTAATGAAAATTTACTGACATTTTGGTTCAATCTATTCAGTAGTCATGTTGATAATTATTTTTGTAATATTTTCATCCCTCTATATCATATAGACTCTTTTATTATCAGTAACATATAGATGAGTTTGTCTCAATTTTTTTTACTTTTGAAGACTAAAATTTGAATTTTTTATTTTTTGAAGATGAATTTATTAACGTTTTACATATTAAAAAACGAAAATAACTATTTACCCTAATATTTTAGTAGGACAATAATGCTATGCTTGGAATTAAAAAAAAAATAGAACATTAAGTTATGCGAAAGAATTCTGACAGTGTTATACAGATTTTAAACATACAACAATGTAAAAGTCCTATAATTTTTTATATAAAATTTAACTTTTTATCTTTATTTTTCAAGGATCTATGGCATCAACAGTTTAGTTGAACAAATATCCTATTCTTGATAATAGTAATTCGGCTTTATAATATAAAACTAGGTAATATATTCAATAAATTTTAAAATAATAAAACAAAAGTTATTCTTATAGTTGAATCTGTTACACTCTGAGGAAGCATACTAGAAAAATTAATTGTCAATAAATTTTTAGTGTAGTTAATTAGCATAATATGTTTTAGATGTGACGATGAGATTAACAAAAATTTATATTAACAGTATATTGAACAATTTAAAAGTAAAAAGATATTTCCTTATAATTGAACTCTTTTTACATTCTAATGAAACACAGCTGTTCAGTTCTATGATTTTCTGGTTAGTTTTTGAGGTCGGTTAAGAGTGCTTCAAGTTATTGTAGTTTAGACGTCACGGTAGTGTGTAATGGTGATAGTTTTTATTTTACTTTTTATGGTTTGGTTTCGTTTGCTACACAAGCAAGCAGGAAATGGATTGAGAAAGGAAGAAAATAAATCTCCAACTAAATTGTTTATTTTTTCTTATTGAAAGAGAGAAAGGAAGGAAGAATTTTGTGGGTGGTCTCATTATCTCATATATGTCATTTTTATCTTTCTCCCAACAGTGGAGAGTATCTTTTATATACAAAGACAAAAAAATACTATTATTTATATTAATTTTCATTTTTATTTGAAGTATTTATATATATATTTCTTTCTTTCTTTTTAATTTTGGGCTTTTTTTATCTTTCTTTCTTTTCATTTTCTTTTTTTTGCTAACCAACCTAAAAATATCTCACTTTTATTCCTTTTCTTTAATATCATCACTTTCCTTCTTTTCATTTTTTTTCCTAAGCCAAACATAGCTAGGATAAGTGAGAAAACGACAATATCTAAATCATAGTTTAGTTGTGTTCAAATAGGTGAAAAATAAAATAAAATAATCAAAACTTTACATGAATTTTACAGTTCTAACATACTACTTTAAGTTTTTTTTTTTTTTCTCAATTCTCTTTTCTTCTATTCTCTTCCACACACACGATTAAACTTATCCTAAATGGATAAATAAGGTACCTCTAGAGAGTAGTGATAGGATGCATGAGTCATGTTAGTGGTCTATGCAAGTGGCTAATGGGGAGGTGAATAGTGCCACGTTGGCCACAAATTTAATCCAAATAAAATAATTCATTGTAGAGTATATATATGAGTGTACTTACCCTGGTAAGACTCAAATAATATTATGAAAAATGTTTTATGGAGGATCATTGTGTTATTAGACACTTTTAAGAGAGAGAAAAAAAGAAAAAAAATTAAGTATGATAGAATATAAGTGTAACAAAAAATAAAATATTAATAAAAATATTTAAAATAAATAAATATTTATATATCTTTACTCTAATATTATCTTATCTTATATAAAGACTACATAGGATCTTATTAAAAAATAAAATAAATAAGTGTCACAATATATGACACATCGTTTGATTATATTCTTCGCCTGTGACCCATCAACTTCCGCATAAACAGTCTTAACAAATACGATTGTGACACATGGTCTTCCAATCAAAGTTTTTCAATAATTTTGAATAATAATAATGATAATAATGTTTTCGATTTTTTATTTATACAGTTAAATTCATTTAAATTACATCAAACACAGAAGTTTATGATGGGCCCAGCAGGCACAGAGAAGTTTCAAATGGGTTTTTGTCTGGTTTCAGTCAACGACAGAGTTGGTCCCACGAGGATCATAGGTGGGACCCCATAAGGGCAATGGAAGTAGAAAGCAATCCAACGTAGTGAAGTGGAGCCTCGGAGATCTTAAGAATTCCCATATCTGGCTCCTTAGCTGGATGCCACTGCCTGCTCAGCACCAACCAAGATTCCACTCCACCAAAGCAACGTCTAGATCGAAAGACTTAGATAAGGTAAGAAAATCTATATTTGTGGGTACCTGTTTAAATTTATTTTGATTTTGATGGGTAATATCTGAATTGATTGGATATGAATTTGGATTTAAATTTTTTCTCATAATCAAAAGTCGGGTATGTGTATGAGATTATTATATCTGTTCTGACTCCGAATTCGTCAGCCATTTAAATTTTTTACATAATTTAATCAAAAGGTCTAAATTTTTTTATTAATAGTTAATTTTATTTTAAAATTTTTACATAATTTAATTTTCTTTTCTTAACGATTTTTGTAAACATATGTGTTATACTAAATTTATTGATATATAAGTAGTTAAAAATAAATGTTTAACAATCAATTTATTTTTTCTAAAATCAAATTTTAATATTTTTCTTAAAAAAAATTATTTTTCTAATTTGAATCGGGTATGGGACAAGGTCAGGGATATCCGATCTCTAATGGGTATGAGAATGAGATAATAAATTTTAATCCGTTAATTATCGGATAGAGTATAAGGACATATTGGAGAGTCGGAGTCGAAGTCAGGGATTGAAAAGACAATATCTATTTTCGCCCCGCCTCATTGCCATGTTTACAAATACCCTCCTCCAGCTTTTTCATCTTCTCAGAATGTTCAAACAAGAAAAATTGTGAAATTCTTCCATAAACCTGCACATTTGCTTGAAGTTTTTAGAAAAAAATATACACGCAATTGCTACAATTTTTTTTATAAAGAAAACAATGCATGCACTTGTAGTATAAAATGATTTTATATTATTATCTAATTACAAATTATTATTCATGATAAATTTGTTAATATTTTATAATAATTATCCTAAAAATTATACTTATCATAATTTTAATAATCCACTGTGAACTTTTTTTTAGAATGATAATACATAAAAAATAAATCTTTAAATAACATTCATAACCATCTTTGATCAATA
Source organism: Glycine soja (assembly GCF_004193775.1). Classification (NCBI taxonomy): domain Eukaryota; kingdom Viridiplantae; phylum Streptophyta; class Magnoliopsida; order Fabales; family Fabaceae; genus Glycine; species Glycine soja. Next base: position 7,205,724 of record NC_041015.1, on the reverse strand, counting down.
TATAAAAAATAAATTAGATTAATTGGTTCAACCAATCAATATATGAATTAATCATATTTTAATCTCTCATTTGTATAAATCAATGACCTTACATTAGTTTATAAGACATTAAAAATTCAGTTTACAAAAAGCATTTACATGTGAATGTATCATCAAATTCTTTTGATAATATGACAAGTCACTAAATTTCTAATGTCATTATCACATCATCAATTAAGGTTGTTACTTGATAACAAAAAAATGTTAGCAAAAAAAGTATTAGAACCAAAAAAGCTATTTTGTGTTAAGAGATTAAAAGTGAAATTTGTAGAAAGTTTAAAGATAAAAAATATAATCAATTATTTTTTAACCACTATAATTAGAATATTTGATTATCTGGTGAAATCCCAAAACATCCCCACAAGTGTATTTTGTGAGGACTAATTCTCATATGGAGACACAATCAAACTTAAAGCTCATCACCTATCTATAAAAGTGTATTATGTGAGAATCAAACTTAGATTCTTCTCACAAACTTAATATGTGTCGTTAATTGAGTTACATCCATTGGGTATAATAAACCCTTTTTAATATATTTTCTATTATTTTCTAATTTATAAAATATATGTTAGTAAATATTATATAAATATTTTTAAAAAACTATAATATATATATATATATATATATATATATATATATATATGTGTGTGTGTGTGTTAATAATGTTAAATTCAAAACTTGTGTAAAATACAATACACATAACAAAATAACATGTTCAAGATCACTAGCTCTATAAAGGATTTGGGCATACGATCATAAATTAAGTCAATGTTGACCCGATATAATCTTAATATCCAACCCAGAAGACTTAGATTGAGAATCTTTTGGTGTAGCACTAAGCAATGCAGTCACGATATCCTGGTTTGGTCCATCGTGGAATTTTCTAGCAAGCATCGGGTGTGTAAAAATTTATTCGGTAAAAAATTAAATTGAATCAATTTGAAAATGTTTTAATCAGTTTGATTTTATATTTAAATAGTTAAACTGGTTTAAAAATCGATTTAGAACCGAACTGATTTAAAAAAAATTAATTTTGAATCGAACTAATTTTTAATTAATTTTTAACTGGTTATAAGAATCCAACCAGTTTTAAACTGATTTTCGAATTATATTTTTCAAATAAAAAAATATTCAAATGAAAATTAGTTTGGTTAACCGAACCAATTTTATAAAAATAATTTAGTTAGTCAAATTAATTTTATAAAATATTACACTATTTTTTTTCTTAAACTAGTTCGAAAAAAAAACAATTCAATTTAAGTTTAACTATAATCTGATTCTGAATCGATTTTTTTTCCCCACTCTTAACAAACACAACGAATTCCATAAGATTCATCCTTGAGGAATTCTCACTCCTTAAGTCTTATCAAGTAAGAAATGTGACTATAGAATATAAGAGAATAATTTAAATTGACATGTATGTCTTGGATATTGTGTCTCCAACTTTTTACATCTCACTTTCCTCTTAAAAAAATATTTACTTAAATGTTGAAGTCTTTTCCGTTCAATTCATGTAAACTTAGAAGATTCTTTTTAGATATTCTTTCTCTATATGGACTGGTGTTAATCATAACCTTCTATGACCCGTTAAAATAAAGTGTCCAATAATATTGTTAAATTTGTAGACAAAAAATGCTTATTGCAAAAAGTTATGTTTTTATTGTTGTATCATGATTAGTTTGTCTTTTTTGTTACTTAACACCAATAACCCCTTTCATAGTCCTTGTTCTGTCTCCATACGTACGTATATGCAATCCATGCTCTTACGAAACTAATTAACCTTCTAGTTACCAACAAATGAAGTATAAGTACAACGAAAATATTAGACATTAACTTTACCAAGTGAAAATCTCTTAAATGTCCAATTAAAAAATAAATAAAATAATATAGATGAATATTCCATCAAGTCTAACAAATTTTTCACAATAAATTAATAAAGACCTGATTACAAATTTAAAATTAATATAGATGTCCAATTAAAAAATAAATAAAATATAATAACCTAATTAAAAATTTTGTAATGATATGAGGAGCTATAGACTAATTTAACCTTTTTTTCTTTCAAAATCTTACAAGTATCTATAATGCATTTATATGTTCGTTAATTGCTCCACTACTCGTTTTTTCCAAACATCATGTAATACATTATTGAAATAGAGAAAAGATAGTAATATAGTCTCTCAAACATAACTTCTTTTGTCCCAAAATAAGTTTAGTCTTAAACTATTTTACACATGATAAAAAAAACTAATAAAAAGATAAAAGATAGAAGTAATTTTAAAAGATAAAATATTACACTAAAGTAACACTCATTGGAAGTATTAATTAGTGAAAAAAAAAATTTACATTAAAAAATCTAACATGACATATTTTAGGATTTTTTTTTTCCAAATGCAATAGTTATCTTAGGACGTAAGTATTTATTATTGATTGAAATTTATTAGAAAATTCAATCTCACTTGAACCCATCCTACTCATGATTATTTCAATAAATTTTAATTAATAAAATAAAAAATGTTAACAATCCTCTTGAAATGATAAAATTTTCAAAATTAGTTTTAGAATATTACTAGAAAACATTCAAGAAATAAACATCGATAACACTAAAATTAATTATAAAGTAATAATGTTATAAGTTTTTTTTTCCCTTTGAACAATTTATAGCCCAAATTTCCATTAGACAATTGACCATAGCTAGTGGCAATCTCCACACCAAGGTGTTAGTAAATCGGTTTCTTTGCTAAAACCCCACGGGCTAGCCAAAATCTCATCATTCATTATACACTCTTGTTGGCGGACACAAGTAGCATCATGGCACTTTCCTTTATGGTACAACACCAATTTGGGGGTCTTGATATAGAATCCTAAAATTTGAAGATATTATATTACACAATTTGGAGATCTTTTTATTTCATTTAACAATGCAGTCAAATCTTTTATTTTGAAGTAATGGATGTGCTATATAAAGGAGACAACTTTCACTACCATGCACATAAGAGTGTCTTGATAGTCTATATCATTTGTTTACTTTGTCACTAGCATTGTCGTAACAACCTTAAGCAACTAGAAGAAAGCTCCTCGTTAATTTTTATTTTTTTTGGCTGAGAACTGATTTCTTTTATAGGAAAATAATAGCTAAAATGAGTTTTATTTCTTATAACAAAGTTTTTTTATGCACAAATAAAAATCGAATCTTAATCTTAATCAAGGTTTTAAAAAACAGTCTATCGCAATTATTTTAACTGCAATGTCAAAGTTTTTAGAGTCTTCAATTACGTTCATATCAACCACATCTATCTATCATTTCTAGCGATTGGAACCACCACTATAATTAAAACCTTAATCAACAAATTAAAGTTTGAGGTTACTAACTTAAGAAATTCAACTAAAAGCATAACTATTTCACACCTCAATTTAATAGGGTAATTAAATTTTAGGCTAAAATATGTTTGTGATGTTTAATAAATATTTAAATTTTTATGTTTGTTCTTTAATAAAAAATTTTCATAATTGTAAAATTTGTTTCTAGTCCCTATCATTAGGATTCTTTCATCAAATGATGTTGTGACAGTTAAAAATTCAAAATACAATTTCTAGTTGTTTTAAAAAATGTCATTATTCACTTTAATTTCAAATTACAATTGGTTAAGCTAATTTCTTTTGTCCTCCCTAGATTTATCCTTTATTATTCAAGGATCCTCAAAATTGGGGCTTTGTTCCTGTGTGTAGATGAGAAAAACACATGCTTAAAACATACATTTTCATTCAAATTCGAAAAAAAAAAAAAATTTGATTCACGAAACTGCTGCCAAATGCAAATGTCCACCTTTCATTTTACTTTGACTTCTCTCTCTGTGCTCAACTAATTGAAAAACCAATTGAGGGATTTTCTTCCTCAGAGCAAGACGAACAAAACACGCCCTTAATTGCCGATCTTCGTTGCCTGACATGGGAGAACAAAATGGATTGTGATCACAAGTTGTTGGGGGTGTCTTAGTGAAACAATTTCTAGCGATTTTTAATCCAAAAATTATCCTTTAAATTTTGAGATAAATACTAACATTTTTTAAAATACCAAGAATCACATTTAACAACCATGTCAACACTTAACATACTAAACCTAACAAGGATTATAAACATTTTTTTTTCAAATATTAGGAATCATACACAAAAAAATATATTAAAGAATAAACACACAATTTACATATTTATTAGATATTACAAACATATTTTAACCTGAATTTTAGAAACATTGTTCCCACCATTTCATAGTATTTTTTTTTATAAATAAAACAGAACCCAATCTTCATTGTCTAATAATAGCCTCAAGCCATAGGTTGTTCTATTCTCAAGCAACTTTTTCAACACATTCTCGAAACACTTTTTTTAACATACATTTTATTGTGATCCATGTTAGATATATCTAAAAGATTTATGTTAACTGCAGAGGGCTTAACGCACCTTTGTCTCACTTCTTATTTAATAAAGTTCACCCCTTGTTAGGCCCCACATGAACTTCAAGGATGAGAATGTGCTCTTATTGTTTTTTCTCTTTCTATTATTCTATATAAGGTTGCTTCTCCTCCCTTGATGACTCCAAATTAGCAGAGCACAAAAATATTCTGCAATTTTTTTTCTTTTTGTTTTTTAAGGAAAAGACTAACCTTCTGACTTTCCAAAGAAGAGAGTCTAGTAATACACCAATGGATGGAATTTTCGCTTACATCATTCTCATTTTGGTTACCATATTTTCATTTATGTTCTTACCAAAACCAAACAGAAGAAGACCTCAGAACCAGACACTTGCAAAGCTCCCTCCAGGCTCAATGGGGTGGCCGTACATAGGAGAAACCCTTCAACTCTACTCCCAAGACCCAAATGCCTACTTTTCCACCAAACACAAAAGGTTGTTTAATGTTTACTATGCTACTTCCACTCCACTCATGTATATATTATTATATTATAGTATATTATATTAGCTCTTTCTTAATCTTATATTGCATGAAAAGTGAATCTCACATGTGATTTTTCATGTTTTAGATATGATTTTAAGAAGCTAATAGTTATAATTTTCACGTCTCGAACTTGAATTCTTACTTCTGAATGTGTTTCAAAACAAAACACGCTAGAAGTTGCGAATGTAACTAGTAATTACCAACAAAACATTATGTTATGTTTGATTTTAGGTATGGTGAAATTTTCAAGACCAACATCTTGGGTTGTCCCTGTGTGATGCTGACCAGCCCTGAGGCTGCACGCTTCGTGCTAGTGACTCAAGCTCACTTGTTCAGACCAACATACCCGAAAAGCAAAGAGCGTTTGATTGGTCCCTTTGCTCTGTTTTTCCACCAAGGTGAATACCACACACGTTTGAGGAAACTTGTTCAGAGGTCACTGTCTTTAGAAGCACTTCGCAACTTGGTGCCTCATATTGAAACCTTAGCCTTATCTGCCATGAACTCTTGGGGTGGTGATGGCCAAGTCATTAACACATTTAAGGAAATGAAAAGGGTAGGTTTAATTTTTGCTGCAAACATAATATGTGTGAGTATGTGTATAGCTTTTATATTAAATTGACTCATTGACACTGGACCAATGATTGGATGGATTATTATATTGCTATTTATATTCAAGCACTGGTGAGTCTCGCATTTCTGGCATTTGTTTATGTATATTTTACTATATAAGTGTGATAGTGATAGCAATTCAGCAACAGAACACCACACAGGCCACATTGCAGAAGCTACTAACAGGCCAAGAAGAGTGAGTAAGAAGCCCACTTACTTGCTTTGCGCGAAGGCTCCAAGTGCTTGAAGAATCTTCCTGAGTTTGTTATAGCATTCCACTAGTTTGTTGGTAGTGATAATTCTTTTACAGCAATTTGAATTTCTGTTAGCTATAGTAGTATAAATATGTAAAAGAAGTGGAATGAAAAATCAAGCAGAACAATTATCTCCATTAGTTTCCTTCTTAGTTCCTTAGAAGTAGTATGTAGAATAGCGTTCGTAACAGATAGTGTAATGATAGGGTCAATAATTTAAGTGGTCCAACACCCTTGAATGCTTGCTTGCAGTTTTCTTTTGAAGTTGGAATCCTCACAGTTTTTGGCCATCTAGAGCCGCGTTTGAGGGAGGAGCTAAAGAAGAATTACCGGATTGTGGACAATGGTTACAATTCCTTTCCAACGTGCATCCCAGGAACACAATACCAAAAGGCACTGTTGGTAATACTAATTGTCTTCAACAAATTTCATGTCTTAGTGTATTGTGATTAAAAGATTTAAAAATCAGCCCGAGACTGATTTTAGCTGCAATGTCAAGGTTTTTAGACTTTTTGTGATTCCATCACGGCCCTAATTAAAGCTGCATCGGTCTCATTTGCCTACAATTTCTTGCAATGTCAAGAATTGTGACAATCGCGACAATGAACACGGCTGCAATTTAAAGCCTCGTCTTAATTTTCTACTTTTTTTTTGGATATGTAATTTGTAGGCTAGAAGGAGACTTGGCAAGATTATATGTGACATAATTTGTGAGAGGAAGGAGAAGAAGTTGCTTGAAAGGGATCTCTTGAGCTGCTTATTGAATTGGAAAGGTGAAGGGGGAGAAGTGTTATCTGATGACCAAATTGCAGATAACATTATTGGGGTGCTTTTTGCTGCTCAGGACACCACAGCTAGTGCCATGACATGGGTTGTAAAGTACCTGCATGATGAACCGAAACTTCTGGAGTCTGTAAAGGTGCGAAATATGATCCACAAAGAAAGAGAACTTTAACATGAGGGTTATCTATATTGTAAGAAAAAAAGGGGGTGTTGGGATTTTTATGTTGGTAATGACTATAATTTGTGGTAATGCTGGCTTTGCAGGCTGAGCAGAAGGCAATTCACAAGTCTAATGAAGGTAACCTACCACTGAGTTGGGATCAGACTAGAAACATGCGAATTACTCACAAGGTACGAGGTTAATGCAGTGTTCCAATGTCACATCTAGCTAAACAATTCATGCTTTTTTTAGAATTTACACCTTATAAGGGCACTATATTGTTTTAGAAAAACTTTTCCATAAATACCTACAGAAGAGAATAAGAAGATAAAATGAATTGAGTTTTTTCAGGAAGTGAAAATCAACTTATTCACTTTAACTTTTATAGAATTTCTCTCATCTACTTGTCCTAAAATTGAAGTGCATAAATTAATTTTAATTGGTCCAACAAAATAAAAAGTAAATGAACAGATGTTACAAGTCTCTGCTGAGTCTAGTGGTTTAAGCAAAGTGTTAGAAGTGAGTTTGTTGCTAGTGACTTATAACGGCAAACTGTGGACTTGGTCAGGTTGTGTTAGAGAGTTTGAGAATGGCAAGCATTATATCATTCCCTTTCAGAGAAGCAATAGCTGATGTGGAATACAAGGGTAAGAAGGATATTTACTATATATGCAAGACTTCAACATTATTCAAAAAATGGGACTTTTTTTTTGTGTCAAAAAATGCACCATGCAAGTATTTAAGTGAAAACATTGGTTTTAAAATTTATGGTGCCATCTAAATAAATTACTCACACAGGAATTTTGAAACAGGATTCCTAATACCAAAAGGGTGGAAAGCGATGCCTCTGTTTAGAAATATTCACCACAATCCAGAATTTTTTCCAGAGCCTCAGAAATTCAACCCTTTAAGGTTTGAGGTATGCGGGAATGAACAGTCTATGGGTGAAAAAAATAACAGTAATGATAATGCATGGATAAGGCTAATTCCCTCTCTAATGAATCTAATAATTATGTACGGCAAAAGACACTTCATCATTTTCAAACAGCCAAATAATTATTTTATTTTTGTTGTTTGTTCACATAGGTCGCACCAAAGCCCAATACTTTCATGCCATTTGGTAGTGGAGTGCATGCCTGCCCCGGCAATGAGCTTGCTAAGCTGGAGACACTGATTATGATCCATCATTTGGTCACCAAGTTTAGGTACTGCTATTTAATTAATAGAAAATAAATAGTAAAACCAAAGAAAAAGAGAGGAATGAATGGATTATACATTAACACCAAGGAGACAGCTTAAAAGCATCTCTATAGTACATACTAACTGAGTGGTTTAAAGAAATATAATGATTAAGGGTCCATCTAGATAACCAAAATATTGTATTGAAGGTAACACTTCTAAAATCAGACACTTCTAAAATTAAGTTCATATTTGGATTGAAGGTAGAAATATTGTACACATGTTTCAATTTAAATCCAACAAATAAAAGCAAAAACAAGGGTCCTAATCTTTTAATAAAATTACTTTTGCCTCAAAAGTACTTTTTTCACCTGAAAATAAAACATGCACTAATTTGGACACGCATCCTAATCCCGTTGGATGGTTCAAAAATAATTCTACCAAAATTTAAAAACAAAGGACACTGAGTATGTTAGTAACACCAAGGAGACAGCCTAAAAGCATCGAAAACATAGAGAAAGCTAGAAAAGGTAGATCTTAGGTGAGAAATAGAAAGGATTCTGGTGATGCTAGTACATGTGTCATATGTGAATTACTGAAAGGTTTTTGTGTTGGTGTGCACAGGTGGGAAGTGGTAGGATCCAAGTGTGGAATTCAGTATGGCCCATTCCCTTTGCCACTGAATGGACTCCCAGCTAGATGTTGGAGAGAATCCTACCAGCTAGAAAAGGCAGCACGGGAAGAAAACGCATGATATCATAGCTGAGAAGCAATCCACTTTCCAAAGTCACAAAAAAAAAAATTTATCTTTTCTTTTCTACTTTGACTCTGTAATTTTTATTTTTATTTTTCCATGGTGGGGGCACTTCAATATATGCCCCTCTATCCTTAATCCTTTTCCACCCCTGAAAGAAAGAAGCAACAGGAGGGTGGTGCTTTAGTTTTCACTTCAAGCATCAGTTTCAATTAGCTTTTTGAGTCAAGGACTTTCTCTGAGCGTGTGTTACATATAGTTAAGTTGTGTGCGTCTAATTAAAATCAAAATTGAAAGCAATAGTGCAGCAAATCGTAACATGTTTGAATTTAATTATATAGCACTGTTTGAAAAAGAAAACAAAAAGTACCAAGAACAGTACTCACATTCACATATCTTCATGACACATGAGTGATTCATGTACATAGTAGATTAGAATGGCATGTACATTATATGTGTTTTAACTACAGAACAAGTAACTAACATGTAACATAATCTGGTTTTGGCTTCATTCAACCTTCCAGCGTGTTCATCATTCATGTGGTAGATAGATGTTGCAAGAATGCCACGTATAGGTGGAGTGGTGGTTGGTCCAGTTATTATTGATTACTCAATATGTTTCTTGTCGAGGGTCATTTCCCAGTCAATATCAGGGACCCTTACACAAGAAATGAACTCTCTCGTGACATTTCCATTTTCCCTTGATAATGTCATGTACTTTTATTTTCAAATGACGATAAATGCAAGGGAGAGTTAAAAACACATAGATACCAATGTAGTGTTATATGATTGACAAGTAACTATGGTGCTTAAGCACACGGTCAGTAGATCAATCTTCAGGTCAGTGTTTATGGAAAAACATCTATGACGCCAGTCCAGTTAAATAAATTTTAGCACATTGGGATATTAGTCTCAGACTCTCGGTCTGAAAATACTGTAGGTTTACTAAAAAAATATACATGGATTAAACAAAGCTATATTAGTCTTCTTTTTTTTTAAAATTATTTTCACATAACTATGTCATGTACAAAAGTCATGTGAAACACATACTTAATCGGAGTACTATTGTTGCTCAAGGAACCTGTCAGAACTTAGCTACATGAGCTTGTTTATAGCTTTATAAACCCCTCTTACTGTCTCTTATGGCAATGCTTTGATATTTATCTCAATGGGGGCCACAGTCCTCTTCTAACTTTGTTATGACTTATGAGGACCACTCTCCCAAATAATGGGGGGGACCTCAGCCTGGCCTTGCCACTGAACATTGCTTGTTTCCTTGAGCCAGGCTTTGGTGTTCTGAAGATGAAATATTGTCTCCTATTCTTTTTCATTTGGGTGATGCATATAGTTTTCTTTTTTATTTTCTTATTTTTGGTTCCAAATAGGAGAAATTGAACCTCCACTTATTGATCAGTGACCAACCAAATGCTAGATGAGAGGGATTTGCTGATTTAGCACTTGAGAACAATCGCCTCATCATATGATGCATTAAATCAGAAACTCGATCAAGACCTACTAGCTGTCTTGTATCCAATGGAGTATGATAGATGGGACTATTCACTATTGACTGCTGCACCATGGTTTATGATGGTCCCATGGTCACACACCATGCATGGGTTCTACCTAATTAGTGATAAGGGGTTATACAGAATTCTTTACTAAGCAGCAAAGTACACCCAGTTTTAGAAATTGACATTCATGCTTTTGGTGACCATTTGTTTAATATGATTCCCGATTGCATTATTTCCATGCATTATATTTATATTCTCATATTTAATTAGTTAAGTATGATACTTGAGTATCGTAAACTCTTTGATAAGGAATTTAATTTAATTAGTTGAATATGATGCGTGAGTGTCGTAAACTATTTGATACTGTTTTTAATTTCTACTCTAGAAAAAATATTCCAATACCTTTATCAATTTTTTTGACATATATGATAGCTGAATTTGAGTTAAACAGAATTTTTACCAATGGGGATCCTTAGACCAATAATTGCTACTGTGCATGCAAGTGTCATTCGTTTGCTTTGACATGGAATCTTCTTTAATCATTAAGGACACATTTGGATATAAGAAGAGGGTTCAATGTGTTTGAATTCCCGTTTAACTTTGTTGTTGCCCCTGAATCCAACATAGGAAGAGGGTTCAATGCGTCTCAGAAAGTTTAATTAGTGTAAAATAAACTATAAGACATTTCTTTCATCAATTAATTCCTCCAAATCAGCAGGCAATAAGAAATTTTTGTTAGAAATTGAGATTCTTAACAATTAATATTAAAATGGTTTATGTTTATGCAGTTTCTGATTGCTTGTAAAATTGGACAAAGATCGGTTATGTGAAACAAATAGTTTTAGGCTAATAGTGCTTACTTTTTGCATATTATTTATGATTGCTTTTTTGCTTGCCCAATCAAGGGTTTTTTCTTATAGCTTTGAATTTTAGCTCTTGTTATAATACTTCATTTGTGTACATACTGAAATATATTAGATCGATTTTTGCTCCTTTCCCTTTCATTTATTTTTTTTTTGGTCGGTCTTAAAATATTTCTCTTTTGTGCTACAATTATATATGTTCAGTCTTATACCTTGTTCTCTAACATAGTATCAAGAGTTTTATTGATCTTATAGGGTTTGTGAGGGAGAGAAAATCAGGGTCTGTGTGGGAGAGAAAATAAAAAATCAGAGTCTGAGAGAAAACTAGTAACAATCTCACCTCCTCTCCTCTCCCCCTCTAACCAAAAAAAAAACTTGAAACGCAGATGACATCCAATATTCTTATCCTCCACTTCTTATATTTACAAGGAAAAAATCTCATCTTTGGGCTGCGATAATGATGACTTATCTCAAAGCTCAAAGTTTATGAGATGTAGTTAAAAATGGAAGGAATCCACCTCTTCTAGCAAACAACTCAACTATAGCTCAAATAAGGAACCGCAATGATGAAGTGACAAAGGAAGGCTTATTTCTTGCCATTATACATGCAATACTATATGATGATGTATTTATCATGATCATAAATCTTGAAACTATAAAAGTGTTGAGAAATATGCTTGAAATATTTAATTTAGAAAATAATAATTTAGTTTATCTTTTAAGGATTAGTTATTTGTTTTAAATTTTTAGAATATTATCTAGATTTAAAAATATTATAAATTTGTTTAAATATTTCAAGACTTTTTTTTTTAATATTAAGATGTTAGGTATATAAATATGAATATTTGATATGAGAAAAAAAAATTCTACCTTACTCAATATGAAGAGGGGTCATATAAAAAGATTTACAAGTTTTCCTTAAAAATTTGTGATGAATATGATGTAGAAGGATTGACAAGTTTGTCCATAAAATAAAAACTTGTAATAACCATAAATGAAATATTTTTTTTTATACTTTTCCACTAACATTTCTCATTCTTTTACAAATATATCTCTTTACGAACACACACGGAAAAACCCATCAATGACATCAAAGCTTACAAAAAAAAAAACATAAAAAAGAAGCTAGCTAGGGATAAGTTGAACGAGGAGTTCCGAGAGAGTGAAAGAATGAAAAAGAATGCAACTTATGGACTTGAGGTAAGAGTTTGAAACATTGAAAATAAAAGAAACTAAATTATCAAAGAATTTTCATATTAGGCTTCCAAAGGTGGTCACACAAATAAAATTACTTGGAGAGGAACTTAGAGATCAAAGGGTTATGGGAAAAATTCTGGTGGTCTTTTCATAGAATTTTGAATCCCAAATCTCATCTTTGGAAGTAAATAAGGATTTTTCTAAAAAAAACACTTGCAGAGATCATCAATGCTTCACAAGTTAAAGATAGAGAGAGAGAGAGAGAAAAGAATAGGTAATGACCTAGTGAAAAAAATATCGAATGACAAAGTACGCATTAAGAATTGAAAAGTGAATTGGCTAGTTGACTAATCCCTTTAACCTAGTAAAATAGACGGATTATGAAATCAAATTAAGTTTAAAAGGCATGTATTATCAGCAAGGAAAATTTATATTATCAACTACAAAAAAAAATTAAACTCGAAATCTTACAGAGATTAAATATAATTTCATTTAATCTTCATTCTTTAAATTAGAGGTTCTAATTCATGGTATAAAAGTTGAGAAAAAAAAATACATATTAACACAAAGCATTATTATACTAAAATATTTTAGTTTATAATCATCCAATGAAAAAACTATAATCTATTCTAGGCATATCTTTCTCTCTAGTAGCCGATGATGTCCTTGTATTTGTTTAGGAAACACGAGAAAGGCATATATATATAACAGATTATGGGTCTGATCCACATTGAAACACGTGAGACAGATGATGGGCTGGGCCTGATCCCATTCTGAACCCAATCTTATCCTATTCTCACAACAGAGTCCGATTATGCATTCAATTTTGAATCTAATCAAACGCTTTCAATGCACAAAACCGTAACGTAACGTAACGTAACGAAACAGAGAAATAAAGAGAGGATTATAAAAACAGATAGTTCAAATCAGATGGGTTCCCAACCTTCACACGAACTCAATAAATACGAATAACAAACCAATAAACCAAACCCAAACTGCTAGGTTTTGTTTGGTGTGACGCGCAGCGGAAGCCATGGCTGATTCTTCTTCGAACTTGAAATCCGACGCGATAATGGAGCAGATGAAGCAGCACCTCGCCACCGACTCAGGCAAACAAGTCACCAAAAAAATTGGACTCGTTTATCAGATTCAAATTGCTCCTAAGGTTAGATTTCTTATTGTTTATTAATGATCATTATTCATCTATTTTCGTTTAACCTAATTTAATTGATTAATTAATTATCATTATGCCGGTCTCATTGAATGAGTTGAATTTCTAGAAACTTGGAATCGACGAGGTCGTCTACACCGTTGATCTCAGGAAAGGAGAGGTCACTAAAGGTTAGCTTTGCCTTTTCACTTTTCAATTCTTTTCTTCTTTTTTGTTTAATTTGTTCTTAGTTCTTAAATGTAAAATTGCCATCGAAGACACGCATCTCAGTCTCATGAATCATGATGAACCTTTTAATTCACTCTGCGACCTAAATTAAAATGCTGAATTCATATTACATAAGCTCTGACCTGGTGCTGCTATGCAATGTATTGTAATTTCTGTGATAAGCAATATATAGTGTATTAGTATTCTCTACAGGGATGATGGTGAAATTATGTGTTATAGAGATAGATCAGGATTTCAAATTTACTCTCATTTTTTTTTGCTGTTTGGTTGCTGACTTGCTGTCAAATATAGAAACTAGCAAGAGCAGAGAGAGCTGTCTTAACATCCAGCAGAATTAAAATTAAGATTAAGAGTAAAATTTTGTTTTAATAATTACTACTGAAATTTTATTTAGATCCTGATTAGATAAACTTCTACTCCATAAGTACTTACAGGATAAGATAATAAGTGCATGTTTGGATTAAAGTTTGTAAACTTAAGTTTGAATGAATTTCATTTTGCAAATTGAGTTTGCAAAAGCAACCTTGGTATTGCTTTCAACTGAAACTTGGTTTTGGGCCAAATGTTAAGTGTGTTAATGTTCTTTTAAGGGAAACCAAGCATATTACCAAGCTGAGTTTACTAGACAAAAAGTTGGAAGAGTCCTAACAGCAAACCGAACATAGCCTAAGAAAGCAAAATGAATTGAGATTTTCTCATAAGCTAAAATCAACTCATACATCTCTCAGTTTTTTGTGAAGTTAGATGAGAGAGATATAAAAATTAAGTGCATAAATTGATTTTAGCTTAATTTATTTTATGTTCTTAGTTTCTTTGCAAGTTAGATGAAGAAGTTTATTCATTATTGAAATTAAACTTTAATTTTAATTAAGGAATAAGACTAAGAATATTTGAAATGCTACAACTAAACCGCTTCTCTACATCGGCCTCTTGAACACATGATAAATGGTTTTTGTCTTTTTTAATATAGGTTGTTGTCTTGGCAGCCAGAGATTATTCAACAACTTTTGCAATTTTGCTACGTTGATGTTTTCTACAATCTTATTTCCATGATTCTACTTAATTTTGCCAAATTTATCATGTTCTCTGACAATACTATTGTATCATGTATGAGTATGATTATTTTGGGTTTGTATGTATTTAGGGCCATATGAAGGAGGAAAGCCTGATGCATCTTTTTCATTTAAGGACGAGGACTTTGTTAAGGTTGCCTTGGGGAAGATGAATCCACAGATTGCTTTCATGAGGTTTGACCTTTCAATGGACTTTTTCCTTCCTAAATTTTTTCTTCTTCTTTGTTTATGCATTCGTGTGCTTGTATCTGATGTAGTGGTTAATGGATGTAGAGGTGCGATGAAGATTAAGGGAAGCTTGAGTGCTGCTCAGAAATTTACTCCAGATATCTTCCCAAAGCCTTCCAAGCTGTGAGCTGAGATGTCTGAAACTACTTGCACAAGGTTGCTAGAATTATCGTTTGCCTGCAGTCAAACAAAATAGATAGCAATCATAGCATCAAAAGCTGAGGATTATATTATATCTTTAGTTAATACATGGATCATTACTCCTAAGGTTGTAGATGGTTCATGATTTTAATATAGCTGTGAACACCGAAGGATATTTAGATACTGTTTTGCATATCTGCCATAGATTTTTATTCTACTGTGATTGGATGTTTCAAGCTTGAAAATAGTTAGTTCATCGGGCATTATTTAGAGCTACTTTTCCATTCTTTTGTCATAAATTCTCGGATGAATGCATTACTGAGCCCATACTTGTGGGATGGATGCTAGGAATCGTGTTTTTTTTTTACTATTTTTGTTCTTTTCATGTATCTACGCTGTGTGCATAAGGGATCTCTATCTTTGTTTGAGGTATGGTTTTTTTTATCAACCACTAGCCACAACTGTATAAGCTGGAAATATTTGAGATCAATTTATTACAGTTTAGTTTTCTTCAAATGACATTCTAGTGGCAACATCTACGCAGTAATTGTAATCTATTGTGACCTAGGTGCTGAAAAATGATAACTAGTATCACTATGTCACATAGTGACACAATTTCACTAGATGAAACATATCATTTTGGATATTAGAACTAACTTGTATTAAGCTTATGGTGGCACTTAAATTATCCACATTGATGCAGAGTTACTATCACTGGGAGAGTACACCTAACGAATTATTCTTTAGTGAACTTGCGGGGAGTAGAAATTTGAAATCCTTCTAACCTTGTTTTGTCATGTATGCATGCTGAGATGCACATGATAGAAATATAAGTTTATTGTTTGACGAGTAAATTATATATGAACACTTCAATATCTCAAACATTTCTACTAATAATAGTGTGACACATAATTTATCTCTTTCTATTTTCTATCATATTGCATCACTAATCATATTTGTATTTTTTTTTTCTCTTTCTCCATGTATCAACTAGTAAGGTGGTGTCCAAACATCATTCTTCTTGTTTGAGACTTTTTTTTTTGGTGTTATATGGAATCATTAAACAAGAAAAGGTGTCGAAGAAGAAAGAACCATTTGAACCCTAATTGTTGAGAAACAACTGAGCCAATGTTATAGTTAATGTTTTTGTTTTACTCTTTCGTATCTTGGGCTAAAGTGGCTGAAATTTTTTTATTTGTCGTCATAGTGAAAAGGAGTGCTGTCTCAATGATGCAAGATTTTGGTTGTCATGCCTATATTTAATTAGCTCCGATAACTAAAGCTTCCTTCTCATCTTATCCTTGACAGTTCATCATGCTACATGCTACTCAAATTCCATATGTGAGACTTTCACACACTCTTCTATCTCAGAGTTACCACAATTTTGGTGGCTTTTCCAACATTGTCCGAGTCTCAAATAATCTCTCATGTGACTTTATTAATTTTTTTTTATAAATTAAAAAATGTGATTATGTGTCACATGTGAAGATTGACTTGACAACAAAATACCAAACCATGTAATAACTTTTTTCTTTTAAGTTATAACATTTTTGAGTCTAATCCTAACCTAAATGCATTATCAATATACATGCACTTGCTTTGGCTGTTGCAGATTGATATTTCGATCGAGCAGCGATTAAGGTTGTGGATTGTGCATACCTTTGTGATTATACATGCCATTATGGGTGTGAATGGACTGGATTTTTTCCATCTATTTAAATGGTTTGGATTTAAAATCCAAATGGATATGGATTAAAAAATATGATTTGATTTTTTTATTAAAAAAGGGTTTGAAATCGGTTTTGAACCATAAAAATCAACTAATTATGATTTAAAATTAATTTTAACATCTATTTATGTTTTAGAACTAGTTTATAACTAATTGAGTCCAAAAACAGTTTTAAAACCAACTTATGGTTTGAAATTGAATTTAAGATCGAATGAGTCCAACATTGTTTTGAAGTCTTTTGCATCAAAATTTTCACTTTGCAGATTTAGGGTATATCTTTTTAGGGTGGGCATATTTTAAATTGATTGAATTTAAATTCACATCCATGCTTAAAAAATGGTTTAAATTTGTTGAAATTGATTTTAAATTGGTTATTTGTAATAAACCAATTTGGTTTTAAAATTAATTTCAAACCATAAGCACAAATAGAGTTTTTTCACATTGACCTCCAAATCTTACCTTGACCTTGGATACAATAAGTTCGGGTTAACATTGACCCGCATATCTTCAAGTTTGACTAGAGCATATTTTGGTCCAAGTATTTTCAACTCGATTTTTGTTAAAGCATTTTTAGCTTGGTCTCACTAAAAAATGTTGGTTTCAAAATTTTTCATATCAATTCATTTGTGATTTTTAAAAGTCCAATCAAAATATTGAATCCACGTCGAAATAGATGGATTGGATTTAAGAGCCAAAAGAATGAATTTGGATGGGAAATGAATCCAATAAAATGAAGTTAAGGTGGTTTGGATTGGTGTGGTTTTGCATTGGTTTTAATTAATTGAATTTGCAATGACTTTTGTGCCACCATCTTGCCTTCAAATTACCATAAATTTGAGTTTAAAGATTGAATTCGTGACATGACACGTGTTTAAGGGACAAGATTATCTACACTATTAATATTACTCAAAGGTTAAGTAATCAATTAAGTTTGACTAAGGGCTGATATACTGTTTTGACTGACAAGGAGTACCGTACCATTGCTAAGGACACAGTAGTGCTGCAAGAAGGAAAAGAGGAATTAAGATGCTGAGGATGAGTTCACAATTAGTAGTAACTGATGTATAACATAGAGAGGAACAAAAGAGTGATTAGGTATAGAGGAGAGATCGGATTGGCGTCCTTGGAACATCCTTCACATTACACAGTTGAGTTTTGTGTCTATTACACACCTAAGGCACATCTCACTTGGTTCAGTTTACTTTATTGTGTTCAATTGAAGACCTTTTCTATTGAATAATGGTCTTGGAATGGAAGGTTTTAGGGAACCTAATGTCCATCCTCGTTAACCTTAAGGTAGAAGGTAATCAAGGAGGCTGATGGGTCCCTCTAACTCTTGAGCTTCTTGCTCCGAATTGAAACTGTGACGTTGCACACACTTCATTTCATTTCCTGTCACATCTGCAACTTTCTTGCCATCATCACCCTTACCACTCTTCAATACTACTTTTTTACCATCATCCTCCTTCTTCTCTTTTCTCTTCTTCTCGTGAAGAACATTGATCATGGAAAACTGGGAGCAGTCTGTTATTGATACTGACAGCTGTCAATGGACAAATGGTTCCAGCATGATTATCATTATTTAAATATATAATTTCTAACAAATAATCATTTATTAAATGATGAATTTGACAAGAATATTGTTTGGTTTTACACATATATTAAAATTGATTTTTATTTCAAATGATAATAAAGGAAAATTTATCTAGATTGTTTCAAAAGATTGTTGCTAAAATTTCTACACATTATAATTAGGCAGGACACCCGCGCGGGATGGGGGCGGAGAGTACTTCCACGCTTTCCGTCCCCCAACCTTTCATGCTCCCCGTCGTCCCCATGCTGTGGTGGGGGTATTTTCTGTCCCGTCTTCCCCTTCCCATGGGGATCCTGTTTTACATTAAAAAATGTCAGAAATTATAAAAAAATATAATTTTTTTGTTTTATCTCAATTTTTCAACAATAATAAATTTAAAACATGACTGAAAATACCAAAATAAATCAATAATAATAGTAATAAAATCACACAAGCATAAAAGCATCCAAGAAATATCCAAGTACACATTAATGTTACAATATTACACAATAAAATAATAAAACTAGCATAACATTACAAGTCTTCATACAATAAATTAACATCATCATACTGAATCAAGTCTTCATACTTCCATCCAAGTGCAATGAAACATCTTCAACATCAAACCTACATAATGAAACATGTAAATATGTGTTTAGAAAATATAAAAAAGTCATGAATTAATATAATAAAATTTTCATACCGTTCGCGTTCTTGTGTCTGCATCGTCAACTATTGAGCAAAATTCCATATTTGATTTTAAGGAACCTAATGACACAATTACAATCATTAAATAAATTAATTGCTTAGAACAAAAATTTACAAGTAAAATTAAATTTATTATCTTCAATCTCATTACGCAATCAATCTTGAGAGCACATCAATGCCTCAACAGTGTCTTCATTTAATTTGCTACGATGTGGAGTCGTCCACCAATGCTAAATGCAGACTCTGAAGCAACCGTTGAGATAGGAATAATTAGAAAGGTATCTAATGGTGATTGCTTTGTACCCCACACTGTTCGAAGCTTACAGGTTCTAATGTGGTTGTGCAGATGCTTCGTACCTGATCTTGTATCACCACCAAGTTTCTTTTCACAATATTTACATATATCTTTCCATTTTTTCTCTATTTTCTTTCTTTTGAAGTGGGTCCAAGCAGCGGAAGTTAATCCTCTTTTATTTGGACTTCTTTCAATATCTTCAGCTTCTTCTATATTTGGATAATTTTCTACTTCTTCCACCGGATTGCTGTGTGCGTCATTAACAACTTGTTGTGTTTCTAATGGAACAATACTATTAACGGATGGAACAATAGGCGTACCCATTTTCTGTACAACAAACAAGTAACAAAATTTACAAATATGAGTCATGTAAATGCACAAATCTAACTCTTATTGCTATATTACAAATTTTAAACTCAATGAATCAGCCAAACCAAAACATCACAGTAAGCTAGCAGCATAACAAAGAATTGAAAATACAACATAAATAAATAAATAAATAAAAGAGAGGAAGAACAATTCGAAGTTGTGAAACCCAAAAATGCATGGTGCGACTCGAAGAAGAAAAAGGTGCAACGAAGGCTTCCACGAGTTCACGACTGAAATAAATAGTGAAGAAGGAACGGTCAAACAAACAGTGAAGAAGCGAAGAAGTAAAGAGGGTGAAGACAATGTGAAATGGTGAAACAAACGGTGAAGAAGTAAAGAAGAAATGAAGGTGAAACAGTGAAGAAGGAATGAAGGTGAAGAAGGAAGTCAAGGAATGAAGTCTAAATGTTTGATGCAACGTTTTAAGATTTGGGTAATGTTTGTGTCTTTGTGACTGTGAAATATTACTTATATATATATATAATAATTTTATTTTGTATTTTTTTTACTAGTAAAATACTATATTAACTCGTATATTTATGTTGTATATATTATAAATTATAAAAGTATATAAGTAAAATTCTATATATATGGGAATACAGGAACCCTGCAGGGAGCATAGTCCCCGTCCGCATGGTTGTTAAATTCGTGATTCTATGTAGAATCGTAGAGATTCCGTAAACTCGACTCGTAGAATCGAATCATAAACTCGTAAGAGTTTACTCAAAAAGCAGCAACAAAACCCACTACCCAAAAGGCAGCAACAAAACCCACTACCCACCCTTGATGAAGCCAAAATTTCAATTAACAGATGATTTGTCCATGTTCGGGGGACCACCTTAGCGTTGCCAGAATTCAACACTAAGCATCGTTTCAAACTTTCAATTAACAGAGATTTCAATTAACAGATATTCCCTTAATTTAGTAACAGAACCCAAAACTCAACACTACAATGAAGCTAACAATAGCATTGCCAGAATTTCAATTAATAGATACTTCCTTAATAAGCATCGTTTCAAACTTTCAATTAACAAGGATGAATTAACAAAGAAGCTTTGAGAAAGAAAACTCCTTAGCGTCATGGAGCAAAGCTTGGAGCTAGGTCAGGGAATGAGGGTTTCCGACGAGTGAGAGCTTTCAAGTTTCAAGCAATGACGAGGACCACCACGACGCGATTAGCTCAGCAGTCCAGCACGACAACACGACAACGATGACGACAACCACCACGACGCGAGTAGCTCAACGAGAGTCATTTTGGGGGGTTAGTAGCTTGAACAAGGTAGAGTGAGTGAGCAGAGAGAGTCAGAGTCATTTTCAGGGGTTGTTGTACGATGTCGTTTCGGGTTTTCATAAACTCGTGGACTCGGAGCAGACTCGCGAGTCTACCCAAACTCGTTCAAGTCTACGCAAAATCGGACGAGTCTACTCCGGTTTTGATTCTACTTCCGATTTAACTCGTCAACCCTCAGTAGAATCGTAAAATCGTAAGATTTTATGATTTAAATCGAGAGTTTAACAACCATGCCCGTCCGTCCCGTCCCCAAATTAGTTGCGGGAGGTTTTTCATCCCCATTTCCGTTCCTGCCACTACAGGCTCCCGAATGGGGCAGTTCCCACGGGGATCCCCGAGTTGCGGGGAGAATTGTCATGCCTAATTATAACTAATACTAAATTTTTGTTTATAATATAATCAAATATAAAATAGTTTATAAAATAAGTATAATATTTCATAATTTTATAATATTAAAAACTAAAATATAACATTATTTTAGAAGTTCTTAACATTCAAAATATACATAAATTCTAATAAAATATACCATAATACTTAAGTTTAAATTTTAATAAAATACTACATTGCCCATTAAAAATAATAAGTTTACATCTAGAAAACAATGACAAATTACTTTAATATAAAATTTTAAAAAATTATAAGCTAATATGAATGTGTAAATTATATTTTTATAAGAAAAAATAATAATAATTGATACAAAATTTATATCTATGTGCAATATTTATGAAATGTATTTTTATTCATCTTTAAAATATTTTATATTAAATTTAAAATATTTAAAGAAAATAAAAAATAACAAAATTTAAAAAATACCCGTTCAACAGACTTTCTTCACTCATTCTTGTTAACTATTTGGCCGATTTTGAAATTGTTCCAGTGGGATAGAACATACTAGTTCAGTGAGAATTATGCATAATATATAAAAGAAAGCCTATGGAAGGGGCACACGGCCCCACCCCTTAATCTATTTCATATCCCCTTTGATATATGTCTTGGTAGTTGGAGGCCAATCATAGATTCTATGATTACAATTAAGTGAATGTAATTTTTTATGATAGGTTAAGAAAATAGATTCTCAAGTCTCCTTATACAACAATAATGATGATATTTTTAATCATATAACATCCTTTTCATTCCCTACTTCACAAGAATTTAATGACGCTTTCGTGAAGAGTTCCATTTCGTGACCCTTAACAAAGAGTTATATCCCATGACCTTTGCTGAATAGTCACTCCTCAAGACTTTGGCGAGTGAGAAGTCACATTGCATGTATTTACTTGCACATTTACATAAATAAACATATATTTTCGCGAAAGATATAACCTTTTCACGTAAATTTCGATAAGATATAGGTTATTATTAACACACACCTAATTTCTTTTTCATCTCATCTTTATTACTTTCTTTACCTCTGTTTATTTTATTTATTACACGATCAATTTTTTTTTCTTCATTTTATTTTCTCCATCTTTCCGCTCACACCCCAATTTTCCATCAGGGTATTATTGTATAACAATCCTCCGACGTAAATAGCAAGTCATAGACTATACTATTTTCCTTTATTTGGACAAAATTTTAACTATTTCCATTTAGTGTTAGCCCGTAATTAACGCCTCTACAAAAAATAGCCTGCAATTAACGGTATCATTCTCTGATCTGTGCTAACTTGTTTGGTTACACATCAGTTTAGAAAATATGCGCATCATAGTCTCTCATCTGTAATTAATGTAGAAACAAATATAGAATATTTATCTAGACTTATTTTAGCAAGAGGTTCAACTCATTTGGTTAAGTACAATGCCAAATGTTATAACCTTTTTAATGTCGTTTTTTATTTTTATGGATAAAAAAAAATCTAAATTCCTTTTTGTAGCGAACTCCTGACAAATTTACAAATTTATCCTGACTCCCTGTCCCAAGGCATTAGGCAGCCCAAGTCCTAGCTTTCTTATTTCTGATGCGTGTACTTTTAAATCTCTGATTAATATACATACATACATATATATATATATATATATATATACACATATACATACATGTATATAAATCTTAGAATCTCTATGGAAAGGGAACTTAAATTCTTTTGAAAAATCAAGGTACCCCAAGGCCTAAGGCATACCAGCTGCAACATACAAAAATAAATACAAACTTGCTTTCTTTAATTTACATATAGCATCAGCGGAATTACTGCGGCACAGGCTCTTTGCTGACGGTTAATGTGTGTGGAAATCACTTGTTCTCTTGGCTTGATCCTCTAATTAAAATATGGCATGTGGTTAAAATATCATTTTCTTCCTTTAAAGAACCACGGCAGCACAGAAAATGGAGAACTTTTGGGTATTGAAAGTGATTACTAATTACACAGGAGTTTGTTATAGAGACCTAACTAGCTGAAAAATGGTAAGAAAATAAACCAACTAAGCTCAAAGCAATTGATCCTTTTGGGTCATTTTTACAAATTTTTTTTTTATCAAAATGAGTTCTTTCTAAAATAGGATAATTTTATTTGAGGGGTGTTGATTACCTAACAAAACTTGAGTCTCAAAATTTTGAATTAAAGTGTGGTGTCAAATTCAATTATACATTGCTTATGACTCAATGGTAAAAATCTCCCTGTGTTTTACTTCCCTGGAATGTCCAATAGTTGGATACTATAAGACTTGTCTCGTGGAAATGGTTGAGAGCTAAGGAAAAGGATTTCTCTTGCAGATTTTTTGAGTGAGAATCAGACCCCATTATGTGCATCTCTGGTCTTATACCTCGCGTGGAGGATCATCTTACCGTGGGGGTTGTGCTTTAATACACGATCTGTTATATAATCACTTTGGTTGGCATGTTTGTTTGTTTGGGGGATATCATTCCTTTGGGTTGTCAGTGTCATAGCCTTGTATCTTGGCATATGCATCATTTCATGTATATTCTAAGATGCTTGGTTTTTTGCTGAACTTTCAGCCTTTTGTATATCTTTTGAAGCACTTCGTGTGCATTTTATCATATATATATAAAAGTACTTTCTTTGCCGATAAAAAAAAAATGGACGAGTTTCTTACTTCACTCTGTTTCCTATTCCTTTGCATTTTTCTTTTCCCTTCTTTCTCTTCTTCCGCCATACTGTTTCAGGTATCACCATTTCTCTCTAGTTGAATCAGTTGAGTTTGGTCCTAACGTATATAAGAGAGAGGTTTAGGTATGAAAGAAGATCTTAACTTTTAATTTCATAAGAGAAGAAAGAGAGGTAAATGAGACAGGTATGCAGGTTTCCATCTTGTTTTTATCGGCCAACAAATAAAGTAACTACAGCTCAAATTTTAGATTCATTAAAAAAAATATTTGATAGTTTTTATAAAACAAAAATGCCTCATATGTTGGCAAAAAGGACCTACTATATAATTATCTCGGTCAAAGTAAAATATTTGTCTTAAAATTTACTTTAGACCTCACTTAGCTGATCATGTTTTGTATTTAGATACAAATAATATCACTGAGTCACACATGCAAGATGAACTGATGAACATGCGTGTGTGCTTGTAGGGGTTCAACTGGGCATCAAGTGAAAAAGCAGGAGAATGGTACAACTTTATGAAGACCTTGGTCCCTGACATAGCTGATTCTGGAGTTGACTATGTTTGGCTCCCTCCTCCCTCTAACTCTCACGATCGATGATGGTCCTCAAGGTATATATTTAAGCACTTTCTCTTATATATATAAACCCCTCAACAGACCTATATTTAATACAATACTTGATGATAGCACGTAGAAAAGGAAATAGAAAAAGATTGGATTTGACCATAACTAAAGATAAAATAAGTAATTTTAGTATTTTAATAAGAATGTCAAGTATTAATATCCTAATACAGTCATGATTTGCTATGTACTTCTATGTAATATTAATATATATTAACGGTTAATTTTCCCATCAATAACTTAGATTATTTATTTTACCTTCTAAATGAATTATATACTTAAAAAGTGTCTAGTCCAAAAGGATTAGGGAGAATGACATTTTGTAATCCATGTTATGACTAAAATAATATCATTAGTTGCTATAAATGAATGCTACGCAAAAAAAAAAGTAATAAAATGTAAATTTGATCAGAAATAAGTGAGTTATAAATAACCATTCATGCGTACGTGGTTGGAGTACAAAAAAAAAATTATCTCAATTAGAATATCTCCAATCTTTACATGTAGATGATTAGTTTTAGTAAAATTAGGAGACTAAAATAATCTGGACATTCACTATTGGTGACTAAATTTATTGTTTAAAAACTAACAAAACTGCACGTCTTCACTTTTCACTAATCAGTTTCTTTCTTTTGGTGAGAAGATTATGATTTGTATATTGTAACTACTATGTCTATGTGCATGCAGTTCTATGATCCCTACATCGAATGGGGGCTAAAGGAACCGATAAAGAAAGTGACAGAAATAAGGAAGAGAAATGGAGTTACGGCCACAAGCAGAGTAAATATTCTGGCAGCTGAGGCTGATCTCTACATGGCTGAAATTGACAACAAGATCATTGTCAAGATTGGACCCAAAATGGATCTTGTCAACCTTCTTCCACCAAATGTTCAGGTTGCTACCAGTGGACAAGACTACGCTGTGTGGAAGAGAAAGTGAAGCACTCCATAGGAATTAACATTTACCGATAAAAAAAAGTCTTTGAGAATAATTAAAATAAATATCATGACTAAGTCTTTGAGAATTTACCATAGTATATTTATATATTTTTTTAAATAGTTTATTTCAATAAAAGGTTAACAATTGTTAAAACTATTAATTTACATTCATACAAGGTTAAAAGTTGTTAAAAAGAAAATTAAAAAGTCACTCAGTCTGGTATAAGAATGTGTAAATTTGTTCGGATTGGGAGAAAAAATACAAGCAGAAAGCAGAACCAGAGGGGATAAAAAACATACAGAGAATCCAAATTTTTTGTCATGTCTCTTTCTCTTTCTTGTTGATTGTGCGCCCACTTGAAAATTATCTCTAATCCTAAAACTGAGCTCTGGATTTAAGGTGAAAAATGAAATGAAGAAAAAAATGCTTTTATTAGAAGAGCCAGAGAAGGAAAATTTAAATTCTATATCACATATTGACACGAGAGCTTCTTCATACCATGTCATGAATTATTTTAAAACAAATACCATTAATTAACCATCTTGCAAAGCTTGATATATTAATTTATATATTTGACGACAAAGAGATGGAAATCAAAATTATTAAGATGCATACATATGGTCAACTTCAACTTTTATTTGCAAAAATAAAGCAATGATTATAGGATAATTACCATCATTTTAGTGTAGTAGTTCACAAGGCATACTAAAAGGTTGAAGACTCAAGATTTAACGTTTAATCTGCAAATTTCATTTTAAAGATGCGACTTTGGCCTTCATATGATATTTTTCCATGCATTAGAAACTTTTACTGTAACCAGCTCAGTTGGATGACATGTTTCCAATATGCACACACTGTGCCATTCATAATACTCCAAATCTCAAGCTCAAAAAATTTCTTTGATTTGATATCAAATCTCACATATCTTTACCAAAACCGAGGTTCAATATATCAGAAGCCTATACACAATACAGTAATCATCTTATTCTTTTTCTTTTCTCACCAGGGATGAAGAACTTACTTTTATGTTCTCAATTCTCATAAAGTGGTGAGTTGGAGACCATTCACAATCCTCTCTGTGACATGGAGTATAAATGTATAATGCAATCAACCATACATACAGTAATCACTAACATGTACAAGTATGGTATAATTTTGAATAACCTCCGAAAGGATGAGATGTTCAGATGACTGCAGCAGCATTACAATGCATATACTTTCAATA
Organism: Glycine soja; assembly: GCF_004193775.1. NCBI lineage: Eukaryota > Viridiplantae > Streptophyta > Magnoliopsida > Fabales > Fabaceae > Glycine > Glycine soja. The sequence goes on along the minus strand of NC_041015.1, from coordinate 7,178,763 downwards.
GGGCTAACACTTAATGCGTCGAATGTGCCTTTTTTTTCCCAAAGAACATCAAAACCCATGGGAAAAATGACTTCTTCTTCTTCTTTCCAGTTTTTGCATCTGCGGATGCTACACTGTTTGAATGGGAAAAAGACTTTGGAGTGGAAAAGTAACGTGCAGGAATAGGTCCACTACGAGTTTGGTCAATGCTATTTGCTTCCTTGTGTCTTTCAAAACTAACCTCAGGATTTTTACTACTCTGCTTCACCACTCCTCTTTGGCCTGATTCACCGGCATTTCTTCGCTGTTGCTCGTGTTCAGCCCTCCATTTTCTTAGTTCTTGCTCTACGCCTAACTTTCCCTCCCTTGCCTTTTCGGCTTTATCCATTGCAATCTTCAGAGATTCCCTTCTAGCAGCCATCTCTCTATTCACATCATTCAGCTTCTCCAAGGTTTTCAATTCAGACTCCTTAGCTATCTCAATTTCAGAATTAGCAGCTGCAACCCTCATATTCGCTTGCTGTTCTGCGTCGTGTGCTTGTTTGCTGAGATTGTAGTACTCCTCCACAGAAAGTGTCACCCAAGAGGATGAATCCAATTCATTGTTGTTCCTAGATGATGATTCACTCTCTTGCAATGCTTTAGTTGCTGCTATTGCCAACCTTTCAGAAGCCCTGGCGGCCTCAATCTCCTTTTGAGCTGCAAGTAATTTGCTTTGCATTGTACTTGCACCAGCCTTTGCTTGCTCCGCCTCCTCCTTTATTCGTCGCAACTCTTCGCGAGCCGCTTGAGCAAGCAAGTTGGCCTGATTAGCCTCTTCAACTGCTTGCTGTAGTTTCTTCGGTAGCTCAGCGATTTTCTCTCTGCCTTCTTTTTCCTTCATCTGAACCAAAACCATTTCTGATCTAGTGCTGTCCAGTTCTGCTTCAAGAGATGCAACTGTAATGGATGCCATTCCCTCTCTTTGCCTGATGGAGGCAAAAGATGATTTCTCATTTTCAAGTTCTGATTTTAATGATGCCGCGGCCACTTTTAAGTAATTTACCTCAGTGGTAGCTTTCTCTATGTTAAGCTTCACTTCCTCAAGTTCCTTTTTGGCTGATGCAACTGCTTCTTGAATTTCATTGGGTGTCTTCTTCTCTGGTTTCTCTAGCTCTCCTTTTGAGACTCCGTCTTTGTCACCTTCATGGTTAGGTATTGATTCCATATAAGCATTTAATTCAGCTTTCAAGTCAAGCAGCAAAGCGGAGGCCATGTTCAATTTAGATTTGAGATCCTTAGCAGACAAAATTTTCTGGTTGAGACTCTGGATTTCTTCTTCTGCTTGTTTAAGTTCCTCTTCCCAATTGAGATAGTCTTGATCTCTTGCCATGACTGTTCCTATTCTGTGTTCCTCCGCTTCCATGTGTGCGGTATGCGCAATTTCCAATGCCTCCTTTGTGGCAATCAGCTCAATAGTCAAGTCTTCCACTGTCTTCTCCACTTGCTTCGATGAAGCAACAGCGCCTTCAGCTCTCTTAATAGCTTCATCTTTTTCAACATCTAATGCTGCATATTCCCCGCGCAATCCTTCCAACTCCTCTTTTACAGATGTTAACTCTGTAATAGCAGATGTGTACCTAGCTTTAGCTACCTCCAGCTGTGCCCTGGCTGCAATGCTAGAGTCGTCTGCAATACCTTGCTCCATCTCTTCCACTCTAAGCTTTGCAAGTTCTGAGTCCTGTCTTGCCTGACGCTCTTCGGTTTGCGCCCTCTCTAGGTTAAGTTTTAGTTCTTCTATTAGCCTCTTAGTGCTATCCAGCTCCTGCAGTACTTGCGTTTTTGCTTGCTCAGCAACCACCGATTTTTTTCTGCACTCCGGGATCTCCTGCTGTACCAAATCAAGTTCATGTTCTACATGCTTGCGTCTCTGTATACTCAGACAAAAACTAAAGTTAAATGCGATTCCAGCAGATGAACCTACCATAGTCATTACACATTAGTATAAATAAATTATCTTCCAGCTTTTAAGAAAAAATATTTGGCTTTTGACAAAGTACAATGGTGATGGATCAATAATTTACTTTTCATTGTTGTTATCATTGTTGGAAGGAAGCAAGCATGGAAGACAAATCAACATTGCTCTACTTTGTATTGCAAGGATAAAAAAAAGTTTACACAGAAAGGACAAAAGAAATTGTGCAAAAAATACCTATAGTTTGGTTCCTACTTTGTTTTTGTCCAAAAGATAAACATGAAAATCATAAAATACAAATCAATGAAATGTATTTGAGCACTGCAACTACTTTACAGTGGAAGCAGGAGTATTTTTACTTCCAGAATCACAAAATTCATGGTCTCCTAGTAAATAACATTTGAGATGTCTTATAAAAAAGCATTCAAGATATTAACTTTATATTATAATAATTTTCACAAAAATGAGATATAGATTACACTTAGCTCCTTGCCAAATGAGTTCATAAGCAAATATTAGTTAAGAACAAAAGGAAAAGGTTATGAATAAAATCTTGCAACAAAATGTTGGGAATATATGCCGCACATCTAGAATCGACGGAAAAAAGAATATACAGCAAATACTTCCATATTTTCTGATTAAAGTGTACATGCCCCTTCTTCAAGTCATCCCAAAAGGTATGATTTGCTATATGAAATTGTGACTTGACTCAGCAGATAATGAGTTTGACATCGTTATCATTAACATTGACAAGAAAACAGCCATCAAAGCAACCTTTCAGCATTGGTTATAGCTTCTTAACATTTATAACTGCAATTTGTAATCAAAAACAATAATGAAGGCTGCTGTTCTCATCCTTTTTTCTCATATCTCAGCATTTTTCTCATAGCCTGTCATCTAACAGATATTTCGCTTGTCTCTAAAAAGCAATCAAAACATCCAAAAAGAATTTTTCCCTCAGGAGGAAGTGAAGTAATAGGCTTACAAAAATTTAAATAAAATGGAAATAAATGCAAGACAGATATACCTCCACGGTCTGGACTCTATGAGCCTTCCAATCCACAATGCCTCCAAACTTGGAAACAGCTTGCTTGACAGATTCAAATGGAGCTGCTGTATCAATAAGGCCTCTTCTTGCAGCAATCTGCTTTGCATAGGTAGGCGAGTCAACAGCTCCCACAGCAATATCACAAATATTGGTCAGAGATGTATCTCTCTTTAGTTCCGTCTGGTCATTCTGCAACTCTATTTTTTCAGAAGAGGAAGCCGAGAGTTTTGTTTGATTATCATCACTGCCAGCAGGTGAATCAACAGCTCCTCTAGACACATCAGCAATCTTGGGTTGGGGCAGTTTTATCTTTTGTTCTTTGTGGTCATTTTGCAGCTCAATTTTTTCAGAAGGGGAATCCAAGTGATTTATCTGATTATCAGCACCATTGCCAGCAACGACAGCAGGTGAACCAACAGCTCCTACAGCAACATCTGTATCCTTGGTTTGAGATGGATCAATCTTTAGTTCTTTATGGTCATTCTGCAACTCTTTTTCCTCAGAAGAGGAAGTCAAGAGTTCCATCTGATTATCAACATCACTACCATGCTGTTGCCTGTCTGAGATATCTTCTAAAGCTCCAGCTTCAGACTCTGCAGACATGGCTCCCTGGTCACTTTGTTCTGTTACATGAACTGTAATGTTTGGAGTTGAAGCTGAATTATCTACGGGAACATCAGTAAGCTTAATTTGAGGTGGTTCTGTTATTAGTTCTATGGGGCTGGTCTGCAAATCTTTTCTTTCAGAAGAGGAAGTTGAGAGATTCATCGGATTATCAACATCACCACTAGCAGTGGCAGTAGAAACACCATCCTGCTGCCTGTTAAAGATATCTTCTTCCGAAGGCCCTCGTTCAGAATCTGCAACTGTGGCTCCCTGGTGGTTTTGTTCTGTTCCATCAAAAGCATTTAGGGACACTCCTAAGTCAGAGAACTCGGTTACTGGCAAATGAGTGCCAGAATCCATTCTATTATTATTATTATTAATTTGGTTGATAGGAGCTTCAACAAAAGACTGACTACTGGGTGGGTTTATCACTTCAGGATTTTCTTCAGTGGTTTCTGCCTGTGGCTTCAATTCAGCACTTACTGAAGAGGGTTCTGGCAGTGGCAGCTTGTCATCAACATCCTCCATTTGAAAGTGCCAAAGGATCTAAAAGACGAGTAATAAAGAAAATTAATCAGTGAAAAATTGTTAACCGTTGTTTCCTGTATAGTAACCTTTTCAGTAAATTCAATTAGAGTCAGAAATAAAAAGATGACCAATATTGACCATGTAGAGGTTTCAAATTTAAGGGGGATGAGTGCATCCTAGAAATAGAAGCATGTTTGTATATCAATTAATTCATGTTTTCACATCAATCATATGCAATTTGCCAGAAAAACTAAACAATGCTCTCTATTACTTTTTCACATTTTTGAGAGGACACATACAAAATTTCTTCATGAAGAATTCTAATTTCCCCACAAAATAAGCCAAAATAGAACGACATATATGAAACGCAACATTCTGAAGTTACAGTAATTAGCTTGAACATCAATCAATGAAAGAAATACAGAATCTTATGATGCATTGAAAGCCAATAGTTCTTCCCTCCACAGACACGGTGACTTGAAATCAAAATTAGAGGACAAAATATCTAGGTACATGAAAATTAAAATTTTAAAGTAATAGTTACTATAGAAATTAGAAAATAAATACCAAGCATCTGGTACAATTACACAAAAGCAAGTTCATATCTGTATTGGAAGCCAGGATAACTCTCCTCTACCTAAAACAATTCACACCTTTACATTACACCATTTGCAGTGGCTAACCTTTTGAAGGAAAATATGTCAGCTTTCAACTGTTAACCATACTAGGAAACAACAAGTGGACATGTTCAAGGTTATGCATCACCGTACCAAGTTCCGCCAATTTCTAACTAGGTTGTTGAAATTTGAAAATTCTTCTGATATATATGTATATATCAATGGAGAAAAACAGAAACAAAAGCTTATGGAAAAGTCCAAATATTGGAAATAGATATCATATATATCTCTAAGCTTTGTTTCCTCTCTAATATAAAGTCAAGGGTATTAGGTAACCGTAATGGAAATAATTATATCCAGCCCCAGCTAGAATTCATAAATATTAATCCAAACTTTGCAAACCAGGAAAGTTATTAAGACCATAAGACTTTATAATAATAAATGAATCTTCATGGACATGCAAAGAGTGGATAGGGGAGGAATTCAAGGTCCAAGGAGGGTTTCAAAGACAGGGAACAAAACAGATTAAGAAAATAACATGGTTTGTTGAAAAAGGAAGAAGCAAAAAGAAAACAGAAAAAAAAGGTAACAATAGAGAGAGAGGAACATACCCTGATTAAGCAGAAACGAAACTGATGATTGAGAGTTAGGAGATATTAATGATGAGTGAAAATAATTTTGAGGAGGAAAGACAATGGAAATTAAAATTAGATTCTGCAAAAATAAACTGAGGGAGGAAAAGTTGGAGCTAAATTTAGAAGGGAGGAAAAAACGGGAAAGGGTCAAGAAAGGGTGAACAGCTAGTGGAGCCTACCTTGTAACGCAAACAAGGTCCACTCTCTGTTCTCTCCCTCTCTCTTTATCAATTTCAAACATGGGACTTTTTTTTTAAAAAAAAAAAAAACACTTGTCTTTTATTTCATGTGTTTTAATCCTATTAGTTTGGATATTTTTAGCTCTAAATAAAATAGAAAAACATCTCGAACTTAATAATATTTCTGAAAAATATTTATTTTTAATCATATTAAATAACGTGATTTATATAGTGGATCTCACTAAATCAAATAAGATTTTATTGTTATAATTCTATTATTATTTGTTAACAGAATGATTTTAGGGTTTAGTATTTTATCTCTTTTGTCTACTTCTATAGGAGAAAATTCATCTCAGAATCATGAAAACAAAATAAGGTAACATAACATTATTATCTATATTTTTAATTTTTTTTTAAATACCGTTACGTTAATATTTAAATTTTTTAAATACCGTTACGTTAATAAGTTATATAGTTGTTCTTATTTTGAATATTTTTTTAAAAACAAATAGATATACAAGTGTTAGTTACAGTCTGTATCTTATTATTATTATTATTGAGGTGGTACACCCTATATATTAAAACGAAAAATATATATTTTATGAAGAAATTTAATATCAACTTTGAGAGTCATTCTTAATATATATATATATATATATATATATATATATATATATATATATATATATATATATATATTAAAAGGAAAAATATCAAGAAAATACTTTTGACGAATTTAAAATCCAAAGTTTAATATTTTATGTTAAAATATTAAATAATAATATCTTAATTATACGTTTAAATATTTTAGATTTTATTTTCAGATTATTTCCTTATTTATTTATTTATTATATTATGGTGTATTTCCTTACACTATTTACAAATGTAATCTTTTAGTAATATTTTTTTTATCTAACACTTAATAAAAATGTTACTAAAAACTTTTGACTACATTTAAAAAATATCGTAAAATTATGAATAAATATTATTAATATATTTTTGTAATATTTTATTAAATATTGTGTATAGTCCATATTGTTAAAGCTTAAAAATATCACAACAAAGCTTTAACAGCATGGGTTATACACAACATTTGATAAATATTACAAAAACATATTAGTAATATTTATTTATAATTTGACAATATTTTTTGAATGTGACCAAAGATTTTTAGCAATACTTTTATTCGATGTTAGACAAAAAAATATTACTAAAAGTCACATATATAGTAGTGTTAATTACTTAAAATTATAAGTATGAATAAATGGATTGTGTGTATGCTATCATTTAAGTATTTCATTCTTTTTTAAACAGTTATATATGATGTACAATACCAAAAATAGTTATGTTAAATTATATGAATTGATGTTTTTATTTACATTAGGAGATAATCTTATTTGGATGAAGTTATGCTTGAAAACAGTTCAATATTTTGTTTTGATTAAGAAGGATGTTGTAGGATCTATTTCTTCTCAAAGAGACCTTAGATAGAGTAACCCATTGTCATGTTAATTTTTCACCATATGTACTGAAAGACTTTCAGCTCTACTCAAATTAGCTAAGAGCACTTAAAAGATTCATTGTATTAAGGTGTGCAAAGGGACTTCACCATCTCACCCCTCTTATTTATTGTTGATTGTTTTTTTTTTTTTTTTTGTAAGGCAAATGAAAAGGAAGTTGACACTTTGAGAGTCATTCTTGACACATATGGCAAAGCATCTGGCCAATTGATAAACTTCAATAAGTCAGAAATTTTTTTTGGCACTAACACTCCTTAGAACCTAAGGCATATTTTATCATCCTTTCTTGATGTTTTTAATCAAATTGGCAAAGAAAAGTACCTAGGTGTGCCTTCTATCATTAGGAGGAGTAAGAGAGCATTGTTTAGTTTCTTGAAAGACAGACTCTAGAGTAAAATCAATCATTGGTTAGGAAAACACTTGTCAAAGGCGGGTAAAGGTATGTCTAATCCAAGAGAGGCCGAGGCCTAGGTTTGTTCCAAACACTTTTTGTGGGTGAAACACCTCAACTTGACAAATGTTATATTTGTACCTGATTCTAAAGCAACGGTAGATGGAGTTAAAAATGTTATTAGAGGCTCTTTGGATTTCCATTGTATTCTAAGTGTAGAACCCTTCTTTCTTCTATTCCAAATTCAATAGTGAGTTTTATCACGAGACAAGCAAATTATGTTGCTCAAGTCTTGACTAGGGTGGTAGAATCTCGTGCTAGTATCCAAATTTTTTATAATATTTTAAATTGTATCTTTCCACACATTATAAATGAAATGAAGTAATTATGTTTTCTTAAAAAAAAAAAAAGAAGAAGAGATAATCTTATTTAATTTTTCACTTGAATGATGAAGTTGTCCTCTACTGTTGGGTTTTAATGATATACTTTTACTTATTAATTTGATATTTTAAATAGTTTTGTTTTCTTTTATCTTTCTTTTTTTTCTTTTTTCTTTTTTGCTTAAAAGTTAAAACATCATAATTCCGATATTTTTATTTTTATTGTCACTTAATAATTATCTTGAAAAAAACATGTTAAATATTATTTTCTGTTAAATGCCATCAGCATGTGTTGTTTTAATCTCATCATCCTAGTACTTTATTCGTAATGTCGTATGTAACAATGTTGGTGAAGTAAAGGAAAATATATAATTACATATTTATTACTATGTATGGACGTGTGCTAGTGTTAAATGTTGTATCACGCCACAAAGTCAACTGATAAATCAAATGTCTCAACCAACACGTCACTGGCAATTCTATGTAATGTGCTAGCAGAAGTATTCAAATTTCTATCTATCTTATCGTTTAATTGAATAGAGATTTTACAGAAATACTCATGTTATAGTAAAAAAAATGCACACAACATTATTTTTAAAAAAATAAATAAAATCAAAACTAAGGTGTTGAAATGCTTGAATAATCTAATACAAGAGGAAAATAGTAGTAGATTAAAGGAGTTATGATATAAAAAAAAATGATATAACAGGATATATCTGAGATTTTTTATTTGGTACATAATTAATTTTATTTTCATCCAATTAATTAATTTTAGAATAAATTTGTGCACAACTTTCAGCAGGGAGTTATGATAATGATGTAGCGATGCGATTGCTTATGCTTATGAACCGTTGATCAATAACAAATTAGAGGAACTAATGGTAGCATTAGCATGACATGGTTTGCGTGTGGCACACGTAGCATCAAGTGGACAGTGTAATTTTCCCGTTGGGCCCAACGGTTGGAAACAGTCCAACTCATATGAGACAAAATGTCGTCCGTTGGGTCCATTCATACGTACAAGGATCACCGTCCGATGATACCCGGTGAAGCTTCAATTATGCAATTTTGGTGTTGTCATCTTTTGAATGTTTTGCTACGAATGGAAATTGAGTGTAATAGAAGGCATTAAATCTTCCATGTTTAACAAATTAAGGTTTTAATTTCTGCTTGAAAAAAAATATATTTATATTTCTTATTGATAGTGTTTCACAGAGTTACTTTTTTGTGGGGAAAAAAAATTGACCGTTCTATAGATGCATGTTTTGTTTGTGTAGGATTTTATCATTTTAATTATGTTTTTAAGGATGGGAAAAGAATTGTTGTTGAGGTTCTTTGCCTCTATTAGGTAAGACGATGCTGTTACAAAGGTATTTCTTGTTCCAGTTAAATTAAGCCTGAAAAGATCAATCTAAGTTTAGCAATTCACACAATCAATTTCGTATACGCTATTTATGTGGCCTATCGAAGAACTTAGGGCTGTCTTATTTTTAGCCTGTTTTGTTTTAATTTATTTAACAAATAAAATGGAGTTAAGCCCTTAAAAAACCCTACATTAAGTAAAATAAATCAATATCAACTTACATTTTATTACACAGGCTTAAGCCTTTTAACAAAGCCATTTTTATTTCCATGTTAAATAAAAATTGGTTCAAAAACTGCCCAGTTTCTCTTGGAAACACAGTTTATGGTTTTTGCAACGATATTTGTTGTTGTTAAATTTTAATGTGGCTAAAAGAAGTATTCCCTTCATTTCCTTTCAAAAACAAAGTATCCTCTTCTTTAGCTAGGATTGCGTTTTAATAACTATACACAACCAATTAATTATTCCACTGATTGAGAAATTAAGAGATAACTGATTAATTTTATTTTTTTGTTTTTAATTAAATTAAAAGAATGACAAACACAAATAAACAAACAATCACAGAAAATTTTGATAGAAGAAAGAGGGTAGGTATCAAAATTCCCTTAACTCATGGATGAAAATACACATTGGTAAACATATAGAAGGAGGAATTATATTCTCAAAAAATATTGAATTGACTCAATTAATACAGTTTGGTAATTAATTTGGATGGAAAGTTGGATTTTTTTATATCAATGATATCTCTTAATCAATAAAACTTAAGGTTAATTTATTCTAAGGAGTAAAGATTATTGAAATAAAATTTATTTCTATAATATTTTTTTTATAATTAGTGGTTAGAAATTTCACAAAAATTGATTTTTTTTTTGTAAGAAAACAAAAAATAGAATTTTATTACATTTTAGTTTGGTAAAGAAGAACAACAGGACAAACACAATTATCCATTATATAATCTCCATCTATAAACCTGAATATATATATAACTGCAATCATATAAAATAGATGGAAAGACTATATTTACAAATCTAGGAATTTCGGTGGAAATATCTGAGCTTATTAACTAATATTATGGATTTCCGTACCTAATATGAATATATAAAATTTGTTGACTTTGTCCAACACAAAGTCTATTTCTTTGGGTTGGAAAAAAAGTGGCCCAATTAGATGTTTTCGGGCTTTTATTTTTTAGTAGGTGAACCTATAAATGGGTTTGCTCAACCAATCCTTTCACTGACAAACCATCATTTTATCGTTTCATCAGATTCTTTGCTTTCCACCATACCCATCATTTTTTGAGTTGTTGATCTGGAAAATTGGGAACGACGGTGACCGTTGATCACACAATAAAAATTAACTTGAAGTTTGTTCATATTCGTAAAGGTAATAATCATTCCAAACACTATGTGTATTACATGTGGAGGTGGTCACATGGGAGATTAAATTTTTTGCTGGTTTACGAATTCACAAAGGCATCTAGTCATTATTATATTAAAAGTTGAATATAAACAAAATATAGTTTTTTTTACCAAAAAAACCAAAATATAATTGATCAAGTATACAACTTTTTATGTCGTTATCTCATGATGTAAGGACTTGTCATTAAAAAATTATGTCAAATGTTATTCAACAAAATTTGTCGTGTCTCAATTATTGAGATGTCACTTAGTCACGGTATAGTTTAGACCTCCTCAAGTTTTGAAAAATAAGTGATAAAATTGGTTTGATAGTTGAAAGAAGAAAAAAAAATTATGAATTTGAATTTTTTTTTCACTAATAAATTAACAATTGATCGATAAAAAATACATCAACTGTTTTTCAAAAAAAAAAATTGTCATATCTCAATTAAGGTGTCATTCAAATGGAATGCTCCAACACCCTTTTGCTTTATGGAAAAAAAAAAATCATGCATCTCTTATTTTTGGGTAGGTTTGAGCTGTAGGAAGACGGAAAAAAGTAGAAATTAAGAAACCGTTATAGATTTAATAGATAATGTGATAACAAAAGAAAGAGAAAGAAAAAAAGAAATTGAAATAAAAATAAGATAAAAGAGAAAATAATGTATGTTTATAACAACCTTGCTTCATAGTCAGCACTTTCGTGAAGTTGGCAGCTAAATAGGCCCTAGTGTGAGATTCCGACCACAATTTAGACCATTAGAAAACAATTTCCTATATAAAAATAATTAATTCTAAATGCAAGGTTATTTGAGTGAAAAATAAATACTGACACTCTGTCACATAATACTTATTATATAAGAAGAAAAAATAAGTATCAAAATAATTGTTATAAGTTTTATTTTTTTAATGTAGTATTAATTACTTTTTTTTTACTTATAATATCAATGATGGTAAAAAAATTAAGATAAATGATAATTAGTATCCTAAAAGTATTAGTTAAGGACTTTAAAATAGAAGAAAGTGAAAAGTTATATTGTCTATGATATTTTTATACTCTCATAATTTACACAATAATTTTTTTTTTCATTTTAATTCTTTAACCAATATCTTAAAAATATTAGTTAGTAAATAAATTAATGATGATTGATAAGATTAATTTTGTAACATTATTATTTTCTTTCATCTTTTTATTAATTTTCTTGACATGTGACCTATGATAGAAATTATAATGGGACGGATGAAGTGTTAATTTGAAGAAAAAAAATCAGCTAAAAAATATATGTCAAGAAGACATAATTATAGCAATTAAAATACTTAATAACATGATCATATATTTATACAAAACTTTTACCCAAGCACACACAATGACACACAATGGAGGTGTAGACAATCAAGTAAAATTTAATCCACAAAATCATTTAATCTATGGACAACATTGTTGTTATAAAAGGGGTGATGCAAGAGAAATCATTACCACATGGCATAGAGGGGAGGCCGTAAGCGTCTATAAATAACCTTGCTTCTTAATGCATACCTCATGAATATCTTTCCAAATACATACCCTAAGTTGCTTGTAGCTAGGCAGTACCATCACAATGCTAGCCAATAGATCCTTTAGTGTGAGATTCTAACCACTTTAAACCACTACAGGAAACAATTTCCTGTGTGAAATTAATTAATCCTTAATGCATGATTATTCAAATGAACAATAAGATTATTTGAAAATTGACAGAAAAATTAACTAAAAGTTAAAAATTAAAAAACTATCTCATTTAAATCATAAATATTTAATAAAATTATTTGTTAAAATAATTCAAAAATGTAAAATTATATATAATTTTACCTTAAATAGAAAATATTTTAAAAAAACTAATAAATACCTAAAGACAAAAAAAATATAAAAATTAGAATCTAACGTTTTGAAAAATATTATTTAAAATAAATAACATTTCAAACAAACAAATAAGTTTTTTAAATAATAAAAAAAATTAAAAATTAATTAAAATATCTTACCAAACATATAATAAAAATAAACTTGTTGAACTTGATCCAAACACATGCTGCTAAAAGAATTGATCAATTAAATTTGATGGAAAAATACTATTGAAGAATCAAGATCGACTAAAAGTGTAATGAATTTCTTTTTATTATTCCCGTTTCCATAATTGGCTATTGGCTAACCATCATATGCTCTACCCTATTCACACAAATAAATAACTGGATGGAGATTAAACCTCTCCACAAATGTCTCTGTATGTAAAAAAAAATCATGAATTAAAACAAAAACAAAAAACCCCAAATCAAAATTACAAAAGATAAAAGAAAAAAAAAAGAATGTGCATGGTATAATTGTACAACAATTATAACCTAATTAACCAATCAACATTGAGCCAGCTCTTCTAGGATCCGTGACATTGATCTTCCAATGCATATCTGGCAACCCTAACTTCCCAGCCTTTCTCCTTTCCCAGTTCAACTCCATCCTTCGTTGCCTCGTCAACCTACACAGCTTCTGCAAGTTCTCGTCCATGGCATCGTGCACCTTCCACCACCGTCGATGCGCGACGTCGCTCGCGTACACCCTCTGATCCTGCACGTCCCAGTTGCAGTCGTAGTCCTTGTAACAATGCCATGGCTTCAGCCCTAGGTAGTGAATCGCGTAGAGCTTCGGCGGCTCCGCCGCAAACATTGCGTTCTTCCTACCCGCCTCTATCGTCGTGTTGGCCCAGAAGTTCTTTAAGTAGTTCACCCGCCGTGGAAGCCTGTGCCACCACACGAAGATCTCGTTCAGGAACCCCTGATCGCCACTACAACAAATATTCATAACGAAAATTAGTGACGGAATAATAAAAACAACAAAATCTTGAGATTTTAATCCTTAATTATATCAACAAATATTTATATATGCTTCACTTACGTGACAATTTTACACCACTGAAAAATTAACCACATGAATCAAAACATAAGAAGAATAGTTCCTATAAAGACTAAAATATGAAAGTTCGTGATGTAATTAGACTAAATGCAAATTGTGAACAAAATACAGAGAGTATAAGATTAATTAAATCTATTATCAATTTTCTTTATCTACATTAATCTAATTTCAAATATTATAATTTATAATAATTTATGTGCTCGAATATTTTTTTAAAATTAAATTTATAATCAATCTCAAGTATTAGGTATTTATAATAATTTATATATTTTATTCAATTAATTGAAGTAAATTTCTTAATATTTTTTAAAATTAATTTGTTTTAACAATTTTTTTAAAATTCCATTTTTTTTCTTTAAAGGAACGTTTGTTTGATAGGATTGAAACTTTTAATTTAATGTGAATCTTAGGTTAAAAATCTCAATTTCTTATATTTGATATTCGTTTTAAGAAATTAATATTTCTTGAAAAGGATATTTTCTGAGAGTTTTCCACAAAAACTTTTATAGAAAGGAGGTGGAATTTTTATTTTTTTATAATAAAAATATTATATTGCTCTTAATGTAAAAATATCACAGAAAGCTTCAGTACCCGTTATAGGAGACGACGTCGTGGCGACGCGACATGAGAATCTCGAAGGTGCAGTTGGAGGGTTCGAGGACCATGATGCCGGAGTTGAAGATGGACTGGTCATTCCCCGTAGCGGACATCTGCGGGAAGTGGAAGAGAATATCAAGGTTGCGGAGGACGATGATGTCGGCATCGATAAAGATCACTCTCTCATAATCCGTTAGCTGCCATAACCGAAACTTGCTGTAGTTATATTCGTTGTAAGTGCCGTTCTCGGCGCGCGGGTTTCGGATCCGGGTGATGAGTCGGATCTTCCATCCGGAGAGTTCGAGGGCGCGGCGCTTCGCGACGGAGATGGAGCTGTCTAGGAGGAGCACCAGGTCGCGCTTGGTTCCGGTTTGGAGGAGGGTTTGTGCTAATGTTATTGCGCCGCACACGTAGCCTTCCGAGGAGTGAAGCACTGTTACATAGGCCTCACGTTTCGCTCGTGCTTCGCTTTGAACGCTTTGTTCTAGGTTCGATGTGTCGTACACCTTGTCGATCCCTGAAAAAATAAGCAAAATTCATGGGTTAGTTACTTTTACAACGTTTTTTTGGGTTTAGTTACATTTTGATTCCTCGGATATCTTAATTGTGCCATAAGTTGCAATTGTTTTAATTAATTGAGACTTTAAGATATTATAAATGTGTTATATTTAAATTTTTCATATTTTAATTGTATCATTTCAATCTTTTAAGTATTGTAATTATATGATTTTAATCTATCAAATTTTATAATTATTGTTAAAAGTAGTGTAATTCAAATGTAATTGTCTAATTTTATTAGTATGTGAAATGCATTAGAGGTTAGCATGTTAACTAATTATGGTTAAGTCTTACTTAGTGTATAAAAACAACATGTAAACCTTGGTCATGTGTGTGTGATTTTTTTGACGCTTAATTCCCGTTTTTCAGAAGTTGTTATTTTCTGTTATTCACTCTCTTTCTCCCTTGTTCAATCTTTTCCAAAATACTACCAAGAAATCTTGATCATTTCCAACAATTGGCACCAGAGCTATACGATCCACGGCGGCGTACGACGGGGAACAATGATGATGTTGAAGAACAACGACCAAATCCCAACGAAACTACCAATCTTTGATGGAACCAACTATGAGAGGTGGACGACACAGATGAAGGTGGTATTCAGATATCAAGGCGTGCTTGATATCATAAGCATCAGCATCACACCATTAAAGAAGAATCCCATGGAGACACACAGGGTAACTCACCTTGAACAGATGAAGAAAGATGATAAAGCGATCTTTCTAATTCATCAATGCGTGGATTCAAATGTCCTGGAGAAAATCACTGACTATGAGACGACCAAAGAAGCATGGGATGTGTTGGCTACAACTTATGCCAATGACAAGCAAACCAAGAAGGTGAGATTGATGGCACTCCAACGTCAACTGGGTTTGCTTCAGAAGGAATCAAACGAAACGGTGGCACAATTCGTAAACAAGTTGGTGATTCTTGCAAACCAAATGAAGAGCTGTGGTGAGGTGGTGACCGATTTGATGAAGGTTGAAAAGGTACTCACTGGCTTAACACCAAACTTTGATCATATTGTCTTTGCAATTGAACAATCAAAGGACCTAGAAACGTTGAAATTGGAGCAATTACTGGGTTCTTTGGAAGCACATGAGTTAAAGATGAAGAATAGAAAAGGTATCAAGAAAGAGGAAAAGGATTTCGAGAAAGCCTTATTTGCTAAAAATCAGAAGAAAGATGGTGGTGATTCTTGGAAGAATAAGAAAGGGAAATGCAAGTGGAAGTATAACAAACAAGAAAGCAATGGTTCTAAAAGTGAGAATCAAAAGAAAGAAGGAGAAAACAATGGAAAGGGAAAGAAGAAATCAAAGGAGCACATTCAGTGCTATAACTGTAAAAAGTATGGCCACTATGCAAATGAGTGCAGTAATCCTAAAGTGCCTAGGAAGAGGGGTGAAGAAGCCAACTCGCGCGTGACTCTGATGATGAAGAAGCAGTGATGTTAATGGCCACTGTTAACAGTGAAACATGCAATGAGGAATGGTGGTATTTGGACACTGGTTGTTCAAACCATACGACAGGACATAAATATTGGTTCTGTGAAATTGATGAAACAGTGAAAAGAAGCATCAAATTTGGTGATGGCAGGTCAGTAATGGCAAAAGGAATTGGCAAGGTTGCCATAAGAATAGTAGATGGGAGCAAGGTGACTATCAGTGATGTCCTATATGTTCCTAACATGGAAAGCAATTTGCTAAGCTTGGGACAATTGCTAGAGAAAGGATTCTTAATGCATATGGAAGGTGAACACATGGAAGTAGTTGATTCTAATGGGAAATGTGTCTTGAAGGTTGTTGTGTCTAAGAACAGAACATTCAAGGTGGGTGTGAGCACCATCGAGCAGAAATGCTTGACTGGTCAAAGCAATGACAGTGTGTGGAAGTGGCATAGAAGACTTGGACATTTGAACTTCAACAGCCTAAACAAGTTGCAGAAGAAGAACATGGTTGTGGGACTACCTTCAATTGAAGTACCAAGGCAAGTGTGTGGCAGTGATTCACTCTGATGTGTGTGGCCCATTTGAAATCAAATCTCATGGAGGTAAATTGTATTTTGTCTCTTTTATAGATGACTTTACAAAGAAAATATGGGTTTACCTGTTATAAAGAAAGAGTGAAGTATTTGTAACATTTAAATCATTCAAGTTACTAGTTGAAAATCAATCTAGTTGTTCAATTAAGATGCTTAGAACTGATGGTGAAGGAGAGTACACTTCACTTGAATTTGAGAATTTCTGCAAGGAAGAAGGAATAATTCATGAGGTAATGGCTCCATACACTCCTCAACACAATGGAACTGCTAAGAGAAGGAATAGAACAATGCTAAATATGGTTAGATGCATGTTGAGAGAGAAGCATCTTCCACATGATTTCTGGGCAGAGGCAGTATCCACAGGTGCTCACATCTTGAATAGATGTCCTACAAAGAGGCTTGACAGTTTGCCACTAGAAGAAGCTTGGAGTGGACTCAAGCCTAGTGTGAAACACTTCAAGGTATTTGGCTCACTCTGTTACAGGCATGTGCCTGAACATAATAAAAAAAAAACTGGACTCAAGGGCTCAAACCATGATCTTGGTAGGTTATCACAATACTGGGGTCTATAAAAAAAATTTTATCCCTTAAGCAAGAAAATTGTGATAAGTAATGATGTGATTGTGGATGAGACAAATGAATGGGACTAGAACATTGGTATGGAAAGACAAACCAATGAAATAGTAGAAGTTGAACTGGGAATAGAAGAAATACAGGATGAAATTTAGATTGACAATGAGCAATATGTGAATGATGAACAAAATGTGAATGATGGGCCAGATGTGATTGGGTTGTACCTTTGAGAAGGTCACTAAGACAGATGTCTCCACCAGTGAGGTTTCAAGACTATGATGTCTTCCCTGATGCTGCTATCAATATTAATGGTGAGCTGATGAACTTAGTGCTGTTAGCAGAAGCAGAACTAGTTTCACTTGAAGAGACACTAGCTAGTCCACATTGAAAAAGGCCATGGAAGAGGAATTGAGATCAATTCATAAAAACAACACTCGGGAAATGGTGAATTTACCAAGTAATAAGAAAGCCATAGAAGTGAAGTGGGTTTTCAAAACCAAAGTCAACCCATCTAGTGAAATTGCCAAGTATAAGGCAAGGCTAGTTGCAAAAGGTTTCTTGCAAAAGCCTGTTCTTGATTTCAATGAAGTATATGCCCCTGTAGCTAGAATTGAAACTGTGAGACTCATATTTTCAATTGCTAGCATGAGGAAATGGATAGTGAGCCAACTAGATGTGAAGTCTGCTTTTCTCAATGGTCCATTAGAAGAAGAAGAAGAAGTATACAACAAGGCAACCACCTGGCTATGAGAAGATAGGCATGGAAGATAGGATAATGAAGCTGAACAAAGCCCTATATGGCTTAAAGCAAGCTCCACGAGCCTGGAATAAGAGGACTGATGGATTTCTGCAGAAGCAAAAATTTCTGAAATGCACCACTGAACATGGAGTGTACTTGAAGGATTGTGGAGTAACTGGTGTAGTGATGCTATGCTTGTATATGGATGATCTTCTTGTCACTGGTGATAGCAAATAGGAGATTGATAGGTTTAAGAAGAAAATGATGGATGGGTTTGAAATGTCTGATATAGGTAGAATAGCTTATTTCCTAGGTATGGAATTTGTGACAACTAAGAGTGGCATATTCCTTCACCAAAAGAAATGTGCAACTGATATATTGGAAAGGTTCAATATGCTTGATTGCAATTCTGCTACTACTCCTTGTGAACCAGGAATAAAACTGTCTACTAGTGAAGACACAAACTTGGTTGATTCAACACTGTATAGGCAACTCATTGGCTCATTGAGATATTTGTGTAATTCTAGGCCAGATATCACCTATGGAGTTGGCTTGGTTAGTAGATTCATGAAGAAACCTTGCAAGGATCATCTACTTGCAGCTAAGAGAATTCTTAGATATGTGAAAGGCACAATAGAATGTGGAATTCTGTTTCCTGCAACAAAAGAAAATTCTGAGATAGAAATTGTTGGCTACACAAATGCAGATTGGAGTGGAGATGTTGGTGATAGAAAGAGCACATCCGGGTACATGTTTATGCTTGGAAATGCTCCTATATCATGGTGTTCAAAGAAACAAGATGTGGTGGCATTATCTAGTTGTAAAGCTGAGTATATCTCAGCTGCTTTTGGTGCAAGCCAAGCCCTTTGGCTAGGAATGTTACTGGAAGAGCTTAACATCAAGTGCAGTAATGTAATGAAGCTCAAGATTGATAACAAATTAGCCATAGACCTTGCTAAGCATCCAATAGCTCATGGACGCAATAAGCATATAGAAGTAAAATATCATTTTCTTCATAACCAAGTTAACAAAACAAACTAGTACTTGAGTATTGCAGAACTGAGGAGCAGTGTGCAGATATGTTAACCAAAGCTTTGAAGCCTAAGAGACTTGAAGAAATAAAGAACAAAATTGGGATGCACAAATTGACATATTTAAATTAAGGTGGTGTGTTAAAAATAGTGTAATTCAAATGTAATTATCCAATTTTGTTAGTATGTGGAATGCATTAGAGGTTAGCCATAATAGTTGGATTGTTAATTAATTAACTATGGTTAAGCCTTACTTAGTGTATAAAAACAACATGTAAATCCTAGTCATGTGCGTGTGATTTTTTTGGCGCTTAATTCCTGTTTTTCAGAGGTTGCTATTTTTTGTTATTCATTCTCTTTCTCCCTTGTTCAATTTTTTTCAAAATACTACCAAGAAATCTTCATCCTTTCTTTCCAACAATTATGTGATTGTAACTGGTATCAAGATAGCTAGTGTAGAAAATAAATAATGTATATGCAGGTCATTTTCCATAATTCCTACGAGGGAATATATGCTTGAGCCTTTGATGCGGTTATAATTAAAATCTTATTATGATTTTATCAAAATATTCAGTGCATGAAAAGTTGAAAGCTAAATGGTAACTAACTTTGATTGTAATGCAAGGCAAGGGTTTCTTAAAATACGATACTTCTGGTACGCAAGGAAATTGAGGATATTATATCAACTAACAAGCACGGATTGAGGAAAAAAAAAATTCATGCTACCCTAAAAGTAAACTATTGTCATGACAAGGCAATACATAGACAACTAACATTACTTTTTAGAAGAAGAAAGATTGAGGTAGCCATCCTAGTGGTTATCAATATTGATAAGCACAAAAAAAATAATATATGGACAATCAACCACAACTTCCATAGTAAACCAATATTGATAAGCACAAAAAAAAAAAGAAGAAGCTAAAATTAAGAAGCTTGTACTATAATTTTGATCGTTCTTTACTCCTCTCAAACAGAATAACGTATGGACAATCAACAACAACTTCCATATAGTAAACCAAATACCATGTGATTAACGGTTAGTACATGTTTGATTTGTCGTTTGCACAGCTCCAAATGTCCGTTCATGCGTTTCAAAAAAAAACATGCATTACGTTGAACCTAACATTTTTTCAAATACACCTTATATATGTCACCGGACGATTGCTAATGATGATCCAAATTTAAGATTAAAAGAAATAACTTTGTTTATAGTACCGGAAAAATTGAGTATGAAATTTTGACAAACATATTAGAAAAAAAATACTCTATAGAAAAAAATAAAATAATATATATATTTATAAATACTCTAACATTTATCTTCATTTTACCAGAAATGTCACCTAAAAGGCTAAAACCTTGCTTCAAGGGGAAGATATAAAAATAATTGGTAAAGATCTACTTGATGGTCGGCGTTGATATTCATGTCTTGAAAAACAATTTTAAAAAGTTGTTAGTTATGCTTGATGTGAGGTATCAGCTAATTCATAAACTTCAACTATAACAAAAGACTGTTTTTTTTTTTTTTTCCGATAACTTAATACAAAACTACTTATGATAATAACTAGAAATAAAAAAAACTATTTGTCTAGTTGTGGTATATGAGCGCCTGTAGCTCAGTGGATAGAGCGTCTGTTTCCTAAGCAGAAAGTCGTAGGTTCGACCCCTACCTGGCGCGTTAAGTATATGTCTTATGTTTATGAATGATTGCTTTTTTGCATAATTGCATGTTGCAATGCCCAGAACTTATATGGAAAACCAGAAAGAGAAAACGTTCCAATTATCTTATTTGATTCACTTGATGTCACCTTTGCTTGATTCAAGTAAGGCAAAAACATGAACATTAATTTGAATGTGTAAAAGCGCTAACCTTGTTCCCACAGAGGCAGAGCCAAATTGCAGGACCCAACAGGCAAAGAAACCTTCTGCTCCAACCTCTTTACATCAACCTCATAATACCACCACTCGTTTTCCTGCTTAACCAAATCGTTGCACCGAAACAGCTCCAGCATTGGCCTACACTTACTCCACAAAACCACTTTTGTCTTCCAATTCCAATCCCTCTTTCCCTTCTTCACTGCCAAATTTGCCACAATGAGATGAACTTGTAACCTGAAAAAAGTGATCATGCATGAACACCTCAGCACTATTAGACATCTAAAGAGAGATCATAAAGATAGAAGAGAAAGAAGTGTATATAGTACCACAAGTGATATGATGTGAAAGAAAGAGATAGATAGATAGATAGAAATGAAAAGTGTCAATTAAATTAAGTGTTCGTGTATCATTACTCGACCTTAAAACGTCTCTTCCCCATCCTTCTTCGGGGTACTTGCAAGGTAACTTGGCCACGATCACGTCCATGCCTTCATATGCTGCAAATTCCGGCATTGGTATCTCGGGGCACGATGGAACATCGGTCTCTTCCTCTTCATCTATCCATTCGGGAAATAAATCTGTCCAATTGAAAAAATGTGACACCCTCTCAAAATAAACTTGGCTTGTTTCTCCAAAGGTGCTCCATTCACTCACATCATCTTCTTGCATGTTCACCATTCCTATCTTCATTCCTTTCCCCATTTCGCCAAAGAAGCTAGGCACCTCTATCTTAGTCGCGTTCTGCTTTGCCCTCCTTGATTTCAGCTGTGGTTCCTCCAGCACTGCTTTCATCGTTGTGCTTTTTTCTCCCTACAAGTTTGAAGATCATACACAAGTTATACAACAAACATACACATGTATTGAAAACACTACAAACAAATATTTATATGAATGTTTTGTTGTTGCTGTTGTTGAGACAAACAATGTCAACCTTGTGATCCATGTAATCAATTTCACCTAATGAAATTAAACTTTTGTTGTTAAAAAATGTCGTGAATCTAATTCTGCTAAAGTGAGTAATTCACTTTTATTCTTGTGAGTATAAAATGGTAGAATGAGGAGACATTCTAAAGACTACTGAGCAGGATGCCAAAGCCCTCTGTTGGAGGAGATTGATTGAACTTCATACCTTTTTTTCTTGTGAAATAAAAAGTATAAATGAATTTTTTACCATAGAAAAATGAAAGTTTTCCCCTTCTCTTCGCTTTTTCCGATATGTTCAAACCTACTTAGAGAATTACTGAACAGGCATAAACTTAAAACAGTTGTATCCAGTCACAGCTATTCAAGTAGTTCCCAAGCACTAGCAGATAATCCTAAGGAGGATTTGTAATTTTGTATATACTCTCATTAATATAGATTTAGTTGTCTATGAAAAATTAAACATACTAACTTGTACCATAAGCAAAGCACACAGAGAGAAGAGGATTACATAAGAGTAGGCTCACCTTACCTTGTGATGGCACTCGCTCAAGGAGCACCGGACAAGGGAGGCTGCATTCTCGAAATAGACAGAGGAAGATGGACGGAGAAGAAGGGTCGCATAAACAACGAGAAAGATGGCAAGACAGACCAAGTTGATTCTGATGATCAATGCTTTAGATGGTGCTGTCTTCACCAACTTTTGAAGACTCAAAACATCCATCGCTTGAGAAATAACCTTAGGAAAAACAACAGTGCCTTAAATGGAGGAGGGGACCTGGACTATATATGTAAATGAAATTAATTCCCCACTAGGAAATTTAGATCAAGTAGTGGTTAAATATGATGATTACTTCGAGTGGCAAGGATTTGGAAGGAGTTGTTAGAGAATTATGAGTGAATCTCAAAGCAAGAAAGGCCATTTATGTAGCTCCATTTGTCCTTCCTTGAGGATTAATTTCCTTTTGCAAGAGATTATAAAGAATGGAAGCAAAAATTGCTTTGCTTATATTTCAGGTTTAGTTGACACCTATAAATATTTCTAGACAAAAATACCAAATGACAAAAATGTCACATTAATTACTTTTTCTCTTGTCCCTTAATCATTTCTGAACCAGAAGGGAGGGATAGAGTAGTAAAACAGCAATCTCAATAATTCATTGGAGCATAGAAATATAAAAAAAAATAAAACAAAAAAAATTGGAAAGAAATTTAAGGGCAGTTGAGCAGGCTCACCAACACCTAATCGGTTGCCCTGTCAATTTTGATTCCTACATGCAAAGAAAGTTCAAAGAGTTATTTGTTCACAAACTACACTGTGAAACTAGCTCCACTAATAATTTCTGATATATTATTATTATAAAGTCCGTTTGGTTATTATGCTGATTGTTGTTGGTACATAAAATATATGTTTATAGGTTGCACGTCAGAACATCATAACTGTCCAAATTAAACTATTTGAGAACATATTTTGCACGGGGTACCACAATGAGAATGGTAGACTATCACATTTTTGTTCCCACATAATCCTTTTGACGATAGAACACGTTTTAGATCAACTATGAATCTTATAGGACCATGATAAAACATGCAATTCACTTTACTCTCCTAGCTAGAAGGTGTTCATTATTCACCCCCACATAAAACATGCAAGGAATGAAGCAATTCATCGATGGCCCAATACTTTTGAAAGGGAGGTGAATCAATTACGACAATCGTCTTTTAACCATTAAACCCTGCCCAACCCAACCATCCCCCGAAAAGAAAGGAAAAAATTATATGACTCAAATAAATGTTTCTGCAAATATATCAAAATTGTTTATAATATTTACTATATTTAAACCTTTTAATTTTCAGACTAAGCTAGCTAGTTAGCTAGGTCTTACCTAAGTTTGGACCTGTTAGGCCATTTTACAAGGGTTGACTTACTTTTACATGAGTATGATTGATTAATCCATGTAAAAGTATATTTCATATTAAGATTTTAAAGTAAACTAATAGTCTATAATTAAATAGGCTATAACTATTATTTTAGATTAACAAAAGTTATAAATATGTAAGAATAATTTTGTTACTTTTAATGGTTTTATTTAACTAATTATCTCTCATGAAAGATACATATAATTTGTAATAAAAAAAAAACTGCAATAATTTACGAAACAACTTCTTTCCAACAAAAAAAAAATATTAGTACATAATTTATATAGCCTATATGCAACAAAGTAAACGATAGAGAAGAGTGTCAAGTTAGGCACGTGCAATTCACAAAACAAATTTGGTGAATAGCACTATCTTAACTCAGTTCCATTGGCAAGCAAACAGGAAATAGACAAATTCCCACGTGCAATAATAATAATCATTTTAAAAAAAATTTAAGAATATTTCCATTATAAAACGCTTGTGACTCCATCTTATATATTTTTATGCAGTGATAAATAGTAATGTTTTATCTTCCTATAAATCATCATGTGAATCTTCATAATACTTTATATAAATGGTATTAAATATAACTTCCAAATATCATGATAACGATAGAAGTAGGATTAAGAATAAGGATACGGCTGTTTTTAAAAGGATTAAATATTTTTTTAGTTCTCGTAATTTTTTTTTCATTTCATTCTTATAAAAAAAATTAGTCTTTGTAAATTATATTTAAGAGCTAAAAATAAAATAAATATAATTTGCAAAGGATAAAAATTAAAAATAATTTTACAAAGGAAAAAAACAAAAAATCATAAGATTAAAAAGATATTTAAATCTTTCTAAAAATAAAGAAACTGCACATACAAGAGTAGGATTTAGGAACGCCCAGATTTTACTTCTTGACACACTCCATAATGAAATTCCATCACTCTCTTTAATTGAAATTGATTTTAGCGGTTAATGGTTATGTCCTCTTACCTATGGCTACATCTAAACTTGCATCCATTGAGGATCTTAAAGCACAATCTGTATAGAAAACATTTCTATCGTGTAGACAAGGAAAAGGAATACACAACAACTATAAGACACACAGCTCCTGACATCTTTCCATTTATTGACTTAAATGTTACAACCACAACATCATCAAAATTTATTGGGGGAAGCCACATAAAAACCATGGTAGCTTGACTTTGAATCCTGGGAATCTAGCATTAATTTATTTTCTTGTATGTGTTGACAGTGAACTTTTCCTTGGGGGAATAAAAATAAAATTCTCCCATCCAAACAAATTGGATATCCCCAAATTTAATGGATCTGATCCGATCAACTTGCTGTTTAAAGCAAAATCCGGATTTTGATTATAAATTATGCTAATATTCCTTATGTTGATAGTGTAGTGATTATTTTAGTCCAGAAGGATAGGAGGGTGATATAATATATAATCCCCTGGTTTTCAAATGCTAAATGAATAGAGCCAATTTTCCACCTGGCATGAGAAGAGAAAAGTCTCATTTTTCTACCTTCAAAATTATCTATTTTTTTTTATAGGCTAAGGTGGGTTAGAAATTATAAAAGTTAGTGATCCCAACTAGGTTGATACCCTCAACAAAACTGATTAATAAAGTCAACCAAAAAGATTTCATTAAAAATCAAGAGAGAAAAAAAGTCAATACACGATCATGGAGGACGACAAAACCAAACTCATATAACTATGCAAGTAAAATTATTTGAATATGTAGTTCGAACGACTTATTTTATTAGAACTATAAACACAGCTTATCAAAAAAATAAGGAAGAGTCCCAACAAGAAAAGTGGGTGAAGGAGACCATGGGTTATCCTTTTTCTTTCTACAGTCACTACATGCTACACTCCCTTTTACAATTTTAATCAATGACTATAATTAAACATAGTATCGTGACCATTGGATTGAAATTTTAGAAGTGGTGTGTAATGGCCGACAAGTGCTTCCTGCACCTCTGGAATTTCTTCCTGCACCTTATTCCATAATGCAATTTGCATTCTTGATAAGCCATTCTGAAATGTAAAAATTTGCATATCATATTACATTTCGGAAAGACAAATCCAGAAAATTACATTTCAAAATTTCTTACCACTTTTTTCAATTGTTCCAAACAACAAGACTTTGAGCTTTGGCAAATTTGGTTTAGGAAAGGTGGCTGACTTCTTGATGCGGTGTGGCAATGTGACAAAAATGGGGCCAAGGGAGACAAAGAGTGAAGCTAAGGGGGTGAGAATGGGTGGGGAAATGGATGGGGGAAGAGGAATAGGAAATTAGTGATAGAGGTATAAATATCTTTCTATTTTGTTTTTGTAAAAATTATGGGTGGAAAGAGCATTAATAGTGGTGGAAATAGCAGCAATCATCCAAAAGCAAGGGAATAGGAGTTATCACTATGGGCTGCTGACAGAATGTATCAATTTGAAATCGATTAAAAAGAAGAACAAGAAGAAGTATCCTTCCTAAGCCCAATATAACAGAAATTCAACAATTAAATATACTTATTTGTATTAAATAACAATTTTCATACCTGAGCTTGCTAATTTCTTTTTAATTTTCACACACAGTTTTAAATTATTTAGATTCATACTTTTTTAAAACTAATTAATATGATTTCTTTTAACTAATGCAATTTAATTCAAATATAATTTCAAGCACAACTATTATATCAGTTAAAATAGTCGTGAGCAAAAAAATAAAATAAAATGAAGTACTAATTTATTTATTTTTGAAAATGAAGGTAATTACCAAAAAGTGGTTTTTACATATTAGAAATAATTAATAAAGTTTCAGAAAATTTCTTAATGCATCGTACTTGACAGTAAAAAATATTTAACCAAATCAAAACATGACATAAATTGCTTAAACACTTATAAGCTAAAAGTTACTACACTATGCTCGTGTACCAAACAAGTTTGCTTTGTGTCTTAAAAACAAATTTAGTATAAATAAATAAATGGTTTTAGTTAAAAACAGGTATAAATAGGATTTCTAATCAAAATTCGTTTAGGAACCGATTAACTAAATAGTTTTTATATAAGTAAATTAGTTTAGATTCAATTATTTTTTATTTGTACAGAGGCCAGGAGTCACGGGGACAACTAGCCTGGACCAAACCAAACCTTTAAGGGACATAATATTCAATATTTTAATTATTCAAGTATTTACATGTTTCATTAGAGTATCTTTTGATAAAATTTGAAAAACGGGATGAATTATATTTTTAGATTTTATTTTTGCTGAAGGTATATATTTTTTTCGAATAAAGTACGTTCCATTCAAATAAATCATTTTTATTTAATATTCACGGGAATAAAATGAGTCTGACCGGACTCTTTGACGGTAGAAAAAGAAAAAAGGAAACTAAAAAAAAATAGAAGAATGTAGAAAATAATAATGAATCAAAATTAAATTAAAAAAAAGAGATAAGAAAAAAATAAAATAAAAAGAAGTCTTTTTTTTTTTAAGCTCCATTTTTTGCAAACATGGAGCAGTAACATAGTGATACTAATTAACTTAGAAGTATAGTTTTTTCTTTAAAGAAAAAAACAACTTAAAAGTATAATTCACAATCTCGATTATCAAATTTCAATCTTATCTTAGTTTTTTTTATCAAGTGAAGGGAGTCAACGGGGGGTTGGGATTTTAGGGACTCCCAGACTTATAAAAGTTAAATATATATAATGCAACAAATCCTAATGAATCCAATGAGCATAATTCCCTTTCCAAGATGTTAAAAATCAATTGATTGAATGCTGATAACTCTTTCTCCTGCAGATACTTATAAAAACATCATCGTCATAAATCTACAGGGGTAGCATGTATATGTTCTTTTGCTTCCAGTAAACTGAGGTTGTAAATCATTTTGTTTTTTTCTTGTCCGATATCTCAACAGATTTGGCGTCGTGTCTATGCATGGATGGTACTCTCTACGATTCTTCTTGTTGAAGCATTAATTAACTCATTATCCCCAACATATAACTCCAGTCTTAGAAGAAAAAAGTTTAGGAACTTTTGGCATATTATGAGCCAATTTGTTATAGATTAAAAAAATGATTATGATGTTTAATAATCTAGTGGTTACTTTTTAGAGATTCTAAAAAAATGTATAGGCTAATTTATGTTTGTTTACAACTACTATATATATATATAAAAGGCTAGCCTATATTTTGTAATAATGGTGTATTTTTAACTTGGAATGTTTTTTAATATAATGACAATTTTTGTCATACTTTTTTACCATTTAATTAGTCATAATTTCTGTTTTAAATTAATTTTGATATCTCATTTAAATATAATAATTGCTTATTATATTTAGTTAATTATCTTTATTATATTGATTATGCGACTTTTTTCTAACTATAAAAATGATGTTTTCTTCCTCGTTTGAGATTGAGTTGTCTGGTCTATTATCTTCTTAGGTATATTATTTGTTAATTCTGATGCCCCAAATTAATTTGGGAAGAGCTTGTTAAATCTTGAAGACTTGTGCATCATCGTGATGGATCGTGATTTTGAACATTATGAACAACAATATGCGTAGTTGTATTTTTCTTTTCACACACACAAAAAATTATTTTATTTCAAGAGATCAGTTGTTGATTTAGTAAATATATTAGATCTTATCAAGTAAGATCTTGGTCTTGGATTGATAATGGCTTGTACCAAGGGAACTATTGTTAATTTTCAAATCGGTGTTCTAGCCTTTTAGATTGTATCCTCTCTGCGTGTCTAATGTTTTTTTTATTTATTTATTGATGTATGATTGTATTTGGGTTTGAGTACTTGTTGTACCCACTGTAATATTATATTCTGCCTCGAAAAAAAATTGCATTTCTTTTCTGCTTTTCATCTTAGTATTTAGTTAAAGATATATTAATTAAGTTATATATGAATTAAATTAGAACGCACTGTATTATATAAATTTTTTAATTTTCATATAATTATTTATTGTCATGTATTATTAGATATTGTAATGATTATAAATAACAATAATCAGTTACGTTTCACTTTAAATTATTCACCCAAACCCATCACAAGATTGAACAGAAGCACAATGAGAAACGTCGCAGTCCATCACAAGATTTTCATATAATTATTTATTGTTTAGGGACTTTAATTCAATTTTCATTATTTTATTTCTTGAAAACTAATTTATTTACAGATAAATATATACGGGAGAATAAGAGTACTTACTTATGGCTAAAGTATTATTACTTTATGGTTAAAGTAAGGTGATAAAGATCTTTTCATAATAACGAAAAGATCAGTTTTAGATAAGTTTCAACACACTTTCACTAGTTGACTAATAAACAAACCTTGTGGAATATTTTTTATTCTCTATGGAATATTAGTTTTGTTTATTTTATATTTTAGAAAGCAACACACAGAATAAAAAAATTAATTAAGGTTACTTCTTTTCTTTTTGTTTAGATCAGGGTACAATTATTATGCTCTTACACGTGGAGTTAGATATTCTGTTTGATTCTGATTAATTTAAAGGTTACTTTTTTCTTTTTGTTTAGATCAAGATATAATTATTGTGAGTGGGAAAATTTTCTCTCTGAATATTTAAAACTTTGAATATCAAATCTTTAATTAAGTTGAAATAATTTTGTTAATTAATTCAGATAATTAGTGCTAGGTTACTCCTTTTGTCCTGTTAGGAGAACTTCAAGTTTAAACCTTTAATCATTGGAAGAAAAAAAAACTTCTATTTCTTTCTTTCTTCTATATTTCTTTTCCTTTTGCAGATAAAATATCGTTCTGATTTTATTTTTCCAATGTAGTATTTCATTAACTAACATTGTCAATCTATCCGGAACTTAAAAACAACCATTTCCCAGATTTATTTTTGGAGAATTTCTAGATTTTAATGTCAATATTGTGTAAAAAATAAAATTAACCAAGTGATTACACTTAAGTGGTTTTAATGTCAATTGACCCCACCAATTTATGTGAGTTTATTTCTAATATATAATATCTTTGTATATACATGCATAAACTAAAATAACTAGATTTAGTTGCTTTTCTTTGATAAAAGTATTCTTGAGATTTTTTCATAACCTCTTATCTCTTTTAATCTATCATTATAATATTTTTTGTTTTAACTTGAATTTCAATACGTTTATTTTTAAAAAATCAATAATTAAAATTAACATTGGGTCAAAATTATTTATTCTAAATCTAAAGTATAATTTATGTTAAAATAATATTTATTTATTATAAATTTTACTTATATAAAATAAATATTTATTCTATGTAATGTACAACCTAAAATACTAATATATGGCAAATAAATATTCCATTCAAAGCAAACTCTTATAGTTTTCTACTACCGAGTTTTAGCTCGGTTGAATACGTGAATGTTACAAACTCTTACTTTTTCTTTTGGAAGACAAAGGATATATTTGTATTGAAAAAGAAAAAAGATATACAAAACGTTCTGTACAAGGTGCACAAATTAGTCCACGGTGTAGGATAGGAGTGTTCATGGTTTAATTATTTAAATAATCATAATCATAACTAATAAATAATTAGATTATAAGTAATTATAATAACTATAATCATAATTAATTTTGTATAATTAATTATATATAACAAGTTATATCTAAAACCAGTCATATATTCCGTTACCGTAAATAAAAATATGTTATTTGAAATAATTATTTTTATGAAATTGATTATGATTTTATAACTACTTTTATACAAGTGATTATTGTAAGTTACAATTAATTTTTTCAAAATTAATTTTGTTGACCACCCCTAATGTAGGGATCACTAAACTATTATATCAAAATAACTCTTTCGATCGATAACTGACTTTAAATGTGCATCTTAAAAAACTCTTTTTTTGGTATTATGTCTCTGTTATTATGCACCTATTAATATCCGAGGATCTTACTAAGTCGAGAACTGTCCACGTAACCCATTAAAACTAATATATATATATATATATATATATATATATATATATATATATATATATATATATATATATATATATATATATATATATAATAACTCTTACAACTTTTTAAAATTTCACATGAGCAATGGATTATTTAAAAAATCAATTTTTTTTAGTTGTTTTGTAGCTATAGTTAGCGTGTTTATGCTAACATTTAACTATCAGTCAGTTATAAAAAAAATTATTTAATAAGCAAATTTCTTATATTAAAAAGAGTTCAGTGTAATTATTCTTTTATTTTATTTTTCCGACAAGAAGAATTATGAAGAGATTAAATATCATTTATACCATATGATAGAGATTCCTCCTTTTCCTCCATGCTTTTGGTAAAGTTACTTTCAATATTTATGAACAAAAGCAAATATTAACGCAAACGGGTGACTCGTCCCATCAAAGAATCATATGCCACATCAAACGTCCTATTTGGACAAGGTTATGAGAATAATTAACTTGAAGAATAAAAATATTAGATAATTAGATTAAGTTGAAGATTACATTCAAATAAAAGATTAAGTTGAAGATTTATACGTAAACTATATCAATGATCAACTCCCTTTTAATTTTGATTTTAATAGTTTGATTAGGGTGACTCAATTTTAAAGAGATTGTTGAAAAAAAGTATATATTACTAATATTTCTTTTTAATTTCACTATTTTTTATTTAATAGACTCAATTAATTAATTCATCAAATTAAATATGATTAATTTAATTAAAAATAAATTATTACCTTTTAAAATTATCATTGTTATTTATACTTTTATCTTTGAATTGTATGCCAATATATACAATTAATTAAAGAGTCAGACTTTTATTGATGACAAAATTCTTCTAATATATAAAACTTAATTACAAACTCAAAATCCGAATTTAAAATTATTGGTTAGATTAGAATTACTGACACATTCTCTTTCTGTCTTACTTAAAAATATACTTTTAATCTCAATATATATTTCTAGTGAAACTTAAATAAGGTTCTTATATTTTTATATTGATAAATTCAATTAATCTGAAACTTTAAAACATATACGAATCTAATATCTGATATCTGAAAATTCATCATAACTTTTAAGAACGAACATCAACAACAACAAGCTCATCAAAAATGCTCTTATACGTAACTTAATGTTAACACTTCTCAAAGAATTCAAAAAGGCAAGGTTCACGCATGTCCCGACCCATAACCAGGCTTATGTATAAAGCCCCCTCTTGGAGGCACTTGGTGACCATAGCCATTCATCCCGTCCTCCCACAGTGATTTGAGAGAGAAAATAATACTCCAAATATATCGTCAAAATGCCTGTGAGAATCCCTCGTGATAGCCCAATGAAGATAATTCCTGATCCAAATCGCAAGACAGGTCCAGATGACGCGGTTATAATGCAGAAAATAATGGGAAAATTGAGAGAAGCAGATAGCAACAACGACGGTCGTTACGACAAAGATGAGCTGAAGCATGCTCTCAAGGGTTTAGGTGCCATCCTCCCTGGGTGGAGAGCCAACCGTTGTTTTGGAAGGGTTGATGCCAACCACGACGGTGAGATTAGTGGCGCTGAAATTGAAGCTCTCCTTCAATATCTCCGTTCTCATGGGTATGGAAAATAATCATCACTTATCTGTGTGTTGTCTAATCATATAGTACTACAAGAAATTCGCGTAGCGAGGGTCAGTTCCGTCGCTAATCCCTCGTGTGTGTTGTGTAATGATATAGTTTGCGTGTGTTTGTGTTTATGTATACCCTGCATGCCTATACAACTAACGCTGAAGAGGGAGGATAAATCTTCCTGCGCATGTTGTGCTCCCTGGATATGTAATGAAGTCTATTAATATAAAACTGTTTTATATTATCAGTATGATTAGTAAATTTATAATTTTATCATCCTACACTGGTTAATATCATATGAGCTCGTATGAAAAGATGAACAACATTCAATGCAGATAGAAGTTGGAACAATACACTTCGATCCGCTGCTGAAAATTTATATAAGATTGCAATGAGTTTAGTGAAAACAAAGACAAGACTTGGTGAAAAGTGAAGAAGGTCATATAAATTGCATGATTTAAACTTGATAGAAGTTTGAAACTTTCATATAATTACATTGTGTTTTATTTTACAAGAATTTGAATTAATAACAAACACGACAACAAATAATGTACAAAAAAAAAAAACACGACGTCAAATAACAGGAGGAGAGATATTTTCAATAATAACTATCGATCACAACATTAAATAATAGTATATATTTAATACTTCACTTCAGATAAACTTGTTTAGCTAATGACCTGACCCACTTATACTAGCTTGTATCTCTCATTTAACCTTTAAAAAAAATGAAAAATTATTAAATAATCTCAAACTCATAGACTTAATAATCTCTGCGAGTTTTATATATATATATAAAAAAAATCAAATTATATCGATATAATTTTAATAATTTTATATTATCTTTATAATTTGATAAAATATATAATTTTATTGATCTAACTATTGAATTATATCAAAATATTATTAAGATTTTTTATATCAAATTTTATTAAAATTAAATAACAATAAAAAAATAATCAAATAATTCATATTATAGTATATTTTAAAATATTTATATTATGTCAATTTTAATCTATATCTATCTTAACAAGATAAGAAATAATTTTAAATTAATATACAATTTTACATATATAATTGATGTGAAAAAAAATTTAAATCTAATGGTGAGTTAAAAATATTATTTAATTAAAAGTTATAAAATGTTGTGAATTTATGAACTTTAAAACAATTATGGTAAAAATTATTAAATTTTTCACATATGGTGAGTTGTAAATTGATCACTGTATACAATTATTTGATAACTATAAACTTTTTTCTCATTAATTATTTATGTGGATTTCGCATCATATATATCAAAGTTCCTTTCTAGGAGCTCCGCCACCATCACTACACCTTTTTTTTTTTTCAATTCTTGCTTTGATAATCTTTGTGGATATCAATAATCCTTGATGATGAAGGCAATCAAGCACAGATCACGGAGCTGGCTTAGAGCAAAATTAAAGGGATTTGATTATTCTCTGCATGCATGGATGGTGTATATTGATCCAGTAAATTGTGTGTTGCAGCTTACGTGAAGGGGACATTAATTTGTGGGCATAAGAATCGTGGAAGGCATGAGGATCTGGAATCTGGTGTTGATTTTGGGTGGTTAGAGATATGCTATATATTATCCAGCTTATTCTTTTCCAGGGGATATTATATTTTGTATTTTCACGGGGATATATATATATATATATATATATATATATATATATATATATATATATATATATATATATATATATATATATATATATATATCTGGTTTATTTAGGCTGCTGAGGGCAGATTTATTCTGTTACATCGATATTGATGTTATTTATGTATCTGTCTTTATCTGGTGTTTTGGAACTACTTGTGACAAAAACCAGATTTATATATAATATTATCCTTCTTTGCTGTGAAAAAAATAAATTAAAGAATCCTTGATCATTCACTCTTGTAGATCTTTCCTTCAAGTTCAGATTTTTCATCTCTCTCGTAATGCTTTTATTCTTAACATCATTCATACTTGTTTGGTTATGGCAGTAGTGTAAGGTATAGACAAGGATATATAGCTGTAAAGTTACTTTTTGTATAGGGTTTTTGGTACCTATATTAAGATATATTCTAAGTTATTTGCTGATAGAAAAAAATGGTAGACAAGGTCACAAGATAGCTTTCCTCTTTTCGTAAACGTGGTTATTCGTTGTTTATATTCACCAGCAATATAAATACATAGTAACCAAGGGGATATACAGCAAGATGTCGAGTTTTTGGTCTGTGTATGGATTTTTGGCACCCCATGGTATCATTATTATTATATATTATTTACCTTTGCTAATAAGAAAAAAACCATGGTGAAAAACTAAATACACACTTGATATGTCAAACAACTACTTTAGCTAAGGTTTTATATGGAAGAAAAAGTATGGGGAGAGGTAGAGGGATCAATGTGTGCACACACCCACTAAAATCTTTATCAGAACCCGATTCCCTTTCAACATTTGCAATATTTAAAATATTAATAATGTGCGTGAAAATTTGACCAACAGGAACAAGAATTTGGGGAAGCTTGGTGCTTCATATGTGACCATATGTGCGTGAGGTCATGGGTTTACAAGCATTGACGTGTTGGTACACAGCTGGGAGTTGTGAGACGCTGAAAGAATACATTCTATGGTAGTTTATATTTATGATATACAACTATATATAGTATAATAGTATATGCGTTCCTTTTAAGTTGATATTGTAATTGAATCCTTTTACAAAATTTGAAAAAAGTCGCTCATAAATTGGTTTGGAGAATTGGTGATGTTCAAATCATTGGATTTTGCCTGTATAACTAGTACTGTACTCGTGGCTCTCTTCATTGGGTTGGTTTGGACAATTTTTTTTAATCGATAAATGTTTTTATATGTTTTAATATTTTTATTTTTTATGAATAAATATTAATTATTAATTTTTATTAGTGAGAATAACAACCGAACTAAGTTGACGGGAAAGGGGCAGTCGCCAACCCCTAATGCAGATTTTTTATTCAATACATACACTAATTATAATATTATATAATCGTCCCCCTTGTAAATTCCCATCTTGCCTTCCTTTTTTATTTTAGTATATACAACTCTCATTCTTTATCCTTATACTCTTTTACTGATTATACTCGTTACTTTTAGGTTTACAAAAAGTCGTGTCAGTAATTATACACTTTTTCATATTATATTTAGTGAAAACTCAAAATACATCAAAAAAATTTATCCATTAAAAATTAAAAATGTTTAGGTGTGTTAAGTAAAAAAAAAAAGTATTTGAAGTAATATCAAATACTGTATTCTTTTTATTAATGCAAAAATTATTCCTTTTTATTCTTCATTTTCCAGTTTGTCTTCTTCTCTCAAATTCTATTTCCTTTTTATACCTTCAAAGGACACTAAAAGGCATAATCATACTTTTACCAAAATTATAGTGAAACTTTGTAGAAATCTTTTGTCGACAAAATTTGCAAGAAAATCATGAAATTATTAGAAAAATTTTCACAAGAAAAACCCTTCGAGTTTGAAGTCACTCTTTAGTTAATTGTGATATATTTCTCACAATTTATTTTTCTTCAAAAGAAATATATTTCAAATAACATTCGATGTCCTTTTTGTAATGCCTGGCTGAAAATTACATTAATTGCACACACTTCGAGATTGTATCAATACCAATTGTATCAATACCAAAAGTCTTAGTAGAGCTGTTAAATTACTATTTAATTTCTTTATTATAGTTTTACCATTCTTATCTTTTTATTTTTTATAGTTTAAAAGTGATTTTTTTAGTCTCTATAATTTTGAAAGTGATTTTTTTGTCCTTTAGTCTTTATACTTTATATTTTAATTCTCTTTTATTTCTTACCATCAAAATATAAATAATATTATCAATTACAATTAATTACAAAAATATTAATAAATAATTTGTAACTAATTTATCGTAAGATAATTTGTAATAAAAAAATAATTAATAATTTATAACTAATTTGTAGTTAATTATTTTTATATTTTTTTTGTAATAAGAACTAAAAGATAATTAAAATACAAATCATAAGGATTAAAAATATCACTTTCAAACTATAGGGACTAAAGGAGAATTAAAATACAAACTATAAAAACTAAAAAACATATTTTTAAACTAAAGAGATTACAAGAAAATTAAAATGTAAATTATAGAGACTAAAAAAATCACTTTCAAACGACATGAACTAAAAAGATAAGAATCATGAAGTTATAGGAATCAAATGAATAATTTAACCTAATATAAATTATTAGGTGATTCATTATTACCACCTATTCATGATGTCAACCAATTTCTCCGTAACATATAATCAAGTTTTAAAATTTATGAGCAAAAATTACCTTGGAATATTACCCTTTACTTCACATTGAATTACATATGGCAAAGACAAACAAATTTGTTTGTTCTATGAAATTGCCTTCCGTTAAGGCAGGAGTCAAACAGGATAAAAGGATCAAATTTCCAGTGTGTAGTCCTCATGGCATACCCTTGTGAATGATGCTGTCAAATTTCGCTCACATCAACCCCTCCCTAGCTACATACATATGCAACATCCCCTGGGTGGATTAAAATTATTTCTGATGGTTCATCAATTTTGAAAGAAACTCAAAAGGCCTATTGTGAAAGGACTCTTGCGTGATCTTAATGGTGTCTTCGTAGTGTTTGCTTCAAGTCTTGGTAGTTGTTTGTTATGGTAAAGAATTCACTGGGTAGGAGCTCTAGGGGACATGTGGATAAGATTTGTTGGTCGCTAAGATTTATGATTTTTTACATTTTTTCGTAATTAATGAGCATATTTCTTCCTGTAAAAAGAGTTCATTGTAATTATTCTTCCTCCGCTCTCAGATTATTTTTCCTCCAGACAAGAAGCATATATGAAGAGATTAAATGTCATGCATACCATATCATAGTGATTTTTTTTTATGACATATAGAGATTCTTTTCTTTTTGTTTTGCTGAATATATATAGAGATTCTTTCTTATCCTCTATACTTTTAGTAAAGTTATTTTGGACATTTGTAAACAAAAGCTAGTAATAATGAAAATGGGTGACTCGCCCCATCAAAGAATCATATGCCACATTTGACACAAACGTCCAATTTGGACTGGGATATGAGAATAATTAACTAATGCAACTTTAGAAGAATAAAAATATTTTTTTATCTGACAACAAATGCATTAAAGGGTACAAGAAGTACCGAAAGGGATACAAATTTGAGAGTTTATCAGAGTTCTTACTCCCTGAGAACCAACCACAACCGCAAAACACATGCAAAAGCTGTGTTGATAAAGAATCCCTACGTATAATATATCAATGATAAGTTGAAGATTTATACGTATAATATAACAATGATAAACTCCTTTTAATTTTGATTTTAATAATTTAATGGTAACTCGATAAACAAGACTATCTAGAGGGAGATGTAAACTTAGAACCCTTGAAGTTATACGTTAATAACCTTATAGCTCACCGTCAAAGTAATCCTAGGGGTTGATTTAGTGGTCACCAAACTTGGCTGTAGGATAATGTTCTCAAGTGGGAGGTCCCTGATTCAAATTCTGTATCAAAAAAAATCTTTAGAGAGGAGGTGAATCGATACAAGTCTCGCAAGACTACTTTCGAAGGAAGAAAGATGGGAATATTCACACAAAAAGAAAGTCTCATAGTCAAAGTGTAAATTGAATAATTATTATTAATTATAAACAAATTATTTGGTATTTTGTAAAACAATAGGATGCTAGTAATACATACTCTCAATCTGTTGTAGCCTGCATATCTTTTCTTGCTACTTTGGGAAGGGAAGTAATCTGATCTTTTCTCGTCCGTGGGTTATATTGGATTTATAGGTTTATGTACTCTTAAATTCTCTATAACCTTGGTTTCTTTTTTCAAGCTACATTTGTATATGGGTTTGGGTAACCCTTGTACCTTTCTATTAATACATACATATATATATATATATATATATATATATATATATATATATATATATATATATATATATTCTCAACTATTATACTCTCAGCTATTAATTAAACTTGATTTGATCTTTGACATGCAGTTGTGTTAAGTATTAAAAAAAGAATTTTTCCATTTATAATGATGTTAAATAGGATTGTCTTTCGTAAATGATATATGTAGTTCCTATCATAAAAAAAATCAAAACTAATTTAGTTTATGATATTATTAAGTAATTCAAAATAGTTTTGTATTATAAATATATTTAATAAATAAATTTTAATAGATTTATCATATATTTGTGTAAAATGATTTCTAAGTGAAAATAAATTTATAGAATTTCAAATTAAAAATAAATATTATTAAGTCTCTGATAAATTTTTTTAAAATTAATATCTTTCATTAATGATATTAATTTATAGTCGATCTATATCATAATTAAAGTTATATTAATATGTCATTATTGAGTCTCTAACGTTTGTGTTAAATATTTGAAAAAAAAAAGTTATTGAATAAGTAATTTAGAATTATTTTGTAAAAAATATATTTAATAAAATAATTTTAATATATTATTATATTTATGTTAAAATGATTTCAAAGTAAAAATAGTTTCATGAGATTTTAAAATAAAAAATAAATATTAAATACGCAGTTGGGTTAACTTATCTACTCATAGAAAGAACTTTCGCTTTCATAAATCATTCCACTCAAAAGGATGCAATTATATTCGTGACCCAACCCTACCCATATGGCTACTATTTAACTCCGCTCGTTCTGGCTCTTGGCGACCATAGGCCATAGCCATAGAAGAAAAAAGGAATATGTAATATATGTCTTGTGTAATTTTGGGATTTTGATATAGACTCCTTATTTTTAGACATCCAACAATACAAACACTACATTAACATTCTTTATTTCTCAATTTCAACCTCTTTCTTTTATCACATTTTTGTTTATTATATCAACTACTTATCATTCCTATTTATCTATTTTTCTCTCACTGCATAAACACACTCTTAGCTAGGAGTGAGCGTCAGATGGATTGAGATGAGTTTTTTTTGTCCCTACCTGACTTGAAGACTTGTTAGGATCAGTTTCTTAAATCCAAACCTGACTCAATCAAGACCTAATCAATTTGGGACAATATCAGACTAACCCAACCTATTATTGTAATATATCAAACTTTTTATTTTATCCGTAGAAATTGAATTTAGATACCAAGTTAGACCTCCTTAATTAGTTGAAATATATAAACCTTAACATTGTGAATAATTAAATCGTAGAACGAAAGAAGAATAAAACTTACATTAAGAAATATTTTACAATATATATTTCATAACAAATAATATTATTGTAAATATAATATCATGTTATACAAAACATTATCTACTTAATCAAAAAATTAATAATATATATTTGTTTAAAAGCCTTAGACTTTTTTAAACGAATATAAGTCCTTTGGATTGTGTTGGGATCAATCAACCCAAAACATAACTTGAATCCGTCCTTAAAATATGTTCAACCTAATTTTTAAAACTCAAGTCTCAAATCCATCTAAATTAATTTCGTAACTGGTTAAATTAGATAACAAGTTGAATTTTGCATATCCAAGTGTGCATCTATATATTTTCCTTTCGTGTATTGGAAAAAGAATCCAGAAAAAAAAAAATGTTGAAGTACATGCTCTATATTAGGGCCGGCCCTGGGGTGACATGAGAGTGCGACAGCTCAGGACCCATGATAAGGAGAGGTCCAAAAATATTTTTTAAATAGTTGTATGGTAATTTTTTAATGTTATGTTATTAATAGATTAAATTATTACTTTGATTATATCTCTTTTTATATTTAAATGAAAATATAACATGTGATTATAAAATACTAATATCTTAGTTGTTAGTTTTTTTTAACGTGTTACGTTTATAAATTTATTTTAAATGAATTTTTATCTCATCGTAACATTAACATGTTGTAGATATATAATAATATATAGAATTAAAGTATTTGTTTTTATCAAAAAGATTAAGAAAAACACAAACTAAAACTCAAATTATAAAGGAGTTTACTTATATCTATCTATACTATAAAATTTCTAACGAATAATAAAACTTTCAATATTCTCAATAACATGATATTTTATCAACAGATGATAACATAAGAATAAATTGAATAAAAATATAATTTATTTTATTTAAATTTATTAAAATTATATTATTCACTTAATAAAAAAAATATTTTTTAACAAAATTATGTTATACTTCTTTTTTTATATAATTTATGTTTATATTTTAAAATACTTATATATAAAAGCCTCGTTTTATTATTTCGCCTGGTGTCCGTAAAATATGAGGACCGCCATGGTCTATATATAAGCCTTCTCGCAGGTAGAGAATTAAAACCCCACATATGCATGCGTCCCAGCAACACGCGAAGGAGGTTTTTCTTATTCAACTTTCAATTAATCACTTACTCTCATTTCAACTTTTCAACTATTTGAAGATTCAAATTTTATTAAAATATTAAAACAATTCACTGTTTTCTAGGTCTATGCCTTTGTGGTAGCAAGGTGATTTTTTTTTCCATGGAGATTGGATAATATGGAAGCCAAAGAAAAAAAGTGATATAAACAAATACAGATACAAAAGAAGCTAATCTAGTCAGTAGCTATTGAAGTTGGTACTAGAAAAATTAGAAACCTTATTTTCATAAAAAAAAAGAAGAAATATTTCATTACTTACTTTAAAAAGTAATAACAAAAGTGAGGTGGTAATGCTATAATAAAAATAACAAGTTAAAATTAATCACTAAAGATTCAATGACCAAGAAGATTAAAAAAGATTGATGATAAAGGGTAGCAATGGAGTTGATTAAAATATATTTTTTAAGATTGTTTAAATTATGTCATTTTGGAGTATTTGCACTGACCTTCTTAACTAAATCTCCCTTCCTTCAGATTCAAGGATGCTAGCTGGTCAGATTTTGGAGTATTTGCACTATCCTTCTTAACTAAATTCTCTTTGACCAATATTGATAGTTTGAGATTTTCAAAACTTTGGTGTGTTTACAACATCCCCGGCAATGGCATCACACCTTCCAGAATGAGAACAATCTCTTTGCTGCGAATGCAACTCAGAGGCCTTTATTGCTGGCCTCCCAATGTCAAAATTCTTAGTAACTTCCTCACTCTGTATAACCTAAACAAGAACTATAACATATCAGTGTCAACCAGAACTAAATACAATTTTGCTTGTTTCATTTAGACTCAGGATTAGCATCTAGCTTACCAGAGCTTTTCAATTATGAAACCCTGTTTGTTAAGAATTTTATAAGGCAAGAATGTCGACCTTTATTAAGTTCATAAATGCTAACAGAAAAGGCAATAAGCCAAAAATTGAGATTTTAATTTTTAGAAGAAATTTAATTCATTTTACCTCATATAAATCATTTTTATGTAATTTTGCAGTAAGTACTTACAGACAAATTTATCCAAAGTGGATTAAAACCGGCCTCAACATGTAAAAGCTCCAATAACAAATTTATCAAGAAGAATTTAGCATCATTTACCTAAGGTAGCATTAGAGTTGCAGCATGCAAGACCTCCTCAGCATGGACACGAACATCTCCACATCCTGCACTTGCAGGGCACGACATCTCATTGAACACAGGCTTAGAACTGATGCCATATTGATCACTGCAAGAACAAGTTTGCTCCTTGATTTTACGCCGTGGTAAATGCAAAACATTGTCCAAGGCATCACCCTAGTCTTCTTCCTATCACTACGAGGTAGTTGATGATCAAAATTGAGATTGGTAGACCACTTCAGCTCAACAACTTGGCTGCAATCTTGGCGCGCTCCGTCAAATCCACCCCATTCGCATCACCATCTTCACCTTCCCCTCTCAAAGACCTTGACACAATCCCAAGAATTCAGGCACAGCGAGACTTAGTCCTACCAACAACCTTAGCCTCTGAATTTGACTTGTCTGGTGAATCAAAGTTCCAACTTTTGGACTTGAAATGCCTCTTACTTCCACTCGGTGATGTGATATCATCGGGTTCACTTTCACCACCAAAAAATATAGATTCCTCTTCTTCTTCTTCTTCTTCTTCTTCTTCTTCTTCTTCTTCTTCTTCTTCTTCTTCTTCTTCTTCTTCTTCTTCTTCTTCTTCTTCTTGTGTATCTGCATGATGGAGGAAAATAACTTCCCCATTACGGTTCAAGTACATGCAGAAATCAGGTTTTACACCGTTGACACTGACATGGACCTCAACCTTTTCCTTCAAAACCTTGTGGTATTTCCCAAACCTTACATACCATGGAGAGGATTTGAAGCTCCCATCCTTCTGCTGAACCACAACAATGTCCACCGCGCCACCGAAAGGGAGAAACAGCACTGAAACGGTGTAGACACTGCGGCTGATGAAGCTGCCTAGCTTCCCCACCACTTGCATATTAATATCCACTACGGAGATCACAGATATCTTCTACTAGAGACAATCCTGATCGAACCAACAAAAATTACCATACTAATAAAATTCTCTTCTCCCCCAGAAGCAATCCTGGTCGAGCCGAAAAGAATTACTATTTCTATACAATAAAATCTGTGTCTCCGAGCATTTAAAACATCAAAGCTTGCATATTAATGTTGATCCAATTATGTCACAAACGTTCCAATTTCGACCCAATCTATAAGGTCGGTCTCGTATTCTTAATTTCGAAAAAATTGATGAAAGAGATATGGTAGTTTTGAACTTTCCCGGACCGGATATAAGGATTAAGCAATTGCAGGTAGAGAAATATTCAGTTGGAATGTGCCGTGGCAATTATGGTGAATTTTGAGAATATTCTTGAGATATAATTCTAATTCAAACACGTTAAACTAGATAAAAATAATTGATTGAAAGTTTCAGACGTGGGTTATGGGGGGTTTGAGAGAGAAGGCCCCACTGCATCCCACGTTATGAGAATGCAGGGTGATTGATAGCGACGTATGAAACACAAGACTTGATGTGAATTTCCAATTGCGGCTTTCTCTGCTGCTACCACCGTTGCCGATTCAAAACACCAAGGTTCGTGATTGAGGGGTAGAAGATGAAGATAACAGTTTAATTATGTCCTAAGAAAAGTTTAGGAAAATTACAAGTACTAGTAGTATTTAGTACCCTCTCAATTTCCTCGCTACCATAGCAATCACCTTTATATAATTCATGATAATTCATAATCAAAATTTAATTATACTAAGAGTTTAACGTTCATAGTGTATTGTAATTTAATCACAAATTATCATTATTTTTTGGTATATTTTTTTAAGTAAAATTATTGTAAAAATCAATAAATTTATCTTATATATAATATAATTAATATAAAATTATTTATACTATTAGTATATATTTTTTAATTAACCATGATATTGGTATAAAATTGTTCTCATCCCCTCCAAACAATTTATTTTATACCAACAAATCTATCAAGATTCAAACTTTGAATCATTTGTTTAAGGAATATATATTCCTTATATCAACTATTGTTAGTCTTTATTCATATACTTTGTTTAAAATATTTTATTAATTGATAATTGTTTTTTATTTTAAAATAATTATTACTTACCATCGAATGCACCGATAAATTAATACAGAATTACTCTAGTTTATAAATTGTTATATATATATATATATATATATATATATATATATATAATAAAATCATTAATATTTATAATAATTTGTTTAAAATCAGATCGAACTTTATCTCTAATTTATAAAAATATTTAAACTTTTATTTTAAGAACAGTATCAGTAAATAATAATACATTCTTTTTAACATTTATTCTATTATTGATTAAAATTTATAAAAAAAAACTATAAAATTCTAAGTATGACTTATTGAATGAGAAGTAAGACTTATAAAATTTA
Organism: Glycine soja; assembly: GCF_004193775.1. Classification (NCBI taxonomy): domain Eukaryota; kingdom Viridiplantae; phylum Streptophyta; class Magnoliopsida; order Fabales; family Fabaceae; genus Glycine; species Glycine soja. The sequence continues at coordinate 7,134,492 of NC_041015.1, read as the reverse complement.
ATGATTTTAAAAAATAGCTAATGTTAAAGAACGTATTAAAAATGTATTACTAACATTTATCTTTAATAAATTATTATAACTACGATTCAGTTATAATTAGACCATCGAATCTTGAATTATTATCTTTATGGGTTCAATTATTGATTCAATTTAATTATATATTACTTAGTCTAATATTTCTTTAGAAGTAGATGTTGTTAAATTAGATATCCAACTGTTGGAATCTTGTTAGTTATTGAATGGTGTTAGTTAATATGCTTAGAAGTTTTTTATGCAACTAGTCCCTAATAGTATTTTAAATAATTTAAAGTTAACTTTAGATTAACTTTTCTTGAAAAAAATGTTTTACGATCATTTATGTATATTTCTATTATTATTTTAAATCTTCATATAATAATTTTATTTAATGTTATTATTTCAATAAATTATTGCTGGACATCGAACAAACAAATAGCTAATAATAATAAATGCATGATCTATCGATTTTTTGTCATTGATTATTGAATGGTTTGGTTATTGTCTTGGTGTCCTTTCTCTTGTCCAAGAGGATACGTGCACTTGCAAATATAATGGGCTTTAATTTCAATTGGGCTTTTAGACAATTTAGAAAGGAAAAAGTTTGGCAATTACTTAACGTACCCTTTTTTCGCTTGGTGCATCTCCGAATTTTCTTATATTTACCCTTCTTCTCCCAAGCAAAACCCTCCCTCCTCTCTCTCAAACCTCCATGGCAGCCACACTGAAGCTTGACGACTCCACCCAACACCACCACACTACACCAAACGCACCCCCCCCCCCCCCCCAGCTCCACCCACCATTGTCGCTGCACCCAAACACCGCCACTCATGCCTCCACACCGCACCCATACCCACCATCACCACACGCATCAGTATCAACCATGAGCCTTGATGTTGTTCTAAACTCAATGTTGTTGCACCACCATAATTGTATTATGGATAGAGTAATCTATAATGCAAATGTATTATGAATTACTCAATTCACAATACATTTGTGAATGGTGAGGCAAAATGGTGGATTTAGTGCGACATGAAGATTCGGTGAGTCACAGTGGTGCGACATGAAGGTGTGGCGCTGGTCATGGAGTATGGCAGTTGTGTTGGGTGGAGGTCAGGTGTGATGGACATGGAGGTTTGGGGGAGGAGTATTGCTTGGAAGAAGAAGAGTAAAAAGAGATATTAGAAAATGTGGGGTGTATCCAGAAAAAATGAGACGCCTTAAGTAATTGTCAAAAAGTTTGTGATTATCCATGCCCCGTATTTATATATAAAGACTTTATCATTTGTTCATTCTTTATCATTAGCATGATGATATGATCTTCGTGACTTTCACCAGCATTTGTCTATCATGAAAGTTACACATTTGAAATGTCGAGATTGACAAAGTCAATATTGTGCATCATATATAGCTCTAATATAATTGTCGTACTTAGTACTTTATTAACTTCCCTAATTTGTTCTGCACCCATCTCGTCTCCATCCATTCATGTCTTTCCCTTAATTTCCCTAATAATTATTTTGATTAAAATATACCCCCACTTTCTACTTCATCTTTATTGCCATTATGGGTGGGGTCTATAGCTAAAAAAATATTGCATTTTATTTTAACTTTATTTCTTGTTAAATCAACTCTACCAAAAGTTGAGAATTGGTTCAATGTTAGGGGAGAAAATCGCACACAACACAAGGATAAAAAAAAAATACCACAAATTACATAACAAAAATGAAAATACAAATTTAATGTGATTTAATACTTCTTACATATGTTTACAAAAATGTTCCAACAAAAGTATTTACTTGTTTCATAGGCTAATTTACTTTGGCTTCTATCATATACTCTCTCACATATATTCATATTTATTTGGGTCTGGAACTTTTTTGGCTTGAGATACTTCTTTTCAATATTAGTTGTGAATAACTTCTTTTTTTTCTTTTTTTTATTATGAAGAAAAAAAATTTCTTTTTGGTAACTATGTCATTGGAGTAAAATATTTATTATTTTTGTCAATAATTAATCTTTGTTGTAATAAAAAAATTCTTTATTTGTAAATTTGACCAATCACTTTTAATAGGATTTTATTTAATCACATTTTTTATGCACTAGACTAAGACTAAAACTTGATATCTTATTTAAAGGATTTGAGCTCAACTCTATTTGGAATAATAAATTGTTGGTAAAGGAATAACTTTTTGAATAAACACCAATTAATTACTTCTAAGATTTTCAAGAGTCATCTTTAAAAAAATACTGACATCACACGCATACTACTACCTTCAATTCAAAACTATTGATGTTAAAAGTTACTGTACATTCATTAAAGAGCCTTAAATAAATATTAAATGTCAATATATTTAGTCTAAAAAACTCTTGTTTAATATAAGACATAAATGTAGTTTGCTATTTGTTGAAGTGCTTTTTTTAATAGGTTGCATGTATAGTTTTGTTTTTGGTAAAGATTAAATGTAGTTAGTTTAAATAGAGATACATGTGGAAAAAAAATAATGATACTTCAAATTTATAAACATTACTAGTTTTGAATTAAAAAAAAAACTCTAAAACATCTATAATTTTTTAAGGGAGGGAATCATATCACCACTCTTTCTATATCAATTTATTATTATAGGAACCTCAAAATTAAGTAATATGTCATTAGTATATTTCTTAATAAAAAATTATAATTCCCAATAAAATAATAGTTTAACTTGTCTTAAATCACAATTCGTTGAATTCAATGAGTTAAAAGTTGTTTTATATTCAACGAATTAGGTTTAAATTTGACTCTCTAATTCACTAAGTACCAAATTTACTTTCAAGTTCTCCATAGAGTCCAAACACCATGGAGCATCCCTTTCTCATTTCACTTGCTTCCCTTCCCTTTCTAGCTTATTTCCTAATAAGATAAAGTACCAATATCAATATTATTAGGTATTGTAATTAATTGTCTTTGAAACTATAATCAGATAATGATGATATTCCTTATGTTTCTAGGCAAATAATTTGGTTGGTGTGTGTAGATTTAGCTTTCGTGATTGTTAAGTATGTGAGGAAACTGTTCACACCCTTTAAGAATCTATATCATATACTGTATCATATATATGTACGTTGTGTTTTGTCACTAACAGTTGTAAGCTGTAACCTTACCCTTCACAAATCCATAAAAACTTTCTTGACATGATTGTGACAGGTAGAACATATTATTTGGCAAGGGAATTGAATCAATTAATCAGGTATATCTGGTCCAAACACGTCTCAATTGGACAGATTGGATATGATTTTGAAAGAAAACAAAACAGCAACGCAAAGGAAAATGAAAGAAGAAGAAATAGGTCATCATTATGGATCCTGCAAGGACAATGCAAAGAGAACATTTGCCCTCAATGATGGTAAAATCTGACACATCTCAGCCTGCTAGGTGCATATTCATGTCAAAATGGCCACATAGAGAATCAGTACCACTTTCTTGAAAAAAAAAATATGCAAATTGTTTCGTGTGGATATCTCTCTTATCAACCCGTGTATTCTGGATGCATATCAATTATTCTATATTTGATCTAAAAAGAAACAGAACCGGCCACTAGCTGAAGCTTCGAAAAATTCATACATATTATAATATAATACAAGTTGCTCTAGATTCTAGAACATAATCTAATAACATTTGAGGTATTATTTCCAGTTGTGACTTTTTTAATCACATTATTATGGTACATTTTTTATGTACACAATTACTTAAATACCACATGCAAAATCAATGATAAGAAATAAAACTCAAGAGACAAAAAAGGGGAAAAGAAAAATTCTCTCCTATCCATGAATCAAGACTTGATTTTGTATTTTAACTGACATAATCTGGGTTTAGTAAAAGGAACTAATCCTTCACAACCTGACAAATCATGGTTCATTGAGAGAGATGTACATATTTAGTGATCTGATATGTCTCGAACAGGATTGTCTATAAAGTAAGATGTCTTGAACAACATTGTCTTTGAAGTAAGATACGTACGGAAACACAAAAAATCAGCACTTGAGCTTCTCTTCTTTTGCAATTGAATTTTTGCAGTGAGCAATTGCAGCTTGAATGGCTGCTTGCAACTCTTCCATGGTACTGTCACTAGCAGGAGGAAGAGGTGTGGTTGCAATCAATAAACCACTGTTTGTAGGAGAAGTCGTCATTGATGCTGGTGCTGAATATTGTCCTCTCCAACCCTGCTTATAATTCCTCGGAGTTACATTTCCTGAATAAGAATAGCACTGTCCCCGGGGTCTAATTTTCTCCCTTTGTCCTTTGAAAAGCATCCTAGGCTGGACCATTCTCAAGTACTTTTTTATTGCATGGATCACATCAAACCTCACCTTCTTCTTGTGCTTCACCTTATCTTCCTTATCTTGGTACCCTTTGTGCCCCTTGGTTAATCCAAATAATGAAAAAGCAAATTTGGACTTACCCTGTACCTTTTTTCCTATGTTGTTGTTGTTGTTGTCTTGGTCTCTTTTGCTGCTGTTATTGCTGTCTGAGGTGCTGCTCCTGCTGCTGCCACTACTGTCCTTAATGGAGTGGCTTTCATCTTCTAATAACTCTCTGATGGGGAGGGTGAAGCTGTCCATGGAATTAGTTGAAGAGCGAGGAGGCGACGAAGGAAGGTGTGAAAGGAGTTGTAGAGGGAGCAAGTGACCATGGAAGAAAATGTCATCAGCAGGAGACAAATCAAGTGCAAGAGATGATGAATTAGGTGGGGCTTTGGAATTATCAGATGGGAATGTGGAGTGGTGGAGGGAGATTGTGAAGGAGAACTCTTGAGAAGGGGAAGAGGGTGACGAAGATGTTTGGTCTAGTTCTCTATTCACTGCTTCTTCAATTTGATTCTGTTGCTTTGGCACATCGTTTTCTGTGTTCTTTTGGTGTTGATGATGAGTTTCCATAACAGTGAGGTTGCCTTGAAGGATAACAAGATTTGATGCAATATCTGAAATTCTTGGTGTATAGTCTTTTCTTTTTGTTATAGCCAGAGGAAAAAGCTTTGTAATGTTCCTTGTATGAATGTCAAATAAACCTTTAGAGGGGGATAAAGGAATCAAAAAAATGAGGAAAAAAAGAAAAGAGAGTGAGTCATTGTCAAAGCTCATTTGGTCTTTTTCGGTAACTTTATTTTAAGAAAAACTAACCATACGTGTATACTATAAAAACTGGTTCTCGTGTTTTTACGCTACATATTTATATTTGTGTTTTATAAACTTGTATCCCTACGCATGACGCAAGCATGTCATAAATAAATGCGACCAAATTCGATCATTTTAATGGTAAGACTATTTTTTTTAGTTTAATGATGATATATTCAACTATGATTCAATTACAAATTATTATTGATATAATTTTTAAAATAATTATTATAAAAATTAAAAAATTTATTATATACAATAATTTATTATTAAATAATAATATAAAATAATTTTATTTTATATTATCGGTACATAATTTACTGGTTAGTAATCACACACCGACAACATAATTTTACACTGTCAATTAATTATAAATCATTATTAATATAACTTTTACACTTCATTCATTTGCATAGAAAGAAAAAAAACAATAAAATAAAATACTATTCACACTTTTATACTTTACCTTAATTTAAAACTTTAATCTCATTTCATTTTCTTTATATTTCTTTCCATGCTATGGCACGGTACGTTAATATAAACATTGTAAAAGTATACATATTTAAATGAAAGGTGTGATGTTACTCTTATATAGTTGATGATGGAGCAGTGCCATTTTCTTTTTGTTTTGGCTTGTGCTATAGAACGTATGGGTGTTTGGCGGTGACACTATGGAATGAGATGACTGGTGAGATGATAAATTTCAGTGGTGTGTTGAAAAAAGGTTGGCTCTTTTGTTGAATCCTTGTCAGGTCGACCAGCAATTTCGCTGGTTTTGGAAATAAGGTCACAAACATCCAAATTTGGCCACCAAAACAAGATGGGATTGGCACTTCACACATTTTGGACTTGTTTATAAAATTTCTATGTATGAGTAACGATATATATATATATATATATATAATTTTCATTGTTTATTTTTTTTATTATATCATCTATCACATTTTTATTACATTTTTAAATATTGTTTTTATTTTTCTATAGTATAGATTAGTGTAATATATGCATGAATCATTTTTCAATTTATATTGGAAGTAACAATGGATAGAGTTTTAAAAATTATACACTCACAAGTAATAATTTTAATATTTGTTCTTATATTTAATCAATAGTTACGTATTTATATTTAGACTCATTGTTGGATTTGTGTTAAAAAAAAGAGAAAATTAGTAATTAAAAAAGAACAAATTATATTAATACTCCATGAAGTTTTATCAAAATTTTCTTAATATCTTTTCTTTTTTAACCTTGTATTATTTCCTTTTAAAAAAAATAAAAAAAAAAACATTACTATAACACTTTCTTAACTTGTTTAAAAAACTTTAGTATCCCTTACTATAAATATTACAAAAAACAATACAATATGTTATAATACTAAAAAATTTATAATTAGGGTCTTTTACTTCTCGATGAAACTCCAAAGATATCTCCATAAATTTTGATCTTTTGGGATGACTATAAGATTAATTCTTAATTCAAAATTTAGTCACACTTAAAACTCTTTGTTTCTCTTGAAAAGATTGTATAAGCACAGATAAAACCTAGGTCCTTCACTTCTCCTACAAACTCCGTGTATGTTATCAACTAAATTACATTTATCATGTTATTCGTAGATATAAAGAAATATAATTCAAAGAAAGTAATTGGTGTAATTTGTTCTAAATAAATTATTGTAATTTAGGGGAAGAAATCTATCTTTTTTCTAGAAAAATATCCATTAAATTAAATTTGATTAATCTTCATTCTTAATTATTATCCATTAGTGTAAATGAACCAAAGTTTTAAGACTCAAACCGACCCGACAGGTCCGACCAATCGAACGACGACCCGATGACTGAACTGGGTTGGATCTTACATTTGATCGGGTGTGCTTTTGACCTAGAGCGACCTGACTAGGTTTGTGGTCAAACTGGGTGACCCGTTGACCCGGATCGGGTCACTTTTCCTTCTTTTTTTTTTAACTTGTGTTCTTTATATTTTGTTTGTGTTTTTTAAGCCTTGTGAATTTCAATGTGCAAGGAGAAAGATTTTTGGAACATGGGTAGCTATTTTTCTCATGGTTGTAAGGTTTCATAAAAGGAGAAAGTTATTCCATTGTGCTTTTGTTAGTTTTCATTATTATGAACTAGTTGAGTGTTGTTTTGCTCAATGGGAGACAATTTTGTTTGTGATTGTAAAATCATGTTTTTCGTAAAATAAATAAAAAGAGTTTCATTTAAAAATTAATAAAGTTTTTAGAAATTAAATAAATGAGAGAAAATTGTATTTGTTAATTAAAATAGGGATTTCATAGTATTAGAAAATAAATAGAGTAAAATGATATTTTAGAAAATAAATGGATGTTTTAATTGGTTATTTATTTAAAATAAAGTTCATTTTTATAAAATAATAAAATAAAGAAAAATAGAGTAAATAATAGGCTTAGAGTATCCTAACTATAAAGAGAGACATATTAGATTAGTTTTCACATTTATAATCTGTTTCTACACTTTCTCTTCCTTTCAAATTTCTTCTCTTTTTTTCCTCTCCCAAAACTCTCTCTTTTTCTCACATACACCCAAATCTATCTCAGTAAATAATCATTGACTCGTTAACCGTTGGATTGTCCTAAAATTTTGACATCACCTTCGGAACTCAATTTTGCATATTCCAATTGTTGGGATTTGCAAAATAACCACTGTACATTGATAAATTCTCCTCGCATGGAGACAGTAAAATTGAGGCTCTAATCCTTTCTCTTTCTCTCTAACGCTTGGAAATCTCAGCAACAACCAGAGGAAAAGCTTGAAGAATCTTAGGGAACTGCTAGAGACGCTGATATCACTTTCAGACTACACATGTGAGCCCGCTTAAAGGTAAGGAAAGAGTTTATTGCAATTGAGATTAGAGTGAACATGTATAAAGATCCTTAGATGATCAAATTAGGGTTAATTTTGAGGTATTTTATGCATTTTAATTTTGTTTGTACAATGATAATTACGAATTATTCATGTTTGACAGGTTAATTGATGCCCTAATGCGAATTGGATGGTTTAATTGAGTGTTTGGCTTTGAATGTTAGAAACTTAGAAATTTGGGAATTCTTGATTCTTGCATGTTTTCTTGAAATTGATTGATTGAGGGTTTTTGTTCCCTATGATGTGATCACATGTTCTATGTTATTAACTGAATGATTTTTTGCCTTCAATGTTGGAAGATTGTTATTGTATGATATACATACATATATATATATATATATATATATATATATATATATATATATATATATATATATATATATAATGTATGAGAAGTGATAATGTGTTAGTGAGAAGGTGTGATGAGACTTGTGTTTTGAACAAGTGTGGGATTAATATGTTCCTCAATGTTATTATACATGTTATTGTGAAGTGTAAAGTGATGACATTGAGTTGTGAACTATGAATTGTACAATGACACAACTGTAAGACCCTTTAAGGGAGATGAGTTTTTGTGTGACGAGTATTGTGATGGGATTTACTATGAGAACCCGACGAGTTAAATCACTTTGAGGTGCGACGAGTTAAAATTATTTTGAAAATAATTGAGTAGTTGTGTGTATTGCATAGTTCATAAGTAAAAGTCAATGTTAGTGCCATGTATATATTAATATTGTGTGATGTGTATATGATTCATGAGGTGTGATAACATGTTGCTTTGAGATTATAACATTGTGATTGAGATTGGTTGTATTTGATAAGTTAGATATGTGTTAAATTGTGAGATCACACGTGTATTGAGATGTTGTGTGCATTGAGTTGTGAGCTATGAACCGTACAATTACATGACTATAAGATCCTTTAAGGGCAACGGGTTAATGCGCGACGATTATTGTGATGGGATCCACTGTGGGAACCCGATGAGTTGAATCACTTTGAGGCGTGATGAGTTAAAATTATTTTGAGAACAATTAAAGAGCCGTATGTTTTGTATAGTTCATAGATAGAGTCTGTGTACTAAAATATTTTCTAGTTTGGACCTTAATCAAGAAGGATAGGCTCTGATGGACTCTTTAGAGTTTAGGTCTTGGGGGTAAATACACCCAGTTTGAGTTCTCATTTAAGCTTGTTTTGATTCCACATGATTGGAGTATTCTCGCAAAACAACGTGACCCTGACTGGTCTCCCTATAATTTTTCCTAGTGAGAGTGACCTGACTTACTAGTGTATAGTCTATCTTGTCATGTACTCCTAGGCGCTTGACGAAGTTTTTCATTGACATGGTACCACATTACATATAGGATTAAGTCTTAGTGTATTTATTGCATAATGTATGTGTAATGACCATTGTGACTTGCTATATGGTGGTGGATAATGAATTGTGCTAGTGTGAGATGTTGTGTTGTACTTGAGATTTGTTGTTCAGAACGTATGATTAATGTGAAGGTGTGAAATGTGATTTTTTGATTAAATCCTTGGGACAAATGATGTTATGCAATGAGTGGTAAAATGATGCGAATTGTGCTAAGTTGAGTTTGTTATACTTATACTATATATGTATATGTCTTTGTTTATCTCTATCTATTTAGGGATGTGATAACTCACTCTCCATGTGTTGTTTGTGTTTGGATCCTGTGATGATCTCGAACTTTGTGTTCGTGGGAGCAAATGGCTTAGTGGATTGCTTTAAAGAACCTCACGTTGGAGGATGTCGAAACACAATGTTCTAATAGGATGTGACATTGAGACATGAGTTTTTATATTATTTGCATAATGTTCTAAACATGTTATTTTATGTTGTTTCACTGCTTGTTCTTCTTTTGTAGAAAAAAATGACTGTCTTGTTTTGGGCTAGAGATATTTTTATACCCTTATTTGATAAGTTTTTAATTTGATGATTAACGTAGATGTGGACCTTTTACCTACATGAACTTTTTTATGCTTAGAAAATAAAATCCATTTTATGTAATTTTGTATTTTTATGTATTTTATTATATAAATATGTATATCAGGTAGGTAGAGGGTGTCATAGTGATTATAAGCTGAATTTTGTCTAATTTGTTGTGAGCAGAATAATTACCATTGTTGAATGAGATGTTGTACTAGAAAATTGTGAATTGATTGGAGAACTTGTCCCAACACCAACATATTAGACACTAGTAAATACAATTAGATATTATATTAGGTATTGAAACGTGAAACATATGTTAGTTGAACTTATTTAGTTATTTATGTTTGTAATCTTTGTTACTTATTTGTTTAAACTTAGACAATGATATTTTTTTAATTTTGATATCTAATTATCTATGTTATAAAATTATATTAATTTATGATATTATTTTTAAAGATGTATAAAATTTTTATATTTTTTTATTACAAACTGGATTATGCAGATCAACTAGTGACTCATCATTTTAATTACTAATCCAGCCACCCAGTATCAAGATCGAGTGAGTGATCGGGTAAGTTTTAAAAACTATGAAATCAACCTTTTATATATATATATATATATATATATATATATATATATATATATATATATATATATATTTTAGATTTGACTTATCTTATTTGAATTCAAGCCAAATAATTAAGATTACTGAGAATAATAATTTCTTATATTGACTAATCTATGCATTCGGTAGCGTGCAGCTCTACAAAATGAAAATAAATATTAGTATATAGATATTTTATTCATGTAAATGTGTACAAGATTTGATGATTATATCCTTGTATAAGTCATACTTTTGATTATTCAAAGACAGATTTTTCTTTTACTAAGATAAACACAAACATAATCTAACTAATTAACATTATTGACTAAAGTTATTTTCAACAGTAGAAAATTATACGAATAAAAGATACCTGATATGACAGCTTATGTTTAATTAGAATTTTAATGATGAGTTATTGAAGAGAAAAATAAAATATTGATGCAATTGTTTTTATTTATTTCTTTCTTCTTATAGTTTAAGATATAAGACGGAACAACTATAATAAAAATATAATTTTTACGGTTATATTTATATCAAATAATGAAATAAATTATACACTTTTATTATAAAATATTTAAAACAATATTGTAATTTTATAATAAAATATTTTATTTATTTTTATACATTGTTAATTTTTTTAAGACATTCCTTAATTAGTCCTCTTTCTCTGGACTCATTTAAGAAAAAAGAAACTTTATATATATATATATATATATATATATATATATATATATATATAATATAATATAATATAAATAAATTTTAATTATTTTTATCCTATTTAATGATAGAATCTCAAAAATATATTTTAATTAACTGAGATTTTATTTCTACATTTTTATTTTATTTTTTATATCAAAATTCAACAAAACAAACTTTAAAACAAATAAACGTGATTAGTAAATATTAAAAATTAATTTTTGTTTATTATTTAAAAAAATAGTTAATATATTTTACTTATATTTAAGTCTTGAAGAAGTATAGTCTCTTTTTTATTTCTAAAAATCTTAAAATATCTTCCTAAAAAAGAAATTTAAATTAGATATCTAACAATTAATAACATCTCATTACATTTCTTCCAATCAATGCGAACATAACCTTTTAAAGCATTCCGGAAAAATTCCTCATCTATCAGTGAGTCTCCTGAAAAAGAAATCATGTCCAGTTACACAGTTCGAAATTTGCACCGCTAATATGAAAATGAATCCTTGAATATAGTAAAATGATGTGTACGTTGACATTTCTGTGCTACAAAATTTAAATATTTAGAGAGAAAAATGGTACGCATAACAAAATGATGATATAATTAAGAAGACAGGGATGTTTATTTGAAGGTATGGAAAAAAAATTCGGGAATTGAATATGATTTTGAAAATATCACATTTTTATGTTTGGTATAAGTTTTATAAAATTATTTTAAAAAATATTCATTCCAACGAATATAAAATACACACAACTCTCTTTCTTCTTATTCGCGTAGAAAAGGGTGGATATACTGGATTTTCATGAAAATAAAATTTATTTTTTTATAATAACTATTTATCTCTGTTTCATTTTTCCTTATTTTGTTTACTTCTATTTTTTTAATTTTATTATTTATTTTTCTGAAAATTACAATTGTTAAATAAACATGTTTATAAAATTAATATTCTCAAACATAATACTTTTTTTAAAAATTTAATAACAATATACTGACAGGTAAAATACTTTTCCATTAAAGCATAAATGACCATTAATATTTTTTTAATATAATTATTATGTAAAACTTTTTACTTATATAACATTTTTTCTCTTCTGGGTGGGATGTGATTTCCGAGATATACTGTGCAGTACTTTGCTTCTCTATCTGCACTACTTTGCTCCCTGTCACTGAGTTTCCCTCGTGCACTAAAACAGTCAAAGGACTGACTAACTGAACATGTATATGTCTCCAAATTGTGATGTTGATTTTATGTCAATTAGTGAATGGTCTTTTCCCATTGCAATAGAAGATGCTCTTCCTATCCTTTTCTTTCATTTTCCATTTTGTTTCATTCGTCTAATTATTAATTATTTCAACTACAATCTCCTATTTACATTTTTTTCAGCTGTTACTACTTCAGTGTAGTTACGTATGATGACGCAAATAATATCTAAATAGTATATTACTAGTTCATCCGCTAGAAAATAGAAAAAGTACATTCACACGTTGACCCAATAATGTACAGTCATAATGAGTGAAAATAATCTTGCTGCAAAAGAGAATGAGATCATCACCATATAATTGTTGGGACTTGGGAGTGAATAGTGATTCATTGAGTTTCCTTTTCTTTCTTTTCTTACAAGTATTCTCTATTAAAGTCAATCTAGTTAATGGTAATAAAATATTAGATATAAACACCTCTTTTAATAAAAATTTAAATCATAAATTATCATATTATGAAAGACTAATACTTTTTAGTAAATATCAAAGAAGTCTCTATTGAATAGAATATGTAAATGTTATTAACTAGTATCGTCTTTAATTTATATGGATTAGAAATTCTTTCTAGTGAACCTAATTTTGTTGATATTTTTACTCTTTATTAATGAACAATGTCGTTTAGAGAAGAGTGGCCATGTGAATGAGCATCAAATTTCTGTGAGTCCGTGTGTGGCCATGGGCCTGCATTGACCAAGAAAGACACGGAAAGACAGGGAAAAATAAAATGAAAGAAAAAAAAAACACACATACACACTTTGGTGGTGTGGACCCCAGACACACGTGTATACGGTTAAGGTGGTTCATGAGGCAAACATAAAGGAATTTTATAAGCATGGTTTAGGTCAACATCTTAATCATGGAGGCATTATTTGGTTGGACAGGCTCGTCCTCACCCTTTTCACCATTCAAAATAATCTTCTAAATTGATTTTATTTCTCTTTTCAAGATAAGAGAGTACTAGTTGTAAAAAAAAACTATATATAAAAAATTAAAAAGTAAGAAAATGGAGCACAAGACAAATGCTTAACCCTCAAACCACACACGGGGACACAGATCTCTATGAGGGGAAAAGTTTTCCTTCATTTTCTTATATCAATGATGGAATTTTTTGGCACACTATTTTTTGGTAATAGGAGAGAAGAACAAAGGAAAACAGAAAGAAAAGAAAAGAAAAAGACTATTCACGCTGAAACAAAGTCCTAGTGACATTAATTAGCTAGCTATCAAAAGCGAAACATGGCTATGAGGAGGAGAATCCAAGATTTGTGTACCCTGTTGAGATAAGCACCAAAGTTTCACCACGTTAATTAGCACACTGATTCGCTTTTGTGAAGGTGTGATGTATCATCACTGACCAAGAGCATAGAAGTTTGTCTCTAATACTGTTAATAAGACTAGCATATTTGTGTCAAGTAGGGAAGTCACTTCTGACAAGCCTAATAGCGTTAATATATAGAATCTAAAAGGAACGTAGAAGAGTGGCAACCTTTATTCCAAGCTAGATCAAGGCCATGAAAAATAGCTAAAAGTTATACACGAAGCTTTGTTGAGATTCCAAAAGAACCATAAAAACCATCCAGAGTGTTAGCCCATATTTTCGACGAGCTAAAATATGCTCTAAGTATGCATTGGATGTCGTCTCGAGGTTTGAAGCGTATTACAGAGCAAGAGTCTGGTCAGGACCTGCTCGAATCGAAAAGAGAGGAGAGTCTTTAAGAAGGAATTCCCAGGTTCAAAGAAGTATTTACGAAGTACAAAGCTAAGACAAGAAAGAGGACTTCGAGCCATTGGGTAATTCGAACTGGTGTATGGACGAGTCGAAGTCGAGGCAGCAAGAGTTCTGAACTTAGCGTAGTTTCTGAACAAATCTTCACTAAATCAGTTCGATTTCGAGTAATGTGGATAACCGTTCTAGGGAGCAGTTATGTGTGCATGCAAGGTGTACGTAGCAGGACACTTGGCATTAGGATAGCGTTCGACCGTTAGGGCAGTTTATTTTCGAAAATCTATATATAGCAGTTTTTAGTTAGATTTCGTGGTCGCAATTCATTTATACAAATCCTTCTATACTCAAAGTACCCAGCGCAGAGAGAAACGAGTACGCAAGGAGAATGTATGTTTGTGAACCATTTTAAGTTTCTGTAAACTTTACATTTCGAATGCAATTTACGTTTCACTTTATAATTTCTGCCTTTTAAATGGTTCATTCGATCGAATGAACTCACTGCTCCTTTACATTCTGCAATTTATCTTCCTTTGTCAAGTTACTTCCAGCATTTCGATTTCTGTTAAACAATTTTACTTTCTGCAAACTTCAAAACCATCAAGTGTTCGTTGCAACGATGAACATCAGAAACTTGACATTTAAAGCAAACACATAATTGACATGCTCCTGAGATTCACTAGTTGGTCTCGCAAGCAATTAACTTAGACTAGCGGTTGTTTACCAAATTCCAGTGTAAACAAATTGGCACGCCCAGTGGGACCGGTCAATTGTGTGTTTTGGTTTTAAATTATTAAAGTTTTGTTTTGTGTAGTTGGTTTATTGCATTCTTAATTGTTTTGATTTTGTATGCATTTAAGAAGTGGGAAATCTGTTCCGCACTTAACAGAATTCAAAACTCGTACAAGGATGGCTAGACCACCCCCAAGTAATCGAAACAATGACCTTCCAAATATGGAGGGGCAACCAACGCAGACATCTGTTAGTAATGCCAATATAAATTCTGGCATAGGAGCAATTCCTGACCAAACTGCTGGCACGATAAGTTCGACCGCTTCGACGGTTATGAATCAGACAGGGGTAACTTCTCCCATGACCAACATGACGTTGGCAAGTTCGACCACGTCAGCGTCTGCTTTTGCCCCATGGAATAACCCTAGTTTAGGGAATCCCAGTGGAAGTCCCTTTCGACCGCCTCAAAACCCTCTATATGGCATGCCTACATCTTTGATGGCAGGGTTGCAAAACTCTCAACCAAATATAGAGAATCTTAATATGTCCTCTCCATCAGGATCTGTAGCGGGCAATCAAGGTAGGGTAATTCCTCAACATTTAACCAATACATCCGTTTTGTCACTTAGACAACAAATGGATGAAAGTAACCATGATATGGTTAACATGTTAACACAACAAATAGGAACTGTTATTAACCCCTTAATTCAAAATACAAATGACAGTTACCAAATGTTAACAAATCAAATAAGTCGAATTGCTGACTTTTTTGGGGCACCACCCATACAGCAACCACCAATTCGACAGATCCAAATCCAGGCGCCTGTCCAAGAGGTACAGATGCCTAACAATCCAGGGATGCAAATGGCTCAAGCACCACAACCATTGGCACGCATAGAGCCACCAGCCCAACAGGTCGAACCAAACCCGGGTATAGTATTGGTAAATAGGAACCAAAATGCTGATGAAGTAATAGGGAATATTCAACAAAACCGTTTCGATAGGCAGAATAACCTGGCCCAAATGGTCGAAACGATTTTGGTTCAGAATGGTTTGAACTTAGGCTTACATAGGCCTAATTTTGTGTCTCCATTGTCTGAGTATGTGTTACAGACAGAATTACCAAGGGGTGTGAAAATCCCTAAGTTTACTAAGTTTGCAGGAGAGACAAATGAGTCCACTGTCGAACACATTGCTAGATATTTGGTCGAGGCAGGGGATTTGGCTAATAATGAAAATTTAAGAATGAAATTTTTCCCTAATTCCTTGACTAAAAATGCTTTTACATGGTTTACAACTCTTCCTCCTCATTCCATACATAATTGGAACCAATTGGAAAGGATTTTCCATGAGCAATTTTATATGGGACAATCTAAGATCAGCCTTAAAGAGTTAGCCAGCGTTCGACGCAAGGCACCTGAATCAATTGATGATTATTTGAACAGATTCAGACTCTTAAAGGCAAGGTGTTTCACCCAAGTCCCTGAACATGAATTAGTCGAAATGGCTGCTGGTGGTCTAGACTATTCGATCAGAAAGAAATTAGATACCCAGTATTTAAGGGATATGGCTCAATTGGCTGATAGAGTTCGGCAACTCGAACGATTGAAGGCTGAAAAGGCTAGAAATTCTAAATTCCACAAGAAGGAAAAGGTTGCATATGTCGAAACCAATGACAGTGACCAGGAGTTCGATATTATTTATGAAGATATCGAAGACAATGAGGTTGATTTAGCAGAATTAAAACCTGGACCTCCTTATGTTTGTAAACTCCTTAGACCTTCCAATGGAAAAAACCCTGTTGAACCTAAAAATGATAAATTTGTGTCTAAAACTTATACATTTGACATAACTAAATGTGATGAAATATTTGATTTATTAGTCACAGATGGCCAGATTGTTGTTCCTAAGGGCTTGAAAGTACCCCCAATCGAACAACAGAAGAAAAGGGGTTATTGTAAATTTCATAATTTCCTTGGCCATAAAACCTCACGTTGTGTTCTTTTCAGGGATTTGGTTCAAAAGGCTCTCGACGAAGGGAGGCTCAAATTTGGTGAGAAACCAAAGGTTGCTCAGGCAAATGCGGAAATATCCAAAGCTGCTGAAACTCTTTATGCAGAACCTCAAGAAATAATGATGGTCGAAACAATGGAGGTGTCCCATGTGCAAGTTCAGGACATATCTGAAGAGGATTACAACGAACAAATGAAGGTTGTGTATCCTCAGGCTGAGGAGGAGTTAATTGATTTCTTGAACAGATGCAAACTCGAAAACAAAATTGTGATGCTCTGCCCTCGCTGCAGTGCAGTATGTGATAAGGAGGCTATTGAGGGCCTCAAGAAATACCAAGTTGTTAACAAGGGGGCAAAGCAGAACCAACGTTTCGATAAAGGCAAAGGAGTTATGGTGCAGTCGAATACTAATCAGAAGTCTGGTCGAAGGAATACTTTCACTCCTCCGGGTTCAGTTCCGGTCGAAAAATGGATGCACCAGGGACTCATAAGGTTCAACAAAGGGATCATGGAAGTAGGTGGTTCGAGTGGAACGAAGCAAGTTGGCCCACAAGAGGCTAATAAGTACTCTTATAGGAACAATTACAGAGGAAAGAATCCTATGACGAGGACTCAATGGCGTAGGTTCCAGCGTCAGAAGAAATTGGCCCAACAGAATCCGCAAACGGGCCAGTATAAAGAAGTATCTAGGAGGCCAGTAAAAGAGAGGCTCCTTCCTCCAGTGGATGAAGATAAGATGGAGGATGAGGATTTACTGGATTCTGAACCAGATTTCGATGTCATCTGTGTGGTATCTATCTTGCCATCTGAATATGATGTCCAATCTGAAGTTACTGAGATCGAAAGTGAGTTCGATCATTTTGATATGGTTGACCCAAAGCCAGTATGTTACTATGTTATGAATAATGGCTGTGTGGAAGAGCAATTAGCTTATTTCGAAAAGCCAGATTTTCAGATGAAAAGTCATCTCAAACCTCTCTTCATCAGAGCAAAAGTTGAGAATGTTGGAATCAACAAAGTGCTCATTGATGGAGGAGCGGCTGTCAACTTAATGCCTCGATCTATGCTCTACAAGATCGGGAAACATGACACTGATCTATCTGCCCACAACATTGTGCTTTCGAATTATGAGGGTAAAACTGGCTATTCTTTGGGAGCCATTCAAGTAGATGTTGCTGTAGGCAGTATAGTTCGACCAACTCTTTTCCTGGTGATACAGTCTAAGGCTAATTTTAATTTGCTATTAGGAAGGGAGTGGATTCATGGAGTTGGGGCTGTGCCATCTACCCTTCACCAGAAGCTCATTATCTGGAGGGAGGATGGGATTGTGGAAAATATAGAGGCGGATCAAAGCTTCTATAAGTCAGAGGTCGATAATGTTACTGCACAAACCTTTGACAAAAAGTTGGCTAACATAGCACCTTGTGGTGACAAGGAGGCTGTTGTCGAATCGAGTGACAATGTTGTCCACTCTGTCAAACTCCATCCTACTTATGGGTTTATATGGGAGAGGGAGGAAATTGATGCTGTTCCCTCTAAAGATGGAGTCATTCCACCAACTGGGTGGAATACATATGAAGATTAATATGACTGAGGCCATTGCATGGGCCAGAATTACGGCTTATATGGCCGAAAATAGACTAAATACGGCCTTTGAGGCTGAATCTCAACAAAATATGGCAGTTGAAGCCAAGATCGAAGATCATGAAAACAGAGAAACAAAGGATCGAAGACTGGATTGTATTTATGATGATGAGCCGCTGGGTTTTGAGAAAAATCCCATAAGTGAGGCGCCAAAGATGCAGGCTCAAGATCCTTTGGAAGAGGTCGATATTGGAGATGGCTCGATTAAAAGGCCAACTTATATCAGTGCCAATATCACCTCAAGTTTGAAAGAAAAGCTGGTGCCTCTTCTTAGAGAATTCAAAGACTGTTTTGCTTGGGATTACCACGAAATGCCTGGGTTAAGCAGAGAAATGGTCGAAATGAAGTTACCTATTAAGGAAGGAAAAAGACCAGTAAAACAACTACCAAGAAGATTCGCACCAGAAATCATGTCCAAGATTAAGGAAGAGATCGAAAGGCTGCTGAGGTGTAAATTCATCAGGGCTGCCAGGTATGTCGAATGGTTAGCAAATATAGTCCCTGTCATTAAAAAGAATGGAACTCTTAGAGTATGCATAGATTTTAGGGATTTAAATAATGCTACACCTAAAGATGAATATGCTATGCCAGTAGCGGAAATGTTGGTAGATTCGGCAGCTGGTTTCGAATTTTTAAGCATGTTAGATGGTTATTCTGGTTATAACCAAATATTTATTGCTGAAGATGATGTGTCGAAAACAGCATTTCGATGCCCTGGTGCTTTAGGCACTTATGAATGGGTGGTTATGCCCTTTGGGTTGAAAAATGCTGGGGCCACTTATCAAAGGGCCATGAATTCCATGTTTCATGATTTTATTGACACATTTATGCAAATTTATATTGATGATATAATCATCAAATCCTCCTCAGAAGATAGCCATTTGGATTATCTAAGGCAATCTTTCGAACGAATGAGGAAACATGGATTAAAAATGAATCCATTAAAGTGTGCTTTTTGTGTACGTGCAGGAGATTTCCTTGGTTTTGTGGTGCATAAAAAAGGCATTGAGATAAATCAAAATAAGACAAAGGCTATTCTTGAGACGAAGCCTCCTTCGACCAAAAAACAGCTTCAGTCTTTGCTAGGAAAAATCAACTTCTTGAGGCGATTCATTTCGAATCTAAGTGGCAAAGCTCAGATTTTTTCGCCATTACTTCGACTCAAGAAAGATGAACCATTCAAATGGAATGAAGAGCATCAAAAGGCTTTCGATGAAATTAAAGAATATCTGATCAAGCCTCCTGTGTTAATGCCTCCTAGTCGAAACAAGTCTATGAAGTTGTATATTGCTGCGTCTGACAAGACCATTGGTAGCATGTTGGCTCAGGAAGATGATGATGGCATAGAACATGCAATTTATTATCTTAGTCGTGTACTAAATGATGCAGAAACTAGATATACTGCCATAGAAAAACTTTGTCTTTGTCTGTATTTCTCTTGTGCAAAACTTAAGCAATATATAAAGCCTGTTGATGTTTATGTGTATTCTCATTATGATATTATTAAACACATGTTGTCAAAACCGATTTTACACAGTAGAATTGGAAAATGGGCTTTAGCATTAACAGAATATTCTTTAACGTACAAGCCTTTGAAATCTGTTAAGGGTCAGATTGTGGCTGATTTTATTGTAGATCATTCATTGATCGAGATGCCGCAAGATTATGTCGATACAGAGCCTTGGATTTTGTATTTCGATGGATCGAAACACAAACATGGAACTGGAATTGGAGTTTTAATAATATCCCCCAATAAAGTTCCAACTAAGTTCAAATATAAAATCAAAGGGCTTTGTTCTAATAATGAGGCTGAGTATGAAGCTCTAATTACAGGCCTTGAAATTTTAATTAGCCTGGGGGCAAGAAATGTTAATATAAGAGGTGATTCAGAATTAGTGTTGAGGCAATTAACACAAGAATACAAATGTGTTAATGAACACTTAGCAAAATATTTTGTTATAGCAAGTTCTCTTCTGAATCATTTCGATTATATTAACATTGAGCATGTACCTCGACAAGAAAACCGAGAAGCAAATGATTTAGCCCAAATAGCTTCAGGGTACAAAATGTCGAAGGAAAAGTTAACTCAGTTGATCGAAATAAAAGATAAACTGGTGTTACTAGAGCCATTAAGCACTAAATTGCCAATGCCAAAACTTGTGGGGGCAAGTACACCACAAAATAATGGAGATGAAAGTATGGATGATCTCCAGGGAAAAATTCATGGTTGATTTAGATGAGGAGAGGTTAAGAGCATTAGAGGTTTTGACTAAACAAAAGGAAAGAGTTGCTAAAGCTTATAATAAGAAAGTGAAGTCAAAAACTTTTAATGTTGGAGATTTAGTTTGGAAGGTTATCCTGCCCATAGATAGTAAGGATCGAGCCTTGGGCAAATGGTCCCCAAATTGGGAAGGACCGTTTAAAATAATTCAGATCTATTCGAATGGTGCTTATGAATTAGAGGAATTAACCCCTCAGAAACGTACTTTGAGCATAAATGGTAAATATTTGAAAAAAATATAAACCAACATTGCTCGAAGTTAAAATAAGCATAGAATAGACGGAAATAATGGAAACATAAAAATGGCGATAACAGTAAATTGCCACAAAAGGGCATTTGTCAATATTACATAAAAAGTAGAATCGAAATACAGAATTCGAAATAAAGAAATTATAAGTTCTACTAATGCATGACTAAGTCCTCATATAGTTTCTTCAGGGTGGCCATCTCTTTGCTCAAGACCTGGTCAGCACTCTCCATAGCTCTCGCCTCATCTGCTACCGCTTGAGATGCACTAAAGGCCTTCCCTCCCTTTTTCAGCAACGAGTTTCTGAATCGAGTTAGCGGCCTGCTCCTGGAGTTCTTTGCGTTTGGCCTGCTCTGTTATAATTTTCTGCCTTAGATCATCGACCTGAGACAACAAGTTCGTAATAGTTGCTTCCCAGGAGGAGATGTTATCATCACAGGCTTTAACCTCAGAAGATCCTTCTTTCGCCTCTTTGGTAAGACGTTCGACTTCACGTTGAGCAGCTTGGGCTTTCTCGAGCAGAAGGATATGTGCCTGTTTCTGGGCATCCAGTCTGGCGCTATTTTCGCGTTTTTTCTGCACGGTACTTGCAAACTGGTCGATGATGGCCTCGATTTGGATAACTTTGCCTAGAATCTCATCAGAGGTAAGGGGGTTATGCAATTTCTTCAAAAAATTCAGGTGGCCAAAAGCGGCAGAGGGGTTCTCTTCAATGGATTTAAGTACGTCTTCCCGTGCGTATTCCATTGATAACTTCAAGAGCAGGCAATCTTGGCGTACTGAAGAGGTTATGTCAGCATCAGAGGAGGACGAAGCACCAGGAATCTTTTCACTTGAGGTGTTGGCTTGACTGGTGTTCAGCAGGAGTCGAAGGGCTGCAGCAGGGTCTTCGTCTTGCATTTGAATGAATGTATCCTCTGCGATCCCTATGCTAGCGGAAAGCTTAGATGTCGAAGACGCCGGGAAAATGTCCGAACCTCCAGCTTCAGCCTCTTGTATGGCCTCTTCATCGGAGAAGTTTTCTTCAGATGAACTTTTCTGACTCGATCCATGAGGGCTGCTGGGTCCCATGCCTTGACCTTCACCTTGTTCCTCAACATTCACTGCATCCGTCTCAGGAGCGGGAGATGTTCGAGCATGTGAGGGTATTTCTTCTACAGAAACATTTTGTTGTACCTGATTCGAATTATCATGGAAAAAGGTTAACAAATAGTTTCGTATAAGCTATGATTTAAAACACATTAAGAGGATGATACCTCGATGGCAGGTTGTGCTGGTGGTGAGGTCGGTTGATCGACAGGGTTGCCCATCTCAGCAACAGAAGGAGTAGCCTCTACTTCAGTGCCGTCAATATCGGTCGAAGGTGGTTGGACATTAACAGTTTGATTGTCACCTTGTTCTTTTGAGGGCTTGATCTTTTTCTTTTTCTTCTTGATTGGCTCACCACCCTCAATGGCCACAGAAGGTTCAGACTCGACCTGCTTCACTTTCTTTTTCTTCTTAGGCATTTGAGCCTGAGAGTTGCCTGTTTCTGTTTGTTCAGCAGATTTGGTCGAAGTCGAAGGTAACTTTCTTTTTCTTATGAGTGGTCTTTCCTCTTCTTCCTGCATTATGAGGGTAAAGAATTGTCAGAATATAGACTTGAAAGAAAGTTATAATATTGACATTAGAAATAAAACTTGCATCTTTCTCTTCGTCTAATTCGATAACCACACGCTTCGAGCGTTTTGAGGTTGTGGTAGTCTCAGTGCTATCATCTTTCTTTTGACTCTGAAAAATAAAGAAATATGAGGCAAAGACGTTAAGAGTAAAAGATAAGTTCAGAAGAGTTACCTTCTCTTCTTGTTTCCATTCTTGGATCTTCACCCCAGTGGGTTTCTTGGGTCTCACATCAGCTCGAGACGTTTCAGCAATTTTCTTTGTCATGATTGTTTTGCCTGAAAGTAAGAATATTAGAAAAGGCAAAAATACATATCAATTTAGAAAAATCAAAAGTAAGTTAGTACCTCGAGCTTGAAGGTTTGAGCGGATATTCTCGACCGTTGGTTGTGTAAAACCACTCTCAAGTCTGGAGATCATGATAGTAGTGTCTCCAACTGAACGGCCCGAATAATATTTCTCCCACCAGGTAACAAACCCTATGGTGCAGAAGTGGGAATGGTTGAACTCAAAAGGATGCAAGTTATAGTTTTCATCTAGAGAAATCTTCAAAAACTTCTTGAAAGTTTTTTCTGAAAGATTGGCTCCTCTTATAACATCTCGAGGATCTTCGAACAAGCTTTTAGGACGGATTTGCGAGAGGCCAAATTGTCTTGAAACCAAATTAGGCTGGTATCCAACCAAGCCTAAATAGTTCGATTGAACACCTGTACGACAAGACAGGATCTGTGGATTCAAGTAAAATGACCATATTTCGTTCACTTCTTCTTCATTGTCCGGATCGACAGCAGGAAAATCGTCAGTGAACCAGGCCGGGCCAACCTCTCGACTAATGAATGGAGCATGTTGGGGAAGAAACTTGTCAAAGCTCAGAAAAATCCTCATGTACTTTAGGAACAGCTTTTGTGGGTTTTGATCGAAGGTCTTGGGTGTTAATCGAAGTGCTCTCTGGCCTTCGATCGAGCGATTCGAAACTTCTTCAGCATAATCTTGTGGGATTATTAATCCCATTTCTTGTTCGAAAGTGGCATTAAGCCACAATTGGAGAAGCCATATAGGCCCAGACACTAAGAAGGAAGACCCATCCTTCGATTTCTTCAGATCATCACATGCCTCACCAAGCGATTCGTATAGCACTGCTAACAAGAGGCATCCAAATCCAAAGGTCTGACCTTCATGAATTTGTATTGCCATTGGAATAAATCTTTTGGCTACTTGCAAGGATTTTGTGCAAAAAACATAGTGAGATAGCCACAGGGTTAAGAAGGCTACATGCTCTTCATCAGAAACCTCCTCTTCGACGGATCCTTTGTGTTCAGCTATATATTTGGAAAAGGTGTTCTCCTTATATATTAGCTTGATATTGTCACTAGAATTAGTGGGGTCATACGTTTCTCCGCTAGGCCTAAGGCCTGTGAGGGCAGCTACATCTAAGAGAGTAGGGGTCATCATACCACATTTAAATTGAAAGGTGTTGGTAGAAGACTCGAAAAAGTGCATAGCTGCTATCAGCATTTCTGGTCGATATTCAGGACCAAATCGAGAGAATTGTATCAAGTCAAATATGCCATATGTTTTCCAGAAATCCTCATACGCTTGTTCGACTCGATCAAGCCAAGGTAGGTAATCCTTATGGGCTATTGACGGGGCGGATCGAAAGAGTTTGTGGGGTTTGCTTAAACAATTGAAGTTGTAAGGCTCACTATCAAAAATCCTAGGTTCGCAAGTTGGGTAGCAGGGAAATACCTTGTTCATTGAACTCGAAAGTGACTCTTGGTCTGGCAGAGGTCCACCGAAAGCATAAACTGTCCTTTCTACTGCGAAGGGGATCATCACCTCCGATTCCCAGGTTTCTGTGTGTTCGGCGTCACCATGTGGTTCTGGAACCACCTTTTCTCCATCATGCCTGACTGTAAAACGATGCCATTTCCCAGCAAACGGAACTGCTTGTCCTTGCGACATTGTAAGAAGTCTGAAAAGAGATGGTTTTTTCTCGTGAAGGGTTTGGTAGTTGTTGGAATCAGTGAGTGAGAGCTTGGGTTCACGAAGAACGGTGGCAAAGGTCGGAAATGCGGTGAGGTTGATGATAAAAGGAATAATGAGTATCTGGAAATAAGAAAGCTTCGCCGGAGATAATGGATGCAAAGAAGAAGAAGGGTTTCGGGAGCAAGGAAGAAGAAAGGTTTTTGAAACAAAGAAGCTGAAGGGGTTTTCTGAGGTTCTCTGTACTATTTATGGGATTTCACTTTTAAAAAGGGGAAAAACAATATAATAAGAATCAAGGGTCAGAAATCAATCACATCAGATTTCCCTTTTAACTCCCCAGCGTGACACGTGTCCCACTCTGCCTAGAAAGGTGGGATTAATGATGGGTAGTGGGAGATCGAGGCGACGGTTACATTAAACGTGCCATCGTGTCGCCGTTTCAGGAAAGCTGGTAGAAGAAGAGAAAAAATGTCAACTTCTCATCTTCCTTCGAACCATTCGAATCGAAGCAGACATTTTTTGGGGGCAATTTGTTAGCCCATATTTTCGACGAGCTAAAATATGCTCTAAGTATGCATTGGATGTCGTCTCGAGGTTTGAAGCGTATTACAGAGCAAGAGTCTGGTCAGGACCTGCTCGAATCGAAAAGAGAGGAGAGTCTTTAAGAAGGAATTCCCAGGTTCAAAGAAGTATTTACGAAGTACAAAGCTAAGACAAGAAAGAGGACTTCGAGCCATTGGGTAATTCGAACTGGTGTATGGACGAGTCGAAGTCGAGGCAGCAAGAGTTCTGGACTTAGCGTAGTTTCTGAACAAATCTTCACTAAATCAGTTCGATTTCGAGTAATGTGGATAACCGTTCTAGGGAGCAGTTATGTGTGCATGCAAGGTGTACGTAGCAGGACACTTGGCATTAGGATAGCGTTCGACCGTTAGGGCAGTTTATTTTCGAAAATCTATATATAGCAGTTTTTAGTTAGATTTCGTGGTCGCAATTCATTTATACAAATCCTTCTATACTCAAAGTACCCAGCGCAGAGAGAAACGAGTACGCAAGGAGAATGTATGTTTGTGAACCATTTTAAGTTTCTGTAAACTTTACATTTCGAATGCAATTTACGTTTCACTTTATAATTTCTGCCTTTTAAATGGTTCATTCGATCGAATGAACTCACTGCTCCTTTACATTCTGCAATTTATCTTCCTTTGTCAAGTTACTTCCAGCATTTCGATTTCTGTTAAACAATTTTACTTTCTGCAAACTTCAAAACCATCAAGTGTTCGTTGCAACGATGAACATCAGAAACTTGACATTTAAAGCAAACACATAATTGACATGCTCCTGAGATTCACTAGTTGGTCTCGCAAGCAATTAACTTAGACTAGCGGTTGTTTACCAAATTCCAGTGTAAACACAGAGTCATCAATATTTCTGAGGTCACCAAAACCTGTAAGACCTGGGTGGGTTGCAAAGACAAATATAATCTACATCAAGGTATATAGGTTGTTGAATTATAAGAGTGTTTCCGGACAGTTATAGGAAAGTGTTTCTAACACTAGTAGAGAAATAAAAGGATTTATTCTACATTTAAAATATACTAGAACAATAATAAATAAAAAACTTTAGAACTGTGTACTCAAATATGGATTTTTGAAGTAACAAAATCTTCTTCAAATCATTTAAAGACTACACATATTTATATCGAGACAAATCATTGTTATCAATTCTTTGATAATAAATCTTTGTTATCAAACCTCTTATCATTCAAAATATGTTAGCTGAAATTGGTTAGCCGATGAGATAAAGCTAAGAAGAGACAAAATAATAGTCGATATTGCTAGAAAAAGGAGATAAAGGATGAAATAGATAATTTTGTAGGCTGATTTGAATTCGATTTCGATTAAGTTGTTGAGATTTGGTGAGTAGAGGATCAATCGAATTCAAATAAAATGCGCCTCTAAGCTGGATCCAAAAAACAAGAAAGCACAACGAGAATGGTTTTCAGCAAAATCCCACGAGCAATAGTTGCACCTAGAAAATAAGAGTTGAAGGTGAAAGCAGGAAGCCCTAGCTGAAGTAGGCAATATGTTAGTCGATATGGTAGTTAGGGAGTCAATAGTGCCCGAACGTTGTAAAACACAATTATAGACAATTATTTTAGGTGTTTTAGTATAAATATGTGTTTGAGAACGTTTGAAAGGAACTCAGACCAAACAATCAATGCAATTATAGTTTTCCCAAGTTATTTTTATAGCCAAATTTATTGATTTTAGTTTTAAATTCCATTTTCTTTATCTTTGTTCAAGTTATTTTGAATTCCTTTTGCTTTCACCTTCAATCAAGTGCTTCCTATAGAGACTTGAGAGGCCATATCCGGTTGAAAGGCACATTTCCCATTTCAACATTCAAATCACTTGATTCAAATTTTGGGATAGTGTTAGAGCAAAGTTAGCTGAATCACATTCAGCTAGCAATTGGATATTCACGCAGCAATAGAAACCTAATAAGAGCCAACCTTTTTCTACTTCTCAAGTAGTATGGACATTAAACTCTTGAGCTTTTCTAGTTTGTAATGATGCATAACTTCTGGAATAATTAATCTAAAGCACATTTAAAAATCCTTTATTTATATTCTAGAACAAACATTCCAAAACATAATAGAATCAATTTTGGAATCAGTAATCCGGAATGTATGAGAAAGCAGTGTGAATTAACGGATTGCGTTATCCGAAACTACAAATTCATTATTTTAGATTATGTTGTCTGGAGTACAATAATTTGATTTAGGAAAATGTAATCCGAAATAATAAAAAAATTGTAGCTCTAGATTACACAATTTTTAATTCACAAATAATTTTCATTCCAGATTCGGTAAACCTGTAATATTAGCAGATAAAAAAGGGGTAATTCTGGGATTTTAAAGATATAAAAGAATAAGTGGGTGCATGGTGAAATTGTGGGGTGCAGGAAGTAACATCCTAATTTAAATGGCTTGAAATTTGAAAAAGTGACATTGGGTAAGACATTTGGGTTCGTGGGCCGGTTTTCGGCATGGGTCACATACAACTTTAGGCTGATGCACAAACTTTCACTATTGTTTCCTCTACTTTCCATTGTATTTGTCCATTCCAGAATGCAATTTGTATTCCAGGACTTTCCATAATGCATTGAAGAGTGTAGGAAGTTTTACCCACAACTTAATTGCACTTATTCATACAAAAAAAAAAGTTTAAATCAATTAAAAAGGAAGCTTGGTCTATACTTTTATTGGTTCAGAATTCATAAAAATACTTGAATGAAGATCATAGTGAACGAAAGATCAGACTCATCAGAGTGTTTACAACGAAATAGACCAAAACGGTATAAAAATAATTGAAAACATGTTGAGATTCTTTTTGGGTTTCTTTCTGGTTTCATTTTGTTTTCTTCTTTTAACGAGTCCTAAATGACATCATTTTCAGTTCCATCCATACCTAATTTCTAACATTGTTTCAGCCGCTAAGTAGTCACGCAGAATAAGTCCGTATTAACAGAACTATAAATAGGGAGGGTTAATTCAACAAGTTGGGGGGGGGGCTAATTTGAAACTTTGATAAATCATAAGAAAAAATTGATTTTTTTAAAAAAAAGAAGCCGAGGGAAGAATATATATAATTTTTTCATTTTTTTTCTCATTTCGACTTTCATGTAGTGAAAAGTCTGCTTCTCGTCAGAAATCTACAAGAATTTTGATCATGATTTCTTCTTTGATTGGACATATTATAATAACTAGCAACAAGTTAAATTGAGTTAGATCAATTGAAAATTTTCAATATTTTCGAAACAAATGATTTTTCGGCGATTAGCTTTTGCATGACGTTTAGCACTTTCTGATTTTATCCGCTGCCAAAATCTAAATTTGATAGATGGTGTCAATACATTTACTTCCAATATCAAATTCATTAATTAGTATCAATATTATTGACAGATGGTGTTCTACTTGACTTGCAGAACGATTATGTCACTCTCAATATATAGTCGCTTGTTGGACAGCAGCTTTCGTTCAGTAATTCTTTATACTAATTTGTAGCGAAAGTAACTCCTAAATTTGCATTTAGTGTGCGAACCCACGCAATAGAATAACAGTAAACAAAAATGCTCTTATGTCCCCTTCCTATGGATAACATCTTAGTTTTTATTATTGAATTCTAGTCCAATTCTCCAAAATGGAATTAGTCGTAAAAAATATATATAGTAATTAGAACAAAGACATTAGAGCATCTATTTTGGAGAAACGATTCAGCAATTTTCAAGGGTGGGGTGTAATTTACAAATAACATACGGAAAAACAGCAAAGTTAGGTGGGGTGTAAATGTGTAATATACTAATATGTGTATTTTTTTTCCCTCTTTTTTCTGAGACTTTTGAGAGGGGGTGCGGGGATACTTCCACCTAACATCTTATACAAAAGACCTAATGTTCGTATGGCCAAAGGAATAGTCAAAATCGAATGCTAGAGGACAAAATCATTCAAAAGGCTTATAACACACATCTAACCTACAGTAGAATTGATTCTATGAATTCTAATTAAACTCCCTATATTACATTACAATAACAAAGACCACTTACATTAAAGGTCCATAGTGATTCCAAAAGATCCGTATACAAATGAACGGATCCCAAAAAAAATATATAAAAAGAATGCATTACCTCGGATATCTTGTTGTGTACTTCCACATTTAACACAACCCTTTACAATACTTGTTGCTATTTCATACTTCCCAAGTCAGAAATCTTCTAACAGGCTGCTATTGGTTTACTTTTCATATGTATTTTCATGTGGAATTCAAAATTATATCCATAAAGCCCCTGTGATAATAGAAGGGAGTCTTTGTTGATTGAAATGTTTGACTTTCCCATCATATGAACAATGTTTATCACTCTCAAAATGCAAATTTACATGAGAGTTCATTCGTCACTTCCACTGCTAATTCTACCTGAAATCACAAGATCAAAATAGGAAGTTATATTATGGACACGTATTTCTCAAATGAAGATGGGCAGCAGAAATGAAGGCTTATCAAAACACCTGATGATCTTTTCCCTTCCATGGCTTCTTTCTTCTCTTGGCAACTTGAGCACAGGAAAGGTCCATCCCAGGGACGAAATTTTCGAGAGTTGGGTGCACCCTCGTGTATTGAAATCCCCTCTCCAGGTTTTATCTCTACTTGACATACTGCACAAATAAACAACTTGAACATGTTGCAGACCGGATATTTAGTATCTAACCTGCATTACAGACAAACGCATTTTATCGTCAAGAGAAAAAACCAGAGAGCATGTGGTTAACTTTCACAAGCTGTTGCAAAATTAAACCTCTCTGAAAGCATGGCAGATCCTTCCTCGTACAATTCCTCTACTACATCTGGTTCTGTGTACTCTTTGTCAATATAAGAAGATGATTCAGAAGATTTTTTACGAAACATGGACTTAAGCATTCCCTTTACTGGCTTCTTTGTTTGTGGTGCAGAAACAGGTGGCTTCTCCTGAGGTAATATATCAACAACGATGCAGGTTGTATCATCTCTAAGTCCCTTTGCTTGTACGGCTTCCTGAAGATAGAAAGAGACAGGTGAACAAAGGGGACAAAAACATAATTAATGGCACCAAATGACAGTTATCAGGAGAAACAAATGCAAAGTTGCAAACAAGGTATCTTATGATGCTCAAGTCAGGATTACTATTAACATGAAAACAGGCCCGCTAAACAAAATTCACGAAATGATTCAAAAGATGAACATCAATCTCACTTTAACAATATGTGGTGCAGCAGCATCGGCTGGCATTCCACGACAACAATCAAGGGCTACTTCTGCAGGTAGAGAATCCCAAACACCATCACTGCAGATAACAAGCCGGCCTCCAGCAGTGGACAGCTAAATAAAGATAAAAAAATGGGGAGGGAAGGGAAGAAATTAAATTCTTCATTTAAAAAAGAAAAAAAGAAAGAGACATATATTGCATAGAAAACAGAAGATAAATTCACAACCAAAGAATTCAATCATTTGATCCACATAATATCCTGAACCATCATGCAGTTGACAGAAATACATTCCTAGAAGAGATGAACAAAATGAAAATCCATGTAGGATCAAACAGAAGAAGACAAAGGAACTATTTAAACTAAGTAGCCTTTTGAGCAAAAAAGTGTGCAAGAGAAAGGTTACTAATTAACATAAGCCCAACACTGCTTTAAGTGAAAGATGGAGTAGTGACCAACCTTCACTTGCTTTACATACGGTACAGGGACAATAAATTCACCAATATCCATATCTCCAATAGATCGTGAGAGACACAAGCCACCAGGCCAACATCTCAAAGGACCAACCTTCAATAAAAATTAATCTAGTCAGGCATATTAGTATCATAAACACTTTTCTAAAGAGAATATTGGTAAACAAACCATATGGTCTGTATAGTACAAAATCTAAACAAAAGTGTACCCATAAGATTGTAAATGTTTTAAAGAAACAGAGTACTATGCATATTAGTTTCCTCTCAGTTTTGCAGGATGTGATTCACCCAGTTTACTTCTTAATCTCTGATTATGTAGTGGAATAGGGCAAGCATCTTGTACCAAAAATATAAGTATCATAAGGAATCAGATACAAGAACAAGCAGTTCTCTTTCTTATTTTGTGGTGATGGGGAGTGGATGTTGAAGCTAGTTATGGAGGAAACACCATTTAAGTTAAAAGGGAGCATGATTAAAAGGGAATGTACCTCTGCACCTCCCCCT
This sequence comes from Glycine soja, assembly GCF_004193775.1. Lineage (NCBI taxonomy): Eukaryota > Viridiplantae > Streptophyta > Magnoliopsida > Fabales > Fabaceae > Glycine > Glycine soja. The sequence goes on along the minus strand of NC_041015.1, from coordinate 7,102,844 downwards.
GTATTTAGCCGACCAACTTCACCACCGCTAGAGGTGATCCGCACCCTCCTAATGAAAGTAAAAGAAGGGTAAGTCTATGTTATAACAGTGAAATTCCAAACAGTTACAAAAAAAATTTAATTTACTTACTCTTCTTCATTTGTTTCTAGCCTGTGATCTGCGGACAAGTAATAAAGCTCACCATCAGAAGATTCAAGTACGCAACGGGAATCACCAACTGATGCAACTGTTACAACCCATCCTTCTATAATGACAAAGGTGACAGTTGTTCCAGATTTTTGGCCTGCAACAACAAAATATAATAACAAAAAAATATTAAATCAGAAGTATAAAAACTGTCAATCACAAGTCAGTTACACCATTAACTTCCATTAGTAATTGATATTCTTCATCAACAATCTAATATTCAAATATGCCAACAACTAGCATGATGTTTTAAATCTAGGTTGCAGTGCAATGCAACAGTGGCAGTTGCTGCAATCAAGAGGTAGCAATTGCATCATGTGATGCAATCTATAATTTAACTCCTAAGCCAACTCTACGGTCCATATAAATAAACATAAATAATATTAAACAAATAACAGTCACCATGCACTATCCATTACCATTAGCATCCTTAATGGTCAAGCTTATGTAAATTTAGTACTAATAAACTTTACTGGCATGGACAATTAACCCCCCAACACGAGCTAGGGGTCTATGGAAAAATGTTACAAAAAGAAGAAATAATCCAGTATGTTTTATTTCTAGAATCTCAAGCTGAAACTAAGCAAAATTCACTAAAATTCCAAAAAGGGGTAAGCACATAAATAATTTTTAGAAAGGAACCTACAAACTTAACTAGCTCTAATCAAGGAAATACGAAACTGCACAATGGGGATATTTTAAGAAAGAATTTCCTGTTAAGAAATTTGCACACTCAAGTCAAAGCAATGTCAAACTGCTAAAAGGTAGTGGGAGCTGATACCTGGAATAAGTTTAAAAAAAACAATCCTTAAACCAATTGCTATATACACTTTCACAAACCCTTGCACACATGGTGATTAAAAAAAACAGCCTTTCCCACTTTATATAGTAGTTTCTCATCAAACATTTACAATCAAGATGTTTAAAAATCAGAAGAACTATGATAAGAGGCAAGATCATGATAACTTTGTTTTCAAAATGAGCCTGTAGCAAACCTTCTAATAAAGGTTAGAAATGTGAAGTTTATACCAAGAATTCAAAATATGCAGCATATTCAGCTTACATATCTGCAAAGCTTTTCTTTATCTTTTTATTAGTTAACATTCTAACTTTGAGAAGCCTCTGAGTGATAGATGACAATACAAGATATTTTTGGTGATATTGACATGAAGATTTAAGTTGGTTTGCATGAGTTCCCTCTTAAACAAAAAATTAACAGACGACAGAGCAAACACCAAAAGGAATGAACTATCCATACCTTTCTCTTGAAAATCTTTATCAGTTTTTACAAAGCCAGCAACCAAAGCCCTAGGCAATGCTGCTATCCACTCATCTCTGTTAAGATCGGGAGGAATCACACTTAAAACATTATTTAGAAGATTCTCCTTAGCATAAATAGCAGCAGCAGATCCATTGTGTCCATCAAATAGCTGTAAAAACGCTATCAGAATCAGAAAATGAAACAAGTGAAAATGCCCCCCAAAAAAAGTTAAAGAAAAAAAATACATTGAGTTATAAGCATTCAATGCATAAGAACAAAATGGCTATAGTACTTCCTGTGGTCCAACTAAAATGACTGCGTAAGAACAAAATCTTAACAATAAAACCAAAACTGCGGCAAAAACACCTAGACATTATATTAGTCTGTTCACATCATCAGAGAAATAAAGTCAATAGTATGTAACTTGTCACTATCTAGCTCAGCCATATGAAGTCTAGTACATCAAATATAAGCATATAAACAACACATTGAATTCTAAGTACATATACAAAAAGTAGCCAGTCCACAAGCCTGAAATCATTAGCATTTGCCAGATTTGCCATAAGATAGTTAAGTGACAAGGAAGATGCTCAATCCTTTTTATTCTCTCATTCTTCGTGCCATAGCATGATAACATGTAAAATACATAAAATTAAAATCTGTTGACAAGATGCAACACATTAAGTCCGAAAAGAAAAAATAACAAGAAAGCAATGTTATGTTATGTTATTCAATCTGGAAAAGCAAGCAGTGAGAAACAAACATACCCCAAAAACTGAATATGTAGAGACCCCATCACCCACGACCCTCTGGCATTCCGTCTTGAGCAGTGTTAAATCCTCCCCTTTCTTGCTCTGGCATGCTTGACCATGAGCAATCTCAGGTTTCTCAATTTTCTCGTTCGCCAATTCACGCCTCAGGAGAACTGAAAGAGGAACCGTTTGGTGATCACTCCTGGCAGCCATTTTTCACGCCCCCCACTCAATCCTCAAATTCCAAATATCACTATCACCACCACGACCGCCGCCGCCACAACAACAACAATTATACAAACAACAATAACAACAAAAACACGTGCTGTGAAGCTTTAAGCCTCCATTCCGTGCAATTAAATCCAATCCTAAATAAGGAAACAAAACAAAAACGCGTTAATTATTGGAAATGGAAAAAAAACAGGCATTAATTGATAACCAAATAAATCACAATCTCAACACCGCTTTCCATGTTCTCCAATTAATCCAGCGTTTTCACGCAAAATTGACAATTAAGATCGTAATGTAGACAAAACGAGGACAGTAATGAATGAAATTACATTAATACCGTTTGCCACGATCGGAAAAACATAAATAATAAATTAAAAAAAAAAACTCTGAACGTTTGTTGTTGATCGATCAGGTAAAGACAAACGCAATAAGAGATTCAATTCAACAGAGAGAAATACGGCAATGAGGGAGGAAGAAATTCACGAAACTAAGACATCGTTTGTGGAAATTACAAATCGGATGCGAGAGAAAAAGAAAAACGTGAATGTGGAAAAATTTATTTACAGTGAAGAAGAAGAAGAAGAGGAAGAAGAGGGGAAAATGGCGATGAGGTTCACGCGCGAAAATGTGGAGACACGCTGAATTGCATTGTTCTGTGTGATCGAGAAACGCGGATCCCAGCGTCCTGCAAATATTCCATTGTTGTTTTCGTTTATAGAGAGAAAGAAAAGAGAATGGAAGAATAAAAGCGCAAAGTGAACCAAATTCATTTTCTTTCCGATAAAAAAGAAAAAAAAAAAAAGACACAAAGCATGATGCGCTGAAATGCAAAAACGCATCGTTTTCAACTTCGCTCGGCTCTGCGAGCCATTTATGAGCCAGCGAGGCACCCAGTGTAGTATTCTCTAAACCAGGTCAACGTCACTCTTTGACTTCGTTTCCCTTTCGTGTTGCTTCCTATGCTCCTTGAGTGTTGTTTATTACTTTGTTTCATGGATTATCTTTTAAATATGAGATTAAGTAAAATTATTTTTATGTTGGTTATGAATTAATAAAATAATTATTGGTAGATATATTACACTTTTTTTTAAAAATGTTAAAAATAACATTTTTTATCTATATGAATCAAAGACAACACTTATATATCATATTCAATTAATTAAATTAGACTTATTTAATATTTAAAAATAATATTTTCATATTATATTCACGAAAAAAAATTAATTTTTAATAAATTTTAATCAACTACAAAAGAGTCTTTGAAGAAGAATGTCAACTATAATGTACCTATTATTCTTCTAAATTAAATTCACCCAAAACAGAAAAGACAGGATTATCAAACTTTGAGACCAAGCTCGTACCTAAGTATCGGCATAGGTGGAACAAACAAATAGTAAAGCAATTCTAATGAAAATTCTACGTAGAAAAGAAATTTGTGTAAGTATATGTCGATGGTTGTAATACAAATTCTTGGGTAGTTGAACGTTTAACTGGTCCTACATTTGTTTTTGAGGTGATTGGCTCATCATCATCATCATCATCAATTCAGACGAAAAAATTGCTTGAAAACGTGCTTCTGATTGCTTTCTTTTTGTTACTTTATCTGAATTGGCGCCAATTAAGACCCCAAACGACCCAGTTAGAACCTATAGTCAACTACGAAATACTACAATCCCATTTGGCACAGGGTGTCATGCAAGACACAACCTTCTTGGAAAAGTATGTATTAATATATGGAAAGCTTATTCTGCCATATTAAAATATTTTTCTTGAGAAATAATCACAATTGATACGTTGACAGAAGTGCTGGTGTACTAGTGTTATCCGTGATACTATTTGATACAGGTAATTTTCCGTTAAAAAAAATTAGAAGAGAATTTCCATATACTTTTTTCGTACAATTTTTTCACATGTTTGATCAAAATAATTTTATTATCAAGCGCGCAAATCAATTAGTGTGAAACCATTAACTTAATTGATAGTTTTAAATTTGAGTTCTAGATATTAAATTACATTAAATATTCAAAAAAAATAATTTTATCATTTATATTAGTCTTATCTAACTCAAGTAATATAAATCATAATATCAATCAATTCACACGAAATTGTTTTAGAATATGTAATTATATTAAATATTTAATTTTTTTTTATCATTCATAGCATTTCTAACCAACTCAAATAGGATTGTTATAAATATGATTGTACCGAAAACAATTGTGACGTGTAAAAGTAATGATTTAAAAGGTTTCTTAGCATTACTCTTGTTCTTGGTACCAATTAGTGTTTTCCTAGTTCTTTTTTTTTTTTTTTTACTTTTTCTAATGTTTTTTTTTCTTTTCATTTAGAGATAATCTTGTTTAAAATTCGATCGAATATTAAATTGAATATTTTTCTGTAAAAATTTAAACTTTAATTCACCATATTACAAGAGACTAATTATTTCAATTAGATCCAATTCCGATTGATTTTCCTAATGTTAATTTGAAGTGAAGCCGTGGTTAATGGTGTTGAAGCTGATTTTGCATTAGGCATGGGCCCATTGCTAACTGGGAAGTAGTACGAATAACTTAGTTTCCATTTCATTGATCCAACCTAAAACATTTGAAACCAATTTGGAGGACCCGCAATTATCGCCGTCAGTTATCGTTATCAGCAATCAACCAATCAACTAACCAGTGCCGGCCTCATCCCTGCGCGTGCATATCACCGCCAATAGCAAATCCTCAATTTAAGAAGGTTAAGACATGGGAGTGTTCTTTTTTTTTTTGGGAATTAGGGAGAGGGATTTATTTCATGTGATTTCTTTGACATGATTATGTCGTGTGATCAAATCTTTGTCGTATTTAACTTTTTGGGCACCATCTAATTGCATCCAAAGCTTAATTTAAATCTGATATGGACTTGAGCTTCATTAATTCATTGAATTGGATCGGAGCAAGTCATAAACATACATCGTTCTGCAGGCGCGTGACGGCTCCAATGTTGTATATTGAACATACCCCTTGTGAAAGAATCAAATCAACTATTCATTATCAGTTGGAAAACTTTATCTTATTTATAAGTGCAATGTGTCATTTTCCCAGTTAGCCTTGAGAAATTCAATCAAAATCCTGGCTAAGCTTTTCATGGATAAGTCAATGTAAATTGATACAAGTGATTAAAAATTTAGAATGAATTCTAATATTTATTTATGTATATTTGATTATTTTATACATTATCAAATATTGTTGGCTGAATAATCCTATTTAGGAAATCATATCATAAGTGTCTTTTTTTTATCAATAATAATTTATAATCATTCACACATTTCATTTAGGTACCCAAGGATTAATTAAATAGTTACCACTTGATAAAATTATTTGCAATCGAGGCTTGTAAAGTACTCATCTTTTGGATAAGTCTTTGCTAACAACTTCAATAAATCATTATTGTTTTGTGTCAGATAATATTTTTTTTGACCCATATGAATCGAAACACATCCAGTTTAATTAACTGAACTAGATTCCTCTAATTCATGTCCCACATTATTAAGGTGTTTCTCAATTTTACTAAAAAAAAAGGAACTTTTGATGGCTCATCTGATCAATCATCATATACAGTCGTGGCTAAGCTTGAGTGGGCTACCCTGTAACGCATTATAATGAGGATGCGATGAAGAGAGTAGACCCAATGCTATGATATTCTTCTTTTTTATTACTTTTAGGCGTATAAGATGCTCAAGCCAGAGGAGAGGGACTTGGACTTGTGCATGCTTTTTGCAAGCTGTAAACATCCACCTTCTCAAGCGAGTGTTGCCATCAAATATCAAATATATCAAACCTTCAAATACGCGTATTGGGTACAGCTCACTACACCCTATTATAAGCCAAAATCAAAGTGATGTTTTTCTGCGTACTAATATGCGAAACTAGAGTTTGGTAATACATGTCTTCCTTGAAAATCCAGTGATTAATTTGCCATGCAGGGTATTGCTGCGACCGTGTCAAAACGACGTATTAATAATTCATTAATGATTACATCCACCCACGTTATATGTGATTTGGATTGGAAAACACGTGGTTCTCTACTCTCTTGACATGTTGGCCCATCCTACCAGGTTCAGAATGGGATGCGTGTGTTGTTTTTCTCTTCTATTTCTTGTTCAATTTGAAATTCCGTGTCTTATTAACACAACAGATCAACAAAGTGGCTTTTTTTTTTTATAAATAATATGTATTTTTTTATTGAAAATAATTTTGTTCCAATATTATAAGTGGTAAAATTTAATCTTTATTTATTTAATACAATTGCGTATCCAATAAATCGAGAAAATGACTACAATACAATTGTCTGTTTTTGCTTTTCTATTTAATTTTTTAAAAGTAAGAAAAAATTGTAAAATAAAAAAATGAAAGTCGATGAACTATTAATTTAAAATGAGATGAATTCATTAAAGACTTTAATTAGTTTCTCAACTTTATAATTAAGATTTAAGATCATCATCCTAAAAGTATACTCTTATTCTCCACCTGAAACCTCTGCCAATCAACAATCCTACAATCTTAGAGAGCAGAAATGTAACACTCTTGGAACTTGCATTAAAATCACATTGAGAGCACAAACATATTTGACCTAGATCTCTATGCACATGCACCTTGATCGATGCTTGGAAGGCTTGATAGATGGATCATTTGGTAGACAGCCAACCCATTATCCCATGTAATTGGAGACTTGGTGTAGAAAATTCTAGAGAAAATTGACACTGTATTTAAAGATTATTTTGCCACACCAGATAATTTTAAAATTCCATTTTCTTGTAAAAAAATCATTTAAGAAATTCTATTATTTGATTGAAGAAAAAAAGAAGAGAAAAGTAACTAATAAAAAAACTCAACAAAATTTCCGAAATTTCAAACTTCCAAATTTTCTCTCTTCTCTTATTTTCTTTACTCATAATCTAGATAAAGTTAGTGTTGTAGGCACAAATGGTAAGTCATTAAGCAATTGGACTAGTGCTGTTTTTGGGGATACGAAATGCTCATTAGAACTACAAACGACATCATTTTGTTCGATTATCATGTTCTTTGGTTTTTGTGGTCACTCATCCACGTGGATTCAGAATTAGCCATCAAAGAGAAAAATATATTTTAAAAGAAAGAAAAATATTAATCAGTGTTCTCCAGACAGACATTGATTAAAGGACTTAGAATAAAAATATTTTTATTGAAAGACAAAAAATTATATTTCTCAAAATCTTTTTTACGTATTTCTTTTTATTAATTTCTCAACTAATGTCTTGAAGACACGGATTAGTAATACCTGGAAGAAAAATCATTTGTCTTTTCATTTTTCATACCACATGCACGCATCTCAATTGGAAAAATTATCAAATGGTACACAATCAATGCAAATGGACGATAAAGACACACTGTCCAATGGGTTGTTTGCTTGACAGATTTCATGACCGCAAACAACCCGACCTATGACTTCACTTAGAAGGTGGCAGATTGACTTGCTTTTATGCCTTTTATCAAACAATACCTCAGTTGGGGGGGTGGGGGGCTAACCTAAATGATTATAAATTTCTTCATAAAACTAGTTTGTAAACTCAAAGATTAGGTTCCCATCAAGAACGAGCTTCAAATAATTGGATTTTCATTCAATAAACAGTGCCTGCTTATCATCCAATTTTGAATCTACTAATTGATCTCGAGCACAACTTTCTGAAGTGCTTCTGCTGTCAGAGGGATGTGCAAACAATCTTGACCATCAGAATGCTTCTTAATCTTGACCAGTTCATGGTCTTTAAATTCAGTCAAATGGGAATTCAGTGTAATCTGACTGCTAACAAGGAAACGTTCTCGACAGACTGAGTAGAGATCACTGATTGGCATTCCTATAAAAAAAGAAAGGAAATTTTTTAACAAACCTTAGATATGAAAAGAACATACCAAGTAAATGATAGAAACTTGCCTTCGTCAGGGTGAGAGAGTTGATGTTCTGCAAGAATTTTGAATACACTCTGAGCATTGCGTGTCAAACTTAACAAAACTATAGTAGCTGTTTTGACAGTTTGGCTGGCGCTACCATGTGCAAGAATCATAGGATAAAACATGCCTTCCACCTTGTAAGGAGCAAAAGTAGGAACGTGATACCAGCACCAATTGAACTGTGTATGAGCCATATTCTTGTCCCAAACTGCCAGCAGAAGATGAAATTGTTAGGCAATAGACAAGAGATTAAGAACCTTGACACAGTCACATCCTTCATTTCTTTTCCTACAGCAATAGCATAAAGGCATTTCTCACTGCCTTGTCAGAAGTCAGAACCAAGTTTTCATAGAGGCCATTTAGATCTAAGTCCTCTTTAATATTTTTATTTGGAGTTTTGCTTGGTCTTACCTCTAATTCTAACTATTGGACTATTCTCCACTTGACCTGCTCTTCTTAGCACTTCTCTAGGTCTTCTCTTCTTCTCACGATACCAAACCCTCTCATATGTGATTTTACCATATTTTCCTCCATATGTGGACTCTTACTTTAACTAACACAGAATTTCTGATCTTACAGTTCAATTTTTTCCTCCTACAAACAACTTCAAAGAAGTGCATGTTATTAGAATTTTAAGGATCAAGACCAAAAAGAGTCTTGATCCTTTAACTTTCTGAAAGGGTGAGATACCACTTAGTCCTATTGTCCAGTTAATCAGAGATAAGAACATATGATCAGAACCTCATAGGACCTCTAATAATGTGCAGCATAGATCAAACAAAAATTTTAAACATTTCATTTTACAAAGGCATTTATACTTTTCTTATTGTACATTAATATTGCACCATTAAACTTCTATTCAAACACTCAAAATAAATCTCAAATAGATAATAAGGTAGAACAATTCAAACCTTGGAGAATTAATATAACTAGACATATGTTTAAAGCATATACAAAGATGGCACTTACAAGAATAAAACATTTTGCAGAAGATAACGTAACAGTATTAAATAAACTTACACAGAGGAGCATTAACATGGTCAATAGAGGCAACAACACGAATCCGGGCACAAGCAGCTAGTCGAGCAAGATATCGTTGGGTTTCAGAGTCCCTTAATCCAGGTCCATCAATATTGTGAATAACAACACAAACAAAAAAATCACCATCCTCTATTTCTGCTTGATCCAAAAATGTAAGAAGATCGTCCATGGATTGAGAATTGGATGGCTGCTGGCTCTTGGGTAAGTCCCGGTGGGAAACCCTTTGTTTAGCTTTCATTTGGTCCCACAGAACTTCAGCTAAGGCTATAACAACCTAATATATTTTAAACAATGTATATTGTATTAGTGATGGTATGATCAAGAGAACATGCTTAGAGCATATCACACTCATAATACTTCATACAAAAATTTACTTTTGGACAAAACTTAGAAGCAATTCCGTAGGTGATTTTAGTGTTGTTCTTCTATCTAAATTAGAGTTTTATCTTGGTAACCTATGTTAATTTTTAATGCAAACTTTTATTACACAAATTACTGAGGTGAAAGTGAAACTCAAATTCTGATTGAGGAACAGTTCTAAAAACACTTAAAGAACTACATCTAAAAGCCTGTTTGATTCTCCTCTCACTTTTTTTGTTTTAAAAATTGTTTTAGAAAACAGAAATCTGTTTTTTTTTTAAAACAGAAAACAAACAAGGCCTAAGTTTTACTTTTTTTTTATTTTTCTCCTCCCTTTTTTGCCACCGCAAAGAAACAACAGAGCTCTAATCACACATGGGGGAACAAACCTGTTTCAAGTTAATGGTTTGAAGATATCCATTAATGACAACTACAGAATACTCTGTCAGCTCTGTTGAAGCAAAATCTTCAATCAGAGCCTTCTTTGATCCAAATCCATACATCAGAAGCCCAAAACCGCACCTGAATCATCCAAGCAACCAAAAATAAATAAATAAACATCTCACCATAAAAACCACTTCAGAAATGAAAAAAAAAAAAATCACATCTTTTCTTTCGAACCTTAGCGCAAAAATCCATTCAGGATACATGGTTTTGTACGAATCCAACAAGAGAGTGATCTCGTATTCATGATTGGGTTCAATTTTCGACGCGGCATCCCTCAATTCCTAGTAAATTACGAAATAGAAAAGAGCCATTCAGGAATAGAACAAGAACAACGTTGTTGAGAATCACAAGTTACGAGTGAAACCTGTTCATCAACGACATCGATGTCGGTGAGCTTGTGTTTCGATTTCTTGGCGGAGGAGGAGGCGAGTTCCTTGGCCAGAAAATAGTTCCGTGAGAACTCGAACTCCTCGTCATCGTCCTCTTCCCAATTGCCATTGGCGTCCATCGTTGAATCAGTGTTTGTTTGACGGAAACACGATTCTCTCTTTCTTTCTCTATGCACTTGTGTGCCCTAGACGATTTTCCCGCCAAAGTTCGCCTAGTTCGCAATCGGGTCGGATTTTCTTAGATCGTTTACGGTTCATGAATACCCGATCCGAGTGCTTGCCAAAAAAGTTTTCAATTAGGTTTCATTTTTGTGCATTATAATGTAGAAATTTGTACACAATTAACTAATAAAAGATTATAATGAGTTGACTTTTAAAGATTTATTACAATTTTTTAGAATCTAAATGTATGAATTGTTTACTCTATTTAATATGAGCTTATTTTAGTACTTTACCATGCTATTTTTTTAAAACGTTATTTTATGTAAAAAAAAATCATTTGATATAGAATTTAAATTTATAAATTTTTAATCTAATTTTTATTGTTTTTTTCTCTTTGTAATTTTTTGTTCCCATTTCATGTTTTATTTTCTTTTATTATGTTATAGATGTGAAAAATCATTTATTTTATTGATACCTAATGTTTGAAAAAAAGTTGACTGCTTGTGACATTTTGCGATAAAAACTCTGATGCAGGAATACTTGGAAATCTTTTTAAATGTATTTATTTTACTACATTTTGCATGGTTATGTATTATGGACTATTCATACCCTGTAACTTTTTTTCGGGTTCTGCTATTATTCACTGCTTATGACATAGCAACCACAATTCAACGAAATTTCTCTTAGCCGTGCAAAAAAAAAGGATGCCTTTAATTATCAGATCAATTCATTGTCTCAGTTATTAAGCGTGTAGAAACTTGCAATGTTAATAATCATTACCAATGCTTGATGTCTCACAATCGAAGTCCGAATATATCATGTAAAGATAATCTGAAACATTTTCTTGAAAGATTTCACTACTTTCTTAAAAACTAAATAGACAATTTTGAACTTTATATAATGTTTAATACACTAAAGTTTTTTAAAAGAATTAAATGAAATGAAAGTTTGAAAAAAAAAAGAAAGTCTCGCATCGCTGAGGATAAACACTTGAATAGTCTGTTTTGCAGTGCCACGAACCGTCTTAAAGAAAGCGACATTGTCCGCGACTCAACCAGTAATTTTTTTAGTTTGTCATAAACTATTGTTACAACAATTATTCGCGTGTGTATCATAATTATTATATATGAGGATGAAGTTACTTTAAGAATAATTCTTTTAAAATCATTTTTCATCCTCACAATTATTATTTTTTTAAATTTAATGGTCAATTGTTAAATTTAAAAATAATGAATGGTGAGAATGATGAACTTAGAGTAACTTCATCTCTCTATATATTACATAGCAACTCCATGCATGATTTGAGTTTTTATTTCTTCTTCTTGCTGATACTTAAAGAGTATGTTTAACATATCAGTAAGTTAGTCTGATACATATTCGATCACTAATTAGTTAGCTTAATTTATTAGTTTGTTTGATCAAATTAAGATGTTTAGTATTTAGTAAGCAAGCTTCTTATCTTATTTAAACTATTTTCATGAGAGTATCTAAATAAGTTAAAAGGAGCTTATGGGAGTCAAACTTTCCATAAAACTCTTCCAATTGCATAAACTACTTTAGTTAGCTTTTGTTTTTCCTTTCATTTTTAGCATTATTATTTTAATACACTTTTTTTAAACCTTTTTTCTTATTGTTTTATACGATCCTTTCTGAATATTTTAATATACTTTCTTACTGATTATTTTTTGATAAAATATATTTGGTGTTTTAAAATTCATTGGTCTGATGAGATGATCATCACGTACAACTCATAGGAGGAAAAATTATGAATGAAATAAAATATGCAATATTTTCTGACAAAAATATTCGATTATTAGAGAAAATTCAATATACTTTTAATGTCATCTTAGGACATAAATAAAGCATAAGACCTTGACAGGGTGATCCTCTATTTTACTTTCTAGAAGTTGACAATGGTGGAGAGTTACCAACAAAAGACTCCACATAATTCAAGTCAATAAAAGAAAAAATCAAGTTAGTTTGAAAGGAGGGAAACTGGGAGAGGTCAGTGCTATATTACAGACTCTTACTTGACTCACTAATCAAAACTTTCACCATGTGATTATTGAGTCAGATTGCAAGTTGATAGTGGATCAGATTCACAGTAACGAAAAATATATTTTTGAGTGTAGAATAATTCTTAACCAAATTAGACTGTTCTTTCGATTATCTCCTTTTATAAATATTCAATATGGTAGAAGACAAGTTAATTAATTTAGTAAAGCATTTCTTAGCTAGAAATTCTATTTTGTTTGGGGTTGAAAGTATTCATTATGTGATTAATTCTTCGTCGTATTCAGAATATTATATCAATAGAAAGAATTTGATTATGGTGTTATAAAAAAAAGGAGAGAGAAGAAAAAGCAAGAGATAATATCATAATGGAATGGAATAAAGTGCACCTTAAGAGGCTTTTCCCCTTCAATATACATTGTGTTGATTGCATGTGCATGATTACGTGATATTATAAAGTGCACCTTAAGAGAACCTATTACTGTTGGGCCAACACGAATTGGAGGCTTTGGGTTACAAGGGATACAATATATCAGTCCAAAACACTTAAAAATGAATTAAAAACTACAATTACATATATACTTTTTAATCAAACATACCCTTAATCTTATTTCAATTCGGTACATTATTTAATTAATATTTAGTTATGTTGCAACTTGCAAGTGTAATCACCTAAATAAACAAGTGAAAATAGCATATAATATATAATATTCAATAAAAAGTAAAATTTGTCACACATAAACTACGTTAAAAATATTTAAAATTTAAACTGATAGCAAATAAATTAGTTACAAGCATGTTCACAGAGTTATTTTATTTTTCAATATAAGTAGATGTATAAATAAATTTAATTTTTGTAAATTATTGACATAACCTATTCATTTACTAATATAGTCACAAAATGTTAAACTTATCAAATAAAAATGTTAATAACCAAATAAAAATATTAAGCTTATTTTTAAAACATAATAATCAAAATTGATTTTCTCACAGTTATTTAGTTTTGGATAAAAGTTAGAAAATCATGAAAGAAAAGTAGAAAATCCAATTACATTACGTCATTTTTTCCCTGACAGAGGCGCACGTTAGCTGGCATGAACAGGGAACAGAGTCGTGTGAATCAGAAGCGCATTTTAGCAGGAACAGCAGGTTCACCATCAATGATGAGAGGAACCACCGTATTGATTAGCTGATCCACCCAATTCCCACCACTCTCAGACGACAAGCAGCGTACGTTAGCACCCGACCGGTTCTGTTTCTTCCAATGTTCCACTTCATCACTCCCCAACAAAACTAGCTACCAACGATCTATTTCCATTTTGGGGTCGCAATATCTCACCTTAAATTCACCAAAGTCGCATCCTTTTTCGAGAAAGCGAAAGCGGGCAATGGTGGGATGAGGATAAAAGGGGAAGAGAAGAAGTCGATTTGTTCCTACAAGAAAATCACTCTTCTAATTTGCCTTTTCAACATTGTTGTTGCTCTATACTCTCTTCGCTCTCTCTATGCTTCTCTCCATATCTACTCTGGTAGCGTTGCACGAAACAGTAAGTCATGTCGATCTTTTAAGGATGTTAAGAAGATGTTTGTCTTTCTGTAATGTCGTTGTTTCCCCTAATAACACAAACAAAAGGGTAGCAAGAAGTTTATGCTTTATGGTAAATTTTGAACCCCCCCCCCCCCCGAAAAGGGTATTGTAATGTTTTGATTGAGACCGGGAAAGTTCAATTTTTTTAATCCCTTTTTTGATTTGTGACTTTGTGTTGTGTTTTCAGTTGTGGTGTATAGGCCAGATCAGATTCGGAAGATGGAAGAGTCTAACCGAATCCGGAAGGCTTACAAACCAGTGGAGTTGATGAAATTGGTATGAACCGTTTTTTGTATCTGGCTCGAGCAAACACTTCTTGGGAAGTTAACATCAAGTTAATTTTGTGAAACTTTTGCAAATAGGTGAAGGAATTTGAAGGGGAGTTTTCAGGAGAAACTGTGGTGGTTGAGTTGCCGCGGCATTTGAAACAGAAAATAATTGATGAGGTCTTGCAGAGACTAGGGAGCTTGAATGGAAGTAGCAAAAACATCTCTCACTCCCAGGTCATGGCCAAGGAGCGAGGTGAGCGTGTTCTTGTAGGTTGTGCTGATAAGCATCTGTTGTTAGTTATTCCTTCAATAATTAAATGAGAAGCTTTTTGTATAAATCATATTCTTTACGCTTAAATCTGGATTAGCGAAAAGGGTGGTCGGAGGTATCATCTTTACCTGGTCAATTTCATGTATAGCAGTGTTTTTTTATTTTTATTTTATATACAAATTGAACTTCCTCGGGCATATGAATCCTCCTCTCACATTAACTGGAATACAAATACAACCTAGGAGATGGGAAAGTGTTTTACTGTTGCTTGTTGATCAAGTTTTATATATTTTATAAGAAAATTAATACCAATTTTACATGATCAACTTTATTTTTATCTTGAAGTATACGTGAAATATGTCAATTGTGAACTTGATGGAATCTAGTTTATTTTAATTGGTATTAGAATTAATGCTGCCACTATATGACACAAGAGGATCATGATCTCATAATAATAAGACCATTGACACTAAGATTTGAAAACATTTTTTTGTTGTAAAAGTAGCATATTTACCCTGGCATGAGTAATTGATGGTATCACATTTCATTTTTTCCCCTCATTTGATACTGATGTATATCACAACTATAACTTAAAAGTTCTTATATTTAGTAAAATACTTGCTAACCATTGCCACAAGGTTGGTGCTTAAGGAATCAAAGTGAAAAGTTTTCATTGGAAGTAATATTTATTTAATGTTACCAATAAATTTCTGCTGCAATTTTTAATAAAAACCTTTTTTTTTTCTTTACCACTGCCCTTAATATAATAGATAGAAAATTGTTAGGAGTGAATTAGTCCTCACTATTAAAAATGGATTAAGCCTAATTCAATTCCAAAAGTTAGCTCGAGGGCAAATGATTGCCCATGCCTTATAAGGAGTACTTCAACAATATTCTAGCTGATGAGACATCTTAACACACCATCATGCCTAGGAGTAGACTTCTGGATCATGAAGTTTGCAGGATTGAATATTTGCAGATGACCCAATATTAAAATTGGATAGGCTTTGATAGCTTGCTAAAAATGGACTAGGCCCAAGTCAACCTTAAAAATTAGCTCCAGGGGTGAGGATTGTCCAAGCCTTAATAGAAGTATTTTGGCCATATTCCTTACCAATGTGAGACATCTTAACACTCATGACCTATGAAGCACGGACACCTCAGTCCCTTGTCGTGTTCGGTGTCCGACACGCGTCCGTATCAGTGTCCGACATCGACACGACACCCGTACTACGTTCTATATTTTAGACATTACAGGTGTCCACGTGTTCGTGTCCGTGTCCGTGTCGGTGCTTCATAGCTCATGACTGCCCAAAATTGTCATTATGTTTGATTTATGAAATGACAAAATTATTTAACATTTTCATGTTATATTTAGATTTTAGACCAATGATGACGATAGATCAATGATCAATTAAAATATTCAAAATTTGATGTTGTTTGTAATTAACAGGGATTTCTTTTTGGACCAAATTAGATCACACTATTTAATTAAAACGTTTGTTAATTCTAGGTAGAGAGACCAACAGATGTATAAGGTATGCTGTTAAAAAGTGAGGGAGGGGTGTGTGACATTATTTTAGGTTGGAAGTCAACGTATGAGGCTTTATGATGTCCAGTTGAAGCTTTTATCTGGACCTGTGGATTGTTTGGATCTATCATTTCTTTTTGGGGGTTGGGAAGCAGGGATTATTTTCCTTCCAAGATTGCATCACCAACATTTCTTTGATGCCATGTGGCCAAATTCTGTGTTAGAATGAGGTTCACCTTTTGTATTTGAAGGTCTCTGTTTCTTTTTTGGGAGGGGGGGTATGTGGAGAATGGGGACTGCTAGTCATTTTATTTTTGACAATAAAACTGATAGCTGTTCTGTATATGATAATTTTGTACAATTTTGCTGATATATTTTTAACATTGACCCTTTCTATACAGAAGCAATTGAAAATTGGCGCAAGGAAAAATTGGAGGAGGTTAAGTTGGCTGTTGTCAGAGGGACTTCCAACTCAACCATTCCCCATGAAGAGGCAGGTATGAACAAATTTCTCTGCTTTGTTTCTGACATTTGAATTGATTGTGTGACACTTTTAGATGAAGTTTGTTAGATATTTTTCTTTATAGCCTTAAAAAAAAGATATTTCTCTTTATACTTTGTACTTTTATTCCTGTACTTAGTTTACCTGTTACCGTAGGTTACTTACTTTCAGTTAGACAGTTATAATTGACAGCTCAGTGTTGATCCTCTACCTATATATATTGCTTTTAATAGAGGATCAACACCTTTGTACATTTTCAGTTAGATCAATAATATCAGAGTTCAATCTCTCTTTCTCTCTTTTCTTTCTCTATATCCAAATCTTAATAAAGTTTGTCTCTTTGTACCCTAACAATGAACGCTTTGCATGACTTTGGCACCTTGTGTCTAATGTTTATTTCAATTTCTTAGGAATGCTAGTAAGAGCTTTGGAGTCTGATTGGGCTGTGCTTTCTGAAGAAATTGGCCTTTGGATACCTATTGAGGTTGCTAATGAAGAACATAATGACAAACCTGAGGGTGCATCAGAGATAGGTAATTCACCACTAAAGTTGTTTGCTGGAATCTGTTAACAACTTATCATGCATTGTGTTAGAATCTGGAAGTGTGCACATATTTTTCCGTGGGAAAGTTAATATTTGTATTTACCATGTATACATTCTATCCAGAGGAGGAAGTGCTTCCCGGCAGACCCCTTCCACCTGAATGCAATCCTGAACTTCATACGGACTATGATGGCACTGCAGTAAGATGGGGTCTTACTCATCACAAAGATAGTGCAGCTGATTGCTGTCAGGCTTGCTTGGACCAGGCTAAACGTGCCAAAGAAGGTGAAAATAAATGCAATATTTGGGTTTATTGCCCATCACAATTTGGGTGTCAT
Organism: Glycine soja; assembly: GCF_004193775.1. Classification (NCBI taxonomy): domain Eukaryota; kingdom Viridiplantae; phylum Streptophyta; class Magnoliopsida; order Fabales; family Fabaceae; genus Glycine; species Glycine soja. The sequence goes on along the minus strand of NC_041015.1, from coordinate 7,084,990 downwards.
TCACCAGATATCTATCAACACAAACATCAGGAATGCTGGCTGAAATATGTAAGATGCACCCCATGAATGTGATTCACTACTTTGCCCCTTCTCTGTGTAGAATGCTTAATAGCCTTTGATTCTATATTCTCTGTGAGATCTTACAAAATACTCTGAAACTTTCAAATAGGAGTTTAATTTCTCCCATTGGTCAGTGTAAATTTTTAACACTGTCAACTAATCAGAAATCATGGTATGACTTTTAAAGCAGCTAATGTAAAAATTAACAAACATTCTTACATAACAATTTGTGATTAGATGACAGAATAAAAATGTTTTGCACTGTCAATGCATAGACTATTTACTCTTGAACTTTTGATTGAATTTAAGTAAAATAGACTGACATTGTAAGTTTTTTACTCTCCCATCCAATCATAGATCTCCATGTATGTTAAATTTGTTGACTTTTATAATACTAATTAAGATGTCATCCCAAAGGTGATTTCTGATTGGTTTTAAAAAGTCATCCAATCATAGTGTAAAAGTTTTAACTAACAATACATGACAATTAAATTCTTCTAACAATCTTCTTCCTAGTCATGTATATTTTAACTTTTGCCTTCTGGCTAATATACTCTTCTTGGTATTCTGAACACAGGCTGAGAAACCCAAACTAAATTTTAAGGATAGATATCCTGAGTGGTATCGAAATTCACACCTATCTGCACCGGTGATTGTTCCATGGGCATCTGGAGTTGTCAGTGCATGAGATAAACAACCAATGCCAAAGGAGCATGATCAACCCCGCGTCCAGGCCTACCTTGTAGATTGCAGGCACGCAAAGCTCGCTTTGGTAAAGCCTTTGTCATGCTTTGTGGATTATAATGTTGTTCTTCAAAATGTTTTTGCCTTTATGATGAATGGTTGAAATGGGGAGCAAAGAATTCCCCCTAATGATCGTTTACTCATTTAAGACTTGATTTCAATCTAAGTGCCAAGGATTTTTCCCTCAAGACCAGGTCCAACCATCCAAAACTGAAGTGAGGTGGATTAGATTTGTTTGTTTTAAATTCTTAGATGATGTAATGGGACGTTTAACCACCACAAAAGGCTGTGTTGGTTACGCGATTGGGAAGCCAAGTTCCTGTTGGGAAGATGAATTGTAGATTGTTAGTCAATTATTTGCTTCCTTTGAAAAGTGCACTGGAAAGTGTTGTTTCCTGTTAGTCTTCATCAAAATGTGAAACTAACATGCACTAGCTAATGAGGAAATTGTTTTGTTGTGATGTAGCTGAAATCATAATTATTGTATCTGTGGGATTTATTATGTTATTGATATTGATGGTTATCATCAAAATCGTGAGGTCTATTCTTCCTTTTAATCCATCATAATTCATAACCATACGTCCATACCTCGTCTATATCACTTATAGCGTAATACATAGTCCAATTAATTTTGTTGAACAGATTTTGAAAATGCAATTATCCTTAGTATGAACAGTTTTTTTTTTATCATTGTTGCTTATATTATATTTTCAACTAAGCCATTTTTTTCACTTCCTTTAACAACTTCTCATAATTTTCATGAGCTCTCTTCCCTTTTTCATATTGCTCCTCTCTCTTTTTTCAGTTTTTCTTCAGCTTCAATCCTCCTGAACCTCTCCACCTGGATCTTCTCCCTGAGTGGTCCAATCTCTGCCTTAAGTTTGGCATCCTGTTCACCAATTCTTTAACTTTGTCAAAATCGTCTGTTTGAAATGCGACATGCAAAACTGAAACAAGTTGAGAAATCCTTTGCCCATTTTGCCCTCAAAGTTTGAGGGTTTTGAGCTTCTCCATGGCCTTGCAACTAAAAGCCGAACTTGGGTCTCCACCTATGTTCGCTTCGACCACCCATAAAAACTATAAAGAGATGAGCATTTCTCAACTTGTTTCAGTTCTGCGTGTTGCATTTCAAACCAATGATTTTCACAAAGTTGAAGAAGATTTGGTGAACATGGACACCAAACTTAAGGTAGAGATTGGGCCACTTCGGGAGAAGATCGAGGTGGAGAGGGCTCAAGAGGATTGAAGCCGAAGAAGAGAGAGGAGCAATGTGAAAAAAGGGAAGAGAGCCCCAGGAAAATTATGAGCAGTTGTTAAAGGAAGTGGAAAAAATGGTACAGTTTAAAATATAATATAAGCGACAATGATAAACAAAAATTTCTGTTCATTATAAGGATAACTATATTTCTTAATCTGTATATTATTTTTTAAAATGGACAAGTAGCAAAAAAATGGCTTTTATGACTTTCACAAAGTTCATAAAAGAATAACTATTTTGTTAAAATAAATTAACTTAAACACGTTCTATACAGTTTTTAGGTTTTACTAAAAAATATTATGTAACAAATCATATATATATATATATATATATATATATATATATATATATATATATATATATAATTTAAACACGTTCCATACAGTATCTTTTAAGTAAAGTTATATCTTAAATTATTTTTTTACAAATTCTCTTAATACCATATAAAGAAAATATTCAATAAGAATAAATAGTACATTTTATATTTTAAATCTAAAAATACATTTATTTTTTTATTTAATAGTGAGTACATAGAATAACTTTTTTTATTAATGTCTTTATCCTTAAATATAAGATTCTTTTAATTAATTCATATTTTTTAAGAAATTTAGTTAATTTAATTAATAACATTAATTTTGTATTATTTTTTAAAAATTATCCTTAAGACTTATGATCTTTCTCCTTTCACTTAATTACCTTCTAACTAATTAATTAATTAATGTGTCTTATTCTTCTTTTTACTTAGGTTAACAAGAAAGAAAATACATTTATCTTTTTGAATTCATAACATTAATTATAAAATAATTAAGGATATATTTTAGTATAAGAATAATTAATAAAAAAGTAATTTGAAAAAAGTATAATAAAAACGATAAATAAATTTTAAAAAGTACTCTTATATTTAGAGATGCAATTTAAATTTAATAAACTCACTTTGAAATTTGAATAGCCTATTAAATAAATTTTTACAATCAAAGTATGGGGGGGGGGGGGGAAACAGCAGTTGGTACTTGGTACACAACTTCACATGTTCTTGTTACGATTTGCGTTGCGTCCCCAAACCCAAAAAGGCTAGCTAGGGTTTTAGATCAGATCAGTGTGTAAGAAAATCAGTAATCAGTAATCACTCAGCATAAAATTTGTTTTTTTTTTTTTTGTTTCCGATGCAAAAAATGTTACACAGCAACACATTCATCATTCACTTCCTTTTGTGACAAATCGCTCATACCGATTAAGAAGATCTCGTGTAGCAGACTCACCGACATGGGTCCGGGGAAGGTCCACTGGAACGTTTTTGACGGAGTGAAGATAATCGCGGCGACGCCGGAGGCACTCATGGCGGAGATCGACTCCGCGATCTCGAATCTCGAATACTCACGCACCACCGCTCTTATCGACGCCGACGAGGGATACGACGCGCGCGTGGCCGACGAAGCCTACAAGGCGGGCTGCGCCGCCCTTGCCGCCGGCAAGCTCGACGAAGCTCTCCGATCTCTCAACCTCTCTCTCTCGAAGTGCCCTCCCGATAAGGCCGCCGCTCTCGCAAAACTCAACTCGCTAATCTCCCTCACTTCTCACCACCTTCAAGCCTCTTCCAAATGACACCGCGCAGTTACTTTCGTTGTTGCGTTCTCGTGAATCTTGAAGTGTAAAATTGTATCAGGTTAATCGTGTTTTTGTATGTCACTAAATGTTCTGATTCTGAATATGATTGTGATCAATCTCTTTTTTTCAGCCTACACTGGTGCTTGATCTTCTTGTTTCAGTTTTTATTACTCTTTTCAACATTAAGAATACGGTTCAATTAAAGAGGAAAAAAGAAACATAATGTAAAATTCACCATAATTAATTCAAGATCCACGAATTATGTTAAAAAAAATGCATGAAGTAGAAATGTTGATTATAAATATGAGCAAGGTTTTACAATATTTGATATTGCAGGAAATTGTAGATAAATTCAGTTTACAATTGTAAGAAACTGAGGCTGTGGTCAAAATTACAGCCACAAACAGTTTGCTAAACTGATAAATCCAATTGATGTGGCTACCATATTAATCATATTTTGACCAAAATTACAGTCACACTAGTTTTTAAAACCTTGAGTTAATTATGAGGTAAAGATCCAAACAAAACAAATTAGGTGGGACACGCTAGTCTTTAACAGAAAATTTTCATCATAGTGTGAGCTACATTGGTTATAATTCTTATTTGGACTATGTTTTACTTAATGGGCATTTGGCTCGTTAAGCTGCATGCTTAATTAGTTGGTAATGACACAACAATGATGTGTTCAATTACTGGCCTTTCCACTAAAAGGACGTGGTTAAGTGGTTTCCCTCGATCTCCCAAAAGATCTTACCATTGTAGCAATCATTTCTCTCTATTTCCATTTCACTGTCACAACTTATTTCACGAGTGGGAAAAAATTAATAATCATGGTTGTTTAGTTCATAGTTGCATAATTCTCTCAATGACCCTTAACCCTGTCCCCTATGTATATTAGCATGTTAAATTCACTGAACTGCATACTGAATCACAGTACCACATTATTGAATAAAAATCTTTTAATAATAATATCAAAAGGGTCGAATAATGTACCTACACCAATGGCATACATATATCCGTGCCCATACCACGTACATAATTGGTAATTACGTCTGTCTTATTTCCAAACTGTAAAAACAACCTTATTTTGACGTGAAGACCAGGGTATAGTTACATTACATTATTATTAACCAACCAACTTAATTGTCTTCACATGTCGAACCTGATTCATGAATCATGATGCAACTTATTTAGAATCTCGTGATGAATTTTTTTTTTATTAATAAATATTAATTATTAGTTTATTAGTTTTTGTTAACACAGGAAAAATCGAATACGCAATCTTTTTCTCTTTCTTTTCTTTCTTAATCACCCAATTAGTCCAATATCTCTACTCATGATGAGTTTGTATTTTTTAGTCTTATGTGTTCTCCTATGTTTTCTATCTAAAACTAATTCAGATCTTTATTCAACAAATATGAGATATTGATGGTGGAAGAAAAAAAGTGTAGTGTACTGTAGACACTAGAAATTGGTGGTCTCACTTTTACTTTTTTCTTTTTCCATCAACAGAAAATGTCTTCTTTTTTTTCTCAAAAATCTTTTTGCACGTACAACAGAATCCCCTTCCATGTCATGCAAGTCAATTTCACCTTTCAAAACGATGCAATAAGGACACTTAGCGCAAAACATAGCGATGCTCTTGTCCCTTTCTGGATTATTTTTTTGCACGAAATAACTTCCATTGGACGGTAACCATTAACCAGTTAACACAAAATACAAATTTATCAGATATATATAGCAGTATCTTTTGTGGGTGGCACGTCCTATTAAGCATGACTTTAGCTTCAAGTGTAACTCTGAACAAGCACCACTACTTAAGGATATAGATAATTAGATAAAAACAAATCGGCCTAAGTTACCAAAGGGTTTTGCTATTTGAAGTAGTCAAACAAGCATTTGAATTTTCTTGCCATTCATTGAAAAGTGTTAGTAGCCCATTTTAAATTGTCTTTACCTTAAAGAACGGAAAGCTTATTAGTGGGGGGTTTCAGTACCGGGCCACTGTCAATGAAGCATATCAATTTGAGCATCATAAAGTGTTTGTGTTTCTAGTTTCTAGTTGTTCAATATATATCCTCTCATGTGAAAAAAGTTGATCAAGTGATCATTCACACCATGGGTGGCGTCTTCTACCATGAAGAAAAGCCACCAAACCATACCAAGAGATGCAAATTCATTGCAGGGACTTTGAAAGAAGTGTTTTCACACTGTCAAACTTTTAGTTGTCTGAGGCTTTCAACTGCAAGCCTTGAGGAGGAGTGCCCCATCATTGATGATGTTGATGAGGTAAAGCAAGTACTTTCATCAAACCCTTTTGAAAAGTTCTTCACTTTGTTAAATTGTCTGTTATTGGATGAGCGTTTGCAAGAATGATTTTAAAATAACATGATTTATCTAAGAAAGTTTTTATTCTAAAAGCAAGTTAATAATAAAACTCAATATAAAAGTCTTGATCTAACCTCAGAAGAGCTAAAGTCGCTTTGATTCAAAATCAATTATAGACCCAAAATCAATTTCTTAACATGAAATCCAACCTACGAATATTTATCTAAAATTATGCAAGCTAATATTTTAACGTGATTCTGGATCATCTAACATGAATCCAAACATGTTATGAAGGTGAATTCCATGTTCAACTTTGAAGTAACCTTAGTTGTTGTCATTGTTCTTTTGTGCTGCTTCCTCAGGTGATTGTTTCAGAGGTTAGAAGCCAAGTTATGGAGAAACAAAAGCACAAGCCAAGCCCATTGAGAGAAGGTTTTTCCTTGGCATACTCTCCTGCAACAAGGGAACTGTATGTCACTCACAGTCACACAATGGCACCACAAGCAAGGGTGGTAGTAGGTGATGAAGAACACGACGAAAGAGAAGAGTTTTTTTCGGTTAAAAGTTGTCTCTCGTGCTGTTCTTCGAGTGCTGTGAGTGACCAAGCATTTTATTCTGTGAAGACAAACCTGTCTAGATGTTCAAGCATGAATGAGGTTGAAGTCTCAGAATATTGGAGACGTTCAATAATTCAAGAGTTTTGCCACTGCGAGGGATGGCCTTTTGGGCTGAGCCGTAAAGCTGTGTTACTTCCACCACTGCCTAAGTCACCGTCTGAGTCATGGTTGTCGCGCAAAATACAACGAAGTACCAAAGTTACCTGAATTTATTTGGCTTTTACATGTTCTGTTTTTTCCTGTCTTCATATATAGACTATATGAACTCTCGCACAATTAAGTAACACTTGATTGATCAATAATCTTTCCAAAATAACACGATCTTCGATGGCTAACTGGCTGAACACACCAGATTCAGATGAGAACTATTCATTCAATCAGATCAGTTTATTAAAAGAATATCATTCTGTATTTGAATCAAACAAATGTAGCTTCAATTTTTCTACTGATATAGACAAAATTGATGAATCACCAAGAACTATACATTCAATTATCGATTAGGAGCAGTCATTGGTGCACACACACAAATAAAATCCATAGTTTCCGTTTATCTCATCTCATAACTAAAATGGAATCAATTTCTAAACTATCCTTATTAAAATAGCATCCGTATTCAATTTATTTATTAGGCAAAGCCAAAAAATGGGAAAAATCTAAAGCCACACCACCCCTCTTTTTGCTTGGCTTGGTCATGGACGAGTTTCGTTTTGTCCAATACAAATGTCTCTGCATTCATAAATAAATATGCATTTCAATAAATTACCGTAGCTGCTTCCACGTACCATTTTTTGTTGTGAGAAGTACTAGCAATCCCCTCTCTAACACTATTATTAATTTCTGTAAAAAAAACTATTATTAATTAAAGTTTATTAGAAAATACAAAATAATGAACAAAACTCTTTGAAGAAGTGAGAACCATAAAAGTTTGCAATTTTCAATAAAGTTTATTCAATAATAAAAATGTGATCAAACGAAGGTGTTCTAGCTTTTCTTGTTCTGTTACACGTGCTTGCAGAGACTGGATGTAGATACAAATGAGTAGAACAATATAATTAATTAACTTCTTGACTTGTCATTTTCATATGATCAATAAGATATATACAAGTCCTTAGAACTTCACCAACATTGTTACTTGTTAACTTCGGAAAATGACATTGAGAACGAAACAAAACGTTGTTTAAGGATAATCACAGTTAACAAAGTTAAGCGCTCTCTTATTTCCATGCCATTCAACGCTTGACAACAAAAAGGTCAGGAGAAAACAAATCAAAGAGTCTACCGGCATCATCAAAAGCATGGATATGAAACAGAGACAAACAATTACATGCAATGTTTCTAAATTGTTGCTTCTATGCTCTTTGCTCAACATATGAACCTGCAAGTCCAGAGGTGCCAAGAACCGTAACCTGCAACAGAAACCTCAGATTAGATAAGGGAATGGGAATTGGTCTACAATTCTTAAATGTAGCAATGCTATTTCCTATGAGAGTATTTTTACAAAAGAGTAACGCTATTTGGTACGAATATTTTTTCATGAAAACAGTACGAATCCCATTTGTCTTATTTTGATTGGTTAATTGAATAATTTAAAAAATGAATACAATTAGGGAATTAACAGAAATCACCCAGGGGTGTCTTCGTATACAAGATTCGTGTATTAACCTTTCATACCAAACATTGTTTCCCTTTACAAAAACTATCACGAATGGCTAATAAGTAATAATCAATCATGGTGGGAAAGAGAAAGGGAAAATTGAAAAATAGAAAACGCAATTGACAGAACATACCAATTTTCCTTACATTTTCTCCTTTCCAGAGTCATTTTCCGAAAGCATATCCATACTACTTATTTTTCTTATTAGTAACTATACAGGATAAACTACCAACCAAAAAATGAAAGGAGGAATTTAAGAAAGCACAGGCAAAAAAGTTAAAATGATATTCCAGCAAATGTGTCAATAACATTTACCTGCACATTTTTTCAAGGACCTAAAAAATAAACCATGTCAAAAACTTGCAAATGCACACAAATTTTGGAAATCAGAGTTGTTGATGATGGCTGCAGTGCGGTGGTGTCAGCAAAGGGAGTGGCAGCTGCCAATTGTCGTGAAAGTGGCAGACTTTTTTGTATGTCTCACCTCACATTTCTCATTCAGCCAATGGGAGTGAGATTTATGGTGTAGGCATTAGAGTGAAACAGAAAAGAGAGAGACAAAGAGATACAGTGCAGAGAACTATGAAAACTAACACACAACACTGCAGCTAAGGAGCTCATTGATAAACTTGCCCCAGAACTATGAAAACTAACACACAACACTGCAGCTAAGGAGCTCATTGATAAACTTGCCCCCATTGGTCACCATACACAAACTACTAGATAAATAGGCAATAATAAGTTAAAATATACAATGATACCTTTCCCCATTCAGCACCAAGGCCACTGCATCTCATTTTTAGGTGAATCATCTTTGCACCCAATTCCGTCTCCACCTTCTTCCGCAGGTAGTTCTCATCAGGTCCAAAGGAATTCAAATAGGTGGAGTAGCGATCAAAAGTGGTACACAGAGCATTTTTTATATGATCAGGCAATGGCTTTACATCCTATAAAAGAAATTGAATTATGAGCTTAATGTGATGAGAATAGAATGCGATAGTGCAATTTCACAGGCACAAGTTTAAATTGAAATACCTCGCCACTTAATCCAATGCTGTCATCAAATTCCAATTTCAAGGAGACTAGAATCCCACCAAACTCCTCAATAGCCTCGGCTGCGCGAAACACATTTTCCACAGCCTCCTTGCCAGCTTTGTCATCAGTGTTTTTAGACAACACATTCTTAACATCAGATACAACAGAATCCGGAAGCTCACTCCAACTTACTGCCATCAAATCCTTGAAAGCATTGTAAAGTGCAGGGTCCTTAATATTGGGCACGTGGGTCAAATCTTCACTATAGAATCGCATGCTCCCTAAACCCATCGAGAAAGGAGACATGCATTCTGTGCATGTTTTTTCATGCAAAAACTAATTCAGCATATAACATCGATCCTCAGGTACAAGACCCCAGCTCAAAAATCATATAATCAACATAAATCCTGTTTGGGTAAATTTCCCTATAAGCATTTTAGAACAAGAAAATAAGTAGCTTAAATGAATTAAGTTTCTCTGTTAAGCTAAAATTAGCTTACGCAGGCTAATTCATAGAAGCTCTCTCATCTAGCTTCTCCGAAAGCCAATTTTAACTCTGAGAGAAGCTTAATTCATTTTACCTTCTTATTTTCTTTTCCTGTAAGTGTTTGTTGAGAAATTTATCCAAACAAGGCTAAAGTAAACTACGAAGCAAGTCCAGAATGAACCACATACAACATACTAGTATTTTTTATTTTTCTTTCAAGGTTTTGAAATTGTGGTGTGAACAACGAGTTTCATTATTAAAGAGAACCGTGACGCTAACAACAACACGAAAATTATCGTCCGCACAACACCAATTTTGAAACCAGAATACAAAAGCAATAGCAATAGATTGATTCAGCTGTGGAGTTAGATACCAATCGAAGTTACGAAAACAATAACGAAGAAACGTTATTTTAGCAAAAAATAAACAGAAATGAAGACTAGCTTCTTGTTCTTAAAATCGTCAGATTCAAGTACATTGAATATTGATTCAATCAATCAGAGACGTGATGAAATCAGATTAATTGGATCGAGTGTTGCAGGGGAAAGCGCGAACGACGCCGGATCAGTGATAAAAGTGATCAGAAAGCAAAACCTAATAGAACAGAAAAAGAGTACCTGAGTGTGAAGGAGAAGGAAGAGGATTGGGAGAGCGAGAGATAAGAGAAGGTCGAAGAACGACATGGTTGATGAATGGGAAGGCATGATAAGATCTGCAACTCAGTGATCGGAACAGTGGTCTCAGTCGCATCATTTTCTCCATTTTTCTCTTCTTCTCACACACACTGCGAAATGCAACTCGAAGATGCTCGCTCGCGACCTACCAAAAACGTTACTTTTGCTCCTGTATATTATGTTAGTATTTTATATTTGAGTTAAATGTTTAAAATGAAATGATAGTGTCTTGGCTCATCAATACAATGAATTTATGATAATTATTTTAAATGCTAATTAATTTATTATATATAATGAACCGTGAAGGAATAATTATATAATTTCTTTTTCTTGAAAGATTAAACATGTTAACATAAAAGTTTGGATGTGTTTATTAAAGTTGATTGGAATAATGGTGTGTCATGTTAATTGAAATAATATCATTTTAAATAGTTTTATTTTACTTTTTTGTATTTTTAAATGGTTCTATTTCAGTTTTAAGTTCTTAAGATGGTTTTATTCTGGTTGATCAAATTTGTGAAATGATACATTTTGATCATAACAATTTCCTTTTTTAGACTCATATATAAGAAAAAAAATAATATTATATGTTGGACTTAAATATGAGCAAACTAATTTTATCCTATTTAATGTTATTATTTTTAAAATATTTTTAATTTAATTCTAATTTTATTTTTAATGATTCTTTTATTCTTGATAACAAGTTTCAATGAAGAACATTTTATAAATAATCTTATTTTTAACTTGAGATTAGTAAAATTAAATAATATCAATTAATTTTCTTAATTATTGTGAAATTAGTTATTTTTACTTATATATGAGTTCAAAGGAAATATATATGATGTCATAGTCTAGTGAATATAGCTGAAGACATTCTACCAAAATTGTTTCTATTTAGATGGGTTGGATGTTATAATATATTTATTGTTTACAATTTTTTAGCATTACTAATTGACTTATGTGCATGTAAAGATCAATTTGAAGTTAGACACATTAGTCATCTGCATACCCACACATAAGTAAGTTAATTAGTGATGCTGAAAAATGAAAACAATTATTACATTACAACATCAACCTTTGTGATAGTTTTGGTAGAATGACAAAACCTTTGTGACAATTTTGCTAGAATGACTTCAATTAGATTCATTAGACTCTAGCATTATATGTAATTATTATGACTAAAACCTTTGTGATCAAAACCTCCACAACATTTGTTTAGGAAAGTGTTTCCTTAAGTTATTGTATGTGTCTAAGACAAAATCTTTGTGACAATTTTGGTAAAATGTTCTCAATTATATTCGTTAGTAACTGATAGGACCAAAATGGATTTTTTTTAAAAAACTTAAAAGTATCAAAATAAAATCATTTAAAAATATAAAAGATCAAAATAAAATTATTTAAAACATTGTCATTTCAATTAACATGTTATGTTATCATCCTAACTGACATTAACAGATATATCACACTTTTCTATTAATATAAAAGACAAAAAGTAACATTTAATTAGCCTAAAAAAAATAAACATAAAGTATCAAATATGAAGTTCACTACCTCCGTTCTTGTTTTTAAAGTTGTTACGTGAAAACCAAGAGATGTAACAAATATGGGTAAAATAGTATTAGTGTCTGAAGATCTTGAAAATGTCCTAAGCCAAAAACTTCATTAGGTTACACCAAATCACCAATAGATATATAATATTGAATTTGCGGTGTTGAATACCAGACCCGGAAAAAAATTTGGTAATTTAATCTTATCCTAAGTCTTATACATACCAAATTGAATCAGATCAAATTACCAATTTTTTTTTTTATGTCTCGTATGGTGGCATACTTGAATCTTTTTACTTTTGTAGGTTTTTGCATTTATAGAGATAGATAAATGTAAAGACTTTCAAAAACAAAAAATCCAAGTATCTCTTTCGGGAAATATGTATAAGAACTGCCACCATCAAAAGCCATCCTTACTACTTTAATTTGGCCATCAAATCTGAGTTGCTGATATCCATAATTTATTCCAAGAAACTCAACTTGGTATAAATCACATAGAATATAGTATGTGTCACATATAAATTAAAGAAGAATCAGAACAAACTTCAGAATAGTGCATAACTCATCAGAAAAGAGAAAAACATATACATAAAAACAAAAACAAAAAAAAACATGGAGATTTTCTAATGAAAACGATATAAAATATTCAAGAATAAAGCTTGACATTCTCATAGTGGAACTTTACAGAGTATTTGAAAAAAAACAAAAACATAGATACAAATGCATTAGAATAAGATCAAATTACCAAACAAATTGGGATTAGGAAATTCACTTAGAGTTATAAATTAGGATGAAGAGTTGTGGTCTACCTGTTGGAGAATTGTGTTAAAAGAGGATACAAATAGATAAGTGTAATCACTATTCACTTATCACTGTTCTCGCTTTGGTTCTGCATTTGTTCATGTTAAAAAACGCAATCAAATTAGATAAGCAAAACATGATAATGGATCTCTGTGCATTTTGAACATGACTCTGCGGCTAGTATTTGTTAAATAATAAAAATTGAAACATGTTTTTACCTCTCTGGTTATTCTGATGAGCCATTATGAAGATGGAAATAGACATGGAAACGGAATTGGTACCCGTGGACACCCACTTAAACCCATCCCCATTTTGACGGGAAAAAATTGAGTTGATTGAATTCGGATTTGGATTTTTTCCAATTCTTAAATTCGGGGGCGAGGATGGGGGCGGTTTTGATAATGCTTATATCTGTCCTCACCTTCGTTCCGTCCCTATTAAATCCCAAAATTATCCTTTATATATATATATATATATATATATATATATATTTTATAAGTGTATATATGTTATTGTTGTCCAAAATTGTATTTATTTTATGATTATTGTTTATATATAAATTTTTTTAAGATATTTTATGTGTATTTTGGGGGTGGGGAGAGGAAAATCGACCCTTGTCGGGTGTGGGGATGGGGGGCATATTTCTAGCCCCATCGATCTTCAGGGGCGGAGACGGGGTGGTTATGAGATTCGGGAGAGAGAGTGAGATAAGCAAAAATTGTTCCTTGCCTAGATGAAAAGAAAGAAGAACATTGGATTCGTGGAAAGATATGGGTCTGTCCGGGTTTGGTATACATTGGTTGCAGCCTGCATGAGTAAAAAAAATAGGCTACAAGTTATCACATGATCTTTTTAGTGTTTATGGGTTGTGTTTTACATGTAAGCCGCCAGCCAATCTTGTATTTGGATTTTGGCAGATGATATATTTAGGGTACATCTTGTACTCTTTAAAACTTTTTTCAATAATTTTTTTTTGCTATTAATATATATATATATATATATATATATATATATATATATATATATATATATATATTGTGTTTCTTTATATATTAATAAAATATATTTAATTTCCATCTATCAACAACAAATTATCTCACACAATGTGGTTAGATCTCTATTCATTTCATTTGTTACTTCGGGATAAATATCAACGGTCTACTTGTTAAGTTAACACAATTTCTCTGAAATATTATTAATATATTGATCGACTTAAGAATAACAAGTCAATGACAAGCTCAACTTTAACACAAGTCAAAAATGTCTTAGTGGGAATCGATTTGTGATAAGCTCACGATAAGTTAAGGATAACCCTCGTAATAAGGTCCCAACAAAAACACTTGTAATAAGCCACATGACTATTAGAGTCATGAAACTTGAAGTTCAATCAATCACAAAAGATATAAAACGTACATTGATGGTTACATGTTCTTGAAAAAATCAAATTTAAAATTCCCTTAATCAACCAAATAGAGAACGAACAAATGAAATAGAAAAAAAAAAACTTCTCACAAATGTCAAATGCTGCAGGGAGGAAGAATAATGAAGTTGCAGGCTAGGTAGAATTGTATGTGTAAATAGACATTTGGAGAAAAAAATAGGTTTCCATAATGGTATATCAAGAGATCGAATGTTAAATCTTTGGCATTTGGAGAAAAGGTTAAAGTTGCAAGAAGGAAAAACAAAAAGAATATTAGCAAAGCAGATTAGAGAAAATACCTGTGTCAGCCCAACAATACCTTTAGGTTCTCAACATCACACTGAAGAGTTAAATGAAAGGAAGAAGGAAGCTATTTTGGGGGAAACCTTTTATCATTCCCTTATTCATATATAGAGGCACAATTCAAATTCATGTAGTTATAGAAACAATGAGGCACATTAAAAACGCAGAAGATAAAACATTGCAAAAGAGAGGAAGATTTATTGTGCAAATAAATTGCCATTATGAGGAAAATTTGATGAGAGTATTAAATGAGATAATTATAAGGGAGAAAATGTTAATGAAAAAAATAAATGGAATTAATGTGAAAGTTTAGGATGAAAGATTTGTCTGATACGTAACACGATTTATATATATTAAGATTAGATTATATCATAAGCTACATTTTTTGTTTTGTTTTTAGAATAAACAAGATAAGGAGAGGATCAAATTTTGGCTTGTTAGTTTTATTATCTTTTTAAGAATTTGCAAAATTCAATAAATTTAATCAAATATATTATATTTTAAAATAAAAGATACCGTATAAAAATTATCTTAATTATATTCAATAGTTATAAAATCCATCACAAAATGTTAAACAATACGATGATTCTAAGGAGATACAAAGTTAGTTGACTTCTTATAAAAGAAGGGAAAAGAAAAACATTGCAAAATTGATTTTTTTTTAATAACAAAAATTAACAATTAATATTTATTAGTAAAAAAATAATAACTATATAATTTGACTAACCCTCATTTGATGTTACCATATAAGAATATACTTCATGCATCTCAAAATAACTGCAGTTTTATTCTTTGAAAAGAATTTCAAATTGATTGATTTTTTTTAATTTTCAATGAAATATTTAAACACTTATTCCAATTTTATCTTATAATAAATAATGTTGTTTTGAAAGACTTAATAATATATTTATTGAAATTAAGAAAAATAATAAAAATATTTTAATAAAATTATCTCATAATAAATACTAATTTTTATTATACTAATTCTCTTAGAATATTTTTTTTTTATCCCTATAAAACGGAGAGATTAATTTATTTATTTTTATTAATCCTCAACCTATCAAATTTTGCATGATGAAACCTTAGTGACACCAAGAAACCACAGTTCTGGTAACATAACACCATCCAAAGTTAGCTATCTATCTCTCTCCATCATCTCTTTCTCCCCTATGGACAACGACACAAACCACCTCAGAAGTAGCACACGATTTCCCCGGTCTCATCCGTGTATTCACCGATGGCGGCATCCAACGTTTCACCGGAACCGACTTCGTTCCACCCTCCACCACTCCCCACGTTACATCCAAAGACATCACTCTCCACCCTCACTCCACTACTCTCTCCGAGCGCCTCTTCCTCCCAACACCACAAACCGCCGCCGCCACCCGCCGCAACAACCCACCGCGAGCTCTCTTAATCTACTTCCACGGAGGCGCCCTCTGCGCCTCCTCCCCCTTCACCGCAAACTACCACAACTATGTCGCCGCAATTGTCGCCGAAGCCAAAGTCGTCGCCGTTTCCGTCGACTACCGGCTAGCCCCGGAGCTCCCTATTCCGGCGGCGTACGAGGATTCATGGGCTGCACTACAGTGGGTGGCGTCACACCGTAATAAAGATGGACAAGAGCCTTGGTTGAATGAGCATGCAGACTTTGGTAGGGTTTTCTTGGCTGGGGACAGTGCTGGTGCAAACACTAACTATGCTCCTAGGCGACCCGGATTAGGACATTGAAGTGGAAATCCTCGGAGTGGTTCTTGTCCACCCGTATTTCTGGGGCTCGGTTAGAGGAGGCGGTGGTGGACAGGCTGTGGCGGTTTGTGAGCCCGATGAACCGGGTTAACCCGGTGGTGGAGGGTGGCTTTACTATAATGCTTTGAGTAGGAGTGGGTGGATTGGGGTGGTGGTGGTGGAAGTTGAAGAGACTCTTGGCGAGGGTCAAGCGTTTCATCTTCATGATTTGGTGAGGGATAAGGCTCAGAGTTTGATCAAACGCTTGGGTCTTTTCTTCAATAGAGACCAGCCTCCTGCAATTTGATTCACATTGTTTGGTCTTTCTATTTTCTGTTATGTGGTGTGGATCATGCACGGTGTGACTTAAAAAGTAGATGACTGATAATGAACTAGATAAACATTTAATTGTCACATCACAAGGACAAGTAATAATCAAAACATTGATAAAAACAATAATAATAACCAATCTCCCCCTATCTAATGTCTTTGTTATTACTACAAATTAACAATTTGATTTATCCGTTGAAAAAAAAATACTACCATAGTAACCCCTAAGGCCAAATTGCGAAACATATCTACATTAAAACTCTTAACAATGCTAGATGACATCAGTTATCAGAGGGACGGAATGGATTAATAATTTACAAATTTAGAAACTAATTTGCTATTTTATTTATTTCAGAAACCAGTTTGACTGATCCTTACTATTTCAGGAATAACAATTCACCCAATATTGTAAATTATAGTACTAAAGTTCACACGCAGTTTTAGTTGCTCCGCGATTCCAATTACAACTGAATCAACACTTAGTTTATATGTAAAATCCTACGGCTGCCAAATAAACAAATAAAACTGGCGCACGATCACGAAGACCTCCATTACATTTAGAGAGATTAAAATATGATTTTCATCCTCTAACATGTAATGTAGCTTTGCTCCTGCATTTTAAAGAAAACACAAAATGCAAAAACTTACAATAAAACAATTTCTGTTAACAAACATGTCAAGAGTATTAATGAAATGTTGCTAACTATAGTAAGGAACAATACAATGGACGATGCTAGCTAACTCTAGAAAACAACCGTGTCAAGCATCATTCCCAAAGTCTGAACAATGTTTGATGACATCAAATTGGAAACATGCTCTTCAAGGTGCTTCTTAGCATCTTGCCTCCCCACATTTGCAATTGCAAGTTTTTCTGGTGGCAGTTCATCTTCCTCCTGCACTGCCTTGTTGTACTTGGCTGCTAAACTTAGCATCTCCTGCATTACCAGAAAAAGATATATATATTATCTCCTGAGTTTGTGTCATTCAACTTATTTAAGAAAAATGCTTGCTATTTTTTTTTTTTCATTTTTACAAGAAAATCTTCAAAATATAAGCAATTCATTCTCTAAAAAATCCCAAACTGTGGATTTGGTTTTGAAACACTTATTCTGCTTTTAAATAGATCTGGAAAAATAAGTGACTATTTCCTTGGAAATAATTTCAACCAAGCATGTGCTGTATCTATACAGGTTATGAAAAGGTGTCATCCAAGTATATTGTATATTTAATCTAACACTGTCAAATTAACACTAGCCTAAGTGTCTATACTCTGTTGCAGACCAAGGCTGCTCTGCACCACTACACCTATATAGCGATAACTATGTGCCGAGTATGGAGCTTTTAATGCCAAACAACCAAACAGCTAACTTCAATCACTAAGTATCCCATTCCAAACTCAGTGGAGTCTTTGTCTAGCTCTAAAGAACCCTAAATCAAAAAAAAGTATATTGACTCTTGTCCCACCTCAATCTCTTCACAATATTATGAGCATCAATTTGGTTTTAATGACAGAAAAGAATCACACAACTACTATATTCTCACCACAAAGCTAGACTTGTAGGACATCCTTTAACACTTTAGCATTGGCTTTCAAAACACCTTTAGTCCAGTCATTCAATCTCAAACTACTGAAATAGTGCATTGAATTGCTCTCTCAGAAGAATTGCATTGGTGTCATGAACTTGAAATTTCTTCTTGGTTATGACTAGTGGCTTCACAAACTCCACTCTTAAATCTACATATTTATCAAAATGATCTAAAGATTACCAATTTTCTTGAATAACTTGACAGTATTCTTCTGACACAGAATAATCTACTTTTCTTTACCACTTTAAACAAGCACTAAGTTTTCCCTAGAAGATCTAGAACATCCAGGGTCAATTTTAGGTGTGGAAATTATTCTCACTTCTAAAGGATTCTTTCTCTCACAACATTATATTAGCAACATTATGTACAAATCCTCCATGAGTGATGCCAGGCCCACAACTACACTCATGTCCACAACTCATTCCCTTCTATCATAATCTAATGTTTCTACATGACTGATGGTGCCACTCATTCCCTTTCCACAACTCATTCTGTTGAACTAATTTTTTATTCTTATGTTTGTAAATGTCTTCTACAAATATCATGTATGTTTATAACAATAATTAGTGAAAACCATTTCACTTTAAATCTCTTTAGGAGGGAGGGAAAAGTTGACTGAGACAAGAAAATGACAGAAAGTAACAAGAAAAAAACCAATTATAGTATGTTTCTGAAATTTACTAAACCAAGACAGCAGAATCTCCAATTGAGTACCATATCAATCATTAATTGTTGCTGTGCAAAAAGTCAGGAATGTGTGCAGTAACATTTAAATTGCACTTTGCCTTGTATTATTTATGCAAGTCTCATCTCATATATACAATAAATTTGACAAAGAAAAAGTTTAAAAACAAGTTGAAGTGGGGAGAAGAAAACAGAAATTAAAAGTTTGAGTCATTTACATTGAAAAATCTCAACTTACCTGAACAGTCTGTTCATTAGTTTTAGAATGTGAATCAAAATGCCTGAGTGTCAAACCATCAGTCCACTTCTTTTTGTGAAGGTTAAGCAACATCTTCTCTTCAAGTTCATTCTTTCTGTAATTAATTGCTATGGAGTAATAATGTCTATTCAAGCCATGGATCAGAGCCTAAAATGGAAGTTACAAAGACAACATAAGTAACTGACAAAAGTCAAAGAAAACAGAGTAGCAGCCATGCTTTTGAATGGAATATCAGAACACTCACTTGGATAGATGGCTTGTTTAGATGGCCCAGGTTGGAAGTTGTCTGTCGTGGTTCCTGACCTAGCATCATAGTTTGTGGATTAATCAGCCGGAAAGCATCAATTACCACTTTGCCTTTCACACTCTGAATGGGGTCCACCACCACAGCCACTGCCCGTTGATTTAAAGCCTCAAAACTCTGCATCAGATAAAAGTACATACATATTATATACAATTTTCTAAAACCAACACCCCTATTGGAATAAGGGTTTGTCATAGCTCACTTCACTAAATTCCACATCTAACTTTTCTCAATCTACAGTGAGTTTTAGCCACCAATTGTCCCATTGATTTGTAAATTATAAAAATTAAGCTTTGAAATTTAGATAAGTGTATTCTACCAACATTTCTTAATCCTATCGTAGCTACTAACATCACAAGAATGAAAGTACTCAAATTTTCTTTTATCAATATTCAATAGTAAATGGTGAAGTACAATTTAATGATTCAAGCAGTATTACTTCTTGAGTTTCCATCCCTAATGTCAAGGTTTCGGGGGTGTCTACAACCACAATGTGACCGCAAATGTGGCCACATTGTTTACAAATCCCTCAATATTAAGGATCGCAACAAAACTGCAACGCAATCACAATTTAAAACCTAGGATGTCTCACATTTAGCATGTACCTCAATTTTTGTTTAAAAAACAACAACAAAGCCTTATCCCACTAAGTGTGGTCAGCTACATGGATCACATTATGCCTACAGCTCTATTAAACTCATTTAAAGAAAGGCAACAAATTTTACACTCATCATCAAGGAATTGCTCACTTAGTTTCAATTTTCAAACACAAAAACAGTTCAAAATGATACAAACACATGCTGCCACAATGAAACTAAGAGACCAAAGAAGCGGCCAAAAACCTGTTGCGTATTAATGTCCACTCCAGAAAGCCAACACCCAAATCCAGGATGCGAGTGATACCACCCCACAACCATCTCCGGCCTGCAACAACAAAATGCCAACGTTTCAACCATCAGACAACACAAAACAAAACCACGCGTGTACAAATCGGAGATATAAGATGAGTTGGATGGTTAAGGGAGAGAACGGAAGAGGGGAAAGGCCGCAGTTCGATCACCTCTGCTAACAAAAACTAACATTCTGACAATCTATTCTAACATTTGACAATCAAAAAAATAAAAAGTGTACAAATCAAGTAACAAAAAAACCCTCCTTCACTAAAAAAAAAAATAAGAAAACTTTAACTAACAACAAAACAAACACAAAAAAACACCTTCCAGTTTGCTTCAACATATCAAGCATATTAGTCTGAAAAACATGATCAACAGCTTCAACGCTAACACCGGTCCCACTCTGAGGCATCGCAAACACATCCACAACGCGAACGGTGTACTCATCCACGAACTCCCCCAACATCAGACCCATCACTTCCATGGGTACCCCAGCTCTTCCTACACAGAAATTAGGGTTTTGAAAATTATCAGACAAAAACAAAAACAAAGGAAAAGTGGACCAGTGAAGGGATCGAGAAGAGAAAAGAAGAATTCTAATAGCGTACCGTGTTTGAGCATTTTGAGAAGGGCGAGGGAGGAGATGTAGACCTGCTCGGAGGAATCGAGGGTGGGGGAATCCGGTGGGGGATGGCCCAGCGCTCCACCTGCACCCGCGAACATCCTCTGAAGCCTCTCCATGCCCGACATCACAAAACCTAATCTTTTGTTTTCTTTTGTTTCACGAAAAGAAACGAAGAAATGATTGCTTGCTTCGCTTATGGTTTTCCAGAGACGCTTAAATACGACGTCGCAAAGGTTGACGTTTCGGCCAAGAAAGTAGAAACCATCATGATGAGAATAAAAATGGCTTCCTACCGTGTTTCGGGCCTATACACAAAAACGGCCGACTAATATATTTTGCTTTTGGGATTACTATTGGCCCCGACTGCATTGCTATTCGCCCACCAATATTTTTAATTTCCAAAAATACCCTTCTCCACATTGTATTGTGGAATCATACTTCCCCTGTATTAGTTGGGGTGCAAAAAAAATTACACAATGGGAGAATGATTTTATTGTGTAAAAGAGGTGCAAAAAAAACTACAACAGAAGCAGAATCTCGTTATGCATTTTTCAATGGAATTGTGTTTTTGTTGGATTAAGTGGGGGTAAAAAATATATACAACAAAAACACAATTTTTTTGACAATGTACAATGGAATCATTTTTTTCACTGTATATATTTTTTCACCTCCACTTAATCCAATGGAAACACAATTTTGTGTGCCCAAATATCCATACAAAAATGCGATTTCATTATGGCAGATGAGTGCGCGGTGACACAATGATGGTGGAGAGGAGTTGCGCATGCAGAGCCTTAAAGGTGGAGGTCGAGTGCACGTAGGAGATGTCGTGTGTGGTGGCATAACGATGGTGGAGAGGGATTGTGTGTGCGGAGCCTTGAAGGTGGAGGTCACGCGCGTGCACGAGCTCTGTGCGATAGTTATGGTGGGGACTGTGCATGGAGGAGATGGGATAAGGTGGTGGTGCAATGCAGAGGTGGCCAGTAGTGATGATGGTTGTGTGACTATGATGTGGGGAAGGTGGAGCTGCGATTCTAGATTTGGTTAGGGATTGGGTGAGAAGAAGTTGGGGATAGAGGGAGTAGGTGAGAAGATAGGGGAAGAGGAAGGAAGAAGCGGAAGGGGAAAATAGACTTTTTCACGAGGAGGTTGGGGCCAATAGCAAAGTAGGTTAGGGCTAATAGTAGCTCCCTTTGCTTCTTTTGTTTTGAGTAAATTACACTTGCACCCCTTTTGTTTTTCTCAAATTGCATCTTATATCTTTTTTTTACATTACTTTTACCCCCCCCCCCTTTTGTTAACATCATTAACTAACGTTAATTGAAATGTGTGAGCAGACAAAATTTTTATAACATCTTTGTCACACTCGCACCCCCTATATTTTTCTCAAGTTGCGCCTGATACCCCTCAATTTTTTTACATTACTTTTACCCCCCTTCTGTTAACATCGTTAACTAACGTCAATTAAAATATATGAGCATATGAAATTGCCCTAAAATATTTATTAAATACTCAATAACAAATTAATAATTGACTGTATGAATGGACTTTTCTTAAAGCAATAACAATTTTTCCTTTAATACTTGAATTTTATTTCGTTGTTGTTAACACTTGAAGAAGACGCAACTCTTGATTGAGACATTATATCAAACACCTAACCATCAAAAATAAATTTTCAAGAAAGGAGTTAAAAACACAAATGTAGAAGCAAAACTAAAATTTGAAGCAGAGGATCATATTCAATCAACTGACATTGCTGGGAACACGTCCAACAAAAACACAGCAACCAAACGATCTAACACGCACCAAAAAAAATAAACTAAAAAAAAGAAGAAGAAGAAGGAAGGAAGGATGTTAACACATGCGTACCAAAAAGGTGGATTCACATCCAACAAAAAGGTGGATTCACGTCCAATTAGAGAAAAAATAAAAAAGAAGGAAGAGTGTTAAAATATTTTCAGATTGAAAATGGTGTTATGTCTTTTATGGAGTTAAGAGGAAGAAGATGAAAGTATTTTAGACATGATTTTTCATTAAAAGTTATATGATCAACATGTACATACTTTCTATTAAATTATTAAATGGTGTTTAGGAGGAAAGGGGTCTGGGTATAATGTGAGCTAAATAATTAAGAGATTTTTTGTAAAGTGCAAAAAATGACGGTATCGGGTATAATTTGGAAAAAACACAGGGTGTGCGAGTGTAATTTGCTATTTATTTTTTTAACTAGACTAATATATTTTTGTTAGTGTTAGAATATTCAATGATTTTTTTGTTTATTTATATGAAATATCTAACCCGACTGGCCACCTTTGATTAGATTATTTCCTTCTATTCATGTATTTTTATTCACTAGACTCGAATCTAAAACTTTATTTAAAGAGATTAAGTCTAATATCACTTTGATGAAAAACTTATTGGTAGAATATTCAATGATTACTAATTAACAATATTTTAGTGTTAGAATATTCAATAATTATTAATTACTATTTAACAAGACAATATAATGTATTTATATGTTTTATTTCTATAAATATTTGTTTTTATTTTATTTTTTCAAAATCAACTAGAATTTCGATTTAGTCAAAAGGCATTAACAATATAAAGATTTTACATATTATTATTTAATTATGAATTTTTATGTATGATAATAAAATTGTGAAGTTTCTTAATAATTGGTTAAAAAAATATACGTAGTTTACAGTATAAAATATTTTATATAAATAATTTAATGAATCAAACTCTAAGAATTTACTTATTTATTGTTTTAAGAAATAATATCTTTTTTTGTTTTGTTTTTAGATTCTCAAGGCTTCTCTAATCTACCAGCATTTTTCGCTTTTTAAATCCCATCAAGTCTAGAAGCATTGGACCTATAGGAAGATCGCTACAAATAGTAATTGTCATTGTGTGCCCATCAATTAATGATGTATAATTAATTATGATGATTTGTCAATTTTCCAGCAATGATGAAGGGTGACATGAAGGAATTATTAAATGGTCTGGGATCATTATGTGCTTATATTCTTAGTCAATTTTCACATTATAATAGTTGAATTTTATTAATTCTTTCTTAAAAATTGAAGACACGGGAGGAATATGACATGTAGAGATTGGTCGAAAATATAGAAAAGTGATAATCTTAGACCATTCAGTAATTACCACGTGGTAGAGAATGATGAGGTACAAAGAATTAATTGAATCAAAACAAATGAGTTTGGTAATGCATATATGCAGTCTCCAAGGTTTGACTTGCAATTGAAATGTTTGGTTGACTTCTTCTATGAAACACACTCTATTTATGTTAAGTTTCAATAAACAATATTAGTGCATGTTTGGAATTGTTCATTTTAAAAAATAAAATCAAAAGATCTGATCTCTAGATACTTAGATCTAAGAGTCATTAACACCAAGCAACACTATAAGATGTGTGATGTGTGTGGAAGAAAGACGGAGAGGGAGAGGGAGAAAGAGACATGAGAAGAAGTTTGTGTTGATTGAGTTACCTGGTTAGGAGAACACGCGCCTTGTACTCACTCTCAATTATTATGATTTTTCTGAAAATTCGTCGTCATTTTAAGATTTTATTTTTAAAATGCTAAATATATTTACAAAATTGCCACCTATACACAAAGGATGTCGGCTTTTAAACAACCGTCCTTAAATTGGTGTCGTAAAAACTACCTTTTTTTAGTAGTGAAAAACAAATAAATACATTTTCATAATAGATTGAACCAAACACAATTTACTCTTCCAATTTTGTTTTTGCTTGATTTTTTGTTAAGGTAACGCACAAATATAGGAATCTAATGAGGTGAGTACGCATTATAAAATTCCACATGCATGGACTAGAAAGTTTTGTGAGAACCCACTGTAATATTCAATATGGATTAATTAGAAAGTTGTAATAATCAGTCTTTTTCACTTGAAATTTGAGTTAGAGCTTCTTTACTTTCATTTTCATATCTAGTTTTTTTTAGTTAAAGATTACGAGTGTTCTTAACTTATTAGATCAGAGATTAATTTCGCTCACAGTGTATGATTGTTGTTGGCCCAAGATAATTTTACAAATGTAAAACTGGAACACAAATTTTTCATTAATTAAATTGTTCTCACTTGCATACCTAGTTATGATAGTTAGGCTATAATTTTGATAATTATTTTTTTGGTTGAAAGGTAGAATTAATAGAAATAAAGTTTGGATTAAATGGTTTGAAGGCCATTCTTTGTAACTTGAAAGATCAACCGGAGCTTTTATAAATTTTTATAAAATTATTTAAAATTTAAAAGTAACTTAAGTTAAAAAAATAAGATTATTTATCAAATTTAACTTTGTGTTTTTTAATTGTAACTTTAAAGTTTTTCTCAATACCAAAAAGCCCAATAAAAGTTGTTTAAACAGACTGACCTAAGGGAAAAACATTTCATACTTTGTTTTTTTTATTAAACTAACCAAATTATTTATGTAAATACAGTAAATACATTTTAATTTTTAAAATATTTTTTATGTATGTATTTGTTAATTTTTCTACTACATTTGTTTCTTTTTATAAGAAACAAGTTATAATATAAAATACACTATAATCTGTTTGTTAAAAAAGAATGAAGATAGTATTATTTAAGCATAACTTTGTTGTATTGGAAAAATTGTAGCTTTCTTACTATTTGTAAGCAAATTCTTAATTATATGCAAAAATCTTGTAAACATTTATGTATGAAAGTACGATGCCACTACCTAATTGTCTCCTTCTGACTTATTTGGTGTAAAAATAGATTCAATATCGGCAAACTTGTATTTAGGGGTGTTCAAATCAAAACACATCCAAAATGAAAAAAAAATTATTAAAAAATTAAAAATCAAATTAAACTAATTTTTTTTTGGATTTGTTTGGATTTTTTTTAAATCGATCCATTTGATTTAATTTGCGGTTTGTGTTTTTGAAATCGAACCAAGTCACAACACTTATATTAACATTTATATTGTTTTAGTGTTATATGTTTTATGAGTATATTACTTGAATTTTACAGTATTTTATGGTCTTATGTATATGAAATTTATAAAATATATAACATTTTATTTTTAGATGATTTTTTAAAGATATATTTGATTTAAAGTGGATGAAAATTTGACAAATTTTTATTTTAGAAGGTTTAACATATTAAATTTCACAAATTATTATTATCAATTTTTAATATAATTTAATTTAAAAGATGAAAAAAAGTATATAAAATTTATTGAAATAATATTTTAATAAAAATAAAAAAATCAAATCGAACCAAACCACAGAATATTGGTTTGATTTGGTTTAAAATTTATTTTAAATGAAAACCAAAGTGAAATAATATGTTTTATAAGTATGATTTAAATGATTTTTTTTTTATGAATAACTAAATTAAATCAAGCCACGAACATCCTACTTGTATTCGATCGAAGATAATTTTGTCACATTAGAGGTAGAGTGAGGTGCAAGTGATCAAATTCAAGTCTGTAGGTACATATTCCTTTGTCATACACTCCTCCTAACACATATGCCATGAAATGCAAAAGAGCTCAATACCCAAACTTGATCCTAAAGGTATGCAACCCTTGAACAAATTAAGATAATGATAACAATATCTAAACACGTACGGTTGAATATTGGGTATGAAAAATGAATAATTTAAATTTGATTTAAAGATATTAAGGGAATAAATATGATGATATTGAAGGATAAACAATAAATTATATATATATATATATATATATATATATATATATATATATATGTATATGTATATGTATTAAAAATAGAATTAAAATAAATTGGCCCCCTACCTACTATACATGTAGGTCTGTTTGTTTGATATGCTGTCTGCTCACCATGCATCTCCTATAGAATGGCCTACATCTTAATTAACGAAGACACGATTACCTTGTGAAGAAAGAATATTACTCTGCACATCGATCTTCCTAGTATGTAGTGTATAAACAAGACAACACAAAGGGTTGCTGTATCTATTTAAAATTAATCATTCATCTGTGTTGTTGGAAACAATAAAGTCACTGTTTTAGCTACCATAAGTTGAATAACAATTTAATTCTTTTATCATCGTGTGTGTGAAATGAAAAATACCGATTTTTACTTGTTGTGTGCGATTTCGGGGGCCTATAGGAGACGGTGTTAATTTTTCATCTTGTTTTCTGTAAATGGACTTAGATGAGTGTCTTGAAGAAAATGAAAAATAATTTTAAATCCCTCTATAATACTATCTATAATACTATAGTATCCATCAATTATGCGTTTATTTAAGTAATATTGGATTCAATTTTTTTTAAATAAGATATTAGATTTAAGTTTTGTGGACGAAAAAAATATAATTAGTTAAACAAATCTTATTAAAATTGGTTAGTCAATTTTCTTAATAAAAATTAATCCTTAATAAAATTGATTGATGGATATTTTGTATTTGGTTTTGATAATAATAATAATAATAATAATAATAATAATAATAATAATAATAATAATAATAATAATAATAATAATAATAATAATAATAATGTCTTTCAATTATATAAGCCTTTTCTTTTTTATGATAAGTATTAACTAAATGTCTTTCAATTTTTTTTGTTTGAAGATTAATTTCGTCTCCCACAAAACAGATATATGTCTTGACTCTTGATTTGTGATTTGTCCGTCCCTATCCAGAAAACACGATTAACATGTGAAAACTGATTAAAATAATGTAAGTGTCGAAGTACTCAATAACTAGCTCTTGTTGAAAACGATCTTATCCATGCATGTTTCAAGGAAAATAACTTAACAGCAATAAAAATTAATTACTCTGCATATTTATTTTGTATGGTTGATATATATATATATATATATATATATATATACACACACAGTTTAAGAGTTTAATTAAGATAATGATCACACTTATTTGTTGTGCAAAAAAAAAATCATATCCATGATAATATTATATGAAAATCAATATTGCAGAAAAATTCACATTAAGTTTATTTTTTCCTTCAGATTTGTATTTAGAATCTGCTGAAAATTCATAAACAACAAGATTCTAATAATATATGTATTCTAAGAGAAAATCAAAGTATATATACTATCACATAATATGTGGGTTTGTCTTTTTCTTTTACATGAAATTAATATTCTTTCATGATGTGATATCATGCACAGCTGAAGAAGAAACCCTATTTGAATGCATCGTTGTCGGATATATGCATTTCAACTTCGGCAGCTCCAACATATCATCCAGCTCATTCCTTTGAAACCAAAACCCACCACGGTGTCAGCAAATAATTCGACCTTATAGACGGTGGCGTCGCTGCAAATAATCCGGTACACAATTGACCTATACTATAATAATTCAAATAGTGAGTGAATTTCAATTATTTAATTCAAATGAATAAATTAAAACTAATTAAAACAATCTTAACCATTCCTAAATGAAGTCATTTCCCATCATCACTTTGTGGATATATGGAAGATATTTTCTACAAAGAGGACGACGATTATCATTTTTGGTTCATAAAAAAAAATAAAAAATTGTGTTTCTATATTATACATGCTTCTATGTCTCATATAGTTGTATTAGATTTTCATAATTTTTTTAAAGACTTGGACCCTTTAATATGGATACGTATTGGTTAAACATCCAAGGATGTATATTGGTATCGGATACACGTGAAACAAACAAATTGAAGTATGGGTGCTTTGCTGCAATTAATTAAAATAACCTAGATATATAGTTTTAACAAATTAATTAATTAACTAGATAGCTTAAGCTATTTAATTAATTGATCATATAATTTGGCCTTCCAGGCTTTGGTAGACATGGCGGAAGTGACGAATCGAATTAGCCATGAAGGGCAATGTGGTAACTTAAATGTGAAGCCAATTCAATACGATCGATTTTTGGTGATATCGTTGGAACAGGTTCTCAGCAAAAGGAAATGAAATACAGTGCTGATGAGGCAGCTCAATGGGGCATCTTTAGTTGGGTAACCACAACCAATGGTGGCACCCCTTTACTTGATGCCTTTAATCATGCAAGTTCTGACATGGTTGACTCTCACATCTCCTCCCTTTTCAAGCTCTCAATTCAGAAAATAACTATCTCCCTATCCAGGTTCTCATTTCATATCTATATTTTTTTGTGTGTAAATAATTGATATGAAGATGAATGTCATCAACATTCTATCTGACATTCTTCCGATACGATAGAATACTCTCTGTATGATTGACTGGCTGAAATTCGTTTATTTTAATTTGGTGGATCTCGTATTTAAATTAAAAGATAGAATTATTAATAATAAGTGAAATTTTCTTGTAGGACGATACATTAACTGGGGACATGCCTTCGATAGACTTGGCCACGGAGAAGAATTTGAATGATCTCGTCAAAGTTGGGGAATCATTGTTAAAGAAACCAGTTTAAAAGATTAACTTAGCTTGCAGACTGGTGTTCACGAACCAGTTAACTCTCATGAAACAAACGAAGAAGCCTTGAAGAGGTATATTAAAATCCCATATATATATATAATTGAGTCATCATACTCATATTATGAAGATAAAATTACTTTTATACTCCTTCCGTCCTAAAATAATTAAAGATTATGTTATTTTACATAGACTAAATAATAATAATAAATAAATAATAATTTTATAAAATTAATTTTATATCATTATTAATTTATTTATAATATTTATTGTTTATCATTAATATTATAAGGAATATAAATAAAAAAGTAATTAATATTATATTAAAAAACTAAAATAACAGTTATTTTTACAAAATTATTTTTTTAGACAACAATTATAATGAGATATAGGATTAATAATATTTATACTAACAAGTTAATTTCTACCCGTACAAAATTCATACCCATTGCATGGGAACATTGTTAACGATTAAATTTTTTATGATTATTTTAATGTGCCTTATTTTAAGTCACAGTTTCACGCTTAACTAATTAATTTTGTTTCATCAGGTTTGCGGAACGACTATCCAAACAGAGGCGATTTCGTAAATCTCAAATGTCTGCCAACGGGAAACTTTAGAAGTCGAAAGGATAACAATAAGAGTATATGATCGTGGTGTGATAATTATGGTTGGTGGTTGTGATAAATATGTGATTTTAAAGCCTAGTTATGGTGCATGCATGTGCTAGCGTGCGTCAAACTTTCTATTGTAGTGATCCTTATTTCTTTGTTTGTTTTTATGTTACAGAATGCTTCGTAATTAATTTGATCTTTTTGGTTTTTATCATTGAATTTGAAAGTCTATTTCATTTATCATTGAATGCTTTGTAATTGATGATATATAATTAAAGCTAACACATACACATATATATAAGGAAGGATGCTGAGTAATTCACTTTTAACCGTTATATTACAAGAAAATAAAAGATAATTAAGGATCAAAAGTAACACTTTAAAGTAACTTAATATTTCCTTTTTTTAAAGATATATCGTCCTTTCTCTTTTATATATGTCATACCCTAATTTCGTTTGGGGACTATCGTTCGTTAATTTTTTGATCTTTGTTGATCAACTTACGGTGTTGAACGTCAATTACAATGCAAAGCAAGGAACCATTCAATGTTTTGATCAGAAATGTGAAAAATACCAAAAAAGAGGGGCAAAAGAGTCTTTTCATTGAGTTTCCTATACCCTAGCTCGTCCAAGCTAGCCTCTGGCTCGCCTGGGCCCCCAAATTGCTTTAGGGTGAAGGAACCAACTCGCCTGGGCAAACTGCCTTTGCCCCAAGTGCCAAGGTTCAGAAGGTGAGGGAATTAAGAGAAGAGAGAAAAAAGAAGAAGAAAGAAGAGGAAACGAAGCCAAAGCACAACCGAATCGCAACCACAATCATTCCCTACGTCATTTTCTTGTTCTGTGTTCTTCATGCGACCGTCGGTTAATTTTGTTTTTAAAATTTGAATGTGATCTATGTACTCTTAGGGGTCCCCCTTGTTATTATGTGCACATCCATCTTCTCCATTTGTTATTGGTGATCTCGTTTTTCTTTGTAAAGTTCAATCTTAAATGATCACTAGTGTCGTAAAGTTGTCTTTAAAGAGACTGAAAGTTAATAAACAAAATCAAGATAAAACCAACCCATAACTAACTTCTTTTTATCAAATATCACTTGAGATCGTTTCGAGGTCTAATGCCTTAACAATTCTCTTCGCTTTTCAAATTTAAAAGATCATTTCAAGGTCCAACGCCTTAACGATTCTCTCCGCTTTTCAAAATTTAAAACAACGTTTCAAGATCTGACGCCTTAAACGACTTTTTGTTCGCAATTAAAAGGAATATTTCAAAAACATAAAAATCAATTTAACACATAAACATTCAGACTTAAAGAACTACGTAGGTCAAAATTCCTCATCGCACCTAAGAATACGTAGGAGCAAGGACAACATCCTTGCCAATCCCAAAAAAATAAAAAAGGGAAAATAAATAATATTGAAGTCACATTTTTACACACTCGATTAAAGGTTGTCGTCCCTTGTGACGAGTGCGTTGGGTGCTAATACATTCTCCATGCGTAAACAACTCTCAAACCTTATTTTCAAAATTCGCATACCTCGTTTTGTTTTTCTAAAGTTTTCCTCGAATAAACGTTGGTGTCAACTCCGCTCGTTTTCTCCCTTGGAGACGAATGCTTTGACTTATCTATTTTGCCCTTGTCCTCCCGTCGAAGGATAGATTGCGACAATATATATATATATATATATATATGATATTTATATTCTTGTGGGATGTCTTCACATACATGTTAAGATTTGTAATTGTAGTAGTTTGATTTTATCTTACATGATCTCATAATCAAGTTATGGATTCAATATTTTATTTTTTATTTGTAGAAATTAAAGATAATATCAAAAAGTTTATAATATCACACATCTTATATTTAACCAACTAAATTAGACCCATTAACATGAATTTGATATCCTATAACATTATTAAATTAATATTATACTTACAAAGTTAGTGATTGCACAAAGCAACCTGGGGGGCTATTTTACGGATGATGTATTTTGCTTTTTGCTTAATTAAGGCCGGTTTGAATAAATTTATCTAGAAGGACTTTTAGAATAACAGCTTATCTAGAAGTTCTATTGTGAAAAGCTCCTTCTAGATAAGCTAATTATGTGTTTGAATGATACATATTGATGTCATACCTATGTTTTGTTTGCTTTGGGTTAGGCTTCATGTTCTCCCAAGCTTTCTTGTCTTGTTCCTTGTTTTTAATCTATTTATGATATCAGGCTTTGGTGTTCGGGCTTTTGGTTGTTAGGCAATCTAGTTGGGATCAATGCAACCAATTGTTTGTTCCATTTGTAGTTTTCATAAATGGATTAAATTTCCCATCACTCAAATGATTTCTTATAATAAAGTAATGTAAAGTCATACAAGCAATAAAGACTTTATCTCTAAAAAAGGAAATCATATTATCTAATATGGTTCATCTCACTTATATAAATCAAGACTAGGATATGACTCAAGGTTTAAAAAGTGTTTATAGAAGTACTCATAAATCATCCATAAATAAAATCTTCATATTAGTAACGAGATTTGAATTTACCTTCTTATAAAATATATGAGTTTAATTTTTACTAATTGGATTATCTTTTGTTGACCTTGAACTTGAACTTTAGTTATCTTTATATGAGCTTTCGTTGTAAACTCTCTTAGTTTAAAAAGTTTTAGACTTCAACTATGCTTATACATTAACATTCCTCTTGAGCTAAGATAAAGTAGTTAATGAATCTTACCATTAAAACTTTTCTAAGTGAAAACGATAGAAATCCAACAAGTTTTGTTTCAAAGAAGACTTGGGTGTGAGTCTAGCTAGAAAGGCGTGTCTGCAAATAATACTTGGGGTGATTGCTTGGAGAAACAAGTTAAAGAAAACTTGTGTTAAACCTGAAGACTTGATAGTAAAATAATACAAGTACAAGTCTCTTATCTGTTACTATTATTGAAACCTTTGATTGGATATAGTCTTGAATTACAGATGAATTAAGTATAAAACTCTTATGTTTTTATGATTTATCCTACACCTTATATCTTTCTTAAAATGCTTTAAACGGTTTCTAAAAACTTAACAAGTTTTAAGACTATACTCATGTTTAAAAAGAATTTATATTAATTGTCTTTTCAAACTAGCTAAGTATGTTATTCTACATAAGAAGTATCTTCTTATGTAAATAGATTTGTGAAAATTAATTTGTTGAAAACACAATTCAAACTTTTTTTTTTGTTTTCCTGTGTTTTATAACAACATAACCCTAATTTGAAATGATAATTTGATCCAACTCTCTTCTTTATAGTGGAAGGATATTTGTTTAATTGGTGAAGGTAAAGGATTGGTTTATTTAGGAAGTTGTTAAGGTAGGAAAGGGGTGTTTATTAAATTTTGGTATGATATAATTTGGATGGGTAATTAATGCTCCAATGAAGGACTTAATTTTTATGATATTTTTAATTCAGAAAATATAAAATAAATGGGTGTATATATATATATATATATATATATATATATATATATTTTGTTGAAATGGGAAGATGCGGTTAATTTAATTGGAGATGGACTTTCTTTTCTTAGGAGCACAATATATTGTTTGAATTTTGTAATCTTTTGAATTCTTTATGTCTAACTTAGTGTGGATGTTAAATGGTTGTGGAAGTTTGACAATTCAAACTCTTATATGTAAAATTCAATAAACACAGAGTGTGGATGTAAAATCAATGCTTCAAATTTGCAGTTCCAAAACACACTAACATGGAGGAAAAACTTAGAATATCAAAGTGATGAAATGATGAGTTTAAACAAGCACATGCCAAAATGTGCGGAGTTTAAAAAAATAATTGGTTTAGGGTTTGATTGTTTGGTATTCTGTCTCCATGCATGCTCTTCGCCTTATCGAAGACACGATTAACATGCGAAGAATTACTCTCTCTCTCTCTCTCTCTATATATATATATATATATATATAATTTGTATTTTAAATACAAGGCAACATAAGAGGTTACTGTATATGTATTAATTATTCAAGCAAGCTGTGGCGGAGAACCAAAAGATAGTACTGTGTTTTTCGTGTTTGATCTGCCCTACGATGAATCGTTTGAATATTAAATTCGTCTCCCATAAATCCATTCATCTTTTGATTGGTCCGTCACTATCAAAAAACATGATTAACATGTGAAGTATATAGCTGGTAAAAAATAAAATAAAGTGTAGAAGTAATCAATTTGTCTTTGTTGAAAATGATATTATCCATGTTATTTTGGAGATTAATTTGACACGCTTAAAACAAGCCAATAATTAGAAGGATTAATTTCCCCGAATGTTTATTCAGTTTGCTGATCTATATATAGAACTTCTCATAATCAAATTAAGCCATGAAAACTAGATCTTCTGAATAGCAATAAGCTTGTTGAAGAGTTTAGGAGTTTTCTTTGCCCTTTAATTCAACTCAATGGAAGCAACGAAAGAACTTGTATCTCCAATTCCATGCGATGATGGACACCTTGTTACCGTTCTTAGTATTGATGGGGGTGGCATTCGGGGAATCATTCCAGGAATTATACTTGGCTTCCTCGAATCAGAACTTCAGGTAATATGCTAACTATATAAATAGGTACAAATTAAAAAAAAAATCATTCACTAGAGGGCTTAAACTTTAAAGTAAATAAATTTTTATATATACTTTGTTGTAAGATTATAATTATTTTTATAAAAACTTTATTTATTGAGGGGATTTGATCCCTTCCTTCCCCCCTAATGCTAAGTAATTAAAGTCAACTATACTAGTTAACGTCGTGCATCAAAATATATTGCTATAGATCGATATAATATAATAAAGATCACATCACGAAAACGATAATTTTATTGATTATTATTACCTTCTGGAAGTTTATGTACGTAGTACGTAGTATACTTATTTTAGTTGCGTGCAATTTATTTTATATATATAGCTAGTACTATATAAATTAACTTTAATTTAGTCTAGGTCTTCTAGCTTAATTATAATTAACATTTTAATTAATGCCAACTGTGGTGCATGATTGCAGAAGCTAGATGGAGACCATGTAAGATTGGCAGATTACTTTGATGTGATTGCGGGAACAAGTACTGGAGGATTAGTGACTGCAATGCTCACTGCTCCAAATGAAAATAACCGACCCTTGTATGCAGCCAAGGATATTAAGAATTTCTACCTTGAGCATACCCCAAAAATCTTCCCACAAAATAAGTAAACACCATATACTTTACCATGCATAATTAAACTTCATTCCAAATCAACCATGCTATATATATTTTATCTATCAATATATACTAATTTACAGTGTAATGGTCCTGAATATATATATATATAGGTGCTGGAATTTATTCTCATCTATGGTGAAGTTCACAAGAACTCTGTTTGGACCACAATACAACGGCAAGTACTTACACAGGCTTATTAGGGAAAAATTAGGAGAAACAAAATTGCACCAAACTTTGACCAATGTCGTCATCCCAGCATTTGACATCAAGCGCCTTCAACCTACCATCTTTTCCAGCTTCCAGGTTCATCCTTTTTCTCTTAATTTATTATATAAAATATATTTGTTATGGAAAAAAAATCATATTCACAAGAAACTAATTATCCAAGGAAGTTTTATTTGAAAATCAAAATTACAGAAAGTCTTTTCTTTCAGATTTTCATATAAAATTTGCAGAAAATTCATAAATAATAAGGATTGTAATAACATGTATTATAGGAAATAAAAAAAATTAATATTATCACATACATATGTACGTGTGTCTTTCTCTTACATTTATATGAAATATTAATCTCACATGTGATATATATATATCACAGCTGAAGAAGAGGCCAGATTTGAATGCATCGTTGTCTGATATATGCATTTCAACTTCGGCAGCTCCAACATATCTTCCAGCTCATTCCTTTGAAACCAAAACCCACCACGGTGTCAGCAAATTCGACCTTATAGACGGTGGCGTTGCTGCAAATAACCCGGTACACAATCTTATAATTCAAATGAAAGGAGTAAATTTTAACGATATAATTCAAATATGAATAACTAATGGTTAAAACTAATTAAAACAATCTTAAGCATGCATAAACGATCCTAACTCCGTTCTTTATTATAAGAAACAAGTTATAGTATAGTGACGAATAGAGGTAGTATTATATGATGAGTAAGATATATATAAATCATCAATTTAATTGACAAATAAGGATGTGGTATATATGTTAATTTGGTATTCCAGGCACTGGTGGCCATGGCAGAAGTTACGAACTAAATATGTCATGAAGGGCCATGTGATAGCTTAAATGTGGAACCGATGCAATACGACAAGTTTTTGGTGATATCATTGGGAACAGGTTCTCAGAAACAAGAAATGAAATACAGTGCTCTTGAAGCAGCTCAATGGGGTATCTTGAGTTGGGTAACCACAGCCAATGGTGGCACCCCTTTGATTGATGCATTTAGTCAAGCCAGTGCTGACATGGTTGACTTTCATATCTCTTCCCTTGTTCGTGCACTCAATTCTGAGCATAACTACCTCCGAATCCAGGTTTTCATTCCCTATTTTTTATGTCATAATTCAACAAATATACTTTATTGGTTTTTAATTATAAAATTCTTTCAATTAATTAACATTTTTTCTAAGAAAAATAGATAATTTAATTAATTATATTAAATTTATCATGTGTATTATCATTTCAACATTTTCCTTTTCTTATCACTTTATTTATTTAATTATTTTTTATTATATTTAAAGAAAAAATAATTAATATATCTAAAACTTATAAAAAGAAACCTGCATGAATATAAATTTTTTTACATAATCATTCTATCACAATCTATAACTCATAACCATAATGTATAATAAGTTTGTTAATTTTTAAAATAGTTATTTTAAAATAATTCAAACAATGATTTATTATTAAATAAGAGTATAAAATTATTATTTAATGCATAAACCTTAAACTCAAATAATAATTGTCATATTTAGAAATAAATCCTTATATTAAATTCATTCAAATTTTGTAGGACGATACATTAATTGGGGACATGTCTTCTGTTGACATGGCTACGGAGAAGAATTTGAATGATCTCGTCAAAGTTGGGGAGTCATTATTAAAGAAGCCGGTTTCAAAGGTTAACTTGAAGACGGGCGTTTATGAACCTGTTAAATCTTATGAAACAAACGAAGAAGCCTTGAAGGGGTATATTAAAATCCCATATACGTATATATATTGCCAAATAATTATTAATTAATATAAGAAATGAACATATATCATTGATTAATTCATCATACTCGTGGTAATTACGTTGATAATATTGTTATAGTATATACTTATAGTATTTATACAAACAATTTAATTTTTATTATACAAAATCCATACAAATAGGGAAAAGTGTTAACGATTATTTTTTCGAGATTTATTTTTGATGTGCCTTATTTTAAGTCACAGTTTCACGATTGACTATAATTTGTTTCAGGTTTGCGGAACGACTATCCAAACAGAAGCAATTTCGTAAATCTCAAATGTCCGCTAATGCAAATCCTTGAACGTTGAAAGGATAACTAGTTGTATTAATCACTATCAGTGTAATATTATGGTTGATGTTATATATATATTAACGAGGTGCCATCATCATCACCCTGGTTTTTTCATCCTTATATATGCTCATGCTCTAAATTTACTCAATCGGGCATAAGGATGAAATATTGTTCGTCTCTAAATTATGTCATTAAAGTTTCTAGTAGTGGATCTAAGAATTTGAGAATAACAATAAAATTGAGAGTAAGAATCTATATTAACTCACTTGATTTACTACTGGTGCAGAGAATCTAAGTAAAAAATAAAAAAAATATAACAAACTAGCCCCTAAAGTTACATTTTTATCAATAAGCAATTCAATTTTTGACATCAATCTTAAACAAGTTCTACTAAAATATTTCACAGATTTGTCTTCTGTGAGAGCAACAAATTATACAAACAGTGATTAAATCACTCAAGCTGATGGATTAATCGAAAGGGCCTGTATAAACTAGAATGTCTTTTTAGTGTGCGGGGATCTCATTTCACGGAGTCTCCTTTCTTGTGAAAGTATTTTTGCAAACCTGAAGACATTAGAATCAAATGTTATTATAATATAATTGTAATGCGTAATTGAATTGCAATAGACATAGTAATTAAATAAGATACAACACTAATGTGAATATACCCTTTTTTTTTATAAATTAACTAACCTTTTAAGAGCATCTTCATTGGTTTCCCTGTTTTTTAGTGGCTCAAAGAGACCATTCTCTAAATTGATCCTAGAGACTGGTTTCTTTAACAGTTTTTCCAACTGCCATCTGGAAAGTGTAATCTTTTCTTCAAGATTAGCCTATTTGCTAATGATTTTGTCATGTGGAGGCTTTCCAACTTGCTCCAAACACCAACAATTTCTTCTCCTTCAATACCTCTCACATTACTCGATCTCCAAGATTCAAGATGATGACGTCGTGTGCTTTTTCCATTATTGTTTTCTTCTCTACTTTAGACACTTTGTTTAGGAAAACTTTGTCTCCACCCAATGCCTCTACATAACAAGCAATGCCTTCATTTTCAATCTCTAGATTCCAAATCATTTTTTCCTTGTGAACTTCTTCGGATTGAACTTCGCAGTTGATCATCTTGTTGAACCAAGCTCTTAGATACCATATGTTGCAAAACCTTGCCCAAGATCACAACTATCCAACTAACTTCAGAGAAGTAAAGCTTTCTTCTAAAATCAGAAAAGAATTGGACAAGAATGATAACAAAAGAATTTAAGTGAGAGATATATCAATCAACAATTTGTAAATATAGAAAATCAGTATTGATTTCCCATAACAAAAATCATAACTAAAATAACTACCTACAACCCAAAATGAAATATCCAAGTTACCCTTATGTTGTCATTCCCACCTTTAATTTGATATCAAGTCTTTGCAACCCATCCTTTTCTCGTCTTATCAGATTAACTTTTGAAATGAATTTTCTTCCCACTTTCGGGGTAGTGTTGGAGGTTGGGGCATATATATATATATATATATATATATATATATATATATATATATATATATATATATATATATATATATATTTGTTTATGGTTTTACTCGACTTTCAGGGGTTGAAATTTTGACTATAAACAGTGTCTCCAACAGTAATTATTGACTAATAAGATAAAAATATTTCTCTTTACTTTCTAGAATAAGATGATACATTTGTTTGTATAGAGCCAGCCATGTTCATCAATATAGATAATTTTTAATTTTATGTAATTAAAGGAAAACAAAAATAATTGATGTATTTTTAGTTTCTATTTTCAGTTAATATATGTCAATGTTTATAAATTAGTTATATATTATGCTTTTTTAAAAAAATCAACTCATTAGAGAATTAAAATAAATGAAAAGGCGAGGAATACTCTAATAGAAAGGTTTTACTAAATGAAAAGGTGAGGAAAACATAACATAAAAGTTAAGAAGATTTAATTCAATTAATTAAATATGATATATGAGGGTTGTAAATTTCCTATATTCTATTCTAACCAATAAAAAAGAAACATATCCTAAAAAGATTTGAAATTCATGTAGATTAAGAATTCTCCTTCCTTGGATGCTAAGCTTTCAGACATATGTATTAGCACGTCCGCTGCACCTACTTATCTCCCTGCCCACAATTTCAACAACCAAGATTCAAATGGGAACATACACAAATTCAACCTCATTGATGGTGGTGTTTGTGCAAATAACCCAGTATGAGTAATTATATATTCACTAATTAATTGTCATTCAAAATTTTATATAACTAAATATTATATAATGATTAATCATATATATCGGAAGCATCACTAACTGTTTTTTTTGGTTTTTGAATTGTATGATCGAGACCTTAGTTGCCATGAACGAAGTTAGAAAGCAAATTATTAAGCAAAATTCCGACTTCTTTCCAATCAAGCCTCTGGAATATATAGGGTCGCATCCTAATAATTTCAATAGGCACCGGGACATCCATAAATGAGGAAAAATTCAATGCACAAATGGCAGCCAAATGGGGGTTATTGGATTGGCTAACCCAAAGTGGCAGTACTCCCTTAATTAATGTTTTCACTCAATCCAGTGCAGATATGGTGGATTTCCATTTATCTGCTGTGACTCATGCACTTCATTCACAAGATAATTACCTTTGAATTCAGGTAATTTCCCAAACAAATATACAAAAGTCTCTATATGTAGCTCTTTCTTTATATAAGTCAACTATTATATATATATATATATATATATATATATATATATATATATATATATATAAGCATATTTCATAAATGATCAAATTAATTTGTTGAACAACATCATTGTATAGGATGACACATTGACTGGAACGGATTCTTCGGTTGACATTGCTACAAAGGAGAACTTGGAGAAACTTAGCCAAATTAGAGAAAATCTGTTAAAGAAACCAGTCTCTGGGGTCAATTTAGAGAATGGTCTCTTTCAACCACTGAAAAATGGACAAACCAATGAACATGCTCTCAAAAGGTTAGCTAAAAAGGGCATATATTAGTTGCTTTAATAATTACCACGTATATTGCAATGCAGTTACACATCACAATTGTATTATGTACTAACGCATTTGTTTTTAATG
Source organism: Glycine soja (assembly GCF_004193775.1). Lineage (NCBI taxonomy): Eukaryota > Viridiplantae > Streptophyta > Magnoliopsida > Fabales > Fabaceae > Glycine > Glycine soja. The sequence continues at coordinate 7,044,336 of NC_041015.1, read as the reverse complement.
TATTCAGGTTTGCAAAAGTACTTTAACAAGAGAGAAGACTCCGTGAAATGAGATCCCCACACACTAAAAAGGCATTCTAGTTCCATTCATTTTAGACTGGCAATTTCGATTCTATCAGCTCCAGTGACTTAGTTACTGTTCGTATTTGTTCTCACAAAAATTAAATCGCTTATTTAAGAAAATTAACTTCAGGTAGTTAATTTGTTTGTTTTATTTTTATTTGTACCCAGCTTTTGTGTATCAGTTGTAAACAGAGTACAATAATAAAAAATCTTACTCTGAATTCCATTGTTATTCTCTTATTTTCAGTGTAAAAATGCTGGCTTTTAGCGGACGCTAAGTGCATAGTTAAAGGATCTTCAGTGTTGTAAATATAAATATAAGTCACCGAATACAGGTCGTTAATTATAACACGACACTAATGTATGATTGATTATCGATTTTGTTTGGATAAGTTTGTTGAAAAGTGATTTTGAGATAATTAATTTCATTTGAATGCAACAAAAAAAAATCAATTTTTACATAAGAAAAAGAGTATTAATGAAGCTCAAAGGGAAGAAACTATTAGAAAGAGTCATAAGGTATAAATTTTCAAATATCAAATTTTCAAATTATGAACACATGGCACGTAACTTGATGCACATTGGTTGATTTGAGCATAATAAGTCAACAACAAGTTCAATAATAACATAAGTGTATTGTTTTGTATAACACTTATGTGCTTAGCTTGTTGGTATATGTGTATTGTTTTGTATAACACTTATGTGCATTGCGAGCAAAGCATAGTTTCCCATTTGAGATTCAATACATTGATTAATACGGACAATTTGCATTAATCAATGTGTTGAATCTTGAATTATCCGTTTGGATAATTTTGGAGGGCTTTTTGTTTATAGTACATTCGTAAGTATGGGTTAACTGTTTATTTGTTAAATTAGACATAATTTTGATATACTGCATTTCACTTTGTTCTCTGGGTGCTTACTTGAATGTGGTGGATCATTAGATATCACTGTTTTCATGTCGTGTACTTAGAGATCAATGTGAAATGTTGCCAAAATTTAGTCAAAATTAAAAAATAAATCGACGTACCCATGCGTACGAATGTACTGTAAACAGTGTCTTCCTGAATGGGATAGGGTCACACCTATAAGGAAAAAAAGTGAGGTTTTCATGTATGTCAAACAACTTACTGAAGTTTTACAGCAAAGGAAAAACATGGATCGAAGTTGAATGAAAATATCACGTATAAGTGAAGATTATGAGAATGGTGTCGAAGATTTTCTGCAGTTTGCTCATCTAATGCACCATATCTGCGAGGGAAAATATTTATGTCCATGTGTCAACTATGCAAATGGGAGACGCCAAACAGCAAATGACATAAGATCTCATCTTATCTGTGATGAGATAGTTCCAAATTACACAAAATGGATATGGCACAGGGAATCGTAGGACATGGCAACAATCTCACAGTCTAAGCCAGTTAATGCAAACATGGGAAATCGTATAGAAGATATGATTTGCGATATTGGGCAAGAGGGTTTTCAACAGGCACATGCACCCTTGTATGACAAAATAGAAAATGATTCAAACAATTTGAATTAAATATTTATAAAAGTATGAATCTAGATTCATACTTGATTTGTTTTTCGTGGAAACTTGAGCCTTGAAGGATAATTAACTCAAGGGTTTTAAGTAAAAGGTTCTGCGCTTGTTTCAACAATTCCTAGTGTTGTGCATGCTGTATAATTCCGTAGTAGCATCACAAACATATACAATTTGAGATGAATATTATAAGGATTAAATAGCTCCTATTACAAATGTGTGTTATTCTGAATGGATGACATTCAATTTTTTAAGCCTATAATCATGATTTTGATTATATGTATTTATGAAATATGCTTATCTTTAAGGCTTAATCATATTATGAATTATGTTTTTCACCTATTAAATAAGATGATATGTTGAGAAACATTCATTACCACTTTATGTTCTGTATACTTCTATATATATTTGATTTGGAACTTAAATCTCAATTCAAAACAAAGTCAACATATGTCTACCATTGATAAAAAAAATCAACGAAAAAGTAATGAATAAGTGTAGTGAAGATCAAATAAGTGTAAGTGAAAATCATATAGGTGCAGTTGAATGCTATCATTGAAGGAACACATTCAAAGATGATTATTAGCTACCATTGAAGGAACACATTCAAAGTGAAAATCATATAATTGTCGTTGATTGGTACCATTTTTACGATGGTGTATACTTAATAACCATTTTAGAATGGTGTCATTCAAAGACGGTTTTTATGTACATCGTCGTAGAATGGTACCATGCAACGATGGTGTTTATGATAAACCTGACTTTGAATATTGACCATTCTAAGACGATTTTGAGATAAAAATCGTCGTATGATGTAACCATTCAAAATCGGGTTTTATGACAAACACCGTAGTTGAATGATACTATTTTACAATGGTGTTTACCACAAAATCGTCTTAAAGTGATTAACATTCAAAGCCGAGTTTATCATAAACATCGTCGTTGAATGGTACCATTCTACGACGATGTTATCGTAAAAACCATCTTTGAATGGTTACTTGCAAAGATGATGTTGAAAGGAAAAACGTGTTTGTATCATTGACTCTTCCAAGATGGTGGTTTTTCGACCGTTGTCGAAAGTCTTTGCTTTCAATGACGGCGGCTTCAAAGACAGTGCAAAACCGACGTAGAATGTTGCTAATAATTGATGTAAAAGGCGCTTTCTACACTAGTGAAACAATCATCACTATGATATATGCATGTTCTCCTTTGATTGTATGTCATTATATAATTTCTTATGAATTCTCTATTTTAATAAGGTGCGTTTTAAAATTAAGATGCATGCATGTATTTTTATAATTTAAATAGAATATTGCGTAACCCAAACGTAAACATGCATGGTATAGACTTTCAATGATGAGAACCAAAAGAGACTAAATTTCAAAGCGTTTTGTAACCCAAAAATAAATAAATACTAAGAGTTTTGTAACATAAAAATGAATAAATACAAAGCGTTTACATCCCACATGGTGCAAGCTTGCAGTCACCAACTTAAATAAGGTTTCCCTTAAAAAAATAAAACTTAAATAAGGTCTCCAGGACTAAATAAATTCTGATTTTTTTTGAACGAAAATAAATTCTAAGTAGTCACCAACAAAATGTTATGAATTTATTATAGCTTTTTTTTATCGTGTTTTACTATTGCATCTAATATATATATATATATATATATATTTGTTTTTCAAGATTATAAAAGAAAGAAATTAGAATTCATACACAACTTAAATAAACAATATAATATATATAAACATTAAAAAATTTCGATAGCAAGTTGCACGACCTCCTAAATAATATATGTAAAACTTTCAAAAGAACCAGTAATCAATTTAAAAATAATATATATAGTCCTTATTATTACTATTCTAAGTCATACTTAGAAAGAAGCTGAACTCATGGAGGTGACTCCTTCCTATAATATATGTCCACTTAAAAAATGCGACTTTTATATATAGGTTTTTATAAAAGTTAAAAATAATACTTCTAATTAAATAGATGACTTAAACCTAACTTCCGTCTGCTTCACGTACATCACCTAGTAACCTGTGCATTAATTCTTGACAAGTCTCCTTTGAATCTAAACAAGTATGGTTCACTTCTTCGTATGACACGCTCTTCATAGATATTATTTTCAAAAGCCATCGCCATTAATGGTTATAGTCTTCGGTAAACTAGGAAAGTTATGTAGTCGTCTTTTACTGTTTGGACAATAGCACATTTCAAACAACGGAACCGTGTGTCCTATTAGGCTTACCAGTTCCTCATTTTTTACCATTGACTATGTCTTCCTTCAATATTATATTATCTCTACTTGCTCTTTTGAATTCAACTAAACTGTGCACTAATCCAAATTTATAGGGTCGTGTCGTGCCACTATAAATATCAGTACAGGCATGCCAATCTAGCTACCAACAAACCCTAAATCTTGCATTTTGCTTTCTGCCCATAAGAAACTACATACAGCTTTTTCTTTCAGCATATTATTCTCTTAACGTTAACCCTTACTCAAAGAGAGAATACTTTGTGCACACACTAATTAACCTCCAATTTGCCATAATTTCCAATGGAGAGAGCAGAGTCATCGATTGAACAAATTCAGCCTCCAACTTATGGAAACCTAGTAACTATTCTTAGCATCGATGGGGGTGGGATTCGGGGCATCATCCCCGCTACCATTATTGGTTTCCTTGAATCCCAGCTTCAGGTATATTGATCATCTAGCTATACAAATATTGTTGTTTATCTTCTAATTAATCCATCACTGATGAGCTATATATATATTTTTTCCTTAACAAAACCATGACATAATAGTATATTACTAATAATAATTCATAACCAACCAAAATGAAATGTTTAATTCATAACGACATATATATTCATCGGGGCCATGATGATGCAATGCAGGAGTTGGACGGTCCAGAAGCGAGGCTTGCAGACTATTTTGATGTGATATCAGGAACAAGCACAGGAGGTCTTGTAACTGCTATGATAACTGCTCCAGACAACAATAATCGACCTCTTTTCGCTGCCAAAGATATCAAGCCTTTTTACATGGACCACTGTCCTAAAATTTTCCCACAGCATAGGTAATTAATACATGCATCTCTATCTTTCTTTATTACTTTCTGTTTAATTAAACAACTTATAATTAGTATAGATAAATGTATCTCAATAATTAAGGAACTTAAAGTAAATTGTGTTTATTGGAAGACAAAAAAGTTATGTTGTCTATGATTTTTTTTATTCTCTTTTATGATTTACATAATAAATATACTTTTTTTTAGTTCTTTAATCAATCTAATCAGTCAAATTTATTATTATAATAATTGAGAAAATTGATAATATTTGGCATGCACTAATATCGCAGTGGCCTTGGTGGGACGATATTAGCAAAGATGATAAGATCTCTGGGAGGACCCAAATACGACGGGAAATACCTGCATGAGGTCGTGAAAGAGAAACTTGGAGACATTCGGTTGCATGAGACACTCACCAACGTTGTCATTCCCACTTTCGACATCAAGTCTTTGCAACCCATTATTTTCTCATCTTATAAGGTTAACTCTCTCTCTCTCTCTCTTTCTTCTTTCTTTTCAATTCACTTTTGAAATGAATTTTCTTCCCACTTTCCGGCGAGGTTTGTGGTAATAGTTGGACTCCAAAGGAATTCGGCAACCAAGAGCGAGTATCTCAAACAGTAATTGTTAACTCATAAGAGAAATAATTGTCTTTTACAACTATAATACGATAATATTCCTGTTGGTTTAAACCAGCTATGATCATGCATATAATTTATTTATTTTTATATAACAGCAATTAAATGAAAAAGTAGAAAAAAAGTTAATTCATTTATTTTTATTTTCTAATTTTTCAGTTACTAAATGAAAATTATATATCAATATTCTTAAACCAGTTTAATGTTAATAGATAAAAAAAACTAATTATATATTGCTTCGAAGGGCTGTTACTAATTTAGTTTAACAAAATCAAGTCAGTGATTTTTCTTTTATGCAGAAAATAAGTCAGTGATAAACCATAACCTAAAATGATTAATTGAAATTCATGCAGCTTAAGATATCCCCTTGCATGGATGCTAAACTCTCAGACATATGCATCAGCACGTCTGCTGCACCTACCTATCTCCCCGCTCACAATTTCAACAATCAAGATTCAAAAGGAAACGTACACGAATTCAACCTCATTGATGGTGGTGTTTGTGCAAATAACCCGGTATGTCTAATTATATATTCACTAATTAATTGCATGTTTTTGAAATTTTATTTAATTAGTTACTATATATTGATTAATCATATCGGAAGCATCACTAACTGTTTATTTTTATTTTTGGAAAATGCATGATCCAGACCTTAGTTGCCATGAACGAAGTTACAAAGCAAATCATTATGCAAAATCCTGATTTCTTTCCAATTAAGCCAATGGAATATGGTCGCTTCCTAATAATTTCAATAGGCACCGGGACAGCCAAAAATGAGGAAAAATTCAATGCACAAATGGCAGCCAAATGGGGTTTATTGGATTGGCTAACCCAAAGTGGTAGTAATCCTTTAATTGATGTTTTCTCCCAATCCAGTTCAGATATGGTGGATTTTCATTTATCTGCTGTGACTCAAGCACTTCATTCAGAAGATAATTACCTTCGAATACAGGTAATTTTTTAGATATTTTTTTATTAACAAATGTTAGTATTTTTTTTAGAATGTTAATTAGAGTGATTTGAATTTATAATTTTTTTCTCTCTTTTTCTTTCAATCATTAAATTAATTTTATATAAGTTTCTCTTCATATATAATATAAAAATAATGTATATATATATATATATATATTTCTTTTCTTTATATATAAACCAAATATTATAATTATATATGCAAAAAATGATCAAATTTGTTCAACAACATTGTAGGATGACACATTGACCGGAACAGATTCTTCAGTTGACATTGCTACAAAGGAGAACTTGGAGAAGCTTTGCCACGTTGGAGAAAAACTGTTAAAGAAACCAGTCTCTAGGATCAATTTAGAGAATGGTCTCTTTGAGCCACTAAAAAACAGGGAAACCAATGAAGATGCTCTTAAAAGGTTAGTTAATTTATAAAAAAAAAGGGTATATTCACATTAGTGTTGTATCTTATTTAATTACTATGTCTATTGCAATTCAATTACGCATTACAATTATATTATAATAACATTTGATTCTAATGTCTTCAGGTTTGCAAAAATACTTTCACAAGAAAGGAGACTCCGTGAAATGAGATCCCCGCACACTAAAAAGACATTCTAGTTTATACAGGCCCTTTCGATTAATCCATCAGCTTGAGTGATTTAATCACTGTTTGTATAATTTGTTGCTCTCACAGAAGACAAATCTGTGAAATATTTTAGTAGAACTTGTTTAAGATTGATGTCAAAAATTGAATTGCTTATTGATAAAAATGTAACTTTAGGGGCTAGTTTGTTATATTTTTTTTATTTTTTACTTAGATTCTCTGCACCAGTAGTAAATCAAGTGAGTTAATATAGATTCTTACTCTCAATTTTATTGTTATTCTCAAATTCTTAGATCCACTACTAGAAACTTTAATGACATAATTTAGAGACGAACAATATTTCATCCTTATGCCCGATTGAGTAAATTTAGAGCATGAGCATATATAAGGATGAAAAAACCAGGGTGATGATGATGGCACCTCGTTAATATATATATAACATCAACCATAATATTACACTGATAGTGATTAATACAACTAGTTATCCTTTCAACGTTCAAGGATTTGCATTAGCGGACATTTGAGATTTACGAAATTGCTTCTGTTTGGATAGTCGTTCCGCAAACCTGAAACAAATTATAGTCAATCGTGAAACTGTGACTTAAAATAAGGCACATCAAAAATAAATCTCGAAAAAATAATCGTTAACACTTTTCCCTATTTGTATGGATTTTGTATAATAAAAATTAAATTGTTTGTATAAATACTATAAGTATATACTATAACAATATTATCAACGTAATTACCACGAGTATGATGAATTAATCAATGATATATGTTCATTTCTTATATTAATTAATAATTATTTGGCAATATATATACGTATATGGGATTTTAATATACCCCTTCAAGGCTTCTTCGTTTGTTTCATAAGATTTAACAGGTTCATAAACGCCCGTCTTCAAGTTAACCTTTGAAACCGGCTTCTTTAATAATGACTCCCCAACTTTGACGAGATCATTCAAATTCTTCTCCGTAGCCATGTCAACAGAAGACATGTCCCCAATTAATGTATCGTCCTACAAAATTTGAATGAATTTAATATAAGGATTTATTTCTAAATATGACAATTATTATTTGAGTTTAAGGTTTATGCATTAAATAATAATTTTATACTCTTATTTAATAATAAATCATTGTTTGAATTATTTTAAAATAACTATTTTAAAAATTAACAAACTTATTATACATTATGGTTATGAGTTATAGATTGTGATAGAATGATTATGTAAAAAAATTTATATTCATGCAGGTTTCTTTTTATAAGTTTTAGATATATTAATTATTTTTTCTTTAAATATAATAAAAAATAATTAAATAAATAAAGTGATAAGAAAAGGAAAATGTTGAAATGATAATACACATGATAAATTTAATATAATTAATTAAATTATCTATTTTTCTTAGAAAAAATGTTAATTAATTGAAAGAATTTTATAATTAAAAACCAATAAAGTATATTTGTTGAATTATGACATAAAAAATAGGGAATGAAAACCTGGATTCGGAGGTAGTTATGCTCAGAATTGAGTGCACGAACAAGGGAAGAGATATGAAAGTCAACCATGTCAGCACTGGCTTGACTAAATGCATCAATCAAAGGGGTGCCACCATTGGCTGTGGTTACCCAACTCAAGATACCCCATTGAGCTGCTTCAAGAGCACTGTATTTCATTTCTTGTTTCTGAGAACCTGTTCCCAATGATATCACCAAAAACTTGTCGTATTGCATCGGTTCCACATTTAAGCTATCACATGGCCCTTCATGACATATTTAGTTCGTAACTTCTGCCATGGCCACCAGTGCCTGGAATACCAAATTAACATATATACCACATCCTTATTTGTCAATTAAATTGATGATTTATATATATCTTACTCATCATATAATACTACCTCTATTCGTCACTATACTATAACTTGTTTCTTATAATAAAGAACGGAGTTAGGATCGTTTATGCATGCTTAAGATTGTTTTAATTAGTTTTAACCATTAGTTATTCATATTTGAATTATATCGTTAAAATTTACTCCTTTCATTTGAATTATAAGATTGTGTACCGGGTTATTTGCAGCAACGCCACCGTCTATAAGGTCGAATTTGCTGACACCGTGGTGGGTTTTGGTTTCAAAGGAATGAGCTGGAAGATATGTTGGAGCTGCCGAAGTTGAAATGCATATATCAGACAACGATGCATTCAAATCTGGCCTCTTCTTCAGCTGTGATATATATATATCACATGTGAGATTAATATTTCATATAAATGTAAGAGAAAGACACACGTACATATGTATGTGATAATATTAATTTTTTTTATTTCCTATAATACATGTTATTACAATCCTTATTATTTATGAATTTTCTGCAAATTTTATATGAAAATCTGAAAGAAAAGACTTTCTGTAATTTTGATTTTCAAATAAAACTTCCTTGGATAATTAGTTTCTTGTGAATATGATTTTTTTTCCATAACAAATATATTTTATATAATAAATTAAGAGAAAAAGGATGAACCTGGAAGCTGGAAAAGATGGTAGGTTGAAGGCGCTTGATGTCAAATGCTGGGATGACGACATTGGTCAAAGTTTGGTGCAATTTTGTTTCTCCTAATTTTTCCCTAATAAGCCTGTGTAAGTACTTGCCGTTGTATTGTGGTCCAAACAGAGTTCTTGTGAACTTCACCATAGATGAGAATAAATTCCAGCACCTATATATATATATATTCAGGACCATTACACTGTAAATTAGTATATATTGATAGATAAAATATATATAGCATGGTTGATTTGGAATGAAGTTTAATTATGCATGGTAAAGTATATGGTGTTTACTTATTTTGTGGGAAGATTTTTGGGGTATGCTCAAGGTAGAAATTCTTAATATCCTTGGCTGCATACAAGGGTCGGTTATTTTCATTTGGAGCAGTGAGCATTGCAGTCACTAATCCTCCAGTACTTGTTCCCGCAATCACATCAAAGTAATCTGCCAATCTTACATGGTCTCCATCTAGCTTCTGCAATCATGCACCACAGTTGGCATTAATTAAAATGTTAATTATAATTAAGCTAGAAGACCTAGACTAAATTAAAGTTAATTTATATAGTACTAGCTATATATATAAAATAAATTGCACGCAACTAAAATAAGTATACTACGTACTACGTACATAAACTTCCAGAAGGTAATAATAATCAATAAAATTATCGTTTTCGTGATGTGATCTTTATTATATTATATCGATCTATAGCAATATATTTTGATGCACGACGTTAACTAGTATAGTTGACTTTAATTACTTAGCATTAGGGGGGAAGGAAGGGATCAAATCCCCTCAATAAATAAAGTTTTTATAAAAATAATTATAATCTTACAACAAAGTATATATAAAAATTTATTTACTTTAAAGTTTAAGCCCTCTAGTGAATGATTTTTTTTTTAATTTGTACCTATTTATATAGTTAGCATATTACCTGAAGTTCTGATTCGAGGAAGCCAAGTATAATTCCTGGAATGATTCCCCGAATGCCACCCCCATCAATACTAAGAACGGTAACAAGGTGTCCATCATCGCATGGAATTGGAGATACAAGTTCTTTCGTTGCTTCCATTGAGTTGAATTAAAGGGCAAAGAAAACTCCTAAACTCTTCAACAAGCTTATTGCTATTCAGAAGATCTAGTTTTCATGGCTTAATTTGATTATGAGAAGTTCTATATATAGATCAGCAAACTGAATAAACATTCGGGGAAATTAATCCTTCTAATTATTGGCTTGTTTTAAGCGTGTCAAATTAATCTCCAAAATAACATGGATAATATCATTTTCAACAAAGACAAATTGATTACTTCTACACTTTATTTTATTTTTTACCAGCTATATACTTCACATGTTAATCATGTTTTTTGATAGTGACGGACCAATCAAAAGATGAATGGATTTATGGGAGACGAATTTAATATTCAAACGATTCATCGTAGGGCAGATCAAACACGAAAAACACAGTACTATCTTTTGGTTCTCCGCCACAGCTTGCTTGAATAATTAATACATATACAGTAACCTCTTATGTTGCCTTGTATTTAAAATACAAATTATATATATATATATATATATATATAGAGAGAGAGAGAGAGAGTAATTCTTCGCATGTTAATCGTGTCTTCGATAAGGCGAAGAGCATGCATGGAGACAGAATACCAAACAATCAAACCCTAAACCAATTATTTTTTTAAACTCCGCACATTTTGGCATGTGCTTGTTTAAACTCATCATTTCATCACTTTGATATTCTAAGTTTTTCCTCCATGTTAGTGTGTTTTGGAACTGCAAATTTGAAGCATTGATTTTACATCCACACTCTGTGTTTATTGAATTTTACATATAAGAGTTTGAATTGTCAAACTTCCACAACCATTTAACATCCACACTAAGTTAGACATAAAGAATTCAAAAGATTACAAAATTCAAACAATATATTGTGCTCCTAAGAAAAGAAAGTCCATCTCCAATTAAATTAACCGCATCTTCCCATTTCAACAAAATATATATATATATATATATATATATATATATATATATATATACACCCATTTATTTTATATTTTCTGAATTAAAAATATCATAAAAATTAAGTCCTTCATTGGAGCATTAATTACCCATCCAAATTATATCATACCAAAATTTAATAAACACCCCTTTCCTACCTTAACAACTTCCTAAATAAACCAATCCTTTACCTTCACCAATTAAACAAATATCCTTCCACTATAAAGAAGAAAGTTGGACCAAATTATCATTTCAAATTAGGGTTATGTTGTTATAAAACACAGGAAAACAAAAAAAAAGTTTGAATTGTGTTTTCAACAAATTAATTTTCACAAATCTATTTACATAAGAAGATACTTCTTATGTAGAATAACATACTTAGCTAGTTTGAAAAGACAATTAATATAAATTCTTTTTAAACATGAGTATAGTCTTAAAACTTGTTAAGTTTTTAGAAACCGTTTAAAGCATTTTAAGAAAGATATAAGGTGTAGGATAAATCATAAAAACATAAGAGTTTTATACTTAATTCATCTGTAATTCAAGACTACATCCAATCAAAGGTTTCAATAATAGTAACATATAAGAGACTTGTACTTGTATTATTTTACAATCAAGTCTTCAGGTTCAACACAAGTTTTCTTTAACTTGTTTCTCCAAGCAATCACCCAAGTATTATTTGCAGACAAGCCTTTCTAGCTAGACTCACACCCAAGTCTTCTTTGAAACAAAACTCGTTGGATTTCTATCGTTTTCACTTAGAAAAGTTTTAATGGTAAGACTCATTAACTACTTTATCTTAGCTCAAGAGGAATGTTAATGTATAAGCATAGTTGAAGTCTAAAACTTTTTAAACTAAGAGAGTTTACAACGAAAAGCTCATATAAAGATAACTAAAGTTGAAGTTTCAAGGGCAACAAAAGATAATTCAATTAGTAAAAATTAAACTCATATATTTTATAAGGATGTAAATTTAAATATCGTTACTAATATGAAGATTTTATTCACGGATGATCTATGAGTATTTCTATAAACACTTTTTGAACCTTGAGTCATATCCTAATCTTGATTTATATAAGCGAGATGAACTATATTAGTAGACATGGCAATGGGGCCGGTCGGGTACGGGTATTGTCTCCCCAATCCCTTACCCCGACTCCTCAACATATCCTCATACCCGTACCCGATACCCGACGGATTTGAGTTTATTGTCCCATCCCCGTACCCGTCGGGTATCGGGTATCTCCAACCCCGTTCCACACACCATTTAGAAAAATATTTATTTTTTTGTAAAAAAATATTAAAAATTTGATTTTAGAAAAAAATAAATTGATTGTTAAACATTTATTTTTAACTACTTATATATCAATAAATTTATTATAACACGTGTGTCTACATAAATAGTTAAGAAAATAATATTAAATTATGTAAAAATTTTAAAATAAAATTAACTAGTAATAAAAGTTATATGCCTTTTGATTAAATTATGCAAAAATTCTAAAGATTTTAAGTGGCGGGACGGGTTCGGGTTCGGGGTGGGTCTAGTAATCCCATACCCGTACCCGTACCCGACTTTTGGTTATCGGGGAAAACCCGAACCCGAACCCATACCCGATCAACTCGGGTATTACCCGTTAAAGTCGGGACGGATTCGGGTGGATACCCACGGGTACGGGTTTTCTTGCCATGTCTACATATTAGGTAATATGATTTCCTTTTTTAGAGACAAAGTCTTTATTGCTTGTATGACTTTACATTACTTTATTATAAAAAATAATTGGAGTGATGGGAAATTTAATCCATTCATGAAAACTACAAATGGAAGAAATGGAACAAGTCACATAATCTATTTAAAATATGTTTCCAACACTATTTAGTTTTTTTTATTTAATTTTTATAACCTTTTTAGTAATGTTAATCATATAAAAGCACTTTTTTAGTTTTATCCAGACATCACTTTTTTTAAAAGGCAAAAGAAGGCTAAGCTAAGGACAATTGGTTGCATTGATCCCAACTAGATTGCCTAACAACCAAAAGCCCGAACAGCAAAGCCTGATATCATAAATAGATTAAAAACAAGGAACGAGACAAGAAAGCTTGGGAGAACATGAAGCCTAACCCAAAGCAAACAAAACATAGGTATCACATCAATATGTATCATTCAAACACATAATTAGCTTATCTAGAAGGAGCTTTTCACAATAGAACTTCTAGATAAGCTGTTATTCTAAAAGTCCTTCTAGATAAATTTATTCAAACCGGCCTTAATTAAGCAAAAAGCAAAATACATCATCCGAAAAATAGCCCCCCAGGTTGCTTTGTGCAATCATTAACTTTGTAAGTATAATATTAATTTAATAATTTTATAGGATATCAAATTCATGGGGTCTAATTTAGTTGGTTATAAGATGTGTGATATTATAAACCTTATATATTATCTTTAATTTTTATAAATAAAAAATAAAATATTAAATCCATTATGAGATCATGTAAGATAAAATCAAACTACTATAGTTACACATCTTAACATGTGTGCAAAGACATCCCACAAAAATATAAATATCTAAAATATATATATATATATATATATATATATATATATATATATATATATATATTGTCGCAATGTATCTTTGGACGAGAGGACAAAGATAAAATAGATAAATCAAAGCATCCGTCTAACAGTATTTATCTAACATTTATTTCAACTTTGAAGCCATATAAGAAAAATAGAAAAAACATCAAGTACATGCATCAGCGGGCATATAATTGTTCCAGATTAATAAAAAAAATATCAGAATCCTGAATATATAAATGTATTAAATAATTGGAATTTTTTTTATTATTTATAATAATTTTTGTTATTCAAACAAAATTGTCTAATAAAAAAATACAAGCATTAGGATCATGATAGTTGAATAATATGTAATTTGGGCTTTTTGGAGGTGGGTGGAAGCCCAAAACATTGTTGGGGAAGTCCACTGCTCTATCTTGTCTTGACCGAAACAAAATCCAAAAAGTTCCATGGCATATTCGTGGGAGAAAATTCTCTTATATAGAGATTGAATATCATCCATGCTCCCTCCCGCCATACTCGCCTCCACCTTCTCAAACAATCATCATAACAACATAACAACACAGCAATAGACTCAAGTCAAGAAAAATCTCTTCTCTTCTCTTCTCTTCTCTTTGCATTCCCTAAACCATTATCAATTCTCATTTAATTTCAATAATAATAATTAAAATAAAAAATGTATAGATTCTGTTTTAGAACTCGACCCCTTCTTCGCTTCCATCTTCATCGCAACATTTCTTCTTCAAGAAAACCTATCATCAATCCAACAAATACAACTTTAGAAAATTCCCAAATTGCCCCTCAGCCAAATACCGATCACCGCCACACGCTCTCTCCCGTCCATTCCAAATCTCTCTCTCGCATCTTCGTAGTTGCTCTCTCCGCCGTCTCCATCTCCGCCGTCGTCGCCTCCGCCGCGCTCCTCTCCGATTCCGATCGCGGCGGAGGAACGAATCCACTGTACGAGGGCGCGGAGCGCGCCGCGCGCAAGGCGGCGGACTCCTGCGACCGGATCTTCCAACACGCGAAGCGCACCGGCGTCGCCGCCGCGGTACTCTGGAAGTCGCTGCGGTCGGTGCTGTCCTCGGCGAATCACGAGGTCCGCTCCGGCTTCGAGATTCGCGTCGCGGCGCTGCTCGCGGACATCTCCGCCGCGAACTCCGGCCGCAGAGCCGCGATCGTCGGGGCAGGCGGCGGCGCCGTCGTGGACTGGCTGCTGGATTCGGTGGCGGTTGCGAAGGACGGCGGCGCCACGCAGGCGGAGTCCGCGAGGGCGCTGGCTTATCTGATTGCGGACCCTAACGTGTCTGCGGCGGTTCTTGGGAGACCTCACGCGGTTCCGAGTCTTCTGAGGTTCATCTTCTCGTGCCAGCCTCGGCGTTCTAAGAATAACAAGGTAACTCTGATTCTCTAATGTCTGAATTGTTTTGATCGTTTTAGTTTGATATTGGCATTTGCAAACTGAACAATCAATTGGACTTTATCTATTGTGTTACTTGATTCTAGAGCTTTTTGTCTCATAAATAGGGTGTTATCTGTTAAATGAGATGATAGATTATACAGGAATCTTAAGGAAAATGGAAACCGTTAATTGATAAGTAAAACTATTATAGGTTCTGAATATATTAAATGTTGCACTATTCATTAAGTTACGTTTGGATTACCGTTTGAATTCCATTGGAGGGTGCAAGTGTCACCCGAAACATGAACTTAGTTTGTTTATTCCTTGAGGCTCTGAAGTGATATATAATCCTATAGGTGATGCGATAGGAAATAAAGAGGGAGATGGAAATGGAGGTGGAAAATGGGATGTAAGACAAGTGAGTGCATGAGTATAATTATCGTTTTCTTAGTACTGTGGTTCTTCTAGATTTATTGTAGAAATTCAAGCTTCACTCAAGATGCTGAGAATAGTGTCTTTTCTGATTTTGACATTGGTGGTGAAATAATGAATTTTTTGTGTGGCAGAAGCATTCAAGACATAGTGCATTTGATATTTCTGATTCTTTGAAAGGCAGGAGCATGCTTGTTGCTGCCATTATGGATATCGTTACATCCAGTTGTGACAATGCTGAAGAGGTATCTTTTAAGCCATCATTGCCTGGAAATGCTGAAATCAGAGACATTGCTGCAGCCCTAGAAGTTATTGAGGACGGGGGTTTGCACTTGGATGAGCCACCTGAAGGTGAAGATGATGGTGGTGGGTTGGGAAGGAAAGGGATTGGAATCAAGATACTTGAAGGTACCCCTGTTTTAGGGCTTTCAAGGACCAATAGTGATGCTTGTCACGAAGAACTGAAGCATCAAACTCCTAAAACTCTCATATATCCAAATAAGTATGACAATTCACCGGAACAAAAGAATGTGTCTTCTGCTGTTGTTCCTGGTCTCTGGGATGATTTGCACTGTGAACATGTTGCTGTTCCTTTTGCCACCTGGGCATTGGCAAATTGGGCAACAGCATCACAGTTGAATAGATCTCGTATTCAGGAACTGGATCGAGATGGAAATGCTATCATGTCTGCTTTAATGGCACAGGAGAGGTCTGTTAAATGGCATGCAAGTTTGGTGGTGTGGTTGCTATTAGAAGATCGCAATACACCTTTGAATGAATCTGTTTCTGATTGGGCTTCCAGTCTTCTTTCTACTATATCTCAAGCATGCAAGCATGAAGACGTTTCTTTGGCTCAGGTAGCTTCATCTGCCTTTCTCTTATCTGTTGAGAGGAGCCCTGGAGTGCAGAAGGTAGTGATGGAGAAGGGTGTTAATCCAATGAGAGACATCGCCAAACAGATGACAAAGCATAAGCAGGTTCAAGAACCAATGGCAAAGGCATTGGAGCTAGTTTGTACTGGGGAGCTGCGTTTGTCTCTTGAAGAGAGTCAAAAATGGTCAGGCATTCTTCTTCCTTGGGTTTTTGGAAAATTTTCCTCTGATACTATACGATCTTCAGCCATAAAGATTCTTTCTCAGATCTTGGAAGACTATGGACCAACATGTGTACCACTTTCTCAAGGATGGTTAGCCATGATGCTGTCTGAAGTACAAAGTTCTATAAAGAAATCAAATGATAAAGGAACCAACCAACCTAAGAGTGATAATGTAAAGGTATGAAATATTTTTCTTTCTCTTTCTATCAAAATGGCCTTTCATTTTATCTGATTGTGTTACTTCATTCCAAGTCAACTTTTGATGCACATTTTAGCTGTGTTAACTTTTGCAGACGTTAATCAATAATGCAAATATTGCTTCTGCTGCACAAGTTGCCAATCAACTATCTAGTGCCGTTGTTAATCTGGCAGCTAAACAGTTGGGAAATGCATCTAATTCTGGGGATGCATCCCCACTGGCAGATTTTCTGTCTCTGGAACCTTTAGCAGGACCATTTAGAAGTTTAAAAAAAGATAATCTTCCTAAATTAGATGCTGCAGATTCTGCCTTGGCAACCCTGAAAGGAATTAAAGCTTTGACTGAAGTTTGTGCTGAAGATTCTGTGTGTCAGGACATGATAGTTGATTTTGGGATTTTATGTTTGCTGAGGCGCTTTTTATTGAGTGATGATTATGAGAAACTGGCTGCTATTGAGGCTTATGATGCATCATCTAGAGCACATGAGGGGAAGGAGCGGATATCAAATGTAGATGGGGAACCGGCTATATCAGATGTAAATGATCCAGCTAGTGTCCGAGTTCCTCCTACAGCTCATATCCGCAAGCATGCAGCTCGGTTATTGACCATCCTCTCACTGCTTCCCAGAGTCAAGAAGGTTATCACAGTTGATGAAACTTGGTGCAAATGGCTTGATGATTGTGCTAATGGGCGGATTCCAGGTTGCAGTGACCTTAAAATGCAAAGCTATGCCAGGGCAGCACTTTTAAATATGTTTTGCAATGACCAGCCTAATGGAAAATCTGAAAGTGGAAGAGGAGGCCCTTCTGATGGTGGTGTAAAAAATTATAGGAACTCGTGTCCTCGTTATGATGACATGATATTCTTGATAAATTCTCATCTTCCCCACTGGAAATGTCCCAAAGAAACAGATCAACAAGAAGCTTTCTCAAAGGAGATATCTCTGTTTACTTCTACTGAAATGGGGGATGTAATAGAATCCGTGAATGGCAGCAACTGTTCTATTTCTAATGATTCAACTAAAAACAACCCAGATGCAGATTGCCCTCCACTAGACATAGTTTTTGTCCATGGTCTACGTGGTGGGCCTTACAAAACTTGGCGTATAGCTGAGGAGAAATCCTCAACTTCATCACCTTTGGTGGAGAAGATTGATGAGGAAGCAGGAAAGCTTGGAACCTTTTGGCCTGGTGAATGGCTTTCCAGTGATTTTCCTGAGGCTCGGATGTTTACCCTAAAATACAAGGTTTGCCTTGGTAAAGTTGGGACATGTTTGCCTTATTAAGAAGAGATGTTTAGATTATGAATTTTGCATTATTTTTTGCTGTTAGTTCCAACATCTTTTCTAGAGCTTGCCTCATGGGTGATCCCATTTGCCTCCATCTAACTCTTAGGTTAAATGCTTTATGCAGACTAATCTCACACAATGGTCTGGAGCTAGCTTGCCTCTTCAGGTTACAATTTTTCTACACTATTTTTTTAAAATCTAGAAACAGCATCAGATTTTATTCTCTACCATTAGCTTGGTTTGTTAGTCATCTGGGAAGTTGCTGATACTTGTTAAGGGTTAAAGAAAGCTGGTATTGTGGTCTTTATCCTCTATGAGCCTTGTTAAGGGTTAAAGAAAGCTGGTATTGTGGATGAAGATTGTAATAATTTTACTGTGATTTGAGTAGAGGGGTTCTGAGCAAGTTTCTTTCTTTCTTTTTTTACATTCTCTAGTTTCTTCATTATTAGTTTGTTCTTTTTCATGTTTCTGGCTTGCATATTACAGGCATGCATGACAGAGCTCTAAATACTTCCTGATTTTTGACAACCTTAATCAAGTTTATCTTTCTTTGTGCTAATTCCAGAACTACACTAAAATTATATATTCACATCTCTACAGTCAAATCCTTAAAATTTTCAATTTCTCCATTTCCTCCCTGCACATGGTTTCAGTAGGCAGTTTCTTTCATATCCTTACCTATGCTTTCCTTGTACTTGCCTACTGACGGCTTCTTTGTTTTCTTGTTACATTCTAGTTCATATACTTGTTTATTTTGAAATTTGCAGGAAGTTAGTTCTATGCTATTGGAGAAGCTTGTTGCTGCAGGAATTGGGAATCGACCTGTTGTTTTTGTTACTCACAGGTTAGTCTATCTGCCCAAGAGTGTTCAAATTACATGCATGCAGTGGAATTGGACTTCTGTGAACTCACTGGTTTACTTATTCATTTTTTTATGATTGACATGCATCTTTTGAAAGTGCATGTGATTCATGCTTCAAAGGATATTTTATTTACTTTTACATAGATATGCTTCTAAACAATTATGAATTGTTCCACAAGGGAATTCATGCAGAAGACTTGACTGTTCTTCCTTGGTTTCACGTACAACTTAATGTTTTTAGGCTTTAACATTTCTAATCCATGTAATATACTCACTTTTTTTATTATAGTTATTTTAAAAAAAGTTTAAAATAGTACTTGTAATATTCAATATTTTTGGCGTTGGTCCTTGTTGTTACTTAATTTTCATTAACTGTTGCTTCCGCCTGTCCTGTGATGACACGTCACTTAATACAATTTTTAATTTAGTCTATGTGATTCATCTTTTGAAAGTGTAGTGTGATTCATTCTTCAAAGGATATTTTATTGACTTGTACATACATATGATTCTAAACAATCACGAATTGTTAGAACTTAGAATTGTACAAGGGAATTCATGCAGACAGAAGACTTGACTGTCCTTGCTTGGTTTCATGTACAACTTAATGTTTTTAGGCTTAAATTTGTTTAATCCATGTAATATACTTTTTTTTTATCGTTGTTTTAAAATTATTATTTTTTAAAATAGTCACTGACTCCTTGTAATATTCAATTTTTTGGCGTTAGTCCTTGTCATTACGTTACCTAATTTTCATTAACAGTTGCTTCCTCCTGCCATGCAATGACAAGTCACTTAATAGTTAATACAGTTCTGGGTTTAATCCATGTAAATATACCCGTTTAATTTTAGTTCTGCTAATATACCTTTTCTATTTTTCCTCAACTATTTAGCCACATCAACAATTAATGGTAACTAAGTAATGACAAGGACTATCGCCAAAATAATGAATATTAGAAGGATTATTTTTAAAAAAAATATTTCTAAGAGGACTAAAATAACAAAGTAGGTACGTTATAGGGACTAACTATATATTTAAGCCATGTTTTTATTTCTACCTCTCTTTCAATCATTCAATGGCACCAAGGCAAAAGCATGAGGTAAATTTGGTTAGGGATTATTTAACAATTCAAGATCAAGATTGATTCACAATCAACAACAACAAAGCCTTATTCCACTAGGTGAGATTGGGTACATGGATCACATGATGCCATTCGGCACAGTTAAAAACCAAAGTTTCAGAAATATTGTTTAGCTTAAGATCCCCTTGATGATTTCCTCCACTGTCCTTTTTGGTCCCCATTGATCACACAATCATATAGATTTTTAGTTTCCAACAGTTTTTTTGACAAAAATAAACCAGTCACTTGTAGAAAATAAAGTATACCATACTTTGAAGTAACAAAAAAGAATGCAGGACAAATTAGTAGCTGTTGATTATGGGTGCGTGTGTGTGTAATCTATCTTGTTCTATTTTTGGGAAAGAATTATAGTGAGGTGTGCTTTACATGTCACTTTGTTCTGTCTTATGAACAAGCGGTCACAACTTCCGAATATTTTTGTGGTTTGTGTCCCAGCTGTGACTGCTTTTATCTTTCTAATATATACTTTATCCTAGAAATCATTTTGGACAAAGGCAAACTTACTTGTTATTTATTTATTTATTATTTCTTTTATGTATTTTGTCTGAATTGCATTTTCCAAATGTCTTGGGAACCAAGTTGTTTGCTTAATCAAATTGTACCTCACTTTGTTCTGTCTCATGTACCTTTTTATTGTTTGCAGTATGGGTGGCCTGGTTGTGAAGCAGATTCTTCATAAAGCAAAGGAAGAAAGATTTGATAATCTCATGAAAAATACAATAGGAATTGTAAGTATTGACTCCTTAATTAAATATATGCTTTAAAAATTGCAGGGTTCTTTTAATGTTATTTTGGTTGTAGGTTTTTTATAGCTGCCCGCATTTTGGTAGCAAACTTGCAGATATGCCTTGGCGAATGGGCTTTGTGCTTCGTCCTGCTCCAACAGTTAGTGTTTAAAGTTACCTACTTGTATTTTCTATTCTTATAATTGCTACAATTGAAAGATTTTTTAGCACTTGGTTCTTAATGTTTATAGATAGGAGAGCTAAGAAGTGGATCTTCAAGACTGATAGAGCTTAATGACTATATTCGTCACCTTCATAAGAAAGGGTTGCTTGATGTCCTCAGCTTTTGTGAGGTAATCAGCAGTTAAGTTATTTGTTAATATCTATAGTACTGTCTTTTCATGAGTTTGAGTTGTTAGTGACTGCTTTTTGTAGACCAAGGTAACTCCAATAGTTGAAGGTTATGGTGGATGGGCCTTTCGAACTGAAATTGTACCAATTGAGTCAGCATATCCTGGATTTGGGGAATTAGTTGTAAGTATATTGTGAAATTGTATCTCATTTGATTTTTTTAAAAAAAAAGAATGAAATGAAAAGATAAAGGAATTAGTTCAAAAAATTCTTTTTTCACCCAAGCTGTAGCCCCACCAAAGGTGGAGGTCTGAGCTTTAAGCACCCAACTTCCCAGTTGAAAAGGAAGCCCTCCTACTAACTATGCCTAACAAAAATGGCTCCTTTTTCCTTTAAAGGAAAATATAATGCAGTAACTAATGTCATTGCCAATGTTGTCTAATGATTTAAAGTTATCACTTATTTTTGTGGTTATGATAATGAGTTGATTGCGGCATTGTGCTTTTTCTCACCTTAACCTGCTTCAAAGACCCTTCTGAAATTGATATTTATTGTACTCTGTTTACTTCATAGATTCTACTTCCATTTTATTTTGAGTGACCCATTATATGTGTGTAATTTGTTCCTTTATGTACGGTGTTTTGCATGATCTGTTATAAGCCTATAGCTGCATTATGTAGCCAAATTTATTTGCAGTCATTAGAAAAGAAAAAAAAAAACATTATTTTGTGCCCTTTTATAATTTTAGTCGATAGTAGTATGAAATAATTGTTGGACAACGTTCATCTGCATCTCTTGTTAGATGCAAGCTTTTCGCCTACTCGCTACAGTTATAGATCTGCCCAGTACCTTGAAAGTTTTATCAGTTTTATTTATTTGTTCTTTGCGGGTGAGGGCTCTAGGGAGGTTCTTTACCCTATTGTCCTATTGGACAGAGTATGTGGGGATCATAACCTTGGGCCCCTGATAAAGGCAAGGGAACTGAACATATGCAGCTTTTACTGTGATTTTTGGCATATCCATTAAAATTAAACTCGAATGGGGAAGTTAATACTGCCCTGTGACAATTCACGAGAGATACAAGTTGATAGATGCGTTTTTGGAGGGACTGGGTATGCTTTTTTTTTTTACCGGGTATTTATGCAACACAGTTGCGATGGCCAATAATATTTGAAGTGACTTTTTTCTTGTTGTAGTATTCAGTGTAAGTGCTTGCTTTCCTGATTTATCTTCAAATTTTGAAACAGGTATTGGAGTCAACGGATCACATAAATTCTTGCAAACCAGTGAGCCGTTTAGACCCTTCTTACACGGAGACATTAAAGTTCTTGCAGAAATTAAAAGCATGCCATGCCTGAACTCGTTTGTTTCAGCGGAAGATATGTAAATACCTCTAGAAGAGCTAGATAGGTGTTTGGATTGGCAGTTATATGTCAAAGGCATGGGAAGTCCATAGATCATGTGAGTTCGACTTGATACAGCAACTAAAACCTTGTCTTATTAGGTGAAATCAACTACATGGATAGAAGTTTTAAATTTTTAATGAAGCTTCAAGGTGAACTAACATGTGAAAGCCTTCTATTAGAGTTCAGCTTGCCTAAGCTGTACATTTTTCCATTCATTCAATCATTCATTTGGGTCAGGTGGCCCTCAGGGATTGTAATCAGTGTCCCTTGTACATAAATAGGAAACACAAATATAAGCCATGTATATATATTCTTCACTAAATTATACACAGATTGTTCTCTCATCTGCTGTCCTCAGTAAATAGATGTTTGATATGATATCTTATTTCAAAATAACTGTGAAGTTTTTCACAAACCTCTTTCAAACACAGTTTGTTGGGCACATCACTTTGTTCATACTAAAATGATGTGTGAATTTAAATTTTCAGTTAGGCATTTTTCAGTATTAGCCTCATTTAAATCATGTTATAAACTTACAAATTACAACTAAGGTAAGTGTTAGTGGTATTTTGTAGAGGGTATGAGTCTGTTTGTATACCCGTTGAAATCACGTTCAATGGGGGAAAACATGCTTCCCAAGGCAAAAAGGTGAACGCAGGTACTATGAAGCTTTTTAGCGAACCTTAGTTGCATTAATTTGAAAGCTTGGCTAATTCAACAACAAAGATTCAACACAGTTGATAAACATGTTAACAAGAATTCGATTCTCAAATCGTAAGAATTTGAAAGCTTGTTCAAACGTGCTCTATGTAGTTAATAATTATTTATCTGTTACTCTTACCTCTACTCAACTAATTGTAACTAATCTAGTTAGCTAGTTTGTTTGGCAAATATTTAAGCTAGTTTTTAGCTTTTTTCCAAACTGAAAAATTTTGTTTTCATATTAGTAGTGTTTGCTACACGAATTTATTTCCTTCTTATCTTTGAAATATATATATATATATATATATATATATATATATATACTTTTTTTCTTTTTATATAAGGTAGGGTTTTATTATTATTTTTTTTGTTTTTCTGCTTCTATTCATCTACAAAGAAACAAAAAAATAAAGAATTACAAAAGTATGACACTTAATAATCATATTTAAAATTTTACTTGGTTAGCACCTGATGAAAAGTAAAAGTAAAAATGTTTATATAGAGTGGGGATTGGGGTAAATACGAAATAGGGTAGAATTAAAATTGTTGGCATGGACACTAGGATTTCTTGGTTAAGAAATGAAATTTGATTACACACGCAGCATAGAAGTGCAGAGCACTGAAAACGGTATCCATCAATCAATCAGCAGGGAAGAAAAAGAAAGGAAGGAGCGATGTGGTTAACAGCGAAACCCATTCGACAACTATGCTTCCCACTCCCAATCTCAGTCCCAAACAAGTTCTGCAATTGCAGCTTATCCATAACAGCAACAACCAACACCAACGCCGAAATTACTACTACTCTCACTCAAACTCCTAAGCCAAAGCCGAACCCTAAGTCGACGTTGAAGAAGCGAAAGAGGTACCGGAAGCTATATCCCGGAGAGACCACCGGCATCACCGAAGAGATGAGGTTCGTCGCCATGAGACTCCGCACCAACGACACCGTTTCTCAACAAGAACACCAATCGCATTCCGACGCGTGGCAGGCCTCCATGGAAGGCTTCCTCTCTTACCTCGTCGACAGCCACCTCATCTTCGCCACCCTCCAACGCATCGTCGACGAATCCGACAACGTTTCCTGTCAGTCACTCAATCCTATTCAATTCCATTCCCAACTCATTGCATTACTTCTTACACCTTCCTTCCTTCCTTTTTTTCTTTTCTTTATCTTGGCTCCATTGTTAATTTGTTAGTATTTGTTAGCGAAAGATATTCGAACCATGACCTTTCTTCCTCCCTTCTTCCTTCCACCACCAAGTCAACCTTATAAATCTCACACTTTCTTATCTTTATTTTCTTAAAAATGTAATTAAGTGATATTTTTATTCATATTCAAATTACCATTTTCCATTTTCTAATATAACTTATATTTATCTCTCCTTGGAGCGTCCACATTGGGAGCTGCTTAATGTGTTGGGTATAAAAAAAAAAATATTACATTAGTGTCTCACATATGATTTTGAGTTGTTTAAAATGGGTGAGAGTTGCTTAATAAGCAACTATTACTCATGAGTTGCATAACTTTGCATTAAATATAGAAAAGAGAAAGGGAATATTTGTGAGTTAAACAACTTGTTAATAGAAATTCTCATTGGAGAAAAAATTAATTGAGTTGCTTAAGTTTGAGGTGGCATATATTGGGTTGCTTATTTGAAGACCATTAGTCATAATTGTATAAAACGTGGAGGACATAACTTAGAAACTGTTAGTTAGGTGCTTGCTTGAGTTGTGACACTGATGTTAGACAAAATTGGAGTTTTAACTCTGTTCGCTGATAATGCACAAGTCGTTGAGATACTTCAATTTTGACTGTTTAATTTGTTATGATTTATGAGAATTTGTGTGAATTTGCAGATTGATAATGCACAAGTCGTTGAGATACTGCAATTTTGATTGTTTAATTTTTTATTATTGATGAGAATTTGTGTGAATTTGCAGATGCATACATGAGGAAAACTGGGTTGGAAAGATCAGAAGGGCTGTTGAAGGATCTGAAATGGTTGGAGGAAGAAGGAAATATGATTCCGACTCCTGGTTCTCCAGGGCTTACATATGCCAAATATTTGGAGGAACTCGCAGAGATAAGCGCACCCTTGTTTCTCTCCCATTTCTACAATATCTATTTTTCTCATATAGCTGCTGGTCAGGTCATTGGAAAGAAGGTAGGTACTCACTACTCACTTTCCTTTCCCCTGTACTAGAAAATAGTTTTATGTATGAGGGAATACTATCACATGTTCCCTTTTAATGTAGTTCCTTTCTCAGTCTATCCAATTGAAAGAAAAATAGGGGTTCGATTCCTCAGAGAAAACTTTTTTGGGAGAGACAAAACCCACTTCAGTTATTTCAACGTATCGAGGGTTAGTCTCATGGCTTTCAACTATGGGGATACCTTACTTCCAGCAAAAAAAAAAAATTGAAAAATGTAATGCCTTGACAAAATACATTGCTGTTTATTAGAATAAAATTGGTTTTTCTCGGCTATCATTTTTCAGTTAGAAAGATGAGACAAATGAAAGAGATAAGTCTGGTGTCCTTGTGAGTGATGGATGCAATTAGAGGATAACTTAATAATCATTTGCTTGTATTTTCTCATTCAAAGTGAAAGGGGTGTTTGAAAGTTGATGACATAATGCAGGTCATGTAAGAGAGATCTACTGCAAAATAGATCGGTATCAAACCATAACTCAAATTTTAGATGCTGAAGTCATATAGTGGAGCTGAGGAGAAATTTGAAAGAAGATTTTTATTTATTAATAAAAACTACACATGAAAGTACTACTAGTAACTTTTAACTCTCCAGTCTCTCTTACCTACTCAAATGCCCGGAGCACCTTAACTCACTCTTTATTTCTCTCCTACATTTTGATTCTCACATTGATACAGAACTCTCATACAAGGAGCAGGCCTTTTATAGGCAAAATCTATTTATACAATAATATTAAAAACTAAACCATAGGTGGTGACAACAGCCAAGCTTGATCCAATTAGATTTATTATACTCTTATTGCAACTTGTGTGAATACTGAATAGGACTGCACTAATTATCTTATAGGTTCTCAGCTTATCCAATTGTTTCTCACTTCATTGCTACCTAGTCTAGGATATTATAGAGCTAATAGAGCTGCTGCCAACTTGATATAATAATTGGTACTTTTAACATTAGAGTTCCTCTAAACTTGAAATTCCATTTGAACAAGCTTAGAAAAGAAGACTCTGATTGCAAATATTTTGTAGGTATTTAAGTATCAATTCCATGTTCAGCATAATGGCCCTTGAAAGGGATGTTGGACTTCGAATAAGAGGCCATCAAGCCATTATGGACAATATAGTGTGGTGTGGAGGAAGGACCTTGTCCCTTTAATTTCAGCAGTTATATTGAATGATAGCTCGGTATTGAATTTGACCCATAAAAATATGCTTATAGACTTCTACAAACTCATGCAACCTTGTAGAATTGAATATGTATTTTGACTTTGTGGTATTAATTGGTGTTGAAGTCCTCTAGTCAACATAGAATCAGAACTGAGGAATTCCTTATTTAAAGAACTCAATTATGAACTTATTGTGAAACCTCCAGGGGTTGCTTGTCATTCTTTTATTGTTGCTTTTAGGTTTCTGAAGAGCTCTTGGAAGGCAAGGAGTTGGAGTTTTACAAATGGGAAGGAGATGTACCTGACTTGTTGAAAGATGTTCGTGATAAGCTCAACATGCTTTCAGAGGTTGATTACTAAGAATTCTATAAGTTGTGGCTTTAGTATTATATTTAGATGCTATGCCGTTCTTATTACTGATGTGCGATTGTGATTCGTGCAGCATTGGTCTCGAGATGAAAAGAATAGATGTTTAAAAGAAACTACAAAGGCATTCCGGTATATGGGACAAATTGTTCGTCTAATTGTCTCATAAATAGACATTTGTTCTTTTTTTTTTGTTAACAACACTGCCGTCTTTGATGGTAAGCTTTCTAATATTTCCTTTTCTTCCTATAGCTTCTCTAATTTGTGGCTTTTAATTGATGGAGGGGTATCCCTAACTTTGTAAAGTTCGATACATTCTTGAGAGAATATTTGTTTGATTTACTTTTATGCCTTATCAGAGAAATGATGCTCTCAAGTATCCCACTTTACACTTCATTGCATGCATAAATTGTGTGGTTGTACAATTGGACTTTTGGTTTAGCTAAGCCCAAGAAATGTGGTCATAGTATATGCCATTTAGCTTTGTAAGATATTGGGTTTGTTGGAGGGTTTAAGTGAACTGCAGTTTGGAAACCATCGACCATTTTTCCTCAGTGGCAAGTATTTCTAATAAATAATACACCAAATTAGTCCTTAATTATAATCCCCAATCAATTTAGTCCCTGATATAGAAGATCAAATTTAGTCCCACTTTTATAACTATTGTTCACTTTAGTCCTTGAAATTAAGGTCATCTATCATTTTAGTCTTAATATTACAAAATCAATCAATTTATTTAGTCATTGAATTTGACAATTATTATCAATTTGGTCCCTAAATTTGACAATCATAAATCAATTTAGTATCTAGTGTTATGGGATTAAATTAAGAATTAATTTGACTGATGCACAACAAAACTAAGAACTAATTCGACTAATGTGCACCAAATGTAAGCAACCAAAGATTAGCAGTTATGACTGTTTGGGATTAAATTGATAGATCCTTAATATCAGGGGCTAAAATGATTGATAGTTGTTAATTTCAAGAACTAATTTTTCTTCTTCATAATTTGACAAATTTCAGTAATTTGTGTTGCTAATATATGATCTTCACATCAAACAAATTAACAATGAACCTTCGGGAGAGGAATATAATGACAAGTTAGGAAGCCTTGCGCTTTAACCCGCTGCAACATCTATGGTTTTCTTTGACTAGTCTGAGTTTCATTATTAGCGGATTTTATTCTGTTCATTATTAGATGAACTAAATTCACGGGCTCATTCGCTTTAAGTTGGGTATAATTTTGATAGTATTAGTTTGCAACAGTTAAACATAATTGGAATGTGTATACAAATTAATTTTAATCAAAAACAAATATTTTAGCCGATGCACGTATAGAATAAATATTTCTCTTATATAACTAAAATTTATAATAAATATATAAATATATAGATTGTATTATAATTAACATTATAATATATAATTTTTTAATATATTAATTGTACTTTTAATTTATTATAAATAATTTTGTATTTATAATAAACTCAGTTCAATGGGACAAATAATCAAGTAATGCACATACAAATTTTAACTTATGAATCAACACATGTTTTATAAATTGAAAGACCGCTTAGTTGTACTCACTTTCTCAAACTTTATATTTGTATTCTCGTTTGCTCTCATACGATCAATTATTCAGTATTCATATTCTGCATAATTTTAGCAAGAATCTAAGCCTACAAAAAAAAAGTTATTAGTAAAAGATGTATGATATTCAAGCTCCTACTGATTAATCTAAATGTATTTTAAGAGAATTGAAACAATAAACAATATGCACTTTCTCACTCACTTGCTTTAACTCTTGATCAACATTGCTTTAGTGATATCTGTAGGAGAATTATTCGCTCACCATTGTACTCACATCATCCAACTTTCATGTCAGTCCGAAGCTTGAATGAAGTCATCATCTTTTCAAAAGCTAAGCAATAGACCAGATAATTCATCTAGAGAGATCACTAAAGCATGCTGATAAAAAGTTACAACAAATAATCTCTCATTTCCTCACTCAGTTACCTAACTTTTGATCAACATGTTTAGTGATTTCTCTAGAAGAATTATTGTTCTTCATGGTCTAGCTTAACAATCATTGCATTCCTCCAAGGTCTTCTAATTCTATTCTTTTCTTTTTTAGAAAAACTGAAAATGGGGCATTCATAATCTCCAAGTTTCTTATCCACTCATCCACCACCTTCAAATTCTCCTCATCGCCATCATATCCTCTTCAAAGACTACATTATATAGGAAAGAATTGATACTGGAGCAGTTATTATAGAAAAAGAATTATATGACGTGACTTTGGGATGGTTACACTTGCATGTATAGGAGCATTTCAAACATATGTGAATATGTTTTTGGGGGACTGCTTCTTTAGGGGGTTGTTACATCTTTGTTAATGTCAGTAGGTTTTTGGTTACGGTATAGTATTTATGATCCACTATATTTGGATTCTCTTCACGCACTTTAAGGATCTTCTGTTAAGAGAAGATTATTAATATGAAAAACTAAGAATTCACAATAATAATTTTCATAACAATATTTTCTTTTTACAATGTAACAATACTAAATAGTTTTTTTTAAGAGAACAATTAATACTAAATAGTTAGTATATATTTATCCATATCAAACATCGATATACCATATGTTTTCATAATTAAAACAATTTTAACTATAAAAGAATTTCGACAGCGCAACGAAACTTTTTAATATTTCCCCTTTAAAAGACTCCAATTCGTGTCGGGCAAAGTATGAGCATCGAATCATTAATTCAAACTTAATTATAATTAGCGTATATAATTTGAGCTAAATCCGATAATATATATTACATATTAAGTTTTTAATTTTAATATGATATACTCTAAATTGATATCCTATTGATATTTTATTAATCAAAAATATCGAATCTATTATCTGTTTATTTATATTATATAAAAGAAGCTTTTATAAAATATGAAATGATACCTGGTAATATTATATTCATTCTCCTCAATTAAATGCAATTAATTCAATTTTAATTAGTAAATTCAAAAATCACATTTTTATTTTTTATTCATAATAATGAATAATAAATGCAATCAATTCAATCATAGATTTTATTTTAATTGTTAACAAATTATAATCTAATCAAATGAATCATCGATTTTTCTTTTATTTTTTAATTCATACAGTACGATAGAATAATACGGATGTTTTCCCTCAGATTGGGGTCATAATTTCATACTTGCACTCTGTTCTGTGCCTGTTAGTCAACACTTTTGAGATCAATGCCTGAATCCATTGTTTAAGTTATGAAAGTTTCATTTTAGACATTCATTGTACTTTGTAAAATTGGTAAATTGTGTATACGAGCAATGACCTTTGCGGAGGTGCATTTTTTCTTTTCCCCGTTTTGTCTGCAAAACTTTAGTCTTCGCTCTAATTTTCAGTAATTTGTGTTGCTAATATATGATCGACACATCAAACAAATTAACAATGAACCTTCCGTAGAGGAAAATAAAAAGTTTGGAAGCGTTACACTTTTACGCGCTGCAATTGTTTTCTTTGACTTTATTCGAGTTTCATTATTAGGGAATTTTATTCGGTTCCTCCCACATCTTTCCGAGAAAAGAAATAATGACTTGGAGGAATTTTGGCATATTGCATGACTTTAAAAGCTAAAAACAATATTTTTTTTAAAAGGATTTATTGGATCTCCCGCTACTTTTGCTATTCTGCATATGCTGTCATTCTGGGTTTAACTACTTTCTATTATTCTATTAATTCTGTTATAATTTTGTTTTTACTGTGTTTAGTTATTTTTTCCTTTTATTTCTCCTCATATATGTATATAGTTGATAACTAGATGATATACAACTTTATAATTTTTTCCAATTATTATACTGATTTTGAGTTTCCTCAATATTCTTTGTTTCTTTCTTCCTTTTTGCATTTCCATTTCAAGTTATTACAAGGCTAATAACTTTAATATGGTATCAAATAAACAACAACCTCTACGATCCTCTTCCTCAATGGGTCTGTGATCTTCTCCTTTGTCTCTTCTCCTAATCACTCTCCCATCAACTTTTCCGTTTGGATTCATGGCAACACCAGTTAAAGATTTTAGTCAAGATCCTTCTCACCCATTGTTTCTACATCATTCGGATGGCCCGGGACTCATCCTTACCTCCCAACCTCTTGACCATAAGAACTACACCACATGGAGCCGCGCAATGATGGTAGCTTTTTCGGTGAAGAACAAGGTGGCCTTCATCGATGGATCCCTCCCGATGCCAACCACAGTCGATCCTACATATGCTGCATGGACTTGTGGTAACAATCTTGTCATTTCCTGGCTTTACAATTCTGTTTTTAAAGACATCATTAGCAGCATCTTGTTTGCAAACACGGCTAAGGAAATTTGGGAAGATTTGAAAACACGGTTTTCCCGAAAGAATGGCCCAAGAATTTTCCAATTGAAAAGGCAATTAATGTCATTACAACAAGGAAATGATGATGCTAGTACCTACTATACCAAATTAAAATCGGTCTGGGAAGAACTCTCAGGCTATAAACCAACCTTCCGATGCAAATGTGGCGGGTTACAAACTCTACAAGATTACATTGAATCTGAATATGTCATGTCCTTTTTAATGGGCCTAAACGACAGTTTTGCTCAGGTCCGGGGTCAGATTCTCCTCTCTGATCCTCTTCCCCCCATTGGTAATGTCTTTTCTCTTGTTATTCAAGAAGAAGCACAAAGAGAAATTGTTGTAAACCACATACCTTATCTAAACTCTAATACTATGGCCAAGAAAGAGAGACCTCAATGTGCTCATTGCAACCTGCTGGGTCATACAAAAGACAAGTGTTACAAACTTGTTGGCTATCCTCCAAATTACTTCAAGAACAAGCCTCAACAAACTGTAAATCAGGTAACTGATCATGATGAGTCCCCGAGTCAAGGTGCCACAAATACTTTGTCCACTGCTCAATGTCAACATTTGATTAGCCTCTTGACAAAACAATTGAACACAGAGAACAATGTTGATACTCTTGCCACAAATGTTTCAGGTATATGCATGAACACTAGTTTTGATTTCAATGAATCTTGCCATTATTGGATTCTCGACTCAGGAGCAACCTCACATATATGTTGCTCGAAAGAACAATTTAATTCCTTTAAATGTCTACATGATTCTCATGTTTTATTACCTAATTCCACCAAGGTAAAGGTTGAAGGGATAGGAAGCATAAAACTAAATGATGACATCTTCCTGCACAATGTGTTATTTATTCCAACCTTTAGATTTAACTTATTGTCTCTTCATTGTACCATAATTTTTCTCATATGTGGAAAACCAATTTCAAACTACCATCAAGAGGTTCAGATCTGACAATGCAAAAGAGTTTAACTTTTCATATTTCTTTTCAAAGAAAGGTGTATTACACCAATTTTTCTGTGTGGAACGCCCACAAAAAAACAGTGTTGTAGAAAGGAAATACCTCCACATTTTAAATCTTGCTCGTGTCTTGCTATTTCAATCTTATTTGCCACTAAAATTCTGGGGTGAATGTGTCAAAACTGTAGTTTTCTTGATGAACAGGACCCCTAGCCCCATTCTGAAAGCCAAGTCACCTTTTGAGATTTTATATGCTAAACTTTCTAACTATGTTGATTTCAGGACCTTTGGAACATTATGCTATGCCTCCACTCTAATATCAAGCAGACACAAATTCTCACCTAGAGCTGTTGCAGCTAGTTTCCTTGGCTACCCTCAAGGATATAAAGGCTACAAGCTTCTCAACCTGTCTACCAAGCAAATCTTCATATCCAGAGATGTAAAATTCTTTGAGAATATATTCCCTTTCAAAAACCAGCAGTCCAACAACAGTGACAGAGAGTTGCTTGACCCCTATGTCACCCCTAATCTCATAACCTCCACTAACTTAGATGACACAGATATCTCATCCATCACAGACACACTACAACATACTCCTCAACCTGCTCAGTTAGATCCTGCTACCACCATACAGCCTGATATTCCTATTCAAGAACCCCTGCGAAGGTCTACCAAAGTTTCAAACACTCCAAAATATCTCATTGATTTCCATTGCTACAATGTGACCAGAACAAATAAAGTCACCTACCCTATACAACATCACTTAGACTACTCAAAACTTTCTAATTCACATAAACACTACATCTGCCAAATCTCAGAAAACCATGAGCCGCAAACTTACAGCCAAGCCATCAAGCATAAACCATGGCAAGAAGCCATATCTACTGAGTTGATGGCCATGGAGCTCAATAAAACTTGGACCATTGTCCCATTTCCTCAGGGGAAGAAACCTATCAGTTGCAAATGGATTTTTAAGCTGAAACTGCATTCGAATGGGACAGTAGCAAGACATAAAGCTCGGTTAGTTGCCAAAGGTTTTACACAACAATATGGGTTAGATTTTCAAGAAACCTTTTCCCCTATGGCAAAAATAACTACCTTAAGGTTGCTGATATCTCTGGCAGCATCAAATGGTTGGCATCTAGCTCAGCTAGACATCAACAATGTCTTCCTCAATGGAACTCTTTCAGAAGAGATATTCATGAACATTACACAAGGCTATAAACATAGTGTCACCAAGGGACCCAATCCACCATTAGTTTGCAAGCTGAATAGATCTATATATGGACTGAAGCAGGCTTCAAGATCTTGGTTCAATGCTTTCAACAATGCTTTACTCAGAAGTGGATTCAAACAATCTAAGCATGATTACTCATTGTTCACTAAAAGAAGAAGGAGATAATTTCATAGTAGTTTTGGTTTATGTTGATGACATTATCCTAGTTAGCCCAAGTCAAGCCATCATATCCAAAACTAAGACCATTTTGAAAGAGCACTTCAAACTCAGATCTGGGAGACTTAAAATTCTTCCTAGGCCTAGAGCTATCTAGATCAAAGGAAGGCATTTTCATGTGTCAGAGACATTACACATTGTCTATCCTCGAAGATTGTGGAATGCTTGCCTGCAAACCTTCTTCGATTCCTATGGAAGCACATAACAAATTGACAGCTAACTCAGGAACAAAACTTGTTGATCCAGGATCTTACAGGCGGCTTGTTGGCAGGCTTTTGTACTTAACTATATCTAGGCTAGATATATGTTACTATGTGCACAAATTAAGTCAATTTGTCTCCAACCCTTGTACAAACCACATGCATGCTGCTAACATGTTACTTTGGTACCTTAAAAACACTGCTAGTCAAGGTATTCTTTTTAGAGCCAACTCAGACACAAAGTTACATGCATATGTGGATGCAGATTGGGGATCATGTCCTGAAAGTAAAAGATCAACCACTGAATTCTGTATCTTCTTAGAAAATTTCTTGATTTCCTGGAAAGCCAAAAGACAAAAGACAGTCAGCAGGTCCTCAACAAAAGTAGAATATAGATCCTTGACTTCTGTCTCTAGTGAAATTACATGGATTCGAAATTTACTCACTGATTTCAATGTCAGAATTCCCTTTGTTGTTGTCTACTGTGATAACCAAGCAGCAATCCATATTGCTTCCAACCCCACTTTTCATGAGAGGACCAAACACTTAGAGATTGATCTATATTTTGTCAGGGAAAAGGTTTCTCAAGGAGTTTTGAAGCTCATGCATGTAAGAATACCACCAACTTGTAGATATTTTTACTAAAGCCTTACCCCGAAATATCTTTCTTAGTATCATTGCCAAGATGGGTATTGATAACATCTTCCTCCCATCTTGAAGGGGGGGTATTAGATCAAGGCATCTCCTGCTACTCCTGCTATTCTAGGTTTAACTACTTTCTATTATTTTGTTAATTCTGTTATAATTTTGTTTTTACTGTGTTTAGTTATTTTTCCTCTTGTTTCTCCTCATATATGTATATAGCTAATAACTAGATGATATACAACTTTGTAATTTTTTCCTGCAAGTTAATCAGTATACTGATCCTAAGTTTCCTCAGCATTCTGTGTTTCTTTCTTCCTTCTTGCATTTCCATTTCAAGTTATTGCAAGGCTAATAACTTCAATAGGATTGTCTAAATGTGTATATTTTTTTTATAAAAAAAATGTGTTCTTTAGGTTAAAAAAAGTCTATTAAAATATATATTTCGTGTAAAGAAACCTAAAGTGAGAATACATAATTGAAAAGTAGTTTAAAAATTGAATATAGGTATTGTTGGATTTACAACAATTCCCTAGTTATACTCAAATTTAATTAACTGAGTTTGACCCATTCCATTTTTTGAAAAGTAGTTTAAAAACTATAATATTAATTCCTTCTACATCGAAAAACATAAGTTGATTCCCGATACACGGCTTGGTAAGTGCTTGCCCATTATCTCGTGTAACTCAAATCAAAGTGATGTTCCAAAGCAAGAACTGTGGACCCACTGTTTTGTTGTTTCTTTCTCATATCATGTAATTCACTACCTCGTATACTTTTCCTCTGTCGTCTTCGACAAAAAAATATTACATTTTAAGATAAGATACAATGACACATACTTTAACATAAACATATCATATTCTACAATATATATTGTATGCCGTGTAATTTAAGTCGTAGTTGAAAAAAAAAACAAGGAGAAGGGAACCACAGCAAGACCAAATTGCTTGAACAATGCTGAATTTCACGTGGAAACCTCGAAACTATGAATTTAACTCAAAACATAGAGAAGATGAACAAAGAGGTGGACATATAAACAGTGAAGGGGAAGAAGAGGGTCTTTGTCGTTGTCCTTCATTCCCGTGAAACATGATTGAACAAATATTTATCCTCAAGAAGGTGAGAAAAGTACTATCATCATTCATTGCTACTATGTTATTTTCTTTTAAATTTTTTTATTTTGCTGCTATGTATTAAATCTTAATCACATTAATGTACAATGTTATTAGCTAGAGAGTGACAAGTGGTAACTCTCTTTCATTTCAGGACTCCATGTATATTAAATCTATTAAGAAATTTCCATCCACATTGAAGTTGGTTGTTTTAGCCATGGTTGCAACTTGTGTACTATACATTTGCTCAGTTAATTTCGAGAAACCAGCAAGGATTCGCGCAAATAGCAAGTTGTTGGAACTTAGAGTCATCAACCAGTCATGTCAGCTTTCTAATGTGGAAGAATGGGAAGTACCCTTCTTGCATTATCCACAACCCAAAACTTACAACAGGTATATATTAAATTTAATTATATACATACACGCATGTATCTGAAGATTTGATCTTTACCTCAAGTCAGACAACGTGTGATCCATATGTAATTGACTTCACCTAGTGGGATAAGGATTTTTTTATGTTTATATATATACATGCATATGCTTTGTGGAATGCAAATTTTTCAATTTGCTACAAATATTTGTTATTTGGGTTTGATTATATAGCTATATTGAATGATTGGTGAATGAGCAGAGAGGAGTGTGCTTGCAATCCTGTCCGGTTTTTTACCATATTGACAATGCAAAGATCAGGTAGTGGATGGTTTGAGACGTTGTTGAACAGTCATATGAATGTAAGTTCCAATGGAGAGATATTTGGTGTGGTCAAAAGAAGGGAGAATGTTTCTTCAATTTTGAAGACAATGGATGTAGTGTTCAATCTTGATTGGTTCAGTGGTGCTTCCAAGAATGAGTGTTCCGCAGCTGTGGGCTACAAGTGGATGCTTAATCAGGTAATTGGAGGGTGTCCAAGAATGAGTTGTTTTTTTAATGGCAAATATTAATTGTTTGTGTTGTTAGTTTTTTTTTTTTTTTTTTTGTTAATGGGAGGATTTGAACCCCTAACCTCTCTCCTTTTTATTCTTCCTTCACCACTAGACCAACTTTTTATTTCTCCCATGGGTTTGTTATGTGTTATGTCTATAAGATGATGATGCTGTTGCTAAAAGAATAGATGCCTATATTGGCAGGGTTTGATGGAGCATCATAAGGAGATAGTGGAATACTTTGAACGGAGGAAAGTTTCTACAATATTCCTTTTCAGAAGGAATTTGCTTCGTAGAATGGTATCGGTGCTTGCAAATTCCTATGACAAAAATGCAAAGCCATTGAATGGAACCCATAAGTCTCATGTCCACTCCACATTAGAGGTCTCTCACACTCTCTTTCTCTCTCTATTGCCCTTTTTTCCTTACTAACATTTGTCTGTGTTTGGATTTCATGAATGGATTAGGCTATTGCATGTTGAGAAAAGCTTATAACTGGATTTGATTAAATTGAGTAAAGATGAAATAAACATTTCTAGTTATTGATTAAAAAAAACCAATTGTTGATACTTTAATACACTTATAATTTGCTATGTATGTGCACATAATACTGATTTTCAGACTGACATTACTTACTACTTTATTTTCTATTAATTGCTGATAAAAAATAAAAAAAATAAAAAACTACTTTACTTTCTAAAGTTATTATATGTTTATAACCAAATGCAGCATGCAGAGGTTTTGATTGAAAAGTAACTTCTATAATAGAAGTAAGTGAAGCTAAACATGTGCATTGATTGCAAAAGTGAAATAGTTGAATTAGTTTTTCTTGGGCAGGCTGGAATTCTCGCCAAATACAGGCCATGGATCAATACCACGTTGTTGATGACAGAGCTAAAGCAAACAGAGGACACAGCTGCAAAAGCCATTGAATACTTTAACAACACTCGCCACATTGTTCTCTACTATGAGGATCTCATAAAAAATTCCACGGTAAGTTTACCAATACTAAAAGCATGTGATGTGCCTGTATCATCACAATTCTACAACTATTATTTAATATATTTATTTATTTATTCTATAGTTTAGTTTTGATCCACTATCACCGTAAGTTTTTAAATTTAATCTGACCATGTAATAATGATAATATGTTAATTAAAAATTTTTGGTTTTTTAGTTAGTCGTTTTCATAGTGAAATGTGTAAGTACATAAATCATAGTACAAAATATTTTTTTTAATCAATAAATGTTAGTTGTTAGTTTGATAGTAGGAGGAAATCCAACCCACCGTCTCTCCCTCCTC
Organism: Glycine soja; assembly: GCF_004193775.1. Classification (NCBI taxonomy): domain Eukaryota; kingdom Viridiplantae; phylum Streptophyta; class Magnoliopsida; order Fabales; family Fabaceae; genus Glycine; species Glycine soja. The sequence continues at coordinate 7,005,976 of NC_041015.1, read as the reverse complement.
CTTTCTCCCTTCAACCACCAAATCAACATTAGAACTCCTAGTGCAAAATGTGTTTACGCAGCCATGGATCAAAATTCAACCATATATGGATATAATTCAATGTTGATTTTTTTTCATCATCTACAGAAACTGAAAGATGTTCAAGAATTTCTAAGATTGCCATACAGAGATATGCACAGCAGGCAGGTCAAGATTCACACTGCCCCATTATGGAAGCAAATTGAAAACTGGGATGAAGTGCAAAAAACGCTTAGAGGCACAGCATATCAGAATTTTCTCTTCTCAGACTAACCAAATATAATACGACACAATAACTGATTTCTGAAACCAATAGACAAAGATTACTTCTTCTATGTTGCTCGTACACATGAAAGATTCTTTGAATAGCAATAGGATTACTCTATGTACTTGGGTGCCATTTCTTGGAAACTTTATTTTAACGTAATCAAGCATTTAATGTTGTTACCAGGGCAATGGTTTAGTCAACATGATTAAAAAAAACTTAATTTTTATAATTGAAGTTGATATTTTATGCAAGAAAAATGCATGTGAATGTAAGCTAGAAGTTTCAACTCTCTCCCTCCTCAGGTACAACGACCTGTGCATTGGAGCGTGTGTTTCTCTGTGTGACACGGGACATGATTAATTGCAATCTCATAAATTAATGTCAATCATCTAAAAAAAGTAAAAAATCCAAATACAAATAGTGTCAATAAACCAGTTTCATGAAGACTAATAAACAAGTCATTTCTTACGTTAATAAGATTTTCTCCGCAAGTTCCTTCTAACTTCCATTCAACAGTCTTTTTTGTTTATTGCAATTAGTAGATTTCAAGAAATCGAAATACAAAATACCAGTACTAGAGTCTAAAATGTCATGGTTATTTTGCACTTACAATAACAATAGCTTGTCCCTATATTCCCTACCAAGTTGGGCAAACATAGCCTATCCTTAAACAATTCCAATCCTTCACATTGCACACTTGGCTGGTTGCACTGTTTTGGAAACTTGAATCTTCAAATTTTCCTGATGTAAAGAAGAATATGGTTAGGCTACCATTTGACTATTTGTAATACTATACTACAAATTTTGTCTTGAGTCAAAAAAACCACAGCTATCATATCTCCCTCACAATATATGACTGACTAATCCAAAAAAAAATTTACACACAAAAGAAACAGAACATAAATTCTCATGTTAAATGTAAACATAACAAAACTTTACACTAGGCCAACCCTATAGACTATACCATACTATCATTTTAACATCAATTCAGCTTTTTCCAATTTTTTCAAATTTAGACAAACAACACGTTTAATTCACCAACTCGGATATAGATTGAATTAAATTAGCCATTTTCGGATTCACCATTAAATTCAACCGAGGTTTGACTTGTCAGGGCCTTGCATTAAAGACCATCGAATTCACACTAGTCCAACTATCTCTCATTTTGCAGAAATAGAAAAAAGAAACAAAAATATGTGGGAACTACTATTCTTTTTTTTCTTTTTTTTCATTTCTTCAAATTGCTTCCTAAATAATGTTACAAACAGGATAAACCAAACCAAATCAACAAATCATTGAACTGGTCCGTTAGGTGCAGTAGTAGCACAGTCATTCTTATCTGTCCGTCCAATAACGAAATGGTCAACAATTTTGACCGTACGAACTGGATCCTGGTGGGCAATGGCTGCCCTCCATTTGCTGGGAAACCTTCTCAAATGACTCAACTCATGTGGATGTTTTGTCTCTCCATCCCAATCAGGATCGAGCTTCCATTCCTTTGGAACCTGCACATTCAAAAATCAAAATGTTAGACAATGATTCAATACTTAAGGCAAAGTGTATCAGTTATGTAACCTGAACCAATTCAATACTTCTCTTTACATAAAACAAATAGTTGAATTGAATAATGGCTTCCTACCTTATCAACAGCCAAAGTATAAACTTCAAGATCACCATCCGAATTGATGTGAAACCGTGTGAATGATTTGTAATTAGCTATTCGAAGAGACGAAAAGGCTTCATCAAAGTGTAAGTGAAGCCAGTTGATGCAAATGTATAAGTAGCTCCCAAACACCAAGGAAACAACAGGGGTCGAGAAGACCCAAAAATAAAGGAAGACGGAAGCATAATATATTACAGCACCCCCTCGGGAAATAGACTCTAATCCATTGTTGCAAATATTGCTCCGGGAGACTGCCATGACCTGAGAAAAATAGAAAACCATCTCCGTGACAAGATCCATTATAAGATAAGTCAAAAATAAAATAATTCAGAGAAATTACTCACCTCTGGCACATCAAAAGCTGACATTAAATACTTGATACATGCCGGGTAAAGTCCAAATGTCCATTGTTCAATACGAGCTCTGAGTCCAGTTGGATCGGGAAAGTGCTCACTTTCCACTGATCTATACCACTGATATAAAGTGTGATACCCTGGATTACACCCATAAAAAAAAAAAATCAGGACTTTATAAACCAAATATCATCATCACACACACAATCCCACTTCACAAAGTATTGAAATCTTTTCCCATAATTTATTTGTGATGAGTAATGGCAAATAGTCACAGGACCTTGTGCCAAAATTCACCAGATCAGGAGTCATATCAATATCACCAGAGCTAAGTTCCAGCAGGTCATTGTGGGCCTATTGAATCTAGCTTCCAACAAAATAAAGATACAACAATTGAAATATAATTTCCAACAACATAATTGATAATTATAAAGATGGAAGTCTATATTTTATAAGCAATGTAACAATAAAGATGCCCTTATGGATTTGTGAATATGGTGTGACTTGTAAAATCTGGATTACATACAATAAAAATCTGAATTATACTTCTCGTCTACCTCATTTGACAAAAGCTCTATTTAGTTCCATTCACTGCAATAGTCACAATGTTATCCTCATAATAATAGTGTGTTGTTTCTATCATCCCCCAACCCCCCATGCAATAGCTCTTTTGCTTTAAAATATGGACTATGCAAATGACCATTTTACCTTCTACTGAAATTTAACTTAATTATGGAAAATGAGGGCAGTAGGGATCAAACCCCTAACAACTTGATCATACAAACTCTTAATACCAAGTCAATGATCAATTCACCCCAAAGCTTACAATGTTTGGTGGAAGCCCAACAATTTTATATTTCTAACCATTTTCAAATTCATGAAGTTAAGTACCCTCAGAATAGTGTTGATGTGGCAGTCAGCTGACATGCCAATATTATTTTTAATAAAATGGATGAGATTCTATTTGCTAGACTTTTGGAAATGACGTGGCATAACACCACATGAGATTCTATTATTTTTATTGTGTTTTTTTTTTTAATTTTGTAAATAGGAATGAAGTACCAGAGGTACTTTGTACATAGATAGGATCCCATAGACATGGTTCCACAGAAAAACTAATATAGTTTGATTAGGAACCATATTATGGCTACATATGTGGTATACATCTACTAAAATCCAAGTAAAAACTTCAAGTTTTATTGTGTTGATTTCAAAACTTCAAATTGCAATTAAAAGCAGGGACGAAAATAGGAATTTCGTGAAACTAAAAGGATAAAAAGTGTAATTATAATTAAGCTAAAATATATTATTTATCAACTTGAGCAAGACAAGTTACATAACGTTGTATCAACAAAAAATGTTCAACATATAGAAAAATCAAACCTGAAGTTGCTAGCAACTTATGCTGGATGCATATTTCAATGCCTATTTCAAGAAGCAACATAAGAATCAGTGCTGCAGCAAGGTGAGCAGAAACATGAAGAACTCCAATTATGGCTCGTTTCTTCCGTGACAATTTGGGTGGAACAAAAGAATATGCTGCAATTAGTAATAGTATAGCTCCCACTAGTGACACACAAGAGTGCTGCAGAATATAAATAAATCCATTCCACACAGTACCAAGGAAACTCCTTATGTGACCAGAAAATGTATCATCTTGGAGGATGTGATTCAGCTGACACTAGAAACCAAGTACACAAAACAATTGCATCTTAGCAAATAGCAACAGATGATAGTATCTTAACAGATAAGCCAAATGCTAATCTCTGCTTACTCAATGGGCCCAAAGGAAAGAACAAGAATCCAACAGCTCAAAAACCATAATTGACAGAAAGCATACAAAATAAAACTAAAAATAACAAAGATATGGAGGAACTCACTTGTGGAAACATTGAAAAGACTAGTACAAAATATATAATGCCACCAATAAAATCAAATTGCCAGTTCTTCTTCCGAAATTTTAAGATATTTCCCAATGCAATCTGCATCAAATTTAAAAATGTTACACCATAATGTGCTAGTAAAATATTTAAGAAAAAATGATTTAGTGCTTACAAGTAAGAGAAGGAGAAGTATAATAAGCAATTATAAATATTCTGCATACCCTGCTTGAATCTTCAAAGGAAGGATATGCAGCTTTGCATTCATAGGAAACTTCATCAAGTTTGTTGAATTTACTGAAAACATGGGTAGGATGTAGAAATGCACCACCACAACCATTAACAAGAAGATGGTGAACATGTACAGGCCCATCTGACTTTACATGAGAATGACGCATGTAATGATGCAAGTCCCCAGCCATTCGAAGCTTACATCTTCCTCTTAAATAATCAGAAATAAGGTGTGAAATGTTCTTTCCAGTAACATCATTCCAATACCAGTCAGTGAGCCAATTAGGTTCATGAGTAATAATGATCACAGAGTCATCCTCTTGAACCTGGATAGGTCATGGTAAAAGTTGTGGACAACCAATCAGTATATAGGTCAAATAATGAGGTATAAGGACTCAGGTTAGATCCAGTAATAAATAGAAAAAGTAAAACAAAACTGATATGTTACACATCTACTAATCAAAGCTTGCTTTGTCGAACAGGACAATGCATAAGCAAAAGTTCATAAATGAAATATAGCATCTAAAAAGGGTACTCAAACTATTAAAAAAATGGATTTACTAAAAAATTACAACAAAACCAAATTTCATTAGCCCCTTAATGGACAAGACGTTCTAAGACAATGAGACTAGCAGGCATAAAACAAGCAAGTTAATCACAATGCATGCCTGGATTGTTGGTCAGGAGCAATCCTAGAATAATAAGATTGAAATAGCCCTATAGAAAATTAATTGTGTAATATCATTGTAAAAATTCTATTTTACTAAATTAGAGTGTGAATATCATGTAAATTACAAGTTAGGTCATTTGTAGTTTCCATTTTTTTTAGAGATTATGATGGATTATTTTTCCCTGTCCATCTACAGTACAACTCTAGAAAATATTTTCCATGTTACTATATTGTTTTCAGCATCTCTCTCCCACCTCTCCCATTAAATATTTTACTATTAAATGTTACATACATCAATCATTATTTTATATGAAATCAATGGCAACAAAAGAATGAGTAGAAATAAATAATAATAATAATAATAATAATAACAATAATAATAATATAAAAAGTGAGCAAACAGTGCTGTACAAACAACATTAGTGATTAGTAAACTAACAGTGCAGTACACAAACATTTGTTCTGTACTTCACCATTTCTTAGAAATGAAGAGACAAAAGATAAAACAGAAAGAATATTTACTTTCTCTGTTATCAGTTCCGTAAAGAACTTGAATTGGTACACATCAATATCACCATGAAGAGCTAGATCAAGCCCAAAAACCCACCACCGTTTAGGGAGTTGCAAAGCAAAATAACTCTTCTTCTGGGGCATGAGCCATCCACCTAACCAGCTTCTATGGCATATATACCTCATAAAGGTCTGGAGTCCATCAAACCAGTCTGTGAAGAAAACAATCATATTAATTAGTAACCATATTTGTGTTAGGCATAAATATTCAATTTTAAACTTTCTGATAGAGATGAGGTAAGATGACCAAAACAAATATAATAATTAATTGAAAAAAAAAAGTAGCAAGATGATAAATGCAAAAAGGGGGAAACAGGTTATTTAATGAACTCCGTGAAAAATAGCACATTTAATTTGGTAAGGCTTGATCCAGGAGCTAAAACTAACCATGGTTTCCAGGAATAACAAAACATTGAGGTCCATTGTACTGTTTTAATTGAGCCCCAAAGGGTACCTCCGGCTTGTTCACAGCTATCTGCTCTGCTTTATACCAAGGAGGAGGTTGAAGAGCATACTCAAAAGGAACAAAAAGACGCCTTTCATATGTGAATGCTGATGGATTTGGATACCTGCAACAGAACAACAATAAGTCATTGAAGGAAAAAAAAATACATCTACAGAACATTGCAAGAGAGTTGAAACTTGAAACATTAAATGGCACTGCAAAGGTCTCTTTAATTCAGTGGAAAAAGCAGTTTTTGGAGTCCCACAATAAGCTGACATTTCAAACAAGTCCGGCAAAGCTAATTTTCTGGATGTAAATGAGTTAAACTATTATTTGAGTTCAACTTTTTAAATCTTCAATCAAGCTGGTTCAATTAGCTAAACAAACAAGCTCAAGAATAAAGTTATGATTGATTATTTAAATGAGCCAATTGACATTAACAGCCCACAAATAGCTCAATGATGTATGTATACCTAGATGATTGTGAATTTGTGATGTCATTTATTGTATTTACTTGAAAAATTGTAATTTTATTTATTATTGTCATATGCATATCATTTACCTTACTTCAATTATCAAGAATTCATATTTTTAATGGGTATCCATAAACTTAAAAAAAAATTGCCATTTTCATCATTAAAAAATTCATTTCCAATCTCAAGTCAGTTATTTGAATATAAAAGTATATTTTATTTCTTTTTTTACTTCACCTAGCGTGAAGGTGTCTACTAAATGCTACATTAATAAACAAACATTTATTTCATAGAAAAAAAAAAGCCATAAATGAGTCAAATAAGTCAAGCACAATCTTCAAATTTGGCTCTTTTGGGTAAAAGAGCCAAACTTAACAATCTCTTTTTTCACAACTCACAAGTCAAGCTCAAACTTCAAATATTTTGCTTGACAACTCGTTTACACCATTACTCTAGTCAACTACCTGATCCATGTAGAAGCCTAGAAGGGGTGAAGCGGGAAATCAGTAATCAATATCAAAGCATGCCTGAAACTAGCAGTAACCATGCTAGAGTATTTCAAGAGGAAGTGGTAGACTGGTAGTTGTGGGATAATTGCAAAATCATAGTCCATAATATAAAAGCTTGAGATGATATTACATGTTTCCATAAGAAAGGAAAAAAAAACACCACTTGTTAAATACTCTCAATTTCCTAAAATTCGAGTTGAAAAATTGATCTACACAGATAACTCTACAAAATGCAAAACCCAGTAATAAGATGCATTTTGCCTTTAATCTGTACACTGTTTACTGAAGCAAAAAAGAAGTTGATGGGTAATATAAATGGTATATGATGTGGCATCTGGTTAGTAGCCCTCAACAAAAATGTACAAAACTATGTGCAGAAGACTCAGAATTTGATTTTAGACCTAGGTATTCAAAATTCTCAATCAAGAACCATGGCATTAAATGGTGTCAACTTATCATTCTGGAGAAGCTCACACATAATAAATAACAATTGACCAAATCGTGTGATAATAGCCACAATTTACAATATTAAATTAAATTAAATGCAGCCAACTTACGCAAGATCACCCCCAATAAGTAGCAAGTTTCCACGTGGCAAGGTAAGCTCAGAATCATCTTTCAGTGTCCGAATAAAAGGCTTAGCAAGCAGCCGTGCAACAGCATAAGATGAGTTCCCACCATCACCAGTATCAGCCATAAAGTCAAACCAAAAATCATCCTTCTCACTAAAATGATCATATAGAAGATCACCTTGATGATTTCCATCACTAACCCTACTCATTGCTGCCTGTCAATAAACGTAAGACTTGTTAATGCTGGCATACCAGCAAAATGAGGATGAACAAAAAGCAAACTTATTTACATCATAGAATAATGCATGTTTTAACAGCCTCACTTTGCTTGCTTTGTAATTAGTGTAAATTATTCCAACATTAGGATAGTTGATTAATTTGGGTCTAACGCTAGGAAAGTTGGTAATTACTGTTTACTTGGTTTTGCCTATACAGTGTACTTTCAAAATACAGCCTTCTAATTTTCTCATTCATTCAGAAATAATCATTTCTAATATTCTTTTCAACTTTACATCCTCAACATAAAGCCTAAAAAATTATAAATGATACAGATAAAAAATAGACTGGCATTCCTAGTGTGTATGGCAATTGTTGTATGACAATTTCATATGGCACCAGTTCGAATGCTAGTAAGAAAGAAAAAAACAGATAAAAAATAGTTCAATCGTGCCATGCTAAATAAAAAGTCAAAAACTGCACAAAACAATAGAAATCTAAATCTGAAGACTAGATATTACAAAACGCTTAATTTTACAAGCAGAGTGCACACATCCACATTTCAGGATTTGATTTTGTTTAATTGCTCTTAAAGAAAAAATACCAGATTCAATGTCATTGGCAAGAGGCAAAAATACAGAAAACTGTGATCCTTTTAAGTTTTAACATTGCCCAACACCAGATTTAGATTAACTGAAAATTCCTTTAAAAGGTATGCAAATACTTGCAACAATGGAAATACAGAGAGTATAATATAGTCAGCTAAGTACTTCACATCATAAAAAAGACACACTGACAGAATAGTATAAACAATGGGCATAGAGAAAATAAAAAAACTTACCTGCATCATACGCATGTCAAAACGCCCAACGAAGACAGTCACTGATACTAGGAGGTCAAAAACCGTTTTGAATAAATCAGCAGATGTTCTGCATTATTTAGCAAGTGTAACCACATATTCAAGACAACCTTCAACACCCCTTGAAATAAAATTAAAAAAAAAAAAAAACTGGGAAACAAAATACTTTATATACATACATACATACCCAGAGTACCATGGAACCATGTCTAAAAAATCAGGCTTCATTTGCTTCTTCTTCAACTTCTCATATTCTTTAACAGATAATGGGTGAGTGAGAGCCCATCTGTTGATTTTTCAGACATAAAAATGAAAATATTAAGTGAAATAATGAGAAAAAAAATGGTTGATACTAATACTATGTAATTTGAAAATGCAATGCCAGCCATAATAAATTATTACTCATTGTCATTGAGCACTGTTGCACCAAGGGCTCAAGGCACCATTGCACATTGCTTTGTGCAGGGAAATATAGTCCCAGAATAACGGCATTACAAAAATAAAATAACTAACATACATTACCAAAACAGATTAATACATAAGAAAACTTTGAGCCATTTTTTTTCTTGAAAAATCTGTTGGGATGACTGGAAAAAAGAAAATGCACATTTGCTCAAGTGAAAAATTTTACAAGAAACATAGATGCAAAATTTCAAAAATGTTCAAGAATAAAAACTGACATCATTTATTGATTTGGGTAGTCAAAGGAAATTATGCTTTTAATGTCAGTAATTTCAATTGAAATTTTAATATCAGAAAAAATTTATACTTTGAACAATTAAAAACAATTACTCATACTACAAGCAGGAACATGAAAAAATTTAGCAAATAATAAAATCAACTATAAAGTACTACTCACCCTGTTGACCTCTCCACCACATAATTTGCAATGTAAAGCCCAATAAATGTAGCCCAGAGTGAGTAAATGGGAGAAATTTCATCTGATGAACCAGGACATGATCCATTGCAAGCTATCTAATACAAAAATAATTTTGGCATCAAACCATGAAAAGAACCAGAATGGACATAGATATATGAATTACAACAGTAGACTGTATAAATCAAATAATTATATCATTATATTAAGTACCTCCCCATAAATAACCCACTTTGACAAGAGAGGATAATCACTTGCAGATCCAACTGGTGCAAACCAAGATGAGCAGACCTGGTCTTTCAATTCGTTCATCCGAAGAAACTTTGCAAGCCATGTGTTCCTCTCCTCTTTTTTCCAGAAAGAAAACCAGTTAGAATTTCTTCGGTCAAGTGGTCTCTCTCTTAACATGGCACGGTTACCACAATGACTATAAAATACACAGCATGCCACGCTAAGTACCTATTATTTATTTTTAAAAAAAAAAAAAAACACCATCAGAACAATGTTGCATCTTCTAAGGACACAAACCATCATCTTCCAAACTTACCGCACAGTTTTGAAGAATGGTCAAGATCTCTGGTCTCTTTCCCGCCACACGTGAAACAAAGCCGATATACCAGAGACCAAGAAATATAATGTGAAAAACAAGAAGAAACAAGATGGAAGAGAGATATATTGTCAAAAACAAAGATAGATTCATCCTCATATCCACTCCCATTGACTGAAAGCTAGGAAGATGATACACAGCTGCCACTAAAATCCAAGCTATGTACCTGCAAAAATGGGCGCTTAATTATTTCTAATCCCATAAATATTTCATAAAAATATATAATAGCACATACACATAGATAGCAATACATTTGTCTAAGAAACTCACCATCGACTGAAATTTGAATAGCTTGGTTTGAAAGTCTTTCCTATAAATGGTGATGAAAAGAAATAAAAAAACCCAAACAAGCAGGCATACATAGACCACCATTTAACATTGTTATCTAATTTTTCTACAAGAGTATGTATATTGTCAGATGAGATGAAAAAGAGGCAACCCACAACAACAGCAATTACAGCATGGCGGGAATGCTCGTGAGGGTAAGGATAAGTGTGGGTTAGAATAGTTCTAACCCTCTGCATTTTCAGCGTATCAAGAATACCAGCAGACTGCTTACTAGAGCCCATTCCAATAAAAAAAAAATTCTAATATCTACCAAATTTCTGGCAATGAAGTTCACTTTAGGAATTCCAGAAAACCATAGAGAGCAGCACCAGAGAATCCTGCACAAGATTTAAAAAAAAAACGATAATATTAGTATTAATTGCAATAAGATAACCTCATAATTGACAAAAAGAGGAACAATAAAACCACACGATAAGCAATGTAATGTTCATTTAAGTAATGGCATAATGGCCAAGAGCACGAAACACACAACAAAACAATAAAAAGTTAATGAAAAGATCAAAAACAGTTTTTGAGAATTGCAACTGAATTATAGTATTTCCTTTGTCCAATCAACTAAATTTCTACAAAAGATTGTCGTTTTCCTGTTTTAACAAGTCAATTCTCCTTCACCACTATGACAAATTCTGCCTCACTTTTTTGCCACTCATCCTTTTCTTCACCCACATGCATGAATTTTACGTTTCTCAGCTCATACAACGCAGCACTAACGGAAGTCATGATTATCAAAAATAACTATACAAAGTAAAACCTGAACTACAAGTGACTCATGCGAATCACAAAATTACGCTCTATGAAGAAGTTAAATGAACTTAGACAGATAGTTATATGTAATCAAATTTGGTAAGGAAACAAAGCCCTAACCTCAATCTTTCCCTCCATTCTTTGTTTCTTCTTATTTCGGTTTTTAGTTTTCCTTACCGTACAAGAATGTAGCAAGTGGCAACACAACCAAATAAAACAACACAAAAGGAGAACAGAATATTCAAGGCAGAAAGATGCGACGCGAAGCAAAAGCTCATCGAGAAAAAAAAAATGCAACGATAAATAAAAACCACAACGAAAAAAAAAACACGAAACGAACGAACGAAAGAGAAGTTGCAGAGAGAGACAGCAATCACAAGCGACGTTCCCGATGTTTAAACGACGAAGAAAAATTATTCAGAGAGAGAGAGAGAGAGAAGAGGCACACGCACCTGGTATCGCGAGAGAAGGCGAAATGGAATAAAAAGATCACTCACATGAGAAGTGCGTACGATTTAAAAGAGAAGGAAACTTAACATGAGAATCAATCTATCTCTATCTATCTCACTCAGACCCACTTGGCATCTGAGAATGTCTGCGAGGAACATAGCAACGGCATATTCTTTTCTAAAAACCGTTTATTGCACCTTCACCCCCCAAACACGCCACGAGAAAAACCAACTTACTTTTCAACCGACTTTTTAATGTACATTGATTTAGAATTAATAAAAATTTGATATATTTTCATTATAGAATGTTTAGTAAGATTTTTCTAAAATAATTTGATTTAAAATATAAAAAATTTAATGAATAATATTTTAATGTCTCTCCACGTATTTTAAATAAAAATAAAATAAAAGAGAAAAAATATTTAGAAATTAAAAATAAAATAACAAACAAAAAGAGAGTAATCAATAGTTATTAAAAGACAATAGTTAAAATTTAAAAACTGAAAAGAATAAAATTATCTAAAATTTGGGTAAATCAAAAGAAATATTTCCTTTATTTATAATCAAATTGAACCGCATATTGAATGTTTAATTCGAATATTTTTTAATAAAAAATCAAACAAAATGGTACCATTAACACCTCAACATAGTATCAGCAACGTATTAATTAATTATTATTTTTTCCAATAGTGGATAAGATAGACACATAATAAATACTCTAACACATGTTTGTTGTTTTTGTAGTTTCGGAAAATGAATCACGCTTTCAGTTCAAATCTAGTTTCAAAGTTTCTGCGTTTTCCTTCCGCGTTTCTCACGACATGCGTATTTCGTATTGCGTTTTCCTTCCACCGCCGACCATATTTACTCACTTTTAAAGTTTCTTTCTGCAACTTCCAGGACGGTTATCATAATAGCATTGGACTCCCTACCATTTATTAATTTTTGGGCCTTTAGATTTGGGCCCTTCTTGTTTCAGAAGCCCTAAGCTCAAAACCAAACCAGGCTTTGCTATTCCACTCCGTTTTTGCAAAGTTTACTCCCAAATTTTTCAAAAAAATGACCTTGACAAAGTTATGTTTTCATTGTCTCAAATGCACAAAACAATCATATTTTCATTGGTTATTTTGACAATATTTTGAGATAAATAATGGAAACATATTTTTTTTATGTTATTAGATATTGTAACTTCACAATATATAACAAAAATATGTTTTCATTGTCTATCTTAATAAATATGTCGATATACACAACACACAATGTAAACTGTTTTTGTAAAGGATAATTTTCTCAAAAAAAAGTTATAAAGGTTGAGGGTAAGGTTAGAGAAAAAATAAAAGGATGGAAATAGCAAAGTCAACTAAAGCCTGTGATTTCAGTTTGATCTCGTCCGGACCCATGTTGTTCATAGGTTCTTAATAAGGGAAGTAATATTGGTCCTCCAAAATTTCTTTTGGCCCTTATCACGATTCTTCTCCCCCCCCCCCCCCCCCCCCCCACCCAAATTTTGTGTGAAAATACTAAACTACCCTTAATGAAATAGGGTACTCCTTCCTTAAACCTAACACCTCCCCCCTTCAGATAACATTGAACTCTAACACCTCCTTCCTCGCCACGGCCCCTCTCCTCTCACGATGGCCCCTCTCCCTCTTGTGATTGTTGTTCTTCTCGTGCCACTTTCTTCCCTCTGCATCCTTCTCTCAACGTGGTGGCTCCTCCTTCCTTTGCATGTCAACACTAAAGATAAGACTAATAAATCGTCTTGTATAATGTAGGAGTTGAGTTCTAGTGTAGGGTTTGTGGGGGTTGGCTTTTGGTGGGTGGTGGGTAGGGGTTTTGGTTCTAGGGGATAACACTTTTTGAACACTCATTCCATAATAGCTTTAATAGAACAGTTGTTCCATAACATCTATTTTGGACCAACCATTCTGGAATAACTTTTTGAAATAGCCATTTTGAAATAAATGTTCTGGAACACCCATTTTAGAATAAATGTTCTGGAATAGCCATTCTAGAATAAATGCTCCGAAGCATTTATTTTGGATTACCAGCCATATTAGGTTTTTATAACTTGTCCCAAAATTAGTTTATAAAACATGCTGACCCTTTGAAAATCAATGATGAATTCAGGTTATAAGGATAATAGATTTAATTTCTGAAGTGTGATTTATGAAGTTTTTTTGTTCATACATTTTGCATGTCTAATATTTGGCAAGAGAAAATATCAAAGTATTTATGGTCAACAAATATGTATGATAGAGATTGGTATAGAAGATTGAAAGACGCATTATTAAACAATAGTCCTTAATATATTTTGTTTTATTTTCAATCCTTGTGTTTATGAATTTGATTGCACAATCTAATGAGAAAATTTTAATATTTAGATGCTCGTGGAGTTGCTCAAAGAGATGCTAGCGGAGTTAAATGCAGATGAGGAAGACCTTGTGGAGTTCACAACTGAGCTGGTGACAACATGTTGTGGTTGTGCAGTGGAAGTTCTTTGGTGGTGTAGTGGTTGCACAGAGGAGGAAGGGGAAGGTATAATTTGAAAAGGGTAGTTTGGAGTTATTTTAAAATTGGGAGGTGCATAATGCTTAAAGGGAGGTGTAGGATATAATTACCTAGAAAACAATAGGAAAAGGCCCGTATCATTTTATTTTGGAGAAATAAAAAAGTTTATTTGATGAGGGTGAAAACATTTCAACTATTTACATGGAAAAAAATGTAAAATATACGCAAATAGAGTTGTTAGAGATTCGAAGTGAGTTCCTAGGAAAAAAATCCAAAAAGGTTAATTTTATCAGTTTTTTAAAGCTCCCTTTTCATGATTTTTTTACAAAAATTGAGCTCTTTATTTTTTTAGAGCTTCTATAGAAATAGTGTTTGTCCCGACTTTTTATTTTTTTTTTTAAAAAATGTTAAAAATAAGTTGAGCCAAATATTACTTAAATATATAAGATAGGTCTGAGGAATTTAATGTGTCTAGAATATGTAGTATAACATTGCTTTCGTAGTTCTAATTTTATTTTTTCAATTAGCTAGGTACTACTTGATGTACATATATTGAAAAAAAAAATAGGTATTCAAAATATACTACTTTATTTTATGATATACAGTACAAGGGAATTGTGTTTCCTTAAAATATTTGAAAGAAAATAAAAGTTAGCAGTACACATATAGTTTTTTATTTTTTAACTATGCATTAATTGATGTTCTTGTATCTAATTTCATTAATGTTTTTTTTTTGGGTGAAAGGATAATTTCATTAATGTTGTTACGAGGAAAAGATTGCATATTTTTTTTTATAATTAGATAACCAAATTCAATATTTAAAAAATAAAGAAACCAAATTAAATAATGCTAATAAAAGAGGAGCCAAAAAATAATTTAACTTCTTATTTATTATTACTTTTTCATCTAGCTAATTTATTATTTTTCTATTTAAATAAATTTGAATTTTCTTTTATTTACTTAGTATTCTCTTTTATTACATAACCCTTTCTTCCTCAACATTTTTTTTACTCCAAGTACATAACCCTTTCTTCCTACTTTTATGACATTTCTTTTATTCCAAGTACTTAATTTGGAGTTCGGATTCTCTACGACCCCTGCAGTCCTTTATTATAATTAAGAATGAAAATATTCATATTTTTAACAAACATGTAAATCCAATTAAGGGTGACAATACGGATTTATTTGTCCCGTCTTATCACTAACTCACCCAAAACAGTTCAATCCGTCCTATTCCATATTTTATATATGGATTGAAAATGACTGTCTGTCTCGTTTTTTATCGGATTGATCCATTAAAATTAAAATATTAAAACAATAATAATAAATATATTTTAATTGATTTTAATTAATTTTATTTTTTTATAAATATTAAATAATAAATACTTACTAAAAAATTAAATATGTTATCTTAAATTTTGAATAATAATTTATTTTAAAAAAATAAATTAATTAAAAATTAATAATATATGTATAAAATATCAAAATAAGATTGATAACCATCTCCTACTTGTTCTCATCCTATTTTTTGATTGGTCAAAACAATTTGATCCGACAGCTCCAACTCTTTTTATCACCCCTAAATCCAATGGTCAAGACCCCAATTTTTAGAGACAACAGTGTTGCAGAGATCCAAAGATCTTAATTTGTTGTATGCCATGATCTTGTTAAAGTATTTAAATTTATTTTTATGATTCCTTTTCGATTTTAGTCATTGAATTAAAAACTAGGCTATTCTGAATTCTGACAGTCTGACACCAATCCCATTGATGAAGGGATTTTGATTACAAGATAATTACAACAGAATATTACAAGCTTGTAATATTTGTCCCATAAAAGAAAATATCTTAAGATATTTGTTCCATATTAGTATGGGTAAGATTTGATTAGATATAAAAAAAATATACTGAAAATACATATATAGTTATTAAACTCTTAAAAAATTCTTAATAAATTTCATATATCTGCTTATTTATTTATTGATTTTATCATTTATTGCACTTAACAATTAAACTTTTTTCGCGACTGGCCATTATGTATAAGATGGTATGTACGTACAAGAATCTTCACTTAGTACGTGTTTCAATTAATCCCACTGCCGTTGCTTTCCATCGCACAAAGTCACAAACCCTACCATCTCTCCCAACATCAATATTGAACCTCATTTATCTTTTTGTAAAATGATTTGACAGCACAAACATGAAATGTAGTGCTCTTTGCTGGCACCCACGTCCATTCTTTATTTGGTGGTTTACGAACTTCCCCAACTTGAGGAGCCAACCCTAAGTTTCCATGAACGTCTCATGTTTCCTTTAATGGGTAGAGAAATGAGTTTCAAAGCAAATTGAAATATTATATTCATTTGACTATAATTTTCGTTAAGGGAGAAAAATATTTTATTTTATTTTGATACTAAAGCACAAGGCTCCACAGGGATCCTAGTGGGGTTCAGAAGTGTATATACCTTCCTTTTGCAAGCAATTTGTTTTAGGTTTTCAGTGCGCTTTTTGGTCAAGATAGCTTACACTTTTAATAACATATCTTGACACTAGGGGGGCTGGGAAGAATATGCTATGAACTACAATAGTCTGTCAATTTATTTAAGGAATTTAATTAAAAATATTGATAGTGCATTTTTCTTAATATTTTCTTCTATATGCGAGTTGATATGTAAGAGCATCAACAGTTTTCAGAAAACAATATATATTTATTTTAAAAAAATGATTTAGCAATATATATGTTGATCATTATTAATACACCCCGATTTCAATTTCTTTCATTCGGCTTCTCTAAAAGCCTTATTTTATTTTATTTTTTTATGAAAAAGTGTTAAAATTAATGCATATATACATTTTCTTGGTACATGTTATAATCGAGTTGCGTATTTAATTTTAATAACACACAAAAAAAATGTCTATAACAACAAGTCAACAACAAATATAATAATCGTGGGACAAAAAATAAATAAGATGAATTAAAAGACGACTTTATTACGAATTCAAGAGCACCAAGCAGCTCTTTAAATTGTGTATATTTCATAGGAAGAGCTACCAAAGTAGAAGAAGAATCCTGCTATGTATTTGTGTTGGACTTGAGTTAGGGCAGTATTATTTATAACTTCTAGAGGAAATCTAGGTGACGAGTTTTACTAATTAATAACTTCCTCTACAAAGCTAGAGCCGTATAGCATCATTCATAGAAGAAGGTGCTTTGGTCAAAATGGTTTCCCGCAAATCTTTAGCTTGATCCTCGTCATAATAACGTAATAATGAGGTAATTAAGTAAAGTAAAATATAGCAGAATACTTATTCTATCGGAATTAGTACTAACCATATAATGTTGATAATCATAGAAATGAATTATGATCACTAATCCGACTAGCATCAACAAATATAAACTAATAGAGTAGTTAGTCAAATTAAGTAAAAGCATATTCATTTTCCTCAAATTCTAAAAGAATCTAGGATGTGTATATACTCTAAAGACTAAAGAGGAAGTGAAAGGCTAGTATATATTAATAGTCTAAAAATAAAGATTATAATTTGTATAATATTATTAAAATAATTAAAATATTCATCTAACTCCCCAGGAGTTATTAACTGATATATTATTGTGAAAATGTGCTCGAACGATCGAGTTTAGGCTCCAAAGTATACACCACATTTTCCTCCCAATACAATAGGAACAAGAAAAGGAAATTCGATTTAAAATTAATACTTAAATTAATTAGAATTTTATACTAAATTTTAATACAATTATACCATTAATACAATATTTTTTATAAATACCTACAACTTATTAGTTCAATGTATTTATATTGTGATTAAAAAATATTCAAATAAGAGATTAGATAACGTGCACCACTTGATTTTCATAAGAAATATGTTAATAAATTACATCTTGGATGTATTTAAAAAAATATTATAGTTATAATTTACTGACGTATTTATTCTAAAATATATAAAAGTGGAATTATGTTAGTAAATTTTACAAACATTTATATTGTACTTTCACTTATTTTTTTAGAAGTAGTTTGTTAACAAACCACTCCTTAATTGTTTTTAAGAAATATTGTAGTTATAATCCTATTAATATATTTATTTTTTTTAAAAAAAAAAGTGTGAGTATATTGTTGGAAAATCAAAGGGGATAAATATTAGAGAGATTTTCATCAATGAAATTTGATGTTTTGGGACATATTAGTCTTCTCCTCGAACGAAAATCATTTTTATCCACAAATATTTCATGATGACCCTTAGAGCTTAATTGTGACTCTCCCGTCCCGCCTAGCCATTGTTGCCAACATGTTCTAGTACCTTGTATAGACTCACGCCCCTCAGAAAAAAAATTGATACAAGAGATCCTTATGTTCATGATCCTCCGTTGTCATTTTACTCGTATGAGCCGGTCACCAAGTCGAACCAAGAACTTTAATATCAATTGTTGTGAAACTGATGAGGGTAAACACCGGGAAGATTTTCACTAATGAATCATGAACAACTACACTAATATAAGACTTTACCTCATACTTATACTTTAACAATGCTTTGATACTAGTTGTTGAGAAATCTAAAGAGGTAAACAGTGAGGAGATTTGTGTAACATCCCAATTGAACTCAAAACACGATTCAACATTAAACGTGAACGCCTATTCTATAATAAAGACTTGAACTATGTATGATTCATCATTTTACTAGAAATTAATAATCCCAACTCTCATTTTGCATTGGTTGCTTGTTATTGCTGTTTTTTTTTCTTTATATAGGGTTGGCGCAGTCGAGTGAGTGGAGAGGAAGAGAATTTTGATGGGGAATTCATCAAGCCACTGAACATATACCAAATTAAGATCCCATTATTGAGAGACTTAGAAGACGATGATATTACCATTTCCAATCAGAAAAATGTTTTATATATCAATATCCATTATGCTATAATGCACCTAGAGAAAAAAAAAAAAGAGAAGAAAAAAATATAAATATTATAAAGTTATAATATGATAGGAAAAGAGATTAACAAGCAAAATGGAAATGGGGGTTGAACTAAACTGGTTCAAAGTTAAAGTGTGTAGGACACTAACACTTCTACTTCACCAGAGTGACAGTAACACGTGAAGTGTGATGAATGGCATAGTTACTTCCAATAACAACTTAATTGACTCTCTCAGTGTCTGGAATCTAGCTATGGCTGCCAACAATTTGAAGAATAAAGTTGGATTCGCACCAGAAACGTCTCATCAGAGCAGACCATAGTGGGAATGTGTGTGGTTGTGTCACACTGTTCACGGTGAATGAATTTTTGCACAAGACACATTTATAATACTAATAGAGCACGACATGCAAAGAAAAATTCAAAAGCAACACTTGAAGATACTCTCACAGTTGCACCAAAAAGAGAAAGTACTTCCTATTGGACGTTGAAGTCAAATAAAGTATATTATTCTTGCGTTCCTAATTATTCTGTAGCTGAATTGTATTATTTTGTTTTTTATTTTGAGAATTATGGTTCTTGATTTTTTTTTTCAAGTGAATTAAGTCTTAATTTGTTTTTTTGCAAAGTATATCTAATCTTTTGAGAATTCTCTTTTATGTAGAATCCTTACATTCTTTGATTGGTCCTTGCCAAATTCTCTAGATTTATTTAGAATCCATTCTTGATCTTGGTTTCTTGCTAAAATTGGGGCTAAAATTCTTTCATTCTCTGATTGATAAAGTTTCTCCATTAAATGTATTAGATATGCTAGTTAATTGAATCTTGATATGCTTTTGTTGCTTAGAAAGGTTGAAGTACCTCTTGTGTATATATTCTCCATAATATATTTTTTTTACTTGCCAAAAAAATTCCTAAATTCTTATGTTCTATGCAAATATTTGGAAATTTATGATAAATTTAATATATGAAATCATTTAAAAGTTTGGAAATTTAAAATTTAGTAAAAAAATAGATGAAATTTAGAATAATTACACTCATCCTCCTATAGATTCTTGAGATTTTATACGATACTTTTGTCTTTTTAATTCCTACAGTAATCTCCTTCTTTAATTGTTTGAAATACATAAATACATTTCATTGACACCTCCTATTACCTTAAAAAAACAAATTATTCAGTATACTCCTACAACAGAGTCATTGTATATATGTTAAAAACATAGGAGTAAATATTGTCTGAAATCTCAACAAACCATATATAATTCACATGAGTGTAATTTGCTCTAAAGTTTAAAAGATATAGTACTAAGTTGTTAGATTAGAGTTTGAAGAGGAGAAATTTGAGATTTTAGATGACATTTGATGATTTTGAGAACATGGAGGTATAAAAATAATTTATTGATTCAATTTATGAACTTTTTAAATAGAAAATAATAATTTGAATGTATAAAAAAAAATTCATAGAAAGATTAAATTAATTAAATGGCTCAAAATAAACTTGAAAATAAAAAATAGCACGTAGTCCATTAAAATTAAAGACTTAAAGTAGAATTAAACTTATTATCTAATAATTTTATATTATTAAAAAATATTCTCATTCTTAAAAATGATAAATCTCTACCATATTTTTGTTTTGATGCTATTACAGCCTTTTTTGTTTAGGACAAATATTTTCTTATTGAATTTTATCATTGCTGCACTCTTGGAACTTAAAAGTATATACTATATATGGTTTAGTTAGAATAGCTCCTCCACTAGCTAGCTAATCTACCCACCTAATAGCTATGAGTATGACATATTTTCTTTAAAAAAAATTATATCATTATGTTAATATTTTCTTATTAATTAGTTATTCAATTATAAAATTTAAATTTATTTAATTAATTAATATTCAAATTTTCAATTAATATTAAATATAATAAAAATATTTAAGTTTTTATTAAATTAAGTATGTTTAATTGGTTCAACTAATAATGTAATTCTTAATATATAATTTAATTATTATGCATTAATAATATAAAATAATTTTACATGATTAACCAATCATCCTCATTATTGATGTGATGTAATTTTTAATATAATCCGTAAAAAATTAATAAATTTATAATACTTTTGATAATTTTATGATTAAATAATAATGTTAAATATATTATACAAAAATTTGAATTCAAATCATACTAGCATATATCACATAATTAAATAGTTTAATTAAATTGGTGAAACAGAATTGAATAATTTAAATATATTCACATAT
Source organism: Glycine soja (assembly GCF_004193775.1). Lineage (NCBI taxonomy): Eukaryota > Viridiplantae > Streptophyta > Magnoliopsida > Fabales > Fabaceae > Glycine > Glycine soja. The sequence continues at coordinate 6,984,533 of NC_041015.1, read as the reverse complement.
ATATACATATATATGTTGCCGAAATTGGGGTACGTGGCCCCATACTTCCTAGAAGATCCGTGGTTGCAAAAGAGAAGAGAGAATCTTGAGGGAGCATAATGATGCACGAGTTTACATTCACCATTTTCAGTATATTTCCCCACGTTCCCGTTATAAATTAGATTAGTTATTAATATTGAAATATATAGCTTAATTTCGAATTGCAGGGCCTCTTGCCTCAAGGCCTATATATACCCTCCACAAACAATATTTTGCAACCACATTCAACTCTGAAATTCTCTAACTCTTCTCTAGAATAGAACTAGTACCTCTCACTCTCTGATTACACAATGGCCAATTTGAAGCTAGTGTTCACCATGAGTTCCATTCTTCTAGTCTTGGTGTTTTTCAATGGAATTGTTCCAGCTATGGGGAGGCCACTGAAAAAGGAGCACATAACAACAACCTACGAAAACAGTGTCAAAGAAATGGGCACAGTGGAAGACAACAATATTCTCCTGTGGCGCCGCAGCATCATAGAAAATAATGCAGCAAATGATGGTGGTGTTGATAAATGGATCGACGATTTCCGACCAACGGATCCAGGTCACAGTCCCGGTGCTGGCCACTCCTCCCCTACCCCAAAGGACGCTACTAACGGTGCCCCAAGGCCATAGGTGTACATCATTCTCCTGCATATAATAATAATAATAATAATAATAATAATAATAATAATAATAATAATAATAATAATAATGGTTACTTCATGCAATAGTTTTTTTTATCGGTGAAAATTAAAAAAATATATCAAATATTTATAATATCTCATACGTCTTATTTAATCAATTGAAGTAGACTTATTGACTACCTCATGCATTCATGCATTAGTTAATTATATTTCATTATTATTATTATTATTATTATTATTATTATTATTATTATAAAATATGGCTAATTAATTAGCCATGTCATAGATGATAAATCATAACATATAGTTTGTCATGTGTGTACTCTAGCTTTCAAGTCTTTTAATTTGTGAATTTGTAAATTAAATTACATCACTTTATTGCTAATTAGCATCTTGGAGATTAAGGCAGCGGTGTTGCTGCTTAGTTCCCACTTTGTTTTTCTGTCTTTGAATATTGATGTAAACATGTTGTCATAAATAATAATTAGTGTTGGTTAAATAATGATGATAGTCTTTGTTGTAAGCAGATTTTTTTTTAATGATTATATTTCCCATTGTTCTAATTATAAGATATTATTAACTAATTCAGATATATTAATAAAATTGATTAATTTAGTTATTAATTACAATATTTTTTTCAAGATCACTACTAAATAATTAATGTATGAAGAAAAAATAGAAGCAATGAAGTTTTAATTTTTAAAGTTAAACTCTGCAATTCTCCAATTATCGTGAGAGAGAAAGGGAAAATTCATTACATTTATTATTTGTTGAGACTAAAATAATTAAGGATATTTTGGTGAAAAATAATTAATACAAGAATTGATTAGAAAAAATCTTACAAAAAAAGACAAGAAAATTTCAAAATATATAAAAAGGAAGTAAATAGTTTTGTTCTTTACGTATGATGGAGGCTAGTGGTTTTTTTTTTTTTTTTTGAAAGGAGAATAATTAGATTTCTTAAAATTTAATGGCTAGGATTTTTATTTTTTGTTTTTCCTTTTCTTCCTGACACATGTACTGCTTTTTCCTCATACAATCATAGAAGTTATGGGTGGTCTCCGTCTCAATCTGACTTAATTATATTGGATTAAATTTTTAAATTATTTAAATTAAATCTAACACAATTCAATTATGACCGGATTAAATAAGGGATTCTATTTTTTGAACCCAATCCAATTCAATCTGACCACCCATGTCATATAATTTAATTTATTATATATTAATTAATTATTAGATACAAAACACATTAATAATTTTGAGCTTACAAAATTTATTAAATTATTAAATTAAATCACTCATGATTTTTTTAAGTTATTGTTTTTATTTTTATTGTCTCAATTTTATTTATATTTTCACATGTTAATATCATATTTTATTTTTATATAAAATAAAAATATAGTATTAACATCAAAATCATGAATTATATTAGTCAAATATTTTTATAATTTGGTCCCAGACTAAGGATGATCTGCACTAGCTCATTGACATAAATTCATAAACTAAGAGTTGTTGTAAACATTGGCCTCCTACACTTCAGAAAGAGACAACAGCATTGTTCCTGAAATTTCATTTATACTTATATTAAATATAAAAAAATAAATTGCACATTGTAGCTATTGACATTTTTTTAAAGGAAAATCTACATATTTGTCGTGGCTCTGTTACGATGCCAAATAAACTGTTTTGTGATTCATATTCCTCGACTCATCCTTACATAGTTACTATTTTTTTTTCCTTCTTAAAAACAAATCTGTATAGTCGAAGGCCAGGCATGTGTTTTCTGTTTTTTTGGGCCTTCACCTATTGTAGGGCTTTCGCCGGGTTAATTGATTGACTATTGCTTCCTGCACTTCTTTTAAGTTTATGAAACACCTGTTATCAAATGTAAAATTACATTTCGGAATAATCTTTGAAAGAAAGGTTATTCTGAAATGTAATTTCATTCTAAAATAGGTGCAGGAAGTAATTAGGAAGATGCATGAAGTAATTTCCTAATTGATTTATATTACACCAAGGACAAACCAAAAATGAGATAGCATGAAATAAGGAGGTTTGTTATTTATACCTCTTTTTACTCTTCATACTTCCATTTTTTAAAAAACTTTTCAATATTTTAAAAAAATATTATATACTATAAATTGAAATAAAGATGTGTTTCTTTTACAATACATAAATGAAAATTATTTTCTATTGTGTATCTTAAAACGAACACCTCACTTTTTACATTTATAATGCAAAACAAAAATTAATTTTTATAATATATTATTTCTTTTGAAAATTATGTCAATGGTTGGTGTAAAGTATTCATCTATTTCACCATCTCCAAAGCTTCTAAATTGATACAAATACTAGTTTTGTATGATTTCATGTTAGAGAATTAATATCCATGAACGGAATTTGCATAAAAAGATTACAAAAAAATAAAAATAAAAGTAAAATTAGCGGATAGTGCAATAACAAAATGGGCAGTGTGAATAACAATCCCCATAAAAGTGTCAACAAATTGAAAAAAAAAAGGAAAAATGTAATTAAGCCAAGCATATTTCAGCTGAAAAAAAGTTTAATAATGTTGGATTCAATTGGAATCCATCACTCACCAACAGAGAGAAGAAGGTTGAGAAGAATTGAGAGGAACTGAATCTTTATTGATGAATGAATTGATTACAGTTACAGCTCATTTTCTGAAGTATATATTCTATGACTCCAGGTGTAATTCTGTTACACCTATAACAAACTCAAAACAGAAAAAAAAATAGTATATAAACTGAAATGCACTATATCAATTAATATCTATCTGTGATGCTATCAGGTGCTACTAGCACCATGTGACTTTATTTGAATTACCCAAAATACAACACTTCCCCTTAATTCAAATCTTCAAAACAAATGACTCCAATCTCTTCCCTTAGCTTTATGAATCTGTCTGGTTTAACAGCCTTGGTTAGCAGGTCTGCTAACTGATCTTCAGTGGGACAGTAAATCAATTTCAGAACTCCATTATTCACTTGTTCTCTGATGAAATGAAACCTTGTTTCGATGTGCTTGCTACGCCCATGTGAGACTGGGTTTTTAGCAAGACTAATTGCTGATTTATTATCTATCAGTAATGACAGTGGCATCTGTACTTCACATTTCAACTCATCAAGCAGTGATTTCAACCAAATTGCTTGACAAGCAGCAAAGGAACCAGATATATACTCTGCCTCACAGCTTGAGAGAGCAGTAACTGGTTGTTTCTTTGAGCTCCAAGACACAGCAGCTCCACCAAATTTGAACAAGTAACCAGATGTGCTTCTCCTATCTGTCCTGTCCCCACACCAATCAGCATCCGAGTAACCAATCAATTTCATCTCAGCACCATCAACACTACTTGGAAACATCACACCATACTGCATAGTTCCCTTCACATACCTTAGAACCCTCTTGGCAGCCAAGAAATGAGATTTCTTTGGCCTATTCATGAATTTACTCAGCACGCCTACGGCATAACAGATATCTGGTCTGCTATTGCAGAGGTATCTCAGTGAGCCTACCAACTGTTTGTAACCAGTTGGATCAACACCTTCTTCCTCAGGCTTGTCTTCAAGCTTCTGGTTTGTTTCTGCCGGTGTGATTGCAACATTGCAATCCTCCATCCCAAATCTCTTCAGAGTTTCACCAGCATATTTCCTTTGATGCATGACAATCCCATATTCAGTCCACAAGAATTCTAACCCAAGGAAATATGACAATTTCCCTAAGTTAGTCATTTCAAATTCACTCATCATGAGTGAAGTGAAATTATCAATCTCTGTTGTATGATTACCAGTCACTAGTAAATCATCAACGTATAGGCACACCATTAACACCTTGTTATCCTCCTTCAACATGACATAAACTCCATGTTCTACCACACACCTTTTGAAGCCAAGTTGAGCAAGATATGCATCAATTCTCCTATTCCATGCTCTTGGTGCTTGTTTGAGCCCATAGAGCGCCTTGTTCAACTTGTATACCATTTCCTCCTTGCCTTCTAACTCAAAGCCAGGAGGTTGAGTCACAAACACAGTTTCTTCTAGTGCCCCATTCAAAAATGCAGATTTTACATCAAGATGTGTCAAACTCCACCCCTTATTGCTTGCTAGAGAGAGAATCACTCTCACAGTTTCGTGCCTTGCAACTGGTGCAAAGATCTCTGTATAATCAACTCCTTGTTTCTGCAAGAAACCTCTAGCCACAAGCCTAGCCTTGTGCTTCACAATTCTGCCCTCAGGATCCAATTTCAACTTGAATACCCATTTTACACTTATTGGTTTCTTGTTCTTAGGCAATTGAACAAGATCCCAAGTATGGTTCCTTTCAATTGATCTCAACTCATCTTCCATTGCTGCTCTCCACTCACTAATCTTCAATGCTTCAGTGAAGTTGACTGGCTCTGCATCTGCTAAGAGAGCGAAGTGAATCAAGTCACCTTCGTCAGTCACAGCACTATCTGGCAGCACCTCACAATCTTGCAGTCTCCTTGGTAATTGTTTCTGCCTCTGTGGTCTCACTGCTGGAGTAGCGGGCACATCGTGTACTACATCACCAGGCACATCATCATTAGGTGCTACGACACCATTCACACCATCATTATTCACTTCTGCAGCACTGTGATCATCACTCTCACTGTCACTGCATATATCGATTTCTGGTGCAGCCTTGAATTTCACTTCCCCTATCTCCCAGTCCCATGACTCATCTTCTTTGATCAAGAGATCTCTACTAATACACGTCTTCTTCAACTTGGGATTGTACAACTTGTAACCACCAGTTGAGTGGTATCCAATCAATACCATGACTTCACTCTTGTCTTGCAACTTAGTTCTCTTAACGTCTGGTATATGATTGTAACACAAAGATCCAAACACCCTTAGATGACTCACTGAGGGCTTCTTGCCACTCCATACCTCCATAGGTACCTTCAACTTCAAGCTCTTTGTAGGACACCTATTGAGAATGTAAGCTGATGTTGTTACAGCTTCACCCCAAAACTCATGAGGCATGTTCTTTTGTTTCAACATGCTCCTTGCCATATCAAGCAAGGTCCTATTCCTTCTTTCAGCAAGTCCATTGTGTTGTGGTGTGTATGGGGGAGTGACCTCATGGACAACACCTTGAGCTTCACAAAATTCCTCAAATGCTTTTGAGGTGTATTCACCTCCACCATCTGTTCTCAATATTTTTAATTTCTGGCCACTCTGTGTTTCTGCCACAGCTTTGAATTTCTTGAACACCTCTAATGCTTCACTCTTCTGCTTGATGACATACAGCCATATCATTCTAGTAAACTCATCAATGAAAGTAATAAAGTATTTATTACCTCCAAGTGTTGGCACTTCAATAGGACCACAAATGTCAGAACTCACTGCATGTAGTGGAGAGCTTGCTCTCATAGGTGACTGATCAGCAAATGGCAATCTGGTTTGCTTGCCTTTCAAGCACACATCACAGGTCTTGTCACACACACCAATCTTTGGCATACCTGTCACTAGCTCCTTCTCACTCAACTGAGTTAGACTCTTGAAATTCAAGTGTCCAAATCTCCTATGCCATAGCCAGCTCTGTGATTCAGTCACTGTACTCAATACTTTCACACCAGAATCTTTTACATTGCATTTAAAAGTCCTGTTCCTGCTCAGTTTTGACTTCAAAACCAGTTTATCAGAATTATCAAACAGCTGCAGCACTGCATCTCTCATAGTTACTGAGTAACCTTTCTCCAATAATTGGCCTACACTCATCAAATTACTCTTCATGCCAGGCACATACCACACATTTTCAATCAAGACAGTTCCACCATCCTTCAATTCTACCAGCACATCTCCCATTCCTTCAGCAACCAAGTACTCATCATCAGCACACCTGATTCTACTTTCTTTGCTGGAATCATAGTTAATCAACCACTGCCTATTCCCAGTTAGATGGTTAGAACAACCTGTGTCCAAATACCACCAATCTACTACTACGCCTGCATCATTGGTTGTCACCATTAACATAACAGGTTCTGTATCAGAACTATCTTGAGCAAGATTAGCTTGCTCTGTACCTTTCTCTGGTTTCTTCCACTTACCAGCACCAGACCAACATTCATCAGCAAAGTGACCAAATCTGTCACAATTATAACACTGTATTTTCCTTTTATCAAAGTTCTTTTCCTTATTAAACTTTGAGTTATAACCTCCTTTATTTGATGATTCTGCCTTATCAGCCAGTGATTTTCCTTTATCCTTATCACTACTATTGGGATTCTGTTTAGCCTTCTTATCTAACCACTGTTTCTTCTTAATTTCACGCCAATTTTCCTTAGATGCTGCTTGCAAAGCCTGATCTGTTTCTTTTCCATTTCCTCTTTCAATTACTCTTAATTCAAGTGCTTCTAAACTACCTTGCAATTCATCAATCTTCATTGTACTAGTGTCCTTAGACTGTTCTATAGCAACAACTATATGATCAAATTGAGCAGTTAAGGAACGCAGTACCTTTTCAACAATCATCTGCTCAGAAATTGTCTCACCACAGGTCTTCATTTCGTTCGTAACAGTAATTATGCGAGACACATAATCAGCTACCTTCTCATTGTGCTTCATATTCAGGTTCTCATACTGCTTCCTCAGTGATTGAAGCTTGACTTTCTTCACAGTTGCATTACCACCATAGCAACGCACAAGCGTGTCCCAAGCAGCTTTCGTTGTCGTCGATTCCGCAATCTTCTCAAAGATCTTTGCATCAACACACTGGTGAATGTAGAACAAGGCTTTCTGATCCTTCTTCTTCTTTTCGCGATGCAAATTCCTCTGCGCTTCCGTCGTATTTTCCGCCAAATCCGGAACTCCGTCATTCACAAATTCGAGCACATCTTGTGCTCCGAACAACACACGCATCTGTATTGACCAACGACTCCAGTTCTTACCATCAAACACTGGTAAGTGAGTGTTAAATCCACCGTTTCCATTCATCTTCTCACTCTGTTCTTCACTCAAATGAACCTCACAATTCTCTCGTGTTTCCCTGACCCTAGAAAATCAATTGTGATTTTCTTCGATTTCAATCTTTAATTCAATGCGAATTTCCGATTTGAATCACACGCACCTCACGTAGCTCTCGTGTTTCCCAGAATCTCACTCGCTCTAGATACCAATTTGTTGGATTCAATTGGAATCCATCACTCACCAACAGAGAGAAGAAGGTTGAGAAGAATTGAGAGGAACTGAATCTTTATTGATGAATGAATTGATTACAGTTACAGCTCATTTTCTGAAGTATATATTCTATGACTCCAGGTGTAATTCTGTTACACCTATAACAAACTCAAAACAGAAAAAAAAATAGTATATAAACTGAAATGCACTATATCAATTAATATCTATCTGTGATGCTATCAGGTGCTACTAGCACCATGTGACTTTATTTGAATTACCCAAAATACAACAAATAAATATATTTAATATTTGTTACATTTAATATTATATATGAAAATATACTTCTTGTACTAATTGGTTTTCTAAGTTTAGTAAATATGCAATTTTAGTATAGTTTGAACTGCACCAATTAGGTCTTCAAATATTATAATTATACGACTCCAATCTCCTCATTCAACATGGTTGATGTTACATTGACTAATGTCATTTGATGTGACACTTCCTTGATGATTTTAATATGATTTTATGTTGACATGGTGATCCATTTAAAATGCTTACTTAATTCCTCGTTAGCATGCATGTTGATTTCAGTACTTTAGGTTTAATAATGGTGTGATTTTAGTTCCAGAATATATTTAATGATGAACATAATAAATATTTATTTTATTAAATGTTTATTATAAATATTAAATATAAAAAATATTGATTATATTATATATATATATATATATATATTATTATATTATTGGTATAAAATATTTATCGACTTCATCAATAATTAATCTTTGTTAAAAAATTTGAATGATCACTTTTAGTGAATTTTTTTTTTCCAATCACAAATTTATTTCTTTTACTATAAGATTCGAATTCAAAACTTTACTTAAAAAGATTAACTCTAACGTTACTCTGACCAACGACTTGTCAATATATACTTTCACTTATACATTAAATACAATTAATATAGAATAATAAAGATATATCATATTTCATATGTATACTACCTCTTATCCTTATTATAAGGTCTAATTATTTAATTCACTAGGATTAAAAATTTAGTTAATTTAATTGAAAATATTAAATTTATCTTAAATTAATATATTTTCTTTAAAATTATGCATGTGAACAAAAATAGCAAATATTAATAGGTTATATTTCTTTTACTATCATCTTACCTTAAAACTAATTTTAATGAAGAATATTTTTGTAAAAAAATAATTTGTATGAAATATTTTGATTGGACAAGTTACTTTTAAATTTTGATCGTATATTAAGGACATGAGGTAGTAGTTAATAGGTATATTTAATGTTTATAAGTATTAATTATAAACATTAAATATAAGATATATTTAATATTGTAATAAAGATTAAATAACTATATTTAATATTTATTTAATACATATATAATGAAAATTAAATATTTATTTAATAATTAATATATATATTAATTATAATGGACATATTAAATATATCTTATATTTAATCATAAGTATTAACTGTACACATTAAGTATATATTTAATATTTGTAATAAATATTAAATACTTATATTTATAATTTATATTTAGTACTTAATAAATTATTGTCATCAATGTAATAATTATTAAATTTAATGAGAATTTACTATTATATTTAACATAGAAGTGTATTTTTAATAAACATATTTAATAATAAGAAATATTTGTCTAAAATTTTATTACTCCAACTTTGAAATTTAGAAAATTAAAATCCTACAATTATGAAACATAAATGGTAATATACCTATTTTCATATATAGTATTAGTGCATTAAAATCAAGTCTATAAAAAGTTAAAATATATATAAAGAAAAAAATATAGAGGAATCAAATTACATTTAGATTTGATTTTTATAACTTTTAATCAAATAATGTTTTCTTATTGAAAATTCCTTACACATATACAAAATTTCATATTAATTAAAAATAATTTTTTATTTCGTTCATATAGATTAAAATTGATATAATATAAACATTTCAAATATATTAAAATATAAATCATTTGATTATTATTTTTGTTTAATTTTAACAAAATTTAATATAAACAAATTTAATAATATGTGAACAGTTTGATAAAAAAAATTATATTCTATATTAAGTTATTAAAATAATATAATAATTAATAAAGTTATATAATATAATTTGATTCTGAAGGGATATATAAGTACCAATGCTGAAAAAATTAAAACAAAATCTTACATTCTTACGTACTTATCAATTACGAGTTATAACATAAGTTCTAAAAATGATGTTTCTTTTTCCAGTTTGTATCCATGTTGAATCGTTGATAGATATTAGATAGATACGATCTGTCTCTGATTCTTTAGCCACTACCATTTTGTTAATTTCACTGCCACCAGACATGCCAACGTCACTAGTAAATTTTTTGGCGTGAGGTGAACGTCTGAATGTTAGCACTGACACCAGATATAGTACTACTGATGAATAAAACTAACAACAAAACCAATTTAGAAGCAAATTACTTTAGACTAAACTTTTTATTTTGATTTTTGAATTTTAATGTAAATTTTTACTACTTTAAATTCTAATAAAATAAATATCAGTAACACATTTTCTAATAAATTTATTTTAATAATTTTTTTAATATTATTTATAATTAGTAAAAAAATAATAAAATTAAGAGAAATTAATAATCATTAAATAAAAATGAGATTCACCAAAATTTATAATTTTCAATTAATAAAAGTTTCAATCATCACCGAATGCATAATCAATGGATTTTGTGATATTTTTGGATATGTAATTATGTCAAATGTTCATAATTTTTAATTATTTATTAATGATTTTATCTATCTTAATTAAAATTATCTCTAATAAGAAATACTATTATTTAATGTGATTGTTACTTAAAAAAATTGTTTCCTGCTTTTCATAATATTTTTTGTTAAAAAAACATCATAAAATAATTATAATTTTAACTATTTAAGGTAATATTAATTATTTTTTATATTTATAATATTAGTTAAAAAATAAATAATAAATTAATAATTATAAAATTGATTTGATAAAATTATTATTTTATTTCATCCATTTATATATTTTTTTATTTGGATGGAGTAAACAAAATAATAGGCCAAAAGAAAAAAAAAAGAAAAGAAAGAAAAAAATATCCAAAAGTCAGTTAGGGAAAGGAACGAAGCTGGCGGCGGCACAGAAAGAGAGAGAGAACAGAAACTATAACAGGGTTGCAATGCATATCCCTCAAATTAGATCGAACGGTTCACATCAAACCTATGAAACCAATCGAACGGCGAAAACGAGAACCGCGTTTACAAAGCCAACCCAAGAATTCTTCATCCTCTTATTATTATACCCTTCCTTGTCGCGTCCACCTCTCTCTCTCTCTCTCTCTCTCTCACTCACAGATTCAGCCTTTCTCAGTTTCTCTCTCTAGAAAAACCAAACCTCGCTACTCTCTTCTCCCTTTTTTTTTGTAGTTCTTTCCTTATTTGGCCTTCACACTCCGAACTGCGAAATCCTTTTTTAGCAAAAAAAAAAAAAAAAAAGAGTGAGAGAGCGTGAGACAGAGAGAGTGGTCATCAGTCATCACCGTTGATTGATTAAGATGCAGCAATCAAACGGCTCTGATTCGTCCACGACGGAGCAGAAAGCGCCGCCGCCGAGGCAATCACCGGCGGTGGCGAGGCCGCAGCAATGGCTGCCGATGCAGTACCCTGCGGCGGCGATGGTAATGCCGCACCACATGTTGCCGCCTCAGCATTACGCGCCGCCGCCCTACGTGCCCTTCCACCACCACCACCACCATCACCAGTACGCGGCGCCGCACGTGCCGAACCAACATCAGCAGCAGCAGCAGCATCACCACCATCAGAACGGATCCGGCGGCGAGAACAAAACCATCTGGATCGGCGATTTGCATCACTGGATGGACGAAAACTATCTCCATCGCTGTTTCGCTTCCACCGGCGAGGTATATTCACGGAATGAATCAATGAGAAATGTTAAAATTGAATGAAAATAATTTTAACTGTTTATAGAGTTTAAGTTTAATACAATGCCCTTTTTACTCTCAACCAGTTTGAAGTGATGATTTTTACAAAAATGAGAATTTATAGGCATTCGGATTAAATTCCCTGTTTATGTTGTATAGACGTATGCGGAAGATTTGTTGTTAGTTAACACAGTTCGATATGAGTTCCTGTTTTGTTTTTATTAGCTGATTTTGAGAACATTGGAAAAGTTCTTTTTTTTTTTTAGTTGAAAAAAAACTCAAATGCGGTTTCTTTAAGTATTTTCAGTGTTGTTCTCTTAATTAAAATTTGAGTTTTATTTCCAGGTTTGCATCAAAGATCCATATACATTACTAAAGTGAGAATTCTGATAGAAAAATATGTATTTATGTTTTATCTTTTTTTTTGTTTGTGTTGGTGGAGTTTGACGTGTAGTTTATTTGAGAAGTTTGGTGCAATTACGTGGTTTTTTGTGGTTGGTTCTAATTTCTTTGTTACATGTGCTACAAGGTTGTCGTCGCATGCATGTATGTCAAGTGCCAACTTTATTTGATACTATATTGAAAAGGAAATGTTCTTTGGTACACCGAGAGTCTGACTAATACTCTTTAATTTGGAAATTTATATAAAATTGACAGATATATGGTATTTTAAGTTCAATCCGACGTTATGTCAGTATGGTTATGCTATCCAAAAATTGTATTTAGTGGAAAGTATGAAAATGTTTCCCTTTGTAGGAATAAAATCAAAGTGAAAATAGATTCGTACTAGTTTGGGAATTAATGGTTGGAAATAGAAATGTGGATGTCTTTTTTTTTTTCGTACTTGTGCGTACATCAATGAACTCTTTCACATGATAAGACAAGTTCTACTTCTCTGTCAGTCTAATTTGACGAAAATAAATCCGCATTTTGGAGGCTTAATTGGTTAGGACTTAGGACAAAGATTTTGGCTGTTCTTCTCATATCCAACCTTCTGACTGTTAGATAATTTTGCAGATTTCCTCCATCAAGGTTATTCGCAATAAGCAAACTGGCTTATCAGAGGGTTATGGATTTGTGGAGTTCTATTCACATGCTACAGCTGAGAAAGTTTTGCAAAATTATGCTGGAATTTTGATGCCCAATACTGAGCAACCATTCCGTCTGAACTGGGCAACATTTAGCACAGGAGACAAGGGTTCAGATAATGTTCCTGACCTTTCTATTTTTGTAGGAGATTTAGCTGCAGATGTTACAGATAGTTTGTTGCATGAAACTTTTGCTAGTGTATATCCTTCTGTTAAAGCTGCAAAAGTTGTTTTTGATGCCAATACTGGCCGTTCAAAGGGCTATGGTTTCGTCAGGTTTGGAGATGACAATCAGAGAACCCAGGCCATGACTCAGATGAATGGTGTTTACTGTTCTAGCAGGCCTATGCGTATTGGAGCTGCAACTCCAAGGAAATCATCTGGCCATCAACAAGGTATGCCAAATCACTTTACTTGCTTCTGATATATGAAATTATACCCTTTTCATTTGGGGAGGGGGGAATTATGCATTCCATTTCCATACAAAGAAAATGCTTCTTGCCACCTATTTTACCCTCACATTGAGTTCTACTTCAGTTTTTTATTAGATAAAATTTGAGAAATACATTTCTCGTTCCTATAAACTGTAATCCTAGTTTTATGGTTTAGATGATGATTTCAGTGATTTTCTAGATGGGTATATTCCTTGAAATAAAATATGTGCTTTTCACAGCAATAGAAAGAGAAAAGTCATTTTTTTTCCCACTAAATCTAAATGTACATCAATTTGTTTGCTGATTTCATTGCTGAATATGTGAGGCATATTTGAGTGTCAATTTAGTCTATTATTGGTCTGTGGTATGATATTAATTGCTTTTCAATCTTCAAAATAAACTAATCCAAACACATACTTTTCTTGGATTTGATCCCTTAAATTTCTTTTTGATAATACATCTCTAAGATTTTTTTCCCAATTTGTTTTTGATTCATGCACCAGACCTCACCAAAAAAAGCTTGTTGTTGGTGCTGTTGTTTTGTTTTTTCCATTGCATGCTACTGTAAGAGTTTGAAATATTCCTACCAGCTTGTATTGATTTCGTTAGTTCCATTGTTTAGGTGGGCAGTCAAATGGCACAGCCAACCAATCTGAAGCAGATTCTACAAACACAACTGTGAGTTTTTCAGTTCTTTTTTATTAGAGCTTGCAATTTAGATTTTACTACTACTTTCGAATGGCTGACCAATGATTTATTATAGATATTTGTTGGAGGACTCGACCCTAATGTTTCAGATGAAGATCTCAGGCAGCCATTCTCCCAGTATGGTGAGATAGTCTCTGTTAAGATACCTGTTGGAAAGGGCTGTGGTTTTGTCCAATTCGCAAACAGGTAATAGTTCTGGCCTTCTCAAATTTTTGCATATTGACAGATAACATACTTTTTTTTATCTCTTTATTGATGTAATGATAACAACATTATTCTGAACAACTTTTCCAGAAATAATGCTGAAGAGGCCTTGCAGAAGCTAAACGGGACATCGATTGGCAAGCAAACAGTTCGTCTTTCTTGGGGCCGTAATCCAGCAAATAAGCAGGTAAAACTCTCACTAATGCAATCCCACATTCGTATTGTCATTAGTCTGTTAATCTACAGAAATAAGTATTGTTTGTTGACCAATAATCCACCTAGTAATACTGTATATTGCACCGGTTTAAAGAAAACGGCTTCTATTTTGGCCCCTTGTAATCATTTAAAATAAAAATGATCAGAACGTTTTCTGGATTTTCTGTTAAGATCAATCGATAAGAGCTTAATTTTGTAAATCTCATTTCCCCATAAAATTCTTTGCAAGTGCTAGAGCACTAGATTGTCTTCATGCTGCCAGTCATTAGATTGCATTTGTGATGATTCACTCTCAATTGGTATATCTTTGCATTGCAGTTTAGAATGGATTTCGGCAACCCCTGGACTGGGGCATATTATGGGGCCCCTATGTATGATGGCTATGGGTACGCATTGACCCCTCGTCATGATCCCAGCATATATGCTGCTGCTTATGGGGCTTACCCCCTTTATGGAGGCCACCAACAACAAGTAAGCTGAACGAAGTGCAGTACAGTGCTGGAGTACCATTCACAACAAGTTAGACAGTATCGAGCTTGAATGTGCAAATTAAGTTTCTCTGTTTTAACTTGCTTGATCTGTTGAATTCTTAAGACAAGAATCCCTCCTAATTGTGGAGCGGAGATGAATTTTGATAGCCTGAGGTAGCTCTGTAGGGGATTCAATTAGTCATTTGTTTAGGCCTGTAGGAGTAATGACTAATGAGGACCTTAAACTTATTATAGGAATAATTGTCTTAAGTATGACAACGTGTGTGTTTGCTTGCTATTTATTTGTTTCCGGCAGTTGACATTGAAGCTTTGCCTTTGTTAGTTTAAAGGGTCTTTCATTTCTTCTTTGCCAGTATTTTGCTTGCATGCCCTATGCTATTCAGAAGCGATTATAGGATTCAAGTTCATCTTATTTTAGATATCTCGTTCATTTTATTGTGTTCCATGAATTGGAAATCTGAGCTTATTTTGCTCGAGTTTCTGTATGTGCATTTATGGTTAAATTTGAAATCTAGTTCAATTTGACTTAAAATGCTTGCTTTCAGAGAAAGCTTTCCGGTCCCCTAAAGTAATTTCATACTCTGTTTGTATTGGTCTGTATTTCCTTTGTATGGAATAATTTGAACTGCTTAATTTTAGTTTGCATAATTTATGTCCAAATAAAATTGACATCCTACCTCCACACCAAAAGACCGTATGGGTCGAGTCTATATATTTGCTGTATATTGCTTCACTATACGTAAGATCATAAAACCCCCCACTACATTCCTTTAATAGTGTGTAGATATATGGACTTGTTCACCGTTTAAGCCAGGAGAAGGATATTGTCATAAACTTAGGCTCTTTTTCCTTACACCTTAATTCTCTCTTAATGTTTATAATTTTGGAGAGAGGGGGGAGTGTTAAGACTTTGCGATTGAGTTGCTTTACCTTAAACAGATGAACTTTGAAGTAAAGGATTTCAAAGGAGACAAAAATTGTAGATTTTGCTGCTCCAATATAAAAAGTTGGTTTGGCATCCCTTCAAATAAACAGATAAACGAATATTTATATAACTTATTTATATAAACTCATCCTTGAATTTTTACCTTTATAAGAATATATAAAAGAATTTTTTTTTTCCTGATTAGAGGTGAAAATCTTATTGATGAATTTGCATATGAAACTCATCAAATTTTCACATCTATTTTAAGGACATGTACCAAATAGACCTAAGAGGTGAATTCAGGAGGAAGTTCTCCAAGTAGGAAAAATGAGATCATGGTTAGGGCTCTCTGCGGTTGGTAACTTGGAACCATGTGCCCAGCTCCTCTTACAGTGATTAGTGTGAGCCCTTTGTACCCAACCAAGTATCCTCCAACCTACATATTGTGTGCAGTAAATTACTTCGATGTTGCTTGTAAGTTCTGAATATATATAGTAAATAATAAAGCTTCATTAGTTACCTCATTGCTAGAATACCATGGACGCCATGTTGTCTCCACTGGAAGTTTCAAGGCATTTACTGAATACCTAGATGATGTTATGGGAACACGCCCATCTGTATCGCCACTGCATTATAGAATAACAACAACAATAGTACAATGTTACTCAAAGCCATGATGATACTGTTTTTGGATGTAACAAAGTAATTTGTAATTGTTTAGTGTATCACCTATATATCCAGGTGTTTATGCCACTTGATATTAACCTATTTATAGTTGGTAGAATTGTTGCTGGGCTATCTGTCCATCCCACCCCTCTGAACAGAAGCATCAGAAACATCAATACAATTCTGGAAATATAACACTTACAATTGGTGTATTTTGAAAATGTAGCGAGGTAAACATAATTAGAGAATTTTGTGTACCTGCAAGGATACCATACTGAGGCTTTAGCATGTAGAGCCTCTTGCACTTCCGCGAGATTTAAGTAGGAATTGGTATAATCGTCAGAACAAGGGTCAAAATTGCTGTCCTACAATGTTGAATACGGAAGGGTTTCAAGCTTTAGTATTGACCAAAATAATATAATATAAACTTATTAAGTGAACTTATCCAACAAATATATAAATTCCTTATACTATGTTATATTCAATCTTAAAACGATAAATTACACTCAGGAATTGAAACAGGTGGTGTGAAATTTTTTAACATGAAACTTCAACTAGGTGTTATGTAAAGATTATTCGAGACTATAGATACGTGGTGTTTCAGAACCATAAAATAATTTATTGATTCTCATCACACCTAGTTTCACTAAATTTATATGATCATTAATGCAGCAGTCAATTTTGTTAGTTAGTTACTATATTTAAGGGTATGTGTGATAGGTAGGATGAATGTGGAATATAAAGTGGAAAGGTGGTGGAAGTTAAGAATGTAACTCGACACAAATAAAAGTAAAGAAGAAAGAAAATAGTAGTGTAAAAAATGATAATGCATTTAGAATATTTTACCATGATTAAATATGTTAATACCCTTTAATCTTTTTCCCACTATTTATCTACATTACCAAGTGGAGTTCTCTACTCCTAGTTGAGACTTCACGTAACAAAAATGCAAAGGAGCGACATGCAACTTACATAGTTAGTGGCAGGACTGGAACCAGCTTTTTTTGCAGCTGAATCACAAGGGGGGGCATATATGTCATAAATGTCAATGGATCCAATCTCAGTATCCCCTCTACTTTGATATTTGCTGCATTCACCTGTTAAGTTACCGCTTTCAAAGTCACAATACCTTTGAATTCCCTCATGGGTTTCATCAGAGTTCAGAGCATGTGTCCAGAAATATTCATACATTCCCTTTCCACACATATTATCATCTATCCAGCCATTCCCAACCTGCACAAGAACAGAAATTTTGAGACCAAAACAAGTTCAAATTTCAAAGTAATAAATTGAAGGCTGAAATGCACTTTTGGTCTCTCATCCTTTTTTTTAGGTTTTAATTTTGTCTTTTAAATTCAAAAAGTTTCACTTTAATCCTTTTTCTTTTTTTTTTCTTTTCTTTTGTGGTGTCTCAGTTGGATCAAATTCTTCATTCCATTCGTTTTTTTGTATTAACGGTATTGATTTTGGCTGATATTGCAAACACCTATCTAATGTGGCATTTATCCTCATTTGTCAGGTGTCATTAATTAGGTTGATTGAGTTAGTGTGGTAAATTGATCGAAGGGCTAATTTGGTCTAACACAATCACTTTAAGATATCAAAGTAAGACTTTTAAAAATTTAAAGTTCTTATTGAAGAAAAATAAGACTAGAGACTAAAAGTGTATTTTAGCCTAAATTGAATATGTACCACAAAATTTGACATACCGCAATCCCTTTCAGGTTGATCACTGTGTGATTTGTAAGCTTATTATAAGTGAGAATAGTGTCAGCTAGCTGAGGGACATAATGTCCAGCATAGCTTTCTCCAGTGATGAACAAGTCTCGAGTTTTGTACTGTGGAAATCTCTCGAGCCAGTTTAGAAGAAAAGTATAAGAGTCCATGGCTGTGCTCTTGTCACCAGTTTTTGTGTAGTCAGACGAAGTGTTTGAATATGAAAAGCCAACTCCTGCTGGAGACTCTAGGAAAATCACGTTTGCCACTGCCAATTGTTGAAGTAACTCATCAGTTCCTAATAATAATTATGCAAGCCCAGAAAGGTTCATTGGCACGGAACCAAATCACATTTTCCCTTTCTTTTCCTCTTTTCCTATTTAAAAATTGACATGTGTAAAAATAAAGATAAAACTTAGACACAATTTCTTGAATGTCATGCTGTTATATTAGAATTGGAATTTCTCCTTAATAGTACATATTTATATACTAATATTTAATGCAATTTTCTATTGTACAGTGATTTCATTCCCCAAAATCACTTCAAGTTTTAACCTTTTAATTTTTTTTAAATTAATTAACGTTCTCACTTTTTAACGAGATATTCAAACGCTTATTTCAATTTTAATTATATTGTAATAAATAATATTATCTTGAAAGACTAAAATAATAAATTTATTGAAATTAAGAGATAAATGTTAATTCTTTTAAAATATTTGTTTTTTTTTATCTTTGTGAAAAAACTTTAAATATCAATCTTTGTGGAAGGCAGTAACTATAAAACTCCAATTCTAACTAGAAATAGTGTTGTACTTGAACCACTTGTCATTTTCCATCTAGTAGCTAGCAGTGTATGCTTACCATTGTTCCATGCATATTGATTTCTGTAAAGTGTTTTTCCATCACTGTTGACTCTAAAAGGTCCCAGTTCTTGCATGGCTCCATACCCAAAGGAAGAGCAACCAGGCCCTGCATATCATACATACATTTAGTAATCTAATTCCTTTTACTTATTAGATAGAAACAAAAGCATTTCACTGTTACAATGATAAATGACTCTAATTTCCTCAAGTTGTAACCAAACGGAAAGCATTATGTTGTTTTCAAGTTCCAAGAGTTTTACTTGGTAGATTTATATGGGTAATTAAAGCTAGTTCATGATGAACCTAAAAGTTAGAACTACCAAAGAGAAAAAGAAGAGGGAAATGAATCGAGGAAAGTAGCAGAATTTTGAAAATTTATTACTACTAAGTTGAAATGAAAAAGATATATAAGCATTGCAACTCAAGTGGCATTAAATTATTCTTTTAATATAGGATAAATTAATGATTCTAATATTGAATAGAAAAAATATATCAGGATGGAACTAATGGTGAAAGGGTTTTGAATAATTTGGTGAAATAAAACCATTAAATATAGAAAATGTGATTCTTAATTGAGTTACTTATAACGTCATAATTAAAATAAAATAAAAATACGTTAATAATTTTTATTTTAACATACTATTAGAAGGATAATATTTATAAATATATCATTATATATTAATCTCATGACTTATTTTATGTTAGTCTCGTCGTTTCTTAGGCTTGAGGTTAGAGGATTATATATTTTTCATGTCACAAGTATATCAATCAATTTTATGACTTATTCTATCTTAATCTTTTCACCTCTTAAGCTTGAGATTGAGGAACTTTGTATATTTTATGTTGGGTTCAGGGTTGATTTGATTATACTGATTTGACTTTTTATGTAATCGTTACATAATTTGATTTCATGTACTAACATCTCAAATAAAGGGAGAGATATAAGGTCTATCCATGATTTGAAAATTGACTCCTAACCCCAAGAATTGAGGTGAACAAATGATAAATACCTAACACAATTGGAAGGTTGATCAAAATGCACTTGAAGGTAAAGAAAACTTATACCAAAATAGTTACTTTATTGAATTCTTCATTCAAGTTCTACACTTTTAATTAATATAAAGCGCATACTTGGATAAGTTTACCCAAAAGTTACTTTTAGGAGAGAGAGAAATAAATGAAATGATTTTTTCTATATGCTAAGATTAGTTTATGCATAAATTAAAAATATCTCTTAGAAAATTATATGAATTTTTTTTTATAAATTAACTCATGCATAAGTTAATTTTAACTTTGGGAAGAAGCTCTTTTCATTTTTTTTTCTTCTAGAAATGCTTCCCAAGAAATTTATCTAAATATACTCAAATTATAAATTTACAGTTCAAGAATATATACAAAATAGAATTTAATATAATTTCTTATTTAAATGTATTATGTACATAGAATATCGGTGGTTAGCTTCTTTGGACATACTAATTTGAAAAACAGAAATGTGGATCGGTTTATGTCACTATTGTGAGTCCATAATCAGTATTAGACTGGTCAAATAGGAACTTGATAGTTTCACACTCTTTTTTTATCCTTGTTTTTCATCGCATATAGTACACACTTCTTCTACATAGTAAAAAACATTAGCTTTCCGTGCGAAAGAGAAGTGTAAAAAAAAAAAAAAAAATTAGATTATAAGATGATGTCAAATGAATATTACACATTCAAATATTCGAGATTATAAGATGCTTGCTTCCAATTCCTACAGATTCTGCAAGGGGGCACCAATAAGAGTCTTCTAAACTTGAGAATTTCTTGCTAATCAAACTGCTCAAGAAATATTATTAGTATAATTTTTGGTGGCAGACATGACTAATGGCTTCCGTGTTAGAATTTCAGTAGCGTTAAGTTGTGGTGTCAATGTTTGAGTAAGGCGATTGATTGGGAATCTATTATCTCATTATATAGCAATCAATTATGAATAAGAAATTAGCATAAAAACCCATTTGCTACCTTACCGTGCATTGCCACGGAATATATGGTGGGGTCATAATGTCATATTATTCAACATTAATTGAACCCACTTTATGATTACGGGGGCAAAAGGAATACTTTCAATGAGGCTTTTTGAATTTTTTTTAATCATCACATTTTATTTAGATATATATTCATTTAATATCATGTAACAAAATTACCAAATATATAGAGATATAAAATTTTAAGTTAGAATGTTAGTTTTTATCGGTAAATGTTAATTTTTGTTAATAAAAAAAATTGAACCTATAATTTTTTTTTCTTTTTCTTTAACCATTCAATCCATCTTATATGTGCTACTTACTATGCATTTAATTATCTGATACTACACATCATATTCAAATGAACAAACAAAATGTATTATAGAGTACTTACCTCCATTTAGCCATAGAACAAGGGGCTTGTTGGAAGCATTGTGAGGTGACTCCACAAAGTAGTAGAACAGTGCTCTCCCTGCCTTGGCATCGACCGTAACATAGCCAGCATATTGATCAAAATCCACCCCTTGAGATGGTTGTCCCGGCAAAGCCTTCACTTTGTCACCTTCCATCAACCCGGATTGTTCCTTAACAACATAAACCTTCGAAAAATGTTCATCACCACCAAGATTTGTAGCCATAGAAGAAGCTTCTCCATAAGAGCGTTTCTGAGCCCTCTTTGTTTGAATAAACTTATAGAGATATTCCCCTTGTTGGTTGGCCTCACATGGGATGGCAAAGTGGCACCATGACAAAAACAGGAACCACAAAAGCAATTTTATTGACAACATTAGGCTCATCTTTATGTTGTTGCGAGTGTCGTGTTATATATACCTCTTTCAACCTCTCAAATCAATATAAATTATAAGGTACTGCTATTCTTTACCGTGATTCATCTCACTTAATTAAATATAAATAGAGAAAGCAACTTATTATATTTAAGTACTGTTAGCTTGAATGATATTAAACTCAATTCTCTTAAATAAGATTATAGATTTGAGTTTTGTGAATAATATAATTGGGATGAGACAAAATTGATTGATATTTTATATCAATAATATGATGAAAAAAAGTATGATACACTTAATATATGTTAAGATATATGAATCGATGTTTTTATGAAGAAAAAAAATTGCTAAAAAAGAACCTCCTATATCTTTATAGGAATTGCCTACCTAGAATATCATAAATTATGCATGGGGATGGATATTGTTTTTCTTGCGCGATGTGTTTCCGTTGTCAACTAATAAAGTGATGTTACATGTATAATTTGTGTATATTTTACATACTCGTTAATGTTTATTTTTTTGGAAACAAAACTAATATTATTAAAGAAAACCATGAGAGTTACCACAAGAAATGGCTCCCATCTTGGACAAAGATTCACAGATCATCAATTTACACAATTCTATCTAATTCCACCTGTGCAATAAATTACAAAATAGCACCTTTGACTTACTCTTAAAAGTTCCTTAACCACCACAACAAGCTGACCAATAAAATCTATCTTGTTCACTAGCCGCAACTCATTTATGTTTATGTTGTTAGAGTATCATATTCAGCATCCAAACATTTTTTTTATACAAATATAAAATCACATGTAGATCTTGATTTGATAAACAATCCACGTACTGTATTTTATGGCAGGCAATTCATAGCTCTGACTTTGTGAAAGAAAATTTTATTACCGTTATTATTATTTGGTAAGATGGAAGTATAACTACTATTAAATTTAGATGTAAGCATGTGATCAGTTGCGAATATAGGAAGTAAGATGAAAGTATAACTACTACTTAAATTTCTCTACTAATAAAGTGGTATATAAACATCAAATATTGAGTTTCACGGATCGCTTATTAAAGTTTTGCATAATTAGCATTTAATAGGTTTTATTTTTTAATCACTTCTATAAGTGATTAATTTAATTTTATAATATAATTTATTTTGAAAAATTATTTTATGAGCAGTGATATTAAATAATTCAAAATTTTATATACTATATTTCAAAGAAATATTAATTAGATGCATTCTCATTATTAATTTGTTTTTAATTCGTATTAAACATATATTATTGGATTTATAAAATTTTAATGTCGTGAAAATGATTTTTATTTGAAGGTGAGTATATACTTTGAAAGATAGTGTTTTGTCATTTTCTACACAAAGAAGGTTTGTTCAGCAACTTAGTTACTATAAACAATGTGAACATGGACATGAAGCTGATCTCATAAATTTAGGTTTTTACTTTAGACTTAATGTTGCGTCATTAGATATTAGGTTGAAGGTGCCGTGTGCCCTTACGTGAGGTATTAGTGCATTGGTGTCGTAAAATTCACCAAATAAAATGAAGAAAATGGAACTTGTATAACATTAGCATACATATTGTCGTAATTGAGTTTCTAACGAAACCTTCTTTTGGCTCTAAACTTAATATAATAATATTCTAACAGAGAAGGCTGGTTGAATAATCCATCTATGTACATAGACACTCTCTGTCCCATCAAAGAGGAAGCATTATTAGTGCTTTCTTTCTTCATTTTCTTGGCTATTTTTTGGCAACCATTTGTTAGTGGAAGATTATAAGCACCTCTTGAATTTGCTATGATGATGTGGGCACATGTGGATATGAATATCTTCTTGTTTAGCGTCTTTTAAAAGAAAGATTCAACTATTATTAGCGCCGTTTATCATTTGGGATTTTGAGACAACGACTATTGGATGGAGAAAAGCTAATTATAACATTGTCCAAACACGACTTGCTGAATAAGCTGGTTGGGCTCCAGAGAATTTTTTTATTTTTTGGGCCGAATAAAATGCTGATTTTGTCATTGTTGTAGAATGGCTTTGCCATTCCCACTTGATTTTGTTAAGTTCACTTCAAGCTTTTTCAATTCTTTTGACAAAAATGTCCTTTATAGAAATATATTTTTGTTGTGTATCCCAACATATTATCTTGTCCATATACATAATGTAAATGTATTTCTATTACGTATCGATCTTAGCAAGACTTTGTCGAGATACACAATAGGAACTTATTTTCATTGTATATCTCAACAGATATGGTCCATACACATAAGAAATATATTTTTATCGTGTATGTTGGCAAGTTTTATACAATGTAAACACATTTTCATTATTATCAAGGGTTGTCACTTCACAAAATGTAATGGAAACACGTTCCCATTGTAGATCTCGATAATTCTTGTCGACATACAGAATGTAAACATGTTTCCATCAAGGATATTCTTGTCATGGTGTTTTGAAAAGTTTGGGGGTGAACATAGAAAAATGGAGTGGAAATAGCAAAGCCCATGGTTGAATAATATGCTGCAGTCTTGCATTGGAAGTTGGGCCTACTATTAGTTTAACACAATTTACCATTCCTCGATGGAGACCTTGTTTACAGTGCTATTTTTCCTCTTCACACTGTCCTTTGTTTTTATAGTTTTCTTACAAAAGAATGTTTTACAAAAACTAGTTTTTGTAATCTATTTATATTTTAATACTCTACAAAACAATTTTTTATAATATTTTTTTTACATTATAAAATTTTCCATAATGTAAAAAAATACATTACAAAAACTTTTTGTAAGATTTGAAAAAAAAGTGCAGGGTACGAAGGGAGAGGGATATTTTGGAAATATAAAAAAGGAGGCGGGAAAATCAAAATGGGGAAATGTAAATATCATAGGCCATACCCCAATACATTATATCAGTTGCATATTTATGATGCGTAAGCCCATTCCTTTTTAAGTAGGATCAGGCCCAAATAAAAAATTATTTTGGAATGAAGTTAAAGATGTATTTTTTGTAACTTTGCAAAATATATAACCGAAAGTAAAAAAAAAAAGAAAAGAGCTAAATCTCACTTAAGTTTTGGGACTCCAACTTTTAAGAAAAAAAATACTATCTTCAACTAAAAAGATTATATATTTATATGTAATAGTTCAAGATACGAATATATTTTTTTTTATAATTTATTTAACTAAATTAAAATATGAAAAATGATAATTATTTGAAAAATATTTATAATTTCTAAATATTAAAAGAATGTTAGTTTCACGAAATATTTTTACTCAAGAATATAACACAAGAATATCATTTCCGATTATTTTTTTAAAAAAAATATGTTTGGTTACATTTTAATATTTATAGGAATACTTTTTAAAATTCAAAATAATTTAAATAAAAAAGTTACATGTGTATTAGACAATAAAAATTTCCATTCCCATGGAAATATCACTTTCTCACCTCTTCTCATAGGAATATAGATGCAAGAAAGCATGATAAAAAAAAGAAAATTATAACATTCCCATAGATCAGTAATATCTGGGAAATTATTTTAAAAACTTGTAACAAATATAAAAGTATATATTTTTGTCATCATATTTCGAGAATCCATCAAGATTTCATAAAATAAATGCCCTAATTTACATGCAAGTAGCTACATATTATTGTATAGTTTTACCAAGAAATTAATTAATTAGCTTATTAACTTCTAGCTTACAACTCATTTATTCACAAATTTTGCAAAAACACCCTATAACACATGATTTTTTTTCATTTTAATCCCTAATACTTTAATAAAATAATTATTTATACTTTTCTTTATTATTACACTATTTATTTTAGGTTAAATTACTCATTTGGTCCTTATAGTTTCATGATTTTTACTTTTTTAGTTCAAAAGTGGTCTTTTTAGTTCCTATAGTTTACATTTTAATTCTCTTTTAGTCTAGTTTAAAAATGTTTTTTTTAGTCCCTATAGTTTACATTTTAATTCTCTTTTAATCCCTATAATTTGAAAATTATAGGACTAAAAAAGTAAGAATCATGAAACTGTAGGGACTAAAAAGACCACTTTCAAAATTACATAGACTAAAAGAGAATTAAAATGTAAATTATAGAGACTAAAAAGATTACTTTACTAAAAAAGTAAGAATCATGAAATTATAAGAACCAAATGAGTAATTTAATCTTTATTTTAACAATTAGAATATTTATATTATTTTTTTTCATTTCAATAAAATATTTTCTCTTTAAATAAACATATATAATAAGATTTAAAAAACAATTAAAAAAACTAAAATTATAATAACTTAAAATGTATTTTTGTCTATTAAATAAAAACTTATATAAACATATCCTTTTACATTATTTTATACTGAAACCTATAATTTAATAAACTAATTAATTTAACAGTTTTCAGCAAAATAATAGCTTATTAGTTAGCTTACGAGTTATTTTCAGTCGATCGTGATGGACAATGTCGTGTTAGAAAACACCCGTACATACTGCATGATTAACGACATAGGACTATATGCTGAGACTTGAATCCTTAAACTAAATTTGTTTCAAGGTCATTGTAGTGATGGATTAGATTTCCAACTCCCATCAATATATATATATATATATATATATATATATATATATATATATATATAAATTTTTTTTATCTAGAAAGACAAATGAATTAATGTTTTGTAACATGAATAATAAACAACTGAATGAAAAATTCAAACAAATCCAGAATGGCTCGAGGAATAAAATAAATACTGGGTTGTTGCCCCAAAAAATAAAATCGAATGCCCTACCTAAACAAACTATATAAAATTGAAGGATTTGTTTGGTCATGGCCCATGGGGATGTATCATATATATTTTAATAGTGTTTTCTAAACAAAGTAGTGTGTCGCGAGCTATTGACCTTTTCTGAAGTGAAGAGAATGGGGACCCTCTTTTCCCTTGCCGCAAAATATATAAGAGCTGGCAAAGTCCAATGTAGATCCGTATACAAGCTGACAAGCAATGGTCACACCACAAAATTATCAAACTTCTGTTGTATTTTCTGTGACCTTGTCTCATTTAACAGTCTGTGCATGTCCCATAACATAACCATTTTGATTGTTATTAACACCTTTTACTGTTCATTTGTATATAAATGTAGATGCAACTTCTGACCCTTAAAATATTATAATTTTTCTTTACCCTTTCTCTACTAATGAATTTATATATATGTTCTTTTTTTATATGTAGCCATAGTAAGGTAATTAACATGTCTTATGTGTTAGCTTCTCCGGTTACCCCCATTTAACTACATTGACTTAATGTCGTGTCTTGTAAATATAAAGACATAAAACTTGTGTCCAATGACCTGAGGGGCTTACTGGTTGTTCATTTACTAGCTATACCCCAATGTGTTTGGAATAGGAAACCATACCAAAATCTTAATTTTGTTATTGCTTGCTATCTATTGTATATGATAATTGGATCATCCGACTAAGTAATCACTTGTACCTTTCAAGTTTGACACTTGAGAGAATATTTGACTGATAATTGCCTACAATCTTTCAAGTTTAGTGCTTGCTTGGGAGACCGTGAATCGTTCAACTAGGAACTGAAACTATATGCGGCCAATTGAGTAACATATATACCCTCTATTAGCTTAGTCACATTATGGCTCAAGTTGGATTTTTTAGGCACTTAACTACTCTTAAGGGTCGACTTACATCTATAGGGTCTAATCACCTCAATGAGCCAACCTAATGCATGTTCGATCTATCCTAGCACATGGACGGTGGGAGAGGCTTATGCTGCAAGGAGTTTGTGGGGCCACAAGCCCTTCCTAGCTAGACAGTGAAAAATTCATGGGACACAACTTTTTAGTCTAATATATCAAATTTTAGATACTTCTCACACATTTGAAGACACCATTGACGTCACTCTTGAAAAAATAGAAACAATTAAAAAAAAGAACATTCATTAAATACGTGTAATTATCCTTGATCACTCGTTACAAAACTTATTGAATTCTTGAATTCATACATAACTTTCAGAAATCTTGGCGAATATATTCTCTAGCGTCAACAATTAATAATTAGCTGCTATTAATTTCACAACTATTAGCCCAATAACAGTGATGGAGATTTGATTAATTAGTCTATTTGTGGGGGCATCCTCAAATAATTCTGAGTCTAGCTCCATATTACCCCAATGTAAAAGTAATCATAAAAAAGGACCAGGTTTCTAGCACGTATCTGCTTTTCACCTTTTTTCAGTGATTACAAAAAAAGTTCTGCAGTTAAGAATCCAAAGTAAGAATCCAGAAACCTATGGCCATGAACATGTACACAACAGTCATCACCAGCTTCTAAAACATGGTACCACACTACCTGGACCCCTCTTTGACCTTTTTATCTTATTGGTGGACAAATCCAAAGCATATTTTATTTTTTGGTTTTCTTGAATCATTATTCACTGAGCATTGCCACTTCACCCCCACCAATTATATTTCAAATTAATGCTAATATATCCCTACCATGTGATTAAGTGGAGACACGGTTAATGGTTAGGTGCATATGATCTAGCTATATATATTGGTCATGCATGCAAACTGGTACAACTGACTGTGTATATAAATTCAAAATGATCTTTATTTAACATATAGTTTGTTAGTTAGTTAGCTTATTCACCTAAAAGCTACATAAGCACATGTAATTGGATAGTGAATAGTTATTGTCTCAACTATATACAAATCATTATGTATTAGCATTATATAATACTTTCTTAATTTGTTTACTTTCATATTTCTCAACCGTTTTGATATAAAATTGAAAAGGCATTCTAATGAAGCTAATTTAAAAACAGAGTGAGAGAAGGTTAAAAACCATGGATATGAGCGAGTGATCAAGACAATGATTTTGAATGCACGACGATTTAACTCATATCTTTGTCATCAAATCAGTCCCCACCTAAAAAAGTTTTAAAGGAGGACAAAAAAAGTAAAATGGTGTTCACTTATATATATATATATATATATATATATATATATATAGAGGAGACATATTAGGTGAGATGAGTGTTTTATTATGAAAGGCGAGAGGCCTGTGCTGATCAAAAGCTAAAGTTTTTGATATGGTGATCACAAACAAACGAGGAAGATGACGGGACGACGAAAAAAGAAAAGGTAATACGCACAAAAGAATTAAAAACCCATGAGTTGGTTTCGTATTCAACGGCATTGAACATATTAGGTTAAATTAGTGTAGGTTTTTGTATTATTATAATTTTTTTAATTTGGTCTCTATATTTTATTTTTTAATTGAGTCATTATATTAATTTTAAATTTGTAATTAGATTCTTATGTTAGTTTGTATGGAGAAATCTGTTAGACTTGATAGAATATTTCATTATACACACATGTAGGTGTCAAGTGTTATTCCATGTTATTAGTTTAAATGGTATTATTGTTACATATAAAATTATTTAATTATTTTTTTTTATCTAATACACCTCAACATCTCCTATTTTTTCATTTTCAACATGTCCATTATCTTACAAACCATAATTCAACCTTAAACTCTGGATTTTGCATCTCTCATATCGTAACCCTAACCCTATAGCAATTCATGATGTAAGATTCATATATTTGTAATTAGGTAAGGTGTATTTGTTTCAAGTTTACATCTACTTATGTGTATGTGTATATGTTAAGATATTTTTATCAAACTTAATAGATTTTTCACGATAAATTAATATAAGAATCTTATTAAAAATTTAAAATTAATATGAAGATCCAATTAAAAAAATAAAATACACAAACCTAATTAAAATTTTATAATAGTACAAGTAACTAGAGACTAATTTAACCAACATATTACATATGAATTTAGATAGTAGATACAATTGCCAATTAAAAAGTAATGAAAAACCACTTCTCACATTTTAGAATCATTAACATATACATATACACATAAGTAGATGTAAACTTGAAACAAATACACCTTAGCTAATTACAAATATATGATGAAATCTTAGACTTATGTCTATATACATACATCTCAGACTTTACCAACTTAAGCGTCAGAGTTTCTTTTTTACACGTATTTCCATCACTCACAAAAGCAAAAAGATCAAAAATCATACCAACACTAGACAAAGAAGTAGATCGGATTTATTCGCGCTAATGAACTTAGTAAGAACAAGTCATTTGTTAGAATATTAATTTTGTTAGTAAAAAAAATTAAACCGTGATATTTCTCTTGTTTTTTTTCCCTTAATCATTCAATCTACCTTATATTTTCCTTAACATCTTACAAAATTGATATGATGAAATCTCAATCCTTAACATCTTACAAAATTGATATGATGAAATCTAGATGAGACTTTAATTGAGAAATTAAATAGCCAACAAGAAGGACAACAGAATTATTTACCTTTGGTTTTAATATTTTCTTTATTATTTTCTGCCATTCTCAAATGAAAATTTTGAGATAGATAATTACTCTGCCACTACTTTGGAGAAAGACGTGCCTGCGGGAGATGATTGGAAAAACTGACGACCGTATTCGGACCCAAGCTGTCTAAATAATCTCAATTTGTTTTTTTTTTCTCACCGTTACAACAAAGTCAACGTACATAACTCTATGTTTGACTATTTAATCTTGCATTGTATGGATAGTGATGATTAATTTTTTTTTTCTTCGTGTTCCTAATTGATAATTGACAAGAGTTTTACATTGTCCAAATCTGTTTTGTTTTTCTTGTTTATATATCAATTTGTTATTAAAGTTTTCAAAGTGATAAATAAAAATGTGTGATATATATTCATGATGAGAACATGTTTATGTTAGAATGTAAGTTTAAACCTAATTTAATTCCAAAAGTTAACTCAAGGGTGAGAGTTATCCCTCATTTATATATTTTAATATGATTTTATTTTTAACATAAGTGAAACTTAGATATTTTTTAACATTTTTCTTTTTCTCTCTATCCTTAAGTTATATACTAGTTATGTTGTCTCGGTTTAATTTTAAAACAGTAACCATATTCACTAAAAGTGATCATCCTCAGGTACGAATTTAGAAGGGACAATCAGGATTTTTAGTCTCCCCTCTTTTGATACCTCTTATATATATACATCTATCATATCGTAACCCTAACCCTAAAGCATGATTAATTCTTAATTTATTTGTAATATTGTTTGCATCTCTTTAATCATCTTTATAGCAATTCATGATGTAAGATTCATATATTTGGTCTCTATATTTTGCATCTCTCATATCGTAACCCTAATCCTAATGCATGATTAATTCTTAATTTATTTGTAATATTGTTTGCATCTCCTTAATCATCTTTATAGCAATTCATGATGTAAGATTCATATATTTGTAATTAGCTAAGGTGTATTTGTTTCAAGTTTACATCTACTTATGTGTATGTGTATATGTTAAGATATTTTATCAAACTTAATAGATTTTTCACGATAAATTAATATAAGAATCTTATTAAAAATTTAAAATTAATATGAAGATCCTATTAAAAAAATAAAATACACAAACCTAATTAAAATTTTATAATAGTACGAGTAGCTAGAGACTAATTTAACCAACATATTACATATGAATTTAGATAGTAGATACAATTTCCAATTAAAAAGTAATGAGAAACCACTTCTCACATTTTAGAATCATTAATGTTTTAAGCTGTACCGAAACTAAACTCCAACTTATACTAATTGGTGTACATTCATTTACAAATTTTCAGAATCCACAAGACCACAAGAACCATCCAATACATACTATATGAATGAACTAGTAGTTAATTAAATTAAAAAAATTATACCATTATTTTTGTACATTCATTTTGAGCTAGTTTAACGCAATTATTAGAAGCACTTTATGTTGTCTTTTACTCTGGCCATGGAAAGATGACAATGAAGAGGTGATGTTGGTGGGTCTTAGTGTCATATAATGTGTACGGAAATAGCAGTCGACAGCGTTCTCGTATATAAAAGCGATTTTTGGTTGTGCTTTCCAGCTCAAAGTGGCAACTTTATGTGCTTAGCTTCCATGAATTAACTGTCATATAACTTACAGTGATATTAAATTATTGACTTCTTTAGAACCAGATTTTCATTCCCATAGATGATCCATTAAGTGGTCATTGTTGTCCCATAATCTCATAGAGCGCTATAAAAAATTCCCTTGGAACTTAACTACTTTTTTGGTTAGTGAATTAATTATAGAGTGCCGCAACTACAATTATTTCAGATAAAAAATTGAAGTTCAAAAATTACTATCACTTGCACAATTACTCGTACTTAATTGCACATTGGTTCAATAGAGACTGCAGTTCATGACTAATTCATTGATAAAAAATTTGATGAATTTATAAATTCAACCATAAAAAATTACATAAAACTCTTATATATTAAAAAGTTTACCAAAATTCAAAATTATAAATTACATTAGCCACTATAAAGCTTTGGTAAATGAAGTTAAAAATTATTTTTTTTCAGATTTTTTAAAAATTATGGGACTCCTCAAAATGGAGATCCTGAGTCATCGATCACCTTAAATATGTGTATGATCGGATACTGTTCATTACACACCTATACAGTGATAAATTCCAAGTGGTAATAGGTTACTAGCCGTGCTTTTCTAGGGAATAAATTAGGCTGCATTCCAATGGAAATTTATACAGAACTAATAAACTCTAGGATATGATTTTATTCTAGAACTTGACCAAATATGTGCATGCTGAATTATGTTGATTTTAGCCAAAGGAAATACACTAGAATAATATATACAAGTTTTAGAAGTAGAAAAAAAAAGTGGACATTTTCTTTCTCATGGCATGCAGTACATGTTTACAGATCTTCACATGCAGCTCTTGCAAATGCTCTTTTGCAGGGGCACAAAGAAGCGAGCTTCAAACACCATGCTAATTAATGTCTATGTCTCGGCTAAAACATTCGAAAAGGTAGAGAATTTCTTCGAAGAGTTTTAACTTGAAAAATATTTTTTCTTAGTAATCAGGATTTTAAAATAGCACGTTGTAGTGGCTGAGCAAAGGCACTACATACCTTAATTTATATAATTAACTTGAGAATTTATAGTACTAGTGGAGAAAATGCACTTCATTTTTGACAAATGAGAAAAATGTGGGATATTATAGGTGGTTTATAGTAGTTAAAGGGTAAGTATGTGAGAGATGAGGAAAATCAATTTCATATATAGCGGATAGTTATTTTTCGTTTAGTCGTGCTTATTAATTTTTTTAATCATGTTATAAATATAAAATATTTATTGATTTTGCGATAATTAAATTTGGTAAAAAAATCTGATCATGTTTAATGAAATTCTTCTCTTTTAATTATGTTTATTCCATCTAAGATTTGAATATGAAATCTTATTTAATGGAATCAAATCCATTATCACTAAAATTAATAACTTTTTGGTGAATGTTTTTTTCTTTTATTTGTGTAAAGACACATGTGCAATTATTAAAGGTAAGGTAGGAAAAAAAATAAGAATGTAGAAACTAAACGAGGATATAGTCATTATTATTAGTATAGATACATTATATAGATTATATAAAAAATTTAAAATAGTAGTTATCTCACTATCTATTATCTTGCTATAATATTTTTTGAGTCGACTGCTACGAACCACTATCTGGGATTTAAAACACTGACTTGGATTGTTTGCGGAAAATCTTAGCCACTAAAAGCATAATTACAAAACTAAAAATTGAATAAGGAACATTTATATAATTAAACGGACCTTGTACAGCTAATTTTGGCTGATTCTTTTATGTGCATTTTAAAACTTAAAGGTAATCCAAACATGTTAACAATTAATAAATAAACACATTTAGATCAAACTGAAAGTGGAAGTATAATTGAAAACTAACCTTCAGCCATTGCAAGCTCCAACATACACAAATCTCGAACCGTTTTAGCTTTTCTAAACCTATACTGATTCAACCTGATGGTGTTTCGTTTATGAAGGTGCAGTAGGCTTAGTGAGTGTGACCCAAAACAGTGAGCAAGATTTCTTATATAGAAATTTACCCACCAGGAGTTCAAAACGTGGAGAGATTAGTGAAAACCACAAAATCCACCGGAACATTAGTATTGATAATGAGTTTGAATTGAAAAATAGACTAAATTCAACAACAAACTCTGAGATAACTGTTTCTACTTATTACTTTGAATGTAAAACAGAACATATATTTTGTTCCTTGAATATCATAAAACAACCAACATGCATAAGAAACAACCGCACAAAATGACGTGTTGCAGATGCAAGAATTCGTTAGCTTCTTATTGCAAAAAAATTGTTTTATGAGATCTTGTTGTTCTGTCCTGGTGTCTGGAGGCATCATTGTTTGTTACAAAGCACTTTTCAATAGAAATAGACAATTCAGCAACCACATTGTCCAAAACATATGATTTCCATAACTTACCTTAAACATTGTACATATTTTCGTAATTAGTAGCATACCTTTCATTATTCTCTTTTTAATTGTTTTCATTATTGAGTGAAATTTTATGCGCTCAACAAACTAATAAAAGAATAGATCATGGAGGAGGTGGGGCACGGTGGAATTAGAATTTCACCAAATAATGACATGGATATTATTAGAAGAATGTTTAAATTTTGTTACTTTAGCATTCTTTTTCATTTCCCCCTAGTAATTTTGGTTTGCTGAGTTGCTGTAAAGATGAGGAGGCAAGAGTACCTTACAATTTTATTTTTTTTTATCGATTGTACCGTACATATAATAAGCTCGGTATGTAGTGGACATAAGTCTTATATTCGAACATAAGTCTTATATTCCAACATGTAATCTCTTCTCCTGCTTCATATATACTCGACCAAACCAGATAGAAGGTATGTTATTCACTCTATATACATACATCTCAGACTTTACCAACTTAAGCGTCAGAGTTTCTTTTTTACACGTATTTCCATCACTCACAAAAGCATGAAGATCAAAAATAATACCAACACTAAACAAAGAAGTAGATCGGATTTATCCGCGCTAATGAACTTGGTAAGAACAAGTCATTTGTTAGAATATTAATTTTGTTAGTAAAAAAAATCAAACCGTGATATTTCTCTTATTTCTTTTTCCCTTAATCATTCAATCTACCTTATATTTTCCTTAACATCTTACAAAATTGATATGATGAAATCTAGATGAGACTTTAATTGAGAAATTAAATAGCCAACAAGAAGGACAACAGAATTATTTACCTTTGGTTTTAATATTTTCTTTATTATTTTCTGCCATTCTCAAATGAAAATTTTGAGATAGATAATTACTCTGCCACTACTTTGGAGAAAGACGTGCTTGCGGGAGATGATTGGAAAAACTGACGACCGTATTCGGACCCAAGCTGTCTAAATAATCTCAATTTGTTTTTTTTTCTCACCGTTACAACAAAGTCAACGTACATAACTCTATGTTTGACTATTTAATCTTGCATTGTATGGATAGTGATGATTAATTTTTTTTTCTTCGTGTTCCTAATTGATAATTGACAAGATTTTCACATTGTCTAAATCTGTTTTGTTTTTCTTGTTTATATATCAATTTGTTATTAAAGTTTTCAAAGTGATAAATAAAAATGTGTGATATATATTCATGATGAGAACATGTTAATGTTAGAACGTGAGTGAGTTTGAACTTAATTTAATTCTAAAAATTCATTTTAAGAGTGAGAGTTATTTCTCATTTATATATTTTAATGTGATTTTATTTTTAGCATAAGTGAAACTTAGATATTTTTTAACATTTTTTTCTTTCTCTTTATCCGTGAGTTATATGCTAGTTATGTTGTCTCTGTTTAATTTTAAAACAGTAACCATACTCACTAAAAGTGATCATCCTCAGAGACGAATTTAGAAGGGACAATCAGGATTTTTAGTCTCCCCTCTTTTGGTACCTCTTATATATATACATCTATTTTTAAGTTAATTAGTGTTAAATAAATTTTATATGATGTAAAATAATGATTAATGTTAGATAGTATAAAATCATGAAAAATTATCTGTGTTTACTGTTATTACCACAAAAACGTAAAATTGTATAAAATTAGTTACAAATTTATTGTAATTATGATAATAATTAAATCAGCCAATTCAATCTGGTTTTTAAATTAATAAAATAAAATTGTGACATGCATTCCACTAATATAACATATTAACTATTAATAAAAAATATTATGACGTCCAGTGATCCACCCTTCACAAAAGGGGAGGGGGACACATTTTTTTGTGACCAATAGCCTTGGTTACCTTGACATTTACTATCAAATTCATTTGACCACGTATTTACTATATTTAGAGTCCGTAAAAATGAGAGTAGCAACTAGCAAGACTGTTGGAATCTTTCTTTGTTCATTATCATATCTAGTTACTTTTTTGTGTAATAATGAAAATATCTTTCAGCTAACGATCGGACACTTGTCTCTGGCTAAAATTACTTGAGTAAATGAATAAAATAAAATAAAATTTAATACAGGTTTTGACATTTCCACCACCTCTAAAAAATTCATCTTTTTCCGTACATACCTTGACATATTATCAAATTAAAGTAATCGAATTAAATAATCATAATAAAAAATTGAATTAAACAATAAGAATAAAACTGCACTGTCATTAAGTTATTTTTTTAATTAATTAATTTTTAAAAAAGTTAATTCAATCAGCGATAATTTATTTTTTATTATAGTATTAATATGAAATATATATCAATTTTACTAGTTATTGATGTTCGTCAAAAAATCTAACCAATTAGATTTAGTAAGATTTTTTATTTTATTTTTTTAATCCACAATACTCAAATTTATGATTTTACCTAAAGTATCTAAATCGAATTTTACTCGAAGCAATGAAATATTAATAATTAGCTTAATTATGAAACTACAAACTAAAATTTAAAAAGTTGTTTTCATTTTTAAAATTTTAAAAACTAAAAGCTAAAAACTACTACAAACAATACTCAAGTTTCTACAATATGAATTGTTGCCGATAGAACTAGCTTAATTGGACAAGAAGAAAAAAATCAAGTAGCAGCTAATTTTATTTAGAAACTACTTAATTTAAGAATCAAATCCCACGTATACCTTTTTGTCTTCACTTCATTGGTTTATTCTACTATATATATGTAAATGAACATAAAAATTTATGATATATCCCCCTAACTTTTGAATCAGCTGAACTAAAAATGTTGAAAATGCATTGTCTTGACAAAAGAGGGTGCTTTCAATTTTAAAGATCAAGACCTTTCAGCAATGATATGGGAATATTAGCTGGACTATTAAATCACAGCAGTAACTAGTCCCCTTTGTTCCTTATATTTTTGAGTCTATATTGCATTGTATACTCTAGACTATAGTCTCCTTTCTTCTTGACGAATAAAAAGATGCATCTTAATTTAGCGTGTGATTTGGAGACTCAAGTCACCATCAGTACCACGCGATCGCGGACAGGGAGACGAGGCGTTGAATAATTTAGCTTAATTAACAACATAAAAACTTATCATATTATTATTTAATTTTATGTCAATATCTTATTTAATATATATAAATATATTGATAACTAAATGCAATATTCAATTTATTGAATGATGTATATCATTGAATTTTATTATGAAAGCTTTCTAATAATTCTTTAAATTCTGCTTTCGCAAACATTATTGATTCATCATTGAATATAAATATTCCAATTACTAGTCACATCCCAATTAATATATTTTATGCTTAACAATTGATGTAATTAACATTCGTGATTTATTAGCTATAATTCTAAATTTTTAAAAATAAAATCATTTATTTTTTCCACAATAGTAATGCATAAAAATTAAATCATGTTATATTATATAAAGGGAGGGTCTAATAATGATGTAGTGAAATTTTTATAATGTAATTAAATAAATAATTTAAATTAAATATAACAAAATTTATGAAATAAATTTAAATTTGTAACAATATTCATTTGAGTTTAATTTATATTTTTAAACACATATATCTAATAAGAATTCACCATTGTTGTATCGTATTAATGAATAAGATAATGTGGTAAAATAACTCAATCTTATTAAATGTTTGTGTATGAAAATAATTTTATTGACAATATATATATATATAAATTAAATTCCATTTGTTTTATTCTGTAATGATTTCTTCTGTTGAAGTTTATCAATCCCTGTTTTATTATAAGATCATTTTTGCAACAAGTGTATTACATATTTTCTTTTTTAGATGTTTTCAAAGAAACTAACTTATTATTAAAAAAAACAATTATTATTTTATATTTAAAACAATTAAAATATTTTCTAAACATTTTTTCACTTATTGTTTATTTCATCGATCATAAGATATATATTTCCTAGCTACTATCCCATCATTTATCCTTATATTTAGATGGGAAGGGGTAAAATAAAGGAAACGAGAAAATTATAACATTTGAAATACAGGATAAAGAAGGAACAGGTTTAAAATTTAATAAATTTTTTCCTCTTATTTTTATATAATTTTAAGTCTTTTCATCTTCATTCTCTCTTTAGTTAACCAATATATTTTTTACTGACCCACTAGCTTTGTGAATCCAGTATGCCTTTTCTATTATGAGGTAGAATCCAACCTGATTTTAGTTATATATAAAAGCAGGTACAGGAATATTTTAAACAGTTCAGCTGAGATTTTTTTATTTAATTCTTATTTTATGTCGACTTAGACTATAGTTTAGATTAAAATAAATACCTTATGATGAGAGAGCATGTACAGTTATCTATCCAAAGGGGTGTTGAGTGTTGACAAAGACAACAACAACTAAGAGAAGGTTGCCAGTTGTTAGTATAGTCAGATAGCACCGATCTAACATTGACTACAAGTTGAATTAAATGTTTTCAATTTATAAATAAATACATTTAAATCATGTAATTGTAAATATTATCTAAATTTATTTAAAAATATAATTCTAATTTCTGTGTTAAAATTTATCATCACTATATTCCAAATCATATCATTACTTTGCGCACTCTGCTTACCATATATATTTTAATTTAGAATATGTGTTCAAAGTAATCTTAATTATTAGAATGTACGTATAGTGAGAAAAATTAATTCTGAAAGTATAACAAATAAGCTCTTGATCTATAATTCTTACTTCATTTCAACAACCTACACTAACACAGTACCACATTCTTTTGTGTTTATCATTATATATATAAAAAAAAAACCTTAATGATAGTCCCGTAAGTCTTGGAATTTGAATGCCCTATAGTTCAAATTGGATCCTAAATCTATCTGCAAACGAGAAACAATTTTTTTTTCTTGGCAACGCATGTGATTTGTGCAGCTTTTGCCTGAAACCCCCCCCCCCCCCCTTCCCATATACTTATTTATTTAATAAATCAACTGCAACACATTATCCATCGTAAATAGTAACCAATCCCCACCAAAATCTCCTTTCTAATGGTGCTTAAAAGCATCATATAGGATAATCATTACTTTCAGCACACAAATTACACGTACGCACGACATAACATCTTATAAGTGGAAAACATGTAAAAGCAAAACAAGAAGAGGGGAGAGAATACTTATTATTTAGAAGTTTAATATCATGAAATGACGGTATAGATTAATTTTATATTATTATTTGAATTATTTTAAAAATTAATAAATTTATTATATACGATAAATTGATAAATTATGATGGAATGATTTCAATAATTTTTTATATTATTAATATATAATTTTTTATTAGTTAAAACATTTAAGAATGGAAAATATGCATGTCGGTTCATGATGACATAAGCTTTAAGATTGGAGGCTTCCATGATATTGATTATTGAATCTGAGAAGCAAGCTGTGTCTTATTCTGCATCCAGGGCCAGGTTGGAATTGGAAGCTCTTCTATCTATCTCTATTTTCTATTCTCTAGTCTTTTTCTCACAACCTGCCATTTCTTTCTACTTCCATTCACCATAACGAAACGCCAAGCTACTAGTACCTTACACGATTCATCTCTCTCTCATACACTCTATTTTTCTCTCTGTCCCCTACCACTCTTTCAAAATAATATTCTTTTTTATCTCAAGCGGTGGAACACTCTTCTCCACCAGTACCACCATCCTTCTTCTTCTTCTTCTCTCCACCATATATAGTATTTGACTATTTGTAATATTCATCATGTTCATTGTGCAGTGGTGAATTGAAGTGTTTGAGTTTGGCATCTTCTGATGGTGCTTTATTTATAATTATTGTCATCAAGTTTCAGACTCATTCTGGATCACTGAGCTGATTCTCTTAATGTCAAGATAAAAAAAATAAAAGGTTTGATCTTTAATTACCCAAAGCAATTGATAACAGTTTCAATGATTTTTTCTATGAAATTTGACAATTGGGCATGAGTGTTAGTTTCAGATTTTTAGCATAGCTTGAAAACATGAACAGAAGAAGGGTTAGGACTAGGAAAGCTCCAATTCCAGTTCAGTAGCACATGAAAAAGTAATTGAAGTTTGGTATAGCCAGAAGTCAGAAAAGGGTACATTCATGCCGTTTGTGTGTTTGAAAAACAGTTTGTACAGTAATAGACCAAGTTCATTATTTTTATTATTAATAAAGTATCTGAGGAGCGTATCAGCTTTCTTCACAAACTTTGGCTTCAGTTTCAATGAGATAAAAAAAAAGTATGACAGATCAGTTTATGGTGTTAAAGATGTATTAAGAAAAAGGAAAAAAAAAAAACTATTTCATAATCCATGATTAGTTATTGATTCTAAATTTCTTTGTTTCCCCCTTTGTTAGCCTCTTGGATTTGATTTGATATTTGTTCTTGTATTTTATTTTTTCTTTGATGGATTCTAACTTGTTTTGCATTGAAAGAGAAGGTAGATGATGCATGGAAGCTTGAGAAATGCAAATAAAAGTAGAAAAGCCTCTAGCAGAGAAAGAAAATTGGCTTTGCAGCAAGATGTAATGCAATGACACTGTTTCTTTTCCTTGTCATTATTTGGGGTACTATGAATTTATGATCTATTATAGCTGGCAACTGAGCTGAATTCTCCAACTTTTCAGGTGGATACGTTGAAGAAGAAGCTAAGGCATGAAGAGAACATTCATAGAGCATTGGAGAGGGCTTTCAACAGACCTTTGGGAGCTTTGCCTCGTCTTCCGCCTTACCTCCCTCCCTATGTTAGTGTATATGAATTTCTCTTTAGTCCTTTTCTGAACGCAAGTACTCTTGTCAAATGCTAAGTCAAGAAATATTAGAATTTAGAAATGAAATTTGTCTGTTGAATTTTGATGTTGAAAACTATAGATACCAGCCCTTCTGGCTGAAGTGGCAGTTTTGGAAGAAGAAATTGTAAGACTTGAAGAGCAGGTTGTGCATTTCAGACAGGATTTGTACCAGGAAGCTGTCTACATGTCATCTTCTATGAGGAAATTGGAAAATTCAGTTTCCGCTCCTCCTAACAAGTCAAATCCAACAATGGATAGTCCCAAGTTGGATAAATTGAAGTCTCTTACCCAAACAACTGGTAATTCAACAGCAACATCTGCAACTAAGCCTACCACAACACTCCCTGGTGAGAAACTCTATCATTATGTTTCACTGGTTCAGATTAATTAATTGCTGCTTCAGATTTGAGCCTGCATTTCTTAAAGTTCAGTTTGCGCCAAAAAGAGAGTTAATCTCTTCCTCATGGTTTGTGCCTATTGTTTTGGCTAGCAGATGATAATAGACAAGGGAAAGAGAACCAATCCTGTACTAATTCTTCCAAGAGCAGGAAGCAATCCTCCAACCAAACGAACAAAACTCCAATTAAAAAAATTAACAATCAATCACTGCAGAAAAAGTTGGATCATCCAAAAAGGAAGGTGTGTCATGTGACTCATGTCATATATAGTGTATAAGTAATTTTCAGTTGTGTGATATGGCTGCTAACTACTAAGTGATAATTGAAGACTTGTTTTAGTCAATAAATGTGAGTTTTTGCAATGTGCAGAAAGAACCAAAGGTGAAAAACCAGCAAGTTGCAGATGTAAGAAATCATAGTCCACATAAAAATTCACCAGAAGCTCAGAGTCCAAATATAATTTCAGAAAATATTCTAAAGTGCTTATCAAACATTATCTTGAGAATGAGTGCCTTAAAGAATCCAGGTTCTACATGTGACATGCCACCCGTGTGGGATCTAAAACCTCACAACCGTGATGAAGGAACAGAGTTTGGGGATCCATATGGCATCTGTTTGGAATTTGGGAAGAGGGATATTGGTCCATACAAGCAATTATGGTCAATTGATGTTAAATCTTTCAATCCAAAACGAACTGCAAATACTTTGTTTTTACTACATCGGTTGAAGTATGTGACATTGTTCTATTCAAATTCAAATACTGTTTACTTTTCAATGACATTAATTTGTTATTATTTGTGTAAATTGGAAGTTAAAGTATTTTGATTTTGGGAAATTTGCAGACTACTTTTTAGGAAACTAGCCTCGGTCAACTTGGAAAACCTCAACCATCAGGAGAAGCTTGCATTCTGGATCAACATCTACAACTCTTGTATGATGAATGTATGTCAGTTATGTCCATTACAACAACATTTAGTTATAATTTGTATCTAAACATCTTTTTCTACACAATTTATTATAACTTTCCTCGATAATCAGAATAACTAATCTTAAGTGGTGCACTTAATTATCTTCTAAAACCATAATAATGATGGTATTTTAAGTTCTACTTTGCTTCAGGCATTCATAGAGAATGGCATACCAGAGAATCCTCAAATGGCTGTTGCACTAATGCGGAAGGTATGGACTACTGGAGTATTTTGTTTCTTATGTATTGTGCTTGTTCTTTGAATAGAGTATAACATATCATAAGTGTGCTCTCAATAATTCATGTGGTTTTTCTTGTTACTCAGGCAACAATAAATGTTGGTGGGCACGTGCTAAGTGCAACAACCATAGAGCATTTCATTTTAAGACTTCCTTATCACTGGAGATTTGTAAGTCTTGTCGATTTCAACCCTAGCTTTTCTATGGATGAGAATAAAGAGTTAATTTAACCACTAAATTTCAAACAGACATTTTCCAAGGGAACAAAAAATCATGAAATGAAAGCAAGAAGCATATATGGAATGGAACTGTCAGAACCCCTAGTGACATTTGCTCTCTCTTCTGGAACTTGGTCCTCTCCTGCTGTAAGTTGATGAGTTGTTTACACAGAATTATGTAATCTTTCATGACCCCACAGCTAAGGTTTTGTCTCATTCAGGATTTGCATTTTGTCTAATTGATTCATTAAACAACATTTTAAAATAGGTTTCATTTCTATGACTGTCAATG
Organism: Glycine soja; assembly: GCF_004193775.1. Classification (NCBI taxonomy): domain Eukaryota; kingdom Viridiplantae; phylum Streptophyta; class Magnoliopsida; order Fabales; family Fabaceae; genus Glycine; species Glycine soja. The sequence continues at coordinate 6,941,253 of NC_041015.1, read as the reverse complement.
TAAAAAACTTTACACCATCAACTAGTTAAAAATCATCATTGATATGACTTTTTAGGTTGTTATGTAAAAGTCAACAAGCTTATCATATATAATTGTTTATAATTGTATAACATTATAAAATTTTACATTATGAATTCATAGACTATTTACTCTTTGAATATTACAATTAACAACACAGCCCTTTACCATAAGGTGGGGTTGGCAACATGAATCAAACAATGCGATTGTATTCTGCTGTAAAATCATATCAAGATTTGAAAATTCTATCCCCTTTTCATTTATCTTTTCATGGATTTGTCATGAACTATGCCAAATGCAGGTGAGAGTTTACACAGCATCCCAGGTTGAGAATGAACTGGAAGTGGCCAAAAGAGAGTACTTACAGGCAGCAATTGGATTTTCAACTTCAAAGTTTGCTATCCCAAAGCTACTGGATTGGTATTTGCTGAACTTTGCAAAAGACTTGGAGTCATTGCTGGATTGGATCTGTCTCCAGTTACCAAGTGAATTGGGGAAAGAAGCCCTTAAATTCCTTGAGGAAAGAAAAACCGAGCCCTTATCACAATTTGTACAAATTATGCCATATGAGTTCAGCTTTAGATACTTGATATGCACATAATTTCACTCCCTTTTGGCCATTGCAATTTTGTATACAGCAGTAGATCATACATATAAAAATGTACATGATCATCTTTTCTCTACTCCCTTTGGGAGAAATGTTCAGGTTCCTTCTTTTAACTAAAGTGAATAAAAGAATCATTGTATAACATGGAATTTGAACTATGTAAGTGGCTCTATTTGGATAAAATTCTCATTTAGTACATAAAGGAAAATAAGAATTTAAAATGAATTTTTAATTCATTTTAAGTTAAAATCAATGTGTAAACATTTTGGTCTTTTCAGGCGATCAAAAAATTAAAAAATAGTGAATTTATTTAAAATAATTTTGTACTTATCAAATATCATCTTAATTCATCTTATTTTATCATATTCGGGATGTCATATGCTTTCAGATAATCTTATGATTTCATTGACAAATAATAAGGTTATCAAATAAATTAAAATTAAAATACACAAGACAAAAAATGTTATATTCCATCCATTCTTATATATAAGACTTAATGATCTGATTCATTAAAATTAAGAAAAGTGATTAATTTAATTAATAGTAATAAATTTGTCTTAAATTAATATTTGTTTTCAAAATTATCATTGTCATTAATATTCCTTTCTCTTTTAATTGTTTATCAATACATTTTTTCTATTCTTTTAATGTAAAAAATATTATAAATTGAGTCTTATAAAAATATATTTTAAACTTGAGTTTTATAAATAAAAATAAAGGAATTATGAGTTACTATATGTTCTAAACTTAAAAATACCAACATACTTTAATTTTTATAAAAAAAAACTCTTTCATCTAACTTATCTGACAATTAAGGAGCATACATTAATTTTAACTTAAAGAAAAAAGTATCATTCATCTTGTTTCATCTTTTCTATTTCTGTGAAGCTTTTCCACAAAACTTACTAGCCCGTACCAATTAAATACATGGCAATGTTCAACCATATGATATCACTTAAAAGGCTTGAGGGGCCAAATTTTGGATGTTCTCTCCTCTTCAAACTATTGATTATTTTGTGTAAGTAAGCAAATGGATCTGTAACTGCATTGACAGACAAAGAAATTTATGAGGGTCTATATTAAATGGCATCCATTACATGTCAATCAATGAACAAAGATGCGTTCACATGTACTGAAGATTATAGTCCAACATCCAAAGCAGGACTGAACCAAATTCTATGGTTATTGGCACACGTATTGTGGTCCATCTCATGGCAGGTTATTTTTGGTGAGGCAAAAGAGGCTCTAATTGCGTTCCATTATGGCATTTAAAGTGCTCTAATTGCGTTCCATTATGGCATTCACCGCGCTTTCATTGCTTGCCAGCACCAAACAGCCTTTGCCGCATAAAAGCTGAATTATTAACTAAGTTTTTCTCTTTGTATTCTTGTGTGCCAAACTACCAAGAAAACACCAACTAGATGACCAAATTTTGATTCCTTCCTTACTCAAGATTTCGCTGGTCCTTATTCCATGTTCCAAAAGTAACAGAATCTCACATTACTTACGAGTCGAGGTCACAAATTGTTTATAAACACTTCCTCCTTTCAACTTATCAAATTATCTTTTTAAGGACTGACAAAAAACTGACAATATCTCAAATATAAGAGATGCTAACTATACCTGCAGACTTAGGTCGGAACATTCCACATGCTTTAACATAGAAGCAGACCACTTCCTTTTCTTGTTTGAAAAAATTGCGGCCAAGTGGTACTCGTAAACCTAACCATAATTTTTAATCTGCTTCACACTGGTCCCCTCTAGTTTAAACGTGCTAATTTAGTTTTGAACTAACTCGACAATTTCTTTCCATAATCTGTTTTCAGTTTGACAGCTCAATTTTGTGGGTATTTTTTTGTGTGTTGAAATGTGGAACTATGTTTAAAATAAATAAACAAAAGTATCAACCATATTTATGTCTCAAAGGGATGAGGTATCAAATATATCATCACATTTATGTAACCTATGTCTGTGAGTATAAGGCTTTACCTTGCTAAATGTATTGCAAATAAGGTTCTGGAACTTCGAATTTAGATATAGCACTTTGGGAACACTGTAATGTAGTAGCAATAACACTTTATTATTTAAAATTTATTAAAAAAATATAAAATCAAGAGAGATGTTCGTTCAATAAGAAATGAGACCATAAAATATTATAATTTTTGATAAATTTTAACAAATAATAAAAAGTATATTTAAAAGGGTGTTAAAAATTCTATTAATAATATTTCTTATGTAATGAATCTGGCTTGAATTGGAATGGGTAGATTAATATAATAACGATGGATAAGCTAAAATAATAACTTAAAGTATTTTTTTTCTTATCTAGATAATAATTTTGAGATGACATGTTATAAAGGAAAATATAATAAGAATGAGGATTGAATTGCCATTTTTATTAATTTTAATTTTTTTTTAAAAAAAACAACAATGTTTTCATCTGTTGAAGAAAAATTAAAGAAACATATATAAGATTTTCATGAGACAAATCAAACGATAGTTTCAGATCCTATAAAATAGATAGAGTTTCTAAAAAAACAAAGATCAAATTCAAACTCAATCAATTTAAAGAACATAAGAGAAAATAAATAGTATATGACACAAGAAATTTATACTGGTTTCACAAAGATTACGTTTAGCTCTTAGCAATCTATTAGGTTTCACTGACTTCAACAAGTTACAAGTATTTATCATTATCACATTTGGCTCCTTAACTCAAGTTCTACACCAAGTTTATTACACCCAATATTCTTTATCCTATCAAGTCACAACTAGTTCTAACACAAATAAGAAGATTTATTTGTTTTAAATGCACAATGACTAACACTTAATTGTCTTATGGATGGATATATGCTTTCAACACTTAGTCTTTTCTCTCAAGATAATCAAAGTGTTTTGAGAGTTTTTCTAAACTTTACAAGAATTTACACAAAGATCCTTTTGTAGAAAGAATTTGAATAATGAGCGCTCCTATTCATACTTCATGTATTCAAAGCTTTTGGTATTTATAAGTCTTCTTCTATCAAGTATTCGTTGTCTCTAAACGGACATATATCATTTCTTAAGCTTGCATATGAAGAATGTGGCCGTTAGGGCATTAAATGCACATACTCCTTCATACTGAGAAACCACTTTTCATCGCTGGCATGTTGAACACCATATCAGGAAACCAGTTCCTTTTACGTTAAAGTGTTAGTCAATCGTATTAAATGTAGAGAGTATATATCATAAATAGATCATAATGCATCATAAGACTTTTGAGATAAAGTCTAAACAAATAACATATTACATCTCATTTTATTCATATAAGAGTTTTCACATCAAGAAGATGTGTTTTTAAGTAGAGAATAAATGTTTCAGGCAAAAAAATAAAAAAAATTTAATCATAAAAAACTCCCCCTGAATGGTTGCTTTCTTCTTACTTTAGACTCCCCCTTAGATGATGTCATGCTTCAACTTTTACTTTTTATCCCTTTTTTTTGTTTGGCAACTTCTTCATTAAGTTTCCTATGAAACTCATCAATAGAGTCATCAGAATTGGATGAGAGATGAATAAGGCTCCTTGGGGGCATAAGAGGACGAGGAGGTTTCCAGCTAGTGATATTCTTATAGAAGTAGTCCCCAATCATGAACCATTTGCGAGCCTTCTTTTTAGTAGGAGCGCAATCCTTCAAGGCTTGAGCAAGAGCTTTTGTGGTTCTGGCAAGTTCAGCTTCAAGCAAACTAACATAAGCACATGAAGGTGGAGGATCATACACTTGGAAAACCATGGAATTAGAAGCAGCTTTAATATCTAATTTGACTTCGTCAATGGTAGAATCCACGTGATGTGTGAAGAAGAATATAAAGAATGGTAGGAACACCATAAATGAAAAGGTACTATCATACACAACATAGAATTCCCTTTTCCATGCACAAATTATGTTGAAAGGAGTTTCTTAAGTGAAGCAAGTGTGATTCAAGGTCTAATAGCATCACCCAATTTCATGGTTATTGCATCTGCGAGTGATTTCTTATCAAGTTTCAGACCAAAGCAACATTTCTTTAGTTTATAAAATCTCTTCATGGCATACCTATCCAGATTAGTGATCAGCTCAGATTTGTGCTTTAGAGCTTCAACCTCATGTTTAAAAAGATGACCAGGGCAAGTTTTAACATATCCGGTTGGTGGAGAATCTTCATCATTTTCAGTAAGCAACTCATTGTCTTTATAACAATTAGCCTTTTGATATAGAACAAACTTATCAATGGCTATTTGAAATTATGTCTCTAGAGTCACTAGGCAAGAGAATTGTGACTCGACATGAGAAGAAAATGAGTGTTGAGCCTTTGAATTCTATGAAATGAAGCTCTCCTTGATCTAATATCTTCTCTGTAGGCAAATAGCTTCATTCTAAGCTTAGGGTCATAATCTAATAACTCCCAATCTATGAAATTCATACTGCCTTCAGGTGCCTCCAATAAAATCTCTCTTATATATGAAAAGTCACTCCAAACTTGGTGCGATCCCAAGGAAGAAAAACATTAAGGGCATAGATGAGTCACATCATCTATTGAAGATCACATGGAAGGAAAGACATTTTAGCAAACTCAACCTCACTACTTTTCCAAACACTTGCACTAGAAGGATACATCTTTTTATCTATAGGTCGATGCTCAAAGATCAAACTGTTAGGGTTGGGAGCAATAGTTTGTCTTAGAGGGAACTCCTTGATTATTGGTTCCTTATCTTCATATATGCCAAATGCATACTCTTCTTCTTCAAGCAGGGTATCCCAAAATGAATAAGAAAAAGGTTCAATACCTAGATAACCTGCCTTCTAGAGCTTTGTGAAATTGATCTTTTTCAGCTCCAACTTTTGCATCTTCGGATGAAGAGTGTGAGTTCCAATGTCACCACTTTATTTCAAAACTTTGTTGCAAGTCTGCCATTGTAGAACTCTACATTCTCTAAAACCATGATACAGTTTGGCATGAAGGTTGGGACGCACTTGAATGTCTAGTTGCTTTTGAACAAGTGGTCTTAAAGGCAAGATCCGTGTTATGGCTTCCTGTTTAGCTAGCTTCATAAGTCTCCTATCAAGCCTTTTGAAGAGCTAACATCATTAGCTTTCGTGCCTCCAAACGCTCCTTCATGACTTTTATTGAGACAAATTATGGTGCTATGTAAATCTCTTCTAATCGTCTAAGTTCGTCTTCATTTGTTGTATCAGATTGAGTAGCAAAGAGTTGTTCATCATTTTCTTCTACAAAAGATGCTTCAATGACCGATTGAAGTATGGCCTCTTCAAGAGCTTCCCTTTTAGCAAGGTTTATCTCTTCAGGAACAGTGGCAACTTTTATTTTGGCTTGCCTTTGAACAACATTTGGAGAGAATATTTGTGCTGCAAGTTGTGCTGCAGATTGAACTCGCTCCAGTTCTTCCATCTGAGCATTCTTCATCTCTTGTTAAAATTGTGATTGTATTGATTCAATAATGACAACTTTTGGTACTAGCTCACCATCTATGTCCATCATGGTAGCCTTTTCAGCATTATGCCTCTGCTCTTCCTCAACAAACAATGTCTTCAGAAATTCCAAAATGACTTCATCTAGAATTTATTCAAATAACTTTGTTGCTAAGGCAGCAAGCATGGCATTTTCCTCCACTTTCTTTTGTGCTCTTCCTCAGATAGTGTTTGAGTAGACACAAGCACTCTTTTTTCTAGTCCTTATAAAAGATTATACCTTCTTCAACACAACCAAACGCAAAAATGATGGTTATTGGTGAGATCACCAATTCCTTACCTTTGACGATGCCTTTAATGCTAGCACTATTTTGCCTTATAGTCCCTAGAACAAGGCATATGGAACATAATGCCATGAACTGAAGTTCTCAAGGAAGCTAGTCCACCTAACACTATCAAACAATCCTTTGATGGGGAAACCTCATTCTTCTAGGTTTTAGAATTTCACCCATAATCAAGGAATGAAAAAAATCCAAAAAGAAGACATTTCTGGCCTCTTTTTCAGTGTTGATTCTAGGGATCACAACAACTTCACTCCTTTTTGGTGTTATTGTTTCACAAAGATCAAAACTTTTCTAAGCAAAGATGATATTTTTAAAAGCTTAAGTTCCCAGACGCGAGCAAACACACAAATAGCTCTGAGAGTTCAAGATTTCAAAATAATTTCTTGAATGTTCACCCTACCCCTTTATTGTTTGAATAGAGCAAAGTAACGATTCAAATCACATTTAATGTTTTCAAAAACTATTTTTCAATCATGGCAAAAAGGTGATGCATGCCTTTTAAGAGAAGACAAAAGGTTTTTATCTATGAACACACTTCCTCTTCCATCTATACACTTGAACACATGATAAATCCAACATATTAAAGAAAAACTTTGAGTAATGGAGGCTAAAGAGAGAATACCAATTTTACATATACTAGTAATCTTTCCCTTACCCATGCTTCCAAAGGCAACTATTCCTTCTTTAATTGGCTTTAGGTCGAGGAACATAGACCATTCCCTAATCATTTGTCGTGAGCATCCACTATCCAAGTACTAGCTAACACTCTGACCTTTTCCTACCAAAGATATCTGCAATAGGAACAATAAGAGATTTTGGTACCCAAATATTTTTTGGTCCATGAGCATTAGTACCCTTAGACATTTGTTTCTTTTGATGAATGCATCTGAAATTGGAATGTCCAAACTTACTATAGAAGTCACATTTGTCTAAGTCAAACTGTGCCTTAGAAGATGATGCTTCTTTTTCTAGACCAATGCCAGACTTATCATTAGAATGCTGATGAAATTTTAAAATAACATTTAAAGTGTTTGAAATTTCCAAAATCTTCCCAAAGTCTTTAGTAAGACAAATAATCTTCTCTCTTAGTTTTTCAATTATGGAGGATTCATTAGTCTTACTAGCTTAACTTAAACTCTCTTCTAGAGTCTAGATTTTCTCTTTTAGATCTTCATTTGATTTCTTCATCACAATATTTTCATAAACAAATATTTTATATTTCTCTTTATACTTTTTGCACTAAAGGGAAATCATATGACTATTCTGAAGAAGAACATCATAAGACATATCTTTTTCATTGTCTGATGAAGAACAAGAAGAGATATTAGATTCAGAACAAGTTTTTACCTTAACTTTTTTGTCTATATATGCCATTAGACAAATATTGACTTGCTCATTGTCTGAATTGATACTCTTCTCAATGTTAGAGTCATCCCAAGTGACCATCAAAATTTTCTTTTTCTTGTCACTAGAGTGTCTCTTCCTTTTAAACTAAGGACACTCAACCTTCATATGTTTAGGCTTTTGGCATTTGAAATAGATTATCACATTGCTCTCTTCCTTGTGTCTCTTCTTGAAGCTGGTGCCTTTTCGTATAGTGGAGTGGTGGAACTTTCTTTTCTTTTTCATCATCTGTTCGAACTTCTTGGACATGAGGGCCACTTCATCATTTATGAATCCTTTAGAACTGTTATTTGAGCCATTGAACTCATCCATATGCACTTTTAGAGATTTAGAATACCTATTATTTTCTTCTCGTCTGAAGCTAACTTCTCCAGTATTAAGGGAAACATAATCTCTCTTAGGCAAATGATCTTGGTTCTGAAGGTGAACTTCATGAACTCTTAGGATACCTAACAGTAAATCCCATGCTAGAGATTTCAGATTTCTAGCTTCTTGGATGATTGTTGTTTTTGGTTCCTACACCTTGGGAAAGTTGTCTAGAATCTTCATATTTATCTGAGCTTTGGTGAAGGTGTGTCCTAGAGCTTCAATACCATTTAAAATCACTTGAAGTCTTCAAAACATGTCATCCACAAATTCTCTTTCTTTCATCTAGAAGCTTTCATAGTGTCATGCCAGATTGATAGCCTTTCTTAGTTAAACATCTTTTGTCCCTTCATAGTTAATACTTAGTGAGCCTAAATCTCTTTGGTTGTCTTAAGTATGCATCTATTGTTGTACTCCTTCTTGGATAGAGTGCATGTTAGAGTATAACGAGCTTTTGTGTTTAGTTCCATTACAACAAGGTATGTGTTTGTTCATTCTACCTCAGGTATGGGAATTGGTATATCTTCATTTATGATGATCATCCAGAGTATGTAGTTGTTGAATCTGATGTACATTTTCATTCTATCTTTCCAGTAAGGATAATCCTCTCATGTGAAGCCTGTTGGCCTCATGAGGGGTGTTCCCTCAACAATGAACTGATTGTTGTTGTTATCAGCCATCAAGATTTTTTTTGTCTAGACACTGTCAGGTGCTTAACCCTTAGAGGCTAAGCTCTGGTACCAAACTGTAAAGACAAATATTACAAGAAGGGGAATTAAATTGTGATTTTTACTAAATTTAAAATCTCTTTCGAAAACAACAATGTTATCATCTAATGAAGAAACACTAAAGAAACATATATCAAATTTTCACAAGGCAAATCAGAAGATAGTTTCAGATCATATAAAACAAATAGAGTTTTTCAAAAGCAAAAATCAAATTCAAACTTTGAGTCAATTTAAAGAGAAGAAGTGAAAATAATCAATATAAGACAATAAATTTATACAAATCCGTCTCAACCACTAAGATTACGTCCAATTCTTGGCAACCCACTAAGTTCTACTGACTTCAACAAGTTACAAATATTTATCACTATTACTTCTGCCTTCTTAACTCAAGCTTTATGCCAAGCTTGATACACTTAGTATTCTTTATCCTACCAAGCCATTGTTGGCTCTAACACAATTCAAAATATTTGTTCATTTTAAATGCATAATGACTAACGTTCAATCATCCTACAAACGAATAGATACTTTCATCACTTAGTCTTTTCTCACAAGATAATCAAAGTGTTTTGAGAGTTTTTCTAAACTTTACAAGAATTTACACAGAGAGCTTTTTGCATAAAGAATTTGAATAATGATAGCTGTTATTCATACTTCATCTCTTCAAAGTTTATGATATTTTATAGTCTTTCTTCAATCAAGTATTTGTTATCTTTAAACGAACATATTTCGTCTCTTAATCTTGCATCTGAAGAATAAGGTTGTTGGGGGCATTAAATGTGTGTACTTCTTTATGCTGATAAATCACTTTTTGTTGCTGACGTGTTGAGCACTAAAGCGGGAAATCACTTCCTTTTGTGTCAGAATGGGTTTTGGGCATCAGAGCTCTTCTTTTAATGACGATTGAGAAATATAATAGCTTGACTTCATTTATTCTTCATAGGATTCAATAGATCCTAGGAGAATGTCTTGCAAAATAGATCTCAAACATAGAGTATTAAATGAAGTCTTAAATGTCATCTTTAATATCGTATCAAATAAGGATTCTATCTTGTTATCGTCTAAAACATTAAACACAGACTTCATGAAACATGTTTTTATAGCACATAAAATATAGCTTTTATCCTTTGTATTTGTTTACATTTAATCAAAATAATTAAGGATCATAATTTGTCTTAAGACAAAAAAAATTTTTGACTTAACACCTGTTCACACTTTTTTATTGAATAATGATGATGTGGTCTAAAATAACAAAATAATCAGAGTAGGAAAATGATAGGATAATCCTAGAATCTTCAGATGTTGTTCTTGACCTAAATCTTCAATAAAGATTAGAGAATGAGAGAGTCTTAGATTGATTCTCATGCAAGAATCCTAAAAATGGATAATTAAACTTTTATATTGGTAACAAAAATTGTCATTGCCTAATGAAAATACACTATTGTTAACTCGTTAGCAAGTGTATCAATTTGTCACAAATAGTAAAGTTTAAAATGGAAGTCCAAGTGTCGAGTCCACATGAACTTTGTTTGTACTTGAATTGATTTATACCCAATTTGCAAGCAAGAGATAAGGAACCATAATAGAGATAAGATAAGAAGAAAGAAAGAATTTGAATTTAAATAGACAAGAGTAATAAAATAATCAAAATTAATGCAAAAGATGACTTCAGAATTTAATTATGTTGGGGTCTAACATGCCTAACTACCCTTGATGCAATATTAATATTTTTCTCTATCAACTGCTTTTCCAATTTCCACCCACATCTATTAAGACACTCAACCCTAATCCCTCACGATGAAGAGTCTAATTTATCTATTCTCTCTCTCAAATCCCTTTGCAAAGATTAAATAGTAAATCACATTAAGCATGGAGATGTATACAGGGGCAAAATAAAGTCACTCTATCCCTAGCAATGAATTGTTTAGATGTCATTTCCCAGTTCTTTAGAAATTCTCATTTCCCAATGTATAACCCCCAAAAACTAATGCATGGATGGTCAAACCACAGAATAAAGATGAAGAGTAGAAATGAAATAATAGAAACTGAAATTGCATTTAATAGATAAGAAGAGAAGTTACATTACAAGGGCATTGGTTGCTAGGCTCCTAACAGAGAGGGTTTAGCCTCTCATAGCCATGAGAGGCTTTACAATTCAGGGGCTGATGTGGATGGAAGAAGGGGTTGGATGACTAGAAGAAAATAAAGGGGGAATGGCTAAAGAAAAAGGGTTTTCCCTAAGGAATAGGCTTAGGCTTTGGATATCTTTAATAGAGAGCTCTGAGACTCGGTGTCTTTCCCTTATGCTTCCTACTCCTTATATAGGTTTCAGGTAGCTTACTTTTCACGCTGACTTCACGCTAAGCGCACCTTTGGGCTTCGTTGTGGGCTTTCTTCATGCTAAGCCTGAGGTTGCCCGCTAAGTGCGAGAACGCGCTAAGCGAACTATCCACTTCTTCCATCTTTTCTTCAAGGCTTTTTCTTCCAATTTTACATCAATTTCCCTTCAAAGCACTTGAATTCTTCTTTTGACTTTTGCTAATCAAAAATTGCAAAGATGTTAATTTCTTTATTATTTCATTAAAAACAATAGTAAAGTGAAGAAATTGCAATCATTATTAGCCAAAATTGACTATTAAATTTGCTCAGATTTTGCGGTTATCAACTATCATTGAGCGATGACTTTTCGTAATGATCAACTAAATTTATTTACAAAAAATAGTTCAACGGAGCTATAAAGACCTTGATTCAATACTATAAAGTATTTATTCACTTTAGTTCTTCATTCCCTTGACTTTGCGTTATACTAACTTGGGTGTACATGGGTTAGATCGATTTTGACAAAACCTATTACCTAATTACCCCGATCAAAATTCTATGGGTCGATTTGGGTCGGGTATGTGTAGTTTTATTAGCAGACTCAACCCAAACCTATTTGATTATAATTGGGTTAGGTCGTGTTGGGTCAACTGTCAATCAAATTTAAATATTTAAAAATATATTTTAGATTTTGTAAAAAAAATAAAATTAGAACAACAATTTATTGTTACCTAACACTTTGTAAATATATAATGACTAAATGTCCTAAAGGGATCAAATTGCGACCATATTTGATTAATATAATGAATAGTTTCAATGCTAATACAATATTTTTATTTTAGATAGAAATAAAATATTGAATTAACATAAGAAAACATAAGCAAAATCATGAAACAAATAAAAACAACAGCTAATAAAAGAGAGAAAAAATCATGAGTAATTTAATTTAATAATTTAATTGACTATGTTAACAAAAAATATAGTATTTTGTATTTAATGATGTAATTGATATATATATATATATATATATATATATATATATATATATATATATATATGTTATAGGACAGTTGGATCACTGTTTTAAAAAAATTAAATATATTACTCAACTCGTACATTGAACAAGTTGGGTCGATTCATGTTCACAGGTTACCCAAACTCGTGAACACCCACACTAACTTAAGCGTTAGAGTTCAAGCAAGTGATTTTCCATTATTGTTTGTGTAAGAACTTTCAACAAGTCTATCATATAGATGAGATTTTTTTCAAAATATGAAATATTGTATTTCTTTTGATCCTATATATAAAAAAATAATTATCTAATTTATTAAGATAAAAAATAATTAAATTAGTTAATTTTAATGAAGAGATTTACTAATGTGCACACACTTATTTTTTTAATAATAATATAATTCTAACTATTTGAAAAGTAAGATGAGAGGATTGTCATTTGATAATTTATTGAAAATATAAAAAATATTGTGTGAGCAAATAATATCCTCTAATTATCCTTTACAAGTGGCTGCTTAGTTAGTTGGTTGTACTTTCTATTAAATAAGAAAAGAAAAAAAATTCAGAGTAAGTAACAATATTTATACAAATTTTATTATCACCTTATTTTCAAATAATTATATGAATTAATAATTTAATGTATGGCCAATTTGGCAATTCATAAGTGATGTGTGAGGATAGAGAGTGAAGGAAAAAAGCATTTTCTAAAATAAAAAAATTGACACCTCGTGGCATAGGGTGAGGCCTAGGGTTGAGAGTTTGAAGAGGTCACTTTTGTCTTATTTAGGAGTTTGGCATCCATAGCCATAGTCAGAACTTATCATGCGTTTGCTTGCCAGACTGGGAATCTAAACTTTGTCTTATGCAGTTATGCTTAAGAAATGAAGAAAAAAAATAATATAGCCTTGATTTCTGATATATATCTTTACCGAATTGAGTATTAAGTGGTCCCGATTTTATCTTTTGCAACAGGATAAGCTCGTCCACCACTACCATACCCTAATTGAAGTATTAAATGAACCAAAGAATCATCCTCTCAATGTTGTGCAGTTGGAATTTTGGAACTCCATAAACAAACAAAAACGTAGCTAAATGGAGATAGGATAGTCGATAGAATTTGTTTTATATATATATCACAAAATGAAATCTGATATGTTATTATTAATGAGTTAATATACTGAAGATAAAATTAAGTTGTCGGATAATACTTACTAAAACAATTATTAAGTTTTATTTATTTTGTCTCAAATTCTGAATTAGTTAGAATTTTTTTTCTCCAATCCAAGGAATAAAGAAAATTAATGAGATAAAATAAAAATATTTATTCCAAAGAAATACAACATATAGTGTACATAAGCTTGGTGGTTACATGCGATGGGTCCACTTGTGCAAGGCAGTAATGACAGGTATAATACAATACGCTGCCTTTCTGCCACAAAGAGTTACTACCACTGTTTAAGAATTCATTATGATCTACAATATTTGCATATGAATTTCGAGTTTAAACCTCTGTGTTACTTTAATTCAATTTGCTTCACTTTCATGAACTCTCAGTTCTCCCATTACTATCCATAAAGAAAAAAAGTCCTACCCCATTAATTAGCCACATGAAATAGTAGTAACCATAGTACATATATATTTTTAGTTTAACGTCGATTTTAATTCGTAATTATTTTATTTTGATAAATTAAGTTTTAAAATTTTTATTTCAGTATTTCATATTTTTGAAATGTATTATTTTGGTACTTTTTAAAAATTTCATTATTAGTGTTATGTTAACTTTTAAATTTTAAAAATGATACATTTCAAAAACATATAAAACCAGAATGAAACTTTTAAAACGTAATATACTAAAACAACACCACAATTCTAAAACATAATAGACCAAAAGTGACATTAAGTCTTTTAAAACTTATTTTATTTTTTAAAAAATAAACAACTGGAAAAAATTATCATCTCCTATAATCTCTTCCAAATAAGGTAAAAAAGGCAGCACCACACAGAACAAACAACATCAACATATAATCTCATTGAAACTACTAAAAATTCTTATACTCCTCACTGAAAAACAAAACATTTCATACAACTATGCTATTGGAAACAGAAGTAGGAGAGATCGCAACAAAAGGTTTCTTTGACGAATGACAAAACCATGATCCTAACATGTTAATTAACTCGGATTTGAACGAGGAAGTCACGTTGTGGCTCTTTGTGTGGTCTGCTAGCAAGACCTCAACTATCACACACAATTGGGTTGGGAAAGTAGAGAATTTTCCATCCGACATCTACAATTGAGCCATGGAAGACAAGCAGCTTTAAGAATGATCGAACGGTGTGTTTTATTGAAAGATGATTCTGACTTGCTTAACCGGTCAATCCTCAACCACAATCATACGTTGTCAATCTTCTTCTTCACCTTCGTCAACGTGCTGCTGTTGGTGGCGGTGATGAGACAATTGTTATCATCAGGTGTGGTGGCAATCTTTTTGGGTTAACGACGAGAGACAAAATAATGAAAGAAAAATGAATCTTTACCCATTGTGATTGAGAATAATTTATGAATGGAATTATTATCGTTATTAATTAATTCAATTGAATGAAGAAAATAATATTATTAACAATATGAGAGTGAATGTCATTTTTGTTCATGGTTTCAGATCCATGTTTTGTTCATTTACTAAGTGATTTTAATTTTTTTAAATAAAAAATATATGTTAACTTAACAATTCTAAAATCTAAAACACTAATGGACACTAAGTTTCTAACAAAAAAAAAAGATTAATGATATATTTCGAAAACATAAAAGATCATAATGAAACTTTTAAGATATAATGAATCAAAGCAAAACAATTGCGGAAAGTAATAGGCTAAAAGTAACATTAAACTATTTTAAAATTTAAAAGTTATTAGAACACTGATGTTTCTGACAAAAAATTAAAAAAAAATAACTAAAATGATACATTTTGAAAACATAAAAGATCATAATGAAATTTTCTAAACTTAATGTAAGAAAACAAAACATAATAAACTAAAAATAACATTAAACTTATATAATTTTTAACACATTAATATTTTTTTTTATTAATCTTCTTAACACTACCTTATTGAAAACAATTTTTTATAATTAAGCATATTAAATCCTTTCAGTTAACATTCACATTGATTCATTGGTTCAAATGTCATATCTTAGGAAAAATAAAAACTAACACAAATGACATTATAACAAAAATTACTAATTAATATTTACCAATAAAAAAACAAAAAAGACAAAAAAACTATCATGTGATACTAACTAAATTTATTATATTCCTTCTTTTGTTTAAACATGATTGGACTATAGTTTTTTATTTGTAGAGATATGAGTAATTCAAAGTGATTGAATTCAATCCAAATATTTTGATTTAATTTTTTGGATTGTTGGATTTTTTATTTAATTTTTTGGATCGTTGGTGTTGAACCCAATCCAAACCAGTGCATGAATACTCCTGTCCAGTTGTACTATCAAATAAATTTTGAGGCTAATTCTTTGATTTTAAGTGGTTAGGGAAGTCTATATCTAAAAGAGCTAGTGGTCAAATTAAAGTTTTATAATGTTTTTTCATAATATAAAAAGAAAATCATATAATTTGTGGAGTTTAATTTCCATGCACCGTTACTGTGTTAATGTATACTGTTTTTATACACTAAATCAATAAAAAAAATATTATTAATATAATTTTTAAGTAATTATTATAAAAATTAACAACTTTATAAGTGGTATAAAAAATATATATACACTCATTACAAAATTATTTACTCTAATTTATTTGAGTTTGAGTTTAGTGTTTATATGCTAACAGCATAAAATAATTTTACACTATTATCTGATTAGAAATTATTGTTTAAATTATTTTAAGATAATTATTCTAAAAACTAATAAACTTATCATATAGATGAGTTGGGATTGAATGATTCTATAAAACTTTTTACATTATTTGTATATAATTTTTTTTCTCTTTATTTATAGCATTTATCTAATATCTTACGGGTTTAAGAAAAAAAATGAATTGAGCATAATATAACTTTTTAATAATAGTAGTTAGGAATTTCACGTTCGTCACCTTTTTCTTTGAAATTATATAAAAATTTAAGAAATATAATTTAGAGTAAAGCTCAACGTTTATTTGGTTAAATTTTTTTATATAAATAATGATAAAAATGTTACATCAATCGTGTTAAAGGTGGGTTTGATTGTGTAGAAGAGTAAAAAATAAAAAATAAAAATTGAATTAAAGTAAAGAGAAATGTGTGATCCACGCATAATTTTGAAAATTATTGTATCTTTCTCTCCTATTTTTTCACATCCAAACAGACATTAAGTTTCTTAAAATGTATAAAATAAAGGTTAAAATGGGAAAAACAAACCCACCCCTATGTTTTTGAAAAGTAATTTCCAATAACATTAAGAGTGTGTTTGGATGGAGAAATTTAAAATTTTAGAGAATTTTAAATTTTGAGAATTTCAAATTCTTCAATTTAAATTCCTTCATTTCTAAAATTTTGTGTTTGAATAAGAAATTAGATTTCTTCATTTTTTAAATTTTGTGTTTGGATAATGAAATTAAATTTCTTCATTTTCAAAATTTTGTGTTTGGATAAGGAAATTGAATTTCTTCATTTTTAAAATTTTGTGTTTGGATAAAATAATCAAATGCATTCTCTTTTAAAATTTTATATTTTAATAAAACAATTTTTTAATAAAATGATTATTTTTTTCATTAATAAATTCTATGTACTATTTGTCGAGTGTGATATTTCAATAAATATGTACTATTTTAATCTATTTCAATTAAAAATATATAATTTAACTATTTAAATTATTATTTCATTTACAACACACTACACCACTCACAACATAAACAATATTTAGTATCATTTCACCTTAGAATGTTATTTAGAAGTCTATAGATGAAACTTATTTTTTTGCCAAAGTCATTGGTCAGTAATGCAATTACACCAAAAAAAACTTAGACGGAAATAAAATCTAGTCACAAAATAAGTCCAACTTGTAAAATAATTCTGAATTTTCTAATTACATTTGCTTCAACATAGGAATTCCTTCACATATTTTCTGCAAAAGAAGACATAATGTTAAGTATCACTAAACAAATCATATTTGTTAAAACATAATTTGTTATATAAAATGAAAGATATAAATGTAAAACATAATTATACAACATCAACATACTTGTCATGATATCAAACGTACCTGTAATTTGACATCAAGGCATAAAAGATAAGATGTAATCCTCTTTCTCATCCAATGGAAGAGCTTTTATAATCGCAAACTTAATGGGATTTTCTGTCAACCAATCAATTGCTCTATGTCTAAGTGCACCATTAAAATTAGGTATATTATCTAGCTCACTCACCACTTCATGTACCACTTCTTGAGCTTCTTTTATCTCCATCTTTTTTTTGTTCTCCATCTTCTTCTTAGTCACTTCAACAAATTCTTTCAATGACTCGGCTACTTCTTTCATTGAGGAAATCATCCCTTCTTTCTCTCCACTCTTACTTGGGCGAATGTTTTTTCTCGTGGCAGAACTTGATCCCTCTAAGTCAAAACTCACACTATGAATTGCTTCCTCTTCATTTGTTTCTTTGCTCATGATATCATCTGCATCTAATGCATTTTCTGCTCCGAGTCCAGTAGCTCTATCCTTTGCACATAGGTCAACAATATCATCCCAATTAGGAATGACTTTGAATCGAAATCATTTGGCCTCTTCATGTGACTTGAAAAAAAATAGAAACATGTTAATAACAACACAAATAATGACTACTATTGAATAAAATTAAAAGATAATTGGCTACCTTAACATATTCATTCCATGCAATTTCATTTTCAACGATAATCATGTACTTTGTGCTATCCCAGTCAAATCCACTTTGACTAAGAATGTCACTCACAATTCCATACCATGTTCTCCAAAGCTTAAAACGATTCTTAACATTATCTGCCATGAGGTGAACTCCAAAACGCTTGGACAAAATTTGAGCTGCAGTACTATATGCTACTGCTTTCCAATTTCCATCACCTTTATTGCCCAAATTTCTTTGATCTCTAAGCACATCAGCTAGCACATGCTCCATTTCCAAGTTCCATGCGAAGTAACTTCTTGTGTCCTCACTAGACATCTTTCTTTTTCCACTTGACTTGTTCTTCACATTGCTTGATTCCATTTCTCTAGACAAAAAAAATAATCTCACATATATAATTACATATATATAAAGGTGAGACATGTCAAATTAGCATTCTACGAAAGTATAAAATTAACTACACATAAAAAGAAAACAAAATCCAAAGTATTATGAAATACAAAAATCCAAAGTATCACACATACATGAGTATAGAGTCAATTACACATAAGAAACAAAATCCAAATCCACTAAAAACATCTCCCTAATCAAAGTTTCTTCTTATTTGATAGGTGGCAAACATATTCATTGCTAAAGTATCACGAAATCTTGTCCATTCCTCAATTGCTTGAATAGTTGTGACTTCATCTCCAATATTATTTGTGACTCTTTCCATTTGTTGATTGATTAACTCATTGTCAACAACAGATAAAAGTTCCAAGTCTTGGGCTTCCAAAATTGGATCACTATGTTGTTCATCTCTTATGAAATTATATAGCATGAAACAAGCATTAATAATTCTTATTTGTGTTTTTATATCAAAAAAAGAAGGAGTTCTTAATATACTCCATCTTTTCTTCAATACCCCAAATGACCTTTCAATAACATTCCTTGCACTTGCATGACGAAGATTAAATAACTCTTTATAGTTTTGAGGAGTGTTTCCGATCCACTCATTAAGATGATATCTAGTCCCTCGATAAGGTGCTAAAAATCCAGGGCCATTTGTATACCCCGTATCCACAAGAAAATATTTACCTACAATGGTTAAAAAAATATTATATATAAAAATGTGCATATTTCTTTTATATGTTAAATAAAGTTTCATCATTTCATGATATTACCATTTGGTATATGGAGACAATTTTGACGACGCAAAGCATCTCGCAATACTCGAGAATCTCCTGCTGACCCTTCCCACCCGGGCAACACATATATAAACCTTAAATCTGGACCACAAACTCCTAAAACATTTGTAGAGATATCACCTTTTCTATTACGATATCTAGGTCTATCTTCTGCAGAAACTGTTATTGGAATATGTATCTCATCAAGTGCTCCAATCGAATTCTACAAACATTTGAAAATAAAAAATAAGTCACAGTCACTTAAAGTACCTTATAATTACTAACAAATGACAAACTTACCTTAAATCATCTCCATTTGTTTTCCACCGAGCCCTCTATATTATACTCATGGAACTTCAAATATTCTTTGCTTACTTTCATTATAGCTCGCAGGACATTCTTGAATTGCCTACTAATTGTTTCCATGGATCTACAATAACTAAAGTGCACAACTCTATACTTTAGGTTATGAGCAAGGATATGCAAAAACATTGCCACAGCTTCATCTATAGGAACATTTTTTGTTTTTACCAATTGCCCTTTCTCTTGTAAAATTCTACAAAGCTTAAAAAATGCCTTTTTACTGACCCTTAATTGTTCAATGCAATCAGTTTCTGTTCCCCTGTATAGACGATTGAGGAAACTATGCCTTTCTAATTCCAAATTTCGGGCAGGTTCCTTAACAAAGTACTTATCATGATACCAAGTCAGTGCACCCAAAAGCATAGTGACAACACTAACAATAATGAAAAATACTTGTTCAAGTTCTTCTTCCTCCTCTTCATCTCTTCTACGTTTTCTTGAAGCAGTCGAAGCATCAACTATACTACTTTCCATTTCTTGACTATCCACACTATATAACTAAAAGAAAAGTAATATAATAACAAAGGATGTTATTAACTTTAATAAAATATTCACAAAAGCTCTATGACAAAGAAAGAAAAAAAGAAAATAACAAATAATATATATAATGCATAAAATTATGGGTAAAGTTTTCTTTCCCCTACCTATGAGGCACAACAGAATTTGTATTGAAATCCTAGTGGAACAACAAATTTATTATACATTAAAAAATCCTAGTGCTGACAAGTTTATTATACATTAACTTTTTTATAAAGACAAGCAGCATGGTTATTAAGAAAATGGAGCATGGTTATTAAGTTTCAGCGGTAATTTATTAAGTTTATTATACACATGACAATCTGATTTTGTTAACTTTTCCTTGTAAGTTGAAAAATTTGATTAAATGAAAGGTTTTAAAACAGCTTCGTAATTATAATTTCAGCTATAACGTCAAGGTTTTTGGATTTTATTTATTTATTTATATTAAGAAAACAAAATGTATCTACAATTTCTCACTTACAATGTCAAAACTCGCGACAAAATGATGATCACAATTGAAAACCTTAGTTATATGCCATGTGGAGATTTAAGCAAATTATAAACACACTCATGACCCACCAATAATTTCTCATCAGCTTGATTCTGATCTCAGGGTAGAAGTCAAAGTCAAATCTATTTTTTTTTAATTTAAAAATAAACCAGTTGGGTTTCGTGAGTTGTCCTACAACTTGTTTATTGGTTGACTAATCTTGCATACCATCGGAATTGAATCTTGTTTGAATGAACCTACTAATTTCACTAGCTTTCTTTCTTCAGCAAGGATTAACTTATAGGAATTGAATCTTGTTTGAATGAACTATTATCAAAGGAGTCAAATTGCAGGCATCAATAAGAATTAGAAATTCCAGCACAAACTACATAGCATATGAAAATAGACAAGAAATAAATGAACACCGTGATTTCTAGATCTACGCCTTATTATGCTTAGATTGAACAATAAAGATAGAAATAGAAATAATAATCGTAGGAATAATGAAAAATGAACCATCTATTTGAAAAGTGCATCGGTGGAGGCGAGAACTAACCTTGCTTGTGATCAGCACCTTTTTCGGAATAATGCAGAGGGAAAAACTGCTGCAAGAGAGAGAGACAAGAGTGAGAAACTTTGCAAGAATGAAGGAGGTTTCCGATGCCGTCAAACTTTCCGTTGCAATCAAGAATGAAGGAGGTTTTTGATGCAGTCAAGAGTGAGAGTGAGAGAGGAGGCAAGAACTGACCTGTGACCAGCACAAACTTTCCGATGCAGTCACCGGAAACCACCGTCGGCAGCTGAGTGCGGAGGTTTTCGGGAGAAGCCAAGAGAGAGAATAGTGAAAGGATGAAGGATGTTTCGAGAAGCTGTGGTATTCTGGCATAAAAGAATTTCAAATTCTTTTATAAAAGGAAGGAATTTGAAATGTTAATATTTAAGTTAACCAAAATTCCTTATCAAAATACTCAAATTTCAATTTCTTTTCAATTTTTTATCCAAACATCTTATTTAATTGAAGAGTAATTAAAATCTTTTAAAAAATTGAATTACCCTATTAAATTTCTCCATCCAAACATACTCTAAAAGTAGCCATGTACAGTATTGACAAAAAAATGAAATGCAGTCTTAATGTTGAGTTTAATGGAAAACATCTTATTCAATGAAGGAAATGGAATTACGAGGAAAATCTATAATCTCTTATAGAGAAGAAAACAGAGGGGAGAAAATAAATGCATGTATGTGATTTAAGGAATAATGAAGATGAGATGCAAAAGCAAAATTAAAGTTTAAAAAATAATGAGGATGCAAAATTAAGGCTCAATGAACAATGATGATGGATGGTACAAAAATAAGATTTAAAAAATAATGAAGGTGGATTAAAAAAAATAGTTTTTATTATTTTTATATACAAATGGATATTTTTGGTAATAAAAAAATATAAAAAAGAGAAGGGTGTATCTGGTAGATTAAGAGTGTAAATAACAAATGCCAGACAAAATCGAAGAACATTGGAGCCACGTTCACTTTTTAGGCCGAACAAGAACCACATTAACGCAGACTCGGGCTGTTTCTTTACTTAACACTGGCTATTACTTCCTCCACCTCTGACTTTGATTCCTATACCCCATACGAAAGTCAAAACACATGAACAAAAATGCCCTTAGTCACTCTTAAACTCACAAGCAACCCTAGCCACTAGCACCTCCTTTCCCTTTTCCAATTATGTGTTGTCAAAGCGCCTCCCCCTTTTCTCCTTGTCTTCTTTCTCCTTTTCCTTTTTCATTTGTGCACATTTGCCTAGCCACTACCATCGTTGAAGTAGAGGACAATCACCACCACAAACATGTCCCCATTGTTCAATTATGTGTTGTCCTAGTTTTTTTAATCACTTTTTTTGGTTGTCCGAATTAACCAATTCAAAACTTTAGGACTTGTTCAGAATCATTGTTCGGTATGTATAATGGGTGTTCCAAATATGTATTCCAAAATACTTGTTCCAGAATATTATAATTTTGAAATACATTTCTGAATTACCAATGATATTTCAGAAAACCTGTTAATTCTAAGTCTTGTTCATGCACCACTATTGGCACTGATCATGATTGATGGTTTGTTGATTTGCCTTTTTCTTTTTTATCGAATTTTGTTTGTTAAGGATAGTTTATTTGTTTTTGTGAAACATACAAGTCTCATTGTAATCTTTCAACACTTTATCACAGAATTTCATGTTATACAAGGTTGTGCATCAATTGATGGATGGACAAGGAGTAAGCAGGAGCACTTTGGGGAAGGACTAAGTCGTGAGAGAGGAAGTTATAAAGAAGGGTAATTGAGGAGTATCAAAATACGGAGGTGCAGGAAGCAAAGGTCAAGGCTATGATGGACGAGATTGGAAAAGCCCAATCACTTCCACAACGCTCACATGTGGCCCTATTTTGGATTAATAATTATAAGTAAGTCCAACAGTTGACTTTGACTTGAACAATTCCACGAAGCACAGCTGCACATGTAGTGATACTTTGTTTATATCATCGTTATAAATATAATAGACTATGAATCTCGTGGTTGGCTTTTGTTGTTGTTACCCACCCTCTTCATTTTATATTTCATGTAATGACAATTTACAATCATCTTTTTGTTGAGCTGTGTCACAGACTCTAAGACAATAAGTTGGAAAAACTCGCTTGTTTTGTTATGTTAATAATGAAAAAAATAATCTTTTAAATGACTTTTTTTATAAAAAAAAATATAGAAGAGTAAATTTATTTTTAAACTATTTGACATATTAAGATATATAACAATGTATATTTTTATTTAATTTTGTTGATAAAAAACTATGGTAATAAAAATAAGTCTAGCAACTAATTTTTTTTGTTTAGTACATGCAAACTCACTCGTTTTATGAAAATTATTTTCCCTCTATAGTATTTTTACTATTTTACATCCATCCGTGCTATTATTTTATTTTAGTTTTAGATAATGTTTGTTTTGCGCTCACTCCAAGTAACGCCTTAATTAATCTAGAAGCCTTCTTCTGCTGAACAAGTCTATTGAATTAACCACATGTTTGTAGAGGGAAATTAACGATACTGCCAAAAGCAAC
Source organism: Glycine soja (assembly GCF_004193775.1). Lineage (NCBI taxonomy): Eukaryota > Viridiplantae > Streptophyta > Magnoliopsida > Fabales > Fabaceae > Glycine > Glycine soja. The sequence continues at coordinate 6,917,506 of NC_041015.1, read as the reverse complement.
GCTCCACACAACAACAACTTATGCATAAAAATAATATAAAAGTCTTATTTTTTTAATGGTATATTTTTTATTCATTTTCTTTTTAATAGCATCTTCTCAACAAAGAACTCATACAATTTTCCATTTTGGTGTATATTCATCCAAGGAAATATGTCTATATATACAGTGTAAACAATGTTTCTCTTAATTCATTAACTAATGTCAACAAATTAAATTCTATTGAAAATAAATTTACAAAAAAAAGTTATATTTTATACGTCCCCTTGATTTTGTATCAATCATGTTTCTATTAATGGTACTACTGGTACGGACTATTAATATATTACCTTTTTGCTGATTAAAAAAAAAAGGGAAGCATGCTGCATGCTCAATCTAACACCAAAAATATGAACAACTTTATCACTGTCATGCGTGAAGGAAAATAAATAGAAAAATTTGGAGAAGTCTTCATCAAGGTTTTATTATCATATTGGGTGTACTTTGTTTTCTGCATGCAAATAGTTATTTCAGTCTATTTCAAGTATTTGTTTGTAATTTAAAATAATACTCATCATATATCCATATCTTTATATTTTATATTATTTATGGCTGGGAATTTTACAATCATCCTCATCAATCATTATCCAAATTGAAAAAACCAAAATACGACCTTTTTTTATAACATAAAATGTATGTTGATTTTACAATTATTTACTTATTAACTATTTTAATTCATGTTGAATTGGCAAGTACTTCTAGATTATAAGGCACCCCTCTCCTTACCGTCACCTAATCGAGATGATAATAATCCCTGACTTTTTATTTAATAGCAGCTCCGAATTGACCAAGATAAGGGTAATCACGTAAATTAGACAAAGATTTTTGCCTTACTCATCAATTCAATAAATAATATCATAGATCCACATACGTGTAGATAAATCATGCATTAGAAATACCTTCATCGAAACGCAATACATCAAAATCTTCTCGAAGCAATCAACTAAGATAAGGGAAAGATAGTAACATTTTTTTAATATTTTTAAATTATATTAAAATTTCATGCAAATCTCATCACTATATATCTTTAAAAAAATTAACTTAGGATATATCCCGACAGAAAAAAAAAACCTAATCATTCGAAATCATTTAAGGAGTTAAAATTAATATATGATTTTACCCAATGATCGATAATGAGAGTGCCAAAAAGTATATTATTAATGTCTTTCAAAAAAATACTATCAACTTCCTTGATAATATATTTTTGTACTAACTTTTTACTAATTAAATGAAAAATATTATGGCTTTTTAATTAATTACATCTTTAAAATTTTAAATACATTTCTTTAATATATTTTTAAACTATTAAAAGGATTAGTATAAGAATATAAAACATCACTATAAATTAATATAATGCAATAACCTTCCAATTCTATTTTTTTCGGTGAATAATAGCCCTCCAATTCAATTCCGTTGTCCCCTCGTAAATGTCATACACGTTACGGATCAGTTTAGCTACAACTACAAGTTAAACCCCATTACATAGATGCTTACCATACCTAATTATAAAAATCACCCATGTGGGTCAACTACAATGTTGGTTAATTATATTATTTTTTTTCTTCTCAACGCACGATTTCTATCACAGGCTAGCACAGAAATGAGAGAATTTTCGCACATATGAAAACCAAACGGTATTAAAAGGCTGCTTAGTTAACGTATCACACAACAAACGACCCACACCAATGGTCAACAAAACAATCCCCAACCCTTTTTTGAGTTTTTCCCACATGATCCTTCTCTTCACCTTCCCCTCTTGACTATGACCACGCATGTTATATAAATAACCACATCCCTCACACAAACCTTTTGCTACCAACCCAAAAAACAAAATCACAAACCAACCTTAGCCTAGAGAAAATTAACAAGCTAGTTTGCTTGTTTTTCAGTGAACTCAAGGAATACACTTTATCTCTTGAGATACGTACTAAGATTCATTTAAGAAATTGATATATTCCCATAATTAATTTGAAAGAAGATGGAAGTGGTGGTACAAAGTCCTAGTAGTCCAAACATGGATACTTTCGATTTTGGTGGCAACATGGGTTCGATCTTTCAAAGTGTTCCTTCTTCACCAAAAGGGTTTGGTAATTACTACCTAAGCGCACCGGCGAGTCCATCTAGGATGTCTGAATTATACACCGAATTTGAATATTATTCTTCGGCTTCACCCTCTTCATTCGAAGCAGGCAACAAAATTGATGATGACGATGAAGACGAAAACAACAACGATTACAGCTTTGCGTTTTACGTGAATCGCGATCAATCAGACAAGTCGTCTCGCTCCGCCGAAGAGCTCTTCGACGGTGGCAAAATCAAGCCCTTGAACGAGTCATCACGTGCGACTTCTGTTGCTGAACAAAAAAGAGGCAGAGAAAGAGAGAGAAGTTCTTCTTCAACAACAACAACAAAGTTGTCGTCCTCGAACTCGGGTGTTCGTAGGGTGGCACGATCACTTTCTCCTTATAGAAAATCATGGGAAGTTGAACAACAGAAAGAACAACCTCGGATCATCAGCAAAGAGGAATCAAGTGCGAGTGTCTTGTCCTCGAGCACTTCTTCTTCGAAGGGTTCGAAGAGGTGGTCACTGAAGGACTTTTTGTTGTTCCGTAGTGCCTCCGAAGGGAGAGGTTCAAGCAAGGATGCATTGAAGAAGTACTACAACAAGAAGAATAGTAACGAAGAAGTTAAAGGGTCGTCGAGTTTTAGATCCTCGGATTCGTCGAGGTCAAGAAAGGGAACTATTTCGGCGCATGAGTTGCACTACGCCATGAAGAAAGCAGAGTCCGAGGATATGAAGAAGAGAACCTTCTTGCCTTACAAACAAGGGATTCTGGGAAGGTTGGCTGGTTTTGGAATCTAGTTAATTACCAGATCATGATGATGATGATGATGAAGTTTCGTATACTATACCCAGTTGTTGTTTTTTGTTTTTTAGTGAAAAAAATGTTGGATTCTTTTGTTAAATTGTAATTTCCCTCAAGTGGGTTTAAGCCGTGTATGTAGACCCAATCATTTGTCCTTTATGTGAAGGGTAAATATGTATGATGTGAGTTGCAATTTGCAAATCATCGCGGTCAATTTTAAACTATACTACATTTACTTCATCAATGCAATTATTTTCTTTATTACCGTACATAGTTCGAACTAAAATAAGGAAAAAATTGTGAGTTTGGTAAATTAGGAGTGTTTAACTTTAGTTGAATAATACGTGTATGAGTGGTCAAAAATCTTAATTGACTATCTCGATTAAGACCTTAATTTGCACAAAAAGAACAGATATCAAATTCAATTTGGTTATATATTGAGTAATCGAATTCAATTATAAATTTGACTTTTTTTCATCTCGAGCAGTTATGAATACTTGTAAACAAAGTATTTAATCTTTATATGAATTAAATATCAACTTGATCAAATTGACAAAGACGATTAACAGAATTTGTCAGGAATTGCAAAGTTATGAGAAACGTAGAAATTGAAAATGTGACTTTAAAATGACTAAATACGATTTTGACCATTCGAATATTGATTCATATTGATTTTAGTCCTCCCAAAATCATTCTATTACTTTATTCCTTGAAATCTTTTATAATCCTCCTTTTAAGTTCTTTATTTAACTCTTTTATTTTTTTTCAGTTAAAAGTTTACCAAAAAATTTATTTCAAGATTAACATTTTTATTTTCAGCATTAGCATTCGGGGTTATCTCTCAAGAATATAAAAAAAAAATTACAACTCTATTATTCTCAAAGTACATGAAATTAAATTCATAAATGAACTTTGTAGTGGAACCTGATTCTGAAAAGAAACATCCGCAGGTGCATTGGCTATAACAATTTGAGTCTCAGTTGCATGACCTACTATAAGTGGAAGTTGCTTAAATTTTTTTTAAAAAAATTATCAGACTTAATTAATTGACTTAAAAGAAGAAAAAATAAATAAAAAATTCAAGAACCAAATGCAAATGAAATTATTTTTAGAGGATTAAAACTAATATGGATCACTACTTTGAAGGATCAAAATCACATCATATGAAACCCACTTTAAACTAATGTGTGTGTAACCAGATTCATAAAGTAATAAACCAGCCTTAGATACCCTTAATTAAAGCCCTCGACAAACAATTTAATAAATTATTAATTAGATTTGAATAAATGTGTATTTAATTGACTGTCCCTAAGGTAAGGAAAAGATAAGAAAGCAAAATAGTTTTGTGATTCTATTTCAATCACCAACTTCCCTCTTAAAACCGGACTCACTTTTAAGCTAGGGGAGGAGAGGCCAAGTTTTGGGATGTGGTGGCGAGGGAAATGAGAGAGTATGTTGTTTCTTCCTCGTTTTCTGACAACTTGGGCTCTAATGAGGGATTATCCAAACATTAATGTTTTATTAAGGGAATTTATGATGTTTTAAATTCGGGCTTTCTTGAGGTTTCAGAACCCTTAAGGGGAAGAGTTCAGTGTAAAATTTATACTGCTATTATTATTGATTAATTAAAAATCATTTTAAATATGATATTTCGTGTAATTATTATAAAATTTAGTAAATTTTAATTAGTTACTTAACAATTTATTATAAATATTAGTAGTATATTTCAATTAAATTCTAACAATAATTTTCGTTTGATCAATATTTTAATCTACTTGGACTATTGACTCTTCAGATCGGTCGGTTGCTCAAGAACACCACACGCTAATTTGCATAAATTCATATGTAAGCTCTCACATGAATCCCTTCATTTTACTGCCTCTTTTCCATAATTTTTAATGTTTTAGCCTTTTAAATTAATTTTTTTCTAAAGCATTTGATGTTTTAAAATTTTAAAGTCTAATTAATGCATTTTTTAAATATATCCTTATTTAGTATCCACTAATAATAGTGTAAGTATCAAAGGCCAATGTATTAAATAAAGTTATTTTAATCCAAATATAATACTTTTTAATTTCATTAAATATTTCTTAATTTATATGCAATAACCTTAAATATAAAATAATATGAGAAAAAGGTAATAAGTTTTTAATGTTATATTCCCGTGACCCTCACAACAAGAAAGTACTTAACCCCAATCACTATATATTTCTTAGAAAACGTTAACGGTACAAAAAGTTGTAACATAAAGCTTAATATAACCACAAGAGGATTAAATATAAATCACTTATATAAACTAAATGAAATAACATTCAACCAGCCAACACAAACCTTTTTTTCTTTTTTCTTTTTAAATATTTATATGCGTAATATGATATTACATACTTTGGATAAAAGTTATCGAATCCAATCAATTCAAACTTTCTCTTTTTATTTTATTATGTTTTTACTTATATCATTATGATTAAAATAAATATTATAGTATCAATCAATTTGAATGTCAAAATCTTGTAAGTAACCTCTTCCCGCTCTTCAAACTGAGCAGATTAGAAGTAATGTACTAGAGATAAGCTCGAATACATCTTTAAAGTAGGAGTACATCTCATCTAGCTGAGCTTGGAGGAAACAATTTGAATAACCTTTTAAAGTGTAAAATTAATTATGACCTTATACGAATTTCACTTATTGAGGTAAAGTGCATATACAACGAGCATGCATGATTCACACATTTGGTAATAATTAATAATGTTCCCATTATATCCGGGCAAAAATCCTAGTATAAGATTTGACATACATCCATGAAATATGGAACTTGTTCAATTTATGACGATAAAGCCTACAAATCAAACCCCAAAACAACAAATTATTACACTAACATTTGTAGTAAAGCATACTAGCGGCGGGGTAAGGGCCTCTGGTTTAACAACTAACACTCCATGATTTACTAGTGACACATATAAACACAATTTTTTAAAGAGTAGGAACTGTACATAACTATTTGGTACCTTTCACATGATGAATAGCATAGCGGCAGAGTGAACCTTGAAATGTTTTAAGAAAGTCGTGGTCAAGGAAGTGTCTTATAGTGTGTTTGATTTAAAGGAAGGAAATATAAAAAATAAAAATAGAAGAATTTTTTTAAGAATTAAAAAAAGTATAAAAGATATAAATTAAAAAAATACACTTTTTTTCTAATATTATTTTTATCTTTAAAAACAAACACAACCTTGAGGATGTGTGCCACTTCATTGTAGCTCGTACGGATACATAAATTTATTTGTTTCTTTTATTTTCTTATTGCTTCATTTCATTTTTCTTTCTTTCCTCATCACTTATCTACCCAAAATTATTGAGGTGAAGATATAACATTTTCCATGTTTTTATCCTCAAATTTGGCACGTGGTTTGAATGTGCCAATTATTATATAGTTTAAAAGCATCATGAGACAAGTTGTAAAAATGTGATATACGCGTATTCAATATTATTTGTTGGCTAGGCTACTTTTTCCTTTTTCAAGAAACAAAAAGTTGAAGATACTTGTCTTTTTTATTTACTTACTTTTACTTTTACACAATAGACCATGATCCAAACTCAATACTTTCGTCTCAATCGCATAAATAATATAGATCATTATGTAATATAAATATAACATTTTATCAATATGATATGACATCATTGATAGATAATATTATTTTTTAAAAATATGATTATAAATTCAATCTATGACTTATTTGGTTAAAAAATAATATAAATCTCATCTTTCAACTACAATTTTTATATCAATAACATTATAACTTAAAATCTTATTTAAAAAATTTGAGTGGCATACAATTTGAAGTAGCATAATGTTGCTTCATAATATGTCAAATGATAACGAGTATTTGTGAGAAATATTACTTAACTATAAATTACTCAAACACAATAGACCGAAACAAGCCGAAGTAAGAAAATCAACGTAAAAAAAAATGGTTTACCAAAATTGTATAATTTATATTATCGTATATTTACATGTGAATTTCTTGGCAGAGTACAAGTAATATGAATTTTATCATCATGTACAAAAAATTAGTACTTACTAGTTACAACAAACCAATATGAATTTTATCACATCTTTTACCTCGCAATCTTTGAGTATATTAAACAAGTAAAATTTCTAACTTCATGGATGGCCAGCTTCTAAATCCCTGCAATATTAATTCTGCAGTTGAATTTTTGCAAAATTCATTCAGCAGCCAATTTTCTAGCTGCATCCCTCCAATTTTAAGCATGATGGCATACTTCAGAAGTTCGTGATCATTCTCATGACGGAGGAAATGTTTTTGGAATTTGCAACAGACATGAAATTGAGGGTACCAGATTCCAATGGAGATTGAAGAATTTTCACTTCTGGAACATGAGAGTGAAGATAAGGTATAATATGATTAGACTCCTTAGCATTGCTTTGTTCGGAAGTATCGCTGCCAAATGCAAAACAACACAGAGAAGGAAGCTCAATCAGACACAAATAATTATATTTATGAAATTTACACTTATGATTTACAACACTAATACCCGATTAATTTCTGAATATTGTTAAAAATCCGTGTGCTAATGGAGGCTTGCATTATGCCACGTCTATTTTTGGTAGTGTCTCTAGGACTAGCTGAATTACCCTACAGAAAATACAATTCGAACAACGTAAGAAGGATTCATCCCTATAACTTATTTTTTTCTCTCTTTCTTTTCACATTAACACCAAGCAAGAGCTGGTTTATAAATTATGATTCAGGATGGAAAAAATGCTAACAAGACACTCTTTAACACTCTTTTATATTGGATGAAATTCATGTAACTCTCATTAAATATGCGGATTCAATTTCCGGTATGGAGGGTCTCATGCTCAAACTAGTTAAACCTATACAAATTTCAACCAATTAAAGATAATGTGTTAGAAAAATCATGTTAGAAATTGTATTACTAGCACTCCTTTTCATGGTGATCATATCCTTGGACCTTGTCAATGATCCACATGGAGGAATTCATCAAGTATAATTAGCACTTACTCCTGGTCCTAGGTCTCCTCTTGGATAGGATTGTGAATGAACTAGAACATGTTGATCATGCAAATTCTGCACAAAGGCATGCTTAAGAAGCGTTGCTGCAGATGGTCGATCTGCAGGGTCCCTTTGGAAACACTGCTGGAGGAAATCCTTTCCCACTGAAGATAAAGTTTCGGGTATAGGCGGAGACTCTTGTAGTACCTTGAACATGGCTGAAGGCTAACAAGTAAAACACAGATCATTATTATAATGTAAATTTGGGATATGTAAGGAATGCAAAGATGTTCAAATACCTTGCTTAGAATATATATTAGTAAAAACAAGGGAAGACCACCCAAGGCTCTAGGGAGATATAAATTTTTAACATAAAGTAGTTATTATTTAAGCTTTGATCCGACTTAAACTTTACAAGGCCCTAATTCCTGGAGCATGCAGCAGAATGTGTAGCATAAGTAGAGTTTTTCTCATTCTTCTTTGGAGACAAAAGAAGTGAAAAGGAGAACTAATACAGAGAACATATTTAATTTATGTTTGTGTGGCACTCCATTTTGCTTTTCCCTCCCTCCTAACAACTTTTATATTGAACCAACAGTTTTTACATGCACAAGGCTTGACCATAATGAGTCAATACACATAAGAAGGTGCTCACCCCTTCAACTTCACTCCAAGGAGGTTTCCCTGTCAACATTTCTAGAATGGTGCACCCTAAACTCCATATATCAATGGCCATGACAACATCAGGATTGGATTCGTTCTTTATGGAACCTTTCACGACCTTCAAATGGACAACTTAGAGTCAAAAGGGGCATGTCTACCCATCCAAAATACTATAGATGATTTGAACAATAAAATACCTCTGGAGCCATCCAATAAGGACTACCCTTAAAAGAAAGATCATATGAATTCCCCATTAGCTGAAAAAATCAGATTGGTCAGAAAGCAAGACCACCAGAAACAGAAGTAAAAGACACTAGCTTCAATAATAATGCAAAAGTTGCAAACCATACAAACAAATAAGATGAATGAGGTGGTTATAACCAAGTCAGCAGAACAGCTATATTATATATCTACCTAAGTATATATATAACTAATTACCTACATCAATCATACAACTATATATAAAAGTATAATATTAAAAACTTACTATTTTCGCCAGCCCAAAATCTGCAAGCTTGACAGTGCCTGATTCATTGACCAGCAAGTTTGCACCTTTGATATCTCTACAGAACCAAATCAACTCAACCATTTTAACAAACTTCAAACAGCAATGCCAAACAGATTTTATTAGCAAGATAGAATGGTTGCTTTCATTAAACATCCTTGTCACCTGTGGATGGTTTTGTTACTATGTAAGTAAGCTAATCCCGAGAGAATATGCCTTGTAAAATTGCAAACCACAGATTCTGTCATAGCTCCACAATGTTCACGCATAAATTTACTGATTGATCCCGGGTAGACATACTCCATATATATGTACAAATGATCGCCAACCTGAAAATACAAATGCTTCAAAACGTCAATCTAATTTACTATGACAAATATCCTTAACTTTCCATTGGGTTGTATCGATTATACTTGGAACAAAAACTTAACAACCAAAAATTAACTCACTGTTTCACTTCCATAATACTGCACAATGTTGGGATGGTGTAGTTGACGGAGAATTTTGATTTCCTGGAACACAGAACTTTTCAGAATAACAGCCTAAACACCATCCATTTGGCAAATGTGCAAAAGTAAAACATAATCACAAAGGAAAAAGAAATATAAAGATATAGAGAAATAGAAATATGCATTGAAATTCAAAGTTCTTTAGAAACTATAGGATGTCATAGTGGAAAGGAAAAAAATTAGTTTGTCAGAAAACAAATTTTAGTACTGTGTGTAAGCATGAGTGAACTGTAGTGGCATAGCAACTGATTGAAGAGCAAAAATAGTTCACTGCTATCTAGAAAATAAATCTAGGTAACAAGGTACATCTTATAAACCCCTATTCGAATATCACTTCAGTACAAACATATCATCCTAGATTCCTAATATTGGACTCTTGGTTTCTATTTACCTTACTTTGTCTTTTCTCTTTAGAAAGCAACTTTTGGATTATTTTTACTAGTTATCAGAACAATGAATTGGAAAACACAATGTAAGTAACAGAAGAAACATTGACAGGGAAAGATGGAAATAAGTTTAAGACTTAAAGTCCATTGCCAGATATTATAAAAGATTAAAAAATTCCTTCTATGTTCCAACCAAATATTCCAACTTATCCTGAACATTTATGAAATTAGCTTTTGTGCCCCGTTTACTTTAGAAGTTAACTTGCAGTGGGAAGTGTTTAACTCTAATAAAAATTGTAAAGCCGTAGTTAGGGATCAAAAAGTGTTATATGGGGTTAACTCTGGAATATTCTTACCATAAGCTCAATACTATTTTCTCGTAACCATATTTTGCAACAAGATAATACCATAGTTATCAGAATCTTATGATTCACAATTCGAATCTTATGATTCGATACAATTCGACTATCTTCCGGTACATAACCTAAGATGAATCTTAAGATTTTGTATCTTACGATACATGAGTGAATCATGAGAATCTTATGATTCACAAGATTCAACAATTTGTGCATCTTACGATTCACAACATTCAAGAATTCTTTATTTTAGTTTTCTTTCACCAATTCTCATGAAAAAAAATTCAAAAATCATATAAGCCTATTATTAAATGAAAATGAATTGGAATAACACTTCTGAACTTATCCTATTTGATTACTCCACTATTTTATTTGTTGCTCACTCATTTAATGCATGTACTCTATATAGCTATTTAATTACTTTCGTTTCCATTCTACTAAAATAAAGGCTTTACAAACTCAGACTTAACAGAACTCATGCCCCTAGAGTAATTTTTGTTTAGTTATTGATCATGAATATGTTCTTTAATATGTTTTTGTTAGTTGTATATTGTATGTTTTGTTATTGATCATGAATCTTACAATTCACAATACAATTCGATTCACAATTTAGAAAATGAGCCTTCCGATTCACGATTTGAATCCTGATTCAACTACCATGGATAATACATATAGAAAAACTAAGGGAAGAACCTGTTCCAGCTGTTTAATGCACTCGGCAGATGTAGGATCATCATGAATTAAATTGACCTCTTTCATTGCACACGAGGCTCCAGTTTCTCTGTTAGATAAAAGTAGTAATGCACATGAGTAACTATACAAAAGGGCATTATAGCAGATGATCGTAAACGAGTAGCTGATGGTCAAACAATTAGAATCAAATGCATACATGTTGGTTGCATGAAAAACACTTCCAAAGGTACCACGTCCAATAAGTTTTCCTTTCTGCCATCGACCTTTCACTGAAGGCAGATTTTCAGTAGCGTGATGCATGATACTTGATTGGTTCATGGTACTTGATTGATGCAGCACAACAGATAATTGTTCTGGTGATGAAGCTCTAGGAGGAAGGGGTAAGGGATGTGAATCAAGAAGGTTATTTTCAGGGCACACCCTGGACAAAAATTTATGGTTTTGAGATCCTTCCTCAATCTTAGGATTGAAGTAACGAGTGAGGCTTAGAGGGCAATGAATAGAAAATTGGTCTGGACTATGAACAGTTTTAGCTGATAACATTTTTGATTTGTCATTAACTTCCAAAGAGAAGTTGGCGGTAGGATCAAAGAAATCTACATTGCTTGATCTACATGGACTAGTATCAGGACTAGTGAGTACACTTGTTGGGGCACTCTTGGGCTTGGCAGCAACACCATACTTCAAGTGGGAATTACCTTCAGAATCATCATCATGAGACACTGCTCTGCGGTTTTTCCATGAACTATTGCCTGCATTAACAACAACAACATAGAAGGTTAAGGATGTTCAACATTCAATTCTCCGACGCGTAAAACAACAGTGTACAAAGAAATCACCTGTCAAGAAACTTGCTGCGGGAGTATGCTCTCTCAGATTGTAATTTGCATTTGCAAGAGTAGAATCCAAGCAGGATTTATCCAAATTAAGTGTAGGTTTTGTACGTGCCACTGCTTCTTGATACACTGTGCTCCTGATAATTTTGGGCGGGAGAAAGTCATTGCAATGAATCAACAAGTGGCATAACATGAAGCATAGTTGCTGGTTCTATTAAAAGCTAATAATTGAACAACATACAAAATCAAAACAAGTTATATATTAAATTCCATACAAAAAGTCAAGAATAAAAAATTAACAAAAAAAAGCATGAATTCTTTGGAAAACGGTCCAGTAATTTAACGGTGTACACATTCTCGCACTGCCTCATTCACCAATAATAGGACATTAGAACATAATTTCACAATAGCTTTTCCATGATTAATCACTCTACATCCTTCTTACATTTTTTTAATTAATAATATAATTTATAAAACTTGTAAATTTATGAGTCTATTTAGAGCATTTTTTGTTTTCAGTCCAACTTGTTCACGAATTTCGAGACCAAATCTAATAGTCCACTGCAAACTGAACGCAAAAGAAAGGATGGAGACACTTTTGCAAACTTTATTTTACCAAGTTTGTTTGCATCGGATACCCAAACATACACTTATAAAGAAAAAAGTTTCCTTGCAGACTGAACACAAAAGAAAAGATGAAGACACTTTTGTAAACTTTATTTTACCACCAACCTCTGTTTGCAACGAATACCCAAACATGCACTTATAAAGGAAATAGTTTCCCTCCAAACTGAACGCAAAAGATAGGATGGAGACATTTTTGCAAACTTTGTTTTACCACTAAACTGTTTGCAACGGATATCTAAACATGCACTTATAAAGCAAACAGTTCCCCTGTAGAGTCACGATAAACTCTAGCCGATTGTTGAATGGAAGTGTGTGTTTGGGATGGTAAGGACTTAACAAGGAAACAGTTATTTTACAAAGTGATCGATATAATAAATGATGTAATAAAAAATGTAAAGAGGCAGAAAGAAAATAGATTAACTTTTCTTTCCACCGTTTTTCTTGCTACAAAAATATGTTCTAGATTAATTTTCTTTTCTATTTATGTTTGAATTGGAGAATAAAGCATTTTCAATGATGAAGCAATGTTTACCTCGAAATAGCAAAGCCATGTTGTTCTAACGAAGATGAAAGGCGACGACGATTTACGGAACTGGAGCTGATTGATTTTGCTCGACGGGTCAACGGCGCTTCGGGAAGCGGCAGCGGTTGCGGCAGAGCAGAGAAAGACCGGTGGTCGGAACCGGCGTGGGAGCGAAACTCCGGCAAACCGGGAAGAAACGAAGACTCGTCGGAATGGAAGAAGCCAATGTCTTGGTGAGTGAGGTGCCGGAGCTTCCTCTGCCTGGTCAACCGCGGTGCCGGAGCTAAATCACCGGCGTCGATTTGCTTGGCTGGGGTCGAGGGCGACGGAGAAAGTGGTTTGCGAGAAAGAGACATTTGAGAGAGTGGTAGTGGTGATGTTGTTGTTGAAAGTGGTCATATCAAGTGAAACGTAAAACTTAAGGATTCATTTCATTCCAAGTAGTAGAATGAAGAACAATGCAAAGCCATAGAAACAACATCGGAAACACCTACGTTGTTTCTTTATAGGACTTTGGTTGTGCAAATAATTTTATTTTCCAACCATGTTAGGATCTGTCCATGGCTTTGACTTTCGGTTGAAGTCGTTATTTCTATCCGTGGACGGAGCTGAAACTCAAATAGGGACTAACATTTATATCTAAATAGTAAGTGTTAATTCAATTGGGATTTGGAAAGTGTATAAACAGAAGAAGCTCGACCAGTTAATAAACATTTTGTGAAATATTATTATGTGTCACTTGGATGGCATAATAATCGATAAGTAATCAGTAATTTTTGAGAGAGCATCGTGGAACTTGCTTCCTCTACAGTTTAAAAGTAAACTGCACAGTACGTACGAACCTGAGTCGCGTTTTTTTTGGTTTGGCGTTCAAAGATTCTCAAACGGTGATCGGATAAACAACTCTGAAGTTTTATTTCTCACTAAATGTGTATAACGTGTATACGGACGGTGAAAATGTGTCTCTATTCTATTTTAGACTCTTTTTTTTTCTTTATTTTTTTCCCTCATTGTCACTTCTCATTGCTTCTAATCTATACATTGAATTTAATCTTTATTAATTGTCAAATGACTCATCTCTTACTTGTTGATTATGTAAGGAGAATCACATCATATATCCTTCATCTGAAATCAATCTTGATGATTAAGTCATCTTGCTTCTATTTTTTTAAGTGGTTAAATCCTCTTGTTTTTATCTTTTTAGGTGATTAAACTCTTTTGTTTTTATCTTTTAAGTGGTTAAGTTATTTTTTGTTTTTATCTTTTAGATGATTAAGTTTTTTTACTTTTATCTTTTTAGGTGGTTAAGTAAGTTCAGTTCTCACTTTTAGGTGATTAACCCATTTTGTTTCTATCTTTTAAGTGGTTAAACCCATTTTATGCAACTTCTTTTTAGGTGTCCTTTTCAATTCTTGCTTCTATCTTTTTAGACGATTAAGTTTTTTTATCATGCCTTAAGGTGATTAAGCATGTTTGTTTCTATCTTATGGTGAATAAATATGTTTTTTTTTATCTTTTGGTGATTAAGCGTGTTAGCTTTTGCCTTATGGTAGTTAAGCCTGTTTGTTTTATTAAGTTTGTGTCTATTGATTTTAATTGGTGTTATCTTTCCCTCCACCATCTTATGGGAACATGTTAAATTTTTTTATGATAGAACAATTACTTACAAATTATTATAATTTAAATTCAAATTATAGATACATTTAAATTTAAGTTGTAGATAATTTAAAATTTATTATTCTCGTATATATATTATACGCTCACAATTAAAAGTAATTAAAATCATAATTATTCCTGCTAAAATTGTTGCTTAAAAAAATGTTGAACATAAATCATTACTTGTAATTTTACTTCTCAATAGAAGCAAATATAATGTAGGCAAGTAAAATTAAGTTTGGGAATTGAGATATAATTCACAAATATATTAAATGTCGACCGAGGGAATTGACAACTGTACGTCAATTAATTAATAGTTTGTATGTGTGAATGGGAGGGACAGCATATAGACTAGAGGATGAGATGGAGCCAAGGTAACGTATGGAACATTTCCTTTCTTCAAAATACAGGGTCCAGACAACGGCCACCGACACCTTCACTCGGGTTCGTGGAAAACAACCTTTGAAAACGAAATGTTAACGAGGAAACAGAGGAGATGAGTTCAGTACCAATCAATCGTTTGAAATCTTTTACTTTTCCATTTTTGTTCGTTCACCTAAATTTGTTAAGTGGGTATCATTCGGATAGACTTATTGAATCTGGATCTTGTGTCCGAGGATGAAGGTGAAGATTTGGATGAAGATATATCTATCGAGGAGGGTTAGTCTATGGATGAGGAGGACCATGTCATGGAGCTGGGGCGATGAAGAAGACTCTTCACAAGACTCTTCTGATGAGTCTTACTAGGAAACCTCTTTTCCTTCTAACTATACTGTTTTTTTGGTGCAATTGACTTGGGTATGGGTAGACCTAGGCTTAAACATTTTGTATCTAAACGGTTATTACTTGTTTTATATTACTTTATTTGTCATTTTGGGGTTGTATATGCTACTTATTGGTTTTACCTAGACGTCTATGTTTTGTTATTCGTTATGACACTTGAAACTTATTTATCTATATTTGGTGGTTATGAAAATTTACTTATTTCTCATTACTTATTACTTAGCATGCATGACTTATTTGTCACGAATGTTTCTTTTTTTACTCATTGACTTATAGTTTTAACATAATAAGCAATTACTGTTTAAGAATTTGGAATAGAAAGTTTATATTTCGACAAAAATTTTCTCTATTTTTTTTAATCTTTTGAGTTAATAATAAAGAAAACTTGAGACTACCTTTTCATTAAGGAAATCAACAAGTTATTTTAGAAGTCTATGTTTAAGAGTGTTACACTCAGCCTAATTTCAAGCAAAAAAAGCAACACATTATAATTTTAGAAGGATGAAAGGCATACTAAAACTTTTAGAGGGACTAAATTCAAACTTCAATAATTTTATAAAGACAAACAACATATTTTAGCCAACAATAAATTATTTGTTGTCAAGAACGCTTGATGAATTGGCAAGTGCACCAATATGTCTCAAGTAGTAAAGTTAAAACGGAAGTCCGAGTATCGAATCCACAAGGACTTTGTTTATATTTATGTTGATGAATATTTTATTAATAAAAGAAGTTAAAAAAATTGACTTGAAAATATTATGAGAAAAACATTAATTTAAATTGACAGAAAATTAAATCAAACAAGAATTTAAATTAATTAATTAAAGAGAAATGATGAGAAAATCCAATATTATTGTAGAAGGAAATTCAGAAGATGAGAATGTTGAAAACTTAGCCTACCAAAGCTACTCTTTGATGTAATGTTAATGATTTTTTTATTTATAATTAATCCAATTTACACCTCCATCTACTAGTATACTCTAACTTTGGTCCTTCGCTTGAAAGAGCTAATTTATTTATTTTTTTCTCTCAAATCCCTTTGTAGAGCTAAAGTAGTAAATTGCATTAAGAATAAAAATGTATAACAGACTAAACAAATATCAATTTATTCCTAGTAATGACTTTATTTAGATATACTTTCTCAGTTCTATTAGAAAATAATGTTTCTCAACACTATTCCCAAAACTTACCATGCAAATGGGTGATCAAGTCACAAGTAATAATATTAAACACAAGAAAAGATAATACAAATGTAATATTCATAAATAGATAGAAAGAAAAGTTACATCAAGAGTAGTTGGCTGTCAAGTTCCGAACCAAGGGAGTTTTGTCTCTCATTATCATGGAGGCTTTACAATTGCAAGAGAGAAAATTTAGTAAAAGGAGAAAAGATAAGAAAAGGAATGGAGGGAAGAAATGACTCCCGATGCTTGATTCTCCTTCTTCTAGCATTTGTTTTCTATAAGAAATTGTGTTCTTTTTTAACTTCTATGTATGTTTTCCTTCTTCTTTCTTATTCTTTTATAGGTGCAGATTAGCGAGTCTACTTTTCTTAATTAGTTTTATTTTTCTTAATTAGTCTCCTTCCTTAATTAGTCTTTTTTTCTTAATTAACTCTTCTTTCCTCAATTAGTCTTCTTTCCTTTATTAGCTCTACTTTTCTCAATTAAATTGTTTTCCTTAATTAGCTCTCTTCTACTCACTAAGCATCATAAAGTCATCACTTTTAATATTCTCTGCACAAAAACTTAAATGGTATTAATTTAACAATTATTTGCTAAAAAAAAGGAAAATTTAGGAGAGAAAAATTACAAATTTCTATATAATTTAACCCCAAAAATATACTCATAATTAGTAGTTATCAAACTCTTCCAAATTTAAAGTTTTGCTTGTCTTCAAGTAAAAGGAAAAAAATTAGAGTTTACCAATCACAATTCATGAGATAACTGCATACATTCCAAAAGGTTTCATTGGCCAATTTTCAAGTTCATAGTTGTCATAAGTTCATGAAAGGAGCAGAACAAGATGCACTTCAAATGAAATGGTTACCAAGAATGACAAACAAGATGCACTTCAAATGAAATGGTTACCAAGAATGACAAATCACAAGGAATAATCACTAACTTCAGTTCTCACAAGGCTAGTGTTTCTCTCAATCCCACAAGTGTCTCGTAAAAGTGTTTCAATTATAACTGAATAGTAAAATTCCTAACTTTGCACATCATCTCAATTAATGCTACATACGTGCACAATGTGGATCACCAAGGACTTTATTAGACTTGTAACGTGGTTGGGCTAACAAAGAAATCATAATTTTTCTAGGATTCAAAGCTTAGGATTTAGGAGAGCATTCATTTTCCCAAATTATTTACAAACCACAACTTAGAATTTTTCACAACACCAATCTTATAGCTTTGTTACTTTTTTCAGCACCTTTATTTTCTTTGATGATGGTTTACCCTGCTTTTATTCTTTAAATCTTCTTTTTTTTTTTTTGCAAATGTAAAAACATTCATACTAGGCTGGAGTAATACCATATTTTGTAACTCAGTTTAACTTGTGTTGCATATTTATTTTCCTACAATAGAAAATCACCCAAAAATATTCCCTCAAATTTGGGACAAATTTGTCTGGATCCATGAGTACTCTCCTACAACCTGAGAAAGGGTAGTTAGTAAATATCACATTTTGGGCTTGAGTTCGAATGACAAATTTTTTTTACATTAGGCTCAAAAAGGGTACAAGAGATGCATTCATTCACAAGATGACTTTTTGGCTAAGTAGCTGAATAATAACAAACAAGGCCTTGATCATCTCCACATCATACATACATTTCAAGCAATCTAAGAATAATGCAAAATCAAGAAATTAAAACTAGTTGTTCTCTCATAGTTGAAAGTTCACATAACTTACCGGTTTTCATTGAAGTATGAAGGTTTTCATTTCATGTTTTTCTGTCAAAAATACTAACCTTCTCACTTTTGTACTATTAATTCACACTCCATCACTTACATTGACGCCTACTTTGCACGAGAATCAACAATTCACAAAAATATCCATTAGTACGAAGGTAGTCTCAATCATGCAATCGATTCACTCAAAATCTGTTGCAACCAATCAAAAACTTTTTACTTCTTTATCAGAATTAAAATTAAATGACTAAATTTAAACTACTGAAATTAAATTATCCTAAATGCAAGAAATTAAAATGAAAATAAAATAAAATAAAATAAAACAAAACAAAATAAAGACAATTAAAAAAAATCCTTATCAAAATGGGTCTCAATCCTGTGTGGGCCCTGAATCCCAAGCTTCCTGTGTAGCAGTGATGTCCGCAATGTAATCATCATCAACTCCAATCTCTACAGCATCATCATTATCAATACCAAAGGTATCATCCCCCTACAGAAGGAAATTGAACTCCTGGCCAAACAACTTTTACAAGCATTTGATTGCTTCATGCAAGACATTCCTACAGTTTTCTTAACCTCATAGAGCTAAGGCAAGCACACATTATCATTAAAATAAATTCAACACAACTATCCTAAGAAATAACAAAAAAACACACAATGTAATTAATTAAAAAAGAAATATAGTAAGAAATCTTGGGTTGCCTCCCAGTAAGCGTCATTAGCTTGACGGGTCAGATACCTTCAAGGTGGCATAAAAGTCACATAGAACACATCTTCCTTGCACTTTCACCTCTTAGTTAGAGACTCCATGAAACTTATGTATTCCGGAAACGCCTTCCATATCATTGCAAGAGAAGTGCTGGTGATCAATGAGAGAATGACACTTAAAGATTTATCACGTTCTCCATGTCATTCTTCTTTTCCAATCAGTTGATGAGGAGGGGTATTGACTTGGAGAATACTTTCTTATTGAATTTCTACTTGTGAGCACTTCTCCCATTGTTGTTGTGTTCTCTCCATACTTTTTTCTTCATCTTTTTCTCTTGAATCATGCTTTTCTATAAGACTTTCCTCATGAGCTTCAACCTCTACAAAGTTTTCTTCCCTTGTGACCAAAAACGATAATTTAGTCACTTCTTTTGCTAGCTTACCAACTTGAATTTTCAAATTTTGAATTGTGTGTTGATTAGGTTTAGATGTTTTCATGAATTGCATCAAGTTATCAACACATTCTCAAGATTAGAAATTATTTCTTCTTCATATTGATTGTAAGGTTGTAACTTTTGCTCCCACCAATAATTTTTCATGGAGTAACTCTCGCGAACTTGAATCTTCAGATTTTGAATTGAGTTTTGATTGGCTTTGAAGCTAGCTTAGTATGTTTCCATGAATTGCATCAACACGTTCTCCATATGAGAAAGTCTTTTTTCTTCATATTGATTGTAAGGGTGTAACTCTTGTTCCCACCAAGAATTTTTCATGGAGTAAAGATGACAATTATTAGTGAAATGTTCTCCTCCACAAAAATCACAATTTGTCGGTGGTGGGTGAATGACTCTTAATTGTATACTTTCAACATGCTCATACCACCTCTTTAAAATATCTTTCATGGATCAAGTTCTTTTGAAGTCCACCCTGCAAGCATGGACTCACAAGAAAAAGATACTTCTTTTTTTTATCATTTCAATTTGAAAAATTAAGGAAGAATACAATTAAAAATAGAATATCTAAAATACCAAGTACAAAGAATAAAGTTCCCGACAAAGCGTAAAAAATTTGTTGATGGATTGACAAATACATCCAATTTATAGTAAAATTAAAACAGAAGACCAAATATTTAATTACAAATTCATATATAATTTAATCCCAAAAATATATTCATAATTAGCTGTTATCAAGAACCAATGTCATGAGGTCAGACTATATTGCATTGATTATTTGTTGCATACTGTTTACGCTGAAATTTGGTAAACAATCGCTAGTCTAATCGAGTTGCTTGCGAGATCGACTAGTGAATCTCAGGAGCATGCCATTTGTGTGTTTGCTTTAGATGTAAAGCCTTTAATGTTCATCGTTGCAACAAACATTCATTGGTTTGAAATTTGTAAAAGGTAAAGTTCTTTGAAAGGAACGAAATGCTGGAAGTAAATTGACAAGAGAAAAGTAAAATGCAGAATTTAAGGGGTCAGCGAGTTCATTCGATCGAATGAACCATTTAAAAGACAGGAATTATAAAGTGAAACGTAAACTGCATTGCACTTGAAATGTAAAGTTTACAGAAACTTAAAATGGTTCACAATCATACATTTTCCTTGCGTACTCGTTTCTCTCTGCGCTGGGTACTTTGAGTGTATAAGGATTTGTAGAAATGATTTGCGACCCCGAAATCTGACTAAAAACTGCTATATATAGACATTCGAAAATAAACTGCCCTAACGGTCGAACACTATCCTAATGTCAAGTGTCCTGCTACGTACACCTTGCATGCACATAACTGCTCCTTAGAACGGTTACCCACATTGCTCGAAGTCGAACTAATTTTGTGAAGTTTTGTCAGAAATTGCGCCAAATCCAGAAATCTTGTTGCCTTGACTTCGATTCGACCATACGCCAGCTCGATTTGCCCAATGGTTCGAAGCCCTCTTTCTTGTCTTAGCCTTGTATTTTGTAAATACTTCCTTGAACCTGTGAATCCTTTCTAATAGCACTTTCTTTCTTTTCGATTCAACAGACTCTGACAAGATTCTTGCTCTTTAATACGCTTCAAAATTCAAGACGACATCTAATACGTATTTAGAGCATATTTTAGCTCATCAAAAATATGGGCTAACAAATTGCCCCCAAAAAATGTCTGCTTCGATTCGAGATCGAAGGAAGATGAGAAGTTGACATTTTTTCTCTCTTTCTACCAGTTTTCTTGAAATGGCGTCATGATCGCACGTTCACTGTGTAACCGTCGCCTCGATCTCCTACTACCCATCATTAATTCCATTTTTCTAGGCAGAGTGGGACACATGTCACGCTGGGAAGTCGAAAGGGGAATCTGATTTGATTGATTTTTGACAATTGATTATTATTATATTGTTTTTTCTTTTTAAAGTAAAACTCCATAAATAGCGCAGAGAACCCCAGAAAAACCCCTTCAGCTTCCTTGCTTCCGAAACCCTTCTTCTTCTTTGCTTCCGAAACCCTTCTTCTTCTAATTCGTATCTCCGGCGAAACCTTCTTATTTTCAGATATTCATATCAATTTGTTACTCCTTTCATCATCAACCTCACCGTATCTCTGAGCTTTGCCACTGTTCTCCGTGAATCCAAGCTTTTACTCACTAATTCTACAAGTTACCAAACCCTTCGCAAGAATCATCCCATTTCAGATTTCTTACGATGTCGCAAGGGCAATCAGTTCCGTTTGCTGGGAAGTGGCAACATTTTACAGTCAGGAATGATGGAGAAAAGGTGGTTCCAGAACCACATGGTGACGCAGAACAGACAGAAACCTGGGAATCAGAGGTGATGATCCCTTTTGCAGTGGAAAGAACGGTTTACGCTTTTGGTGGACCCCTGCCAGACCAAGCATCACTTTCGAGTAAAATGAGTAAGGTATTTCCCTGCTACCAAACTTGCGAACCTAGGATTTTTTATAGTGAGCCTTACAACTTTAATTGTTTAAGCAAACCCAACAAACTCTTTCGATCCGCCCCGTCAATAGCCCATAGGGATTACCTGCCTTGGCTTGATCGAGTCGAACAAGCGTATGAGGATTTCTGGAAGACATATGGCATCTTTGATTTGATACAATTCTCTCGATCTGGTCCTGAATATCGACCAGAGATGCTGATAGCAGCTATGCACTTCTTCGAATCTTCTACCAACACCTTTCAGTTTAAGTGTGGTATGATGACCCCTACTCTCTTAGATGTGGCCGCCCTTACAGGCCTTAGGCCTAGCGGAGAAACTTACGACCCCACTAATTCTAGTGATAATATCAAGCTAGTATATAAGGAGAACACCTTTTCCAAATATATAGCTGAACACAAAGGACCAGTCGAAGAGGAGGTCTCTGATGAAGAGCACGTAGCCTTCTTAACCCTGTGGCTATCTCACTATGTCTTCTGCACGAAATCCTTGCAAGTAGCCAAAAGATTTATTCCAATGGCATTACAAATTCATGAAGGTCAGAACTTTGGATTTGGACGCCTCTTGTTAGCAGTGCTATACGAATCACTTGGTGAGGCATGCGATGATCTGAAGAAATCGAAGGATGGATCTTCCTTCTTAGTGTCTGGGCCTATGTGGCTTCTCCAGTTGTGGCTTAATGCCACTTTTGAACAGGAAATGGGATTAATAATCCCACAAGATTATGCTGAAGAAGTTGCAAATCGCTCGATTGAAGGCCAGAGAGCACTTCGACTAACACCCAAGACCTTGGATCCAAGCTCACAAAAACTGTTCCTAAAGTATATGAGGATTTTTCTGAGCTTTGACAAGTTTCTTCCCCAACATGCTCCATTCATTAGTCGAGAGGTTGGCCCTGCCTGGTTCACTGACTATTTCCCTACTGTCGATCCGGACAATGAAGAAGAAGTGAACGAAATATGGTCATTTTACTTGAATCCACAGATCTTGTCTTGTCGTACAGGTGTTCAATCGAACTATTTAGGCCTGGTTGGATACCAGCCTAATTTGGTTTCAAGACAATTTGGCCTCTCGCAAATTCGTCCTAAAAGCTTGTTCGAAGATCCTCAAGACGTCATAAGAGGGGCCAATCTTTCGGAAAAGACCTTCAAGAAGTTTTTGAAGATTTCTCTTGATGAAAACTATAACCTGCATCCTTTTGAGTTCAACCATTCCCACTTCTGCACCATGGGGTTTGTTACCTGGTGGGAAAAATATTACTTGACCCGTTCGGTTGGAGACACTACTATCATGATCTCCAGGCTTGAGAGTGGCTTTGTGCAACCAACGGTCGAGAATATTCGCTCAAGCCTTCAAGCTCGAGGTATTAACTTACTTTTGACTTTCTAAATTGATATGTATTTTTGTCTTTTCTAAAATTATTACTTTCAGGCAAAGCACCTATGACGAAGAGGAGTGCTGAAACGTCTCGAGCTGACATGAGACCCAAGAAACCCACTGGGGTGAAAATCCAAGAAGGGAAACAAGAAGAGAAGGTAACTCTTCCGAACTTATCTTTTAATCTTAACGTTTTGCCTCATATTTCTTTATTTTTTAGAGTCAAAAGAAAGATGATAGCACTGAGACTACCACGACTTCAAAACGCTCGAAGCATGCGGGCGTCGAATTAGACGAAGAGAAAGATGCAAGTTTTATTTCTAATGTCAATATTATAGCTTTCCCTCAAGTCTATATTCTGACATTTCTTTACCCTCGTAATGCAGGAAGAAGAGGAGAGACCTCTTATAAGAAAAAGAAAGTTACCTACGACTTCGACCAAGTTTGCTGAACAAACAGAGGCAGGCAATTCCCAGGCTCAAATGCCTAAGAAGAAAAAGAAAGTGAAGCAGGTCGAGCCTGAACCTTCTGTGGCTGTCGAGGGTGGTGAGCCAGCCAAGAAGAAAAAGAAAAAGACCAAGTCTTCAAAAGAACAAGGTGACCATCAACCTGTTGACGTCCAACCACCTTCGACCGATATTGACGGCACTGAGGTAAAAGCTGCTCCTTCTATTGCTGAGATGGGCAACCCTGTCGAGCAACCGAACTCACCACGAGAACAACCTACCGTCGAGGTATCATTCTTAATGTGATTTTAATCATGGCTTATACGAAACTATTTGTTAACCTTTTTCCATGACAATTCGAATCAGGTGCAACAAAATGTTTCTGCAGAAGAAATACCCTCATGTGCGCGAACATCTCCCGCTCCTGAGGCGGATGCAGTGAATGTTGAGGAATGGGGTGAAGGTCAAGGCATTGGATCCAGTAGTCCTCATGGTTGGGCAGAGGTCGATGACCCTCATGAGCCGAACCAGTCAGATAATACCATTCCTCATGAATCGAGTCAGAAAAGTTCATCCGAAGAAAACTTTTTCGATGAAGACGCCATAAAAGAGGCTGAAGCTGGAGGCTCAGACATTTACCCGGTGTCCTCAACATCTAAACTTTCCGCTAGCATAGGGATCGCAGAAGATACATTTATTCAAATGCAAAATGAAGACCCTGCTGCAGCCCTTCGACTCCTACTGAACACAAGTCAAGCCAACACCTCAAGTGAAAAGATTCCTGGTGCTTCGTCCTCATCTGATGCTGAAATAAACTCTTCAGTACGCCAAGATTCTCTGCTCTTGAAGTTATCAACGGAATACGCACGGAAAGATGTGCTTAAATCCATTGAAGAGAACCCCTCTGCTGCCTTTGGGCACCTGAACTTTTTGAAGAAATTGCACAACCCCCTTACCTCTGACGAGACTCTAGGCAAAGTTATCCAAATCGAGGCCATCATTGACCAATTTGCAAGTACTGTGCAGAAAAAACGCGAAAATGGCACAAGACTAGATGCCCAGAAACAGGCACATATCCTTCTGCTCGAGAAAGCCCGAGCTGCTCAACATGAAGTCGAACGTCTCACCAAAGAGGCGAAAGAAGGATCTTCTGAGATCAAAGACTGTGATGATAACATCTCCTCCTGGGAGGCAACTATTACGGATCTGCTGTTTCAGGTCGATGATCTAAGGCAGAAAATTGTGACAGAGCAGGCCAAACGCAAGGAACTCCAGGAGAAGGCCGCTAACTCGATTCAGAAATTGGTTGATGAAAAAGGGAGGGAAGGCCTGAAGGCCTTTAGCGCATCTCAGGCTGTAGCAGATGAGGCAAAGGTTATGGAGAGTGCTGACCAGGTCTTAACTAAAGAGATGGCCACCTTGAAAAAGCTGTATGGGGATTTGGTCATGAATTAGTAGAACTTGTGATTTCTTTATTTCGAATTCTGTATTTCGATTATACTTTTTGATGTAATATTGACAAATGCCCTTTTGTGGCAATTTACTGTTATCGCCATTTTTATGTTTCCAGTATTTCTCTTATTCTATGCTTATTTTAACTTCGAGCAGTGTTGGTTTATATTTTTTCAAATATTTACCATTTATACTCAAAGTACGTTTCTGAGGGGTTAGCTCCTCCACCTCATAAGCACCATTCGAATAAATCTGAATTATTTTAAACGGTCCTTCCCAATTTGGGGACCATTTGCCCAAGGCTCGATCCTTACTATCCATGGGCAGGATAACCTTCCAAACTAAATCTCCAATATTAAAAGTTTTTGACTTCACTTTTTTATTATAAGCTTTAGCAACTCTTTCTTTTTGTTTAGTCAAAACTTCTAATGCTCTTAATCTCTCCTCATCTAAATCAACCAACTCATCTGACATCATTTTCCAATAATGGTCGATTGGAATGTCCATTTGTTTTTGTACCCTGGCTGATTGCAAATGTATTTCGACCGGAAGTACAGCATCATGCCCATAAGTCAGTCGAAATGGGGTAGTATTAGTTGATTCCTTAGGAGAATTTCTACATGCCCATAGAACTTGATCTAACGTTTTATTCCAATTTCTTGGCTTTTGGGCAATGTGTTTTTTAATCAAGTTAATTACAATCTTATTGGCTGCTTCAACTTGACCATTTGCTTACGCGTAATATGGTGTTGAGGTTAATAATCGAAAGCCAATTTTTTGGGCAAATTCTTGCATTTTTCGTCCAGTAAAAACTGAACCTTGATCAGTGGTAATTGTTTCAGGAATACCATACCTATAAATAATATGATTTTGAATGATACTAATTACTGCTTCCTGATCAACATTTGGCAAAGGGACTGCTTCGATCCATTTTGTAAAGTAATCGATACCAACTATAATATAACGCTGGTTCTTAGAAGAAGCAGGCTTGATTTCACCAATTAGGTCCAAAGCCCATCCTCTGAAAGGCCAAGGTTTGATTATGGAGTGTAACTCACTAGCAGGTACATGCTGTATCCCTGCATGCTTTTGGCATTCCTGACAGCCTTTAGCAAATTCTATGCAGTCTTTTAACATCGAAGGCCAATACAAACCTTGTCGAAATAAAAGCCATTTCATTTTATGGCCTGCTTGATGTGATCCACAGGCCCCACTGTGAACATGGGAAACTGCCAAGTATGCTTCTGATTCACTTAGACATTTTAGCAACACTCCTTCTGCAGTCTTTTTAAACAAATCATTTCCCACAATCACGTAATTTAAAGCCCTATATTTGACCTTTCGAGCCACATTACCTATTGGATTTTCCAAATATTCAACAATGGACTTTCTCCAATCATTATCTAACATATTGTCAATGGCCAAAATTTGAATTTTTCCCTGGAGATCATCTATGCTTTCATCTTCATTATTTTGTGGTGTACTTGCCCCCACAAGTTTTGGCATTGGCAATTTAGTGCTTAATGGCTCTGGTAATACCAGTTTATCTTTTATTTCGATCAACTGAGTTAACTTTTCCTTCGACATTTTGTACCCTGAAGCTATTTGGGCTAAATCATTTGCTTCTTGGTTTTCTTGTCGAGGTATATGCTCAATGTTAATGTAATCGAAATGATTCAGAAGAGAACTTGCCATAACAAAATATTTTGCTAAGTGTTCATTAATACATTTGTATTCTTGTGTTAATTGTCTCAACACTAGTTCTGAATCACCCCTTATGTTAACATTTCTTGCCCCCAAGCTAATTAAAATTTCAAGGCCTGTAATTAGAGCCTCATACTCAGCCTCATTATTAGAACAAAGCCCTTTGATTTTATATTTGAATTTAGTTGGAACTTTATTGGGAGATATTATTAAAACTCCAATTCCAGTTCCACGTTTGTGTTTCGAACCATCGAAATACAAAATCCAAGGCTCTGTATCGACATAGTCTTGCGGCATTTCGATCACTGAGTGATCTACAATAAAATCTGCCACAATTTGACCCTTAACAGATTTCAAAGGCTTGTACGTTAAAGAATATTCTGTTAATGCCAAAGCCCATTTTCCAATTCTACTGTGTAAAATAGGTTTTGACAACATGTGCTTAATAATATCATAATGAGAATATACATAAACATCAACAGGCTTTATATATTGCTTAAGTTTTGCACAAGAGAAATACAAACAAAGACAAAGTTTTTCTATGGCATTATATCTAGTTTCTGCATCATTTAGTACACGACTAAGATAATAAATTGCATGCTCTACGCCATCATCATCTTCCTGAGCCAACATGCTACCAATGGTCTTGTCAGACGCAGCAATATACAACTTCATAGTCTTGTTTCGACTAGGAGGCATTAACACAGGAGGCTTGATCAGATATTCTTTAATTTCATCGAAAGCCTTTTGATGCACTTCATCCCATTTGAATGGTTCATTTTTCTTGAGTCGAAGTAATGGCGAAAAAATTTGAGCTTTGCCACTTAGATTCGAGATGAATCGCCTCAAGAAGTTGATTTTTCCTAGCAAAGACTGAAGCTGTTTTTTGGTCGAAGGAGGCTTCGTCTCAAGAATAGCCTTTGTCTTGTTTTGATTTATCTCAATGCCTTTTTTATGCACCACAAAACCAAGGAAATCTCCTGCACGCACACAAAAAGCACACTTTAATGGATTCATTTTTAATCCATGTTTCCTCATTCGTTCGAAAGATTGCCTAAGGTAATCCAAATGGCTATCTTATGAGGAGGATTTGATGATTATATCATCAATATAAACTTGCATAAATGTGTCAATAAAATCATGAAACATGGAATTCATGGCCCTTTGATAAGTGGCCCCAGCATTTTTCAACCCAAAGGGCATAACCACCCATTCATAAGTGCCTAAAGCACCAGGGCATCGAAATGCTGTTTTTGACACATCACTTTCAGCAATAAATATTTGGTTATAACCAGAATAACCATCTAACATGCTTAAAAATTCGAAGCCAGCTGCTGAATCTACCAACATTTCCGCTACTGGCATAGCATATTCATCTTTAGGTGTAGCATTATTTAAATCCCTAAAATCTATGCATACTCTAAGAGTTCCATTCTTTTTAATGACAGGGACTATATTTGCTAACCATTCGACATACCTGGTAGATCTGATGAATTTACACCTCAGCAGCCTTTCGATCTCTTCCTTAATCTTGGACATGATTTCTGGTGCGAATCTTCTTGGTAGTTGTTTTACTGGTCTTTTCCCCTCCTTAATAGGTAATTTCATTTCGACCATTTCTCTGCTTAACCCAGGCATTTCGTGGTAATCCCAAGCAAAACAGTCTTTAAATTCTCTAAGAAGAGGCACCAGCTTTTCTTTTAGACTTGAGGTGATATTGGCACTGATATAGGTTGGCCTTTTTATCGAGCCATCTCCAATGTCGATCTCCTCCAAAGGATCTTGAGCCTGCATCTTTGGCACCTCACTTATGGGATTTTTCTCAAAACCCAGTGGCTCATCATCATAAATGCAGTCCAGTCTTCGATCCTTTGTTTCTTTGTTTTCATGATCTTCGATCTTGGCTTCAACTGCCATATTTTGTTGGGACTCAGCCTCCAAGGTCGTATTTAGTCTATTTTCGGCCATATAAGCCGTAATTCTGGCCCATGCAGTGGCCTCAGGCATATTAATCTTCATATATATTCCACCCAGTTGGTGGAATGACCCCATCTTTAGAGGAAACTGCATCAATTTCCTCCCTCTCCCATATAAACCCATGGGTAGGATGGAGTTTAACAGAGTGGATAACATTGTCACTTGGCTCGAAAACAGTCTCCTTGTCACCACAAGGTGCTATGTTAGCCAAATTTTTGTCAAAGGTTTGTGGAGTAACATTATCAACCTCTGACTTATAGAAGCTTTGATCTGCCTCTATATTTTCAACAATTCCATCCTCCCTCCAGATAATGAGTTTCTGGTGGAGAGTAGATGGCACCGCCCCAACTCCATGGATCCATTCCCTTCCTAATAGCAAGTTAAAATTAGCCTTGGACTGTATCACCAGGAATAAAGTTGGTCGAACTATACTGCCTACAGCAACATCTACTTGAATGGCTCCCAAAGAATAGCCAGTTTTGCCCTCATAATTAGAGAGCACAATGTTGTGGGCAGATAGATCAGTGTCATGTTTCCCGATCTTGTAGAGCATAGATCGAGGCATTAAGTTGACAGCCGCTCCTCCATCTATGAGCACTTTGTTGATTCCAACATTCTCAACTTTTGCCCTGATGAAAAGAGGTTTAAGATGACTTTTCATCTGAAAATCTGGCTTTTCGAAATAAGCTAATTGTTCTTCCACACAGCCATTGTTCATAACATAATAGCACACTGGCTTTGGGTCAGCCATATCAAAATGATCGAACTCACCTTCGATCTCAGTAACCTCAGACTGGACATCATATTCAGATGGCAAGATAGATACCACACAGATGACATCAAAGTCTGGTTCAGAATCCAGTAGATCCTCATCCTCCATCTTATCTTCATCTACTGGAGGCAGGAGTCTCTCTTTTACTGGCCTCCTAGATACTTCTTTATACTGGCCCGTTTGCAGATTCTGTTGGGCCAATTTCTTCTGACGCTGGAACCTGCGCCATTGGGTCCTCATCATAGGATTCTTTCCTCTGTAATTGTTCCTATAAGAGTACCTATTAGCCTCCTGTGGGCCAATTTGCTTTGTTCCACTCGAACCACCTACTTCCATGGCCCCTTTGTTGAACCTTATGAGACCCTGGTGCATCCATTTTTCGACCGGAACTGATCCAGGAGGAACGAAAGTATTCCTTCGATCATACTTCTGATTACTATTCGACTGCACCATAACCCTTTCGCCTTTATCAAAACGTTGGTTCTGTTTTGCCCCCTTGTTAACAACTTGGTATTTTTTGAGGCTCTCAGTAGCCTCCCTATCACATACTGCACTGCAGCGAGGGCAGAGCATCACACTCTTGCTTTCGAGTTTGCATCTGTTCAAGAAATCAATTAGATCCTCCTCAGCCTGAGGATACACAACCTTCATTTGTTCGTTGTAATCCTCTTCAGATATGCCCTGAACTTGCACCTGAGACAACTCCATTGCTTCGACCATCATTATTTCTTGGGGCTCTGCATAAAGAGTTTCAGCAGCTTTGGATGTTTCAGCATTTGCCTGGGCAACCTTTGGTTTTTCACCAAATTTGAGCCTCCCTTCGTTAAGAGCCTTTTGAACCAAATCCCTGAAAAGAACACAACGTGAGGTTTTATGGCCAAGGAAATTATGAAATTTACAATAACCCCTTTTCCTCTGTTGTTCGATTGGGGGTACTTTCAAGCCCTTAGGAACAACAATTTGGCCATCTGTGACTAATAAATCAAATATTTCATCACATTTAGTTATATCAAATGTATAAGTTTTAGACACAAATTTATCATTTTTAGGTTCAACAGGGTTTTTTCCATTGGAAGGTTTAAGGAATTTACAAACATAAGGAGGTCCAGGTTTTAATTCTGCTAAATCAACCTCATTGTCCTCGATATCTTCATAAATAATATCGAACTCCTGGTCACTGTCATTGGTTTCAACATACGCAACCTTTTCCTTCTTGTGGAACTTAGAATTTCTAGCCTTTTCAGCCTTCAATCGTTCGAGTTGTCGAACTCTATCAGCCAATTGAGCCATATCCCTTAAATACTGGGTATCTAATTTCTTTCTAATCGAGTAGTCTAGGCCACCAGCAGCCATTTCGACTAATTCATGTTCAGGGACTTGGGTGAAACACCTTGCCTTTAAGAGTCTGAATCTGTTCAAATAATCATCAATTGATTCAGGTGCCCTACGTCGAACGCTGGCTAATTCTTTAAGGCTTATCTTAGACTGTCCCATATAGAATTGCTCATGGAAAATCCTTTCCAATTGGTTCCAATTATGTATGGAATGAGGAGGAAGGGTAGTAAACCATGTAAAAGCATTTTTAGTTAAGGAATTAGGGAAATATTTCATTCTTAAATTTTCATTATTAGCCAAATCCCCTGCCTCGACCAAATATCTAGCAATGTGTTCGACAGTGGACTCATTTGTTTCTCCTGCAAACTTAGTAAACTTAGGGATTTTCACACCCCTTGGTAATTCTGTCTGTAACACATACTCAGATAATGGAGACACAAAATTGGGCCTGTGTAAGCCCAAGTTCAAACCATTCTGTACTAAAATTGTTTCGACCATTTGGGCCAGGTTATTTTGCCTATTGAAACGGTTTTGTTGAATATTCCCTATTACTTCATCAGCATTTTGGTTTCTATTTACCAATACTATATCAGGGTTTGGTTCAACCTGTTGGGCTGGTGGCTCTATGCGTGCCACTGGTTGTGGTGCTTGAGCCATTTGCATCCCTGGATTGTTAGGCATCTGTATCTCTTGGACAGGCGCCTGTATTTGGATTTGTCGAATTGGTGGTTGCTGTATGGGTGGTGCCCCAAAAAAGTCAGCAATTCGACTTATTTGATTTGTTAACATTTGGTAACTGTCATTTGTATTTTGAATTAAGGGGTTAATGACAGTTCCTATTTGTTGTGTTAACATGTTAACCATGTCATGGTTACTTTCATCCATTTGTTGTCTGAGTGACAAAACGGATGTATTGGTTAAATGTTGAGGAATTACCCTACCTTGATTGCCCGCTACAGACCCTGATGGAGAGAACGTATTAAGATTCTCTACATTTTGTTGAGAGTTTTGCAGCCCTGCCATCAAAGATGTAGGCATGCCATATAGAGGGTTTTGAAGCGGTCGAAAGGGACTTCCACTGGGATTCCCTAAACTGGGGTTATTCCATGGGGCAAAAGCAGACGCTGACGTGGTCGAACTTGCCAACGTCATGTTGGTCATGGGAGAAGTTACCCCTGTCTGATTCATAACCGTCGAAGCAGTCGAACTTATCGTGCCAACAGTTTGGTCAGGAATTGCTCCTATGCCAGAATTTATATTGGCATTACTGACAGATGTCTGCGTTGGTTGCCCCTCCATATTTGGAAGGTCATTGTTTCGATTACTTGGGGGTGGTCTAGCCATCCTTATACGAGTTTTAAATTCTGTTAAGTGTGGAACAGATTTCCCACTTCTTAAATGCATACAAGATCAAAACAATTAAGAATGCAATAAACCAATAGCACTGAATAAAACTTTAACAATAATTTAAAGCAGAAACACACAATTGACCTGTCCCACCGGGCGTGCCAATTTGTTTACGCTGAAATTTGGTAAACAATCGCTAGTCTAATCGAGTTGCTTGCGAGATCGACTAGTGAATCTCAGGAGCATGCCATTTGTGTGTTTGCTGTAGATGTAAAGCCTTTAATGTTCATCGTTGCAACAAACATTCATTGGTTTGAAATTTGTAAAAGGTAAAGTTCTTTGAAAGGAACGAAATGCTGGAAGTAAATTGACAAGAGAAAAGTAAAATGCAGAATTTAAGGGGTCAGCGAGTTCATTCGATCGAATGAACCATTTAAAAGACAGGAATTATAAAGTGAAACGTAAACTGCATTGCACTTGAAATGTAAAGTTTACAGAAACTTAAAATGGTTCACAATCATACATTTTCCTTGCGTACTCGTTTCTCTCTGCGCTGGGTACTTTGAGTGTATAAGGATTTGTAGAAATGATTTGCGACCCCGAAATCTGACTAAAAACTGCTATATATAGACATTCGAAAATAAACTGCCCTAACGGTCGAACACTATCCTAATGCCAAGTGTCCTGCTACGTACACCTTGCATGCACATAACTGCTCCTTAGAACGGTTACCCACATTGCTCGAAGTCGAACTAATTTTGTGAAGTTTTGTCAGAAATTGCGCCAAATCCAGAAATCTTGTTGCCTTGACTTCGATTCGACCATACGCCAGCTCGATTTGCCCAATGGTTCGAAGCCCTCTTTCTTGTCTTAGCCTTGTATTTTGTAAATACTTCCTTGAACCTGTGAATCCTTTCTAATAGCACTTTCTTTCTTTTCGATTCAACAGACTCTGACAAGATTCTTGCTCTTTAATACGCTTCAAAATTCAAGACGACATCTAATACGTATTTAGAGCATATTTTAGCTCATCAAAAATATGGGCTAACACATACCCTAATAGAACCCATACATTTAATCTTCTGAAATAATGACTTACATTTTTTTCACGTATGATTATTATGATTATGTCTTTTATACGTGTTATTCCATTCTTGGCCAATAAATTACCCGTGCATTGTATGTGTTTCCACAATAGTGACAATTTTCGAATTTTTTTAAACCTACTCAATCGGTTCTAAGTTGGTATATATCAACTAAAAAAAATGACTCACCATTAACCACGTGTTTCGTTGTCCATCGGAGAACTCATCAATTTATATATGGTCACATGGTGCCCTCCTTTGTATGGTTGGGCTAAATGTAATTCTGATGGTACTACTGGGGGACACCAGCTGCTTCAGCTCGGGGAGGAACTTTTAGAGATTACTGGGGTATCATTATGGGATGTTTCTCGAGGCATATTGGAAGCACCTTAGCACTTTGTGCAGAACTATTGGCAGCCGTGAAAGCCATTAAAATATCAGAGTCGTGGTTGTCACCATTTATGGTTAGAATGGATTCAAGCTTGGTCGTACGTTGCTGCATTCAAAAGCATGGATATTGCGCCATGGCAATGGAGAAATCGTTGGTTGAATTTTATTTTCATGACCAAGCAAATGAATTTCACGGTATCTCATGTATATCAAGAGAGCAATATTTGCACTGACAAATTAGCAGATTCTGGAATCCAAAGTTCGGGTTTCAGGGGTTTTAGGTTGTGGGATCTTGTTCCTGATTTTCTTAAGAGTGTTTTTTTCCATGATAGATGTGGACTGCCTAGCTATTGGTTTTATTAAGTTGTTTGAGGGGATTTGTACCTCTGTTTATTTGTAACTTCTTTTCAATTTTTAAAGAAATTCAGTAGTTTAGTTGGAATAAAGATTATTATCCCGAGTTTTATATGAATTACACATGCATCTTCTCTCTTTTTTCACCCTACAAATGCATTCCTTAATTTCTCTTATCCTATTACAAATGCACCCCCTCTTCGTCACACGACATATTAATTCTGTTAGACAAGATTTACACATGATTTTAAGTAAAATAAAAATCCCAAAAAGCCCTCATCCTCTCATGTTTGGTTGTTGCTGATGGTCATGGAAGCCTAAAACTCAGAACACAAAACACAATAAAATCAACCTCTAAAAAATAATAAAAATCCACACCCACACACAAAACAAAGAATGAAGCTTAAAAAAGATGTTTTTTTATGCTTCTTTTTGTGGTTCTTTATGCAAAAAACACACAACAATTACTTGTTTTCGATTAATAAAATATTCTGAAAGTTTAGTATCAGCAAAACAATAACAATAGATTTTAGTCTTATTTCTGGTTCAATTCACGTGATGCATCCCTAAATTTGTTACCAAGTTATAAACACTACATAATCCTTTTTTTCAAACAAAAAAATACAACCACAAAATCTGTTAAAATAAATTCCTCAACTACATACAAATTAATCATGACGCTTTATGGCAATGCTAAAGCCAGGAGTAACGGTGATGTTGTGGATGAGAATGAGGAAAGAGCGTGTGGCAGAGGGGTAATTATGATTTTCTCTAAAATATTTAAGGAAAGTTAACACCATTATACAGAGAGAGGGCGCCAAAGAAACGTCTAAAAAAGAAGGGAGAGTATGTGTTACTAGAGTAAAACTGAGGAAAATTACTGTAATTTGCTCAAAGAAATACTTTGTCCCGGAATAAAAGATTTAAAAAAAAAAATTGTTTGTCTTTGTTATAAGACTCATTTTGAGTTGTCACTTTTTTTCCCACCAAAATACCCTTAATTACTTTACAATAAATATTAAAAATTATTAAATTCATTCTCTTATGAGGATTGGAGAAAATAACTAACACATTAATTAATTAATTAGACAAAAAATAATTAAGTAAACAAAGTGAAATGATAAGTGTCAATAACTGTAAGGATAATATGAAAAAAAATAACACAGATTCTTAACAAATTTAATATTATTAACTAAATTTTGTAATGGATGTCAATTACTTAAAAAATATTATAATTAAGGAGTATCATTTATATTTTAACATAACACAACCTAAATAATTCAATGCAATCGAATTTGTTCTTCGTAGTCAACATCTTTTTTTGCTTAATTATGGCTGTGATTGTCTTTGCGCCG
This sequence comes from Glycine soja, assembly GCF_004193775.1. NCBI lineage: Eukaryota > Viridiplantae > Streptophyta > Magnoliopsida > Fabales > Fabaceae > Glycine > Glycine soja. The sequence goes on along the minus strand of NC_041015.1, from coordinate 6,881,889 downwards.
CTTTTTACCACTTCCATTTTCCTTTTCAGGCTTGATTCCACTCCTGCTGGATATAACACTAATAAGACCACCCGTGGGTATGTTTCCTCCATTATGTTTTAAAACAGTCTCAAAGTCAGATTCTCCACCATCAATGGCATACCGCTGGAGCAACTCAGGAGTAAAGGGTGCTTCCACTTTCGACTTCATATCATCCTATCCAGTAATAGTAATTTGAGATAAGAGCCACTAAGAACTTAAGGTGGAAACAAGCAAGGATGGGGATTAAGATTGGTTATAGAAAAAATAAAAATAAAAGATAAAATATATACCTCAACTTGTTTAGCTGCATTGTTGAGGTCTTCATCCACAGATACACCAAGAGGTTCCATGACAATCTAAGGACAAAATAGTCCACAGAAAAAGAAAAAAATATGGGATTTAATACCCAAACTTGCTATGAGTTTTAGTGACACAAGTTAAACCATAGTTCAAAGTCTTACGTCTTTCAGTCGTGGCAAGGTTGATTCAATGCCATTAAGATATTTGTAGAACTTCTTCATGATCTTTATAAATTGAGACAATATTTGTTGCCTTTCCAACTTCATTTGTCCCTATTAGATAAAGCGACACATAAGAGAATATTGTTAAATTAGTTGAAGACCAGAGACATGTTGGAATGAAACTGTCTAAGAACACCACGGATGCTCTATTATATAGATGTCATTACAATAAATACTAATAATGAGAGGATACTTCGTTTCCTCAAATCCTACTTTCCTATAAATGTATATTTTTTTATTCCTGATTTTCAACAAGAATGAATATTCAGACAGCTTTTCAATAAGCACTTATCGGGGAAGAAACCAAATGGTTTTTTTTTTACATCACGGCAAAAACAAGATGGTCTACGCATATCTCAAACAAAATCAAGCAATGTATGATAGCAAACTTCAAAATAATGAGAAGATAATTTAGACAGTTTCTGGTTGTTCTTTATTGGTTGCCCGTACAAGGCATTAGATGCTACCAAGTCATATGATTGTAATACTTCGTAAGTTTTTAAGCAGACCTGGATGTACGAAATGTTCTGATTTTGTAGACCAATGCAGAGTAACACAGAAGCTTGAACATATGACAATTTAACTGGAAGCTTTTCTTGAAAGTACATATGTGTAAGGATGGGAACTAAATCTAAAATCTGTCCAAAAAAAAAACAAGGTTAACATCATACTTAAAGCACTCCAAATCGCATAAACAGGTCTTCAGCATTATGTTATATCAAGAGCCTAAGCTAGAAAAGTTACACCATAACTTCAGCAGTATCTATATGGTGCATAATGTTGGATGTTACATTAGACCACCATCCTGAACCATTTTAAATGTGATTTAACTTAACGCAGAACATCATCTCATTTTTTGATTTTGGTCCATCAAAATTCTCACCTATTGATGCTCATGCACATAATGCAACCTAAAGTAAATGATCATTTTTGTCTGGCCACAACAGTTTATCTAATCAAAATCAAAATTATTACAGATTTATTGTGTTGTTAAATGGTTGTCATGGCAGTTTAGTATTGTAGCTAGGGGTGGGTAAACGGGTCCAGATCCATGGACTGGCTCACGGGGCCCGCGGTTCGTGTGGGTAACGAACCAATTTTTTTAAACAGTCTATGGTTATGTCATATTTTTTTGTCTGCTCCGGTTAACCCGCAAACTATGCTGGTTTGGCCCGTGGGTTGCCCGCATTAGGATTTTATTGCTTCAAATATGAAATTATTTGTTATTAAAGATGTTTAAGTTTCATATTTTACTTCGGGACAAGTTACAATCATTGGTCCAGCAATCTCATATTAGGCTTTATCCGTTAGGGATGGTTGATACATTATAACAATAACAATGGTTTTAAATATGTAATCTAATGTTCTAGTCAATGGTTCCTATGCAGACTTCACCAAGTCTGATTCGGAACCCTGTGTCTAGTAACTTTAAGTGTAAACCTTGTACCTCTGGTACTCTTTTAATACAATCATATACTTTTACTGAGCAAAAAAAAAATATATTTTAGATTTATTTTCTTTTGTTAAGACATTATTTATTTTATTGATGTAATTGACTAATTGTTAAGATTTTATTTATATTTGTATTGAACTTAATTTGATTGTGTTGTATTTTTATTGAAATTGAAATTCTTTTAAAACTAGGCCCGCAGACCCGTTTAACCCGTGGGGTCCGTGGGGCGGGGGGACCAATTTATTTGGTCCGTGTAAGAATGCGGGATGGGCCGACCCGTTTACCCACCCCTGATTGCAGCATCTAAATGGCAACCCAATTTTTCTTTTCTATATTTCCCTATTTTCTATGTCTTTTTATTCCTTTAAGTTCCTCCTATTTTGTTCTTGTTGAGATCCCTATTATTCCGCTCACATTTGTCCAAACTAGTGATGTCCAATCCTCGGCATGAAGGAGGGGAGGAGGAGATCCCTAATATTCCACATGCATTGGTTCACGCTTCACATGTTTGGGCCTGAGTGAGTGGTGTGTTAAGAGTCCCACATCAAGAGATATTGCCTAAGTAGTGATTATAAAATATGGGTAATTCTCAACTTACAAGTCAGTTTTGTGGGGTTGACTTAAGCCCTAAGTTCATATTCTAAAATGGTATCAAAGTTTGTAGTAGATGTTTTATTGTGCCAAGATCTCTATTATTATTCCCCCCACATTTGTCCACACTCCTAATATCCAATCCTCAGTGTGAGGCAGTGCTAAGATCCCTCTTATTCTACCTATGTTGGTCCATGTTTCATATGTCAAACCTTGAGTGTGAGGGTGTGTTAAGAGTCACACATCAAATAGAGATATGACCTAAGTAATGCTTTTAAGATTTGGACAGCTCTCACCTTACAAGTTTTGTGGGGTTGAGTCAAGTCTTAAGCCCAGACTCTAATTTTTTATATATCTGTCAATCCTATTTTTTTTATTAATTTTCTAAGTCTTTGTTTTTGTGAACAGGATACTATTTGTCTTATTTCTCTCTCTTATGAATCCCTCACCTTTATTAAGTAGTACTTCTCTATTTCATTCTCCCTGTTTTGTTTGATTTTATTATACAGTTCTTTTAAGCATGGTTTCATTGTGTGTTATAGCCACCACGCTTTCAAACATAAGATTAAACATCGTGTGTTATACTGTTAGGACATAGCAAGTCAAGTCATGATCAAGAAATCGTTAAGATAAAGTTATCAGTATTCCAGCATTTGAGATCTCACCAAATGAAAGTCAGCAAGATTGCCAACATAAGCCTCCAGTCACTTCATATCATGTGGTGATAAATATTCTCTGACTGGCCGAATTTTTTCTTCAGAAGTGGTCTTCTTAGACTCTTTCTTTGTGAAATTGATTTTTGGATCTACGATCCTAGATAAATTATCACAACAATGAGCATTTTAAAAATTGACAAATAATTGACGGGTGCAGATTCTACATGGTTCAACAAAATATTCACTTTGAGATCTGAATTCTAAGCAACAAATAAGATTATGCAATATCTTAGAATTTTACGAAAGGATAAAAACATGAATTCAACCTCCTTTTAATTTCTCATACCAAAAGCAACTTCCTTTTCTAAAATGAAGTTAGAAAGGGGCGGGGGGAGGCATACCGAAAGGTGTTGTGGTACTTCTTTCCCTTCCATAAATACTTCAGTATTAAAAAAGATAAAATAAAGACGTGGAAATCTTATCCATCAATTTGATCTATTTGTCAATATTTATTATCCAGAACTAACACACACTAATTAGGTTCTTTTAATACTGGGAACTGACAAAAGATTATGAAGACAGAGAGGTACATTACGACACAAAGGGGAGGTAAGACATGAGGAATCAGAGGAATTAATTGGCAAACATTGGTCATTACCAATTTCAATTTGATCTCATCTGAACCTTCAAAGGGAAGTAACTGTTGTTCAGTAAGTTGTTGGTAAGACGATAAGATATGCCAGAATTTGTATACCAATGCTGTGACAAAACATGCCAGTAAGGCAATGGTGGCAGTGAAGAGCCCAAGGAGAAACATAGAGTTCCCATGTTGTGAGATTATGTCTTGATATTATTCCTGATATTGTATTTATTATTAGAATATTTTATTTTCTATTATTAATCAATTATTAATTGATCTTGTAATCAATACTCATTCCTTTTTTATATTATAAATAGTATGTGTGGTCTACTTTGACCGACAACATTACAATAAATAACATTGTTATATGGTATCAAAGTTTGGTTTATTCTTGATAGAGGAATAACGAAAATCGTGCTCATTGGTGAACCTCTCTGTTAACTGTGCCTCTTTCGGGTGATTTTTTCCTTTTCACCGTAGCTTTCGTTTTGCGGGAACAGTAATGTGCATGTTGCAAGCGCCCTTACACTGCAATTGCGCAGCCATATCGCCGATGTGACCCTTCGATCAGAAATGCCTCTCTCCAGCAAACCCAATGCCTCTGACGGCGACCTCTTCTGACACGGACTCTCACACAAGATCCCCTTTTCTGACACGTGACGGTGCTTCCATGCAACCCACTTTCTGGCGACCTCCCCATCGTGCTTTTTCTCTTGTGTCAACTGTTTGGCCTTGTTTGGCTGTTTTTTTGGCTCTGTTTTGCCAATGTTTGGCTGACCCACAATCCAATGATCACACCATCGTGCTTTATCTATTTCCAGCAACCTTTCCGAAGACCGCCACGACGCGTGACCAGCGTCATACTAGTCTTCTCTCCTTCAACCTCAAGGCATCCCTAGTGGACCTTTCTAGTTTTTTTTTCAAGAGTAAACAATGCTCATCTTCATCACCAAAGATTGCCATGTGGTCCACATGCACAACAAACTCAAAACACCGCTGCACACGACCCCACCCAAGGCCCTAACACGTGAAGTTCACACACACAAAGCATCACGCATCTTTAGCCGATGTCACATCAGGCTCCATCATCACTGCGGGCCATCGTTGACACAACCACATTACTTGAACCGCCTTTAGTTGCTATTAGGTTTATCACGTTTGTAACAAGCCAAGTTCATATCACACATGCTTTAGCTTCAGGGGGAGTGTGATATTATGTCTTGACATTATTTTTGATATTTTATTTATTATTCGAATATTCTATTTCCTATTAATCAGTAATTAATTGATTTTGTAATCAATATTGATTCTTTTTTCATATTAAAAATAACATGTGGTGTGGTATACTTTGACACACAACATTACAATAAATAAAATTGTTATACCCAAATCTAGCATTTAAGATGATATCAGAGTCTATCCTAGATTTCCATGAAACTAATCACCCACCATGTCATCCACACACCAAGTCCAATAATGTTGGGCATAAGGGAATGTGCTGAGAAAAACTTAAGTTCCACATCAACTACTAGAGATAAGGTCACAATAAAATATATAAGTGTGAGAAAACACTCAATTTCTGGGATTGAAAGGCCCAAACCCACCATTTGTTGTGATTTAACTGATGGGATGCTGGAGACATAACATAGTTATGTCCACTAGACTAATCTATTTCCCCTATTTGAAATTTTCTTCCTTACCATGAAACAACCACTATTTTTATTCCTCATATTGTGTTGCATGTGTTTCTTCTTTAACACTTGATGTTTTAGGTAAAGATGTCCCACAAGAGACTTAAGATGTGGAAGTTTGGTTTAAAGGACACTCCAAAGGGGGTCCTGTATCACAATAAAAGTCGGATGTTGTAACGAGGACTGGACTAAATCATGATGGTGTTGTATGTTTGTCGAACATATGTTGTTTGAATCCCCTAAGTTGTTCAATATTGTCGTCTTTTAACTTAATGGAGAAGGAAAATGCATGGAATTAGTTAAGTTAAGTTTGGAGATGAGCAGGTGCTTGTGTATGACATTGAGCTTTCTGTGTCTTTTTGCTTTCCCATGTAGTTTCATATCTAGTGACTAAACCAAAAAAGATCATCAGGGGGACAAACACATGTAGAATTAACAATAATTAATTCTTTTTCTTAACTTCCAGCATGATCTAAAATCTTTATAGCAACAAAATAAATACTTTACATCTTTATCGCACGATAATCCTATACTTAATTTATGATGGAAAATAAGTCAATATTTTATCACTATTATCCAATAGTTATGATATTCAAGTAAGAAAAACTTCTTTTGCAGGACCACATATGTTCTTTTTTGGTTCTCCACCTTGTTAAAGTACAAGATTCAGATATAAGTTTTTTGTTCGGAGGTAGGGCCATCAAACAGTAGCCTTGGAAGTAGCCCTAAGGATAATAATTCTAATGACAACAAACTTGGTAATAATAAAATGTGACAAATAAAAATGGTTTTTAAAACTATATGGAATGGAATTCCACTTGCTATCTGTTCTTATCTTGCTAAATACTCCTTGGTATCTAGAGGCAATTTTGTAAGTTGTATAAATCTTGTTTTCTTGTCTCATCTTTCTCAATTCTCTGTTTCCACATAAGAAGGTATGTACGGTTATCGTCTTCTCATAAATTATTTTCTTGTTATTCAGTTCCATGTCTTTGGTTTTCAAGATGATGGTCTTCCTTGGATTGTGAATGTAAGAGTGATAAGGCATAATACGGGCAAGACACGTTCCATGATGATGTTGGTGACATCGTATTCTTTTTTTTATGAGGTGAGTGTTATGGTTGTCTCAAGAGTGACCAAAGAAATAGAGATCTAAATCAATGCAGCAATTCTGTGGTGTGATATTTCTTACAAGCTTGTCTTCTACATAAAACAATATTCCTTTTGGGCAATATTAGTGCGGTAAAAGTCAATTTCTTTCTTCACAAGTAACTTCAGGGTTGTTGGGGTTGAGAGACAATTGGTGGAAAGGTAGAAAGGTAGTGGTGTGCTCTTTTTTGCTTGTGAGTCTTTCAAATTAAAAGAAATGATGGTTATTTTGATACAAAATAAATTTGAACACTATTCATATAAAATTTGAACACATGAAATTTAAATATAAATACATGTGAGTCTTTTGACATAACAAACAAATAACTATAAAAAAATAATTAATCACTTAAATGGATTTGTCCTAGTATGTTTGTCCGTGTGACGAATACATATAAATATTGATTAAGACAGCATAAATAAAATATATAATTGTATGGAAAAAAATATAATAGTTATTCTTCCAAATTAAAAAAAAATTGAAGATTGTTTTAATATAAAAAGAAATTTAAACACCATTCATATAAAATTTGAATACATTAAATTTAAATATAAATATTTAAGATTCTTTTAACATAAAAAATCAATAATTATAAAAAAGTAATCCTCCAAATAAATTTATCTTATTATGGTTACTCATGCAATGGATGACTATAAATATGAATTAACACAACATAGATGGAATACAAAGATGTCAGTTAATTTATTCCACTAATTGTGCTTCAAATGAGAATTATAATTTTAAATATGTACTATTAAATTTACATTTTTTTTCATTCATTCACCTAGTTTGTTTTTAATATTTTTTTATAAGATGTTAAATTAATTATCTTCATAAAAATGACTATAATAGAATAATGCATGAGTTATTTATGGATAAAGATAACTTTATCACTCATATGGGTGGGTCTGATAGTGATAGGTAGTTTCATTTGTTTATACAATCTTCTTTGACTTCATGGAACAATATCATCAAAATTAATTTTATAGTTATGTTAAAAATTAATCATATTCAATTATCTTTTTTATAGATCTATTATATTTATTAATAAATAAGTTCTATACTATGGACATTTAAGTTGATTTTAGTTTTTTTCAATAATATAAATTTAATAAAATTGTTAATATAATTTTGTATATAAAAGAAATTATCCTCCAAATTTCACACGGGCACTATATACGAATAAGGTGGTGGTGGGAGGGGAGGAGGTGAGAGTAAAAGAGTAATTTCAATCATTTTTATAAGGGGATTCCAACCGCAGTAAAGGTGATGCCAACAACACACGCCTAGCCTTAGCCCATCCTAACAAGTTTTTAAGACAGCAGATCCGAAAAGCAGCCCAACCAACAAAAAAAAAAGAGTAAAAAATTAATGAGAGTTAATAATTTATATATTATATTTCTTCAAAAAAAATTTCCTAAACCTCAGAGTTCTTGAACACAGCCTTATACTAAACATACCTTTTCCTCATTCTTGCTTCTCTACCCCCAACTTTTCTTTTCCGATCATCAACTCAATGAAGACCAATTTGTTTTCCTTTGTATTCCTCTTAAATGATCCTATCACATGAGTTAAGGCACAAAGTGTGTGAAATTAGTAGTGAAATTCATGTGAGCTTGACTTTTTGTTAGTGTTAAAGTGTGTGAAGTTGGTGGTGTACCTCGTATGAGCTTGACATTCTATAATTGTTAGTTACTATTTTTCATTTTATTTAATAACATTATATTATATATTTTTTATTTTGTGACAAACAAAAATGTTCATTATTTTGTTAATGTAATTTGATGTTACATTACCTATAAATATAAGCTTTAAAAGCATCGACAATATTACTTATTTGACAAAACTTTTACAATTATATATCAAATAAAAATTGAATGTTTCGTTAATGAATATCTTAAGGATAAATGTTAAGAAACAAAATATGCTTTATTGTTCTTTTCGATAAAATAAATTCAATATGCATTTTATGAAAAAAATATTTTTAATACTTTATTTTAAATTATTAACTTATATAATAAAAAAATGTTAAGAAAGAAAATTAATGTGGATCCAATTAAATTTTGATTTACTAATTAACTTCAGTGATTTAAAATTTCCACAAATTACATTTTAAAACCACATTACAAATCTAAATTTTTTATATTCAAAACCGCCATCTAACATAAAAAACCCAATAATATTATATATATATATATATATATATATATATATATATATAATCATTCAAATGCATTTGTCCTAACATGATTACATGGGTGATAGATGCATAAAACTATAGATAAGAGCAACTAAAAAAATATATATAATTGTATAAAAATATAATTTTTTTATAGTTTCAAATTAAAAAAACTTATAATTATTTTGATAAAAAATAAATTTAAAAATTCTTCATATAAAATTTGAATACATTAAATTAAAATATAAATATGCATGAGTATGTTGACATAAAAAACAAATGACTATAAAAAATAATTAATCACTTCAATGAATTTGTCCTAATATGTTTATATGTGTGACAAATACATAAAACTATTGATTAAGGCACCATAAATAAAATATATAATGGTATAAAAATATAATTTTTTATTATTCCAAATTAAAAATTTGAAGATTGTTTTGATATAAAAAAAATTTAAACATCATTCATATAAAATTTGAATACATTAAATTTAAATATAAATATCTAAAATTCTTATGACATAAAAAAATAATAATTATAAAAATAATTTATCACCCAAATAATTTATCTTATTAATCACCCAAACATACGAAATTGTATTTTTTTAGTATATGGAGAAGGTGGTGGGAGGGGGAAGAGGTGAGAGTAAAAGACTGATTTCAATTTTTCTTATAAAAGCAAGGGGATGCCAACAGTGGTGCCAATAGCACATGACTAGTCTCAGCCCATCCTAACAAGTTTTTAAGACAGAAAATTCGCAAAGCAGCCCAACCCCCCAAAAAAGAAGGAAATATTTAAGACAGTAAAGTACCCTAAATCGCAAAGCATAGTAAAAAAGAGATCTCCTTTATCAATTTTTTACTTTACTCTCTCTACAGAGAAACAGAATAGACACCTCCTTAGATGTCTATGTATCCTTTATCCCCTTTTTTTAGGGTTATATCTTATTTGCTCTCTCTCAAATGGAGAGAAAAAGAGCAGATGGATCCTCCTAATCCCTAAAATAGGCCTTCTTCTGTAACAGCAAAAACAAAGGGCCGGCTATTCTTTTTGTTCAATGAAAAAGCATTCGTTCATAGTAGCTAAGAGGAATCCGAACTTATTATTATTCAATTTATAGCAAGCAATCTCTGATTGGAAATAGCCTTGATCTCGAACATCACCTAAGCTATTTGAGCTCCTGTCTAAACTCCCCGGTAAGCCTTCCTTCTTATCTTGCCTTCGGATGAGTGAAGTGACCCATGGGCATGGGGCACGTTAAGATTCACTGTCTTTCTTTTTTTTTTTTCGAAATTTATGACCGGCGGGAAAACCTGATTGCCATGCTTCGTCGTCAGAGTCTATGAAACCCAAACCCTTCATCTTCGCCAAGCGCTTCCCAATTCCGTTGCTTTTTTCTTATCCATTTTCTCCGCAACAACAACGTTTTCCCTTCTCCACTCACAATCGCCACTCCTTCGACGAAGCCGTTCCAGGTTGCAGCGCCGTTTACCAACACGTGCTCAAGTTCCAGCGTCCACCGACCATTCGGTGGAGCCCGCACCTCGAGAACACCGCTAGTTTCATCGGCACCGTCGCCCGCGAACCGACGCGCGTTAACTCAACAACCGGTAAATGCGGAGTTTACACCGTGCTTAAGGTTCCAAAATCCAACCAATCAAATAGCTCCTTTTTCCGGTGCGTTTTTTTCAATTATTATTATTAGGTTAAATTAATTTTCTTTCCTATAATTTGGTTTTTAGATTCGATTTGGTTCGGATTCAATTTGGTCTCAAATTTTTCAAACTTGTTGAATTTGGTCCGGTCGTTTAAATTAAACTGAGGGCGTTAGGAAATGTATATTTTGTCAGTGGCGGTTTTATGCTACAAAGAATTTCTTAACATTGGTCCAATTTAAACAATAGGACCAAATTACCATATTGAATCCAAAAAAAACTAAATAACAAATTGAATCTAAAGAATAAATTAGAGGAAAAAAACTAATTTATCCTTATTATTGTTTCGATGAAAATTTGCAAGTATTATTGTTTTGGCTGGGAAATTTTGACCGAAAGGACATTATGCTTTGCGTTTTGTAAACCAGGTTGCTTCTGATGATGCGGAACAATGTGGCAAAACTTGCTTCGGAACACTTGAAATTGAATGATTTTATTCAGGTTTTAGGTTCTTTGGGGTCTTTCACGAAACCTGATGCCAATGGAATCCTTAGATTGAATTACAAGGTTCATTATACACTTTTCCAATCATAGATTGAAAATTTGAGATTGCACATGATCCTTGCAATTTTTACATTTATAGCTAGAGTGATTTTTTAATTGATAGTGAAATATCTTTACACGACTCTATAATTACAAGAAAACTATTTTTTAAATGTTCAATTTCCTAGTTTGATTATTTTGGTATATCCAGTGTACTGAAATTCTAGGTTCTTGCTTGAATGGTGCTCTGGTTTGCATGCGTTTATTTCTTGTGTACTAGGATCACAATTGGCAATTGAAAATTTGAAATGTTGCTTGCTCATTTTCTGGTTGGTGGAACTAATGGTGCTGGCAGTTTTATCCTTTGGTGTCCTGTTTGGGGAACTATTTCTTCATAATTTATGCAGTTCAAAGCATTACTACTACATTTTCTCACGAATCATGCTTTGAACTTTCTAATATGAAGCTTTCTTTTCTTTGTGTGCCTGTCTGAAAACAAGCTTGATTCACAGTACACCGGATTATGATTGAGTTTATCATGATTGTACTTGTGGTTTAGCTACTATGATCCTTTAGTAAGTTTTCGTGATAAATATTTCATTTAGTGTGGTTGGATTAGTTTATTCTATGTTCAAAGTAGCTCGTAAAGAACAGGAAAAGCAATCTTCTCCTGTAATTTAAGCAAATCCAAAGATGCTATTGGTTGGCTAATATCCTCTCGCACAACAGATTTTCTATCCCCTTTCAGTAATTTCAAAGTATTCATCTTTTGCCTATTGCTTAGATTGTGGGTCTTAGATTTTATGCTCATGTTTGTAAAATCATATCCTCGAAAATGTATTAATGACATTCATATCCTCACAATTCCTCATTTATCATTGCACTTTCATTTTATCCGCATCATGTGACATTTCTGTGTGTGCAAATTTTGCATCTATTTCTCTACAGTTAGAGGTGAAGGAGTTCGAGTTTGTTGCTCAAAGGTCTGGTTATCTAGGCGACAAGAAATTGGAATCTGTTGAAGGTATGTTTTGTTGGTTGCTTTTTTTTATTTTATTTTTTTATCGGCAAATGTTAGTTTGTTTCTTTTGTTGGTTGCTTATGTTCGTACAAATGCTGAGAACTTTTTTACTTTGATTATTCTTGTTTGGTTGTGCTGAAAAACATTTCCCTAGTAGTTCAGAAGTTGGTGATGTTAAGACTTGAGACAGATTCTTCTTTACAAAGTTTCTAGCACCAGCAAGTGGAGATGAATATTTATTGATAGAACAAATTTTATTTGTTAGAAAAGAGAAAAAGGACAGATTAAATATCGATTAAGTACAGAGAGAAAGGAATTGCTGGAAAATTTTATGCATGTATATATTAAGGAATCACTGGATCTTAAACTGATTTATTTTATATTTTTCATGCATTTCCCTGTTCCTGTTCTCCTCATCTTAAACAAATATAGCAGATGCTGGCATGCAAAAAAATCAAAATCGGCTTCACCTTTGGCAAGTGTTTTTTTCCAATCCAAATGAGTGGTGGGATCAAAGAAAGAGCAAGCGAAATCCAAAACAGCCTGATTTTAAGCACAAGGATACCGGCGAAGCTCTGTGGCTAAGTGAGTATGATCCTCCATGGGTTAAAAGACAACTCCAATTGTTTGACTCAAAAATTGCTGGAGGATCTGCAGGTCGTCGTTCACGTGTCACCAACTGGGTTTATGATGAGTAGCTGATTGATATCAATAAAAGAAGACAAGTATGGGTAATTGAACCTTATACACGACAATTTTGTACTTACTGTTACCATTTGCAACACAGCTTAGTGAACTTGGGTATAATTTATGTAAGAGAATGGAAATCACTGTAATTAATTGGCGCTATTCTCTAGGCAAAACATATCAGCTGTGAGAAAGCTTAGCTCACTTGATAATTACTCAGTAGCTGAAAAGAATGAAAGGGTTAAAGTTGATGACTTGAATTCTTGGTCTAACCTGAAAAGCTTGTGGTGTGACCAATTTAGTGAAGAAATAATTTTAAACTATTTTTGGAGTATGTGGTGGTAGTGGAGATGTTGGGCTGATAGGCCCGAGACAAGAGCCCACAACTGATCCGGGTGGGGGATTTGTGGGCTCCGTCCTGTGGTATGGAACTTTATGTTTTTGAGTTAGGATTTTATGTACACTATAATAATAGTTCTATAATAATAGGAAAGAAGGGTACTTGCTAGGATTCTCTGTAGTAGATACACCACAGCTGTAATCCTGGCCTTGGGTTCAGCTGGTATCTAATACTAACCTCTAGGATAGTATTGGTACCAGCTGTGTATATCTCTATGGTTTGTATTTTCAGTACCCCTGGTACTTTGCATATATTATAATTACCTATTTTTGCTGAGCAAAAAAATAAAATAATAGTTCTATAATAACTGCTCTTTTTTTTTGTTTTCCTTGTACCAATTTTGATAGTGAATTATTTTTTCTTTGACCGTAGTTTTTTTCCTTCTGTCAATGGTTTTCTAGTTTTAATGTGTGTTCATTTTTAATAATAATAATATTTTAATAATTATTTTGTGTGTTGCACACTGTCCATTTCAAACCAAGTACAGGTTAATTTATCCTGTGATTTTCTCGTTGTCATGTACCTCAGTGTGTGTTGTCCGTAACTTACATGTGTCTGCACAAATGTGGTATGAGTTTACCATACCTATAATAAATTACAGAGATTTCTTTTTGACAGAAATAATATGCATCAGCAGACAAGGTGCAGACATTAATGGACTAAACTATTTACAATCTCTTGGTTGTTATTTCTGATTCTGGGATGCTGTCAATGGTCAAATTTTGCAATGGAATAAACAGGTTCACTTTCACTTTGTCCTTTCTCTTTCTCCTTATCCAGGGTGCATTTTTTAGTTTAGTCCATTAATGTATCATTATAATGACTTTCTTAGTTTTCTTTAGGTTTTTTCCTATAAAGCATTTTCCGCTATCTAATCCTGGAAACAAAATAGATCAGCTCAGAAGAATGCTGCTAGCAGCTGATTCGAGGTGATGCCCTCCATGTATATACTTTATCTTCACTTTATCTCTACCCATTGTATAAGTTAACATTACAGCATCAACTTGTAAAGTGAGAATTGTTTTTTATTTGTGTATTTTATCTTGGCCTTGAGTGCTTAATCAGCGTTGACAGTGACAGCTACCCAACTCAATATCAAAGTCCAATTTTAATAAAAGTTTTAGCTGTTAGATGAAGACTCAACGGGTTTTACATAGATTCATAGAATGCCAAATTTGATTGTTAACTCTTCTGGTTTTCTTTCTGCAGTGGTTGTTATATTGCTGCCAATGCATATGAAGATCAGTTGGCTGTTTTCTGTGTCAATGACTGGAAGATCAGTTGGCTGTTTTCTGTGTCAATGACTGGAAATGATATCATTGACAAGGTCCAAACTATTATACTGTCCTGCATTTTTCAAAAACAGTGTGTCAGCATAGTGCGAATGAGTATGATATGACTGTTTATGGATGTATATGCCATCTGGTTGACAACTAACCATGTATATAGGACAAAATTTTTGTTTGGTTCAGCTAATATTTCACAAAAAGATTGGAAGGATCTAATGTCTTGATTTTCTTTATTGATCTTCATTTTCTTTTTTCTTTTTATGATTTGCTATACCTGTAGCAGTATTGACTATAACTATTCTCATTTTTGTATTCTTTTTACTTTTGATTAATTTATTATTTATTCTGAAGAAATATACTTATGTCATTTTTTCTGCTCAACTCCAGATGATAATAGGTCATTCAAAAAGTGAAGGGACTGAATGCATTTTTGACTTGCAGAAAACCCGTATATATGGTACTATTTGGAGTATGTGCTTTATTTCACTAGATTCTGGACAACCTAGCAAGGAGCTTAATCCTTTATTCGCTATTATTCTACAAAGGTATGATGATTCATTTATTTGGCCATTATGAATAGTTTATTCTAAAGTCTTGAAGACAGTCCTAAATTTGAAATAGCTTTTGTTTCTTTCGTCTTTTGTTTCTTTTGTATTAGCTATTATTCTACAAAGGTATGATTTCCTTTATCAAATACTCTTAATTCAACCATTCTCTCATGTAACTCCGGTTTGCACTAAAGATTGTCCAAAAGGAATATTGTTTTATGCAGAAATAGAGATCTAAAGCAATGCAGCAATTACGTGGTGTGATTTTTCTTATCCGGTGTAATTTGTCTTCTGCATAAAACAATATTCCTTTTGGACAATCTTTAGTGCAAACAGGAGTTACATGAGAGGATGGTTGAAGTAAGAGTATTTGATAAAGAAAATCATACCTTTGTAGAATAATAGCTAATACAAAAGAAACAAAAGCTATTTCAAATTTAGGACTGTCTTCAAGACTTTAGAATAAACTATTCATAATGGCCAAATAAATGAATCATCATACCTTTGTAGAATAATAGCTAATACAGGATTAAGCTCCTTGCTAGGTTGTCCAGAATCTAGTGAAATAAAGCACATACTCCAAATAGTACCATATATACTGGTTTTCTGCAAGTCAAAAATGCATTCAGTCCCTTCACTTTTTGAATGACATATTATCATCTGGAGTTGAGCAGAAAAAATGACATAAGTATATTTATTCAGAGTAAATAATAAATTAATCAAAAGTAAAAAGAATACAAAAATGAGAATAGTTATAGTCAATACTGCTACAGGTATAGCAAATCATAAAAAGAAAATGAAGGTCAATAAAGGAAATCAAGACATTAGATCCTTCCAATCTTTTTGTGAAATATTAGCTGCACCAAACAAAAATTTTGTCCTATATACATGGTTAGTTGTCAACCAGATGGCATATACATCCATAAACTGTCATATCGTACTCATTCGCACTATGCTGACACACTGCTTTTGAACTATAATATCATAATTGCTGCATTGCTTTAGATCTCTATTTCTTTGATCACTCTTTCTTTTATAATTGAGTGCATTGGAAGATGATTTTATATTTTTGCAGATTCATGTGAAGAGAAATCCTAAGATATATTATGTGTTGTGATTACTGTTAATTGTTTAACTGGTGGGATGCTCGAGACATAACATAGTTTTGCCGACCAGACTGATTTATTTCCCCTCTTTGAAATTTTCTTCCTCACCATGAAACAAACATTGTTTTCATTCCTTGATATTGTGTTGTATGTGTTTCTTTTTATATGTGTTGCAACACATATACAAGCAACATCCAGACTTAACATGTGAAAGTTTGGTTTAAATGGCACTCTAAAGGAGGTCCTGTATCACAATGAAAGTCGGATGTTGCTTGTAATGAGGACGGAACTAAATCACGATGGTGTTGTATGTTTGTCTGACATATGTTTTGTGAATCCTCTAAGTTGTTCAATACTGTCGTCTTTTGAACTTAATGGAGAAGGAAGAAACATGAAATTAGTTAAGTTTGAAGGTGCTTGTGGTTGGATTTAGTCAGTGTTCTGGTCCAGCCATAATGCTTAGTGGTGAAGCTGAGGTATGACATTGAGCTTTCTGTGTCTTTTTGCTGCTTTTCTTGTAGTTTTATATCTAGGGACTAAATCAAAAAAGATTATTAGGGGGGCAAAAAAAATTTTACATGTAGAATTAACAATAATTAATTCCTGTTCTTAATTTTCAGAATGATTTAAAATCTTTATAGCAACAAAACAAATATTTTACATCTTTATCGCACGATAATCTTATACTTAATTTATGATGGAAAAATAAGTTAATATGTTCTTACTATTGTCCAATAATCATAATATTCCAATAGGATATTTCTTTTGCAGTACCACAAGTGATCTTTTGATTCTTCGTCTTGTTAAAGTGAATTCAGATAGAGGTTGTGGGGCATTCTGTTCGGAACAGGGGTCATCAGTTAGTAGCTTTGCCAGCAGCCCTGATGAGACAGAGACAGAGACAACAACAAACTTTGGTAACAATGAAATGTGGCAGTTAAAGATGGTTTTTTTAAATTATATGGGACGAAATTTCACTTGCTATCTGTTCTTATCTTGATCAATACATCTTGGTATCTAGAGGCAATTTTGTAAGTTGTATAGATGTTTCATTTTTTCTATTTATTTTACTTCGTCACTGTCCCTTCCTTTCTCAATTCTCTCTTTTCACCTAAGAAAAGTACATATAGTTATAGTCTTCTCATTAATTATTTTCTTATTAGTTAGTTCCATGTCTGTGATTGTGAAAATGAGGATGGTCTTCCTTGGACTGGAAAGGTAGGAGTGACAAGGTATAATACGGACAAGACACGTTCTTATCAGTCCAAGGAAGACAATCCTCATCTTCAAAATCACAGACATGGAACTAAATAATAAGAAAATAATTAATGAGAAGACTATACCTATATGTACTTTTCTTATGTAAAAAGAGAGAATTGAGAAAAAATGGGACAATGAGGAAGTAAAATGAACAGTGAAAATGCAAGATTTATGTAACTTACAAAATTTTGTCTTTAGATATCAATAAGTATTGATCAAGATAAAAACAAATAGTAAGTGGACTTCTGTCCCATACTTCTTAAGTGTCACATTTCATTGTTACTAAGTTTGTTGTCATCAGAATTATTATATTCTCGGGCTGCTGCCAAGGTTATTGCTTATGGCTCTGCCTCTGAACAGGATGTCACATGACCTTTGTCTGAATTTTGCACTTTAACAAGACGGAGAATGAATCAAAAGATCACCTGGTATTGCAAAAGAAGTATCTTATTGGAATATCATAACCATTGGACAATATAAGAACATATTTTTTCAAAATAAATTAAGTATAGGATTATCGTGCGATAAAGATGTAAAACATTTGTTTTGTTTCTATAAAGATTTTAGATCATTGTTACTAATTATTGTTAATTCTATATGTGAAATTTTTTTTGCCTCCTAATCATCTTTTTCGGTTTAATCTCTAGATATAAAACTACACGGAAAACAAAGAGATACGGAAAGCTCAATGTCATACCTCACCACTAGGCAGTATGGCTGGAACAGAATACTGACTAAATCTAATCACAAACACCTCCAAACTTAACTAATTCCATGCATCTTCTGTTTCCATTAAGTTCAAAAGACGACAGTATTGAACATAGAGGATTCACACAACAACATATGTCTGACAAACATACAACACCATCATGATTTAGTCCAGTCCTCAATACAAGCAACATCCGACTTTCATTGTGACACAGGACCTCCTTTAGAGTTCCCTTTGAACCAAACTTTCACATGTTAAGTCTCTTGTGGGCCATCTCTACCTAAAACATAGTGATACACTGTGAGTCAAGATAGCAACACAATATCACAGGAATGAAAACAATTTATTGAAGAAAATTTCAAAGAGGGAGTCTGGTCGACAGAACTATCGAGCATCCCACCAGGTAAACAATTGATAGTAATCACAACACATAATATATCTTAGGACTTCTTTTCACATAAATCTGTAAAAATATAAAATCATCTTCCAATGCACTCAATTATAAAAGAAAGAGTGATCAAAGATCTAAAGCAATGCAACAATTTTGTGGTGTGATTTGTCTTCTGCATAAAATAATATTCCTTTTGGACAATCTTTAGTGCAAACAGGAGTTACATGAGAGGATGGTTGAATTAAGAATACTTGGTTTTCACAGTAAATTTAAAAAAAAAACTTATGACTTGATGAATTAGGAGCTCCTTTTTTATATGCTCAAAATTTTTTGGTTTTAAAGAGAAAGTGGATTCGATGGATTAGGGGTTGTTTAGTGAGTAGCAAAATGTCAGTGTTACTTAATGGGAGTCCTACAAGTAAGATTGGGGTGTCTAAGGGTCTAAGATAAGAAGACCCTCTTGCTCCTTTTTTGTTCAATACAGTAGTGGAAGGTTTGTGTAGCTTGATGAGAAAAGCAATTAACAAGAAGTTGTTCACAAGTTTCAAAGTGGGGAAGAGTGAAACAAAAGTTAACTTGCTACAATATGCGGACAATACCATTTTTATGGGAGACAACTTTGTCTAATGTGGTGGTAATCAAATGCATGCTTACGTGTTTCAAGTTGGTATCCGATCTAAAAGTCAATATCTTCAAAATAACTTCAGGATTATTGGGTTGAGAGACTGTTGGTGAAAAGGTATGCTAATATTTTTTAACTGTAAATTGTTGGCTGTTCCTAGTGTATTTAAGGATACCTATTAGTGCAAACCCTGTTCCTAGTGTATTTAAGGATACCTATTAGTGCAAACCCTAGGCTAGAAGCTATTTGAAACTGGATATTGTTTAGTTTTCTAAATAGCTTGCTCTTTGGAAACACGAGGTCTTATCTTTTGCGGGTAGAACTTGTCTCATAAATTCAATGTTATCATCTTTACCCTTGTTTTCCTTTTCGTTTTTTAAAGTGCCTTTAAATGTGGGAATGAGGTTCATAAGCATCTAAAGGAATTTTGTGGGAGAGTGGCGAGAGTCATAAATGATCCCTTGGGTTAATTGGGACAAAGTGTGAGTCAAAAGAGTGTGCGAGTTTGGGGGTAAACAAATATTTTCTTGCAAATTGGTGGTGAAATTTATTTCATAAAAAATGATGCTTTATGGGAGGAGGTGTTGTGATTATTGTCAATTGTTTAATTGGTGGGATGCTCGAAACATTATGTGCTGTGATTATTGTCAATTGTTTAACTGGTGGGATGCTCGAAACATAACATAGTGGCTGATTCATTTTCCCTCTTTGAAATTTTCTTCCTCACCATGAAACAAATACTATTCTCATTCCTGATATTGTGTTGTATGTGTTTCTTCTTGCATGTGTTGTTATCTTGACTCACAGTCTATTGTATTTAACACTTGATGTTTTAGGTAGAAATGACCCACAATATTTTGGTCCAGCTACAATGCCTAATGGTGAAACTGTGAGGTATGACATTGAGCTTTCCGTGTCTTTTTTACTGCTTTCCGTGTAGTTTTATATCTAGGGATTAAACCGAAAAAGATTATTAGGGGGGCAAAAAAAATTTTACATGTAGAATTAACAATAATTAATTTTTGTTCTTAATTCCCAGAATGATCTAAAATCTTTATAGCAACAAAACAAATATTTTACATCTTTATCGCATGATAATTCTATACTTAATTTATGATGGAAAAACAAGTCAATATGTTCTTACATTGCCCAATAGTTATGATATTCCAATAGGATGCTTATTGTGCTGTACCGATGATCTGTTCAGAGGCAGGGCCATCCAGCAATAGCCTTGGCAACAGTCATGAGGATAATAGTTCCGATGACAACAAACTTGATAACAATGAAATGTTAAAAATGTGGTTTTTAAAACTGTATGAGACAAAATTCCACTTGCTATTTGTTCTTATCTTGATCAATATTTCTTGGTATTTAGAGGCAATTTTGTAAGTTGCATAAATCTTGTATTTTTCCCATTTATTTTACTTTCTCACTGTCTCATCCTTTCTTAATTCTCTCTTTCCACATAAAAAAAGTACATATGTTTATAGTCTTTTCATAAATTATTATTTTCTTGTTATTCAGTTTCATGTACGTGGTTCTGAAAATAGGATTGTCTACTTGGATAAGGAAGGTAAGAGTAATAAGGCATAATACGGGTAGGACACGTTCCATGATAAGATCTTTGACTGGTTCTAGAATTGCTGTTGATAATGATAGTGATGACATTGTATTTTTTCATTGGATGAGGTGAGTGCTGGAGAGAAATTCTGTATTGGTGATATGCGTATCATGTGTAGTCACCTCATCTAAAAAAGAATTACGATGTCATCACTCTTATTACCAACCGAAATTTTAGAACCATGTGCAGTCAAAGATCTTATCATGGAACGTGTCCTGCCTGTATTGTGCCTTATCACTATTATCTTTCCAGTCCAAGGTAGATGATCCTCATTTTCAAAACCACAAACATGGAACTAAATAATAAGAAAATAATTTATGAGAAGACTATAACTATATATACTTTGGATGGGACAGTGAGGAAGTATAATGGATGGTGAAAATGCAAGATTTATGCAACTTACAAAATTGTCTCTAAATACCAAGAAGTATTGATCAAGATAAGAACAGATAGCAAGTGGAATTTCATCCCATCCATTTTTAAGTGTCACATTTCATTGTTACCAATTTTGTTGTCATCAAAACTATTATATCTTCAGGGCTGCTGTCAAGGCTACTGCTTATGGCACTGCCCCCATACAGAATGTCATAGAACCTCTATCTTAATTTTGCACTTTAACCATGCGGAGATCCAAAAGATGATCTGTGGCACCGTAAAAGAAGCATCCTATTGGAATATCATCACGATTTGATAATAGCGAGAACATATTGACTTGTTTTTCCATCCTAAATTAAGTGTAGGATTATCGTGCGATAAAGATATAAAACATTTGTTGTATTTCGACGAAGATTTTAGATCATTCTAAAAGGTAAGAACAGAAATTAATTATTATTAATTCTATACGTGACATTTTCTTTGCCCTCTAATAATCTTTCTCGGTTTAGTTCCTAGATATAAAACTATATAAAACTACAGGGAAAGCAAAAAGACACAAGACATGAAAAGTTCAATGTTATACTTAAGTTCAAAAGACGACAGTATTGAACAGCATAGGAGATTCACACAACATATGTCCGACAATACAACATCATCATGATTTAGTCCCGTCCTCATTACAAACAACATCCGACTTTCATTGTGATATAGGACCTCATTACAAACAACATCCGACTTTCATTGTGATATAGGACCTCCTTTGGTGTCCTTTGAACCAAATTTTCACATTAAGTCTCTTGTGGGCCATCTCTACCTAAAGCATCGAGTGTTAAATACACTGTGAGTCAAGATAGCAACACATACAACACAATATCAGAAATGAAAACAGTGATTATCTCATGATGAGGAAGAAAATTTCAAAGAGGAAAAATAAATCAGTCTGGTTGACAGAACTATGTTATGTCTTGAGCATCCCATCAGGTAAACAATTGACAATAATCACAACACATAATATATCTTAGGACTTCTCTTCACATAAATCTGCAAAAATATAAAATCATCTTCCAATGCACTCAATTATAAAAGAAAGAGTGACCAAAGAAATAGAGATTTAAAGCAATGTAGCAATTCTGTGGTGTGATTTTTCTTATCTGGTGTAATTTGTCTTCTGTATAAAATAATATTCCTTTTGGACAATCTTTAGTGCAAACAGGATTTACATGAGAGGATGATTGAATTAAGAGTACTTGGTTTTCACAGTAGATTTTAAAAAAAACTTATGACTTGATGAATTAGGAGCTCCTTTATTATATGCTCAAAATTTTTGGGTTTTAAAGAGAAAGTGGATTAAGGGTTGTTTAGTGAGTAGTAAAATGTTAGTGTTAATTAATGGAAGTCTTACAAGTAAGTTTGAGGGGTCTAAGACAAGAAGACCCTCTTGCTCCTTTTTTGTTCAATATAGTGGTGGAAGGTTTGTGTAGCTTGATGAGAAAAGCAATTGACAAGAAGTTGTTCACAAGTTTCAAAGTGGGGAAGAGTGAAACAAAAGTTAACTTGCTACAATATGCGGGCAATATCATTTTTATTGGAGAGACAACTTTGTCTTATGTGGTGGTAATCAAATGCATGCTTAGGTGTTTCAAGTTGGTATTCGATCTAAAAGTCAATTTTTGAATTGTAAATGGTTGGTTGTTCCTAGTGTATTTAAGGATACCTATTAGTGCAAACCCTAGGCTAGAAGCTATTTGAAACTGGATATTGTTAAGTTTTCTAAATTGCTTGCTCTTTGGAAACACAAGGTCTTATCTTTTGCGGGTAGAACTTGTCTCATAAATTCAATGTTATCATCTTTACCCTTGTTTTCCTTTTCGTTTTTTAAAGTGCCTTTAAATGTGGGAAAGAGGTTCATAAGCATCTAAAGGAATTTTGTGGGGGAGTGGCGAGAGTCATAAATGATCCCTTGGGTTAATTGGGACAAAGTGTGTGAGTCAAAAGAGTGTGCGGGTTTGGGGTAAACAAATATTTTCTTGCAAAATGGTGGTGAAATTTATTTTATAAAAATGATGCTTTATGGGAGGAGGTGTAGGAGGCAAAATATGGAGGTTGGAGAGGTCTCGAGGGATGGTAATATGAATGATGTGTCAATTTGGTGGAGGCATTTGTGCATACTATGTGGAAGTCAAAATGAAAGGAGGTGGTTTGATAGTTGTATTTAGTGGAGACTGGACGAGCTAGGGAGAAAAAAATTAGATTTTGGGAAGATACTTGGTTAGGAGATCAATCTTTGGTATCCATCTTCCCTAGATTGTATCTCAATTCAAACCAAAAGGGGGAGATTATAAAGAATAT
The DNA here is from genome assembly GCF_004193775.1 of Glycine soja. Lineage (NCBI taxonomy): Eukaryota > Viridiplantae > Streptophyta > Magnoliopsida > Fabales > Fabaceae > Glycine > Glycine soja. The sequence goes on along the minus strand of NC_041015.1, from coordinate 6,858,408 downwards.
GGGAGGTTGAGTTGAGGGTGTTTGGGAGTGGAAACTTCTTTAGAGAAGAGAATGGTTCACTTGCCAGAGAGAGTTAGTCGATAATTTGTATCTAGCTTTGAGAAATGCTAATTTACATATGGACAGGGAATGGACAATTGGTTTTGGTGGAAGAGTCAATTCGGTAACTTTACGGTAAAATCGACTTACTATGTGTTATTCGACTATAAATTTGGTGGTCATAGGGTTGAGGATTTAGCTCTTTGGAAGAATGAGAACTGCTTTTTGTGGAGATTGATGATCAATAGATTGCCTTCAACGGATAATTTTTTGAGAAGAAATATTGAGGTGGGGTAGTTAGACGCGCTGTGTATTTTCCGCAGGAAAGTGGAAGAAGACATCAACCATGTCATGTTCTCATGTAAATTTGTACCTGGAAGACATTTGGAATTTTTTTATTCGGGGATGTCAATGCTGTCGGTGTTACCTAATTCAGCTGAGCCACACTTTTGGCAACACGTAATGCTTAATGAGAATGGCAAAGTAAATGTTTTATGGAGATATGTATGGTGTGCTGCTGTTTGGATCTTCTGGAACTGCAGAAATCAGTCAATTTTCCAAGAAAAGAGGTGGCATAGATATGAAGTTATTCATCAGATATTGTTTCAGTCGTGGTCATGGAGCAAAGAATTCATAAGTGATGTTGAGATTGTCTTTTGTGCAATTCTCTGCATCCATAAGGGGTACGTAACATCTAGGGTAACTATCACTTGAATTGGAGTGCAATTCCATGCATTAAAAAGAAAGCTAAAATTAATAAAGAGCTCTACAACAAATTTTAAAATTCAAACAAAGTTTTCAAATTCTCATAAATGAGTACAGTTACAAAAGATATTAAAAACACCTAAAACACATAATTTTGAAATGAAATCCCAATAGCAACACCTATCACAAATGAACTAATTTGTATGTCTAAAAAGCATATGTAATACGCGACAACAACGACTGTATAGTGTGTCTAAAGAAAACCAGCGTATTCAATAACCCATATGGTTTTAATTAATAATAATAATATTCATAGGATCCAAAGTTTCTGCGCCGATTGTACCACAGGAGATGTGTGTTGTTTGGATTTGTGTGCGGGGTTACACCGATAAAAAGTGATTCTGTGTCAGGACTAAAAGATACTCCAGAGACCAGTCCGAAAAAATCCACCACCTGCTTCTTCTCAAATCTACTCGCATCATAGATATGCACAAAGTCAACTGTCTCACCCATAGCCATATATTGTCCATCAGCTGTGAAGCATAGCGAGCGTATAGCTTCTGCGTTGCCCTTAAGAACGTCCATAGACTCTGATGTCTTCCTAATATCCCAAATCCGACATGTTTTGTCTACGCTCCCAGTGGCAAATTTGTATCCATCAGGATGCCATGCAGATGCATACAACATATCCGAGTGTCCACTTAGAGTCGCGATAGCCTACAAATCAAGACATTCAATATTTATATTTTTATATTGGTAGTTGTTCAAAATTACACTAGCAAGTTAATTATTGCGTACTTTTAGACTAATAATAGCTCAATTACTCACTTAAATTTTTAGTGTCTCAATCTCATTCTTTTGAAAGGATATGCATCTGGGTAGTAAATTCTATCATTAAGATCGGATGCTAAAATGTCAATCGAGTAAACATTATTACTACTATAAGTAATACTACAATCATTTTATAATGATTCATATTTAAGGTTTTTTTACCACTAAGAAAAATAATTATTTTAAGATAATAGCATCTATTATGGGTCAATTTTACTAAATATCTTTACTTTCTCCTTTAATTTTGCATATTTAAATATTGCCCCTACAATGTTTCATTAAAAACTGAAAAACACATCAATAGAAAAAGAAAAAAAATGCTCAAACAACAATTGATATGAAATAGAGAAAGTACTTTACAAGGATGCATCACAAAAAGAATGTAGATAATCATAAAATACCAACCTCTCCATCAATACAATTCACTAACCGTCCTTTTGCATTATCTCCAACAACTAGAAGGGTTTGTTGATCTCTGGGGTTCAGTGAAGAATGCTATGACCATAAATTTAAAATTACCAATTATACTATTTGTCAATAGATATTGATGTCATAGTTTTAGCATTGTGCAATTAAAAAATATTATAGATAGACATTATTTTAACATACTATATCGATCCAATTAGCTACCATTATGTATTTGTAAGAAGTTTATTGTATATACAACGATGAGAAGAAAATTCCCGACTTTACAATGTATTTCCGTGTGAATAAGAGAGAGAATACGAAAATGAGCCAATGTTATTAAGTTAAAACCTCTCTCTGATTTCAGTACTTTAACTTAAGTAACATAATGCCTTTAGAAAAGATCAAAATTGAACCATATCATTAAAATAATTAAAAAAAGATGCAAACATAAAACATCAAAAAAGCTTCCAAAATTAAATTTCTATGGGTTCTTGAGAGAATTTAACGATGGTATTTCAATCTTGCTAATAAGAAGATTAAAGGGTAAATTAAATTATCTTCCATACATTAAGGGTACAATTTGTGAAAAGTATTTAATTATACTTTTTAGCTAACTGCAGAATGCAGGCAAAAATCTGGTTACTAGACAATTCAAGATAAATTGATGATCACAGTATTGCAGTTAGAATGCTGGACCAGTTTCAAAACAACAAAAATACAAAAATTAAATAAAAAGTATAAACATAACATAAATCAAATCGTATTCTAGTCAAGCACTCAATTTTAAAACAATTGTATTAGTACACTTGTTTCATTCTATCGTTTCTTAAAGTAGTGCAAACTAGCATTAGCAAAGTCATGCTAATTCTAAATTAATTAGTCATAAAACTATGTTGAAGTACTTACAAATACTGGCCAATTGAATTGCAAAGTATGTAAAAGATCAAATGTCTCTGCATTGAAGTGGTTGATATAATGCTCCTCACCTAAACCATGAACTGAATAGATCCGCTGCCAAATTATTTATTGTTGTATAAGCAGTTATGTTTGAAAGTTGCAACCTTAGACTTTGTCAACAACAAAAAAAAAAAGGAAAACATGAAGAAAAACCTGGGAATTCTTAAAAATCTCAATAGCACATATACCTGTGTCGTGATCACCTTCGGCAGACATCTTATAACAAAAACTAACATCAGGTCGATCTATGCGCTGCAAGATATCAATGTGTTTCATTAATGCCATTAAAATTTTGATATTTATTTCAAAAATCAAGGACACATTAACCAAATTAAGGATGTCTTCACATAATTTTCATTTTTTTAATGTTTAATTTTTAAAAAGATCTAAAAAGTATTGAGCAAAATATTACCTTACAAATAAGTTGTCCAAAGTTGCCGCCAACAATCAACAAGTTAAACCTTACTGACACTGTATTAATTTGTGATTGATGAAATCCTATCTCATAGTTTCCAGGATAATCCTATTAGCAAAACACGTTTAAAATAAAATGTTATGTTCAAGTTATACATTCAACACTAGAACAGTGCAAAATATCAAATTATTATTACCTCAGAAGAAGTTACATGCTCAGCTGTATCTAAGACATCGGTCATCTTGGAAGATAATCCAGACCAGTGTATGATCTTGAAATTTCCAGCCATATAGACATCGTGCTTTGATGTCGACCAAACCAATGTAGGCATTAATGTCTGCAAATGACAAATATGTGTATCAATGGGTTACAAAATAATGTTATTGAAAAAAAAAGAAGTAAATTACCTGATATTGGAAGCATTTGAATTTAGTGTATTGCCAGAAATCATAATACAACGCCTCATCTGTTGATCAGTATTCCTGAAGGATAGTTTTTTTTTATAAAAAAAGGACAAAGGTTAAATTGAAGGTTTCTGTAGGATCATATGTTTCATGGCTAACAAATTCCTCATAAAATTTGGAAGGTGAAATTTTGTTGTACGAGATTAGAAATCACAATTATTAATTTTTGTTAGAATGTGGAGAGATTCAAACTCACATACTTGTTAATCCTGACAATAGTCGGTGACACCCTAGTTTTTTTTATCCTAAATAAATTGAGAGATGACCTACATTATAACTAGAAGGTAAGTGAAATGATATGTAACATCTTGAGTGCTAACAAAAGAAAGGAGTGATCACCTGTAAAAAAAAATGAGACATGAAAAAGGAATGACTAGAGACAGTTGTATATGTATGAACGTGTACATTTTAGGATGACTTGAAAGAATTAATGAGTATTGTATCAATAAGACACATTTATTTTTTGATAATTCATTCTTTAACATTTTTATTGACTTGGGAATAATTTTAGGATGTGTGATATTTTGAAAAGTTTCTTAGAAATATGTTAGTGAGACCAAAATGCGCAGAGTCCTGTGGAGTATTAGTTTGTAGTGATCAAACCTTTCTTTTTCTTTTCTATTGTAATTTTTTGGATTATTATATAATGATTTTTCAACTTTTCATTACAAAGTGTAGAATCATTAAAGAGGAAAAGATTAAAAAAAAATAAGTAAAACCTAACCCATTGAATTGTACTTATACTTACTATTTTGATATTCAAATTGGATTGAGATGAAATTTCAAACAATAATCTTTTTATTTGAGTTATCTTGCATTACATGATAAGTTGATCATCAATATATTTTCAGTCTTATTTACTAGAATTTCAAGACCAAATGTTATTTTCATTTGTTAGAAATATCAATGTCCCATGAAAAAAAGTTTACAGAACCCATGCAACTATTCTACCTATGCTCAAGCTCAGTTTTATCTATATGGCATAAACAAAAGAACTTACTATGTGCTTTGCTCCCATCCTTCGTAGCCTAGCTCTCCTGAAATCTGTACGATCTTTCTTTTCTGCTGCCCACTTTATACCTTGAACATCATTTAGGTCTCTGGCTTCTTGAGCAGTAATGATCTTGGTATCAATCCCACTCCTCAATGTATCTTTTTTTTTTTTCAACAATAGATAGTCCAACAAGAAGAAAAAGATCTATGTAAAAGGTCACAATGCAGAAATGCAACAGGACAAACAAAAGATCAAAATGATGACAAAGTTTTTGCTTAGTACTTTATCCAAATGTAATTAAATAAAACAAACATAATCAAACATATTCTCAATAATATGTTCATCATTGTTGGAAAAGAACTTAACTCACAGAATGAAGAGAGATGAATGCACTCATTTTATTGAATAATAATAGAGATTTTTGTAATTGAACCAAATTATAAAAACAATAACTGACTCCCTAAATAATAACTACTAACATAACAACTAAAAGCAATAAATGGAAATAAAATAAACAGTCCTAAATACTCATGATAGACAACTGATACACATGTTCAACAATCATCTTCGCTCTCGCTTTCTCCTCCTGTCTCTCCGTCTAGCATGCTCATATTAGCAGAAACATGATCATCTTCACTCTCTTCTTCTTCGCTGTCTACTTCACTTTCTTCTTTGCTGTCGTCTTCTGTGCGTCCCTCCTCACTCTCTCCTTCGCTTTCCTCTTTGTTTTCTTCCATGAGCCCCTCCTCACTCTCTCCTTCGCTCCCCTCTACTTCTTCGCTCCCTTCGCTCCCCATAGTTAAATCTTCTTCATCGCTGCTATAAGAGGAACAATTCCCTTCCATGTTGTTACTAGTACTAGATGAAGAATTGCTGCCTGCCATGCTTCTGGTAAAGAAAAAATAGGAACGAAAGAATTAAAGAAAAAGGCTTTTTTATCATCTTTGTTTTTGTGCTATATCTTTACGCAATAAATAAGCAAACATAATTAAGAACCATGTATATATATCAATGCGAATCTTGAACCATATATTTTATAGTATAATGTTTGGTACTAAGTAATTTATTAATGATGCAAATGCTTAAAACGAGTACAACACATTTCCACTATGGAGTACATTTGATATTACATCAAATTTTGAGACAAAAACCATACTCCTATGTCGAGGGAGAAGGATAAAAAAGCCAGAATAAAGAAAACCAGAATAAGTGACGTGACATTGACATATAGCCCTACATCCATCGACAACTTACCATTTTGGCCAGAAACATGAAGCATGTTCAATCAAGCAAGAACCATATATAAGCATATCAAAGCAAGAAATCATATATAAACATGTTTGATCACGTAAGAACCCACATAAGCAATGCATGATCAAAGCAAGAATCACATATGAACATGTCTGATCAAGCAAGAACATATATATTATATTTAAGTAATGTTCGATCAAAGCTAGAACCATGCATGTATAAGCATGTTAGATGAAGCAAGAACCATACAAGCATGAGTATGGAAGTGGTACTAAACCAAGTGTTAACTTGTTGGCAAGTGTAGTAATAAAGTACTCGGACGAGTGTTGAATGCACAGGATTTGTTTGTACTTGGATTAATATAAACCCAATTTAAAAGTAATAGATAAAGAATTTAAAATAAAGATAAGAAAATATAGTAGATAAGATAAATATTTAAATAACAAAATAGAAGAAGAAAAATAAAAGATTTAAATTAAAAGATTTAAAGATAAAAATAGAAGATAAGAGAAAATAAAAGATCAAGATAAAGATAAGAAAAGATAAGATAAGAAAAATTAAAAAATAAAAATAGAAGAGAAAAGAAATAAAATCAGAACGTAATAATTTTGAAACCTGACTTGCCTTATTTTGTCTAGATGTATGAGTTTATGATTTTTTTTTCCTATAACCCACATCAATCTTTTCAATTAATTGCCCTCATGCCTAACGATGACAAATCTATTTTATTTATATATCTTCTAAATTCCTTTGCAAAGACTCAACAAATAAAATAAAGGATGAATGAATTCCATATGTTTGCAAATGTATAGGCATAAAATAATCCTTCTATATATATAGCAATATTAGAAGTTACCCTCTTTCGAGCGTCTAACCTCTCATATAAAATTTGAATACATTAAATTTAAATATAAATGTCTAAAATTCTTATGACATAAAAAAACAATAATTATAAAAATAATTTATCACTCAAATAATTTATCTTATTAATCACCCAAACATACGAAATTGTATTTTTTTACTATATGGAGAGGGTGGTGGGAGGGGAAGAGGTGTGAGTAGACGAGTAATTTCAATTTTTTTTATAAATGCAAGGGGATGCCAACAGCAGTAAAGGTGGTGCTAATAACACATTCCTAGTCTCAGCCCATCCTAACAAATTTTTAAGACAGAAAATTCGCAAAGCAGCCCAACCCAAAAAAAGAAGGAAATATGTAAGCATTGACAAGCTGCATGCTTCGTCGTCGGAGTATGAAACCCAAACCCTTCATCTTCGCCAAGCGCTTCCCAATTCCGTTGCTTTTTTCTTTTCCATTTTCTCCGCAACAACAACGTTTTCTCTTCTCCACTCACAATCGCCACTCCTTCGACGAAGCCGTTCCAGGTTGCAGCGCCGTTTACCAACACGTGCTCAAGTTCCAGCGTCCACCGACCATTCGGTGGAGCCCGCACCTCGAGAACACCGCTAGTTTCATCGGCACCGTCGCCCGCGAACCGACGCGCGTTAACTCAACAACCGGTAAATTCGGAGTTTACACCGTGCTTAAGGTTCCAAAATCCAACCAATCAAATAGCTCCTTTTTCCGGTGCGTTTTTTTCAATTATTATTATTAGGTTAAATTAATTTTCTTTCCTATAATTTGGTTTTTAGATTCGATTTGGTTCGGATTCAATTTGGTCTCAAATTTTTCAAACTTGTTGAATTTGGTCCGGTCGTTTAAATTAAACTGAGGGCGTTAGGAAATGTATATTTTGTCAGTGGCGGTTTTATGCTACAAACAATTTCTTAACATTGGTCCAATTTAAACAATAGGACCAAATTACCATATTGAATCCAAAAAAAACTAAAGAACAAATTGAATCTAAAGAATAAATTAGAGGAAAAAAACTAATTTATCCTTATTATTGTTTCGATGGAAATTTGCAAGTATTATTGTTTTGGCTGGGAAATTTTGACCGAAAGGACATTATGCTTTGCGTTTTGTAAACCAGGTTGCTTCTGATGATGCGGAACAATGTGGCAAAACTTGCTTCGGAACACTTGAAATCGAATGATTTTATTCATGTTTTAGGTTCTTTGGGGTCTTTCACGAAACCTGATGCCAATGGAATCCTTCGATTGAATTACAAGGTTCATTACACACTTTTCCAATCATAGATTGAAAATTTGAGATTGCACATGATCCTTGCAATTTTTACATTTATAGCTAGAGTGATTTTTTAATTGATAGTGAAATATCTTTACACGACTCTATAATTACAAGAAAACTATTTTTTAAATGTTCAATTTCCTAGTTTGATTATTTTGGTATATCCCGTGTACTGAAATTCTAGGTTCTTGCTTGAATGGTGCTCTGGTTTGCATGCGTTTATTTCTTGTGTACTAGGGTCACAATTGGCAATTGAAAATTTGAAATGTTGCTTGCTCATTTTCTGGTTGGTGGAACTAATGGTGCTGGCAGTTTTATCCTTTGGTGTCCTGTTTGGGGAACTATTTCTTCATAATTTATGCAGTTCAAAGCATTACTACTACATTTTCTCACGAATCATGCTTTGAACTTTCTAATATGAAGCTTTCTTTTCTTTGTGTGCCTGTCTGAAAACAAGCTTGATTCACAGTACACCGGATTATGATTGAGTTTATCATGATTGTACTTGTGGTTTAGCTACTATGATCCTTTAGTAAGTCTTCGTGATAAATATTTCATTTATTGTGGTTGCATTAGTTTATTCTATGTTCAAAGTAGCTCGTAAAGAACAGGAAAAGCAATCTTCTCCTGTAATTTAAGCAAATCCAAAGATGCTATTGGATGGCTAATATCCTCTTGCATAACAGATTTTCTATCCCCTTTCAGTAATGTCAAAGTATTCCTCTTTTGCCTATTGCTTAGATTGTGGGTCTTAGATTTTATGCTCATGTTTGTAAAATCATATCCTCGAAAATGTATTAATGACATTCATATCCTCACAATTCCTCATTTATCATTGCACTTTCATTTTATCCGCATCATGTGACATTTCTGTGTGTGCAAATTTTGCATCTAGTTCTCTACAGTTAGAGGTGAAGGAGTTCGAGTTTGTTGCTCAAAGTTCTGGTTATCTAGGTGACAAGAAATTGGAATCTGTTGAAGGTATGTTTTGTTGGTTGCTTTATTTTATTTTATTTTTTTATCGGCAAATGTTAGTTTGTTAGTTTTGTTGGTTGCTTATGTTCATACAAATGCTGAGAACTTTTTTACTTTGATTATTCTTGTTTGGTTGTGCTGAAAAACATTTCCCTAGTAGTTCAGAAGTTGGTGATGTTAAGACTTGAGACAGATTCTTCTTTACAAAGTTTCTAGCACCAGCAAGTGGAGACGAATATTTGTTTTCTATTGATAGAACAAATTTTATTTTAGTTAGAAAAGAGAAAAAGGACAGATTAAATATCGATTAAGTACAGAGAGAAAGGAATTGCTGGAATATTTTATGCATATATATTAAGGAATCACTGGATCTTAAACTGATTTATTTTATATTTTTCATGCATTTCCCTGTTCCTGTTCTCCTCATCTTAAACAAATATAGCAGATGCTGGCATGCATAAAAATCAAAATCGGCTTCACCTTTGGCAAGTGTTTTTTTCCAATCCAAATGAGTGGTGGGATCAAAGAAAGAGCAAGCGAAATCCAAAACAGCCTGATTTTAAGCACAAGGATACCGGCGAAGCTCTGTGGCTAAGTGAGTATGATCCTCCATGGGTTAAAAGACAACTCCAATTGTTTGACTCAAAAATTGCTGGAGGATCTGCAGGTCGTCGTTCACGTGTCACCAACTGGGTTTATGATGAGTAGCTGATATCAATAAAAGAAGACGAGTATGGGTAATTGAACCTTATACACGATAATTTTGTACTTACTGTTACCATTTGCAACGAAATGTACAGCTTAGTGAACTTGGGTATAATTTATGTAAGAGAATGGAAATCACTGTGATTAACGATGATTATAGTGGCGCTATTCTCTAGGCAAAACATATAAGCTGTGAGAAAGCTTAGCTCACTTGATAATTACTCAGAAGCTGAAAAGAATGAAAGGGTTAAAGTTGATGACTTGAATTCTTGGTCTAACCTGAAAAGCTTGCGGTGTGGCCAATTTAGTGAAGAAATAATTTTAAACTATTTTTGGAGTATGTGGTGGTAGTGGAGATGTTGGGCTGATAGGCCCGAGACAAGAGCCCACAACTGATCCGGGTGGGGATTTGTGGGCTCCGTCCTGTGATATGGAACTTTATGTTTTTGAGTTAGGATTTTATGTACACTATAATAATAGTTCTATAGTAACTGCTCTTTTTTTTTTTTTGTTTTCCTTGTACCAATTTTGATAGTGAATTATTTTTTCTTTGACCGTAGTTTTTTTTCCTTCTGTCAGTGGTTTTTCTAGTTTTAATGTGTGTTCATTTTTAATAATAATAATATTTAAATAATTATTTTGTGTGTTGCACACTGTCCATTTCAAACCAAGTACAGGTTAATTTATCCTGTGATTTTCTCGTTGTCATGTACTGTCCATAACTTACGTTGTCAACTTGTCATGTACCTCAATGTGTGTCCGTAACTTACGTTGTCATGTACGTCAATGTGTGTTGTCCGTAACTTACATGTGTCCGCACAAATGTGGTATGAGTTTACCATACCTATAATAAATGACAAAGATTTCTTTTTGACAGAAATAATATGCATCAGCAGCATCACAACCGAGTAACATTTATAAAGAAACTTAGATAAAAATTACTAATTTCAGAGTTAAAGTATTATTTGTTCTTTAAAAAGCAGTTTAAGTCTTAGAAGTATTCATGTTAAGTTCATCCTCGAAATATTAAAAAGAAAACTTTTAAATTGATTCTTGAACTTAATTAATATACATTAACTTAAGGATTAAAATGATAGATATTTTGTAGTATTTGAGAATCATTACTTTAAGGATCACTTAGGAGTTAGAAGTTAGGAAAGAGAGTAATAATTGGGGACCAAAATTAGTGATTTGTTCGAACTTTTAATTTTTAAATGCATAGAAACATAAACTTAAAACTTAAAAAAGGATGTTGGTTTCCATCTTGGTTAGAGTGGAAATAGTCTGGATCAAGTTAGGCTTTGTTAAGTTTGAGTCTAATCTAGATTAAAAGTACATAACTCAGGTTTGTTTATCAGTCAATGGCTTTTAAGGATTTGGACATGACCTATAAGCACTATCATATAAAAAATTTGTTTGTAAATCTTTATAAGAATCAAATTTAATTTATTTATATGATATAAGCATATTTTAAAGGTTTCATATATCATTTATGATCTTATTTAAAAATATACTTTACAATAAGATAAATTTATTTTTCAATAAACTTAATTATAAATCTTAACTTAGACTCTTTATGTAAATCAACATGATTAACATTTAAAAAGATAAATAAATGTAAAATTTTAATAAAAATAACAAATTTAATATAATAATAATATTCACAACCAAATTTTTAAACAAGTTAGTAGTTTTTTAGGCCTAGAATACATTTTGAATGACTTAGGAGCTAGCATCCTTATGTAAATAGATTTTACTAAAAACTTTAATCTAATCTATTTTCTAAAAAGTCTAGCTTAGGCTTGATGTAGGTTAGACCTTAGGTCTTTATGGACTGGTCTAATCTATTCTCACTCCTATTATTTGCCTTTGTTACATCACCTCATTGTGCAATATACCTTACGAATTGGTTCCTTATGGACCACTTTTCCCTATGAGGTAATGGTCGTTGTTCTTTTTGTTCATTCTATTTTGTTCAATTGATACCTAATGAAAATTGCATGTCATGGTCACATATAGTCAGTACATCTTTCTCCGGTGGTGGTTCTACTTTCTATCCTCGTTGCTTTTGTCATGGAAAGTTTAGAAAAGGGTAGGGTTCAGTGAAGTGATTCATATAAGAGGTGTGAATTGGAAAGTGTTTCTTTTGAATTTCTGGATGCTGAATCTAATGTAACTTTTTTCATTGTGAATTCTTGGACTTGGCCATGTTAAAGACTTTTTAATTGACTTCAACATTATAGATAGTGGATGTTCCATCTGCCGGGGACAAAATGCGAACCTCCCTCCCTCCCAAGACAAAGTCGTTAATGTTATACACTATTCATTTTCCTTGTAACCTAAGAAAAATAAAGTGGTTGTGCGCTATATGCGTAAGGGCAAGTTTAATGCTATCACAAGCTGAAAAAAACATTGACAAGTTAATGCTGCTGTGGTCCTTTGGAGACTATAAAACCATCATAGAAGAGCACTTCAAATTTCACCTTTATTAGCGTGTTTGATTCTTTGTTAGCAAGAATTTCCAAACATGTAAAGCAAAGAAAGTAATAATTAGTTGCTTCATAAATAACAAATGTACCTTAGTCTCTATTCAACGGAAACAAACCTGAGCATGTTTGGTTTAACTTTTAGCATTTGTCATTTACATCTAACCTAACAACCTCAAGCATGTAAATGTTACTTCGTTGTCTTTTTAATTTTGGATAAATAGTTATTTTCGTCCTTGAATGTGTAGAATGCTAACAAATTCATCCTCGAAAAAATGAAAATTCAAATTTTAATCCTCGAAAGTAAAAAAAGTGCAACAAATCGATCCATCTGTTAATTTTCGTCTGTTACCGTTAATGAAAGAGCATATATAACACATTCAATGACGAATTTGTCAGCGCTTTACACATTTAGGGACGAAAATGACTATTTACCAAAAATATAATTTAATCTTTACATTTCTTTCCTTTTTTAATCGTTGCAAACATAATATTACAATAAATGCTTAAAAAAATAGGAAAATAAACATAAGTTAAAATAAACATAATAATAAGCTTAATATTAATTAATAAGCATAATCTTTGTCTATTATCCTGAAATTTCTAATGTACAGTACATTACTCAAAATATGAGACTCAAACAAAAATGAACAGTCATTAAGTGAGTCTTTAAAAAATTGAGACCCAACTTGATTTTGTCCTTACCTAATATTGTCCCAATAGAAATTTCAGTGTAACAAACAAATTATGCTTATTAATCAATATCTATTATGTTTGTTTTAACTCATGTTTGTTTTCCTATTTTTTTAAATGTTTAATGTAATGTTATATTTACAACGATTAAAAAGGGAGAAAGATGAAAATTAAATTATTTTAGATAAATAGTCATTTTTGTTCCTAAATGTGTAGAGCGTTTACAAATTCATCCCTAGATGTGTCACGTGTGCTCTTTCGTTAACGGTATCCCTAGAGGTGTTAACACACAGACTTATCGAACTTGTGAATTTCATATTATTAGCATAAGACTCTAACCAAGTGAGCTAATAAGCTAATTATGTTATAAAATAAATAATGTTATTATATATAACAGTAAAAATTTTAATGTATATTTAATATGCATGTAAATTTAAATAATAAATTTTATGACAATTAATTTTGATATAACTCATAGGGATTATATGATCTTTATTTTTTTATAAATAAAAAACATTTACTATTCAAAAAAATAATTTATTAATAAATTAAAAAACATAGGAATTAGCTAATCATATAAGTTATATCAAATTAATTATCACAAAACTTATTATTTAAATTTAGGTGTGCAGTAAATATACATTAAAAATTTTACTGTTATATATAATAACATTATTTATTTTATAACATAATTGTCCTATTAACTTAATTGGCTAAAATATTATGCTAATAACTTGAAAGTCATAAATTTGACTCTTGCTTGGATCATTAGTTTTAAATTAATTTATAAAACATATTTTTAAAATTAAAAAAAAATACTTATAGATCACGTGTTCATAGGAAGGATATTTTGATAAATTCGTTTTCTATAGCAACACCCCTATAACTTGGATCCTGTGGCCCAATTTGAAGATGAGATTCAAACAAAAAAATAAAATTGTTTACAATAGTGGGGATTGTCTCAAGACTTTGAAGCATTCTGATTATCCATAGACTGGCGTTTACTCTTCTAATGATGATTACTTTGGAAGGCTATTATGGCAATCCAAACGGGCGCCAATGACATGATTGTATTCGGTTTGAACTTCGGAGTGTTTATTTTAAAATCCTAACTTCCAAGTGATGTTGAACGAACTATATTGATCAATGTTTAGGGAGTTTTGCACTTTCATGAGTGTGATACTGTGGTTTTAGTGTTACTAGTTAATTTTGACTGCTACATTGTAATCTATTTCCATTACTTCATGAATTCTGAAAATATAGGCTTTTTTGATGTAAGGATTAGTTGTGTTTGGATTTTTAATTATTTATTAGATGAAAGAGAAAAATAATCATGGAGTGAGAAGTCTTAGGTAATCATTTAATTATCTCTTATCATGTATGATAAATTTATTAATTTTAAAAATAATTATTTTGAAATAATTTAAATTTTAATTGAATAACAATATAAAATTAATGAATAAACATTAAAATTATTTAAAAAATCTCCATTGGAAACCAATTAGAGGAGTGTGTGATACACATTTCTGTTCTCTATATTTGGTCTGCACATGGGTGGTCCACGAAGGACAATTCAAACAAAACACATCCTCTAGTTACTAGTTAGGTAGTGACAGAGATGGTGATTGGACCTAAATTCCACGGGTATATACAAAAAGGACCAATAAGAAGAAGAAAATGTGGATTTTTTCACGCAAGCAGAAAAATAAAATGTTAATTTTCTCAACTAGCTGCCCTTCTAAATTATACATCCAAGTAGAGACAAGTTTATTATTTTCACACCCCTCCCCCTTACCCTTTCTTTGTTAAGCAAGTTACCAATTCGGGTTTCTCAGACCCAAATTCTGAGCATTTTTATTAAAGTAAAGTATTCAATTATTAAAAATAATAAATTAAATTATTGTATTTAATTTTTTTAAAATAATAATTTAAAAAAAAATTAAATTAATAAAAATAATATAGCTATTTTGTTATAATTAAGTATGAAAATATTTAAATTAATTTGTTTATATTTAGTCTTGTTCTATTTTTTGCAATTATATTTAAAATACAAATTTGTACATTTGAATACAGTTAGTTAATTATGAGTTAATCTATCATTTTAATTAATAAATGTTACTGTAAACTTGAATTAATAAATTGATCTCTTATGTTTTAAAAGTTCTAAAATAATTCCTTAAAG
Organism: Glycine soja; assembly: GCF_004193775.1. Lineage (NCBI taxonomy): Eukaryota > Viridiplantae > Streptophyta > Magnoliopsida > Fabales > Fabaceae > Glycine > Glycine soja. Next base: position 6,843,153 of record NC_041015.1, on the reverse strand, counting down.
AATTTTTTTAATAACACTTTGTCCAAACGACGTTCAATTTGCATTTACATCAACGGTGAGTTAGTTGTGATTCCTCTATCAATAGTGCTAACAGAGTTCACTCTGGACAACACTACCAAACTAATTTTTTTCACGGTGATATTATTCTGTAATATTATTTATTCGACATCCTAATTATTTTTAAATAATATTATTATGCAATATTATTTCTTTTTTAAATAATATAATTACATATATTTTAAAAAAATATAAAAGGGTTCAGAATTCGGGTTTGAAAAACCCGAATGCCTAACCTACTTAACAAAAAAAGTTGTCTACTTGTGTAAATAATTTAGAATAATTTTGAAGGGTGAGTAGTAGAGGAAATTAATATTTTATTTTGTCTACTTGCGTAAAAAAAAAAACAGAAAATATGAACTAAATAAGAAGAAAAATTATCAACTAAATAGGTTTAGATCTGGTACCAGTGTTTATCTTGGATTTTTTTTGGAAACGAGTGTGAGTATAGATATTCTATTAGAATTTAATTAAAATATATTGATTTTTGTTTATAATTTTAAAATAGCATTTTACAAATCTCATTTTAATGACCTAATATGCTCATGTTAAAATTATAAATTCTAACTCCATATTACTGTTGTGCTGTCAAAAAAACTCCTTATTACTGTTGTTTAATATATTTATTCTAATTTTATGGCTGTATTAATAAAAACTCCATGGATTTTCTCATTTGTCAAATTCAAGGAGTCCTTTTTCATCTACGGACTAATGTACAATAAAATTCTTTACTTTTGTAATATTATTTCTATATTACTACATGTGACATTTAACAATATTTTTTAACCTAAAATACTTATTCATATTTTGTGATATTTTTTAAATGTTATAAAAAAATTTGATAATATTTTTATTAAGTATTAGATAAAAGAAGTATTATTAAAGATTGTGTGTATCCGAAAAATTTGTCTTATAATCCTCTATTAAAAGTCACAAAATTTGTTAATGATCAAGTGATTTGGGATGCAGACGAAGACCATTAAATTCAACAAGTGCAGAGATCTCAAAGGTAGAGAATGAATTCAGTTATATTTTATTTTCGATATCAACAATGTATGGCACTGGTGTGAGTGGGTTAAGGGCATAGTGGTCATTGCAGTAGTCAACGGGTCCTCAATTACCCCCAACAATTATGCCTTCCAATAGTGGTCGTGGTTTTATAATTTATATTATGCAAAAAGAGGCCAAAAAGGGTTTTATAATTTATAAACTATACATATCATTCGTACAGTGAATAATTTTGATTATGCACGCCTCACTGGTCACTATCATAGTCGTTCCTGTTCTATAAGCTTAAGATTAAAGGATGATATCATTTGTTGATTGTTTAGTGGAATATATTTTATTATTTGCAATAACCTCCTTTCACTATACTCCGAGTGGAACTTTACCATATCTTAATGATCATCTTTTTACTTTTCTCTTTATTTTTTTTTCTCAAATACTTACCTTGCAAAATTTTATGTGTGTTCTTGGATTGATGAAAAATTGCAGGCCAGGGCATAAGATTCATCGGTAACATGACCAGATTGGATCTTTGGGTAAAGATCGATCAATACCAATTAGAATGTTTTAGAAGGTATTTAATGGTTTATAAATTCAGTTTCAAATTGCACCTATTATATGAAATTGGCATGCTTATTAACTTTTATCTTATTTAACAAATACATTAGTAGGTGATGGAGTCATATTACTTTAATTTAGTTGGAATGACCAACTACATAAAAACGTTTCATTCTATTTTTTTAGTTTAAAATTTTACTATATATTGGACAATACTCATTTTATATGTAAGGTCACGTATGTATGACAATTTTATATGTAGTGTTTGTTTTTTTATAAAAAAAAATCAAAAATCATAATTTTTTAAATTTTTACGTATATGCAACTTTGACTGTTTGACATATTGAAGCAAATTTACTTAATAATTAAGAAGACTAATTGGCGTTGGAATAATATTATCAACATAGTTAGGAAACCTCACTACATGTATATGTGGAAAAATTATTACCTTAGAAGCCAACAAATTGGAGCCATAAAATTATATATTGTAGTATTCAATTAAGTTTAATTTCCTATTCATATTGTTATTATAATGTAATTTTTTTGTTAATATAAGATTGTAAAATTAAGTGAATTTTGACATCCTCTCTTATAAATTTTGATAAAGGTTTTACCTTATATATAAAAAAAAATAGGCCGGGCAGGAGAGGCATATCCCTCTATAAATATATTAAATAAGAAAGGAGGGCGGGGGTGGGGATTGGAATATTTTTTAAATGTGTTTTGAAAGCTAATTTTATCCAAAATTCAAGATTAATATAATGAGATTACAATTTTTTTGTCCAATCCAACTTATTACACTTTTTTTTACAGGAAACTTATTACATTTAAAAAACTTGTAATTTGTTTCATTGTATCCAAATATTTAATTTATAGATAGGTTATGAAATATATCATATTATTGGCAGTCATATATTAAGTTATCTAAAAGTACCAATATAAGACCTATCTAAAGGTCATCTCTTAAAAAAATAGAGTTAACATATTTCGAGATTATAGATATAAGACATTTCAGATTTTCTGTTTAATGATGAAGAATTAAAATGCCTAACATTTATAGTTTTAAAGATTCAATAATTTTTTATAGATTAAATTGAGCCATCTTGATTGATATCAGAATGATATAACACCTCTCATCAGCCAAACATGTACTTGCCTAAAAGAAAATCATCTTTACTTAGAGAGAAGTGGAATTCAATATGATCAAAAGAAGAAGCAAAAAGAAAGTAAAAAGTTTATGTCAGCTGCTTTATTTTCTAAAAGTCTGTCAGTCAGCTATTTCCATTGATAACTCAAGTGGCGGAGTTAGAAACAAGTATTGAAAAAAGCACGTTTAGAATTTAGATTCTAGATCATGCATCCCTAAATTTCCAACCCCGTACCCACCCTTTCACCAAAAAGTCCCCACTGCTGGACAAGAAAAAATGGGTAAATTTGGAGTAGTAATAATAAGTACTTGAATAGAGATTAAGCAAACATATTAATTATATAAGACAAATTTGGGTTGGGGTAACCTATTTTTCTGTTTATTTACATGATTTTTTGTGTAATATATTTTTTATTGAGTCATGTAAATTTACTTTTGCGGAAATATCTTTGCTTTTGAGAAAATTGTGAATGGTTAGACTTAGGGTATATTTGTTATTTAGTTAATATCTTTTGTCTTTTATTTTTCCACCTTTTGTACCCTCACTTTAATTTGTGTTGATTAAATCATGTTTGTTGGATTTGTGTTATTTCAGACTTTTTATTATGGATATTTAATGTGATGATTAAAGCATTATATTTTTATTAGTAATTATGTGTTTAGGAAATGTAAGTTGTTAAATTGGAGTTCGATGTTATAATTAGTTAATTTAATTTTCTTAAGATTTTTGTAAATATTGTTTTTTAAATGCCCAATTGTTTGTATTAATTGGTTGGTTTTAGTAAAATTAGTGTAAATTTTAACATACTAAAGTTGCTTTTGTGTGTGTGTGTGTGAAATCATGCTGAATTTCTTTTTGGTGTATTACTTTAAATCTTTATATTTTGTTGGTTGAAATAATATGTAAATTAATGTAGTGCAAAATGTTACAAATCACTGGACAATTGATACATGATCATTCTAATTTAATTTATAGTCTTAAATTCGAGCCACTCATGTGTCCTATTTATATCAAGCAAAATTGTCTCTCAAAGAATGTTTATAGAAAGTTGAAATGATCATAAGTTTAAAATCTATTAACATGGTTTAACATTGTTATAAATAAAGGTAAAAATAGGCTAGACTAGGCCAATATTTAGTAGAATTAACGTTTTGCTTCAACTTCATTAAAAAGGTAAAGCCTAAGTCTAGTGTATTTATCTATCATAAATCTTTTTTTTTTCTTTAATATGCTCTAACCTACATAATTTGATTTTACATAAAAATATGTTTAAAAACATGTGTTCTGCTAAGACCTACAAAAAGGCGTATAAGCCTATTGTCCTATTAGGCTAATAAGTTATTTTAAAAATAATTCTAAAATGTTTATTTCTTATTCTCACCATTATTTTATAAAAAATTAATAATTAAGATTAATTATTCAATACAAACATTAGATTTTAAAAAATAAATAAGAAGAATGAAAAATAATTTTTTGAAAGTTAATCTTTAAATAAATTGATCTCTTTTCTTTTCCTGTACGTAAATAATTTTTATATATTGCTTACTATATGTGAATTTTTTTTCTTCTTTCGACTAAAATACACCCCATTTTAGGGTATACCTTTATTATTTTCCCCTACAAAATTCAAAAGAATCCCTTATCATCTCTAACAAATTAGTGGATCAAAATCTTCTACAAAGAATTGCATCAATGTGATCCTTTGAGTAAAATTTTAAGGGTGGGTTCAGAACTGCACATGCAGTTCATTTTCATTTTCATTTTTTGAAATTACAGGAAATGCTATTCCAAAATTAGCATGGCACGTGCCAATACTAATTGTCAAGGTAATAACATAATTACATAAACAGACAGACATCCCAAAACGGACAGCTTCCTCAGTATTTCGCCATTTCGGAAGATGACAGGAAAGAGCATCTATAGGTCAATTCTCGAACGCAGTACAAAGACAATGGAGGAGTGATGACACTGACAATTATATGGTAAACGAGGTTGATTTTTTTAAAAGAAAATATACTTAAAAAATAGAATAAAAACAGTATTGTGTATAATGAATTATAGGTAAAAATTATAAAAGTAGAAAAGAGAAAAAAACTACACTAATAAATAAAAAACAATAATTTTAATATATTATTAGTGTCACTAATCAGAAAATTTTTACATGTGACTTTAAAGCAATTTTTACAAAAATAATATTTTTTTATCATATATAATAAACTTGATCAGTTGTACTATAGAACTTAAAATCAAAATTACTTATTAAACTTAAAAAATCTTGTACAAATTGATTCAAACCTAGCTTAATTGATTAACATGATTGATATATCCATCTTTAAAACAATAACAATATAATACATGAAAATAAAGAGGGAAAAAATATTTCTTTTACATCCTTAATATGGATACATTTTGAGAGTGATAATAAAAAAGGAAAAATAAGTTAATAATAATATTTTTTAAGATTTTGTGAAATTACATAAATATTTTTTATTTTTTCCTATGTATACTGACTTCTTTAATTGGTTAAAAAATATTACATTATATTTTCCTATAAGAAAAATTATTGCAAATATTTAAAAATAAAAAAAATTGTGTAATCTCAAAAAAAAATTAAGAGATATAAGTATAACTTACTATATAATATAACAAAATAAGAGAAAAATCAAACGAGTGAATTAAATTAAATGTTTATAATTTTTGGGTGTCACAAAATAAAAAAATCATGACTCTAGAAATAATACTACAATTTTTGCATAGTAGCCCATAGATAAAAAGTTGGTGCAAGAAGGAAGAGCCAAGTAGCCACTAAAGAAAGTGGGAGAAAACAGAGCCTAAGCAAGAAAAGAAGCTAAGGTGTGAGTGAGCAGAGAGAAACAGGGCTATCAAGAGAATGGCCCTGAACGATTTTTTCGCGGGGGAGATCGCGACGGAGCTTCTGAAAATGCTGATCAGCATCTCCCGCAAGTCCCTCCTCTGCCGCGCCAGCGCCGACCAGCTCATCAGCTACATCCACGACCTCCTCCCCTCCATCGAGGAGATCAAGTACTCCGGCGTCGAGCTTCCTGCACTGCGCCAATCGCAACTCGACCGTCTCTCGGAGATTCTCCGCTCCGGCGTCGAGCTCTCCCACAAGGTCCTCTCCTCCAGCCGCTGGAACGTCTACCGCAACCTCCAGCTCGCCAAGAAAATGGACAAGCTCGAGAAGAACGTCTCCAAGTTCCTGTTGGGTCCCATGCAGGCACACATGTTGGCCGACATACACCACACCCGGTTCGAGATGACCGAGCGGTTCGACCGGGTCGATAACTCGGTTCAAAGATTGGAGAAGTATTTTGGGAATATGAAGATAGGTGTTGGCGGCGGCGGGTGGGTGGAGGAGGCTGTGAGGAGCGTGGACGAGGATGTTGTTGATAGTAGCTCTGCTGTCGGGTTGGGTTTCGGGAAGAATAAGGTTAGGGAGATGGTTGTCGGGAGGGATGATCTTTGGGTTGTCGGGATTTCCGGGATTGGTGGTTCCGGGAAAACCACTCTTGCTAGAGAGCTCTGCAAAGATGACCAAGTTAGATGTAAGTTCATCTCATCAAAGTTCCTTAATTTATGCAAAAAAAGTTTCTCATCACAATTAGAGTTTCATCTTGTAATTTGTGCAATAAAAGTTTATAATATATAAAGGGTAACATATGTTATTGAGCAATCATTACATGGGAATCAACTGGTACAGGATTGTTCCATGCATGGATTAGTAAGTACATAGTCTTTTCTATGCATGGATCAGATGGTACGAGTTGTTTCAGCTTTTCAAATTCGAGTCTTGTACTGATGCGTTGAGTATTTCAAAGGGAGATAGTATTGTAGTGATCCTATCCTATTCAGGCAAGATTGTCTTTTGTAAATAATACTATTTGTGATCGCAAAAAAATATATTATCGAGGTGAAATTTCAATCCTGACTAAAAAAAATACTTGAGAAACTGAGTACTTAATCTAGATGAATGATTGTTTTATAGTAACAAACTGGATGTTGGATGAATAGATGGTGTGTGACTTGGTGTTTGGAAAGCGAATCATGAAGTGGTAGCTTCTTGTTTTAATTATTTGCTTATTTTGACAGGTTATTTCAGGGATAGGATTTTGTTCCTGACCGTGTCGCAGTCACCGAATGTGGAGCAGCTAAGGACGAATATTTGGGAGTATATTATGGGCAACGAGAGGTTGGATGCAAATTACATGGTTCCCCAATGGATGCCACAGTTTGAGTGCAGAAGCGAAGCTCGAACTCTGATTGTTTTGGATGATGTGTGGACACTCTCCGTGGTGGACCAGCTTGTGTGTAGAATACCAGGTTGCAAGTTTCTTGTGGTGTCAAGGCCTAAATTCCAAACGGTGTTGAGTTATGAAGTGGAATTGCTGAGTGAAGAGGATGCCCTGTCTTTGTTCTGTCACCATGCTTTTGGACAGAAATCAATTCCTTTAGCTGCTAATGAGAATTTGGTCAAGCAGGTAATGTATAGTTTGGAATTGTAAACTTTGTCCTTGAAAAGTGATTTACCTAAAGACTAAAAAACTAGAGTGTTGTCTTATTGTAAACTCCCTGACAGTGTCTTTGATTCCCTTGATTAAAAAAAAAGGAAGTAGAGTGCTATATTTGGACTTCACTTACTTTGTTTGTTGTTTCTTGTGTCAAATGGCAAATAGGTTGTGACTGAGTGTGGAAGGCTTCCCTTGGCTCTTAAGGTGATTGGAGCTTCTTTGCGAGATCAAACTGAGATGTTTTGGTTGAGTGTTAAAAACAGGCTATCTCAGGGCCAAAGTATTGGGGAATCCCATGAAATCAATCTGATTGACAGAATGGCAATCAGTATCAATTACCTTCCAGAGAAGATCAAGGAGTGCTACTTGGACCTGTGTTGTTTTCCTGAGGATAAGAAAATCCCCCTTGATGTTCTCATCAATATATGGGTGGAAATCCATGATATTCCTGAAACAGAAGCTTATGCCATTGTGGTAGAGCTCTCCAACAAAAATCTCCTCACCTTAATGAAAGAGGCTCGGTATGTGAATTGAAAAGGCATCATTACTGATTACATTGGTTAATTTTCTTGTTTTACCAATTGCAATAAGCAATAACATTAGTTACTCACTCCAAAACCCTTTTTGATGTTTTAATCTACCAGTGCTGGAGGCATGTATAGCAGTTGCTTTGAGATCTCAGTTACTCAACATGATGTACTGAGAGACCTGGCCCTTAATTTCAGAAACCGTGAGAGCATTGATGAACGCCGGCTATTAGTTATGCCAAAACGGGAGAATGGAATGCCTAAAGAGTGGTTGAGATACAGGCACAAGCCATTTGAGGCTCAGATTGTTTCAATTCACACAGGTATATACCAATCCCTCTTTATATTGCCATTCATATTTATCTTTTTTTTTTATTGTTTTTCTTTTCTTCCTTCTGTTATTCTATTTTGTGATGAATTTCACATTGCAGGTGAAATGAAGGAAGTGGACTGGTGTAATCTAGAATTTCCAAAGGCTGAAGTGCTGATCATTAATTTCACATCCACTGAATACTTCTTGCCCCCTTTCATCAATAGAATGCCAAATTTGAGGGCATTGATAATAATAAACTACAGTGCAACATATGCTTGCCTTCACAATGTTTCAGTTTTCAAGAACTTGTCCAACTTAAGGAGCCTCTGGCTTGAAAAAGTTTCCACCCCCGAGTTATCAAGCATTGTCTTGGAAAACTTGGGAAAATTATTTATTGTCCTGTGCAAGGTTAATGACAGTTTGGTGGAAAAAGAAGTAGACTTGGCTCAAGTCTTCCCTAATCTCTTTGAGCTCACTCTTGATCACTGTGATGATCTAACCCAATTGCCCTCAAGCATTTGTGGGATGAAGTCACTCCAGAACTTGAGTCTCACCAACTGCCACAATTTGACTGAATTACCAGTTGAACTAGGGAAACTAAGATCTCTAGAGATCCTACGTTTATATGCTTGTCCTTATCTGAAAACACTTCCTAATAGCATCTGTGACATGATGAGATTGAAGTATATTGACATTTCTCAATGTGTTAACTTGACATGCTTCCCTGAAAAGATTGGTAGATTGGTAAGCTTGGAGAAGATTGACATGAGGGAATGCTCCATGATTAGAAATGTGCCAAAGTCTGCAGTGTCATTGCAATCTCTGAGGCTTGTAATTTGTGATGAGGAGGTATCTGGGATTTGGAAAGAGGTTGCCAAGCCTGATAATGTGCATATTCAAGTATCAGAGCAATACTTTGATTTGGACTGGCTCAAAGAGTGACATATATGTGTCTATGTTTTTGTGATATTTTACTTTCTAATTTGATGTTTTTTTTTCTTCTAGATCACACGGATCCTCCATTAGAGGTAATACTGTATGACTATTATGAACAGAACTTTCCAATTTGATGTGAATACTTGTACATAACTTCTATTTGAAGTGGAAATTATCTTTTTCCAAAATCAAATTCCTGATGGTGAAAAATCATGGCATGACTTTCGCTAGTCTAAAGTAGCATAACCTGTGCTAAGTCAAGTGCGTCAAGTTCCTTGAATTAGTTCAAATCCAGCGATAAATTCCAATCTATCTAAATATATTTTTATGTTCTTTTTTATTTTTGAACATAAAAATACTTTTTTGAAAACTAAAACTGATTACATTCCAACACCCAATTATATTGTAAATATATTATACTTGCACGTTTTGAGATTTAACAAAATTATTTTTAATATATATTTTTTTCCAATATTTTGATCTTTCTCGATTAAAATTTAATTTTATAAAAAAATTAAGGAAGATAGCACCTATCGAAAAAAGTACATGGTTATATTATTGTATAATTAATTAATTGAAATTTATATAGGATAATAGCAAAGGAAGGACATCTAGATTCTGGAGAGAACTTTCGTGGAACTTCACAAAGTGCGATTATAATTTGTCTTTATATAGATAATATATGATTTTATGAGTCAAGTTTTTCTACAGCAGCTTTTTTGGGTTTTTCTAATTAAAAAGCTTCCTCCGTCATCTGATTGTTACAAAAATTAAAAATGATGACGCAATAAACGATTTATATAATATATCTAGCATGATAGTTAACATCTTAATTGACTTACGAGTGAGTGACTTTATTCAATTTAAATTCCACAATATAAAAAGATTGAATACAAAATTACGTATTTGAATATAATGAAATAATGTACTTCAAATAAATTAAAGTTACAAATTAATTCATCAAGATGACATCCTTAACAAAGTATCATGCCATTGTTAAATAATTGTTCATGTCGCTAATTAATAGTGAGATGATAAACTAAGAGAAAGACTTGTTTTTTTTAATTAAAATTTAAAAAATAAGGGATTTACTTATAAGAAAAAATATGGAAACCTAATCAAAATTAAATGAATTATTATTAGACTCTCTTATAAATAATTGTTCATGTCACTCCTCTTATTATTAACATACATCTACTTTGTTTTAAACCAATTTCTATCATTTTTTTCTTCATCCTCCATCATATTATTTATCACAAGTATGACGCTCTATTTCTTTATTTATTTTATTTCTTTCTCCTTTAGTCCTTTCCATCTATACACAACATTTCTCAGATTAAATATCATAGTATAACAACACCGAAACTGCGGCTAATTAGCAAAATTAAGTATATACATCCACAAATTTATTTATTAAAAATTTAATAATAGTAATTCTATTTTTTAACTATAAAAATTCCTTGGTAATCTTTTTGAATTATAAATAAATAAGGTTATATTAGTCTTTTTTCCGGAATTAATGTATCTTGTGTTTACAGATTTATATAGCTAACTTTTTCAAGTTTTAAGAATAAATTTAATTGTCTATATTATTAGAAACTAACGTGTTTTATCTTAATTTTGTTGATTATTGAAAACAAATTTAAATACTGACTCGAGAATCAAAGGTTAAATCTTAACTGTGGTCGGACACCTATCAAGTTGGCAAAACAATTTGGTACAATAATTAATTTAGTAAACGATGTTGTATCCTCTCTTTCATCCATGATTGCAAATACCAATAAAATACATGAAAAAGAAACAAATTACATATTCGAGCCCCTGGTCTTCTAGTTGAAATGAGATAAAGATAATATATTTTGAATTCGAAGACTTTCTTTACTTTACTTTAGACTGAAGTAACATCCCTTTTCTTAAAAATATTGTGTATGATGAAATAAAGGTGCTGATCACACCTGAACATGGATAATCTGCTTACCCTGCAGCTATACTTTTCCTGTAGCAAAAATCTTATTCATCAATGATATTCTCTCTTAACTATAACAATGACAAATCAAGAGGTTAAATTTTTGCTGCAGAAACAAATGTTTGGTGCGGAGGCAGCAGATGATCTATGTTTGATGATGTTTTTTTATGGGTAAATATTAACTATTATTTTGTTAATTTTTTTTTATTGATAGAGATTTGAATAAATAATTTTTCCTCTCTTATTTTTTAATTACTAAATCAATTTTTTATTTGTATTTGATCACAATGTATATCATATATATACAATACATAATAAAAGATAATAGATAAAAGATATACAAATATATCATGCTATTTTACATTTTAAAATAGGGAAAGAGAAAGAAATCGAATCATAGTAAATGATATATAAATAGGAATCTAGAAGGGATAGTTTGCATGAGGTTTTAGGTTTAAAATTTTATATATAAAAAAAATGTGAGAGCTGACACTTTGTCATGTTAATTGAATATGATCCTTGTTCTGATATCCAACTATCTTCATTAAATCTTCATCCGCACAAAAAAAAATGTCACATGTTCACGTTCACAATACCAGAAAACCATGATAAACATATTTTAAAAAGAATTTAGATCTCAATCTTACAACATAATTTAGGCAAGTGTTTGGTATATATTTTAGACTAATCAATAATCTACTTTGAACAAATTGCGGTCCATTTTAGACATATAATTAGTTAGCTCACTCCAAATTTGTCATCCACGTTCATTTTGGACCAATCAACACTCATAATAAAAGATAGTTTACATTCTCTTATTGGTTTTCATTATGGTCATTGATATATAATAATATCCAAAGGATTAGAAATGTTTCAAGTTGTTAAACATATATAATTTTGTTTAACCTGAGGGATTGACGCTATAAGTTCTCAATGTATTGATATGGAAGAATAATTTATTTAAAAAAAAATTATGTTTTTTTCCTATGTAAAATCTCTTGAATAAGTTATAATCATGTATGATGAATGAATATTAGTCTCTGTCATGAAGGAAGATTAGTCTCGATGTAGTGAAGTAAGAGACATTATTTCTTAGTATCCTATCCCCAAATAAAAAACAAAATTTTATTTATTTTCAACCAACATGACAAATTACAACCAAACCAACCATGATTAGCATAAGCATAGGAAGGGCATAACAATCATTTCCCGAAGGCACCAGCGAGAGTCAGTGCTGACTCTTATAATATATGAAGAAACAAAAAGAAAAGAAAAATAGCACTAGTTGGCGCAAAACCATGGTGCTAACGGAGTTCTTCCACGCCGAGATCTCATCGGAGCTATGGAAAATGCTGGTGTCAATTTCCCGAAAAGCCCTCCGCTGCAAGTCGAGCGCCAAGAGCCTCATCTCCTACGTCCACGAGCTCCTTCCGACGATCGAAGAGATCAAGTACTCCGGCGTGGAGCTGCCGGCGCCGCGCCAGTCGCAGGTCGACCGCCTCTCGGAGATCCTCCGCTCCGGCGTCGAGCTCTCCCACCAGGCCCTCTCCTCCTCGCGCTGGAACGTCTACCGCAACTTCCAGCTCGCCAAAAAAATGGAGAAGCTCGAGAAGCACGTGACAAGGTTCTTGCAGGTAGGGGTGTTCGTGGCTTCGTTATTTAAATAATCATAACCACAACTAGTAAATAACTAGATCAAGGCTCTCGCGCTGCGGTTTCCTCGCGTTTGTTGATATCGGAAAAAATCGCGGGCAAATACTGCCGATGTAGTCACAATTGCGGTTGTGTTGCGAGTCGTGAACGTTTAAAGAGTCTTGATTTTGCGTCCCAAGTCACGGCAACAGACAGTTTTTCAAATCCTTGAACTAGATTATAAGTTGTTATAATAACTATAACCATAACTACTTATAATTTGGTATTACTAGTTATTATTGTTTACAAAACTGGTTTTTTTTAACACCCTACGTTGCAGGTTCCCATGCAGGCGCATATATTGGCGGACGTGAACCACGTGCGGTTCGAGATGGCGGAGCGGTTCGACCGGGTGGAGGCGGCGAACCAGAGGATGGAGAAGTTTATCGGGGAGATGAAGATTGGAGTGAACGGGGGAGGGTGGGTGGAGGAGGCTGTGAGGAGTATGCAGGAGGATGAGACGTGGGTTGAAGGGTGTAATGGGAACAATAACGGTTTTGGGGTTGGGTTGGAGTTCGGGAAGAACAAGGTTATGGAGATGGTTTTTACGAGGAGTGATGTTTCTGTTGTCGGGATTTGGGGGATTGGTGGGTCCGGGAAAACCACTCTTGCTAGAGAAGTCTGCAGAGATGACCAAGTGAGATGTAAGTTCACCAATCCATTTTCTTGATCTAAAAAAAGTTTAACACAAATTGTTATGACAGACCGATTATTCTAATTTAATCTATGGTCTCGAATTTAACACAAATTTATGGTAACAATTACGGTTAAGTGTGTAGATTGACTCACACGTGCTTGTTTCAGCTTAACCAGTATCCTCAAGATTGCAACCAACTTGAGATGGTGAAAAATGCGGTTGTGAACGTTTTTTTTAGAACATTAGGGGAGATTATATTTACTTCATGGGATGATGAATCATGTTAGTTTCATGTTTGATGGTAACTAACAAACATATCCTTTATGTTTTCTTATCTGTGTAATGAAGTTTGGTGTATTAATGGTGAATCATTAATTGATTTAAATGTGACAAGATTGCATGTTGTATCTTGTAATTAGTGGTTGCATTTCTTGTTTAATTTGTAGTTGTGAGAAAGTGTTTCAAGATTGTAACAGTTGGTTTTTGCAGGTTATTTCAAGGAGAGGATCTTGTTTTTGACTGTGTCACAGTCCCCGAATCTGGAGCAGCTGAGAGCGAGGATCTGGGGACACGTCATGGGCAACCAAGGTTTGAATGGCACTTATGCGGTTCCACAATGGATGCCACAGTTTGAGTGTAAAGTGGAAACTCAAGTACTTGTTGTTCTGGATGATGTGTGGTCACTCCCAGTGCTGGAGCAGCTTGTGTGGAAAATTCCTGGCTGCAAATTCCTTGTGGTGTCCAGATTTAATTTCCCAACAATTTTTAATGCCACTTATCGTGTGGAGTTGCTGGGTGAACATGATGCCCTTTCTTTGTTCTGTCACCATGCTTTTGGACAGAAATCAATTCCAATGGGTGCTAATGTGAGTTTGGTGAAGCAGGTAATGGTTTGAATTGAAGTTGTGAAGTTTGTCACTACCCATTGATTGAGTGATCAAACCCAAAATCCTTTGGCCTTTGCTTTATGAACTTTGCTTACCTTCTCACCTGATATTTGTTTGCATCGAATGGTGAACAGGTTGTGGCCGAGTGTGGAAGGCTTCCACTGGCTCTGAAGGTGATTGGAGCTTCTTTGCGAGACCAGAATGAAATGTTTTGGTTGAGTGTTAAAAGCAGGCTCTCTCAAGGCCAAAGCATTGGTGAATCCTATGAAATCCATCTGATTGATAGAATGGCAATTAGTACTAACTACCTGCCAGAAAAGATCAAGGAGTGCTTCTTGGACCTGTGTTCTTTTCCTGAGGATAGAAAAATTCCTCTGGAAGTTTTAATCAATATGTGGGTTGAAATTCATGACATCAATGAAACGGAAGCATATGCCATTGTGGTTGAGCTTTCAAACAAGAATCTTCTCACCTTAGTAAAAGAAGCACGGTATGCAAATTGCAAACTCAAATGCAATTTTAACTTTTTTACTGTGTTGGTTTTTTTTTTTCATTTATCTCTTGGCAAAAGCATTATTCTAACACCCTTTTTGACATTTTAATTTTTCAGTGCCGGGGGCATGTATAGCAGTTGCTTTGAGATTTCTGTCACTCAACATGATATATTGAGGGACCTTGTTCTTCATTTGTGCAACCGTGGCAGCATTCATCAACACCGAAGGCTAGTTATGGCTAAACGAAAAGAAAATGGACTACTTCCCAAAGAATGGTCTAGATACAAGGACCAACCCTTTGAAGCACAGATTGTTTCAATCAACACAGGTAATATATATACACCAATGCCTATCTAAAGGATTTTATTTATTATCATATTTCTCTCCATGGTTATGTGATTCATTTGTGATGAATTTCACATTGCAGGGGCAATGACCAAAATGGACTGGTTTGAGCTGGATTTTCCCAAGGCTGAAGTGTTGATCATTAATTTCACATCCAGTGATTACTTTTTACCTCCCTTCATCAATAAAATGCCAAATTTGAGGGCATTGATAATAATAAACTACAGCACCTCATATGCCCGCCTTCAAAATGTTTCAGTTTTTAGGAATTTGACCAACTTGAGAAGTCTCTGGCTTGAAAAGGTTTCCATCCCTCAGTTATCAGGCAGTGTCTTGCAAAACTTGGGCAAATTATTTGTAGTCCTCTGCAAAATTAACAACAGTTTGGATGGGAAACAATTCCCTAACCTCTCTGAGCTCACTCTTGATCACTGTGATGATCTAACTCAATTGCCCTCAAGCATTTGTGGAATAAAGTCACTACAAAACTTGAGTGTCACCAACTGCCACCATTTGAGTCAACTACCTGTTGAATTTGGCAAACTAAGATCACTAGAGATCCTCCGTTTATATGCTTGTCCAGATCTAGAAACACTTCCTCCTAGCATGTGTGACATGAAGAGATTGAAGTATATTGATATTTCTCAATGTGTTAACCTTTCATGCTTCCCTGAAGAGATTGGTAGATTAGTATGCTTAGAGAAGATTGACATGAGGGAATGCCCCATGATTAGGTATTTACCAAAGTCTGCAGTGGCATTGCAATCTCTGCAGCTTGTAATTTGTGATGAGGAGGTATATGGTATGTGGAGAGATGTTGAGATGGCCAACTCAAATGTCCTTATTAAAGTAGCAGAACAACACTATGATCTAGACTGGCTTCAAGAGTGACCCATGTGTCTACGTTCTTGGGATGTTTTACCTTCCCAATTCGTTGCACTTGTATATACTTATTCATAGCCTCAATTCTGAAAAGGAATTTTTCTTTTTCCAAAAAGCTAATTTCCGTGATGGTGAAAACTGTGGCACAATATTTTCACTATAGTTCCTAGAATTAATGCCAGCAGTAGCCAGTGATAACCCATATTTAGTTATTATTAGGACTTCAACGGTGATGCACGTAAACTAATTTATATTCTCATTTAATTATAAATCATCTTTATTTCAGTGTATAATCTTTCTTCTGAAAGTATCTTGAGGCCACCATCACCATATGTGTACATGCACATTGTACATGTGCGACCGGTTCTTATCACATTCCTCCACCTCCTAATGGGCATGTTCTAGATTAATGAGAAAACGCGTAAAAGAGAATCATAAAAACAAAAACTGAAAGCAACCCTTGGGATTGAACTCACCAGATTCGTACAGGTCACTGTCATGTATCTTCTACCTTGAAGCTTCCTTACTCGATTTCTTATCTCTTCTTCTTTCAATATTGTCTCTTTGGTCAATGTCTTTCTTTGATTATTTATCCCCACTTATTGTTAATCCGTAAATAGTGCAGGTCAAGCATTCCAAGCCAACTTCATCATCAAGAAAACTAACAAATAATTCTTGTATAATCTGTGACGTGGTGTGAAGTGTTAATATGTATAAAAAAAAGTATTATAAGAAGTACGTTTTGTATATAAATAACACGAATACCAACATGTTAATATTCTTATATCCTATATTTAATCATTTATTTAATCCACATTAATTCAACTTATAACTGTTTGTGACCCACTGAAATGGCCCCAAACAGCAGTATTGTCCCGTTCTCCACACACTAGAAATCAAATCTGACATGACACAATTTTTGTTATTGTTTTCAAAATCATATTTTTAAATCTTAAAAGATAAAAGATTAGATTTTTTATTATTTATTCTTCACGCCTCCTCTTCCCGTTGTTTACGCTTCTTATTATTTCTTAAATCTTAAAGATAAAATGTTATATTTTAAATTATAATAACAAATTAAAATTTAGATTAAATCAAATTAGAATAATAACGTTTTTTCTTCACGTCAGTCGGGTCACTCTTTCATTCACGATTTTTGTTGTAGTTCGTTCAGCTTATGATCTTCGAAATGTTTACGGTTGCTAACTCTGACTTACTGATTTTTGGTTCTGATTGACACTACTGCAAAAACAACTTATTACGACGAACTAATAAAGACGGTGGAGAAAAACCATTTTTGAAAATAGTAAAATAATAAATTAATTAAATTCATTAATAACAAAGACGTTTTTTAAATAAACGTCTTAAAATAATAAATTTAAGGACGTTTTATTTAAAAAATTGTCGTTGCTTTTCAATTCCCGCCTTTTCAATTTCCTTTTTTCTCTTTTATCGAGCAGTGTGCACTGACCCTCCCTCTCTCTTATCGAGTAGTGTGCACCCTTCCTCTCTCTTCATAGAACGTCGTGCAGGGCAAAACAAAAGTGGGGAGTTTCTTCTCTCACATGTTCATAGTGAGGAGTTTCTTCCGTGCAGTGTAATTTCCCTTTGCCTTTTCAATTTCCTTTTCCCCCTTTGTTTTCTCTGTTCATAGTGAAACATTTAGAATAGTGGGGAGTGCAGTGCAGACACCAAAACAAAAGCGCAGAAAGTTTCTTCCCTCACATGTTTTCCAAACCATGGCCTCCGTCACCTACATAGAGCGTCGTTACAACTACGACATCTACACCGTCTATCTCGTCAAAAACTACATCACTGTCATCGTCACCGCCAGTGCCTCCGTGGTCAAGCGGTGGATCTCCTCCATGCTCTACTTCAACCGCTACTTCGTCGACTAGGAGTGCCTCGTTGTCAGCCTCAATGTGCAGTGGACTCCCGGCGGCCATGATCCTCTGCCGGACATGCTTCAACTCTGTGTCGGCCGCCGCTTCCTCATTTTCCATCTCGCGCACGCAGACTACGTGTCGGAGAGTGGATCGCCGAACAAACCCACGCCAACCGTCAATGCCACACAGAAGAGGTTTCTCGCAAGGTACTCCTTCTTCTCTCTTCCTTCCTTAACTACAATTCTTCTTCTAATCCCTTTCTCTTTGCGTCTTATAATTGCAGTTCGCTCAGGAGCAAGAGTTCTTTCGCCAAACCGCTCTCATCTCCAAAAAAGAGAAGGAAAAGGTCTGAATCGCATCCTTTCTCTCTGCATCTTTCCTCTCTCCTAGGCCGTCGATGAATGAAGAAAAAAAGAAACCGAGGCCCAAGGTAGACAGTGCATTGCATGATTGACAGCAGGAGTTACTCAGTCATCATAGCGAGAAATCAAACAAAAAGAAGTAGATTCACAGCAAGAGTGAAATGTGTAACTTGGCCTCCCTTTCCATTTTTAATGATTCTATTCTCTTTATCTTTATAAAACAGAATAACTATAATGCTTGTTACACTTATATCTTATTTTAACTGCAGTTTTATCTATATTTGGTGCATTTCATTGACTTGGATTTGAAGCGAACGAGTAAAATGGAAGAATATTATGAATTAGATAAGAAGATAGTGAGCTGCTACAAAGAATATTATTCATTTCATTTCTTAATACTATTTTTATTATTTTAATTTTTTTTTCTTTCAAAATAACATTCTAAGACGATCGTTAGCTTAACAACGTCTTAGAATGTTACCTTTCTAAGACGGTGGTTAGCTAATGATCGTCTTAGAAGGCAACGATTTTAAGACGGGTTTTATAGGACTGTCGTAAAGTTTCGACGACGTCAGATTCAAAGACAGTGCTCCACCATCTTTATATGTTATTTTCCACCATCTTTGTTTGTGTTTTTTGTAGTAGTGTGGGTGCATTGTAACTTTGTAAGGTTTACACCTTCAAAAAAATTTCTTTACTTTCTATGTTTTTTTAATTTTTTCTTCATCTTTCATAGGACCGTAAGTGAATATTCAAATAGAATTCCTCCACATCAAGATGGAGAACTTACTCATGAAAGATTGAAATACTTCAAAAGGTATTTTGATGATGATAATGAAAGAAGGCAAGTGAATGTAGAGTTTGTAAGGGTGTCTTTAGTTTGCATTTTCATTTTTTGTTTTTATTTTCTGAAAACTGTTTTCATTTTCAAAAGATTAAAATTTCGAAAACATGTTTAGTTTGACTTCTTGTTTTTTGTTCTCAGGAAATAAAAACATTAAAAATTTATAATATATTAACTTCTTGTCTTTTTTGTATTTTTAAATTTGCTTAAAATTATATTTCTTGTCATTGTATTTTTATTTTATCCAAAATGAAGTTTATGTTTTCAACTGAAAACACTAAAAACAAGATTTTATTATTTTCATTTTCTGGTTGTTTTCTGTTTTCATTTTCACTGAAAATGTTTTAAAAAATCCAACGAAATACATTTTCATCACCATTTTATGTTTTCAGTGAAAATGAAAACAGAAAACAACCAAACCAAACACTCCCTAAACTTTTCTAGTGGAAGAGAAGGCTTTGATGATATTAACTCTTTAAGAGATAGATGTCTAATGAAGGTAAAATCTTGGTGGCTAATTCATGGTGTTCATGCACCAACACTTCAAAAGATTGCTTGTAAGTTACTAGACAACCTTGTTCATCATCATGCTATGAAAGAAACTGGAATACTTATTCTTTCATGCATTCAATAAAAAAAAAACAAGATAACACCTTATCGGACAAAGAATCTAATATTTATTCATAATAATCTTCATCTTCTTTCAAGAATCTAATATTTATTCATAATAATCTTCGTCTTCTTTCAAGAAATTTTCCACAATATCATTAAGAAGAAACTAAAACGTGAGATACTACACGAGATGAGTTTGGATCACTTGATGAGAATAAAATTTTTGAAGTTACTAATTTATCCCTTGATGAACTAGAATTAAAAGTTGCGCTTTTTAATAATGATGATCAAAAATGAAGAAAAAGAACTTAAATAGATTAAAATTAATAATTTTTTATTTATCTTTTCAATTATGAATTTATCTTGGTATTTTTTATATGTGGATGATGTGGGTGTGGGTGTCATGATCGATGTAGGTGTTGAAATCCATGCTTCATAGATAACTGTTAATCACACAACCTTTTTATTTGTCAAAGACACTTTTACCATTGCTTTCCATGAGTAGGACTAATTTTGATTGGAACATGTATTTATTTTTACCACAATTTATTTTTAAATGAGATATGAACTCCTGCACTATATGTAACCATTTACATGCTAGATGTATTTAATATTTGAAAACACGTTTAAATTAACTCAGTTTAATATTTAATCAATACTTAAATTTCTTCGATCCTAAACAAGTATAATAAGATATTTATAAATTATTGTTAAAATAATGTTTTGTTAATTATTTAATTCTTTACAATATAAAATTCAAATACATTTATTTTGGGCTTTGATTTATTTTTTATTATTGATAAGCTTGCTTGAAAAATTTAAATTTTGTTTGGTTTTCCACTGATAACCTTCATAAGAAATTAAAAGATGTGATTAGATAAATGTTTATCTTAATAAAAATTCAAATAATATTCTTTAGTTTATGAGAAACGTACTAACTTTTTCTATTAGATCTAACTTGATATATTTTTTTTAAAAAAATTATTCATTCATGCATATAAAAATATCCCTGGAATACATGAAATACTTGTTAATTTCATAAAAAAAAAATACTTACTAGTTATTTAAAAATGAATGCTTAACGTTGATTTGAGTAGTTACGTTGACAAATATCTACTTAAGATTTTCCCAAATAATTTTTATTTTCTTCGGGAAGCATTACGCCATGCTTATGTCTAATACATGATGCATCCCAAACGCAAATTATCTACGGATTAACAGCGACATAATTGACATGAAAAAAGAAAACAATAAGCTAAATCAAATGGCCGAAGTTCAATTTCAAAAGTCTAAATGATTTGGAGTGACTTCACAGGATGAAAACTTCCCCAAGAAAAGCTTGTCCACAAAATTCACAAATACAATTTAAATGCATTATTATCTTAACATACTAAAATTTAAGAACAAATGATATCTCACTGGTACACTGTTAAGCTCGATTTAGCTGAGCTTTTTTTTTTTCTCTCACCTTACTTCATTTACTGTTAGTAGACCTTACTTTTCTCATAACTCCTTAATAAGAACAAAATTTATATATAAAAATTTTACTCAAATTTAACATTTTATCTCAATAATTACTACTTTTATCTCAGAAACTAAAATCGGCAGTGACAGCCGAGATATAATATCAACTAGTTGTAAGGTAGAAGAAATGGTTTTTATAGGAATAAATATAGCACTTTTATTTATGGTTACAGGTTGAATGCTTTCAGGGAGAAAGCTCTAGGTAGTAATGAAATTTCAAGTTACAAATCAATAATAATAATAATAATAATAATAATAATAATAATAATAATAATAATAATAATAATAATAATAATAATAATAATAATAATAATAATAATAATAAAGGTGATTTATTTGGTGATCAAGACCTAAAAGATGAACATGGCCTTATTGGCCTTATTTCATATAGCACTCCTCTAGCAACAAACTGAATAATGAACATAATAGGCGTGAAGGTTAAACACTTTGACATAGCAGCATTTTTTAATGATTTTTAAGAATTGGAAGATCAAAGCTAATTTATTTGCAGACTAAGAGCTAAAAGATGGACAAGCTAGATCAAGATGACCAGATTTGACATGTAGCAAACCTTTTTTTGAAAAAGCCAAACTGAATTATAAATCATACAAAACATGTTTAGAATGAAAAGGGATAAGAACAAAAAAGGGCTTACTTATATACATGAGACCCATAAACCAATTGACATGTAGCAAACTTAACGATAAGCATGACTTGAAAGTAGATCGTTTTAACATAGAAACAATTCTTAATGAATTTTAAGTATTGGAATGGAATATAAAGTAATCGTGCAAGAATGGCTATAATACTGGAATGGAATAAATGCATACAACATTAAGTGTGTTTGAATGAGGAAATTGAAAATTGCACACAAATTTAAAATTCTAGGAAACTCAATTCGCTTCGATTGAATACCCTTCATAAAATGATAAAAAAAAAATCATAAAATGATAAAAATAAGTCTTGAAGGATGGGTGGGTAGATCTTAGGAGGTGACACCATTCAATATGACAAAAGTAAATATATGTGGCAAACGAAGAGATAATACGACAATGCATGAGTTCACAAATCACACCTCATAAATTATAAATAGATATAGATTTTGATTTAAAAGAATAAAATATTAACCCTGATGCCTATCTAGAAAAAATTAATAATCCTGATACTGACAATCGTATGCTCTATAGTCTATTCCATGTCTTAAGTAGACCTAAACTGCAACTCATGAATTTATATTCAAAAGGACTAAACCTAAACAGCAACTCATTTATCTCAAAAAAAGGAGTATATTTTAAAATAATCTACCTAAGAGTAATTTCGGCATCTTTAGAGAGCAATTCATCCAAAGAATTACTATGTCAATCCATTTATACAAGGTAAAATTTGGCTGCTGGCTGGCCAATGATGAAAATTTGTCTATCCATATTTTACAGGGTCATTTCATTGTACATGAGAATTTAATTAAGTTCGCAGAAGGGGTTAAGTACAGGTAGCATATATTAGAGTACTTTAGAGAAATCTGGTGGGCATGTACTCATTTATCCGGAGAGGAAGACGGTAAAACTCATCATTTCTAACATCTCCCTTCCTATTCTGGAAAGGACCCCACCATGGAAGTCCTCTGTCCACAGCTGTTTGTTTGCCTTCAAGTGTGTTGTCAACAAGAGTCCCAACAATTATAGCCACAGTTGGGGCAGAAGAGAATATGGTGTTCAAAATGTCATTAAACTGTTGTGACACAAAAACAAGGTGTAAAGACCAATAAGATAAATGCATTTTACATGGGTAGGATATCAGGCATATAAATAGTTGAACAAAAATCTTACTTTAGAAGGAAAATCACTTGATAAAGTTCATAGTTCATAGTTCATAGTTCAAGAATCTTATTTTAGAAGGAATATCACTTATTTTACAAATCAGTTTCAAAATCTCTAAATACATCTTAATTTAAACAAAGTTCATAGTTCAAATTATACTAGAGAAGTATGTTTCCAAATTTCTCCAAAGGAGTAAACCCCTACATCAGTCCTTGAGAATATACCAGTTGGACATTTTAGTCCTTGAGATTTTAAAAACCCTTAGTTAGCCCCTAACTCTGTAAAAAGTTATTCATTTTAGTCTTTTTTTTCATATTATTTTTCACTGTCTTTAAATGGAAAAATGACCAAGTGAATGATATTGGGCAAAACCATCCAGGTGGAGCCATATTCGTTCTTCACATTGGGGACTGGTAAATTGCATCTAAGATATTGCCTGAACTTCTACAATTCATTGACTTCTATTCACTGATCTAACAATATAGTGTTGCTGGAAGAAATTATTTCCTAAATAAAAGGTAGCATCTAATTGTTCCATTTGCCTAATCTTCAACATGTTACAAAGTTACAAACATTTATAACCTTAATTATGGGTTCACGAAAGATTATATGCCAAATTAATCACAGGGAATGTAGAAATAAGATATTCGAAGAGTCACTTACCCATCCACCACCTGTTCTAACTGGACCATGACCATCCGGTGCAGTGTTCATGACAAAATATTGTGGTATTGATATCGCAAGGAACAAGGTTAGGCCCAGAACATAGATATTTCTTATGGAATTGGTATTTGCAAACTGTATAAAAGAAATCCCAGTAGCAGCTGCAAAAAAATTAACAATAAAATAAAAGGCTTGCATTTATTGGTCAAAATTATCATCTATGTAATAATAGCAGCAGCACCTACCCACGATACCAAATAAAACACAGTATATGGCAGCAAATATCGGTAGGGGAATCGATGCAAAAAAGGCTCCAAATTTCCCTGAAAGAAACAGAAATAATTACACCAGGAATGTAAAAACTGGAAGGAAAGTCTACCCACGTGTTTCAGGTGGAATATAGTACCAAAAATAGAGAAGAAGATCATAAAACCACATGATATTTGCACTACTCTTCGGCTCCCTATGTGTGTCAGACCAAGTAGGCCAACATTTTCACTGCAATTATAAAAAAAGATTAGTTTCAGAATTCTTAATCTCAAATCTATACTAATATTCCTCTTGCTATTGGAAGTTAGCAAAGGCTCTAACTCTATAAAACTAAGATTTAATATAAATATACATGCTATCCAATGTAACAAATAAATCAAAAAATGTGTATAATACATATTAACCATACAAAGCTAGGGTGTGCATGTAAGTGGTGGAGGAGTAAGAGTGGATTATATCAGAACACTAGATACATTGTAAATTTTATTTCTCCCCTCTCCCACTTTGTTTCCGTTTTCCACACGTAGGCAAGGTGGGCTTAGAAAGTCCATTCAATAGACCATTCTGATGTAATAGACAAAGGAAAACAGTAACAGGTACAAAATGCTCAAACAAAAAATAAAACTCTCCTTGGCTTCATGATCTAGGAAAAGCATCACATATGGATAAATTAGTTTAAATCTTGTAACAAACACAACAACCAAGCATAAATTTCTGTTGCCCCTAATTTATTTTCACAACTTTTTGTGAATTCCAACAACAGTTCGCTATAGGGTATGTTTTGATTGATAGTGGAATGGAATGACTTAAGTAGCTATTGTTTGCATTGATTAAAATAAGGTGGAATGGAATGGAGCTTGGTGGTATCTATTCCAACAAAAAACCTTGATTGTCTTCCCCACAAATTGGGGTATTGGATGGAAATAACTTATTGTTTACTAATATCCTTACCATTTCATTCAGTTTCCAAAATAATGGAAAGAAAGCTTTTTTCCATTCCACTGTGAATATCAAAATAATGGTATGGTAAATTTATCCATTTCATCACATCCCATTAATCATTAGATATGCAAGCATGACCAAATGCTCAGTTGAAGGTTTAGGGTCTTAAGAAGTTTAGTTGTCTAGAGCAATCATTGATGAAAGATTTAAAAATGGTTCACCTGATATGTGTCAAGTTCTTAATATTAATTAAAATTTTATAAAGCTGAAATTCAACCCCAGTTAACTTTCCATCCATGGACATAATAGCTATTACCCACAAAACCAACAAGAAAAAACTAATAGACAAGCAGATGACACTTTACAGCAAAGAAGCAAAACTTTATGATAAAGATTGCAATTTTGGGACATGAGAAGTTCATAGGACATTGCTTTCTTACACAGATACAGTGGTACCAACAATGGAACCAAATATGCCTTCAAGCAGCATACCAATGCCCTGCATTTAGAAGGGTTAAAAACAGAAGTCGGTGATAAATGTTACATGCATACGAAGATCTTGCAACAGTGTAAAAGAACAAGTAAATCAATTGTTAAGAAGCAGGATTCACCTGCATCCCGATGCTTCGGCTGAGCACATGTGCAGGCGGTGGTGTTGCACCAGAAAGCCTGGCTGCAGCAAAGAAAGCACCAGTTGACTGCATTCAAAATTTCATCAAGAAAAATGCTCCACATTAGATAATCAGTTTGATGACAATGAATGTAAATAATGGTATATAGACCAAAAAACAAAAGGTTAAGATCATTTTCCATTGGGCAATGTTGTCAAATGCCTAAAAATTGAGAAGGAACATATAAATTATTAGTACTATATTTAGAATCCAAAATATTAAGAAATTGTTGATAGAGTGATAGACCTCAGCAGAAGAGACAAGTGCTGCCCCCATCATCCCAAAGACGTGACTAGCTCTGAATATGGGGGTACCCCACTGGAACGGATACGGAACTTTAATCCTGAAATAAAAACAAATTTAATTGTAATTATGAAGTTCCAGAAGGAGAACTCAAACTCAAATAAACTGTTGAATTGATTGTTTTCTGAACATACCAAGGAGCAGAAGACATAAGGTACGAGCGATCTGTGCGACAGCTCACTTGGGTCTGTGATTTAGCAGTATTGTATGCACCAGCCACAGTAAGGATAGCAGCAAATGCCCAGATGACAGCAATGCAGAGAAGTAAAGCAAACCTCTCAAGTACTTGAAGAGCAGCATGATGAAGCCTCTTCAAATACTGTCAGGCCAGAAGAAGAAAAAGGTCACATTAGTATAATAGAAAAAAAAAAAAAAACTCTTGAGAAATTGTTTCAGAAAAGATATAAACCTGTTGTGTTATGACCAGTAGAATGAGCATAGGTAATCCAATCTGCACACAGTTTGCTACCTGCATAGAAGAAGAAGGTTGAGTTCATGAACTCTTACTATTTATATTATGTTTTTTATAATAAATAACCCCTTTATTCAAGGAAGCGGCATTAGGAACATTTACCAATGGAAAGCCCCTGGCAAACAAGCCAAGACCCGCCACACATACCAAAGGTACAATGATTATGGGACTAAACAACCTGATTAAAGAAAGAAAGAAAAATCACCAACAGATTAATTAATAATTTATGATAAAAAAAACTAAAGCAAGAAGCTTGTAACACTGCTTTAAACATAGACCATGAACTTAGAATAAAAAGGGAAAGCAAGTCAACACAGGCAAATGACACAAGTTTACCTTGTCAAATTTCCCCACGTCTTACTAAACCCAAGGAAGATATTGACGAAAGAAGAAACAATAAGGGATCCTTGAATTGTTCTGATTGTGTAGATAAACCTCTACAAGTGCCAGTGTGATAATTCATTAGCAGTTTGATTCACCATTTTCATATTAGAGAAAGCAATTCAGTTAAGAAATAACAAGACAAGCATACACCATCCAAACTGAAGTGAGAACATGTTCAGTTAAAGGGAAAAGCAACAAAATCCCAGAACAACCATTTGAATTAAACCAAGTATAAGATAAATAACGCTTGAACAAAGAGAAGATATCGCATTGAAACAAATAAAAGAAAAAGAAAGAAACTAAGATTCTGCTAACAAGTTTCTTAAGTTCACGGCTTAAAAAAATCAATAAATAGAAAGCTTTTATTGGAAACCATGGTGGGAGTGCATCAGTAACAATAAAAGCCATACATTCCAATAAAAACCTTCCACTGTTTTTCCTTAACCAAGCATCCTTAAGGCACTCCTTAGCATTTATTTTCAAAGAAATAAAGGTATAAAGAAGATCATCTTGAATATCCTAGTAGTAGTACAGCTGAATTCAGCAAAAGTAAGCTCCATCAGCAATTACATGCATGTTTGGATTAAAGTTTACAAACTTAAGTTTGAATGAACTTCATTTTGCAAATTGAGTTTGCAAAAGCAACTCTTCATTTGCTTTCATTTCAAAACCAAATAGGAGGCTTTTTTCGGCTTTACTTTTTGAATGGACATCCTTGTAACAACAAAAAAGTTAAAAATAAATAAAGTATATCATCAAAAGTTGCAAGTTAGAAGCTATTAGCAACATAAACAAACCTCATGCTCAGAAGGGAATGTCCTGTCTGTGTAATCATTGATTATGGACAAAACTGGAAGCAAAAAAGCAAATGATCCACCCATCACCGTTGGAAGCCTCGACCCAAACCAAGTCTGAAGCAGTGTGTTCAACCCAGACATAAACAACAATGACTGAATCACACGAGCCTTGTCACCCTATCCAAAAATAGCAAAGTTTGACATTGTTATACCATAATTTTATACTATAGCAAGGAGAATATATAGTACTATAATCTATATTATAAATTATAAATTTCACTTACATGGTCCCCACCCATTGCAGGAACCAGTGTGGTTGCAATCAGAACCGTTGTTCCAAGCATCACAATGTAGTGCTGAAAACCCAGTAGAATTGCCACCGCTGCCAAAAAAAAATAATCTTGTGCAATCAAAAGTTGAAGCTTTAAGATGCATGCAGCATCATAATCATAAGATTGAATCCGACAATTAAATTAAGTTTTTTTTTCACATAAAAGATTCACAAAGCTGACAAGAGAAAAAAACAAAGGACCTTTTTTTTTTCTTAAGAGAATAAAATCAGAGTGGAATAAAGGTAACAAAAAGCAATCTGCAAACAAACCAAGCTATATAATATATAGATAGAGACACACGAAACTGAGTTTAAAAAAAGAACTTTTTATTACAACACGAGATTCCTAACTGCTTTTCACATCAAAGATAAGTTTTTTTCCATCTTATAACACACAAAAAATATGAAAAAGTGAGAGAGACTAACGCCATGAAGGATTTGAGTGGATGCAATAGTGAAGCTGCGAGAGTTGTTCAGCTGGATGCCAAACGGGGCCTCTAGAAAGTGCTAGATTTGGCGGTGGTGGACCTGCCGGAGGTGCCTGAACCGGTGGCGGTGGATGGTTGTGGTGCTCTTCACCCATCTGATTTTTCTCGAAGAGTGTTTGAAAAAAAAGAGAGCTTTTGTGTTGTGTATTGAAAAGCAGAGAAATCAAAAGGAAGCAAACAAGGCTTTGAAAGAATGGATGGCTAGCTTTGAAACAAAGGAAAGAAAAGTAAAGTAAATTAATTAATTGAAGTGTGAGAAGAGTCTCTTTCTCATTTCGAAAAATAAGGGGGCTTATAATTAATTAAGTAATTAAGTAAAGAGTTGTTTTTCCAGAAAAGTACAAGGAAACAGTGAGGAAGGAGTTATTAAGGTAGCGTTTTATGGTTGTCGTTTTGTGAGCCAAGTATTTTTATTTTTCCCTTCTTTTCTTTATATATTTTATTTTTCATTTTGAATTGATGGACATGGAGTTAATGAGAAAGTATGGGTTTGAACGCGTGGATCTGATCTGCAGTGTTTTTTTAAGTTTAAATTAAATATATCCTCCTTCGTTGGAGATAATTCTATATAAACAGATAAAATTATTATAAATGTTCTTTAAAATATTTAATACAATTTTTATTTTCAAAATTCATATTAATTTTTTTTATTTTACATTAAAATATTTAATTACTTACGATCTTGGAGGTGTTCACACCTCCTCACACACTTTGCATTCTGCTTCTTCCAAATTACCATTATGCCATTCTGTGTTCCAAATTTGCAATGTAGTTACCATACCAAATACTTATTGAACTCTGGTCAAGCATGTGTTTCATGGCTCAACGATTCTGGTCCACGCCACTTCTTCACAATGCCATAAACCAGTCAACAACAGGTAGTGAGCAATGATAACAACTACTCTTGGTCAAATTTCGAAATATCCATACAAGGTTTTGGTCATTTGAAACAGTTGTAACTGATAGTGGTTAGTTTAGAGCCTAATCATGCTTAAAGTATGTTTTTGGTATGTATTTAAGGATGTGTTCTGTAAAAATCAAAGTCAAAGTATGTTACTAACAGTGACAGAGTCGTATTCGTTGAGTTTTCTTCTCTCTTCAAGATATTTTAAATAAATTGCATAAAAATATATATTGTCTTCATTTTTTTACCATTTTTGGCAGCCATGAATTCAAGGGTTAACAGTTCGGTCTAAATTCCCTCAATTTTCCCTCATATTTTATATGTTTGAGCAAATTACAATAACATTTTTTAAAGTTTTGTGTAATTACAAAAGTATGTTCATTTTGTTAATTATTAAATTCACTTCTCCGAAGTGATGTTAGCGTAAAATTTAAGAGGATGATAATATAATATTTTAAAACAAAAGAAAATGTTAAGATAATGTTTTCAAATTTGAAGGAGATTAGTGTAGAAAATAAAAAAAATATACTAAAGGCTAGTCATTTAATTGTTTTTTCTTGTTGTTTAATCTTGAAACAAATAGTTATAATAATAATATAGAATAACTTAACTATTCATTTGATATATACATGACTGAATAAATTATATCGGTATAATTTTATAAGTGTATCATATTTCGTTAATTTTATCATCATCTAATAATCTTAATAAATTGTATAAAAAATCTAATTTTTATTTAATCCAACATTTTATCAATCTTAATTGTTTATTTAATTTACCATTATAATTAACGTTATTCTCAATAACTAGTTGTTGTGATTGATAATAGTGATAATGACAAAAGAAATAATGATCCATTCATGATGATAGTAATAATGAAGATAATGATAACAATGATGATGATTGTGTTATTGATAGTGGTGATAATAATAATAATAATGGATTAAATAAAAAATTAATGATACAAAAATTTAGATTAAATAAAAATATATGAATGAGATTATTTTTTGTTAAAGTTTATTTAAGTCATTAATAAGTGAGATGAGCATAATAACACTCTCAAAGTTATGATGAGATTTAACTTATATATTACGTCTCATGACAATTTTTTTTTGTTGCACATATGATTGTAAAGGAATATGTTTATCGGTTGAACTCCCTCGACTACATTAATAGGTGGATTATCCTATTCCAACAATGGTTTATTCATAATTAAAATCCCTAATCACATGCTTCATTCAAGAGTCCGATCCTCATTCACTTAAACTAACCATTGTTTGATGTGTTAAGATGGTTTCCTAATTGAGTGCAAAAAATATTTAAAAATAAGCAAATAACTAACGAAATTATTAGAAGTTTTCAGAATCTAATACAAATCTTAATTATCTGTTATTAGTTATTACGAACAGCTAAACGTAGCCTTTGAATTAATTAAAGGCTATCTAACAAAGTAATCTATCTTGGTCGGAAAAAAAAACAGTAATTTATCCATTTCCTGGAATATTCAACAATCAATGATTAATCTACCCCATTAAAAAGCAACTTGTCCTAAGGAATAATGATAGTAAACTTTATTCGAAATCTTGATAATATATACATTACATTTCCTTTTGGCATTATACTTTTACAACAAAAAATTTGGTCTAAATTTATAAGTATTTTAAGTTTGAATTTATCAGCTGTTGTTACGAAATCATGATCATTTAGTTTAAAGAATAGTTATAAATAACACAATTTTTAATAATTCAATATCACAAAATTGAATGATACTCATTACTGAGACCAAAAGTTGTTTCACTCTAACTAATAAAATATATAATTGTGTTAAATATTTAGAGAGTTATTATTTATAATAATCTTTAATTTCATAAATATTGTTTCCCATAAAAAATACCTATAATTCATAAAAAAGTTGAATGTATTAATTTATGGTATTTAAAAAAACTTTTTGATACTTAAATTTCATTTTTAAATGTCATTTTATCTTTCAGTGGCATCTGGTACAGGAAAAAATAATTATTAATTTAATCAATTTTCTGAGAATGAAATTCTTAATAACAAAGATTCTTAAAAAAATATGAAATATATTTATTCAATGCCCAATTTTTTTAAAAAAAAATATGATTTTTTCTAATAAAATTTTATTATTGCGAGACAAATTTATTTTTACTTATGAATGCAAAAAGTTTTATTTTCACATATTTTTAAATTAACATTTATAAAAACCTCTACATTCATTTTTTTATAATCTTGAAACTTTTTTATTCTTATGTTACTTTTTTATGTTACTTCTTGAAAAATGTTAAAACATTTTCTATATCAAACGCTATCTTAACCTAGCTAAGTCATATTTTTTTATATTGAATTCTTTAACAAATATATCCTATTTTTTGTATATAATGATTTTGAGTATATTTGAGCATTTTGCCTGTCAACGTCTTAAATACGCCTATAATATGATAGATTTTAACTTTTTTAGCTATACTTTTCTCAAAAGCATTTTTTTTATAGTTTGTCTTATGATAAGTAATTAGACTTTGAACTTGAGATAATGTAGTTAAAAAAAATAAAAGAATTTGAGATAATGAATATGATAACTTTTCATTTGACAATACTTACTATTAATTTATACAATGAAAGATGTTGAGTCCTTGGACAAAAAGTAAAATGGTAAATTGTGGATGAAATTCAGTTTAATTAATTACGTTTTGAAAATTAATCGGTTTACTATTTTTTTTCCATTCATGATGAATTTACTTAGGTATAGGTCCACTTCCTAATATGAGATTTGTCCTATTAATCAACTTATTCAAATCTTAATCAAGGAATGCAATTAATCTCGAACCAAACAAAGTGCACCAGTAATTAATACTACAATAGAAATCAAATAAGAAGGCCAACTTTTTCAAAAGATTTTATCGCAAAAGCTTGGCATATATTTGTTTTGGTAGACAAAACAAACACCAATCAATTAAAGTATGTACCCGTTCACATCCTACCTCACAAACTAACGTTTCATCATACAGCATTCCTACAACTTTAATCATTTCTCTTATCTTATTTCTTTTCTTAGTGAAAATTTTCTTATCTTCTTGTCTCTCCGCAAAAAAATAAATAAATAAATAAAGAATTTTGAGTTTATCAATAAAGGAGTACTTTGCCCATAATCATAATCATAATCATGTATTAGGTGTCCCTCCAAAGGCCGGAATTAATCCATATTATATGATTCAATAATTGTCTTGTTTAACTTAAAGTTGCACCAGGTTTTTTTTTCTTTTTTCCGACTCTTCCATATTGGAATCAAATATTAACTGTTTGTTTGAACCACGAGTTTTGAGAAACCAATTTAATTTTTAAATGGATTTACAATATTTTATACTAAAATAATTCGGTTATATATTAAATTTGAGGTTTTTTCTTACAATGATGATAATTGTGTTTAGTAAAATGAAGAGATTACAGTGACAATGAATTGCTCTATTTTAAATTTTTATAATATACATAATTTTATGATGAAAAATTTAAATTATTTATATAAACTTTTATAAATTACTTACTACATTTTAGTACTATAGGAACAAAATAGTAAAAGTTAAAAGAAAAAATGATAAAATTAATACTAATTTATTATTATCTTTTATCTCTTAGTTATAATTTTCTATATTCATCCAAAAAAATATCTTATAAGAGCAATTAGTCCCATAATGTTAAACCTGCATGCACCTGAATATATTTTCTAAGATACTCTTTTAAACATTCTTTCCTATTCATAGGAAGTCGCATACTTCATGGGTTCTACATCTTATGATTTTCTCCTAATCTTATAATCTATATATAGAGAATGTATTGCTAATAACACTATTTTAATCATTTTATTAGTACTTTACCATACATGCACAATTGCACATGCAGTGGTAATTTGATGGCAAGGTGGAGGACATGCAAGGAAATTGATTGCAGTGTTTATGCTGAGGCAGATACTACGTGTAGGATTTAAAATGTCGAGCCATCACGTGGGAACCATGTGATCCGTGGGGACTTGGAACTACTACGTGCCCAGTTATGTGTGTAGTATAGTACTCGATCTATTTTTCCCTAATTATATATATTAAAATTTGTAATGCCAATGCCATAATTAAGGCACCGACCTTAACCGGCCAATGTGTACCACAACCTACTGTTTATTACTGATTTCTGATCTGAATTGAAAAGTTGAAATCAACCAAACCCCACACAATCTTTGCACCACCACGTTATAATAACTCGAATTTGGTAATACCGTACTGAGATTATCAACATTGTGACTCAGATGGGTCATAACCATTAGGCCATGAATAATATGCAAGAGAATCTTTGTACACTCCAGGTTCCCCTCTCAAAGGTTTTGGAGAAGATTATCAATTTTTTTATAGTCTAAATAAAACAGTAATCATTTGAGTTTAACTTTTTTTAAGCATAGCTTCGAATTTAACTTTTATTCACCACATGAACAGTTGAAAAAGTATATTATTAATCCATTAAAATCATTATTAATATGATAGTAAAAAAATCTTTTATTAAAAATCCAATTTTATCATTTTTTTTTGTCACAAAGATTTTCTTTAGAGATGAACAATCATCTAGTCTCATTGCACATAGATATTTTGAATGAACATTAAGACTTTCAATCTCTCTGCATCCAAGTAAGTCCAATTTCTTCATATGTCCCTGAGATTTCCTTAAAATTTCCTTGAGAGATGAACAATAATTAAGATTAAGTTATCTGAGAGATTTTGAATGAAAGTAAAGTCTTTCAATCTCTTTGCGGTGACTTAAACTTAAACTTAAAGATGTAAGCTTGGGGAGAGATAACATTGATGATGACAATGCGAATATAGCGATGCCAGATACATTCAATGTTGTCATTTCCTCTTATGCCTCTGCGATTTCCTTTAGACATGAACAATATTTGAGATTAAGTTCTTTGAGAGATTTTGAATGAAGGATAAGTCTTTCAATCACATTGTGGTTACTTAAAACACAAACATCTATCGTTAGATACATATAACATAAATGCTAATGATGTAATACTATAGGTGCAAGACAAATCCAATGTTTTCATTTCTTGTGATGTTACTGAGATTTCTTTAAGAGATAAACAACCATTGAGATAAAGTTCTCTTGAGAGATTTTGAATATAATGAAGGTTAAGGCGTTCAATCATACAACATTATATTAAAATAAATGTGTAAGCTTGGGGAGATACAACATTGATGGTGACAATGCACATATAGTGGTGCCAGTTAAATCCAACTTTGTCATCTACTCTAATGCCACTGAGATTTCCTTTAGAGATGAACAACAACTAAGATTAAGTTCTCTTAGAGATTTTGAATGAAGGCCAAGTCTTTCAGTCTCTTTGCAGTCACTTAAACCTAAATATGTAAGCTTGGAGAGAAATAACACTGATGATGGCAATCCACTTATAGGGGTGCCAGATAAATCCAATGTTTTAATTTCCTCTTATGCCACCAAGATTTCCTTGAGAGAAGAACAACCACTAAGATTAAGTTTTCTAAGAGATTTTGAATGAAGGTTAAGGCTTTTAATCATTCTGAATCTTATCAAATACAAATGTGTAAGCTTGAGGAGAGAAAACATTAATTATGACAATGCACATATGGCGGTACCAGTTAAATCCAATTTTGTCATTTCCTCTGATGCCAATGAGATTTTCTTGAGAGATGAACAACTGAGATGAAGTTCTTTGAGAGATTCTGAATGAAGGTCAGGTCTTTCAATCTCTTTGCAGCGACTTAACCCCAAATATGTAAGCTTAGGGAGAGATAACATTGATTACAATAATCCACTTATAGGAATGCCAAATAAATCTAATGTTGTCATTTCCTCTGATGTCACTATGTCACTGAGATTTTCTTGAGAGATGAACAACCACAAAGACTAAGTTCTCTGAGAGATTTTGAATGGAGATTGAGGCTTTCCATCTTTACCCAATCCCTTAGTCCAAACATGTAAGCTTAGGAAGACATAAAGAGGATGGATGGAGATGATGCAAGCTTTCACAACATCTAAGAATTAATGTTTCAAGTTTTTCTGCGGTAGATAAGTCTGGGATCTCAACCAGGTCTCGGGAGTCTTCAAGGTCAATTTTCTTTAAATTCACAAGATTCTGTAACAAGAAAGATGCATACCATTGTTCAAAAATTGTTAAATTTATAATCATGAGCTTTAACTAAAAGAAAAAGCTAAAAATCATACATAAAGCACTTAAGCCAGCACAAAACATTTACCACTTAGTAGTCTGTCGTGTACGTTTAAAAATTGAAAGAAAATGGAGTACGTATTGCCACATTCTTACCTGAACCCCATCCCAAAGCTTTTTAAGCTTGCTGTGATGCATTATAACTCTACAAGATGTTCAACACAAAAGTTAGGTGGCAAAGATTCAAGAGAACATCCAATCCACTCAAGGTACCTCAATTTATTAGACAATGACTCAAGATCATTAGGAAGGTTTAGTTTGCACTGCCAGTCATAGATTCGAAGAAATCTCATGTTAGTTATCTTTCCAAGGGAATCAAAGCCCAAATATAGATCCCCATTTAATTGATGCAAATTGAAAAATATGCCTTCGACAACATCAGTTCCCTGAGAAACATAATTTAGAATAATAATTAGCAAAAGTTTTGGCTGTATTGACGGCATCTTTTGGTGTAACCGGTTATTCCTTACCTTGGGATCAAATTGGTCATTGGGCAGTCAAAATTGTAACAGGCGTTTCGAAGTGTCATACACTTCCTCAACACTACACAATCGAATTCCTCTTTTAGGTTCATCAGATTCTTGATGAACTACTTTTCGACCCATTTCCTGTAGCAAGTCATGCATTTCTATCAAATTGTTATCTGAAATTGTTATGATAGATTTGTCTAAAGGACCTCTATCCCACATTTTGGAAAGAAACCAAAAGCTTCCAGTACGTTTGTTACCCAATCTCTTCTCCTTTGAAGAAGCATGCAATGGCTAAAAATATCTCCTTTTTGAAAGAATCTAAGCTATCATAACTTAATTTTAGTACCTTATGAATTTCCGTTGTTGGAATCAATGGAAATTCATAACAATTTCAGATAACAAAGACTTCCCCATGCCTCTTTACTTCTATTACTAAGACTTCCCCTCATAACTTTTAAAGCCAAAGGGACACTTTTACAATAGGAAACTACTCTTCTTGATAGATCTTCATATCCTTCTTTTGGTTGTTTTTCTCCAAAAGCAGTCAAAACAAAAAAGTTCAAGAGAGTGGTGAGAACTCAACTCCTTGACTGGATATATTTCATCGGTTAGGCCAAGTATTTGCTTATTTCTTGTTTTTACAATGACTTTACTTCCTGGTCCCAAGAAATCATATTCTTTTATCAGTGTTTAGTGTTTCTAATTGCTCTGAGGTAGCCACATCATCCAAGACTATGAAAACTTTTTTACGTTGAAGCCTACTTATGTCAGAAATATCAAAACAATAATTTTTAATTCCTAACAATTTAGAAAAAAGCTCATCACGTAAAGCTTCAAGCTTGTCTGATTTTCCCCTTAATTTTGCGAGGAAGCAACGCCCTTCGAAATCATACGACAGATTGTCATATAAAGCTGCAGCAAGGGTGGTTTTACCTATACCACCCATGCCCCATATTCCAAGAATTTTAACTTCACTTGTCCCATTTTTTAATAATGATTCAATTTGTTGATAATTTTCCTTAATTCCAACCATGATTCAATTTGTTGATAATTTTCCTCAATCCCAACCAGTCCTTTACGTTGGTCAGGGGTTCTTGGAGCCAATTTTCTCAACACATCTTCAACAATGATCTTAGTGTATTTAGAAGAAGAAATTTAAAATTTTGAAAAATTTTAAATTCTAAAAATTTTAAATACTTTAATTAAAATTATTTTATTTTCAAAATTTTGTATTTGAATAAAAAAAATTAAAATTATGACGGTGAAATAAAATTAATGCAAAGAGAAAAGAAGATACGGTTGGTGTGTTTCCAAAGAAAAAAATATTAATGTGATATAAAGAGTCGTAAGAGAACCGGGTCACACGTACACCATCACATCCGACCACAACATTCAGTCAATGGCACAAGGCATGACCCAGACCATCCATGTCGACGAGCACATTTGCCACGTGAGAAGCAACGACGACTGCTCCCCTAATTAGTGGGTGCAGTTCTACGTGTCCCCTACGCCTGCACCCTATCAACGCTCAGTGAGTTCAATTCTTGAAGAAGAGGATCATGTGAGAGGGAAGAGTCACGAATTAAAGAATAAAATTTCAAAAACTTTCAAGTGGAAGAGAGGATAAAAGTTAGAAAGGAAATAAGTGAATGTTTTGAAAGGTTTTTTATCAAAAAAAATAATTCAAATTCTCACTTTTTAAAAGGAAATTAAAATTTCTCATTATTAGTTATTTAAAATTTTATTTTAAAATTTCAAAAATTTATATTTTATAAAAGGATCTAAATAATAAATTTTAGATTAAAAAAAATAAATTATCTGATAAATTACTTTCATGAGTTAAAATTCTGTATCGAATGATACTCAGTCTTGCCATATGAAAAAGACAACCAAGAAACAAATGATTTGTTATACGTAAAAAAAAAATCTAAGAAAAAAATGAACTATACAAATGATTATACATAATCTATGATCAGCATGGTAGTGTAGTAGACAAAGAAACAAAAAATACCATTAGAGAATGAAAATTCAACAACATAGAGAAGACAAACTACCATGAAAGGTGTTGTACTATGAAAGTATGCTCAACTTAGAATCAAATTTGACAAACTCGATTTAAAACAATACAATGTCTTTCTCATTTTTTTTCTTTAAGAAAGGTTAAGCACTCTCAATTCCTTTTATTTACCTAAAATTTTGAGAGTCCCACCCAAAAAAATTGGCTGCTTCAGTCAGAGCATCTTTCCAGTCGTTGCACCTAGAATCTCCCTCATGTTTTGCAAAGGTCTGCTCGTAGCTTCCAGACTGCATGCTTCCTCACATGGGATGAATCTATGTTGTAGAATATTGGTATTACAATCTGTCCTTGGACTTTCTGGTATTCCAGAATCTTGCTGAGTTCACCCAAGCACCACTTTGATGAAGCTTATTTCTCTGAAAAGATGACAATAGATACACGATAATCTTCGATGGCTTTGATGAGATTTCATCTCCCTTCTTAAGCTGGTCGTCTATATAAGTGTTGACTTTCTCATCCTTCAAAGCTTTATAGAGATGGCCCCTGAAGTTCCTGCGATCGAGTGTCTTCTCCTCCAAAGCTTAGAAAAACATCATATTTTTTAGAAGACGCCATAGAAGAAGAGTTGGAGGAAGAAGCAACAGCATTACTGGTCCTTTGCTGCTTATCCATTATGAATTCCTGGTGCTGCGCTTATAATGATCAGAACGCTACATTTGAAGAAATGAAAAAAAAAAAAAAAAAACTCTTTTGTTTTAATGGGTTCATGTCTAATCTAGCATATATGAAGTGAATAACTTCCAACTATGGACAGGTTAATTATTGAATAATCCAATGATCAGAATTGGTGACCAATAACCTGTTGCATGTAAAGGTTTGAAGTAAAAATATGTATAGCTTCAAATAGAGTTTTCATAAATTTAAGTAGATATTGACGGTTAACATTTATCTGTGTTGTTCTGAAACTACTTACTGAAAACTAATGATGATCATCTTGTGGATCTATGAAACAAAGAGGACTGTAAAATAAAGAAAATATGTTATTCTCTACGTGTTTCTATTATTGACTGCGTGTTGAAGCAAGAATACGTGTTTTCACGTTCTTTTTGCCAATTTGACGTTAATATTAAAACGTGGACCAAGGGAAGACTTTTGGCCAATTTTTGACATTATACTCTGTCTATTTATTCTACACTAAATGCTCTTTCTTTCTTCTTTTTTATAAAAAAAAACTATTTTTTTAGTATTAAAAGTAACTATAAAAATGACCAAAAATTAAGTTCAATAAAAAAATTCACTTAACTGTATTTAAAAATATATTCAAATCAAAGATATGTCAAACTTTAGTTATAAAACACATGAGAACAAAACTTAACCCAATTAATGCCTAACATAATAAAGGAATTCACTACAATACACATTGTAATGTTTTAACACCAAAAAAACAATAATATACAAACTATTCATAAACAACATGAATAATATATCTTCGTTGCTGAATGTTTTTATAATTTTGTATAAAAAATATATAAATTTGTTATATTAAATTATATTGTGTCGGTATGGGACAGGTGGATATTAAAGTATCCAAAACCTGCAATGATTCCTATTGTTTTTTCTTTTTCAATAAATTCTTGAACCTAAACTCATCTATGTGGTCTCTTAAAAAAAATAAAAGCTCATCTATGTGGCAAGTAATTTCCTTTTCCGGTGTGAATAGTTTTTTTAAGTACCGATTAAGTCCAAATTCAATTGTCATCTCTAGCTTCCTATGATACTTAGCAACATATTCATTTAGCTCGGTTTCAAACCTCTATAACAAACAAGCACCACCAAGGACTCCAACATCACGGGGTTTAAAGTTGTTGGTCCCTCTCTCCCAATCATCCTTTGATGTTCAAGTTCCTAATCCCTTTGTATGACCTTTTGTTTTTGTCTTCTTCTGCTTGCTCAAAAAATATGGGAATTCCATCTAATTAAATTCGTCACCTTAAGTATATTGAAAGAGATTTGATTCTCTCTGTTCTTTCCAATTTTCCATTAATATTGCAATTGGGATCATAAAAAGGACAATTTAAAAGCAATTTTATAAGTGCTTGTAATACTGTTATTTAATAAGAATTAGAGTTTCATCTATGTAATCTGCGTTGATAATGAAAATCTTTATTATGCAAATTAATAAGGTAAGATTCTAATTTTGATTTTTTTTTTCTTAAGAATCAAAGATAGGGTCTTGAAAATTTATAATAACTCACACACTCTTACTCAACCAATTGAACTATATTCCTTAGACAAATTTTAATTTTGATTGATAAAAAAATATTAAAAATACCTATGAAAATGCATTTAGTTTTATCCTTGTAGAAACTGACTGCGAATTTTTGTCTATCCAACACAATAAGACAGACATTGGAAAGCCTTTGCCAACAATTATGTTTTGGCTGGGTTTCCATTATGGTATGGTTGGTGTGGAGTTTTTTTAAATGCAGAGTTCAGCAAAAATGAAGTCACCACGCACAAAATTCCTTGGCGTTTATTGGCATTGGTTGGTATCAGTGATAAGCATTGTGAACTGTGATTACTTGTTATGTGCCTCTTGGTAAAAGGGGTGGAAGACAAGTGCCAAACGTTTAGAACTTAATATTAATATGCCTCCAAGATGTTCACTGTCATGTAAATTGTTTAAGTTAAAATATGATACAAATTTTAAGAATAGAAAAGAAGTTTTTAGAAGTTCATGATTTATCTAGAATTTAAATATATTAGAAAAGTATAAGAGTATTGTTAAAAATAATTTAGAAAGATTTGAGATCTAAGTATACGGTAATATTCTAGAAACTTGATAAGTTTTGTGAAAATGAAAGCATTGAACAATAACTTACAATCGCATACTCTCCACAACAAAATGATGTGTCTCAAAGGAAGAATAAGACAATCATGGAGATAGCTAGATCAATGCTAAAGAAAAAAAGTTTGCCTAATACATTTTGGGAAGAAGCATTTTACATTTCAGTCTACATACTCAACAGATGTCCGACTAAGACAATTCAAGACAAGACTCTAATTCAAACATGGAGTGGACGAAAGTCATCAGCTAAACATCTAAGAGTATTTGAATTTGTTAGCTACATACATGTTCCAGGTCATAAGATAAGCTACAAGACAAGGCTACAAGAGGAATCTTCTTGGGATACAATACACAATCAAAAGGCTACAAAGTCTACAACTTGCAAATGAAGAAACTCATGGTCAATCGAGATGTTGAGGTTGATGAAAATGCTTCTTGGAATTGGGAAGCAAAAAAAGTCCAAGAAGTGGTAGAAGAAGCAGGTATGCTTAGGTATGCTTCTGTCACCTCTACAACAAGATTCTTCACCAGAGTCTACTCTAAGATGAGTAAAATCCTTGGTGCACATATATGAAATTTGCAACAAAACTATACTTGAGCCTATATACTATGAAGAAACCTCAAAGAAACTAAGCAAAAGCAAATCTAGCTCGAGCACTACAAGACCGAAGAACGAGTATTTACAATGGCACTATCAAAGAACAAAGTTCAAGTTACCAAGGACTAAATTTGGAGTTACTGAAATTTGTATCAAGAAAGAGTGTTAAAATATGATACAAATTTCTAGAATAGGAAAAAAGGTTCTAGAAGCTCATGATTCATTTAAAAGTTAAATGTACTAGAAAAATATAAGATTATAGTTAAAAACAATCTAAAAAGATTTAGGACCTAAGTAGACGGTAGTATTCTAGACTATTGTATAAAGTCTAGAAAAGTCTATGTTTAGAATTATGATGCCTCCAACCTTGTTTGCCTATAAATAGGCTTATAACATCTTAATGTAATGAGTTTAAAAAATAAAGTAAACTCCTTCCATTGTCTAAGAGCTACATAATCACTAAATCATCTACTACTTCTAATTAATATTTCTAACTACACTCCATTCTAAACCCAACTATCAATTATCATCCAATAACTAACTATCTTTCAATTTTCCTAAAATACTAACAGTTTATATTGCATTTGTTTACTTTGTAGTTGCAAAATTTTCCGAAGTATCAAAAGACAGTAGTTTTCTTTAAATGCCAACTTCATATCATTATACATGTGCGGATGTGTCACTTCTTTTTTTTGTTTTAAAAAAAATCCTTCTGCTGTGAAACGACAAATGATCATCATTAACTGAAAAGTACTTGATTAGGACTCAAACCTCATGCAATGCTTGAATTGTATAGATTATAATATGCACATATCAGGGTGCT
This sequence comes from Glycine soja, assembly GCF_004193775.1. NCBI lineage: Eukaryota > Viridiplantae > Streptophyta > Magnoliopsida > Fabales > Fabaceae > Glycine > Glycine soja. The sequence goes on along the minus strand of NC_041015.1, from coordinate 6,800,886 downwards.
AAAGTTAAAAAATATAGGTCTACCATATAGAAAATAATCATGCTGAAATTGTTGGTAAATAGTTGCAACTTCCTGTGCCACTGAATTAGCATCTATTACATCGATGTTTTTCATGTTAGCGCAGTATTACATTTAGGATAATAAGTTCTTGAAGAGTGAAGACTGTATTCATAACCAAACATAAAGCACAGCAGCACACCATAGAATTTTTTTAAAAAATAAAGACATGCAATTTTGCTCTTTCCCCCAAACGTTAAAAGATTAACATTGATTAAGACATGAATTAAATAAATTATCTTATGTCACATCACTAAATTTGAGTTATATTAAATTAATTTCTTATTGATCAACGCTTTTTAAATTTGATGGAAGGATCAAAATTATGAATTTCACAAAATTGAAGAACTAAATGTTTCTATTTTAAAATAAGAAGACTAAAATTACAATTTAAAAAATAGAAAGACTAATTTATTTTAAAAAAATAAATTAAGCCTTCAAAATAATCATGCTGAAATTGTTGCAACTTCTGGTGCATTGAATTAGGATCTATTATATCGAGGTCTTTCATGTTAGCACAGTATTACATTTAGGATATGTTTACGCTGAAATTTGGTAAACAATCGCTAGTCTAAGTTAATTGCTTGCGAGACCAACTAGTGAATCTCAGGAGCATGCCATTTGTATGTTCGCTTTAAACGTAAAGCTTTTGATGTTCATCGTTGCAACGAACATTCATTGGTTTTGAGGTTTGCAGAAAGTAAAAATTCTTTGAAAGAATCGAAATGCTGGAAGTAACTTGACAAGGGAAAGGTAAATTACAGAATTTAAAGGACCAACAAGTTCATTCGATCGAATGAGCCATTTAAAAGACAGGAATTATGTAAAATGAAACGTAAATTGCATTGCATTCGAAATGTAAAGTTTACAGGAACTTAAAATGGTTCACAAACATACATTCTCCTTGCGTACTCGTTTCTCTCTACGCTGGGTACTTTGAGTGTATAAGGATTTGTATATATGATTTGCGACCCCGAAATCTGACTAAAAACTGCTATATATAGACATTCGAAAATAAACTGCCCTAACGGTCGAACACTATCCTAATGCCAAGTGTCCTGCTACGTACACCTTACATGCACATAACTGCTCCTTAGAACGGTTATCCTCATTGCTCGAAGTCGAACTGATTTTGTGAAGTTTTGTCAGAAATTGTGCTAAGTCCAGAAATCTTGCTGCCTTGACTTCGACTCGACCATACGCCAACTCGAATCGCCCAATGGTTCGAAGCCCTTTTTCTTGTCTTAGCCTTGTACTTCGTAAATACTTCCTTGAGCCTGGGAATCCCTTTCAAAAACCTCTTCTCTCTTTTCGATTCGAACAAGTCCTGACAAGATTCTTGCTCTTTAATACGCTTCGAAACTCGAGACGACATCTAATGCGTATTTAGAGCATATTTTAGCTCATCAAAAATATGGGCTAACAAATTGCCCCCAAAAAATGTCTGCTTCGATTCGAGATCGAAGGAAGATGAGAAGTTGACATTTTTTTTTCTCTTCTTCTACCAGTTTTCCTGAAACGGCGTCATGATCGCACGTTCACTGTGTAACCGTTGCCTCGATCTCCCACTACCCATCATTAATTCCACTTTTCTAGGCAAAGTGGGACACGTGTCATGCTGGGGAATCGGAAGGGAAATCTGATGTGATTGATTTTTGACCATTGATTATTATATTGTTTTTTCCCCTTTTAAAAATGAAACTCCATAAATAGCGCCAGAAAACTCCAGAAAACCCTTCAGCTTCTCTGCTTCCAAAACCCTTCTTCTTCTTGTTGTATCTCCGGCGAAACCTTTTCATTTTCAGACATCAACTTACTACTCCTTTCATCATCAACCTCACCGTGTCTCTGAGCTTTGCCATTGTTCTCCGTGAGTCCAAGCTTTTACTCACTGATTCCATCAGTTACCAAACCCTTCGTAAGAATCATCCTCTTTCAAATTTCTTACGATGTCGCAAGAACAATCAGTTCCGTTTGCTGGGAAGTGGCACCACTTTACAGTCAGGACTGATGGAGAAAAGGTGGTTCCAGAACCACATGGTGACGCCGAACAAACAGAAGCCTGGGAATCAGAGGTGATGATCCCTTTCGCAGTGGAAAGAACAGTTTACGCTTTCGGTGGACCCCTGCCAGACCAAGAATCACTTTCGAGTGCAATGAACAAGGTATTTCCCTGCTACCCAACTTGCGAACCTAGGATTTTTGATAGTGAGCCTTACAACTTTAATTGTTTAAGCAAACCCCACAAACTCTTTCGATCCGCCCCGTCAATAGCCCATAGGGATTACCTACCTTGGCTTGATCGAGTCGAACAAGCGTATGAGGATTTCTGGAAGACATATGGCATCTTTGATTTGATACAATTCTCTCGATCTGGTCCTGAATATCGACCAGAAATGCTGATAGCAGCTATGCACTTTTTCGAGTCTTCTACCAACACCTTTCAATTTAAATGTGGTATGATGACCCCCACTCTCTTAGATGTAGCCGCCCTCACAGGCCTTAGGCCTAGCGGAGAAACTTATGACCCCACTAATTCTAGTGACAATATCAAGCTAGTATATAAGGAGAATACCTTTTCCAAATATATAGCTGAACACAAAGGACCCGTCGAAGAGGAGGTTTCTGATGAAGAGCACGTAGCCTTCTTAACCCTGTGGCTATCTCACTATGTTTTTTGCACGAAATCCTTGCAAGTAGCCAAAAGATTTATTCCAATGGCATTACAAATTCATGAAGGTCAGAACTTTGGATTTGGACGCCTCTTGTTAGCAGTGCTATACGAATCGCTTGGTGAGGCATGCGATGATCTGAAGAAGTCGAAGGATGGGTCTTCCTTCTTAGTATCTGGGCCTATGTGGCTTCTCCAGTTGTGGCTTAATGCCACCTTCGAACAAGAAATGGGATTAATAATCCCACAAGATTATGCTGAAGAAGTTGCAAATCGCTCGATCGAAGGCCAGAGAGCACTTCGATTAACCCCCAAGACCTTAATTCAAAACTCACAAAAGCTGTTCCTAAAGTACATGAGGATTTTTCTGAGCTTTGACAAGTTTCTTCCCCAACATGCTCCATTCATTAGTCGAGAGGTTGGCCCGGCCTGGTTCACTGACTATTTTCCTGCTGTCGATCCGGACAATGAAGAAGAAGTGAACGAAATATGGTCATTTTACTTGAATCCACAGATCCTGTCTTGTCGTACAGGTGTTCAATCGAACTATTTAGGCCTGGTTGGATACCAGCCTAATTTGGTTTCAAGACAATTTGGCCTCTCGCAAATCCGTCCTAAAAGCTTGTTCGAAGATCCTCGAGACGTCATAAGAGGGGCCAATCTTTCGGAAAAGACTTTCAAGAAGTTTTTGAAGATTTCTCTTGATGAAAACTATAACCTGCATCCTTTTGAGTTCAACCATTCCCACTTCTGCACCATGGGGTTTGTTACCTGGTGGGAGAAATATTATTCGACCCGTTCAGTTGGAGACACTACTATCATGATCTCCAGACTTGAGAGTGGTTTTATACAACCAACGGTCGAGAATATCCGCTCAAACCTTCAGGCTCGAGGTATTAAATTACTTTTGACTTTCTAAATTGATATGTATTTTTGCCTTTTCTAATATTCTTATTTTCAGGCAAAACAATCATGACGAAGAAAAGTGCTGAAACGTCTCGAGCTGATGTGAGACCCAAGAAACCCACCGGGGTGAAGATCCAAGAAGGGAAACAAGAAGAGAAGGTAACTCTTCTGAACTTATCTTTTACTCTTAACGTCTTGCCTCATATTTCTTTATTTTTTCAGAGTCAAAAGAAAGATGATAGCATTGATACTACCACGACTTCAAAACGCTCGAAGCATGCGGTCGTCGAATTAGACGAAGAGTAAGATGCAAGTTTTATTTCTAATGTCAATATTATAGCTTTCTTTCAAGTCTATATTCTGACAATTCTTTACCCTCGTAATGCAGGAAGAAAAGGAAAGACCTCTTATAAGAAAAAGAAAGTTACCTGCGACTTCGACCAAGTCTGCTGAACAAACAGAGGCAGGCAATTCCCAGGCTCAAATGCCTAAAAAGAAAAAGAAAGTAAAGCAGGTCGAGCCTGAACCTTCTGTGGCTGTTGAGGGTGGTGAACCAATCAAGAAGAAAAAGAAAAAGACCAAGCCTTCAAAAGAACAAGGTGACAATCAACCTGTTGACGTCCAACCACCTTCGACCGATATTGACGGCACTGAAGTAGAGGCTACTCCTTCTGTTGCTGAGATGGGCAACCCTGTCGATCAACCGGACTCACCACAAGAACAACCTGCCGTCGAGGTATCATCCTCTTAATGTGTTTTAAATCATAGCTTATACGAAACTATTTGTTAACCTTTTTCCATGATAATTCGAATCAGGTACAACAAAATGTTTCTGTAGAAGAAATACCCTCACATGCTCGAACATCTCCCACTCCTGAGACGGATGCAGTGAATGTTGAAGAACAGGGTGAAGGTCAAGGCATTGGATCCAGCAGTCCTCATGGATCGAGTCAAAAAAGTTCATCCGAAGAAAACTTTTCCGATGAAGAGGCCATAGAAGAGGCTGAAGCTGGAGGTTCGGACATTTACCCGGCGTCTTCGACATCTAAGCTTTCCGCTAGCATAGGGATCGCAGAAGATACATTCATTCAAATGCAAGACGAAGACCCTGCTGCAGCCCTTCGACTCCTGCTGACCACAAGTCAAGCCGACATCTCAAGTGAAAAGATTCCTGGTGCTTCGTCCTCATCTGATGCCGAAATAAACTCTTCAGTACGCCAAGATTCTCTGCTCTTGAAGTTATCCATGGAATACGCACGGGAAGATGTGCTTAAATCCATTGAAGAGAACCCCTCTGCTGCCTTTGGGCACCTGAACTTTTTGAAGAAATTGCACAACCCCCTTACCTCTGATGAGATTCTAGGCAAAGTTATCCAAATCGAGGCCATCATTGACCAATTTGCAAGTACTGTGCAGAAAAAACGCGAAAATGGCGCCAGACTGGATGCCCAGAAACAGGCACATATCCTTCTGCTCGAAAAAGCCCGAGCTGCTCAACATGAAGTCGAACGTCTCACCAAAGAGGCGAAAGAAGGATCTTCTGAGATCAAAGCCTGTGATGATAACATCTCCTCCTGGGAGGCAACTATTACGGATTTGCTGTCTCAGGTCGATGATCTAAGGCAAAAAATTGTGACGGAGCAGGCCAAACGCAAGGAACTCCAGGAGAAGGCCGCTAATTCGATTCAGAAGCTGGTTGCTGAAAAAGGGAGGGAAGGCCTGAAGGCCTTTAGCGCATCTCAAGCTATAGCAGATGAGGCGAGAGTTATGGAGAGTGCTGACCAGGTCTTAACTAAAGAGATGGCCACCTTGAAGAAACTATATGAGGACTTGGTCATGCATTAGTAGAACTTATAATTTCTTTATTTCGAATTCTGTATTTCGATTCTACTTTTTGATGTAATATTGACAAATGCCCTTTTGTGGCAATTTACTGTTATTGCCATTTTTATGTTTCCAGTATTTTTCTTATTCTATGCTTATTTTAACTTCGAGCAGTGTTGGTTTATATTTTTTCAAATACTTACCATTTATGCTCAAAGTACGTTTCTGAGGGGTTAACTCTTCTAACTCATAAGCACCATTCGAATAGATCTGAATTATTTTAAACGGTCCTTCCCAATTTGGGGACCATTTGCCCAAGGCTCGATCCTTACTATCCATGGGCAGGATAACCTTCCAAACTAAATCTCCAATATTAAAAGTTTTTGACTTTACTTTCTTATTATAAGCTTTAGCAACTCTTTCTTTTTGTTTAGTCAAAACTTCTAATGCTCTCAATCTCTCCTCATCTAAATCAACCAACTCATCTGACATCATTTTCCAATAATGGTCGATTGGAATGTCCATTTGTTTTTGTACCCTGGCTGATTGCAAATGTATTTCGACCGGAAGTACAGCATCATGCCCATAAGTCAGTCGAAATGGGGTAGTATTAGTTGATTCCTTAGGAGAATTTCTACATGCCCATAAAACTTGATCTAACGTTTTATTCCAATTTCTTGGCTTTTGGGCAATGTGTTTTTTAATCAAGTTAATTACAATCTTATTGGCTGCTTCGACCTGACCATTTGCTTGCGCGTAATATGGTGTTGAGGTTAATAATCGAAAGCTAGTTTTTTGGGCAAATTCTTTCATTTTTCGTCCAGTAAAAACTGAACCTTGATCAGTGGTAATTGTTTCAGGAATACCATACCTATAAATAATATGATTTTGAATGAAACTAATTACTGCTTCCTGATCAACATTTGGCAAAGGGACTGCTTCGATCCATTTTGTAAAGTAATCGATACCAACTATAATATAACGCTGGTTCTTAGAAGAAGCAGGCTTGATTTCACCAATTAAGTCCAAAGCCCATCCTCTGAAAGGCCAAGGTTTGATTATGGAGTGTAACTCATTAGCAGGTACATGCTGTATCCCTGCATGCTTTTGGCATTCCTGACAGCCTTTAGCAAATTCTATGCAGTCTTTTAACATCGAAGGCCAATACAAACCTTGTCGAAATAAAAGCCATTTCATTTTATGGCCTGCTTGATGTGATCCACAAGCCCCACTGTGAACATGGGAAACTGCCAAGTATGCTTCTGATTCACTTAGACATTTCAGCAACACTCCTTCTGCAGTCTTTTTAAACAAATCATTTCCCACAATCACGTAATTTAAAGCCCTATATTTGATCTTTCGAGCCACGTTGCCTATTGGATTTTCCAAATATTCAATAATGGACTTTCTCCAATCATTATCTAACATATTGTCAATGGCCAAAATTTGAATTTTTTCCTGGAGATCATTCATGCTTTCATCTTCATTATTTTGTGGTATACTTGCCCCCACAAGTTTTGGCATTGGCAATTTAGTGCTTAATGGCTCTGGTAACACCAGTTTATCTTTTATTTCGATCAACTGAGTTAACTTTTCCTTCGACATTTTGTACCCTGAAGCTATTTGGGCTAAATCATTTGCTTCTTGGTTTTCTTGTCGAGGTATATGCTCAATGTTAATATAATCGAAATGATTCAGAAGAGAACTTGCTATAACAAAATATTTCGCTAAGTGTTCATTAACACATTTGTATTCTTGTGTTAATTGCCTCAACACTAATTCTGAATCACCCCTTATGTTAACATTTCTTGCCCCGAGGCTAATTAAAATTTCAAGGCCTGTAATTAGAGCTTCATACTCAGCCTCATTATTAGAACAAAGCCCTTTGATTTTATATTTGAACTTAGTTGGAACTTTATTGGGGGATATTATTAAAACTCCAATTCCAGTTCCATGTTTGTGTTTCGATCCATCGAAATACAAAATCCAAGGCTCTGTATCGACATAGTCTTGCGGCATCTCGATTACTGAGTGATCTACAATAAAATCTGCCACAATTTGACCCTTAATAGATTTCAAAGGCTTGTACGTTAAAGAATATTCTGTTAATGCTAAAGCCCATTTTCCAATTCTACTGTGTAAAATAGGTTTTGACAACATGTGCTTAATAATATCATAATGAGAATACACATAAACATCAACAGGCTTTATATATTGCTTAAGTTTTGCACAAGAGAAATACAAACAAAGACAAAGTTTTTCTATGGCAGTATATCTAGTTTCTGCATCATTTAGTACACGACTAAGATAATAAATTGCATGCTCTACGCCATCATCATCTTCCTGAGCCAACATGCTACCAATGGTCTTGTCAGACGCAGCAATATACAACTTCATAGTCTTGTTTCGACTAGGAGGCATTAACACGGGAGGCTTGATCAGATATTCTTTAATTTCATCGAAAGCCTTTTGATGCTCTTCATTCCATTTGAATGGTTCATCTTTCTTGAGTCGAAGTAATGGCGAAAAAATTTGAGCTTTGCCACTTAGATTCGAAATGAATCGCCTCAAGAAGTTGATTTTTCCTAGCAAAGACTGAAGCTGTTTTTTGGTCGAAGGAGGCTTCGTCTCAAGAATAGCCTTTGTCTTGTTTTGATTTATCTCAATGCCTTTTTTATGCACCACAAAACCAAGGAAATCTCCTGCACGCACACAAAAAGCACACTTTAATGGATTCATTTTTAATCCATATTTCCTCATTCGTTCGAAAGATTGCCTAAGGTAATCCAAATGGCTATCTTCTGAAGAGGATTTGATGATTATATCATCAATATAAACTTGCATAAATGTGTCAATAAAATCATGAAACATGGAATTCATGGCCCTTTGATAAGTGGCCCCAGCATTTTTCAACCCAAAGGGCATAACCACCCATTCATAAGTGCCTAAAGCACCAGGGCATCGAAATGCTGTTTTTGACACATCATCTTCAGCAATAAATATTTGGTTATAACCAGAATAACCATCTAACATGCTTAAAAATTCGAAACCAGCTGCTGAATCTACCAACATTTCTGCTACTGGCATAGCATATTCATCTTTAGGTGTAGCATTGTTTAAATCCCTAAAATCTATGCATACTCTTAGAGTTCCATTCTTTTTAATGACAGGGACTATATTTGCTAACCATTCGACATACCTGGCAGACCTGATGAATTTACACCTCAGCAGCCTTTCGATCTCTTCCTTAATTTTGGACATGATTTCTGGTGCGAATCTTCTTGGTAGTTGTTTTACTGGTCTTTTTCCTTCCTTAATAGGTAATTTCATTTCGACCATTTCTCTGCTTAACCCAGGCATTTCGTGGTAATTCCAAGCAAAACAGTCTTAAATTCTTAAGAAGAGGTACCAGCTTTTCTTTTAGACTTGAGGTGATATTGGCACTGATATAGGTTGGTCTTTTTATCGAGCCATCTCCAATGTCGATCTCCTCCAAAGGATCTTGAGCCTGCATCTTTGGCACCTCACTTATGGGATTTTTCTCAAACCCAGCGGCTCATCGTCATAAATGCAATCCAGTCTTCGATCCTTTGTTTCTTTGTTTTCATGATCTTCGATCCTGGCTTCAACTGCCATAATTTTGTTGAGATTCCAGCCTCAAAGGCCGTATTTAGTTTATTTTCGGCCATATAAGCCGTAATTCTGGCCCATGCAGTGGCCTCAGTCATATTAATCTTCATGTATATTCCACCCAGTTGGTGGAATGACTCCATCTTCAGAGGGAACAGCATCAATTTCCTCCCTCTCCCATATAAACCCATAGGTAGGATGGAGTTTGACAGAGTGGATAACATTGTCACTTGATTCGACAACAGCCTCCTTGTCACCACAAGGTGCTATGTTAGCCAACTTTTTCTGATGGAGAAAAGGTGGTTCCAGAACCACATGGTGACGCCGAACAAACAGAAGCCTGGGAATCAGAGGTGATGATCCCTTTCGCAGTGGAAAGAACAGTTTACGCTTTCGGTGGACCCCTGCCAGACCAAGAATCACTTTCGAGTGCAATGAACAAGGTATTTCCCTGCTACCCAACTTGCGAACCTAGGATTTTTGATAGTGAGCCTTACAACTTTAATTGTTTAAGCAAACCCCACAAACTCTTTCGATCCGCCCCGTCAATAGCCCATAGGGATTACCTACCTTGGCTTGATCGAGTCGAACAAGCGTATGAGGATTTCTGGAAGACATATGGCATCTTTGATTTGATACAATTCTCTCGATCTGGTCCTGAAATATCGACCAGAAATGCTGATAGCAGCTATGCACTTTTTCGAGTCTTTCTACCAACACCTTTCAATTTAAATGTGGTATGATGACCCCCATCTCTTAGATGTAGCCGCCCTCACAGGCCTTAGGCCTAGCGGAGAAACTTATGACCCCACTAATCTAGTGACAATATCAAGGCTAGTATATAAGGAGAATACCTTTTCCAAATATATAGCTGAACACAAAGGACCCGTCGAAGAGGAGGTTTCTGATGAAGAGCACGTAGCCTTCTTAACCCTGTGGCTATCTCACTATGTTTTTTGCACGAAATCCTTGCAAGTAGCCAAAAGATTATTCCAATGGCATTACAAATTCATGAAGGTCAGAACTTTGGATTTGGACGCCTCTTGTTAGCAGTGCTATACGAATCGTTTGGTGAGGCATGCGATGATCTGAAGAAGTCGAAGGATGGGTCTTCCTTCTTAGTATCTGGGCCTATGTGGCTTTCTCCAGTTGTGGCTTAATGCCACCTTCGAACAAGAAAATGGGATTAATAATCCCACAAGATTATGCTGAAGAAGTTTGCAAATCGCTCGATCGAAGGCCAGAGAGCACTTCGATTAACCCCAAGACCTTAATTCAAAACTCACAAAAGCTGTTCCTAAAGTACATGAGGATTTTTCTGAGCTTTGACAAGTTTCTTCCCCAACTGCTCCATTCATTAGTCGAGAGGTTGGCCCGGCCTGGTTCACTGACTATTTTCCTGCTGTCGATCCGGACAATGAAGAAGAAGTGAACGAAATATGGTCATTTTACTTGAATCCACAGATCCTGTTCTTGTCGTACAGGTGTTCAATCGAACTATTTAGGCCTGGTTGGATACCAGCCTAATTTGGTTTCAAGACAATTTGGCCTCTCGCAAATCCGTCCTAAAAGCTTGTTCGAATCCTCGAGACGTCATAAGAGGGGCCAATCTTTCGGAAAAGACTTTCAAGAAGTTTTTGAAGATTTCTCTTGATGAAAACTATAACCTGCACCTTTTGAGTTCAACCATTCCCACTTCTGCACCATGGGGTTTGTTACCTGGTGGGAGAAATATTATTCGACCCGTTCAGTTGGAGACACTACTATCATGATCTCCAGATTGAGAGTGGTTTTATACAACCAACGGTCGAGAATATCCGCTCAAACCTTCAGGCTCGAGGTATTAAATTACTTTTGACTTTCTAAATTGATATGTATTTTTTGCCTTTTCTAATATTCTTATTTTCAGGCAAAACAATCATGACGAAGAAAAGTGCTGAAACGTCTCGAGCTGATGTGAGACCCAAGAAACCCACCGGGGTGAAGATCCAAGAAGGGAAACAAGAAGAGAAGGTAACTCTTCTGAACTTATCTTTTACTCTTAACGTCTTGCCTCATATTTCTTTATTTTTCAGAGTCAAAAGAAAGATGATAGCATTGATACTACCACGACTTCAAAACGCTCGAAGCATGCGGTCGTCGAATTAGACGAAGAGTAAGATGCAAGTTTTATTTCTAATGTCAATATTATAGCTTTCTTTCAAGTCTATATTCTGACAATTCTTTACCCTCGTAATGCAGGAAGAAAAGGAAAGACCTCTTATAAGAAAAGAGAAAGTTACCTGCGACTTCGACCAAGTCTGCTGAACAAACAGAGGCAGGCAATTCCCAGGCTCAAATGCCTAAAAAGAAAAAGAAAGTAAAGCAGTCGAGCCTGAACCTTCTGTGGCTGTTGAGGGTGGTGAACCAATCAAGAAGAAAAAGAAAAAGACCAAGCCTTCAAAAGAACAAGGTGACAATCAACCTGTTGACGTCCAACCACCTTCGACCGATATTGACGGCACTGAAGTAGAGGCTACTCCTTCTGTTGCTGAGATGGGCAACCCTGTCGATCAACCGGACTCACACAAGAACAACCTGCGTCGAGGTATCATCCTCTTAATGTGTTTTAATCATAGCTTATACGAAACTATTTGTTAACCTTTTTCCATGATAAATTCGAATCAGGTACAACAAAATGTTTCTGTAGAAGAAATACCCTCACATGCTCGAACATCTCCCACTCCTGAGACGGATGCAGTGAATGTTGAAGAACAGGGTGAAGGTCAAGGCATTGGATCCAGCAGTCCTCATGGATCGAGTCAAAAAGTTCATCCGAAGAAACTTTTCCGATGAAGAGGCCATAGAAGAGGCTGAAGCTGGAGGTTCGGACATTTACCGGCGTCTTCGACATCTAAGCTTCCGCTAGCATAGGGATCGCAGAAGATACATTCTTCAAATGCAAGACGAAGACCCTGCTGCAGCCCTTCGACTCCTGCTGACCACAAGTCAAGCCGACATCTCAAGTGAAAAGATTCCTGGTGCTTCGTCCTCATCTGATGCCGAAATAAACTCTTCAGTACGCCAAGATTCTCTGCTCTTGAAGTTATCCATGGAATACGCACGGGAAGATGTGCTTAAATCATTGAAGAGAACCCCTCTGCTGCCTTTGGGCACCTGAACTTTTTGAAGAAATTGCACAACCCCCTTACCTCTGATGAGATTCTAGGCAAAGTTATCCAAATCGAGGCCATCATTGACCAATTTGCAAGTACTGCTGTGCAGAAAAAACGCGAAATGGCGCCAGACTGGATGCCAGAAACAGGCACATATCCTTCTGCTCGAAAAAGCCCGAGCTGCTCAACATGAAGTCGAACGTCTCACCAAAGAGGCGAAAGAAGGATCTTCTGAGATCAAGCCTGTGATGATAACATCTCCTCCTGGGAGGCAACTATTACGGATTTGCTGTCTCAGGTCGATGATCTAAGGCAAAAAATTGTGACGGAGCAGGCCAAACGCAAGGAACTCCAGGAGAAGGCCGCTAATTCGATTCAGAAGCTGGTTGCTGAAAAAGGGAGGGAAGGCCTGAAGGCCTTTAGCGCATCTCAAGCTATAGCAGATGAGGCGAGAGTTATGGAGAGTGCTGACCAGGTCTTAACTAAAGAGATGGCCACCTTGAAGAAACTATATGAGGACTTGGTCATGCATTAGTAGAACTTATAATTTTCTTTATTTCGAATTCTGTATTTCGATTCTACTTTTTGATGTAATATTGACAAATGCCCTTTTGTGGCAATTACTGTTTATTGCCATTTTTATGTTTCCAGTATTTTTCTTATTCTATGCTTATTTTAACTTCGAGCAGTGTTGGTTTATTATTTTTTCAAATACTTACCATTATGCTCAAAGTACGTTTCTGAGGGGTTAACTCTTCTAATCATAAGCACCATTCGAATAGATCTGAATTATTTTAAACGGTCCTTCCCAATTTGGGGACCATTTGCCCAAGGCTCGATCCTTACTATCCATGGGCAGGATAACCTTCCAAACTAAATCTCCATATTAAAGTTTTTGACTTTACTTTCTTATTATAAGCTTTAGCAACTCTTTCTTTTTGTTTAGTCAAAACTTCTAATGCTCTCAATCTCTCCTCATCTAAATCAACCAACTCATCTGACATCATTTTCCAATAATGGTCGATTGGAATTCCATTTGTTTTGTACCCTGGCTGATTGCAAATGTATTTCGACCGGAAGTACAGCATCATGCCCATAAGTCAGTCGAAATGGGGTAGTATTAGTTGATTCCTTAGGAGAATTTCTACATGCCCATAAAAACTTGATCTAACGTTTTATTCCAATTTCTTGGCTTTTGGGCAATGTGTTTTTTAATCAGTTAATTACAATCTTATTGGCTGCTTCGACCTGACCATTTGCTTGCGCGTAATATGGTGTTGAGGTTAATAATCGAAAGCTCAGTTTTTTGGGCAAATTCTTTCATTTTTCGTCCAGTAAAAACTGAACCTTGATCAGTGGTAATTGTTTCAGGAATACCATACCTATAAATAATATGATTTTGAATGAAACTAATTACTGCTTCCTGATCAACATTTGGCAAAGGGACTGCTTCGATCCATTTTGAAAAGTAATCGATACCAACTATAATATAACGCTGGTTCTTAGAAGAAAGCAGGCTTGATTTCACCAATTAAGTCCAAAGCCCATCCTCTGAAAGGCCAAGGTTTGATTATGGAGTGTAACTCATTAGCAGGTACATGCTGTATCCCTGCATTGCTTTTGGCATTCCTGACAGCCTTTAGCAAATTCTATGCAGTCTTTTTAACATCGAAGGCCAATACAAACCTTGTCGAAATAAAAGCCATTTCATTTTATGGCCTGCTTGATGTGATCCACAAGCCCCACTGTGAACACATGGGAAACTGCCAAGTATGCTTCTGATTCACTTAGACATTTCAGCAACACTCCTTCTGCAGTCTTTTTAAACAAAATCATTTCCCACAATCACGTAATTTAAAGCCCTATATTTGATCTTTCGAGCCACGTTGCCTATTGGATTTTCCAAATATTCAATAATGGACTTTCTCCAATCATTATCTAAATATAACATCTTAATGTAATGAGTTTAAAAATAAAGTAAACTCCTTCCATTGTCTAAGAGCTACATAATCACTAAATCATCTACTACTTCTAATTAATATTTCTAACTACACTCCATTCTAAACCCAACTATCAATTATCATCCAATAACTAACTATCTTTCAATTTTCCTAAAATACTAACAGTTTATATTGCATTTGTTTACTTTGTAGTTGCAAAATTTTCCGAAGTATCAAAAGACCAGTAGTTTTCTTTAAATGCCAACTTCATATCATTATACATGTGCGGATGTGTCACTTCTTTTTTTGTTTTAAAAAAATCCTTCTGCTGTGAAACGACAAATGATCATCATTAACTGAAAAGTACTTGATTAGGACTCAAACCTCATGCAATGCTTGAATTGTATAGATTATAATATGCACATATCAGGTGCTAAAGTTAAAAAATATAGGTCTACCATATAGAAAATAATCATGCTGAAATTGTTGGTAATAGTTGCAACTTCCTGTGCCACTGAATTAGCATCTATTACATCGATGTTTTTCATGTTAGCGCAGTATTACATTTAGGATAATAAGTTCTTGAAGAGTGAAGACTGTATTCATAACCAAACATAAAGCACAGCAGCACACCATAGAATTTTTTAAAAAATAAAGACATGCAATTTTGCTCTTTCCCCCAAAACGTTAAAGATTAACATTGATTAAGACATGAATTAAATAAATTATCTTATGTCACATCACTAAATTTGAGTTATATTAAATTAATTTCTTATTGATCAACGCTTTTTAAATTTGATGGAAGGATCAAAATTATGAATTTCACAAAATTGAAGAACTAAATGTTTCTATTTTAAAATAAGAAGACTAAAATTACAATTTAAAAAATAGAAAGACTAATTTATTTTAAAAAAATAAATTAAGCCTTCAAAATAATCATGCTGAAATTGTTGCAACTTCTGGTGCATTGATTAGGATCTATTATATCGAGGTCTTTCATGTTAGCACAGTATTACATTTAGGATATGTTTACGCTGAAATTTGGTAAACAATCGCTAGTCTAAGTTAATTGCTTGCGAGACCAACTAGTGAATCTCAGGAGCATGCCATTTGTATGTTCGCTTTAAACGTAAAGCTTTTGATGTTCATCGTTGCAACGAACATTCATTGGTTTTGAGGTTTGCAGAAAGTAAAAATTCTTTGGAAAGAATCGAAATGCTGGAAGTAACTTGACAAGGGAAAGGTAAATTACAGAATTTAAAGGACCAAACAAGTTCATTCGATCGAATGAGCCATTTAAAAGACAGGAATTATGTAAAATGAAACGTAAATTGCATTGCATTCGAAATGTAAAGTTTACAGGAACTTAAAATGGTTTCACAAACATACATTCTCCTTGCGTACTCGTTTCTCTCTAACGCTGGGTACTTTGAGTGTATAAGGATTTGTATATATGATTTGCGACCCCGAAATCTGACTAAAAACTGCTATATATAGACATTCGAAAATAAACTGCCCTAACGGTCGAACACTATCCTAATGCCAAGTGTCCTGCTACGTACACCTTACATGCACATAACTGCTCCTTAGAACGGTTATCCTCATTGCTCGAAGTCGAACTGATTTTGTGAAGTTTTGTCAGAAATTGTGCTAAGTCCAGAAATCTTGCTGCCTTGACTTCGACTCGACCATACGCCAACTCGAATCGCCCAATGGTTCGAAGCCCTTTTTCTTGTCTTAGCCTTGTACTTCGTAATACTTCCTTGAGCCTGGGAATCCCTTTCAAAACCTCTTCTCTCTTTCGATTCGAACAAGTCCTGACAAGATTCTTGCTCTTTAATACGCTTCGAAACTCGAGACGACATCTAATGCGTATTTAGAGCATATTTTAGCTCATCAAAAATATGGGCTAACAAATTGCCCCCAAAAAATGTCTGGCTTCGATTCGAGATCGAAGGAAGATGAGAAGTTGACATTTTTTTTTTCTCTCTTCTACCAGTTTTCCTGAAACGGCGTCATGATCGCACGTTCACTGTGTAACCGTTGCCTCGATCTCCCACTACCCATCATTAATTCCACTTTTCTAGGCAAAGTGGGACACGTGTCATGCTGGGGAATCGGAAGGGAAATCTGATGTGATTGATTTTTGACCATTGATTATTATATTGTTTTTTCCCCTTTTAAAAATGAAACTCCATAAATAGCGCCAGAAAACTCCAGAAAACCCTTCAGCTTCTCTGCTTCCAAAACCCTTCTTCTTCTTGTTGTATCTCCGGCGAAACCTTTTCATTTTCAGACATCAACTTACTACTCCTTTCATCATCAACCTCACCGTGTCTCTGAGCTTTGCCATTGTTCTCCGTGAGTCCAAGCTTTTACTCACTGATTCCATCAGTTACCAAACCCTTCGTAAGAATCATCCTCTTTCAAATTTCTTACGATGTCGCAAGAACAATCAGTTCCGTTGCTGGGAAGTGGCACCACTTTACAGTCAGGACTGATGGAGAAAAGGTGGTTCCAGAACCACATGGTGACGCCGAACAAACAGAAGCCTGGGAATCAGAGGTGATGATCCTTTCGCAGTGGAAAGAACAGTTTACGCTTTCGGTGGACCCCTGCCAGACCAAGAATCACTTTCGAGTGCAATGAACAGGTATTTCCCTGCTACCCAACTTGCGAACCTAGGATTTTTGATAGTGAGCCTTACAACTTTAATTGTTTAAGCAAACCCCACAAACTCTTTCGATCCGCCCCGTCAATAGCCCATAGGGATTACCTACCTTGGCTTGATCGAGTCGAACAAGCGTATGAGGATTTCTGGAAGACATATGGCATCTTTGATTTGATACAATTCTCTCGATCTGGTCCTGAATATCGACCAGAAATGCTGATAGCAGCTATGCACTTTTTCGAGTCTTCTACCAACACCTTTCAATTTAAATGTGGTATGATGACCCCCACTCTCTTAGATGTAGCCGCCCTCACAGGCCTTAGGCCTAGCGGAGAAACTTATGACCCCACTAATTCTAGTGACAATATCAAGCTAGTATATAAGGAGAATACCTTTTCCAAATATATAGCTGAACACAAAGGACCCGTCGAAGAGGAGGTTTCTGATGAAGAGCACGTAGCCTTCTTAACCCTGTGGCTATCTCACTATGTTTTTTGCACGAAATCCTTGCAAGTAGCCAAAAGATTTATTCCAATGGCATTACAAATTCATGAAGGTCAGAACTTTGGATTTGGACGCCTCTTGTTAGCAGTGCTATACGAATCGCTTGGTGAGGCATGCGATGATCTGAAGAAGTCGAAGGATGGGTCTTCCTTCTTAGTATCTGGGCCTATGTGGCTTCTCCAGTTGTGGCTTAATGCCACCTTCGAACAAGAAATGGGATTAATAATCCCACAAGATTATGCTGAAGAAGTTGCAAATCGCTCGATCGAAGGCCAGAGAGCACTTCGATTAACCCCCAAGACCTTAATTCAAAACTCACAAAAGCTGTTCCTAAAGTACATGAGGATTTTTCTGAGCTTTGACAAGTTTCTTCCCCAACATGCTCCATTCATTAGTCGAGAGGTTGGCCCGGCCTGGTTCACTGACTATTTTCCTGCTGTCGATCCGGACAATGAAGAAGAAGTGAACGAAATATGGTCATTTTACTTGAATCCACAGATCCTGTCTTGTCGTACAGGTGTTCAATCGAACTATTTAGGCCTGGTTGGATACCAGCCTAATTTGGTTTCAAGACAATTTGGCCTCTCGCAAATCCGTCCTAAAAGCTTGTTCGAAGATCCTCGAGACGTCATAAGAGGGGCCAATCTTTCGGAAAAGACTTTCAAGAAGTTTTTGAAGATTTCTCTTGATGAAAACTATAACCTGCATCCTTTTGAGTTCAACCATTCCCACTTCTGCACCATGGGGTTTGTTACCTGGTGGGAGAAATATTATTCGACCCGTTCAGTTGGAGACACTACTATCATGATCTCCAGACTTGAGAGTGGTTTTATACAACAACGGTCGAGAATATCCGCTCAAACCTTCAGGCTCGAGGTATTAAATTACTTTTGACTTTCTAAATTGATATGTATTTTTGCCTTTTCTAATATTCTTATTTTCAGGCAAAACAATCATGACGAAGAAAAGTGCTGAAACGTCTCGAGCTGATGTGAGACCCAAGAAACCCACCGGGGTGAAGATCCAAGAAGGGAAACAAGAAGAGAAGGTAACTCTTCTGAACTTATCTTTTACTCTTAACGTCTTGCCTCATATTTCTTTATTTTTTCAGAGTCAAAAGAAAGATGATAGCATTGATACTACCACGACTTCAAAACGCTCGAAGCATGCGGTCGTCGAATTAGACGAAGAGTAAGATGCAAGTTTTATTTCTAATGTCAATATTATAGCTTTCTTTCAAGTCTATATTCTGACAATTCTTTACCCTCGTAATGCAGGAAGAAAAGGAAAGACCTCTTATAAGAAAAAGAAAGTTACCTGCGACTTCGACCAAGTCTGCTGAACAAACAGAGGCAGGCAATTCCCAGGCTCAAATGCCTAAAAAGAAAAAGAAAGTAAAGCAGGTCGAGCCTGAACCTTCTGTGGCTGTTGAGGGTGGTGAACCAATCAAGAAGAAAAAGAAAAAGACCAAGCCTTCAAAAGAACAAGGTGACAATCAACCTGTTGACGTCCAACCACCTTCGACCGATATTGACGGCACTGAAGTAGAGGCTACTCCTTCTGTTGCTGAGATGGGCAACCCTGTCGATCAACCGGACTCACCACAAGAACAACCTGCCGTCGAGGTATCATCCTCTTAATGTGTTTTAAATCATAGCTTATACGAAACTATTTGTTAACCTTTTTCCATGATAATTCGAATCAGGTACAACAAAATGTTTCTGTAGAAGAAATACCCTCACATGCTCGAACATCTCCCACTCCTGAGACGGATGCAGTGAATGTTGAAGAACAGGGTGAAGGTCAAGGCATTGGATCCAGCAGTCCTCATGGATCGAGTCAAAAAAGTTCATCCGAAGAAAACTTTTCCGATGAAGAGGCCATAGAAGAGGCTGAAGCTGGAGGTTCGGACATTTACCCGGCGTCTTCGACATCTAAGCTTTCCGCTAGCATAGGGATCGCAGAAGATACATTCATTCAAATGCAAGACGAAGACCCTGCTGCAGCCCTTCGACTCCTGCTGACCACAAGTCAAGCCGACATCTCAAGTGAAAAGATTCCTGGTGCTTCGTCCTCATCTGATGCCGAAATAAACTCTTCAGTACGCCAAGATTCTCTGCTCTTGAAGTTATCCATGGAATACGCACGGGAAGATGTGCTTAAATCCATTGAAGAGAACCCCTCTGCTGCCTTTGGGCACCTGAACTTTTTGAAGAAATTGCACAACCCCCTTACCTCTGATGAGATTCTAGGCAAAGTTATCCAAATCGAGGCCATCATTGACCAATTTGCAAGTACTGTGCAGAAAAAACGCGAAAATGGCGCCAGACTGGATGCCCAGAAACAGGCACATATCCTTCTGCTCGAAAAAGCCCGAGCTGCTCAACATGAAGTCGAACGTCTCACCAAAGAGGCGAAAGAAGGATCTTCTGAGATCAAAGCCTGTGATGATAACATCTCCTCCTGGGAGGCAACTATTACGGATTTGCTGTCTCAGGTCGATGATCTAAGGCAAAAAATTGTGACGGAGCAGGCCAAACGCAAGGAACTCCAGGAGAAGGCCGCTAATTCGATTCAGAAGCTGGTTGCTGAAAAAGGGAGGGAAGGCCTGAAGGCCTTTAGCGCATCTCAAGCTATAGCAGATGAGGCGAGAGTTATGGAGAGTGCTGACCAGGTCTTAACTAAAGAGATGGCCACCTTGAAGAAACTATATGAGGACTTGGTCATGCATTAGTAGAACTTATAATTTCTTTATTTCGAATTCTGTATTTCGATTCTACTTTTTGATGTAATATTGACAAATGCCCTTTTGTGGCAATTTACTGTTATTGCCATTTTTATGTTTCCAGTATTTTTCTTATTCTATGCTTATTTTAACTTCGAGCAGTGTTGGTTTATATTTTTTCAAATACTTACCATTTATGCTCAAAGTACGTTTCTGAGGGGTTAACTCTTCTAACTCATAAGCACCATTCGAATAGATCTGAATTATTTTAAACGGTCCTTCCCAATTTGGGGACCATTTGCCCAAGGCTCGATCCTTACTATCCATGGGCAGGATAACCTTCCAAACTAAATCTCCAATATTAAAAGTTTTTGACTTTACTTTCTTATTATAAGCTTTAGCAACTCTTTCTTTTTGTTTAGTCAAAACTTCTAATGCTCTCAATCTCTCCTCATCTAAATCAACCAACTCATCTGACATCATTTTCCAATAATGGTCGATTGGAATGTCCATTTGTTTTTGTACCCTGGCTGATTGCAAATGTATTTCGACCGGAAGTACAGCATCATGCCCATAAGTCAGTCGAAATGGGGTAGTATTAGTTGATTCCTTAGGAGAATTTCTACATGCCCATAAAACTTGATCTAACGTTTTATTCCAATTTCTTGGCTTTTGGGCAATGTGTTTTTTAATCAAGTTAATTACAATCTTATTGGCTGCTTCGACCTGACCATTTGCTTGCGCGTAATATGGTGTTGAGGTTAATAATCGAAAGCTAGTTTTTTGGGCAAATTCTTTCATTTTTCGTCCAGTAAAAACTGAACCTTGATCAGTGGTAATTGTTTCAGGAATACCATACCTATAAATAATATGATTTTGAATGAAACTAATTACTGCTTCCTGATCAACATTTGGCAAAGGGACTGCTTCGATCCATTTTGTAAAGTAATCGATACCAACTATAATATAACGCTGGTTCTTAGAAGAAGCAGGCTTGATTTCACCAATTAAGTCCAAAGCCCATCCTCTGAAAGGCCAAGGTTTGATTATGGAGTGTAACTCATTAGCAGGTACATGCTGTATCCCTGCATGCTTTTGGCATTCCTGACAGCCTTTAGCAAATTCTATGCAGTCTTTTAACATCGAAGGCCAATACAAACCTTGTCGAAATAAAAGCCATTTCATTTTATGGCCTGCTTGATGTGATCCACAAGCCCCACTGTGAACATGGGAAACTGCCAAGTATGCTTCTGATTCACTTAGACATTTCAGCAACACTCCTTCTGCAGTCTTTTTAAACAAATCATTTCCCACAATCACGTAATTTAAAGCCCTATATTTGATCTTTCGAGCCACGTTGCCTATTGGATTTTCCAAATATTCAATAATGGACTTTCTCCAATCATTATCTAACATATTGTCAATGGCCAAAATTTGAATTTTTTCCTGGAGATCATTCATGCTTTCATCTTCATTATTTTGTGGTATACTTGCCCCCACAAGTTTTGGCATTGGCAATTTAGTGCTTAATGGCTCTGGTAACACCAGTTTATCTTTTATTTCGATCAACTGAGTTAACTTTTCCTTCGACATTTTGTACCCTGAAGCTATTTGGGCTAAATCATTTGCTTCTTGGTTTTCTTGTCGAGGTATATGCTCAATGTTAATATAATCGAAATGATTCAGAAGAGAACTTGCTATAACAAAATATTTCGCTAAGTGTTCATTAACACATTTGTATTCTTGTGTTAATTGCCTCAACACTAATTCTGAATCACCCCTTATGTTAACATTTCTTGCCCCGAGGCTAATTAAAATTTCAAGGCCTGTAATTAGAGCTTCATACTCAGCCTCATTATTAGAACAAAGCCCTTTGATTTTATATTTGAACTTAGTTGGAACTTTATTGGGGGATATTATTAAAACTCCAATTCCAGTTCCATGTTTGTGTTTCGATCCATCGAAATACAAAATCCAAGGCTCTGTATCGACATAGTCTTGCGGCATCTCGATTACTGAGTGATCTACAATAAAATCTGCCACAATTTGACCCTTAATAGATTTCAAAGGCTTGTACGTTAAAGAATATTCTGTTAATGCTAAAGCCCATTTTCCAATTCTACTGTGTAAAATAGGTTTTGACAACATGTGCTTAATAATATCATAATGAGAATACACATAAACATCAACAGGCTTTATATATTGCTTAAGTTTTGCACAAGAGAAATACAAACAAAGACAAAGTTTTTCTATGGCAGTATATCTAGTTTCTGCATCATTTAGTACACGACTAAGATAATAAATTGCATGCTCTACGCCATCATCATCTTCCTGAGCCAACATGCTACCAATGGTCTTGTCAGACGCAGCAATATACAACTTCATAGTCTTGTTTCGACTAGGAGGCATTAACACGGGAGGCTTGATCAGATATTCTTTAATTTCATCGAAAGCCTTTTGATGCTCTTCATTCCATTTGAATGGTTCATCTTTCTTGAGTCGAAGTAATGGCGAAAAAATTTGAGCTTTGCCACTTAGATTCGAAATGAATCGCCTCAAGAAGTTGATTTTTCCTAGCAAAGACTGAAGCTGTTTTTTGGTCGAAGGAGGCTTCGTCTCAAGAATAGCCTTTGTCTTGTTTTGATTTATCTCAATGCCTTTTTTATGCACCACAAAACCAAGGAAATCTCCTGCACGCACACAAAAAGCACACTTTAATGGATTCATTTTTAATCCATATTTCCTCATTCGTTCGAAAGATTGCCTAAGGTAATCCAAATGGCTATCTTCTGAAGAGGATTTGATGATTATATCATCAATATAAACTTGCATAAATGTGTCAATAAAATCATGAAACATGGAATTCATGGCCCTTTGATAAGTGGCCCCAGCATTTTTCAACCCAAAGGGCATAACCACCCATTCATAAGTGCCTAAAGCACCAGGGCATCGAAATGCTGTTTTTGACACATCATCTTCAGCAATAAATATTTGGTTATAACCAGAATAACCATCTAACATGCTTAAAAATTCGAAACCAGCTGCTGAATCTACCAACATTTCTGCTACTGGCATAGCATATTCATCTTTAGGTGTAGCATTGTTTAAATCCCTAAAATCTATGCATACTCTTAGAGTTCCATTCTTTTTAATGACAGGGACTATATTTGCTAACCATTCGACATACCTGGCAGACCTGATGAATTTACACCTCAGCAGCCTTTCGATCTCTTCCTTAATTTTGGACATGATTTCTGGTGCGAATCTTCTTGGTAGTTGTTTTACTGGTCTTTTTCCTTCCTTAATAGGTAATTTCATTTCGACCATTTCTCTGCTTAACCCAGGCATTTCGTGGTAATTCCAAGCAAAACAGTCTTTAAATTCTTTAAGAAGAGGTACCAGCTTTTCTTTTAGACTTGAGGTGATATTGGCACTGATATAGGTTGGTCTTTTTATCGAGCCATCTCCAATGTCGATCTCCTCCAAAGGATCTTGAGCCTGCATCTTTGGCACCTCACTTATGGGATTTTTCTCAAAACCCAGCGGCTCATCGTCATAAATGCAATCCAGTCTTCGATCCTTTGTTTCTTTGTTTTCATGATCTTCGATCCTGGCTTCAACTGCCATATTTTGTTGAGATTCAGCCTCAAAGGCCGTATTTAGTTTATTTTCGGCCATATAAGCCGTAATTCTGGCCCATGCAGTGGCCTCAGTCATATTAATCTTCATGTATATTCCACCCAGTTGGTGGAATGACTCCATCTTCAGAGGGAACAGCATCAATTTCCTCCCTCTCCCATATAAACCCATAGGTAGGATGGAGTTTGACAGAGTGGATAACATTGTCACTTGATTCGACAACAGCCTCCTTGTCACCACAAGGTGCTATGTTAGCCAACTTTTTGTCAAAGGTTTGTGCAGTAACATTATCGACCTCTGACTTATAGAAGCTTTGATCCGCCTCTATATTTTCAACAATCCCATCCTCCCTCCAGATAATGAGCTTCTGGTGAAGGGTAGATGGCACAGCCCCAACTCCATGAATCCACTCCCTTCCTAATAGCAAGTTAAAATTAGCCTTAGACTGTATCACCAGGAAAAGAGTTGGTCGAACTATACTGCCTACAGCAACATCTACTTGAATGGCTCCCAAAGAATAGCCAGTTTTACCCTCATAATTCGAAAGCACAATGTTGTGGGCAGATAGATCAGTGTCATGTTTCCCGATCTTGTGGAGCATAGATCGAGGCATTAAGTTAACAGCCGCTCCTCCATCTATGAGCACTTTGTTGATTCCAACATTCTCAACTTTTGCTCTGATGAAAAGAGGTTTGAGATGACTTTTCATCTGAAAATCTGACTTTTCGAAATAAGCTAATTGCTCTTCCACACAGCCATTATTCATAACATAGTAACATACTGGCTTTGGGTCAGCCATATCAAAATGATCGAACTCGCTTTCGATCTCAGTAACTTCAGACTGGACATCATATTCAGATGGCAAGATAGATACCACACAAATGACATCAAAGTCTGGTTCAGAATCCAGTAGATCCTCATCCTCCATCTTATCTTCATCCACTGGAGGCAGGAGTCTCTCTTTTACTGGCCTCCTAGATACTTCTTTATACTGGCCCGTTTGCAGATTCTGTTGGGCCAATTTCTTCTAACGTTGGAACCTACGCCATTGGGTCCTCGTCATAGGATTCTTTCCTCTGTAATTGTTCCTATAAGAGTACTTATTAGCCTCTTGTGGGCCAATTTGCTTCGTTCCACTCGAACCACCTACTTCCATGATCCCTTTGTTGAACCTTATGAGTCCCTGGTGCATCCATTTTTCGACCGGAACTGAACCAGGAGGAGCGAAAGTATTCCTTCGACCAGACTTCTGATTAGTGTTCGACTGCACCATAACCCTTTTGCCTTTATCGAAACGTTGGTTCTGCTTTGCCCCCTTGTTAACAACTTGGTATTTCTTGAGGCCCTCAGTAGCCTCCCTATCACATACTGCACTGCAGCGAGGGCAGAGCATCACAATCTTGTTTTCGAGTTTGCATCTGTTCAAGAAATCAATTAAATCCTCCTCAGCCTGAGGATACACCACCTTCATTTGTTCGTTGTAATCCTCTTCAGATATGTCTTGAACTTGCACCTGAGACAACTCCATTGTTTCGACCATCATTATTTCTTGGGGTTCTGCATAGAGAGTTTCAGCAGCTTTGGATGTTTCAGCATTTGCTTGAGCAACCTTTGGTTTCTCACCAAATTTGAGCCTCCCTTCGTCGAGAGCCTTTTGAACCAAATCCCTGAAAAGAACACAACGTGAGGTTTTATGGCCAAGGAAATTATGAAATTTACAATAACCCCTTTTCTTCTGTTGTTTGATTGGGGGTACTCTCAAGCCCTTAGGAACAACAATTTGGCCATCTGTGACTAATAAATCAAATATTTCATCACATTTAGTTATGTCAAATGTATAAGTTTTGGACACAAATTTATCATTTTTAGGTTCAACAGGGTTTTTTCCATTGGAAGGTCTAAGAAGTTTACAAACATAAGGAGGTCCAGGTTTTAATTCTGCTAAATCAACCTCATTGTCTTCGATATCTTCATAAATAATATTGAACTCCTGGTCACTGTCATTGGTTTCGACATATGCAACCTTTTCCTTCTTGTGGAACTTAGAATTTCTAGCCTTTTCAGCCTTCAATCGTTCGAGTTGTCGAACTCTATCAGCCAATTGAGCCATATCCCTTAAATACTGGGTATCTAATTTCTTTCTAATCGAATAGTCTAGGCCACCAGCAGCCATTTCGACTAATTCATGTTCAGGGACTTGGGTGAAACACCTTGCCTTTAAGAGTCTGAATCTGTTCAAATAATCATCAATTGATTCAGGTGCCTTACGTCGAACGCTGGCTAACTCTTTAAGGCTTATCTTAGACTGTCCCATATAGAATTGCTCATGGAAAATCCTCTCCAATTGGTTCCAATTATGTATGGAATGAGGAGGAAGGGTTGTAAACCATGTAAAAGCATTTTTAGTCAAGGAATTAGGGAAAAATTTCATTCTTAAATTTTCATTATTAGCCAAATCCCCTGCCTCGACCAAATATCTAGCAATGTGTTCGACAGTGGACTCATTTGTCTCTCCTGCAAACTTAGTAAACTTAGGGATTTTCACACCCCTTGGTAATTCTGTCTGTAACACATACTCAGATAATGGAGACACAAAATTAGGCCTGTGTAAGCCTAAGTTCAAACCATTCTGCACCAAAATCGTTTCGACCATTTGAGCCAGGTTATTCTGCCTATCGAAACGGTTTTGTTGAATATTCCCTATTACTTCATCAGCATTTTGGTTCCTATTTACCAATACTATACCAGGGTTTGGTTCGACCTGTTGGGCTGGTGGCTCTATGCGTGCCAATGGTTGTGGTGCTTGAGCCATTTGCATCCCTGGATTGTTAGGCATCTGTATCTCTTGGACAGGCGCCTGTATTTGGATCTGTCGAATTGGTGGTTGCTGTATGGGTGGTGCCCCAAAAAAGTCAGCAATTCGACTTATTTGATTTGTTAACATTTGGTAACTGTCGTTTGTATTTTGAATTAAGGGGTTAATAACAGTTCCTATTTGTTGTGTTAACATGTTAACCATATCATGGTTACTTTCATCCATTTGTTGTCTGAGTGACAAAACGGATGTATTAGTTAAATGTTGAGGAATTACCCTACCTTGATTGCCCGCTACAGATCCTGATGGAGAGGACATATTAAGATTCTCTATATTTGGTTGAGAATTTTGCAACCCTGCCATCAAAGATGTAGGCATGCCATATAGAGGGTTTTGAGGCGGTCGAAAGGTAATCAGAAGTTTGGTCGAAGGAATACTTTCGCTCCTCCTGGTTCAGTTCCGGTCGAAAAATGGATGCACCAGGGACTCATAAGGTTTAACAAAGGGGCCATGGAAGTAGGTGGTTCGAGTGGAACGAAGCAAATTGGCCCACAGGAGGCTAATAGGTACTCTTATAGGAACAATTACAAAGGAAAGAATCCTATGACGAGGACCCAATGGCGCAGGTTCCAGCGTCAGAAGAAATTGGCCCAACAGAATCTGCAAACGGGCCAGTATAAAGAAGTGTCTAGGAGGCCAGTAAAGGAGAGACTCCTGCCTCCGATGGATGAAGATAAGATGGAAGATGAGGATCTACTGGATTCTGAACCAGACTTTGATGTCATCTGTGTGGTATCTATCTTGCCATCTGAATACGACGTACAGTCTGAGGTTACTGAGATCGAAAGTGAGTTCGATCATTTTGATATGGCTGACCCAAAGCCAGTGTGCTACTATGTTATGAATAATGGCTGTGTGGAAGAACAATTAGCTTATTTCGAAAAGCCAGATTTTCAGATGAAAAGTCATCTCAAACCTCTTTTCATCAGGGTAAAGGTTGAGAATATTGGAATCAACAAAGTGCTAATAGATGGAGGAGCGGCTGTCAACTTAATGCCTCGATCTATGCTCTACAAGATCGGGAAACATGACACTGATCTATCTGCTCACAACATTGTGCTCTCTAATTATGAGGGCAAAACTGGCTATTCATTGGGAGCCATTCAAGTAGATGTTGCTGTAGGCAGTATAGTTCGACCAACTCTGTTCCTGGTGATACAGTCTAAGGCTAATTTTAACTTGCTATTAGGAAGGGAATGGATTCATGGAGTTGGGGCTGTGCCATCTACCCTCCACCAGAAACTCATTATTTGGAGGGAGGATGGGATTGTTGAAAATATAGAGGCAGATCAAAGCTTCTATAAGTCAGAGGTTGATAGTGTTACTGCACAAACCTTTGACAAAAAGTTGGCTAACATAGCACCTTGTGGTAACAAGGAGGCTGTTGTCGAATCAAGTGACAATGTTATCCACTCTGTCAAACTCCATCCTACCTATGGGTTTATATGGGAGAGGGAGGAAATTGATGCTGTTCCCTCCGAAGATGGAGTCATTCCACCAACTGGGTGGAATATATATGAAGATTAATATGACTGAGGCCACTGCATGGGCCAGAATTACGGCTTATATGGCCGAAAATAGACTAAATACGGCCTTTGAGGCTGAATCTCAACAAAATATGGCAGTTGAAGCCAAGATCGAAGATCATGAAAACAAAGAAACAAAGGATCGAAGACTGGATTGTATTTATGATGATGAGCCGCTGGGTTTTGAGAAAAATCCCATAAGTGAGGTGCCAAAGATGCAGGCTCAAGATCCTTTGGAGGAAATCGACATTGGAGATGGCTCGATAAAAAGGCCAACCTATATCAGTGCCAATATCACCTCAAGTCTGAAAGAAAAGCTGGTGCCTCTTCTTAGAGAATTTAAAGACTGTTTTGCTTGGGATTACCACGAAATGCCTGGGTTAAGCAGAGAAATGGTCGAAATGAAATTACCTATTAAGGAAGGAAAAAGACCAGTAAAACAACTACCAAGAAGATTCGCACCAGAAATCATGTCCAAAATTAAGGAAGAGATCGAAAGGCTGCTGAGGTGTAAATTCATCAGGTCTGCCAGGTATGTCGAATGGTTAGCAAATATAGTCCCTGTCATTAAAAAGAATGGAACTCTAAGAGTATGCATAGATTTTAGGGATTTAAACAATGCTACACCTAAAGATGAATATGCTATGCCAGTAGCAGAAATGTTGGTAGATTCAGCAGCTGGTTTCGAATTTTTAAGTATGTTAG
Organism: Glycine soja; assembly: GCF_004193775.1. NCBI lineage: Eukaryota > Viridiplantae > Streptophyta > Magnoliopsida > Fabales > Fabaceae > Glycine > Glycine soja. Next base: position 6,772,058 of record NC_041015.1, on the reverse strand, counting down.
ATGGTTATTCTGGTTATAACCAAATATTTATTGTTGAAAATGATGTGTCAAAAACAGCATTTCGATGCCCTGGTGCTTTAGGCACTTATGAATGGGTGGTTATGCCCTTTGGGTTGAAAAATGCTGGGGCCACTTATCAAAGGGCCATGAATTCCATGTTTCATGATTTTATTGACACATTTATGCAAGTTTATATTGATGATATAATCATCAAATCCTCTTCAGAAGATAGCCATTTGGATTACCTTAGGCAATCTTTCGAACGAATGAGGAAACATGGATTAAAAATGAATCCATTAAAGTGTGCTTTTTGTGTGCGTGCAGGAGATTTCCTTGGTTTTGTGGTGCATAAAAAAGGCATTGAGATAAATCAAAACAAGACAAAGGCTATTCTTGAGACGAAGCCTCCTTCGACCAAAAAACAGCTTCAGTCTTTGCTAGGAAAAATCAACTTCTTGAGGCGATTCATTTCGAATCTAAGTGGCAAAGCTCAAATTTTTTCGCCATTACTTCGACTCAAGAAAGATGAACCATTCAAATGGAATGAAGAGCATCAAAAGGCTTTCGATGAAATTAAAGAATATCTGATCAAGCCTCCCGTGTTAATGCCTCCTAGTCGAAACAAGACTATGAAGTTGTATATTGTTGCGTCTGACAAGACCATTGGTAGCATGTTGGCTCAGGAAGATGATGATGACGTAGAGCATGCAATTTATTATCTTAGTCGTGTACTAAATGATGCAGAAACTAGATATACGGCCATAGAAAAACTTTGTCTTTGTTTGTATTTCTCTTGTGCAAAACTTAAGCAATATATAAAGCCTGTTGATGTTTATGTGTATTCTCATTATGATATTATTAAGCACATGTTGTCAAAACCTATTTTACACAGTAGAATTGGAAAATGGGCTTTAGCATTAACAGAATATTCTTTAACGTACAAGCCTTTGAAATCTGTTAAGGGTCAAATTGTGGCTGATTTTATTGTAGATCACTCATTGATCGAAATGCCGCAAGACTATGTGGATACAGAGCCTTGGATTTTGTATTTCGATGGTTCGAAACACAAACATGGAACTGGAATTGGAGTTTTAATAATATCCCCCAATAAAGTTCCAACTAAATTCAAATATAAAATCAAAGGGCTTTGTTCTAATAATGAGGCTGAGTATGAGGCTCTAATTACAGGCCTTGAAATTTTAATTAGCCTGGGGGCAAGAAATGTTAACATAAGAGGTGATTCAGAATTAGTGTTGAGGCAATTAACACAAGAATACAAATGTGTTAATAAACACTTAGCAAAATATTTTGTGATAGCAAGTTCTCTTCTGAATCATTTCGATTACATTAACATTGAGCATATACCTCGACAAGAAAACCAAGAAGCAAATGATTTAGCCCAAATAGCTTCAGGGTACAAAATGTCGAAGGGAAAGTTAACTCAGTTGATCGAAATAAAAGATAAACTGGTGTTACCAGAGCCATTAAGCACTAAATTGCCAATGCCAAAACTTGTGGGGGCAAGTATACCACAAAATAATGAAGATGAAAGCATGGATGATTTCCAGGGAAAAATTCAAATTTTGGCCATTGACAATATGTTAGATAATGATTGGAGAAAGTCCATTGTTGAATATTTGGAAAATCCAATAGGCAATGTGGCTCGAAAGGTCAAATATAGGGCTTTAAATTACGTGGTTATGGGAAATGATTTGTTTAAAAAGACTGCAGAAGGAGTGTTGTTAAAATGTCTAAGTGAATCAGAAGCATACTTAGCAGTTTCCCATGTTCACAGTGGGGCTTGTGGATCACATCAAGCAGGCCATAAAATGAAATGGCTTTTATTTCGACAAGGTTTGTATTGGCCTTCGATGTTAAAAGACTGCATAGAATTTGCTAAAGGCTGTCAGGAATGCCAAAAGCATGCAGGGATACAGCATGTACCTGCTAGTGAGTTACACTCCATAATCAAACCTTGGCCTTTCAGAGGATGGGCTTTGGACCTAATTGGTGAAATCAAGCCTGCCTCTTCTAAGAACCAGCGTTATATTATAGTTGGTATCGATTACTTTACAAAATGGATCGAAGCAGTCCCTTTGCCAAATGTTGATCAGGAAGCAGTAATTAGTTTCATTCAAAATTATATTATTTATAGGTATGGTATCCCTGAAACAATTACCACTGATCAAGGTTCAGTTTTTACTGGACGAAAAATGAAAGAATTTGCCCAAAAAACTGGCTTTCGATTATTAACATCAACACCATATTACGCGCAAGCAAATGGTCAGGTCGAAGCAGCCAATAAGATTGTAATTAACTTGATTAAAAAACACATTGCCCAAAAGCCAAGAAATTGGAATAAAACGTTAGATCAAGTTCTATGGGCATGTAGAAATTCTCCTAAGGAATCAACTAATACTACCCCATTTCGACTGACTTATGGGCATGATGCTGTACTTCCGGTCGAAATACATTTCCAATCAGCCAGGGTACAAAAACAAATGGACATTCCAATCGACCATTATTGGAAAATGATGTCAGATGAGTTGGTTGATTTAGATGAGGAGAGATTGAGAGCATTAGAAGTTTTGACTAAACAAAAAGAAAGAGTTGCTAAAGCTTATAATAAGAAAGTAAAGTCAAAAACTTTTAATATTGGAGATTTAGTTTGGAAGGTTATCCTGCCCATGGATAGTAAGGATCGAGCCTTGGGCAAATGGTCCCCAAATTGGGAAGGACCGTTTAAAATAATTCAGATCTATTCGAATGGTGCTTATGAGTTAGAAGAGTTAACCCCTCAGAAACGTACTTTGAGCATAAATGATAAGTATTTGAAAAAATATAAACCAACACTGCTCGAAGTTAAAATAAGCATAGAATAAGAAAAATACTGGAAACATAAAAATGGCAATAACAGTAAATTGCCACAAAAGGGCATTTGTCAATATTACATCAAAAAGTAGAATCGAAATACAGAATTCGAAATAAAAAATTTATAAGTTCTACTAGTGCATGACCAAGTCCTCATATAGTTTCTTCAAGGTGGCCATCTCTTTAGTTAAGACCTGGTCAGCACTCTCCATAACTCTCGCCTCATCTGCTATAGCTTGAGATGCGCTAAAGGCCTTCAGGCCTTCCCTCCCTTTTTCAGCAACCAACTTCTGAATCGAATTAGCGGCCTTCTCCTGGAGTTCCTTGCGTTTGGCCTGCTCCGTCACAATTTTTTGCCTTAGATCATCGACCTGAGACAGCAAATCCGTAATAGTTGCCTCCCAGGAGGAGATGTTATCATCACAGGCTTTGATCTCAGAAGATCCTTCTTTCGCCTCTTTGGTGAGACGTTCGACTTCATGTTGAGCAGCTCGGGCTTTTTCGAGCAGAAGGATATGTGCCTGTTTCTGGGCATCCAGTCTGGCGCCATTTTCGCGTTTTTTCTGCACAGTACTTGCAAATTGGTCAATGATGGCCTCGATTTGGATAACTTTGCCTAGAATCTCATCAGAGGTAAGGGGGTTGTGCAATTTCTTCAAAAAGTTCAGGTGCCCAAAGGCAGCAGAGGGGTTCTCTTCAATGGATTTAAGCACATCTTCCCGTGCGTATTCCATGGATAACTTCAAGAGCAGAGAATCTTGGCGTACTGAAGAGTTTATTTCGGCATCAGATGAGGACGAAGCACCAGGAATCTTTTCACTTGAGATGTCGGCTTGACTTGTGGTCAGCAGGAGTCGAAGGGCTGCAGCAGGGTCTTCGTCTTGCATTTGAATGAATGTATCTTCTGCGATCCCTATGCTAGCGGAAAGCTTAGATGTCGAAGACGCCGGGTAAATGTCCGAACCTCCAGCTTCAGCCTCTTCTATGGCCTCTTCATCGGAAAAGTTTTCTTCGGATGAACTTTTTTGACTCGATCCATGAGGACTGCTGGATCCAATGCCTTGACCTTCACCCTATTCTTCAACATTCACTGCATCCGTCTCAGGAGTGGGAGATGTTCGAGCATGTGAGGGTATTTCTTCTACAGAAACATTTTGTTGTACCTGATTCGAATTATCATGGAAAAAGGTTAACAAATAGTTTCGTATAAGCTATGATTTAAAACACATTAAGAGGATGATACCTCGACGGCAGGTTGTTCTTGTGGTGAGTCCGGTTGATCGACAGGGTTGCCCATCTCAGCAACAGAAGGAGTAGCCTCTACTTCAGTGTCGTCAATATCGGTCGAAGGTGGTTGGACGTCAACAGGTTGATTGTCACCTTGTTCTTTTGAAGGCTTGGTCTTTTTCTTTTTCTTCTTGATTGGTTCACCACCCTCAACAGCCACAGAAGGTTCAGGCTCGACCTGCTTTACTTTCTTTTTCTTTTTAGGCATTTGAGCCTGGGAATTGCCTGCCTCTGTTTGTTCAGCAGACTTGGTCGAAGTCGCAGGTAACTTTCTTTTTCTTATAAGAGGTCTTTCCTTTTCTTCCTGCATTACGAGGGTAAAGAATTGTCAGAATATAGACTTGAAAGAAAGCTATAATATTGACATTAGAAATAAAACTTGCATCTTACTCTTCGTCTAATTCGACGACCGCATGCTTCGAGCGTTTTGAAGTCGTGGTAGTATCAATGCTATCATCTTTCTTTTGACTCTGAAAAAATAAAGAAATATGAGGCAAGACGTTAAGAGTAAAAGATAAGTTCAGAAGAGTTACCTTCTCTTCTTGTTTCCCTTCTTGGATCTTCACCCCGGTGGGTTTCTTGGGTCTCACATCAGCTCGAGACGTTTCAGCACTTTTCTTCGTCATGATTGTTTTGCCTGAAAATAAGAATATTAGAAAAGGCAAAAATACATATCAATTTAGAAAGTCAAAAGTAATTTAATACCTCGAGCCTGAAGGTTTGAGCGGATATTCTCGACCGTTGGTTGTATAAAACCACTCTCAAGTCTGGAGATCATGATAGTAGTGTCTCCAACTGAACGGGTCGAATAATATTTCTCCCACCAGGTAACAAACCCCATGGTGCAGAAGTGGGAATGGTTGAACTCAAAAGGATGCAGGTTATAGTTTTCATCAAGAGAAATCTTCAAAAACTTCTTGAAAGTCTTTTCCGAAAGATTGGCCCCTCTTATGACGTCTCGAGGATCTTCGAACAAGCTTTTAGGACGGATTTGCGAGAGGCCAAATTGTCTTGAAACCAAATTAGGCTGGTATCCAACCAGGCCTAAATAGTTCGATTGAACACCTGTACGACAAGACAGGATCTGTGGATTCAAGTAAAATGACCATATTTCGTTCACTTCTTCTTCATTGTCCGGATCGACAGCAGGAAAATAGTCAGTGAACCAGGCCGGGCCAACCTCTCGACTAATGAATGGAGCATGTTGGGGAAGAAACTTGTCAAAGCTCAGAAAAATCCTCATGTACTTTAGGAACAGCTTTTGTGAGTTTTGAATTAAGGTCTTGGGGGTTAATCGAAGTGCTCTCTGGCCTTCGATCGAGCGATTTGCAACTTCTTCAGCATAATCTTGTGGGATTATTAATCCCATTTCTTGTTCGAAGGTGGCATTAAGCCACAACTGGAGAAGCCACATAGGCCCAGATACTAAGAAGGAAGACCCATCCTTCGACTTCTTCAGATCATCGCATGCCTCACCAAGCGATTCGTATAGCACTGCTAACAAGAGGCGTCCAAATCCAAAGTTCTGACCTTCATGAATTTGTAATGCCATTGGAATAAATCTTTTGGCTACTTGCAAGGATTTCGTGCAAAAAACATAGTGAGATAGCCACAGGGTTAAGAAGGCTACGTGCTCTTCATCAGAAACCTCCTCTTCGACGGGTCCTTTGTGTTCAGCTATATATTTGGAAAAGGTATTCTCCTTATATACTAGCTTGATATTGTCACTAGAATTAGTGGGGTCATAAGTTTCTCCGCTAGGCCTAAGGCCTGTGAGGGCGGCTACATCTAAGAGAGTGGGGGTCATCATACCACATTTAAATTGAAAGGTGTTGGTAGAAGACTCGAAAAAGTGCATAGCTGCTATCAGCATTTCTGGTCGATATTCAGGACCAGATCGAGAGAATTGTATCAAATCAAAGATGCCATATGTCTTCCAGAAATCCTCATACGCTTGTTCGACTCGATCAAGCCAAGGTAGGTAATCCCTATGGGCTATTGACGGGGCGGATCGAAAGAGTTTGTGGGGTTTGCTTAAACAATTAAAGTTGTAAGGCTCACTATCAAAAATCCTAGGTTCGCAAGTTGGGTAGCAGGGAAATACCTTGTTCATTGCACTCGAAAGTGATTCTTGGTCTGGCAGGGGTCCACCGAAAGCGTAAACTGTTCTTTCCACTGCGAAAGGGATCATCACCTCTGATTCCCAGGCTTCTGTTTGTTCGGCGTCACCATGTGGTTCTGGAACCACCTTTTCTCCATCAGTCCTGACTGTAAAGTGGTGCCACTTCCCAGCAAACGGAACTGATTGTTCTTGCGACATCGTAAGAAATTTGAAAGAGGATGATTCTTACGAAGGGTTTGGTAACTGATGGAATCAGTGAGTAAAAGCTTGGACTCACGGAGAACAATGGCAAAGCTCAGAGACACGGTGAGGTTGATGATGAAAGGAGTAGTAAGTTGATGTCTGAAAATGAAAAGGTTTCGCCGGAGATACAACAAGAAGAAGAAGGGTTTTGGAAGCAGAGAAGCTGAAGGGTTTTCTGGAGTTTTCTGGCGCTATTTATGGAGTTTCATTTTTAAAAGGGGAAAAAACAATATAATAATCAATGGTCAAAAATCAATCACATCAGATTTCCCTTCCGATTCCCCAGCATGACACGTGTCCCACTTTGCCTAGAAAAGTGGAATTAATGATGGGTAGTGGGAGATCGAGGCGACGGTTACACAGTGAACGTGCGATCATGACGCCGTTTCAGGAAAACTGGTAGAAGAAGAGAAAAAAAAATGTCAACTTCTCATCTTCCTTCGATCTCGAATCGAAGCAGACATTTTTTGGGGGCAATTTGTTAGCCCATATTTTTTATGAGCTAAAATATGCTCTAAATACGCATTAGATGTCGTATCGAGTTTCGAAGCGTATTAAAGAGCAAGAATCTTGTCAGGACTTGTTCGAATCGAAAAGAGAGAAGAGGTTTTTGAAAGGGATTCCCAGGCTCAAGGAAGTATTTACGAAGTACAAGGCTAAGACAAGAAAAAGGGCTTCGAACCATTGGGCGATTCGAGTTGGCGTATGGTCGAGTCGAAGTCAAGGCAGCAAGATTTCTGGACTTAGCACAATTTCTGACAAAACTTCACAAAATCAGTTCGACTTCGAGCAATGAGGATAACCGTTCTAAGGAGCAGTTATGTGCATGTAAGGTGTACGTAGCAGGACACTTGGCATTAGGATAGTGTTCGACCGTTAGGGCAGTTTATTTTCGAATGTCTATATATAGCAGTTTTTAGTCAGATTTCGGGGCCGCAAATCATTTCTACAAAATCCTTATATACTCAAAGTACCCAGCGCAGAGAGAAACGAGTACGCAAGGAAAATGTATGATTGTGAACCATTTTTAAGTTTTGTAAACTTTACATTTCGAATGCAATGCAATTTACGTTTCACTTTATAATTCCTGTCTTTTAAATGGTTCATTCGATCGAATGAACTTGTTGAGCCTTTTAATTCTGCAATTTATCTTCCCTTGTCAAGTTACTTTCAGCATTTCGATTCTGTCAAAGAATTTTCCTTTCTGCAAATTTCGAACCAGTGAATGTTCGTTGCAACGATGAACATCAAAAGCTTTACGTTTAATGCAAACACACAAATGGCATGCTCCTGAGATTCACTAGTTGATCTCGCAAGCAATTAACTTAGACTAGCGGTCCCACTGGGCGTGCCAATTTGTTTACGCTGGAATTTATATTGGCATTACTGACAGATGTCTGCGTTGGTTGCCCCTCCATATTTGGAAGGTCATTGTTTCGATTACTTGGGGGTGGTCTAGCCATCCTTGTACGAGTTTTGAATTCTGTTAAGTGTGGAACAGATTTTCCACTTCTTAAATGCATACAAGGTCAAAACAATTAAGAATGCAATAAACTAACTGTTCTAAACAAAACTTTAATAATAATTTTAAAGCCAAAACACACAATTGACCGGTCCCACTGGGCGTGCCAATTTGTTTACGCTGAAATTTGGTAAACAATCGCTAGTCTAAGTTAATTGCTTGCGAGACCAACTAGTGAATCTCAGGAGCATGCCATTTGTATGTTCGCTTTAAACGTAAAGCTTTTGATGTTCATCGTTGCAACGAACATTCATTGGTTTTGAGGTTTGCAGAAAGTAAAAATTCTTTGAAAGAATCGAAATGCTGGAAGTAACTTGACAAGGGAAAGGTAAATTACAGAATTTAAAGGACCAACAAGTTCATTCGATCGAATGAGCCATTTAAAAGACAGGAATTATGTAAAATGAAACGTAAATTGCATTGCATTCGAAATGTAAAGTTTACAGGAACTTAAAATGGTTCACAAACATACATTCTCCTTGCGTACTCGTTTCTCTCTGCGCTGGGTACTTTGAGTGTATAAGGATTTGTATATATGATTTGCGACCCCGAAATCTGACTAAAAACTGCTATATATAGACATTCGAAAATAAACTGCCCTAACGGTCGAACACTATCCTAATGCCAAGTGTCCTGCTACGTACACCTTACATGCACATAACTGCTCCTTAGAACGGTTATCCTCATTGCTCGAAGTCGAACTGATTTTGTGAAGTTTTGTCAGAAATTGTGCTAAGTCCAGAAATCTTGCTGCCTTGACTTCGACTCGACCATACGCCAACTCGAATCGCCCAATGGTTCGAAGCCCTTTTTCTTGTCTTAGCCTTGTACTTCGTAAATACTTCCTTGAGCCTGGGAATCCCTTTCAAAAACCTCTTCTCTCTTTTCGATTCGAACAAGTCCTGACAAGATTCTTGCTCTTTAATACGCTTCGAAACTCGAGACGACATCTAATGCGTATTTAGAGCATATTTTAGCTCATCAAAAATATGGGCTAACAGGATAATAAGTTCTTGAAGACTGTATTCATAACCAAACATAAAGCACAGTAGCACACCGCACATAAAATACCTCCCCCATAGATGTTTTTTTTCATAATCAGCCCAACCACTTAACATAGTAAAAAACACATTACCAAATAGCACACCAGCTTAGTCCAAACTGCTTCATCAGAGGTACCAATTAAAGAATTAGGTTCATATCCTAGAAGACAACGAAATCGTGTAAAAGCAAATTACTTTTCTCTTCTTTCTCCTCTCCTATTTTGGTATTTACATGACCAATCATGAGTGCATGAGTAATATTTTACAAGAATTGGTGAACTCTCGCATATAACAAGATCAACTGAAGAATCTACAAACATAACCTAAAAAAGTGTAAAAAAAATATATATTAGAACTTACAAGAGTTTCTCCTACCATTTCACATCCAGTGTAAGAGGCTCCGGAGGAAGAAAAACGGGTCTCAACTTTGTGTATGACATATTGGACATCAAATGCGCCTAGGAAACTGAAACTGATTCAATAAAAGGTCTTACTTTCTTGATTAAAAGAGGCTTGAGCGTGTTTCCCTCAACTCTGGCCAATATCTCAAACCAGAACCTTTCAAAACTAGGCCTCGTTCTCCAATCAGGAATCGTACGATTAAGAGTGGCATTATTACTTAGGTCTCTTTCTAATTCTAAGGGGAACTTCACAACAGCTGATGCTTTAATATTTGCTTTGAGAAGGCCAAAAAGCTGATCTTTAAGTATCTTACGCTCAAGAAGACTCCTCAAAACTTTCTCCAATATACTTAATCTCAAACTTAAGGAATCAATGGGGCATGCTCGCTTTCTAAACATACGACCATGGTAACATTTTTCTGGAAGCAGCTCAATAGCATCCTCTGAAATCAATGTAGTTGCTATGTGTGCATAAGAGTTTCGAGCTCTATAAGCAACCAAAGATGCAGAGCCTGATATGCGTATGGGAATTAGAGTCATGCAAGTTGAATGCAAAAAGGGCCAAAGGTCACTCTTCCCCTCACTACACATGGCACTTCCATTCATTTGCAAATCAAGATCAGACGAGTAAAAAGAGAGATTTCTTGTGCTCTTCTCACTTCTACTGTAATACCCTCACCAACAAGGATGTGTTTCAAACAAGTGTATGAAACATTCATCTGCCAGATAGAGTCAGAGCTCAGAATTTATCGAAATCGTTATCTACAAGAATTAACTTGGATATATCATAGATTGCTCGGAGGAAAGAAAAAAGAAACTTATTAACAGCAGGACAATCCTCAAATTTTGCCAACTGAACTTAAGAGTAGAACAAATAAACATAAACAACAGCAGGAAAATATCTTCAACTTTTAAGACATCACTAGCTATAGAGGAAAGATGTTTATGTTAGTAATAAAAGTTAAGGCTACAACAAAAAACACGTAAGAAATAACAAATTGTCCATTGTCATCAACGCAACAACTATCGTTAAATAACACTTGATCTTATACATTTAGTGTGTGTTTGGATCAATGTCCTTGATCCAAGTTGCCCTTCAAATTCACTTCAAGACAAGAAAATGACACAGAAGCAAGCCCACAAAGCTTCAGATGGACACGTCGCAGAGCACAATATGTGCAACCAAAGATGTGGATAGTGGATGCATTAGAAGTGAAGGGAGTAAATCTTGATCAGATATCCATACTTGGATGCTAAAGATTGTTGTAATTAGTTTTAATCTTAATTAACCATCCATTTTAAATTATACAGTTGAGATTCTGACTAGGAAAAGTTTATCTTAAAAGTCATATCAAACAATGTTGATTTCTGATTAATTGATTGATAGTATAGAAGTTTTTTTTAAGCTCACCAAAAAAAAGAAGAGAAGTTTTTACACCGGCCATGTATAGCCATTCATTAAACTCTTTCACATAACTACCTTAAATAAAAGCTAGACTACGAAAATTTCCTATTGTTAGTTTTGTTAGCAATGTCAATTGGGAGCATTCGAACTTGCGACCTCAACCACACAGACTCAACCTTATATCTCCGATTGTGCTATGTATATAAACTTATTTTCTTATTTCTTGGATAAGAGTTTCTGCTATCAAATTAGCCTCTACATAAAGTACAATTTTCAAAGGAACAAAGAAGAAGAAAAAAATTCAACAAACTGAATAAGGAAAATAAAACACCATGACAGAATCTTAAGAGGAACGGAAAGAATAGCTTACGGGGAGGGAAAGCGATAGGTTGTGAAGGGCATCGACCCGCAACGCAAAGGGACCTTCTAATTTGAGGGTATGAAGGAGTGGGAAGGAACCGAGCCGGTGAACGAGAGAGGGCAAATCGGGAAATGGTGTTCTGAACTTGTTCCACGTGGTAACTTGGTCTGCGAATTTGAGGGTGAAGTTATCATTATCACTGCCCATTCCGATTCGGAACTCGTAGCTCAGGGAGGTCCCGAACCTAACCTTTCCGACATCCAACTTGGTTACTCTCACGTTGTCGTCGTTGTCGTTGGAAGAAATCCCACTTCTGTTTCGCCGACACCGCTTTCAGAACATCCTTGATTTCCACGAATCGAAAAAGTTAAGTTAGTAATAAACAGATTTAGAATAAACAAATACATGATAGTGTTGATTGATACCTGCAAAATGTGGGTGGAAGAAGAAGAAGAAGCAAAGGCGGTGAATTGAAGGAGAAATATGAAGAATGAGAGAGGGAAGCAATAAGGTGTCATCCTCGAAGCGTCAACGGTGGGTACCGGCGAGAGCAGAGGTATCTGATGGGAACTACACAGCGTTACTCTCGTCTCTCAGATTCGCCAAACTCGTTCGCATTAAGGTGTAAGTTTTTATATTTTATTAAAGAATAGATTCATTATTAACGATATAAAAAATAATTATTCTCTATAACCGTAGATTAATCGGTAAGGAATGATTTTAAGAGTTGAATAGTGATGAATTATCATTCATAAATCAGTATTAAAATAATTATGATCAACAAGTATATTATATATAATAATTGTGATTAGACGACGACATATAAAATAATTTTATATTATTATTTAATTATACCAAAATTACAAAACGGTTCAGCATATGTTATATCATACCTCAGGGCGATTATTACAACCAATACATAAGATATTTACTCCTTCTCAAGTACACTCATCAACTCCTTTTTTTATTTTATTCTAAAGGAAGTACACTCATCAGTCATCAACTCCTAAACCCCACGTTACCAAAGACATATACTCTCCACAAATATGACAACTAAGTCATTTGGCAAACAATTAATCACTAAAAACACAAATACATAATCAATATACTTTATAACTTCTCAATTAACTATTTAGCATGTATAAAATAATATATTTTAATGGATGTAAATCCAACTCTTAAAGTCATTACAATGTTTCAACTTACAAACCATTAGAATAGTAATAGTACAGCAATTCACGTGTGAAACTGCAACATGTATCACCGGTGTTATTGTAGTAGTGACCTGATTTCAAATTTTAACATAACCTTGCATTTTAAATCTTGCATCTATCTCTCTTTTGGTAAACAATAAATCTAATGCTAATATTTATTAAAGGATAAATAAACACAAAACTTAAAGATGATTTATTTTCATCGATATTTTTTTTTTCGAAAAAAATCTTATTTGAGGTATTGTTTAACACTAAATATGATTATCTCTCTTAATAGGGAGAAGTTATTAGTGGGTCTGGGACCATGCCAGCTGTGATCCCGGCCAATCAACCTGCAACATGTGACTTGCTGACAGGTTTTTACTAACTGCTATGTGAAGGTCGTTATGTGTAACAGCATTTACGATTATGTGAAAGATCAAAAATTTTAAAAACAGGGTAATCAATCAATGCAAATCTCGCGCATGGTTACCTCGTTTCAAATTACTAGTTCGACCATACAAAAAAAAATTATAAGTCCAAAATACCCAGTGGTTGCCGCAAAAGGTTTATGCACCGCGTGTCGATATCATTCCTTGGTTTATGCATGGCAGCTGCTGCATGCACTACTCATCTCGGTGTTCCAAAAGCATGTTTACATGTTTCTTGTTTCTTTTATTTATATATATTGATAAATTATCAAAATTTAACTCAATCACAATAGACAGAATGAATTTGAAATATGCTATATGTCTAAATTCATTTATATAAGACAGATATTATATATAATATATCTATCATCTTTAAGAACAATTATCATGTTGACCGAAAATTAATTTCAAGTTATTTAAGAATACTGGCGTTTAGAGTACTGGAATTCGGTTGACTCAAAATTTCAAATCTGATGATCCAATAATCATGCTAACGTTGGATTAAATAATTCCCACACTAGGAAAAGTTATAACTAACAATCACACGAGTACGTGACTTGTTCAACTAAAGTGCATGCAAAATCCACAAAACCGCTAGAGCAGTGACGAGAGTATCACAGAGGTACAACAAATGGCATGCAAAATAGGTTTTTGGTACAGCAATATTGTTTCTGGCGTGGAAGACATGCGTTTGCAGTACTTTTGGGAAGAGTATCTTTTACAATATGATTAAATCGTGATTTACTTTTAACCCCTTACACCAAGTATATATCTCTCCACAAGTCATTGGTCACACGTTCATTGATCAGGACCAAAGTTGACGTGTTCATCCTTGACTAAGTAATAATTTCTTAATCAAGGATTTGAGTTGTGATTCATTGAAAAAAAAATTGTTAAATGATCTGAAATTAATATGATCTCAATTAATATCCACATGATATATAATCAAGTCTCATTAATTTTTTTTCATAAACTGAAAAATTTATGGACACATAAATTGATGAGATCATAAATATATGTTTAAATTACCTAATAATTCTTCATGATTCACCATGTTAAATTAGTCTCTTTTAATAAACTCAATCTCATTAGTAAATTTAAACATGATTTGTTACATTATGGAGATGGCTGGCATGTTTGTTCTCAATTGTAAATGCCGCATGAATTCCAATGAATAAAGGGCATAAGTAACAAACTTGCTCCTTTTTCATTTTGTGTCTTCGAATGATACAAATTTCGTTAGAAACGGCTATGCAAACATGTACCTATATGTTGTAAGATAAATATTAATAATATATTTTTACAAATAAACTCTATTATTAATTAAAATTGATAAAAAAAGAAAAATCACATTTTCTTCATCTCTCATTATAAAACTTTTTTAATTAATTCATTTTTTTAAAAAATAGTTAATCACATCCATTATTTATATTATCATTAAAAAATTATTTTTTTATCTTTTTATCTACTTAATTATTTCTCTGTTTAAAGAAAAAATGATTAAAGATATGTGAAAAAAATTAATATATATAAAAATAAAAAATAATCTTATAACTAGAGAAGAAGGCAATATAAGTTTCACAGCTTCTGAATCAGCGCTGTTTTATAATTTATTTATTTATTTTCTTGTATGTTAATTTTTGTTAAAAACATTTAAAAATGTACTATAGTATTTTCTTTTTTTGAAAAAAAAAAGGATTAGAGTAACTCATCACTTCTTTACTCCCAGCAACACGCTCGAATGAGAATCCAGGTCTCACGCGCTGCTTGCCATAGAACGTTAATAGAGACGACATCGTTTACGGGACGTAAATTAGCACGCGCCCACATTAAATTGTGATTGCACAATGGTAAAAATTTGATGGTGCAGAGGCATAGAAGTTTTTGTCTAGACCACGTATTTCCTAATGAGAAATAATTCTGTGTGAGTCAAATAAAATTAGTATTGATGATAATTATTTTTCAAACATTTAATATAATTAAATTGAAATACTTTCATTTTAATTAGTTGATTCACGTACTTATTACTTATTGGTCAGAGAAATATGAAATAGAATGAGACCGAAAAATGAGAATGAAAGAGAAATGAGCTTTGGCAGTACCAAGGCTAGGCTTCACAGATTTGGCCAAACCAGCTCTACACTCCTCCACGAAACCCAACCCCAACCCAAGGTACGCACGCACGCACCTTCTTCTACCAATTTCTCTCTCTCTCTCTCTCTTTTTCATTTTTTAGTTATTACTTATTTTCCAATTTCCGTAATTTGTTCACATTTCTCCTCCACCAGATGTGCGATTTGGCGACGATCAGAATGAAGCAAATTTCCAGAAATTAAAAAATCAGACGCGGTGTGGTTGTTGATGTTGAGAAGTGGCAACATATTACTTAAAATTCGTCGTTGAAATCAAAACGAAGAGAGAGAAATAGGGCTTGATTATGGGTTGTGACTGTGGGGGAAAGTTAAATGTGAGAAAGCCTCATTTCTATGAGGTTTATTCTTCTGCCTTCAGCTCTCACAGACTGGTAATTCCTCAACTTCTTCTTCTCTCTCTCTCTATGTAGGCCTGGTTGAATGTTCCCTAACTCTAATTTGTAACTTTCTTAATCAATGAAATCCAATCTAAAACTAGCTTGTTGCTACATCTTATGTTGCCCATTTCCCTTTTTAGATACAATGCATTATGACTAAGCATCTGTCTGCAATAATAGCAGCCTAAAGTGTGTTTTTAATGAAAAATAAGTTTTTTTTTTCTTTTAAAGAAACTAAAAGTCCCAAACTTTTTCCTTAAAAGGTATGTCCTTAAAAACATGTGAAGAATAACGGAAACAGTAATTTAGTTTTTTACATTCTTAGTTAGATTATCCTACTTTGGTCAAGCAGATGCGTGAGTTATTATAAATCCCGACATTGTCTTCGATTCCTACAGATCAAAAAGATTATCCTACTCAGTTCTATTATTGTAGGAGATTAATGATGCCAGTTCATGTTCTTATCATAAAATGCTTATTTTGGGTTAAATCTTGTTACAAAATGCTTATTGGAATTTCTCTGTTTGGAATTGAATTCTTTTGATACAGAGACTTCCCGATGGATTTGTCTGTTGTATGGAGGGAAGGGCATATGGATCAGTTTCGTTGACTGGTCCTAGTGGAAACATATGGACTGTGCAATTGATTAAGCAAGACAATGATCTATTTTTCCATCATGGATGGTCGACATTTGTGGTGGATCATCGACTAGAATGTGGTGAACTTTTGGTTTTCAGATATGAGGGTCACTTGCATTTTACCGTGCAAATATTTGATAAGGATGCATGTGAGAAAGAGGCAGCGTTTCATTCTGAATGCAGTCAAAGTTCAAGCGACTTTGATAATATTAAAGGGCAGAAAAGAGATCGAAAGGAGAATTCTTCTTTGCATATTGTTGTTGATGGTGTTCCAAAGAAAATGAGAGGCAGTACCAATGAGAACCAGGAACTTGAACTGGGTGTTGGTAAAGAACTACTGCTGTATGACGTTGTAAGACCAATTAGTATGTTCAGAGAAAATGAAGAAACCTCCAAAACATGTTCAGCTAATGATGTCCCTGTGCCTTTTCACATGGAAAATAGCAATGAAGATGAAGGTACAAGTAATTTTATGTAGTTCTTCTGGTTCTCACAAAAATGATCTATTAAAATTGATCCAATCTTGCCAAGTTAATTGGTACTTGTCTAGAAAAACGTTTTGCATTCAAATCATTATATTAATGCCACAGCTTACATTTCTTTAATACTTGATCCTTGAAGTTTTATATGTGAAATGCTATCCAGAATATATTATATTGACAAAATCATAAACTCATGACTGCTTGAATGGTTCTATCATCTATGCAATGCAGAGGCTGACATCCTGTATAGAAGTGGGAACGACGATCATCATTATATTCTCAGTGGAGTTTCATTATCAAATGTATCAGCACACGATGAGAAAAAAGTTGCCCAGTCATTTATTTCCTCTTTTCCATATTTTGTTAGAATCATGAAAAGCTTCAATGTCAGTGGTTCATATACTCTGGTGGGTTGTTCTCATATGTGGTTCGTATTTTTAATTTCCAAATAATGTTGCTTTATGTCTCTGTATATTCTGTTAAGTCACTTGTGTAGTGTTCCATCAGCTTGAGAAATTTATCTGATTGAGATATATTATCTTTTACCTTGATAGTACTTCTTCCGTCATATACAGAGGATGAAAAGCATTTTAGATGTATATGTCACCATTAAAAGATGCTCTCAATGAAAATTTTGTCATTCAAGTCCTAATTAGTGAATGTTGACCTTGAAGAACTTATTTTTGCTCCTGTGTGTGTGTTCATACACACACACATAAATTTGTTGCTGATGCTGATTTACAAATGTTGTAATGCAGAATATCCCATATCAGTTTTCGATGGCACATCTTCCCAATTGCAAGATAAAGATTATTCTTCATAATTTGAAAGGAGAACATTGGACTGTTAATTCTGTGCCAACAACTAGGGTGCATACTAGTCATACTCTTTGTGGAGGATGGATGGCCTTTATTCGTGGTAATAACATAAAGGTTGGAGATATCTGTATTTTTGAGCTTGTGCGTGAGTGTGAATTACGTGTTCGCATTGCTGAGGTGGGAAAAGATGGGCGAGATTGCCAGGTTGGAAACGTAGCCATGACTAGGCCTAGTGCAGGACATGCTGTAAGTTCCAAATGTATGTCAATGAATCCTAAAGTCAACTCGAAATGCATAAGAAAAGTTGATCTATCAGATAAGAAGTGGTCAAAGATTGGTCAAGAAACTATTTTATCCATTGACTTAAAGAAATCTAGTAGAGCTTCAAATACTTCTAAGAAGATGGGGCTTTGCCCTCAGTCGAAAGCTGCCCATAAAAAGTTGGGTAAGGTTTTTCTCTGCTTGCCCAGTAGGAGACCCACTAAAATTCTAATTCTTTGTTAATGTATATCTTAGGATTTTGCAACAAATTTCTATGAAATTCTTTCATTTTTAGAAAAGGGAAAACAATATAACTCAATTCCTTGAGAATTGGAATTGTATTACTTTGCTAGTGAAAGAAAAAACAAAAAGGATAAATATTGAATGCTTTCCTTCTATTACAGTTTCTACCTTCCAAATTATGACTTCAGTTTTCAACTGTAAACATTGACAGCTGCTCCAAGGAGACATCGTGTTGAAGATGAGCTAAGCTCACAGGCTAAAGCTGGTTTGAGAATGTTGTTTGCACTTGATGAACAAAGAGTAGCTCAAGCTTTTAGTTCCCCTTTTCCTAGTTTTGTGAAAATAATGAAAAAGTTTAATGTCAGTGGATCATACACTTTGGTGAGTAATGCACAACCGTTTAGCATCCACATTTACATTTTATTTATAGATATGTAGATATGTAGAGTACGTTTTGAGAATGACCCTCTTATGTGAGAATGAGACGGTCATTTTCATATGTTAGGTTTAAATAAAAGATCAAGATTAAAACATTTTAAATTCAAATTAAATTCTCGTTTAATCATAATTTTTTTATAAGATTTACTAAATAGAAAATCAAATATTTTAAAGATTTAATTTACGTGAAGATCGTCACCACAACCACCATCATTGCCGGAACCACTACTATCATGATTGTCATCATGACCACCGTTATCGTCACTTACATGACCGTCACTCCTACCATTGCCATCACCGTCATGACCACCGTTGTGTTCGCTGCAGTGATCACCGTCATTGCCACCAACTTGACCGCCACTATTGTTGCCTTCACTGCCGCCAGACAGTGATGGTCATGACGGCAATCATGGTATTGGTGGTTGCAACAATGGTGGTGATTGTGGTGATAATCTTGACATAAATTAAATCTTTAAAATATTTGATTTTCTGTTTGGTAAATCTTATAGAGATTTTATTATTAAATAAAATTTTAATTTGAATTTAAAATATTTTATTCTTGATTTTTCATTTTAATCTAACAAATCATTCTCATATGAAATGTCCTCTCTCTCTATATATAATATCAATGCTAAGTTATGCAATGCCTTTTACATGGTAGAAAATTCCATACCAGTTCTCAGCTGCACATCTCCCAACTTACAAAACTGAAGTTACACTTCGTAATTCAAGAGGTGGATGTTGGACTGTGAACTCGGTCCCAGATGCAAAAGGCCGAACAGTTCACACCTTTTGTGGGGGATGGATGGCCTTTGTTCGTGACAATGACATCAATTTTGGAGACACATGCATTTTTGAACTTGTTGCTCAGTGTGAGATGCAGGTTTACATATCTGGGGTTGGAAAGGAAGGGCTTGACCATCAAAATGGCCATTTAAAACTTACTAATAGATTAGCTAACGTTCCATCTACCTGCTAACGTTCTTGTTTGTTAGAATCAATCTTGAATGAAGATGTTTGTTTTGAGAGTCGCTAAGATCTTTTGCATTTTATGTACATATTTCAGTAATTTCATATTCTCTTGATATATATGTAACATCCCATCTGATCGTTCACATCCCAATTTATCATCTCATCTGGTAAGATCTTTAGAATATATTGCTTATGCCTTTGCTTTTAATTCTTATCATTGTGATTGTCTATCACTGTCAGAAGGCTCATGGAATAATTGTCTCGTATAAACATCTATCACTGATATAGTTTTCTATAGACATTTTCTTCTACGTTTTGTAACCCCATATAAAAGTACATGTTTTTAATTGGGAGTTTGGCCAATTTGTTTTACTGAGGGAGTGGCTTCAAAACTGATAGGTGTCTATGCTGTTCCTGTGTATACCGTGATACTTAGCAGTTGCTTATAACTTTAGACAGAGGGACATAGTATTACATGTGTTTAGTTTTAAAAACTTAACAAACAAGTTTTGCATCAATCCAATTCAATTTAAAGAGATTTGAATTGTATTGATTTTGAGGATTATTTTGGATGTACAATTCCATTTCGATAATAATATTCTAGAGTCAGATGTTTGGGATAGTATAAGTGATCAACGGATAATAAATCATATGACGGGGAAATTTTGCTCTGAGTTTCGTTATCATTAATAAATATTAAATATTTAAATAATAAGATATATGCTAGATATAATAAATTTATAAGTTATTATATAATAGTAGTATAATTCTTCAAAGTTAATAAAAGTTATTTTTTATTTCATATATTTTCATAAAAATTTAAATTATGTAACGATTTTACAGATATATAAAACATAAAAAGGAAAAAATTTGACTCATATCGTAAATATATATATATATATATATATATATATATATATATATATATATAAAGTTTTATTTGGGTAAGATAGGATCGATTTTCAAAATAAATTCTAAAATTTGATCCAATCTAACAATTTTTTTTTAGTTTTTTATTTTTTGAACAAGTTTTTTTCTCTTTCTATTGAATTGAGTCTGTTTATAAACACTACTACAATTTGCCTTACCCCTAAATTCAACAATTTGTTCAATATCTTTAGGTGTCTTCCAATATCTATGAATTTCATTTATTCCGACGATTCATGGAAATAATATAAGATAACAAAAAATTCAATTTTTTGCGATGTTAAGAAAGTTTTTTTTTACTACAACAATACATTTTAAATAAATTAAAAAATGGCATGGATAATAATAGATAAAAATAAATTTTAATTTTTGCATTAATATGAAACTTTTAATCTATTAATATTTTTTATTATAATTTTTAGAGTTTGAAATTAAATTAAAATTAAAAACAAATACAGATAAAAATAGGAAAAGAAACTTTTTCTACTCGCATTGAATGAAACATATTTTTAGTCAATGTTTTATAAAACAGATATGTATATATACGAGAATTTTAAGAGTTAAAAATTGTCACAAAGTAAATTTATGATAATTTTTATAACCAGAAATTCAACCGTCACACGTTACAAAACAATTAGTGCAAATTACAAATGTAGGTTCAGGTATACCAAAAACTATCTTTGGAATTTTCTTAACACATTTTAAATTTTACAAAGAAAAATATTCTAAAATTTTTGCAAGAACAAAATTTAAACATTTTTAATTTTATGAAGGCAAAATTTTAGCCAAATATAAATAAGAAATTGAAGAGGTACTTGGGCCTGCCTACTTTAGTAGGAAGGTCAAAAACTCAGGTATGAAAGAAATTGAAGAGGTGGAAGGAGAAAGCTCCATGAAAGGCAGGTTGGGAAGTTCTGATAAAATCAGTGATCTAATTAATTCCTACTTATGTGATGGGCAGTTTTATGCTTCCAAAAGCTTTGTGTGAGGAGATTGAAAGCCTAATTGCAAGGTTTTATTGGGGGTGATGTTGAAGGGAGAAAGATTCACTGGATGAAGTTGACAAAGAATAAAAGAGTTTTAATGTCTTATTTCTTACTCTTAATTCCCAAATCATGTAACCATCTGTATCTCCACCATACAAAATAAATGCTACTAAAAAAAATACCTTAGGCTTGGTAGGGTACTGTAGTATCTATAGATGCCTAGAAGAAGTCTTCGTAATTCGTTATTCTCTTGTCCTTAAATTATTTCTAAGTATAATTGGACGTTGAATCAATATAGCCAATCACAAAAGCACTTCTTTTTAGGAAAATGATTTTTAACTTTTTATGATAAAGAAACATATATACTACTCCATACGAGGAGGTATACTGATATCAACAGATGTTTATAAATCGTTATGAACAGAATCTTCGTATCGGTAATATTAAAACTTATTAATTTCCAATGAGATAGTATTTTTTTCATTTTTATTACTTGGATATAATTTTATTTATTTATTAGAAAAATATCTTATATAGTTCATTTAAGAATCTTTTTTCTAATTTTGAAAGGATGTTATCATGTTAATATTTATATTCGAAAAGCATAAAAATAAAATAAAATAAAAAACAGTGGCCTTTTTATGACTACACTAATTCTGCCTAGCATTGTAGCGTCAATCACTTATTCACTTCACTGCAATCGTCGTGACTTCAGTTTCTGGCAATTCTAGCCTCAGTTTGGCTATTGCCATTTCAATTCGAAGACAGGGTGTGTGGGGATATGTTACTCCTCAAATATATTTATAATTTTTTGGACAAATAATGAGATATATTTGTTTGACATTGATATGAAAAAAAGGAATTACATTAGAAGTAACCAGTGATTATATTAATAAAAAAGAATAATAAAGATATAGTACCTGACTATTTACTAAATATGTCACACAACTTAAGTTTGCCTAGTAATTCATGTACTTCATTTCATCAGTTCCATCTTATATAACGTTGAAAGTTTTGACAAAGATATAAAAAACTAATTAATATTTTGAATTTCATAAACTATATTATTTTGTTTTTTTATAAGACTTAAGTCATATTTGTTATTTTTATAAGAGTCAATTTATATCATTTATTGTATTAATTATTTTTAGACTAAAATATATGTCCAATTAATTATATGATAATCAATGAGAAGAGAGATAAAAGTTCATACCAAAACAAAGAAGAGAAAGAAAAATATTAATGACAATTGAAAAAAAAAATTAAAATAAAGTTATTATTATAAACTAAATTAATTATTTTTTTAAAAAAATACTGGTGAATTGGATCATTAGATCTTATAAATAGAAATTATGAAGATTATTATGTAACTTCTTAATATATATTTTTATCTCTTAGATACATTAGTTAGATATTTTATGGGGGAAATTAATGTTATGTTATTTTTGTAAAATGTCAGCTATTAGAAACCTTTTTTTTTTTTGCTAAGGGTATTTTATAGATAAAATATTTGATGTTATATAAGTTTTGTAAAATGACAACGGTTAGAAATAATTGTTTTTTTGCTAAAACCTGATACAAAGCGAAATGAAAGGAGTAGTAATCTTGATTTGAATATAATTAATATATAATAGAACTGACCAATGGTTTTTTGTTAATAAAAATTAATTACAATTTTTTTATTATAAGTGTGCATTATTTTAAAAAACAAATGATACAAGAAAAGATAGTATTAGGAGGTTAATATGAAGTAATCAGAGGAGAATATAATTACTTAAACTTAGAAGTGCAACATTTAATATTGTTATTGTATTAGATGTCATGAATTTTACAAGAATAAAGTCTATATTCATTAATTTCTTAACTAATATTCTTATAATATTAATATTAATTAGATAAATAATTTTAGAACAAATTACAATAATTTTTTAAAGTTTCATGTAATTACACACACATCTTTTATTTTTTAAACTATTATATTTATCTTTTTTATAAGAGATGTTAGTGTAAAATTTAAGAAGGTGTTGATAGAATCTTAGTATAATATTTTTAAATATATAAGAAGATGCCAGTGTAATGTTTTTGAACTTAAAAGGAAATTTGGATAAAAAAATCAAAAAGGATTGAAGTTATATGTAATTTGATAAATTTTTAGGAGGTGTTCTGTAATTTGTTTATAACTTTAATAACTTGTAATTATTAATTACTTGCAAAATCAATATATAACTAATTAATTTTATTGAGAAAAACAACATGGTGTGGTATTGGCCTCCGTGACATGCCTGCTATTGTTAGAGCATGGTCGGGTCAAGTTTGATGTAATATTTTATTTTGATTTTATTTCTAGTATTGGATTTTTTTTCAATATATCTGTTCACATCAGCATTTTTTAGAAATATTTTAATATCATTTTAGATTCTTAAAATATTAGAGATAACTCAATCTTAAAAATTAATTTAGAATTTAGAATGAGAGTTATTTCTCACTCTGATTTCTGATTTTATCTATAGTGGATGTGAAATTTACTTTTTTTTTTATACAGGTCCTCATGCCCATGAATGACATGTTTCTGTGGCCCGAACCAGCAATGAGAGTTGCATAAATTCCAAGGCAAGTTGAGTAGTGATGTTGTGTATATGTTGAGGAGGATTGTGTTAGATGGAATAAATTGAGCAGTGGGGAGAGAGTTAGAAGACATATGTCTGATTCAGCTTCTTGCCCTCTTTGCGTAGGAAAGTGAATGGAATTTGGGATTTGTTGTAGGTTTAGTCAGTTTTAATGGCTTCAACACAACCTTCCGGGTCCAAATTCTAGGGACAGTGATCTGGTAAGCAACACCAAGACCATGAATAGAGAGAGGGCACTAAGAGGAAATCATCAATACTCCTAATGACATGTTATTACGCCACTTCCGAATCCGCCACCAACCGGAAGCCATTGTCTGTCATCAGATGATGCCAACGGGTTGATAATGAAGCCAAGACATAAACATTTTGTTTAAGTTTTAAGAAAGGAAGAGTAATTGATTTCTTTTAGGAATTATACCATGCTTTTATTTTACTGCAATATATGATATATTGAACTATAAATATGTGAGATAAATAAATATTAAAGAATTAATAAACATTTTTTTAGGAAGATATAATATTTAACATTATTAGAGCTTAGTTCTCATATACTATTGGAATAAAAAGTTTTATATTAGAAATAACTTATAAGTTATTATAAATATTTAATAAACTTATTAACATAATTCTCAAAAAATAAATGTATTAATATCACTATGATTAGATCATAATATAATGTTATGATTAGATAATAAACTTATTAACATATTTCTCAAAAATATAATCTTTTTTATATTTTCATGCATAGACTTATTTTTCTCATATTATTAATACAATAAATGTTATGATTTTGAATTAAAAATTCAACTAATTTTTTCCTACTTTCCTTAATTAATATTCTTAAACTAATAGAATAAAAATGAATAAGGTCTAGTTAGGAAATTATAATTATATCCGCATTAAAAAAAAATTCTTACTCGTGTATATGATTCAATAATCAATAATAACTTCAATATCTATGTTTTTCTTTGTTGGATATCTAAATACCCATTACCTACACTTTAATTAATTATTAAAAAAATGATAAAAAAATATTGATTAAAAATACTATAGTAATTAAATTAAAATCCCATTTAAAATGTTTTATAAAACATAATCATAAACATCACAAAGTTAAAATCTTATTTAAAGATCTCTTACAAAAATATAACAACGACAATAGAGAAATTTGAGAAAAGAAACATAAAAAGAATGATATTTTTCTTGTAATTAAGGAACATGATTTATTTTTAAAGACCATGATCTATCTTTATAATAAATGTATTTTTTAATTGAAAAACATGATTTATATCTTAGCAAATAATGAGAACATGATCTTTTTTATGTTTGGTGGAGTAAAAAACGTGGTTTATCTCTCACTTATTATTATTATTTTATTATTATTATTATGCGTGGGTATGAGTAGGATTGGATATTAAAATATTTGTATGCATTAAAATTTGCGAGTAATTATCAGTATTTGAGTCTATATACATTGAGTAATTATCCTATTCATCATGGTATTTTTTGTTGGTATCCATTGGTACATACATTACCCATTCTCAATCCTAATACTAGTAATTAACAAAATCATTAGATGTACATGTATTTTTTTGTTTAATTTTGTACATTTATTCTCCTTAAATTTTCTAATTACTAGTATATTAAAGTCTCCAAATTTAAAAATAAAAAAATTATGCAAATAAAAGTAGTACTTGAATAGCATTTTAAATACATGTATCTTTGTAAAATGGTAACGAACAGGCTAATAGCATCTGGGCAGTTCCAATACCCACTTAGAGTGTAGCATTGCCCTCTAGGGAATTGATTCTCCCTTAGTGAATTTGGACGGATTCTAGAGTGCATAAATAAAATGTTTTTTTTTTTTTTTTTGCAGCATGTGATAATTGTTATATATATATATGTATATTTTGTAATTAAGTCATATAAAAATTATTAAAATTATTCTTTTTTATTGTTTCGTTTTGTGTGAATTGTTAGGATATTAACATTATCTGAGTTTATGTCTAGTAAATGTTAAACTGAAAAATTTATATTGTTTTAATAGTATATTTGTGACAGAAATACAAAATAAAATTTGGAAGAGAAGTTGAAGAACCGAAAACTCTAGTTGAGTATGCCATAAATGCTTACCGCAATGGAGTCGCTCAACAGGCAACACTCGCTTAACACACACACAGAAATCACATTTAGAAGTCTCGTATCACGTGAAGACACGCTTAGCGCGATGTCGCATAAAATTTAAGCAAAGTGTGTCTTTACAAGGAAAAGATGGAAGGGAAAAAGGGGAATTTAGATAACAAATTCTCACGAAAAATAGAAAGCATCTCACATAGAACTAAGGATAAGGTTCGTGCATGAATAAGGAGATTCAACCAGTATGAGTCATCCCATTCTTCTTCTCTTCCCATCACTCTCTCCAATTATAAAGTATTTAATGACAACAAGAGACTAAACTCGATTGTTGAGGGTTTAACAACTAAACGTTCTTGATATAATTATTCATACTATCTATTTAATATTATGTTTAATTTCATTGTCTTTTTTCTGTGTTTAATTTCATTGATTGTGATTTAATCACTCCTATTCATTATATGTTTTGAGGTTTAGACATTAAGAAAAGTTTATCTCTTAAGAAATGGAATAGAGCATCTAAATAATTCATCTTTAGGGATAAAATTATTTTATTTAGCCTATTATACATATTTGTTTATAATGCAATTTAACTAGTTTATTTCTTAAGGGATTAGAACAGAAATTAGATAAATTAGACTATTTCATATGAGAGATCATAGTTACACGATAGGAGTAAATGTAGGTAATTATTAAAATAATATTAAATAGAAAAAAATCTTTAACATTACATCGAAAGTAATTTTGGTAGGCTATATTTTGACTCAACCTTTGTCATCACCCCTCTAGAGTGTTTGTTTTAGATAATTAATTTAAATTTATATCAATTTATTTTGTTGTCCTCATCACAATTATTTAAATTAATTCATTAATTGTATGAGAATTTGATATACATCCATATATAAGTATAAGTCGTATGGACTTCATAGTTAGACTTCTATTTTACTTTATTAGTTAAAACAATTTAATGCACTTATGAATGAATTAAAATACAAAAAATTAGAAAATATCTCAACGGTTGGTTTTGAAAATAAACTAATGTAATGATGCAAAAAAAAAAAAGATTTTGTTTACGCACCCTAAAATCCGTCTTGAATTTGGTGAAAACCCTTGAAAACTCCGCACTCAATTTAGTCACGTTAGTTACATTGTAACAAGTGCTTCCAACTATAAGTGGGTTTAGTCTGTGTTTTTGTGTTTCTACTTTATAGTACTCTCTGGTTTGTGTGCTCTGTACTACTCAACTCACATTCCACCCTCTCTCAAACTGTTAAATTTTGCAACTTTTTCTCATCTTTGATTGTTGGTGAAATGGTTGGTCAAAATTGTGATGGTTGCAGATCCTGGGAAGAGGACATTTACTGGTCCCATTTTCAATTCCTGCATTTCGTGCAGTTTCTCCATGCCGATTATGATCAACACCTTGTTAGTAATTATTTTCTCTGACAAAGGAATGGAATTTGGGGTTTGATTTTTGAGTACATGATGTCCACATTTTATTTTACCCCCTTCCATTGTTTCATTTCATCACCTCTTTTATTTAAGTCAATTTTTTTTTTTTTTTGTACTTTCACCTTTTTACATTACGGTTATCTGTGTCCATTATTTTAATATAAAGTTTTGAGCTTTGGATTAGCTGTTGTTCATGGCTCTTTTTTTTTCTCTCCCCGGAATATGACATTCTATAGAATCATAAAGATTTGAGCTTGATATGCAATAGTGGATACATGCGTGTGTTTTGTGAATTCTGCCTATGCATGCACCCGGATATGATCATGGTCATGTGAGGTGTGCCTATGTGTGTATATATTTCTTTAGCTAGGGTGTGTGTGGGACTAAAAGGGGCAGAAAAGAAAGTGAACGAGTTAGTAGATTGTGATGTGGTTGTTCTTGGTTAATTTTTCTGTTCCTTGTTTTGCAATTACTATCTAATTTGTATACTTTTGAGATGGATGTGGCTGGTTATCAAACAAATTGTTATGATTAGTCTTAGATATGTATTCTACCTGCATTTTTTTGCAGCTTATTGTGTCTTTTTCTCAATGATGAAATTTGAAGTCTGATTGCAGGCACTTCCGAAAACATTTTCGGATAATTTAAAGAAGAAGTTGCCGGAAAATGTGACCCTTAAGGGTCCTGGTGGTGTTATGTGGAATATAGGGATGACTACTAGAGATGATACCTTGTACTTCGGGCATGGTTGGGAACAATTTGTGAAAGACCACTGTTTGAAAGAGAACGATTTCCTGGTCTTTAAGTACAATGGTGAATCTCAGTTTGATGTTTTAATATTCAATGGGTGGAGCTTGTGTGAGAAGGCGGGTTCTTATTTTGTTAGAAAATGTGGGCACACTGAAATTGACCATGCAGGTGGAAGTCTCAACAAGAAAAGGGACACAGATAATGATTCTTTGGAAGAAGGCAATATCCCTTCAAATGCTGGTGTGGAATGTGCTTTGCACGAGAAATCTGCACATGTTAATGGAACAAAGGAACCAATAGATGTACCTCCTGAAACTCCTCCTACTGAAAATACTTTCAATGCTGGTGTTGAATCTTCTGGTGTGGAGCAATTCACACCTGATGGAGGAGTCACTCTGGCAGCTGTTCCCTCCGAAACTGCTAATGGGAAAAGGATCAGGAACATTGTTTCTGCTGTTAAGCATGTCCATACCAAGCGGAAGGGAAGACCAGCTAAATGGCATGTTCGTGAGAGAACACTTGACTGGGTGGCTGGTAAAAATTTTACTTGTTAGAAAGGGAAAGAAAATATGACTTCTATTGTTTTTCTTATTTACTGACAAATTTTTTATTCTAAAATGCCGCACCATTTTCAAAGGCTTTCAACTACAAATGCATATAGATAATAGTAAATAGTGGGAGCAGAGTATGCTACTGTGGATATTCAAGCATTACTTTTGGAGCCCCAAACTTAATTTTGGGATTTGGCTCCCCTAAGAAAGCATGTGAAATGACTAATGAGAAAGTATGGTTGCTCCCTCTTTTGATTTAAAAGTGGGTTAAGTTTGTGAATTGTGAGATGTCTTAATTCAAATGGGTAAATACTAAATACAAACTTTCTCGTACTTTAGAGGAGCAAAAGTAATACCCATAATAACATAAGGCACGACTTGCTTGTGTATGGTGATTTATGGATTGAAGTAGTTTGTTGGGATTTGTTATGTGCACTGAACTCTACCTCAGATACTAACTAATTTTAGTTCAATTTCAATGTTGTGTCTGTGTGGGCTTCCTGTGTGTGTTTTAGTTCAATTTCAATGTTGTGTGATTATTTTAAATCAACTAATTGATTGGTTGCCTGTAAAAAGCATGTTTGGTTGTGATTAATTTTGGAGAAGTAATTGTTTTTTTTAAAAAAAACTTAGGGAGTCGGCAAAATTAAGTGATTATTTGTTCAAATTAATTAGTACTCAACACACAGACTTCCTGGTTTGAAAAAATTGATAGACAATAAAAATAGAAACAGCTACCTTCTTTCTTGAGCATTGACTTCTTTCAAATACTGTTGTTTTTGTTTGAATCAATATTAGCACTAGAAGCTGAACCTGTTTCTGCATCTAGAAGTGGGACATATGAGGTATACAAATCAAATAGAAGGCCTGTCACAGATGATGAGACTAGAAAGATTGAGTCATTGGCCAAGGCAGCATGCACCGATGACAGTATATATGTAGTCATGAAACCCACGCATGTGTACAAGAGATTCTTCGTGGTAAGCAATTGTCTCTCAATCTTCACTTTTGAAACTTAGTTTCAATCTTAATATATTCTGCTGAAAAATTCATTGTGAAATTAAAAACTTTGGTGGTTTGGCCCTATTTGGATAAAGTTCTCCACAAGCATTTACAGGAGAAGGAAATAAGAAGGTAAAATGTTTTGAACTTCTCGCACTTAACCTGTGCACTTAACTTTTATAGAAGAGTCTTTCCACATAACTTCTCCAAAATCTAAGGTGCATAAGTTGATTTTAACATATGGAGAAGCTCAATGCATTTTGGGCTAGTTTGTTCAAACTTATCTTTTAAAGTTAAATAAGCAGTTTTATGGTTTTATGATGTGTTTCTTGAAACTGCTTTTACATAAAATACATCATTTTCTGCTTTTTTAAAGAAACAAATCTTGTTTGCTTCTTAAAAAAGCGCTTCTATAAAAAGTTCTTATTTTAAAGTTTAAACAAACTCGCCCTTTATCATCTTGTTGTCTTCTCTTATACTTACGAAGTTGATCTAAATAGGGTCTTACTACTGTTGTGTGTTAGTTTTATTGGTTGTTATTTATTGTAATCCTTTTCTGCGACTAGTCAATAAGGGGTACATGGATAGGAAAACATATCTCTCCATCATCTCAAGATGTGATATTGCGCATGGGTAAGGGTGAATGGATTGCCAGATACAGCTACAATAATATTCGTAACAATGGAGGACTCACTGGTGGGTGGAAACATTTTTCTTTGGATAGCAACCTTGAAGAGGGTGATGCCTGTGTGTTTAAACCAGCTGGCCAAATAAACAACACTTTTGTCATTGATATGAGCATTTTCAGAGTTGTTCCGGAGACTGTTCCTCTCACTCCGATGTCTCGTGGAACTAGAACTGGAACAAGAACTGGAACTGGAAGAAGGGGTAGGAAGCCAGCAACCATGAAGTCTATTCAGACACAACTTAGTTCACCATGATGAGGGCCATGTCTGTGTTGGAATGCATTGCAATGCAAAGTAAGTTGATAGTTGTTTTAGGACCACGTTGAGTCTGGATGTTATGTTGAATTGTTTAGCCTATCAGTTTTCTAAGTGAGTAGTTTAACATGTGTACTTTTTATTGGTGCTGTTAGAACTTTAAGGTTTAAATATGAACTAATTAGCTATTTGCAAGGTGTTCTAAAATGATGAGTTTCAGCACAAACAAATCTAGGAAGATGGAATTTTAATCCATGGCTTAATGAAATTTAATCAAGATCTTGGTTCTGTACGTATGTATAAACTTCTCTATAAATAGGAGATAGTGTTTATTATTTAAGAAAAGCTAAAATCAATTTATTAAGTTTATTTTTTCATTAAGTTAGAAGATAGTGTTTTTATAAACATTAGTGAATAAGATAATTTTGTGTCTTTTGAAAAGATCGGTTACGATTCTTTGATTTACGATCTTCCATTTGCTTTCCGATCTCGTGTAAGATCTTGATTTTTACAAGATTGAATACATCAATTCAAACTTATTATAGAGAATAAGCAACTCATAAATAAGATGAAATGGGTCAAAGTTACAACTCTTGGATAACTCATGACGGATCAAAGCGATTATTTTCTAAGTCTGGCTAGAACAACGAGAAGTAAATCTATACTATTTCTGTTTTAAGTGTGAAGAAGAAAATAACTGTAAAAATACTTCCATTTAAGAGTGAAGACCGGTTCTTAGGAGATAAAACATATATTTAAGTTTATAGTATTAAATAAATAGTATGTATGTATATATATATATATATTAATAATGTAAAATATTTTTACATTGTTATTTAATGACATGTATAAATATGTTTATTTTAAAAATCATATTTATCATAATTTTAATTAGTTGGCCGTATATTTTTTAATACTGATAATGCATATAAATTAAACTATATATCTTTAGTTAGAATAATTTATACTTTAAATCTTCATTATTTGACTTGAAATTTGAAAACACAAGCTTGTTTTATTTCCTATTGCTTTTTCTTGATAGTTACACAAGAAAATTTGTAAAATTACTATTTATTCCCTCATTATTCAGTTTAAAACAATTGTTTAATAATATTTTTAATAAAATGATTTTTTTACAATTCAAATATATTAATAAAGAGTATAATGATACTCCAATCCCTGCATATCTAAACAAGAAAAAGAAAATAACCTGATACATCAAAATTAAAACCATTATTCTTCCACAAATAAATCAAAGAAACCTAAGACAATCTTACAGGATTTGTGAACCAACTAAAGAAATTAAAAGATGACATGTCCAGATTTACAGAATACCACTTCTAAGACCTAGATTTTTATAAGTTTCATCAACTTAATGTAATCAATGACCTCCAACATCAAATTAATTGTGTATGCAACAACCAAAGAAACAAAAAAACCATATGCCATAGCATTAGACCTACTTCTTTTACCTTTTATTTTCCCAGTTAATATCCATGTATGACTAAGATAATGATTACCTAACCAGGCATATAAACCAGACCACACTCTATAAGCAAAACATTAAAATTGGGGGTGAACTTATCAAAAACAGAGGTGGGAATATCAGCTCTCTTTTCACCCAAGCTTAATCTTAATATATCTCATAACAATACATTTTTTGTTACCATGAGGATCTTTTGATTGGAATGAAATTTGAAATAGATATACTTAAGGATATAAATCATTTGAAAAATAAATCTATTCATTTTGTAGCATATCTATTACAAGATGAATTTGGATTATGGTTGGAAGAATTGTATGTGGAGCAATTAGACATAAATTGATACCAACTCCTCAATTTGGTGACACAACTGATGATATCTTTTTTATAAATAAAAAAAAATTGGGAGAGTTTGATCGTTGTGAAACAAATCAAGAAAAAAACCTACTTTTTTTTTTTAAATATACACACAATAGAATAAGCCATCAAATTAAATTGTTCGACTCCAATATGGGTTGGAAGTTAAGTTATTCTTGGTTGTCAACCGTTAGATTTGAGAATACTGAGTGTGTGTTTAGGGTGACGGCACGGTAGAAAAAAATCATGGCCAATCCCATGGTGGAGCCACAACAACGTATAGTTGCTTCACAAAATTCACGGGGACACCATGGTTTTTTGTTTGAAAATTGATTATGCACGTATTCAAACAAACACTGAATACATGTATAGTTTCCCTTCTCCACCACGATCAACATCCAAAAAAGAAGAAATAATCATTTTCCCATTTTCTATACATGCACCGATTTGAGAATACATGAATTGGAGTGGTTGTGGCCAAGAAATTGCAACAACTTGTAAGATTCTAAATTGCATTCTTTATATTGAATAGGAAAATGTGTCATCGCTGAGTGGTAGACTAGACAATAGGTAATTAATTCCCTGAACAATAGAGACTTATCAGTAACTCACTAGAATGCTATCACTGAGAGCTGAGACTTTATTGTTGAGCGATGGACTTGACTACTTACCAGAATCATATTGCTGAGTGAGGACTCATTGCTGGTAGATCTTCAACTTTGTGAAATTTCTATATAAAAAATAAGCTAAGGTGTAGAATGATTCTTAATTTTAATATTTAACCTTAAACAATCTTAAATTGGTCTTTTCTAATAATTATTCACATAATTTTCATCAATTAAACACAATAAATATCTCTTTGTTGTATATTTATCATGCAATATGCAAACTAGGGAGTCATTAGTGACCTCAAAACTCTAATAAGTTGTTGTATGTATACTTTTTCTTCATGAATATATGCCATTGAAAAACGCATTGTTTAGGAATATTTGTTGGATATGTCATTAATTGTAGACATGGCAAGAAAATCTGTATCCGTGAGTATCCATCCGAATTCGTCTCGACTTTGATGGGTAATATTCAAGTTGATCGGGTATGAGTTCGGATTCGGGTTTCCCCGATAACCAAAAGTCGGGTATGGGTATGAAATTACTACATCCTCCTCGACCCCGAATCCGGACCCGTCCCACCACTTAAAATTTTTAGAATTTTTGCATAATTTAATCAAAAGGCTTAGAATTTTTATTATTAGTTAATTTTATTTTAAATTTTTTACATAATTTAATATTCTTTTCTTAACGATTTTGTTAGACACATGCGCTACAGAAAATTTATTGATATATAAGTAGTTAAAAATAAATGTTTAACAATCAATTTATTTTTTCTAAAATTAAAATTTTAATATTTTCCTTACAAAAAAATTATTTTTCTAATTTGAATCGGGTACGAGACGGGGTGGGGGATATCCAATACTCAACGGGTACATGAATGAGATAATACAGGTATGAATATGTGGATATATTGGGGAGTCAGAGCTGAGAATTGGAGAGACAATATCCGTCTCTGCCCCACCCCATTATCATGTCTAATTAATTATTGTGTGAAATTAAGCTTTATATGAGAATAGTTCTAACAGTGACAAACTTTACAACAAAGGAAAAGTTTTTGTGAAAACGAATCTTTGTTATTGGCGAATGCCCTTGGCCACAAGGTAGGCTTTATACTTCGTCACACTGCCATCATGATTTTAATTCCGTAATAGAAATTAAAACATCTATTTGCATCCTAACTTTTGTTAGAAGGAAGAGATACAATAGACCAAAGTGTTGTTCTAGAGAATTGTGTCATACTTTATTTGCACGGTATTGTGCTGTTATTACTTTGCTAAAGGCTGCTTGATAAAGCACGGTTTTAGACAAGTATTAAAATTGGTTGCTAACTTAGGCTTGGGAATTTTACACTTGTATATAATCTAGTTTACAATGCGAATAAATATATTACAAGGATTTGAGGGTTAAATACATGAAGATGGGATGTTAGTGGAGAGTGGTGGGAACTAATGTGATGCTTTAAGAAGAGATGGAGGATGTAGAATTAGTAGGTGATTAACTAATGTCATGGAAGGGTGGAGGATGATCCACAGGAGGTCAATCTAGAATAATTATCTTCAAGTCGATATCATCTCATGAAAAATGATGTCAACTTAAAACGTAAAACAAAATTAAGTCATAAAGGTCGACAAGTCATATATATTGATCCAAAAAAATTTCTCTAGTAAATTTAAACATTTATACCCTTTTTATGATATGGAGTATTCCAAAGCAAACACACAATTGAGTTGAAAGTTCAATTTGTGGGCATTGTGTATTATTATGTGAAAGGGCACAACTAAAGACAATTCAATTTGGTAACAATATTTCTATATCAATGATGGTTGTATTGGTCTATACAATTCCAAACGATGGTGTAAGCAATTTAAGCTGAATAGTTATGGCCTAATTTGTTATCTTAGTGGTTTAGAAAACTAGTCATGATTAACGTCAAGTGCAAAATCATGATATAGAATTTTAGCAAAATATAACTACAAAGGTTCTTTCAATGTAATTCTTATTGAGTTGAAAATGATTATGACCACTCTTTAAATTTTTTGTGACAATTTAAATGTTGTAACCTTAAACCGTAAGGACAAAACATATGGAACTTGATGTTTTCTTTGTATGGGTAAGTCTTGAACAAGAGCTTGATTGTTCCTCACATCTCAACTCTGGATCTTGTGCAAACATCTTGATCAAGGCTTTATCTAGGTTTCTTGTGCTAAAAGACAAACTCAACGTGATTGACAAATGACAAGATCCTTGAGTATGAAGGGAGAATATTGGTCTTTGTAAATCTAAAATCTATTTGTTGTTTTTGTTAGTATCTGTTAATTGTATTATAATGACAATTAGGATTTCTCACAATTTAGTTGATGATACTTGTAAACAATTGCAACCAATTATAAATTGGTGGGTTAGGCAGAGATCTAATTATTTGCTATTCAATGTATTTTCAAATAACATAATGAAAATACAATTTTAGATCTCAAATCTCTAAGTTCACTCTGATTTTTCTCTTATTTTCTTCACCTTCTCTCTCAATATCACTTTCTATGAACCCGAAGCTTTCTAATCAATTTCATGTTTGTATTCTCCCTAGCTTCTTATCATCTCTATTATTAAACATTGCCAAAAATTAAAAAAAGAGTGCCTTTTATGTTTATGCAGCTACAAATGAAGTAATCTGGTAAGCTCAATTTCTCTTTTAAATTCTTCTGTTTGTTTATTTTTTAAAAGCTTCCATCCACCATGCCAAGTGCAAATGATAAAAATGACAAGCCTTATAAATAAATACTTTATATAGTAATATAAAACCATCTAATAAATGCTTTATATGGTAATATAAAACCATCTAATTAAATACATTTCCTTTTCTATGTTTCTCAAACATTGAACTGCCCTTTTTATTCTATGAATTCTTCAATGGGCCAATATTGTTGCCTAAATCAAACAAAGTCGTCGTGGCTTTGTTCTTTTCTTCGTACTCTTCGTGGATTTACCTATAGATTGAAGATTTTTATGCTATGAATCATAATTAATTATCACAAAGGAAAAGCGGGCATAACACGTTTGGAACACAACAATTAAAGATGTTAAAAATAGTCGCTCCATATGTCATGGGGAAACAGGGTTGGCTTTTCTTGGTGAAAGGGACTCCGATTTTGTTTTGTTTCTATGTTGGCATTTTGTTGTTTAATTGATATTTGATCAATAACTTAGTTAGGTAGGGGTATGCCAATTGACAACACAATAAGCAACGGAGATATTTATTAATTCCTCTTAAAGAAAATGTTAGAAAAGTCACACCAATATACGAAATTTGAGTCAAAATAATTAAGCCTAGTGGACAAACAAGATAAGAACAAACTTCTGCTTAAGATGAATAGACTTTTTAACTGTATTATGAACTTATAATAACTTCTACACGAAGTATCTTACTCCAAGTTAATCAAATTATGCATGCCTAGTTGATCTACCGTCTAATTAATATTTTCTAACAGAAAGCTATTTAACTTTATTTGATCCTTTAACTGTTAAGTGATTATAGAATATTGTATGTTAAAATTTTAAAATTAATAAAAACAATATAATCTTATATATGATTAATATTATTTTTATATGTAAATATATTACACGTTAAATTATATTTTAAATTAATGAGACACATAATTTTAATTTAAGGTAATATTTTATAAGTACTATATACATTTGTAATGCCTCTAAAAAACAAAAAACAAAATTATACATTTGTAACAAATTTTGTAATTCAATTACTAAAAAGATTTATATATATTTTGCCGAAATATAAGCACGTCCCAGAATTATATGAAAGAAAATTTGTCACGGTATGAAGTATAGTAAGATAGTTCATGCATATGTAGATGAAAAAGGAAACAACGTTAATTGTCTCAGTAAAATTTAAAACTTACGGATGTCTCCTCCCCTTTTCCTTCACCTAGAACTCTCTTCTTTTTAATCATTAAGTCACCTTATATAATATTTTATATAAATATTAAATTGTTAATATAAATATTATAAAAATACATTAATAATATGATGTATTAATACTGTATAATAGTTTTATATATTAAAGAAATCATTTAGTAACCTAGCTAATATACATTTAATTTTTTTAGACATTATTTTTGACAAATCTAAAGCCTAATTAACTATTAATATAGGGTTTCTTTTTTTCACAGTGAAAATTTCCGTCAAGGCTGAGATCCCACGTTCTTAAATCTCAATCTTCTGATTAAAGTTGAATAATACAGGGAGATACATGTGAAGATTGGAAGAGTCAAGAGTGGACAGAATAATAGCAGTTGGAAGGTATCGTCTGTTTGGAAATTGATTGTGACGATAAGCATAATTCTGCTTCAGACTTCAGAGAAGTGGCTGTTCAAATTGACAAGGATCTATAGCTTATGATGATGCTTCGGGTGTCAATTTGTTTGTTCTATATATTGTTCTCCGAAGGTGCCTGCGCACAAAACAAACCATTTTATCGGTCGGGGTTCTTCATCTGGGCCCATTATTGGGCTCACTATTCTCTGGTCTTGTATATAGCATAGTAACACAATATTTAAGCCACAGGGATGCAACAATAACCCATCATTTGAGAGGGGTCTTCTGTGTTTAGTGTTGAGAAAATAGTTTATATGCATTGATGATGGAAAGTAATCTTAGATTGTTATTATATGTGATAAATTTGTTGACCAACTAGGCATGCAACATTTGATTTGGAGTTATATACTTCATGTAGATAAATAACTTTATATGGGTAAAATATGTTTGAGAGCTCAGTAAATTTTTTAAAATATTAATTTTGTTTTTGTAAAAAATTTCATATTAATTTGGTTTTATAAAAACAAAATATATTTTTACTAATATTAAGTGGTAATTTTGTTAGACGATAATCTGATGTGAATAATATTACAAATAAATTAAACAATTTCTAGCCGTTAAATCCTCCAAAAAATTACAATTTTTCATCATTTTTTGGTCGAGTTTTTTGTACTTTCTACTGAAATTAGGGGGGAGATGGATTAACAGTGAGTCCTGGTTTAGAATGTGCTTGAAAAGATAGAGAGAAAATAATTAAATTTATTAATCACGTTGGGAAGAGTTACTATTAAAGACCATAAAAAAATGATTTACTTTTACATTGATCAAATTAATACAAAAAAATTTACGAGGACAAAATTAATATTTTTCAAATTTTATAAGGATCCCAAACATATTTTACCCTGAGTATATTTATAATAATTCAATCTCCCAATTTAATCAAATGAACTAGACCCCTTGACACATGATATAAGACTTCTAGGATCCAATTTATCTAAACTTTTAATCTCACAAAATTAATGTAATGGACTTGAGTATCCTTATACTAAATTTTAATAATGATAAAAATGAAAAACTATGGACTAATTTTCTTCCCCTTTGCTTAGGTGTGGTGGCGGGGCCTAAGGGGAAGAGGGGAACAACGAAATTTTGTTTTAGTGGGCAAGAAAAGCGCACACATACAACTATACAAGTATACACACTCAAGAGAAGAGCTCTTCGGCTGAAAAACCAGTTTTCAGTGGCCACTGTGAAATGCCCAACCCAACACAATCTAATACGGAAGCAGACATAGCAACAACAGGGACACTAGCCACAAAATCAAAAATGGAGATGCAACTAGCAAAAAAGCCCAAAAGAAAACTCACCAAACCAGCATACCTCAACGACTATGTGTGAGGAAACGGACAAAGCTTCCAGCTCTAGAGGATCTCGCTTGGATGGTGCTGTTTACCCTCAGGGGACATGCACTAACAAATTCCGTTAGCGTAATATTTCTAGGAATCAAATTGTACAATTCGGTTACTAGGAAAGCATTATAAATAATCTCTGTAATAACCAAGCGAGCAATGAAAAATTCGATACTTATCTTTCCTTTCTGTTCTTCACTCTCCTTCTTCCTAATTTTGGAGGTGTTGGCCCTCTAAGCTAGCTAGTGATCGCAGGGCCTATCATTGGTGCTCTTGTTGCTATTTCCATGGCTGATTCTAGCAACACGACTGGTCCCCCTGACCGGCTTGAGGATGCCTTAGTTTGACTCACAAACCAACAGCTCTCCATGACCCAAAAAATCGATGAGTTCCTCAGTCGTGTGTCACCTCTTCTAACCCCCTCCCCCCCCCCCCCCCCCCCAACACCACCACCACCTCCTTTTCCTCCTCCTCGCTCCATACCTGCATCCACACACAAAATGAAGTTAGAGGTGCCTAGGTTCGATGGCACAGATCCCTTAGGGTGGATCTTTAAAATCAATCAATATTTTGAATATCATGGCACACCAGAGCATGATCGTCTGACCATTGCGGCATTTTATATGGAGGACAGGGCCCTTGCTTAGTTTCAATGGATGACAAGCAATGATCAATTTACCTCATGGCCGATTTTTTTACAAGCTTTACAAACTCGATTTGCCCCGTCTCAGTATAAAGACCCTACTGGGTCTTTATTCAAGCTCACACAAAAGGGAAGTGTCGAACAGTACCTGTCGGAGTTTGAAGAGCTGGTCAATCACGTGGTCGGACTTCCACCTTCCTTCCTCCTGAGCTGTTTTGTCTCAGGCCTCTCTCCGGACATCCGCCGGGAGGTGCAAGCTCACCAACCGTTGACGCTAGCCCAAGCCTCTGCTCTGGCGCGCCTACAAGAAGACTGTCCACCACCACCATGGCAACGCCCCTCTCCAGCCCCGACACTCGGACCCCCTCGCCATACCCTATTACCATCCCTTTTAGCCTCACCACCACGACCCCTACCATCACAACCAAACCCCCATACTCCAACGTTCAAGCGTGGACTCTATTTTAACTGCGACGAGAGGTACCACAGA
The DNA here is from genome assembly GCF_004193775.1 of Glycine soja. Classification (NCBI taxonomy): domain Eukaryota; kingdom Viridiplantae; phylum Streptophyta; class Magnoliopsida; order Fabales; family Fabaceae; genus Glycine; species Glycine soja. The sequence goes on along the minus strand of NC_041015.1, from coordinate 6,732,106 downwards.
GGCCATCGTTGCGCCTTAAGGGTATTCCTCTTAATCGCGGAAGACGAAGACTCCTCAGACCCAGCCTTGCCTCTTATAAACCCCACTGACCCGAACCCAGACTCGACACTCGCACCCGACCCATACCCGACCCAAATCAGCCTTAATTCCTTAGCAGGCCATTTAGCGCCCGAAATTCTCCGTTTAGTGGGCGTGACCTCCGGCCAGGCGGTGCTCCTCCTGGTGGACGGTGGGAGCACCCACAATTTCATCCAACAGCACCTCGTCAACTAGTTGCAGATTCCTTTCCGCGAAACAACCCCACTCACCATCATGGTGGGTAATGGCCAGCAAATGGAGTGTAATTGGTTATGCGAGGCCGTCACCGTGGACATTCAGACCACATCTGTGACGGTGGACCTCTACGTCCTACCCATCGCGGGTGCCAATGTTATTCTGTGTGTTCAGTGGTTAAAATCACTAGTCCCCGTTCTTATAGATGACAATGCTTTGACCATGCAATTCTTTCACAATGGTAGCCTCGTGGAATTGCGCGGGGATAAGGATACGAAACTGGGAATGATTACTCCGCCGCAGTTATGTCGCCTGTGCCATAAACCAGGCAATGCTCTATGCTTTCACATAACGCTGATCCCTGAGGAAACTCCATCCTCACCCATTATTGACTCGTCTCCAGAGCTGTGCGCCTTACTGTTCAAATTCAGTTCCTTGTTCCAAAGACCTCAGTCCTTACCGCTGACATAGGACACTAACCATCACATTCACCTTCTTCCCCAGGCAATCCCGGTGAATGTACGACCATATAGATACCCTATTACCAGAAGCATGAGATTCAATTGCAAGTGGAGTCCATGTTGCAAAAGGGCTTAATCCAACCCAACACAAGTTCGTTTTCCTCGTCGGTGTTGCTGGTGAAGAACCACGATGGCTCGTGGAGGTTCTATGTCGACTACCGAGCCTTGAACGCCATCACCATTAAAGACCGATTTCCAATCCCCACAATCGACGAGCTTCTGGACGAATTAGGCAGTGCTAGATGCTTTTCGAAGTTGGACCTGTTGCAGAGATACCATCAGATTCGAATGCATGAGGCGAATACCCTGAAAACGGCCTTCTGAACACACCATGGCCATTACGAATTCAAAGTAATGTCATTTGGGTTATGTAACACGCCGTCATCCTTTCAGGCAACGATGGACATGATCTTTCAGCTGTATCTCCGACACTTCATCATCATCTTCTTCGATGATATTCTCATTTATAGCGGCTCACCGGAAGATCATCTGCATCACCTCGCGACAACATTTCAGGTGTTATTAGAAAATCAATTCGTTTTAAAATTTTCGAAATGCTTGTTTGCTCTATCACAGGTTGAATATCTTGGCCAGTTGGTGTCGCACAAGTGGGTGGAACCACTTGCTTCGAAGGTTGCCGCAATTCAACAGTGGCCCACCCCGCAGTTATCAAAGTTGTTCGAAGCTTTTTGGGCCTCGCCAAATTCTATTGCCGCTTCATATGCGGGTATGCTACAATCCCTGCTCTCATGGTGAAGGCCACTACTGTGGAACCATTTCAGTGGACATCACAAGCTTAGAAGGCTTTTGACGAGCTCAAACATGCTTTATCCACAACACCGGTCCTTGCCTTACCGAACTTCAAGCTACCATTCACGGTGGAGACAGACGCGTCAGGGGTTGGCATGAGGACGGTCTTATCTCAAAAGGTTCACCCCATTATTTTTTTCAGTAAGCCTTTCCCTCCGAAACTCATGCGAACCTCTACTTGTGTTCGAGAGTTGGCTGCGATTACCACGGCAGTGAAGAAATGGCGGTAGTATCTGCTCGGCCACCACTTCACCATCGTCATTGACCATCGCAGTTTTAAGGAGCTGTTGAACCAGGTAATTCAAACCCCGGAGCAACACATGTATCTGGCGCATCTGATGGGATATGACTACGATATACAATTCTGTTCCGGCAGCCATAACCAGGCGGTAGATGCCCTGTCCCGCTTACCGAAACCCGATCCTTCTATGTTGCTGATTATTTCGGTTCCATGTTTCATATTCATGAAGGAACTCCGCCGTCAATTGGATGATCACCCTCATTATCAACGTCACCTACAAGAGGTTCTCGACAATTCGACCAAACATCATGGGTTTTGTGTCTCTTAGGGCCTTATTCTCAACAAAGGCCCTATATGGCTACCTCGGGGCTTGCCGCTAAAACCTAGCTCGCATCATGGAGAACTTTGTTTGGCCTGGTCTCCTGGACGATGTTGCTCAGTTTGTGGCGAGCTGTGTGGAATGTCAGGTTACAAAGTACGAAACGAAGAAGGCAGCTGGACTGTTATGCCCCCTTTCTGTGCCTCATCGACCTTGGGAAGACCTGTCTTTGGATTTTATAATTGGCCTGCCGGCGTACCAGGGTAACAAGGTGATACTAGTGGTCGTTGACCGTTTTCCAAAGGTGTTCATCTCGACATGTTGCCTCCCTCTCACACTGCTCTTACAATCGCCTCATTATTTCTCGACATTGTCGTAAAACTTCATGGGCTTCCTCGCAGCTTGGTCTCTGACCGCGGCCCACTGTTTGTCAGTCGTTTTTGGCAAGAGCTCTTCCAGGCAATCGGCACCCAACTCCAAATGAGCTCGACATATCACCCACAAAGTGGCGGCTAGACCGAAGTGATGAATCGTATCGTGGAACAATTACTTCGAGTTTTTGTTCATTGTCGACCATGAGCATGGGACAAGCTTCTTCCTTGGGTTAAACTATCGCACAACACCTCGTGGAATGGGGGCATGGGAACGACTCCTTATGAAATCATGTATGGTCAAAAGCCTTTCAATTTTCCGGAGTATGTTGCCGGAACCTCCAAGGTCAATGATGTGGAAGAAATACTAACAGACAGGGAGGATACCTTCAAGATCATTCGCAAGAAACTTTTGAAAGCTCAGGCAACCATGAAACAACAAGCGAACAAGAAATGTTGTGAGGTCCACTATTAACAGGGTGATTGGGTGTTGGTTAAGCTTCATCCTCATCGTCATACTTCAACAAAAGGGGTGCAGGCAATAACGGGCAAGCTAGCCAAAAGATATTATGGTCCTTTCTGCATTCAAGAACGAGTAGACACGGTGGCTTATCGGTTACAATTGCCGGAAGAAGCTCAAATTCATCCTGTGTTTCACTATTCTCTGCTCAAACCGTTTCATGGTTCACTGAAAGGCATTGAAGCTACTGCCTTGCCACCTCATTTTGCTAACGACCAACCCCTCATTTGTCCCTTAGCAATTTTGGATTATCGTCGAGCTTCTCCAACTGATCCATGGGAAGTGCTTGTGCAATGGCAAGGATTGGCACCAGACAAGACATCTTGGGAGGACTGGTCCCAGTTATGCAGCGACTATCACCTTGAGGACAAGGTGAGTTTGCAAGGACCCAGGGATAACAACAGGGACAATAGCCATAAAATTAAAAACAGAGGCGCAACTAACAGAAAAGCCCAAAAGAAAACTCACCAAACCAGCATACCTCAACGACTATGTGTGAGGAAATGGACAAAGCTTCCAGCTCCAGAGGATCTCGCTTGGATGGTGCTGTCTATCCTCAGGGGAGATGCACTAACAAATTTAGCGTAATATTCCTAGGAATCAAATTGTACAATTTGGTTACTAGGAAAACATTATAAATAATCTCTGTAATAACCAAGCGAGCAATGAGAAATTTGATACATATCTTTCTTTTCTGTTCTTCATTCTCCTTCTTCCTAATTCGAGAGGTGTTGGCCCTCTAAGCTAGCTAATGATTGCAGGGCCTATCACAATCTGATCGCAGACACATAATTTTTCTGCTTCGGAGTGGTCCCGTGATACGAGTATATTGAGTGCTCCAGCCATGAAAATATATATATATATATATATATATATATATATATATATATATATATATATATAGACCATATAAAACAGTGTCAATTAATTAAAAATTATCATTTAAATTACTTTTAAAATTCGATAAACTTATTTTACACGATGAATTATGATTAAAAACTTCTTACAGAATCAGTATAACCCTTCACATATATTATTAACTGTTTGTTGATGTATTAGTTTTGGTTGCATTGCTCCTAAGACCTGAGTCATTGCACTCTGCCTATGTATTTGGCATCAAGTGCATACACCTTTTCCTTCACTCCGCTATAGTACCTACTGGTTTCACCTCTTCACCCTTTTTTTCCTTTACGTCCGCTGCTCCATTATCTGTTTTGTGTACCAAGTATTAGGAATTGACAAGGAAATGAGAAATATTTGACAAGGAAAACAAAAGGGTGATGAATTTTAGCGTGAGGATATTCAATCATCTATGTCAGCAGCAGGTGATATGTGTCACAGCATGATGATGCAGTAGTGTTCAATTTTCTAAGGATCTTATGTGTAAAGGTGACACTAGTATTATTAGTCAAAGAATTTATATATATTTATATATGGGTAACATTAATAATTATTACATCATTTTATAAATTTCAATATCATTTGTTACTTCATTCATATAAATTAAAATTGATATAATACAAACATTTCAAAATATATTAAAATATAGATCATTTGATTACGTTGTTATTATTGTTATTCAATTTTGACAAAATTTGATATAAATAATCTTGATAATATATAATTATAGTTCAAAGGTTGGATCAATAAAAATCACATCTTATATCAAGTTACAAAAATGATATAATAGTTGTTAAAGGTACACCGGTGTAATGTATTAAAAGTATATATTTACCAAAATAAACTGAAATTAAAATAACAAATAAAAAATAGCTAGGAGGAAGATGAGAACACAATTCATTTTATGTCAATTTTGGGTTTATGTAAAATATGAATGCGTAGGTGTTAAGTGATATATATTTACTATACAAATTCATTAATTTGATTAATTTCAATAGTAACTAAATAATAATGATATAACAATTCAATGGTTAAACTTCCACAATGATACTTTCTTTTTGTTAAAAAAGTTATGCAAACTTAAAGTTGTACGATTTGTAGTTAGGACTATACATTGATAGTTTTTTTCTTCATAGGCATATTCTCTTCCAGAAAAAAAAAAAAAAAAACTTTGTTCGTATATTGTTGGACACCTCTACCAGCAATTAATAAAATTCTTTACTTTTAGTTATCAGTCATGTCATTAAAATTCTTTTGTCAATAAATGGGGATATTTGAAAATCAAAATAAAGTTAATATTTTAATCTTTAGTCTTAAATATTATATATTACTATATATGAAAGAAGTAACCTCCCCATAAAAAAACTCCTTACCAAAAAATATGAAAGAAGTAAGTATTAATATTTTTTATTTTTAAAAATTAAATAAGAATAAATTAAATAGTAAAAGATAGATTTTTAGTTTTTCACATATATTTTTCTTAAAGAAAATTTTATTTAAGACATCCTCACACAATAAATATAAGCACTTCTCCAAACGAGAATATATAGATTGAAGAGTAACAAATATAAATAAATATTAGTACATTAGAGTAGTTAGTCACATGCATAATCCATGCAGAAGAAAAGTTGCTATTAAAGCCGTGAGTTAGCTTGCAGATGGGTATATATTTCTTATTATTTTGAAAACGAAAGAAGGTTTTGACCTTAGTGTTCACTCATTAGCGCATAATTATCCCATGATTAATCTTGAATGACGATTTGCCATTTGCCAGCACTGCTCTTGCCTAAAAGCTGTCATACTTTACCAAAAGGCCCCAGCTGTTGAAGGTTTTGGTTGAACTAGCAAAACCAACTCCTAGATGCCTATATACTTTAGTGTATTTATTTATTAGTTGATTTTTTTTTTCTGAAGCAAGAACCAAGATATTTATATAGCACAAGATTAATCTTCGACAGGTAAAGATTATTAAAATGGATTTTATCCTTTTTAATAATTTTATTTTCCTACACACGATTATAGAATTAAACTTTTATCATAATGCTTAAAAAAAACTTAACTATTTAACATAATTTTATATTATGATTATGTAAGAATTGAAGTATATAATAAATGTTAATTATATTATGCTATGGAGTTATGGACCATGTATTGTCGTGGAGCACATTCAGCCTAAAAGGCGTTAATTTCGGTGATTCCTTATTTTCTTTTTTGTCGTTTCTTTGATACTCAAAGTAGATGAGCTAGGGGAAGGTGAAACTCAAATTTCGAAGCAACACATGCTGTATTCCGATCTCGCGAATAACCATGAGGAAGCTAATATTCTTCTTAGTAGTAATAGACAATTGCTGTTAGGATTAGCATCAAAGGTGAATCAATTTGCTCAAATCTCGAGTTCTATTCATCTTTGCATTGGTTAAACATTCAATAAACATCAAAGCTATAGTACTAATATTCAACTAGTCCTTTTCTTTGGGTAAAGTAATGTTACAGAAATTCGAATATAGTAGTAATTTGGTAACAAGAGCACATACTTCACGCTTTTTTTCTAGTTTTCATTACTCTGTGATGAGTTTTGTAAGTGATCAACAAATCATATTCCTCATTCTTTGGCCTGAGCATCACAATTGTATGCTTGCTCTAATATTTTTCAATGTATTAATTTCAACTCGTAATATTTCTGCTCTTATTACGAATAAAATGATACAAGTATCATTATATATATATATATATATATATATATGTTCCACAACTGATCTTTCTTACTCCTAATTAGTTTGAGCAATTGAAGTTTATATTGCCCACTTCATTAATTATTGAGCAATTTAAAATTAGAAGCTAGGGTAACGTGTGTTCTTTGATTTGGAATTAGAACTCTCGCAAATTTCGTATTTAACTTAATAATTCATAATGTGGAAGAACAAGGATAGCAACATTTTTTTTATAAACCATACATATATCTTCTATAGAAACAATTATACTAAATTTAGATAAGATTATTATGTGTAACAAAGTTCTTCTCTTAATATTTAATACAATTGTATATATAAAACTTAAACAATCTCTAACTAAACTGAAATAAATATGTATTAATTGATTCATGTATTTGGTGTTGCATTTCATGTTCTTTAAATATTGTATTTTATATATTTCTACAAATCCATTAGAAAGGGCCGGGTATATAATTCATTAACCATGCAGTAAAAAATAACTATGAATACTAGCAGGTATAAATTAAAAATAAAATTTCACAATGCGAGATAGAGACATTTTTAATTCATTGGATATTTATTACATTTATCCATTTTCCGTTGTGATTTTTATATCATATATGTTTGCCCACTGAATTCTTCTTCTTCCTTTTTTTCCCCCTTCAACAACCTCTTCTGTATGTGTTGTTTTTCTTGTAGTTTCATGACATCTAATCAACTAGTGTAGCTAGTGGTGTACCACCGCACATGTATTTGCACGCTGGATATGAATGAAATAATAGTGATATAGCAGTTCGCATATGTCAGGTTGGCCAAAAACAGTAAAACATAAGCATCACAAGTAAATGAAGAGATGCATAGAGCAATTCATTTACAATTAGGGGTTTCAAAACGAGGCAAACCATTTGTAAATCTCAAAACTAATCCTAAAAAACTGAAAACCACCTAAATTGATGAATTTTAAAAAAAATCGAACCAAATCAAACAAACCAAATATTATAATTATATTAATTTTTATTATGATAATTAATAATAAGTATTAAATAATTTATTATTTTTTCTTTATTTTATAATCAAGATTATATTTTACTTACATATGTTAGAAAATAATATACTACTATTGTTAAAAATAGTGTTAAATATCAAGTGATAACAAATTACTATTATCTTATAAAAAAAGTTGATAATATCATTCTATATTAATGCTAAATAAAAGTGAAAATAATAATTTTTAACTAAAATATAATAAAAAATTTAATAAAAACATATTTCATTTTAAAAAGTAATGTAGTATATATATAATAATTATATAAGTTTAGTTTATAGATTGAAATCATGATAATAAATTAAAAAAATAAAAAAATTGTGAAATTTAATAGAATGAAACCAGAAAATAAATATTGATTTAGTTTGACTCAGATTTGATATTATATTTAAATGAAATGAAACTAAATTACATTTTTATTTTATGTTTAATTTAAATTTATGTTATATTTAAATTGAATGAGATCAAACTACATCTTTATTTTATATTTAATTCAGATGATTTTTTATCTAAAAATTAAATCAAATCGCATCACAAACATCCATATTTACAATATGTAACATCATGTCTGTTCTTGCTTGAGATGCACTATAGTTACTGCCCAATCATGCGTGTTGAGTTTTAGAAATAATTCCACGATACAACCTTGAGAATTTAACTGGTGCATATATTAATATAAAAAACGTATATAAAAATATTGGTTGATTGTATAGTTGGTATAAATTAACTAATACATATACCAAATTGCATGGTTAATTAAGAAGTAGTAGAAGACAGAGCAAAAGTGGGGGTTCTTACAATAGACAAACACATGGAATATTAATTGGACATAACCAAAGCATTTGACAACATCGCAATTGAGCCATAGAAGGACATGTTGACCGGATATTCCCAGATCACAAGCTTATTGTTGAATAATACGAATAAAAACACAAGGGAGGGGAGACACAAAAAGAGAGGGATTGAGTTTAATAATGTGAAAAATTAGTATAGGGACTATAGAAAAAGATAAAGAAAAGCAAAGTTTTTCATTTCCCGGAGAATCTAGAGCGCATCAGGCGCTGACCGTGGCTTCGGAATCTATTAAGAAATGGATTAACATATTGGTATGATCTTGTTGTCACATTAATCAGCAAGTAAACAAAGAATAAAGAAAACAAGAACTAAGCATGGGGTTGCGAGCATAATTGTAACATACAATACGCCATAAATGCTATGTATGTATATATTAAAGTTTTAAAGTCGATCATAGGAACATGAGAATATATAAACACCAAAAGAAGAGAACAAAGCAATGGCCTATCGCCTAGACAAGGTCACGCCCATAACTCACGTGAGGGAAGCCATGTTGACGCCGAGGAATATGGTGTTGCCATTCCATTTTCATTTTCATTGGTGCCTGTTTCCACGAGCTGCTCCATTTTTTTTAACCCAGGTTTTTTTAACCATTTACACCGATGATAATAATTTATGTCTCTTAATCAAATAATTTAAATTTCGAAAAAATAATACTTATATCGTGTTTATAATTCTAATAAAGATTAATCACGGTTTCCAAGGAGACTATTAATACCATGATTAATTAAAAAAAATCTTTAAAGATACAAATTTCATCTAAGTTGTTGATCATTAGTACATATGGATATGAAAGTCAAATTTCCAATCACATATTTAAAAAATATAATTATCTAAGAATCATATTATATAATTAATCGTGTTGATTCTCATTGAAATAGATAAACGGCAGGTGAGGTGAGTTGCTTAAGGTAAAGGGCGTCTTTTCATAAGACATGGAATATTTGAACACGGAGAGGGAATATTGGAGAGCAGGATTATATGCTACATAATTAGACAAATGCTTAACGTTAACGTTGGAAGCAGGTGAGGGGATGCACTTCTTTATACGATTACAATTCCTACTTGCACTTCAGCTAAGCACTTCTTCCCACGCTCCATTCACAAACTCACTTCCTGCTTCCTTATATAATTATTACAAATGAACAAGTGATTAAAATGCAGAATAATCACCATATATAGATGTTTTATTTTCTCCAATATTAATTACCTTTAAATTTAATTAAATTATGTCAAAATTGCATGCTTTTAGGATAATTCAAACATATTATAATATCAGTTGACACATGTGATCAAATAAATAAAATTGATTTTCGTGAATGGGATACTTTTCAAAGTCACTAAAATCTTATTTCGTGAACAATTCTTCTTAGGAACATCTTTTAGTAGTGACTAGTAAAATTGCTGGTAATTTAAGCTTATCCAGTTCTCGAGCAAGTCTTTGTTGATAAGTACAACATGACATTGACACCTTATCTAATAATAGTATTAGAAGAGTCTCTCCATCCTACAACTTTAGTTATATTTTTTTAATAAATCAATCAAAAGTAACTATTTAGTGCATATTTGTTTTATTGTTCCAAACAAACTTTTGGAACAAAATGAGATTCGCAAAAATATTCATACCCTTCCTTTTATAAAATTGAATTTGTGGCACTATTAAATTTTTTTGAAATTCATGTACCACATTTTGAATGGAAATCCATACATAGCCTTAAACTTTAATTTCATTCAAACTATGGTTTAAAATTCAGAAACTTAAAATACAACCTAGCCATATTTCTGCCACGTATGTTACTTATAGGCGGATATGAAATTTACCCTAGTTTTGTACGGAGAGGGAAAACATAGGAGCGAAAGAAAACATTTAAAATTTGAAAATTTTCTATTGTTTGATTGAAGAATAAAAAATAAAGAAAAAAAATAACATATAAAGGAAAGTAAGAAAACAAAATTTCAAAACTCTTTTCAATTTTCTCCATTTCAAATTTCATTTTTCGTCAGCCTAAAAAAATCATTTTTCTATCTATTAGGACACTGATTAATAAATCCACAAATAAAAAAATTATTAAAAATTGCCGTAAAATGTATTTGCAACATTAAATTTTAAACTTTTTCACATATATATATATATATATATATTTTACTTTTAAAGGGTGATGCTTAGTAAAAAAATATTTCCAATTTCAATATTTGTTTCTCATACCTTCTTTTGTTTTTCTCATCCAAACAGTTTTTCCTCTCTTGTTTTCTTTTAGTTCATCTAAATTTTAGAATATTTTGTCTCTTCTATAATGTGTTTTGATACACGTTTTTAAGGCGCGTATCGTTATAGTATTTTCACATTAAATGAAATAAAAACACAACCTAACTTTCAGCTTGATGTGGATTAAACGTTTCGGGACATCAAACCAAAATATGCACTTAGTGCATAATGGTGAGCACGAGTTTCAAAAGTTCATTTTGTGAAAAGGAACAATTTATTGATTTCAGAAGAAAAAAAACATACTTTTGGTGGTTAATTTCATATAACCAAAAAGAATTATATTCCATTCTTATAACACTTTATAATATTATCTTTTATCTAGTTTTATTATATTATATATGTTATCGTACATTTCTCTGTTTCTTTTTTCAGCATTTCTCGTATAAAGTAAAATATACTACTTTCTTTTATTTTAAAATAATAATAGTTATACATATAAAAAAACAATAAATAAATAAAAATGAGTAATAATTTTACATAATTAATCTTATATTATTATTAATTTATTTATAAATTTTATTGTTTATCGTTAATATTATAGGTAATATAAGTAAAAATTTATGATTAATATTGTATTAAAAAACTAAAATAACAAATATTTTAAGATAATTTTTTATTTCTTACGTAATAATTATAATGGGACAGAAAAAACGTATAAGTTGAAGTATAACTAACATTTTTAACAAGAAACAATCATATTTGGAGTTTAAAGTCAACACCTCACATCAGTCTAATTGCACGAATAAAACACCTTTTATGCTGGTTGGTAGGTTGATTTCCAACTTTAAAAAGTTAGTTTTGGTGTTGAATTTAGTCGATTCATTTTCCACTTTAATTCAAACATATTATTAAAACCTTAGTCTTGATAATTGATATTATTATACTTCCCACAAATTAATTAACCTCCATTCTTGAGACCGATAAGATCTCTCACATTGGTAAATAAATATATATATGAACAACCATTGTATCTCTAATTACAGTGATCTGGTAATTAAATTTTCTTTCCTTGAGCCAACTCTTAAAATAAAACGAAAGCTAACAAGATTTGAATATGTTTAAGAATCTGTTATAAAATTAAAAGTTTGAAACAACAATAATTTGTTGACGGATCAAGACTCTTATTTTGGATTTATTTTACTTTTATTTGTTTGAATTGTATTGGAACACATGTTCCATTAATTTGATCACTATAAGTTTTTTTTTAACATGACAAGCTAAGGTTTAAATATCTTGCTACAAATTTGGTTTCACAACACACACTTAGTGAAGATGAGGGTTTATGGAAAAACATATATATAATCGAGATAAGTATTGTGCTAATAGCTGTGTAGCACAGGAAGCGCGTTAGAGAAATGCGTCGAGAGATATGACAACATAGTTGAAGGTGTGGTGAGAGTAAATTGCATCTGCATGTCATGTGGGTCTGCGACCTGGTGTTGCCGGACATCACACCCACTCTCACCTACACACCCTATAGTCATACACATATTCCTCTCCCTTAATTAACAGAATTTTTCACCTGCACCAATTTTTTTTTTCAGCTCAATGATTTCTTATTTATAAAAAAAATTAAAATAATGATAAACATACATTTGTACTTTTTAAACACTTAATCAACAGATGTTACATCATAATACTTATAATATTTATGTTTTTTTTTCTGTTTCTCACTGGGTATATAATAATATATTGAATGTCCATGAATATTTTTCCCAAAAATTATAACAAAATGATTGTCAGAATCCTAGAGCTGACTTTAGTTTGAGTTAGGGTTGGACCAGGACACGAAGAATTTCAAAACGTTAATTGTGGACAAAATTTGTGTGTTTTTTTGTCATTTTGATGGGGGTTTGGAAAATACTAACATATATATTGTAAGAACTTAATGCATTAACAGTCATTATTATTATTATTTTGGAAGGCAACATTAACAGTCATTATACTGTGACTATCTATAGCCATAAGAGTTGAACCTATATAGCTTGGTGGAGGTATACTAGAACTAGAAAAATCGATATGAGGGGTTTAAATGTTTAATGACATATATCTGCTGCATGTAACAGAACAATGAAGGGTAAGGTGTGAGGGGTGAGTTTAATTAGAAAGAGGATATTTTTTGGCTTCCCAGTCAATCCTGGTTCATAAATAAAACGGGAATATTATTCCAATCGAAGAAATGCATTAAAAAGAGATAAAATTAAAGAAAACCCCTGCATAGAAACAAAAAGAGCAGGGAATTTTAACGGGTCGCGATCCATCATCTTAAACTAGAGACTCAATTTCCATTCCAATATTCCATTCAATAGTACCCATTTTTGTTTTTCTCGATATTCCTTCCAGCAACCACCATTATATCGCTGCAGCCCTCGTCTTTTTTTTTTCTTTCTATTTTCTCTTTAATTTTTTCTCTAGGACAAACATCACAAATATCTTTCAGTTTACTTGATGAAACACGAACTCCTTTAATTGATTTTATACAGGATAAGAATTAAATATAAATTCTCTTATTAAATATATCATTCAAAAGACTCTCATGTGAATACAATCAGACTTTATATTATTTCACCAAACATTTTGATTCTTTTCTTTTTAATTTAATTATCTGCAAATAAGGGGAATAAAAAACAGCTAGACTCTTCCCTTCTCTCTCTTTCTCTCTCATTCACATTCACTCCCTCTCTCTATCTCTATCTATCTCTCAGCTTCCATAAATAACAAGTACCCTTTTTCACTTACTTTTCCTTCAAACCACCATCCCCAAAAAAAGCTCCGAATCCTTTCTCTTTCTCTTCATTTTTTTTTATCTGACTAGCAGTGACAAGTAGTCCCTGGAAAATTAATTACTCTCAGTCTCTCAGCTTTAAATTTTTTTTCCCCTATGGCAGTGTTCCTTCAACCCTAGTGGGGATCCTACTAAAAAGCCTATTGCCTCACCAACACAAATCATAAGTCACTCATGATATAATCACGACCCTTAAAACCCTTTCTTTTCACCTCTTTCATCTCATTCCATTCCCCCATCATCAATTCTTTGCTTCTCTGAACTCTTTTGTTTTTCTACATCATATCATATCCTCAATTAAAACTCTCAAGTCTCACCCTTAATTTCTAGCTATTAATAATTCCATTACCTTAGCATATTTCACCGCCTGAAAACAAACCTAGTTAGCTAGATCTTCTCTATTTCTCCATGTTCACTAATTCACACACGGTAATGCAAACCTTACTGTCTCCTTTGGCGGAGCCTGACCTCTCCTTGAACATAAGCCCTCCCTCTATCTCAGATTCTGAAGCCGCCAAAGATGTTGGAAGCTTTGGAAAAGTGCTTTACAGTGATATTTGTTCAACTTCTGATTCTGGTAGTAGTGGAGGAAGTGATTTGAGCCACGAGTTCCACAACCTTGGTCATCATCATCATCGTGAGCCCACATTGAAGTTAGGATTCGGAACTGTGGATTTGAATCCGCACCATCATCAAGTACAAGGTGTTCCAAGAAGCTTCATTCACCACCACCTCCAACCTCACATCTATGGCCGCGATTTCAAACGAAGCGCAAGAGTCGTTCATGGTGTCAAAAGAAGCGTCAGGGCTCCTAGGATGAGATGGACCACCACCCTCCATGCCCATTTTGTTCACGCGGTTCAACTTCTTGGCGGCCACGAAAGTAAATTCCATTAATATAGTTCATGTTTGATTCAGTTAAATCCGTCGCTAAAACTTGATGAAAATAGTCACTAAATTTGGTTACTAATCCATCCATTATTGATCTTAGTGGTGTTAAAAGAAAAATCGTTTTTTCCTTCTTCTTTTCTGTAATTATTTTGAAAAAACTTGTGATGGTTGAACATGGTCTAATTAATTATTACGCTATGTATGAATAGTTTGATGGTTTCTTTATTATTGTATGCAAAAGCTAGATTCTTTTGAGATAAAGCATATATAACATTTAGATTACGTCTAATCTTGAGTTTGTCTTCTCACACTTGCAGGAGCAACTCCGAAGTCTGTTTTAGAGTTAATGAATGTTAAGGATCTAACCCTAGCACATGTCAAGAGTCACTTGCAGGTGGGGTACTCACTATTCATTCCCATATCTCTCTCTTTCTCCATAGTCTTTGAGCTTAATGAGTGAAGTTCAGTTGTTTATTCCTCTTTCAATTAATTTCTGACTAGACAGAACAAGAGAGAGAGAGAGAGAGAGAGAGAGAGAGAGGAGTATTGTTGTTAGTCGTTATAGCTAGGTTGCCTCTAGTAGTGGGGAAGGTAGAACCAAAGGCTAGGGACAAAAGGGGTATCTAGAAATATAATGTGATAATCTTAGCCTTTGTGGACTTTTCTTCTCATTTTATTTTATGCGGGGTGTTCATGCAGATGTATAGAACAGTGAAGAGCACTGACAAAGGCATCACTGCTGCAGGTAAATTAGTGTTGAATAGGGGTCTTGTGTTATGTTATGGTTCCTTCTCAAGGACCCATTTTCGTTTCTTCTAATTATTATTATTCTCTTTGTTTTTTTGAGATCTTTGGTGATTCGGTGTGACAGAAAACTCTATGATTTGCATCTAGTACTGTTCCCGTTAAAAACAAAAGTGTCTCTTGGCATATAGGACTATACTGACTTCAAAGTTCTCAAGTGAATTATTAAGCTGTGGTGTCTGATAAAGAAAGAGCAATGGCTCTATTTGTTGATGAATTTTGCAGGTCATGGGCAGACAGGTATTGGATTAATGAACCCAAGGCCAGGCATTAATGTTCATCTGCATGCACTCTCACCTATTTGTGACACAACCAATTTACCAGACCCCATTCAAAGTTCACACAGGTGATTATTCATGATAATTTACATTTCCTAAAGTATATAAGTATGAGTCTGATTAACCAGTGTTTTTAAAATATTAATTAAGAAATTAAAAGAAAAAATATTTATTATAAATATCATATAAAAATATATAAAATAACATAATTTTATACATTTTAATAAAAAAAATTATGTTTAGTTTTTGACTAATGTTTTAAGGATATCTGTTAGTTTTCACTCACACCGATTCCTTGCCTCCTTAGCTTGGTCTCGATGTTGGTTTCTCTATGCAAATTAGTGTGAACGTAATGTTTGACTTATTGACTCATCGTGATTCAACTGCTGGACCATTAAGCTAGCTATGCTAATGTACATAAGTACATGCACGAATTTTCAGAAATTCCTCCTCTTTGGCCCTTTTGTTTAATTTCTTTTTACCAATATTTTTTTTTAGAGTAATGATACTTGTAAACTTCATATTTGGGGTGTATAGACGAAAGGAAAAAAAGATATAGAAAAAAAAAAGTTTATATGTAATAAATAATGTGATAAGAAATAAAGTGATAAATAAATAAAAATAAGGTAGTATTTAGGTAACTAAAGTTACAAATTTTTATTTAAAATAAAATACTAATGATAGTATTATTTATTTTTTTAATACGATAAATATTTTCAATTTTTTTTTACTTGTTACTTAAAATTGATTCTGAATACGTTTTATTTTGAAAGAAAAATTAATTTCGAATACTGATATTAACAAGAAAAATACTAATTAAAAGTGTCATAAGGCATGCATTACAGAGTTGAAAAACAAACTTTATGTAAAATGTTGTCTAATGATAAACTACTAATGAATATCCTCTATAAAAAAGTTTATAATTAATATATATCCTTAATTAATGTTTCTCGTCTCGTCTGTTAGACTTTATTTACAAAGTCTTTTTTAATCCACGTGTATCTTTAGCTTTTTCTTATCTTTTTTATTACAAGCTTCTATAAGGAGACTTTACCAGTACATAGATTTTGACGAGTAAAACCTAGGGTTTCTATAGGTATGTGGGTGGTCATTTTTTACGTGGACATTTTCATAATAATGTTTTCATATTACTCATCTATTAGATCGTCAATGTATTGACAATTGATCCCAATGCGTAGCAAAAGGTCTAGTATCTGGTTCAAATTTCAATGTGTTACATATGCAACACTTTTCAAGAAAAAGTAAAAGTGATTTCGGTGATAATGTGATATAATATAAAGTTCAAATGGTTGATATATATGGGCATAAAGTAATTGCTGGATCCTTAATTGGATGTGGAACAACAAATCCACCACCTTTTTTTTGTTAACTCTACTACAAGAATAATACGTATACTAATAAGGAATGAATGCTCTTTTTCTCACGCATGTATGAATCATCAAGAAACTCAGTTGCATTCACTTACTTATAATCACTTGACCCGTGATATGTCGTAATATTTGGTTATGTTTCGCTACCAAAATTGAGATTACCAACAAAATTTGTTCCTCTCTTAATTACGATGATTGGATTTGGATGTACAAAACTCCTTTCCCTTTCCGGCACCTTCATAATAAGATTACATAGCTTTAACATATCACTCATGTTAATTAATTCCTCGGCAAATTGAAACATTTGGATGTTGACCGTTAGTACATCACATGCCATCTTACCCTCAAAAGCCAATCACAAACACGTAGCGATGTCATTTTAAATTGTATATATTCGGAATTGGATTTTGAATTTGGAGTTTTGCTTACCACACAATATATTGATCATGAGTGGGCTAATGAAATGGACCCATTTCATTAGTTTCTCTTAATTAGAACATTTTTACTACCCTTTATACTAATTTCTTCTTCCACTTTTCAGGACACCGTGGCAATCATCGATAGAGACAAAAACAAACAATAGAAGACAAGAAGAACCCGAAATCGGTTTGACGTATTCTCACCTCAAGGGAAATAATAATAATAATGAAACCACGGTAAGTTGGGACGACTCAAAAATGGATCTAGCATGTGGCTTGTAGTTTTGGTTTGCATGGTATTATGAATATTCTAAATAGCTTATGTCACTCACTCACCAGTGTAGTAATAATTTTTTTAAACAGGTGGATGGGCACAACAATTATGGAGGGTTGGATTCTACCCCTTTGTCACGTTCCGAGGAGGCAATGCTTGACCTTGAATTCACCCTTGGAAGACCCAATTGGCAGAAAGACCACACTGAATCATCAAGAGAGTTAACTCTTCTCAAGTGTTGAATTAATTAAACACCTACTACATCATATCTCTCTCGAACAAGATTGTCTCCAGGAAAAGATATGTGTGATTTAGTTCAAAATAAAACAATAAACACCACGCCACATCACATATCACTACACATTCACACCCCTTAAATTTCCTTGTCATTGAAACACCGTACAAGATGATATGTGTGGAGAGAAGAAATTTATAAGAGATGAGGGGGAATTATTCCATGTGAATGATTTTATTGGTGATGTATATCGTTCTGAGTTGTGTCTGGGGAGAGAGATGAGGAATGGGATAAAAGGGTTTTGCTAGAAAACATATGCTTCAGTCCAAAGAAATTCAGGCATTGTCTTTGGTGTCATTTTCGGTGCATTATGAAAAAAATTAGAATGGCTCTTTCAGGGCATGGACCATGGTTTATAGTTAGGCGAATATAGGACCCATTTGGGAATGCTGATATTGGACAGGTGGGTCATGTTTTGTGCCTGCACCACCATAACATCGTTCTCATCATATCTGTACCCGAGAGAACTTACATTACATATATTATATGCTGAGGTTTAAAATTACTAATGCAAACTGTTTTTCACGAGGTTCCATACTCACCAATATTGTTCATTGATGTTTGATTTGATACAACACTTTCTAACTTTTTCGTTAACTGAAATTCTCAAGTTACTTTTCTCCCTTCTTCTTCCTTTTATAACCTTTTTTCGCACAATTCGTAGAAGGTTTCTCGCACAACACAAGGGATGGTGCTTAAAATATCAAGAATATAACCTTTATATAAACTTTTTTTATAAATTCCTTTTGACTAGGATTATTAAGAATATGCATATGCTCCCTCTAAAATTTTTCACATTGTCAACTAATCGAATAATTCTTTGGCCTTGTTGTGATCATTTATAAAAGAAAAAAAAAACTATCTACAAGTTATAAACTAATTTGCAGAAAATTTTTGTTATTAGCTTAATGAAAATTTTATTTTAATTTATAAGAGAAATTTATTTCATTTTTTGTTATTTTATTTTCCTCTAAGTATTTGTGAAAAAATTTATCCAAATAAGACATGATATAACTTTTAAAATAATTATTACAATCAACAAACTTATATCACATAGTTTGTAATTAGATGATAGTATAAAAAAAATGTATATTCTTAATTAGTGTGTGTATTATGTATATATTATTCTATTAATCCTCATTCACCACCAAAACTGAAAAGAATTGCCTGTGGTTTGTCAATAAATTTGTGTTGCCAAAATATATACATTTACTTAAGTGAATGTTTAAATTGATTTATTCTAAAATTAAAAAATAATACCTCATAAACAGCATCAAAAATATTTTTTTTCTAAAAATAAAACGTAAATAAACAAACAAGCACTGGCTGTTAACTTTTCCTTTTCCGCAGTACTTTGTGAGTCTTTTTGCTAGTACGTATCAAAAGGTCTAGTTCTGTCCATCTGTGGCCCATTAGAAGACTTTTCTTGTGGGCCGAAGCTCGATATTGACAGGGAAAAAAACTGAATCCACTGTCCTGACTTGTTCACGATACGGTTATTTGGATTCAACACATGTAAAATGAGTAAAGATAAAGTAAGTAATGATATCAATAAGTTGATAAAAAAAAATTAACAATTGATATTTCAATAAATTTATGATTTGTTCTGTCAAAAAGAAAGTTATGATTTATGATTAGGATTGCTTATTTTATCCTTTAAGGTGAAATACTCACTTTACATTGGATCCCAGTCTTTGATTTTTCTAGAGGGTACATAATTTGCCAAACAATTAGTGGATGTTATTTATCACGATAAATGTTGGGTTTTAGGTCTTGATGAGGAATGAGATTTTTTAAAAATATAGATTTTATCCTTGCATGGGTTATGTTAGCTAGAAGTGGCGAAGATTCAGTCCCACGCACAGTGGAGATCCGACCTTGTCATGAAATCCCATGACATTGGAGTTGTACCTGCAAACACTCTCACTCTCAAGTTAGTATTTGAGAGAGAAGAGTTTATGAGAATGAGTTCAAACTATTGATAGAATAATGTAAGTCAATGAACTATTGATTAATTGATCATCACATATAAAAAACAATACCGATTGATTAGACTTCTTGATATTTGTGGGAACAAAATGATCAGGTTCGTTAAGAAAACGAGTCTATCATGGACCAACACCAAACTTAATCAACTTCTTTCTATTTCTTAGTCAGTCTAAAACAAATTTTTATTGCTTAATTACTGGTTAAACCGTAAAAAACAAATAAGCACTGATTGTTTAACTTTTCCTTGATTAGAAATTCTCTTTCTGTGCGTATCAAAAAAGTCTCCTCTGCATTCCCCAGCCCATTTGAACACTTTTCCCGTGGGCCGAAGTTCTCTTTGCTGATCCCAACTTTCCATTATCTGATTTCGGCAATTGCTTTGTACACCAAGCAAATTGCTGGTACACCCAGTATAAGATGGGCAACTCCAATGTTACCCTTCCATAAAGCTGATACAAATTCATAACTGTAATAACAGTAAGCTTAAGAATTCGTAATGTAAACTTACGGATTCATAATCTGTAAGTTTGTAATAAACTTATGGATTCAATCTGTAAGTTTATATAATCTATAAACGAATCCGTAACACATAATCTATATACGAATTAATAATCCGTATATTTGTACATTATTTAAAATTTTAGTTTTATTATAATTAATTTTGATCTAATAATGTATTTTTTACATATATAAATTTTAAATAAAAATCATAAGTTTCATAAAAATTTATATATATAAACAAATTAATTATTGTATCAAAATTAATTGTCACAAAATTTATTTTATAAATTTACATGTATATTAAATATACATTAAAAATTTTAATATTATATATATCGACAGTCAATTGGTTAGAGTCTTGTATTAATACTTAGAGTCATAAGTTCAAATCGTGGGCCATTAATTTTAAATTGGTTACGGATGCGTGCAAAGCAATTGCCTCTGATTTCTGCACCGCCCCTTCTGTTGCACAAAAAATGAAAAAGTTAAAGGTCATCCATATGGTCCTAGTTGTGTTATGATTAGAATTTAAACTGAATTCCCTGTCCTCATATTTTTCTTTTTGTAATGGAATTGCTATCATGCTACTGTTTCTTTAAAGTCTTTTACAGGGTGTCATAATTTCCCAAATAATTATTTGCTGCTATTTATCACAATAAAATGTTGGTTTTTAGGTTTTTATCATGGTTAAGTTTTTTTTGAAGATATTAAGTACATTCTTGCATGGGTTGTTAATATTTGATTTATAAGTTCTAACTGAACACACACGTTGTTGTCAATTGTATAGAGTAAATATATGTGTTTGTAAGCAAAACTAATTTAGTTTAATGCAATACGGGGAGAATATGTACATCAGATATCAGTTTACACGTGTAATTAATTCAATCCTTTCACCTCCAGACTCCTACAATAGGTCAGCTCCTATATACCAACATTTTGCAATCAACTACAGCCCATAAAGAATTAAAGATCTAGTGATATGTTTATTTTAAAAAATAAAATAAATCTTAATTACTGTGAAATAAAACAAAAATCTAAGATTGCAAATATTGTAAAGTTGGGCTTATATATACACACCACCGGCATTATGAATGTCTTGATAAAACAAGACATTGGGTTGAACATAGGAATGTTGACGGCAACAACATCAAATTGCCCTAGACAATTCGCAACTCTTTTAATTATAATTAATAAATATACTTTTTTTTTTTAATTTGATAACCTTTTAAAATGAAAATAAAATAACAGATCACTATAATCTTAATGTCTCCTGGTCATTTATTGTCAAATAGGAGAAATAACAACAACAACAATTCTTTTCGTTTAAAAATAATATATATATATATATATATATATATATATATATATATATATATATATATATATATATATATTTCCTTCTAACTACTCTTTAAGTTCTATCTTATCTCTTTCTCTCTCTTTTAAAGCATAAAGCAAAGGGAGATATATTTCATTGCCTGTCTATCATGAACAAAAAGATTTGTAAGAAATGTGGAGATATGAAGTCCCACCAACAAAAGAAGTCTAGCAAAGTGTTTTTCTCACAGTAAATATGACGGACAATAAAATTGAAAGATTTGGTCAAATGAACTGTATTTTTTCATCTGTTCCTTATCTTCGAGGGAGCTATAT
Source organism: Glycine soja (assembly GCF_004193775.1). Lineage (NCBI taxonomy): Eukaryota > Viridiplantae > Streptophyta > Magnoliopsida > Fabales > Fabaceae > Glycine > Glycine soja. The sequence continues at coordinate 6,709,994 of NC_041015.1, read as the reverse complement.
GCTCATCTTTGAAAGCTTGCACTACTAACATTGAATCACACTCTAACCACAACTTTCTCCTACTTTTGTCCCAAGCGATCTCATTGAATCACATTGCATCATATTTGTTCTAGTTAATTCAAAATTATATAATTACCTTATTTTAAAATAATTTTAATTACCTTAATTAAAACATGTACATATATTGATAATAATTAATTTAATTATTTTACATTAGAAGATATATTTTCTTTAGTTAACTTAATTATTACAATTATACAATTTTATTATTTAAACAATAGAAAAAAATTCTATAAAATTTTTTCACTCAATTACATAAGATTTTCCTCCCAAACTCTTTTACTTTTATTATGATAATAAAAATAAGAGCAAATTAGAAGGCACTCTCCCAAGTTTACTCCAATTACCTATACGCCTCTTTTTTTCTTCTTTTTTTTTTTTGCCTCTACACAAACTCACATTTGATTGTTTGTTACACTTGCATTCCCTAGTTTCTTAACATCTTAGTTTGTTAACATTTTACATATCGGAACAGATGTCTTTTAATTAATTTTTTTTTTGTCTAAAATATCTTTATCTGAACACTAAGTAAAAGGATCTAAAAAAAATACAGCAAGATCGGAGTTCAAACAAAATTCAACTCCATACATGGGAAAAAAATTGCAGCAAGAACAAGTTTAAATCAATTTTTCTTATTTCAACTTCCAACAATAAACACTAACAGAATTAGTCCAACAATACAATCCAGAACCAATTTTTCCACTGGACTATTCTCATCTGGAACTGAAAAGAGATTCGACAAAAACACACTATGTGTTGGACACAAGATTGCACTGCATCAAAAATAAAATGATATGATGAAAGAATGTCGTTATTGAATTCAGAGCAATAAGTTGGCTTTCTAGCCTTACAAAAGCAATAACCACACCCACATTTTACATGGTCAACAACATGGTCTAACCTTTAGAAACAAAATCCAATACTTATAGAAGATAGGAGTGTAGAAGAACCTAAAAGAAATATAAAGGAGTTATATGAATTATCTTCCTTTGAAAGCCTAGCATTTGAAAGGTTTACATAACCACTAATTGGCTACATCTAGTTGTAGAAGAAGCCTGGAATTATTTGTCTCTAAACCAACATGCAGCATCTTAAAAGCCAACACTGAACAAAAAAGAAATCAGATTCTTGTTCCGTCAACTAGATCCACTCGTCTCTGTGAACCAAATCTACTCTCCACCATGTCTGAATCGGATTTGCTATCACATTTTGATATCCACACGTCTCCGTGATCCATGGTTTGTCCTAGTCTCAACTTCTTCTCTTTCTCTCCTTCTCTCTATTCTTTCTCTTTATTTTTTTTCTTTTCTTTTATCGCAATCATCTTCTTTTTCATTCTTTTCTCTTAATTATTTTATAAAATAAGTTAAGCATCCGAACAAAATTGGATGTTCACATACATTGACGAGATAGGAGATGAAGAAGGGTTTAAGTGAGGTGTGAAGTCAAGTTGAATGAATTGAGTCTAATTTCATTTCTATCTTAAATTACTCTGTGCATATGAGTGTGAGCAATCTTATTTTTTTCATCCTCTTTTGTGTTCTCGATGTGCTAGTGCGTGGGTTCTAATCAATGAACAACATCACTAAGCTTGAATACAGGTAACTTGATTAATAATACATTTGAAGAAAAATAATGATTAGAAAGTGATTATGTCAATACACATTGCTATATTAATCCTTTTCCATCTAAGTTCTATAGATTTTTTTGCTGTTTTTATTTATAAAATAAAATGCATCATTATATTTAATTATAGCAGTTAAAGAGTTTATAGTACATGTATATTCTGATTAAACAAATCAATTAATTAATTAATTTATTAAATTTTAAATAAATTTTAATTCCTAAAATGAATACAAGTACTTCCGGGATTTTAATTCCTAAATTTTGGCAGAGGAATACCTTGACTCAACAAAAAAATAGATTTTAATTTTATACAAGATAATAATTTAATAAAATCAATGAAATATATTTCATAATTATGGTAAAAAAAAATTTTGAAGATGGTAACTTTTTTTTATTATAAAATAACTTCTTTAAGTAATATTATAAGATCACGTGATGAGTATACTTTTTACGGGGTTGTGTGTGTTATAGGTGGATGTAAGGGTATGATAAAATTATAAATTTTTTAATTTCTACACAGTATTATTTCAGTATTATTTGAAATCTATTTATATAAATAAATAAATTTATCATTTTTAAAATATTTAGTATCATATTAAATATAATTACATTAAAATTGAGGAAAAAATTTAATTATATTTTTAATTAAGCAGATATTATCTCCAAACATATTTAAACCTATTAGATTGATATAATCCCTATATGAAATGTATAAATTCAAAATAAAAATAATATATATAAATTTATAATTATTTAAAGTAAAATGCAAAACCAAAACCAATAAACCTGGAACATGCAACAAGAAAGAAAATGCAAAATCCAAAAGTAAGAACGTAAAACGAGAACACAATATAATTATGTGGTTTAGCTAATATGACTTACATGCACGGGGAGGAGCAACTTCATTATGAAACAAAATCAACAAGATACAACAGAGAACTCCCCTAGTTCTGTTCCCTTGAATTAAAAAAAGAAATCTCCCTAAAAATCCAAGCCTCACACTCTGTTTCTCTCTCTTCCCTACCTAACCAATGTTTTCTCTCTTATGTTTCTCACAACAATCTCAATACCTCTCACACTTCTAATTAGAGTTAGTTACACTTACACAAAGATCCCATGACCTTAATTTATAGGCCCCAAGTCACTAAGACTCAACAACATAAGTCTAACAGAAAACATTCAACAATTTGATGTGTGTCAAATTAATGAAACAAAACTTTTCCATCTGATGAACATTAGACTGTTCTCAATCTGATTACAACAGACAATTCTCATTAGACTGAACATCCATTAGACTGAACAACAAATTTTGAGTCACAAGCAACACATTATTAAGAGAAAGTAATGAATTACTTTGAGGATGATGTTTTCTTTATAACCATTAATTCAAGAAGTATAGCAATTCAAATGTTTCTTACTATGCATTGATTGCAATCGACTTGCATAACTTAATATTTATGGATTTTGATATTCATATTATTTTTTTTTATCCTTAACAATCAAAGAAAATATTATAAGATTTACAATTCAAATCTCTTGACATATTCATGTTACCTTAATCTACTTCTCCTTAACACATATTTTAGAGATTTTTGTTATTGTTTAGTACATTTAGGTTTTATATTGGCTTTTGTCAAGACTTATTGTGTTATTTTTTTTCTTACATTTATTTTAACATGTAAATATCTTTTTATGGATCTTTACTTTTCGCAAGATATTTAAAGCATGAGTAATGTTACACGTCAATTGTCGATAGGGGTGTGTCCCATGAAATAAAGTATAAAATTTCTTTTCAAACTTATTTCTCTCCATTGTAACAAACACAGCCTAACACGTGATTGTATGTCAGTGCAAAAATTAATGGGAATTATAATCTTAAATTATATAATAATTTCTTCTATTGCTTGGGGGTAAGCATATAATTAAATCACAGTTTGAGAATTGGTCTGCATAACTCAACTTGTGCGGGTTTATATTAAGCAAACTTTATTTTGTTTGATTATGGATTTGCACACGGGTTGGTTTGAAAAAAGTTAATGGTTAAACGGGTTTAATTAATTTGAGTCCAACTCACTTATACCCATAAAAATATATAAAAAGTCAACATTCATTTAGTCATTTTAACGTTTTCAAGGATAATTTTATTCTGAATCGTCTTACAAATCATTTCAACTATTCCAAAACTTCAATTATGTACAAGCAATAAAAGCAAGACACATGGTACGGATATGTTAAACCACGGGATTAAGCCAACAGATTGATGTTAGACCAGACTAATCTACATACCTATTACTAATTATTTGGCAACTGATAAATAAATTTTCCTTAATTGTTCGTTATACCTCCTTTAAATTTATTGATGTGGAATTTATATATATATATATATATATATATATATATATATATATATATATATAATAAAAGTCGTAAGAATGATTTTTTTATATATATATGAAATCAAGCAAGGAAAATTTACTTAACTTATGGAGATGAAAAATTTTCTATTATTTTTAATTCATCATTATTACAAACATAATAATTTTAATATAATATTTTATAGTAATTTCTATATATATTTTTAGACAATTCATTATATAAAATAAAAAATATCCAACATAAATAACTTTGTTTGTTAAATGCGCGCACCATGGCCAACGAGTCCACGACTAGCATGTCATTCTTTCTTAGCTAGGCAGCCAGAGGCAAACCAATTGCAAGATAAAAGATTATATATACATTAATGAAAACAATCATTATAAAACTATATATAAACGTTTATGAAGGTAAGCATATAGTATAAGAAGCAAATATGTAGCAGAGTTAACAAAAAAAAAATGCAGTGGATGCACTTAACCTCTCAAAATCATAATCAAAGTTTATGAGTGACGTAATAAAAAAAAAACCTCTCAAAAGCTCAAATGTTTTCAAAGCAAGTTAAATGAATGGTAGGTTTCTAAATATTAACTTCTTCCATTTTTTATTTGAAATCTTTATTAGAATAAAACCAAATAAAACAAAAATTATTTGAAAAACATTTTAAGGGGATATATTAAAAAAAAAACCCTTATCACTTACCAAATTAAAATAAAATGCTGTATTTTTTAGCAACGGGGTTTTCTATTAATGGAAAGGAGACAACGTCTTTTTCCAATTTTCCTTTTCAATAATTCAGCAACCTACTTGCCTGTTGCAACATAGTTGGGGGCACACATTCCATTGTAGAGGGACACGTGGAAGATGCAGAGAGGCCCTAAGGCATGTCCCTACAGTCCAGGTTTTCCACGTGTCAGAACTACAGTACTTTGAGCATCAATGTCATCAGAGGAAAGACAAAGAAGCTGATTCCATCAGGTGCTACGTGGCATAAGCAAGGGTCTCCACGAAAGAAAACAAATGTTGCTGGCGGTTGTTTTCGATACGGTATGGGCTGTGGGTATATTAGTGTTCAGTTTTTGAGAAATTCTATGAAAATTGAAAAACGAAACCTCTATATGTGTAATTCAATGAATGAAAACAAAGATGACAAAACGATGTTTGTGTTTTCGTGACAACACAGGCGTGTCAATACCATCGAGTGTCCAAAACAAAGTTGCATGATTGCATTTTTTTTCTCTTTTACTTTTTCCTTTTTTAGGCAACCACAATGGAGTGGGGAGAAAGTTACTTTTCTTTACTTTTGCTAAATGATATACGAAAGTAGAAACCTTTTACTTGCCGAGGGATGTGTCATTTCTATATTTAACCAGCTACATTAAATGTTATTCTTGTTTACCCTTCCATTTCCAATAAAATCTAACCACTCCCTTAGGATGCAAGCTAGATCAGGTCTCAGGGTTATTAATTACTATTATTAACCGAATTTTAAGGTGCACAGAGTAAACTAGGATTCAGGAATAGCCACAAAATACTAATAATATAGGAAAAGTTAATTAATGAGCAAGACTTATTGCTTTAAATTTAGTCATTAAATAGCACTTAGCTAGGTATTGTTGGTGGATAAAATAAAAGAGTTAAATAAAAAAATGATAAAAATGTTATAGAATATAGATGGTTAATGTATTAGGTATATATGGGGTTTTTAATTAACTCTTATGAACAAGAACGAGTCCATATGAGGTTCACATCTCAGTTGAAGCTAGGAAGTTAAGTTGAAAGCCATATTGTAAGAATGGCTTAATTTTTATGTTAGAACTAATTCTTAGCATTAAAATATATTTTTGATTAACACTATAAAGTCACGGGATAATGTATGAAATCCATTATAAATTTCAAGTGGTTTCAGTTTCACTATTAGAGTAAAAAAAGTTGCTGTTAATCTGATGTGAAATAATAAGGTTCACTAAAAATGAGTGAAGAATTAATCAAAGTGGATGATATACTATATTAGAGATGTTCTTATAAAAATTGTTTGCAAAATAATTTTTTTTTAAGAAAAGAAAAGAAAGAAAACCTATCGTAGTTCCCTTCACTAACATCCAAATTCTGGGTTTTTTTAGTAATTCCATCTCACTAAAGGGAGGAAATAAGCCTCATTAATTCTTATAGTACTCGATAGGGTCTCACTGTTTCAGGGTCCAAGGATAGTTGCATACTCTGTTTTCCCTTAGTGATATCAATATGCCCTTGTCCCATCCAAATAAAACTAACTCTTACACCAAGGAATGTCACACAACATATGAGGATCATAAAATGCTCCACTTTCTATTTTGATTATGCTTGCACAACATTTTGATACAAGGTAACATTTTCTTTATAAAACAAATGCATCACTTCACGTGATGGTTTGTCTGGTTCAACTAATTGCCTACAATTAATATAGCAAATTTGCAACTCTTGCGATAAATTTGACAGTGTAGGCTGTGAAGCAGTGCTTGCATGCGTGTAAAATGTGTTCGCCTAGTTTCCTTAACTAAAATATAATCCAATTTTTTTAATGATTTTATATAAATATTTTCAAGATGTTATTTAGTGTAAATGTGTAATATATAATTAATAATTTGTTAGACTTATCATGTAATTCTCGTAGGCTGCAATCACATGTGACATTTTGTTTTGTTAAAAACAGGCTAATATTATGAATAATTTGATGAGAATGATACTATGCTAGTTTAAATCCACGGACACTTCACTTTTTCCTCTTCTGCCTCGGGCTTCCATGCACAACTTACAAGTTACAAACTTACAATCTTTGTGGTAAATTGATATTTCGTGGAAATTCAAAATTAAGAAACATTGTTATTTAATTTAAATTTTAATTCAAAACATTAAATTAACTTTTAAAATAAAAATACTATGATTTCTAAATTTCAATTTCTTAAAAAAATATTAAGATATTATAATCTATAAAGTTGATCGAGTTCAGCTCAATGACTAAAATAAAAAATTTTAAAAACCTATATATATAGGATTAACAAGCGATAAATTCAAGAACAAATAGGTTATAAATTATAAAATCTTACTATGTTAAATTGATTCAAAGCACCATCGGTGCACCTTTGTCCCTTCACAAAGAGGTGCACCACAGAATGCACCTCATTAATTATTAGGTCATGGCTTTTAATTAATTTCCCCAAACAGGTCTGCATTTGAACAACGTACATAGCTTGTTCCATAAAATCATTATTGTAATTCAGAACAAAACAAGACCACAAGATTCCTCCATGTGGGAAGTTCTCAATACTCGATACAATGATATTATGGTCGAAAATTGCATCGTTTGTGTTATAAAGTGTTCCGGCAGACACAGTATACTCTAGAGTCTAGACACTAGATTCTTTCAAAGCTTGAAATTATTTGGTCCATTGTTGATTTTTTTTTTTAGAATGAGTTTATATAAGAGAATATCGTTAATTTAGTGAGACATATTATGGGTTAATTAATTTACATGAATTATTAGTCCCTGTGTGTGACGACTGATTACTCCTCAATTTGTGATATGATTGATATTAATTCAGTGTATGATAATTATAGATTTAGACCAAATACTCGAGAATGAATTCAGGAAAGCATTGATAAAGCTAGCTAGCTATATATTAATGTTAATATATTGGAGTATATTGTATAACCAAACCTCTTAATCACTTAGTTTAATCTATGAAGCTCAAAGTCTCAAACCAAAGAAAGATTAGCTTGCATTTTATTAACATTGGAATTGGAATTAGAAAGATCGTATCACTTTGAAGAGAATGCATGTGCACGCGCGTGTAGCCGAACCCACACGCAGGATAGTTGTGATCTTTCAATTATATTATATGGAGGCCATGGATAAGAGAAGCAAAGAAAGCTGTACTCTGCTCTGCATAGCCATTACTTGCTGGAAATGGATGGAGTACTGTAATAAGAATCACTCGCATTCATGCAAAATCAGACTTAATTTGCTACCAGTAAGTAAGGGTTGACAAAAGTAATAACATTTTATCTATTAATTAAGTAATTAAGAATTTAAATTCTGATTAATTTTTATATATGAAATTATAAAATATATCGAGTTGAAAAATAAATATTCACTTTATGTATCATTACGATCTACGATAAAATTAATCATTACTTTCGATTAAGACAGTAACTTTATATTAATATTATGATTTTAAAAATCAGATATAATTTGCAATCATTGAATAAATATTACTATACTACTATTCATATCTTAAATGCATGTTTTGAATTTAATTTATCAAGACAAAATACTAGCCATCCAATCTTTATTTTACAATTACAAATTGCTGATTGTATGAATCTGTGCTATTGTGGACAGGCATATCCAGATTCCTTCCTAATTAGTTGCAGTTCACACATACCAATCAAACATTAAAAAACATATATACCTTCAAATCATTACTTACACATAAAGCAAGTCAATATATATAGGGGGAATTTTTTATAATATAGTATTACCTGGGACGTTGGAAAATCATACCGTGTCATCCTAAAATAAGCCTCTAATAAATAAATAAAAAAATTAATCCGAAGCAGTTTCGACAATCCATCGATCCCTAACATTCAACCAACAAAACCTACCTAGGAAACCGAAACTCCCGGACCCAAATTACATCTTCTGATAATAACATAATAACCTTTTACAAAGCCAAATTAACATCTGGTACGTGTCAACACACAATTGACCCAATCATTTGCACCATCAATTCTAATCGCATATATATAGTTTTATACTCTCTCACTTCTCCCACCCACCCACCCAACCCTCATATAATTGTCACACTCTTTAACTTCCTTCAGTTTCTATTTCCCAACCAATCAATCAATCAAAGTCTCTCAATATTCCTCTTTGTATTTTTTTTCCCTTTTCTCCCTTTCCATTTTCCGGTAGCAGTTCGAATCGCTTAGCATTTGCGCTGCTCCACCGTGAAAGAAAAAAACAAAACACACATTACCAAGAGAGAGAAGAGAGAAGAAATCACAGCATTATTATCTTATCGTAACTAATTAGTTTAATTAGTTAATTAATTGGTTATAAGTTGTAAGGCCATGTTTGGCGAAACCGCTCCACGTCCAAAGTTCGTGCAATCGGAGCCGAGAATGTCGGCAACGGAGGTGCTCACCGACGACGAGTTCGCGATGCGACGCAGCAGCACGGTGTCGCCGATGAGCTCTTACTGCTCCGAGCCCGGAAGGTTAAGCGGCGAAGGCTCACCCATGATGATGTCGCCGTGGAACCAGACAACGAATTCCTCATTCTCGAAACCTCATTGGTCTCAAGAGCATAACAGCACCTTGCATGAAGCCCTCGTAGGTTCTCTTATCCGACAAGAGGGACACATCTATTCCCTCGCTGCCTCCGGTGATCTTCTTTTCACCGGTTCCGACAGCAAGAACATTCGTGTCTGGAAGAATCTCAAGGAACATTCCGGGTTCAAATCGAACAGCGGTTTGGTGAAAACCATAATACTGTCTGATCAGAAAATCTTCACCGGTCACCAAGACGGCAAAATCCGCGTCTGGAAGGTCTCCCCCAAGAACCCTAGAGTCTACAAACGTGCCGGCACATTGCCAACGCTTAAAGACATCTTCAAGAGCTCAATTAACCCCAGCAACTACGTCGAGGTTCGACATATATCTAACATTCTTTAGTGACTAAAATTACCTTTTTTTATTAGCACTGAAATCAGATAAATTGTACACGTAAATTATTTCTTCACAAATATGCATGTGTTTGATTTCACCCTGTTTGATTATTTAGAATCATGTTAAAAACAATTTGGTCCTCCATTATCGATGTCCTTCAATTCACTAGGTTAATGCATTAATTGTTTCTAATATACCAGATGATTAAGACAAAAAAAATTAGATAAAATTTTGCATTTTTAATTTTACATTAATGAATTAATAAAAAAATTTTGAGATAAAATAACTTTTAAATGGATAAAAAAATTTATGCAAAATTTTATTAGCATTACCGACTTGCTTTTGTAATTCTCTTAAAAAAATTTAATGTTAAACATATTTAAATATAAATTATATCACTTTAAAGTTAATTTCATTTAAAATTAGTTTTTATTAATTTTCATCAAAATAAACACTATTAAAAAAAATCAAAATACACACTAACTCATGTTTGAAAAAAACTTAGAAATATATATTTTTTTCTCTTAAAAATATCAACAGTTGATCCAAATTAATGTAATAATGATCATGTTACTGTTAAGAATTACAAGTGACAGTAGTATTGTTGTTGTGCTTTCAGGTTCGACGACACAAAACAGCGTTATGGATCAGACACTCCGATGCCGTTTCGTGTTTGAGCCTTTCAGAAGACAAAACCTATTTATACTCCGCGTCGTGGGACAGGACAATCAAGGTGTGGAGGATTTCGGACTCCAGGTGCTTGGAGTCCATCCACGCGCACGACGACGCGGTGAACTCCGTCGTGTGCGGGGACGGGGACGTGATGTTTTCCGGCTCGGCGGATGGCACCGTCAAGGTGTGGCGGCGGGAGATGCGAGGTAAAGGCCTGAAGCACGCGGCCGTGAAGACTCTGCTGAAGCAGGAGTACGCGGTGACGGCGCTGGCGGTGGGCGAGGCGGGGTCAATGGTGTACTGCGGCGCCTCGGACGGGTTAGTGAACTGTTGGGGGAGCGGCAAGAATTACGCGCACGGCGGGGTTTTGAAGGGGCACAAGCTGGCGGTGTTGTGCCTGGCCGCCGCGGGGACGTTAGTTTTCAGCGGCTCGGCGGATAAGACCTTATGCGTGTGGAAACGCGAGGGTGTGATTCACACGTGCGTGTCGGTTCTGACGGGCCACAACGGTCCGTTGAAGTGCCTGGCCGTGGAGGAGAACCGTGAATCTGGCGAAAAGGGTGAGCAGGATCGGCGTTGGGTTTTGTACAGTGGGAGTTTGGATAAGTCGGTAAAAATTTGGAGTGTTTCCGAATAGATGAATAAAAATCAGGTGAATCAGCACCGCATGGCTTCTGATGCACACTCGTTGCCTTCTCTCCGGGACGGACCAATCATGGACACATGTTTTCATCGGTAAAAATTAATTAGACTCAGATTTATAATAATTCATGTCTCATCTTGTTTTTATGTGATGACGTGTATTTAGGTTTTTTTATTTTTATTTTTGTGATTGTTGACTTTGATTGATTGATTATGCAAGATTGGGACTGACTGAGTGACTGGCATGGTCGAAGATCTTTATTAAATTTTATGTAGTATAATGTAATTTGTGCATGAATGAATAGATGAGGTAGTTAAACAATTTCTGTCTGTTGGGGCTGGTGTCTTATAGAAAAATCAGGTTTTGAGAATGCCAACGATTATGATTCACATGTCATGATGAATTAACATTATATATCTCTCTTTCACTTATTTGTTATTGGTATAATTAATGAGAAAGGCTAATAGCACTTTTTAATATATTTTTAACAAAAGTTATATGAGATAATGAATATCTATTAGTCTTATTAGTTATTACTAATTTTATATTTTAATAAATCAAAATCATAAATATTAATACCAGTCAATTGAGAACCTAAGTATAACATAACGGTGGATTTACTAAATAAAAATGGAGTATCACATGCAAGTAACAATAAGCAAAAGAAAACCTCAACACCTAAGAAGAAAAAACATAACGAGACTATTATTGTAGGTTATTACTAATTGGATACTCTGGGCCTTGGGCGATTGTTACATGCACCCTTGACAATGATCTCATTCCTATTTGTCCTGGGCTCTTCAAGGCAATTAAGTTCCCATTGTTGCTTCCGTTTCTTAAACATGGGGAGTAGAGAAAGGTACTTTTTTTTATAGAATCTAACTTATTTGTTGTCTCTTTTAAAGTTGTCCATGTGCTCTTCATTTAAAATGCCGCTGTTCCATAATAGTTATTTTAATATTTAATTGTGAACTAATTCTATAAAAATCATAAAAACAGTATCCTTTCGAAAGGACAGCACATGGACAGAAAAGAGACAACAACACATGGACAGTCTGAAAAGAGACAATAGAGAAACTAATTTCCTTTCCATAGCATTGATCTAATCGGTACAAATTTTGATCGATTCTTGTATGAATTTCACTTCCTACTTCTATTTCTTTAAGTCTTGTCAAGAGATTTCCTGGCTGTTGATGATCAACCATGGTGGTGGTTTCTCGTTGTTTCTGTTCAAGGAGCAGAAGACAAAACTCGATACCTGGTGATGGATCGAGTAGATCACTTGATACTTAAGAATCTCACTTGAATATATTAGGAAGGAGAAAAATCAAACTTTATATATTTATGGATTTATATAACAAGATAAAAATCACCTATAAATTCCAAAAAGATTTATTATAAGGTAAGATAAGATAATTTTGTAATTTAATTAGGAAAAATGAAATTATAAGTCGAATTTAACCGCTATATAATGGTGACTAAATTTTAATTTATTATTGATATTTGCTCTTGCTGCTAACTTAAAGGTTAGAATATCTTCGCAAGTAAATCCCCACCTGAAGGGATCAAATATTAAGTGTCAGGTATTAAAAGCTTCTAAAAAGATTCCAAAAGAACAAAGAAAAAGGTAAATACTTGCCTCAAAGAAAGAAGATAATAAAAAGATTAAATTATAAAAAAAAATCAATAATAAAATGATGAAGAAGTAAAATTAAATAAAGCAAAAGTTCTAAAGGTTTTATGAGTAGATAGATGAATAATATTGAACATGTTGACAATGGAGTCAAATGTGAAGACACGTTGGAGTGGAGAAAGTTCTTGGAGAATATTGAAGCTCTGATCTTCACTCAGTCACATATTTAAAGTAATAACTAGTTTAATTTATCGTGTTTTTACGGATATTAAATTAATATTTTATAATTTATAAGAATAATTTTTTTATATTATTTGAATTTTTAATAATATATTATTAATTTTTTAATAAATATACGTTAATAGATATATCAATAAATATTTAATTATATTTTTGTATACACATGTCCTAAAAAAAATTATTATTAAAAGTATTGTCCTAGATATAATTCTATTTATTTTAGTGATATTTTACATGTTCTCTTTTGAGTTTCTTTTTTAAAACAAAATGATTTAGTTATTTTTTTATCTTTTTTATTTGCATGCTTAATTTGGAATAAAAAATTGAATGAAATTATTTAATTACAATAGAATTTCATGTCTTGTTAATTGTATAGTTTTAATGTTTTAAATATATCACAATTAATAAATAAATTATTTTTATCATTATTTTGATCACATGATAATTGATTATTGTAATTATAAAGACTATTCCAGAAAACTATAAATTATTTAGGTATTATATAAAATAAAAATTCATATAAGATTTAAAGAATTAATTAAACCAAATATATACTCATGGTACTTTTCTTAATTATTCATATAGTTCTGTTAAATTTTTTATAGATAATTTTTTGTTGAAAAGTAATTAAAAATGAAAAATAAAAGGAGAAAAATCACAAGTAGAATGATAAAAAAATTGTTTTTGATTTAATTAACCTACGAAAAATGGTAGTATGTCGTTTATTAAATAAATTTAGAACTTAAATTTATTTAATAAATCAATTAATTATCAATCAAATGCTATTAATATAGTCAAATTCCATTTAAAACAATCAAATATTCAATCTAGCAACCATAAACTATAATTAGGATGAAAATTAGTATTTAATGGTATATTTATATTTGGTATTAGTCTTTTATTCTAAATCAATACATTAAAATAAATTTTTTATTATATATTATTATAAAGTAATTGTTTTTGAAATTTAAATTTTTTAAACTAAATTTATTAATGTGACTAAAACAAACAATAAGGATAAATAAGAATGTACGTATAGGTTTATCTATTAGAAAACATAATTTGATTAACAAAATACAAAATTACTTATTCTCAATTCAAAATCTTATTAATAGAAGATTTTTTTAAAAGCCTATTATAAAATAGAAGATAAAGTAAAAATTTGATAAAAAAAAATATATCATATCAATTTACACAATTTCTTATATCTGTTATATAAAATTTTGTCAAACAAAATCTACAGTATAAAATTCAAAAAAATAAAATCTAAATTTTTAAATTTATGTGATTCTTATGTATTATAATTGATTTAAGATTTTATTAAAATAAAATATAATAAAATAAATATAAAATATATATTAATTAAATTATTTGGGGAAATCAATATGAAAATGAGACGTGACAATAAAACCTTTATATATAATTAAAATCTACATAATTCAAAAGTAAATTAACAGAGGAATTTTAAATTTATTAACATGAAATCGTAAACTTAAATCAATATTACCTTAAGTGCTCATATAATTGTTAATAAAATAAAAATATACTATATTATAAAAATAAATGAATTATCAACACATAAGATGATATCAATTATTATTTTTTACGATAATATTATTATTTATAGTTATATTAAAATTGTGATAACAAACAAAAAGTTACTATAATTATAAAATATATTCCATAAATTTTAATAAATTGTTATCTTATCATATAAAATTTAAATTTATTTAAGATTTAATAATTTTTTATTAGTTAATTAGTTTAATCAGAATATATACTTATTGTAAACACTTTAATTACTATAATTACATATGATGTGTTTTATTTAATAAATAAAAATTAATAAAATTTAGGCAGAAAAAGATTAATATTGTAAAATGTGTATTCGACTTCAGATTAAATAATATTTTAATCAATAATGTTGAACATAATAACATGTATCTTTAATAATATTTTAACTTACTAATTTTTGTCATCATGGTTCACATTTTTGTTAGGCAGTTAGTGAATAAATCGACTTATTATCAAGTATTAGGTCAATTTTCTTAACAATCTTTTGGAATTTCAATCTACTAGCGAGTACGCTTGTCATTATTTAGATATTTAATGGTTAAGAAGATAAGATCCACGGTAGAAAGAGAACTCCCACAATTTAAATTCAAATAATCGCACATCAAATCGAGTTCATTTCAATGATAAATTTTAATGTATTAATTATACATTTAAGTTTACACTTTTTTTTACTTAAAAAAGTGATATTTGTGCATTATTTACACACGTCAATTAAAAAATTAATAATGAACAAATAAAAATGAAATGACGAAATTACTATTAAATTAGACGAGAAAAATCTTATTCCACTCACCTCTCTTTATACACAAAAAATAAAGATTTGCATGTCTATCTTCAATTACATCTAAACAATTATTTTTTTCTCAAAATTATTCTTATCTTTAATTCTCACAAGAGAAAATTACTTTTATATATATATATATATATATATATATATATATATATATTGTTATAGTGATCGATATCGTAGTGTGTGAATCAGTATAGCAGGCTAGTTTCCATTAAAAAAAATTGCTAATGGACACACTTAAATATCAAATCTTTCTTAGTTGGAACCTTTCCATTAAAAAAATAATTCTTTTTTTTTATGTGAAAGATCAAACGATATTGCAATTGCCCTTGACATCTCCGCATATTGACATGTTACTGGTTCTAATGATTACCACAATTGACTAAAAAAATACAAAAAGCAAAATAGTATCAAGCATCTGAAACAAAATGACAAAAAGAAACTAAACATCACATAAAAAATTCCTGAACAACTATGCAAAACACTACAACTATAAGCAAGTATATGGAAAGATTTTCACTAAATAAAAACTTACAACACCCCTTTCTAAATATAAAAATAAATATATAAATACACCTCACACAGAAATAGAAACCGAGAGTTATACAAGAAAAGAAAAAAAAAACTATGTAAGAGAAGAGAGAAAAGAAAATGGGGTGTTATAAAATTCTTGCTAAAACATCCTTACGTATACTTTCAAAGGACAAAGACAAACACGTTTGATTGGGCATTGAGCATTGAGCAATATGTCAGATTTCAACATTCATTTGGCAGTCACAAACATGAAACTACCATTGGGCATTGAGCAAAGAACTATCTATCCATTTTACTCAAAAAATGTTGCTTGAAATGTTAATATAACACGGAGAAAATAGATACTATAATGGCAAAAACATAGAATCAAACTAATTGTAAAGGACTTGAGTACCCTTGTATTCAAAATTAATATATTTTCTTCTAATAAAAAGAAAATACGGTCACCAACCAATTTAGGGAGTTGCCTTCGGATCCAAGAGAAAATAGAGCAAAGAGAAACATCCCCTGTTGAATGAATTTTTTGCTATTAGGCAAATGACGAGTTAGGAACTACAGGCTCCAAAAACCCCGCCAAATTACAAATCTTTTTTTTATTTAATGAGAAGCTAGGCTAAGACAATAACTTCTTAGTTCTTACCACTTGCCACCAAGTGCTGTGCTTGTCTGAAGGTTTCTATAAGCGTACGAGAGTTCCTATATTGCCAACAATAGATCCTATGCAGCTTCAAATGAATAATTGATCCTATGCAGCTCAAAACAGAACTATATTGCCAACAATAGATCCTATAGCTAGCTCAAGAGCCGAAGGAATTAATGATCAATGTGATAATCTGCGAGAATGACTTATTGTACCTTTTGGTGGAGTGTGTGACTTCAAACCTCTTAAATGGCCACTTGTGTTACCAACTGAATTGATGTCTAAACCCATAGGACGAACGGGATCACCCCCTTCCAACACTCTCAGGATCTACAATCACGTTAAAAAAGAAAATGGACTTTCTCAATATATTATAAAAGGAAAGTTTGTTTCCTAATTAAGCAATTAGTTTTTATCAAGAGGAGTAGTAAGAACATACTCTCTAACACATCTCTCCTAACATTCTCCTAACATACTCTCTTTCATTGGTTAAAATATATACAAAACTATAAAATTAAAAAAAAAAAGTCAAATAAGATGTGAGATCAACTAAATTATGTTATTTTTAATAAATTTTAATCAATAAAAAAATATGTTTAAAAGAGTATCTTCTTAGTATTTCTTTAAAGCACCCAAGTAAATCAGACCTTTGACATTGGGGGTCTGGCATCAGGATCCACACGAAGACACAACGAAGCAGCTCGTGCCATGGCTTGCAACTGAAGATTAAATTCCAATGATTCCTCAGAATCGAAGCATGGTTTGAGAGAACGTACGTTTTGTAAGATATGACTGGGCTCTAAGATGCGTATGGGATGAAACCATTCAGAAAGATACGAGTACTGTCCATTGAACTGTTCCAACTCGCTAATTCTTCTACCTGTTATTAACTCTAATAATACAATTCCAAATGCATATACATCTACTTTATATGTAAGGTTTCCAGCGTCAAGATACTCCGGTGCAAGATACCTAGTTTATGTAAGGTTACCTTTGATTAGAATCAAAACTATGATGTCCCATATCTTAATTAATGCCAAAGCAAGAAAAATACCCTGAACTTCCTATGACGCGATCTTCAGTATCTATATTCCATTCTGAGTGCCATCTAGCAAGCCCAAAATCAGCCACCTAAATGAATAGATTTAACAGCAGTTACTTATATATATATATATATATATTTCTTGTTTTTTTTATTTTTTAGAAACAGGCGAGACCGCAAAAAGGATTGAAACATTCCAAATATGTGCATCCTTCAAACCAAAGATCCTCTACCAAAGCCTAACCCAAATTTAAATATAGAAGAGCAAGAACAACAACAAAACATGGGGGGACTAGGCCAAAACCCATGAAAGGTTAGTAAAATCTGTACTCAGGAATCCCATTGAAATTGCGGGCACAATAATAGGAGCAAAAAGAAAGGACAGAGTCCCACCAAAAGGAGTTGTTGGCATATTTATTTATATTTGATCTGTAAAGCATTATCGTTTAAAATTGAAGAATTGCAAAACAAAATAAAATTGGAAGTCAACTTTTGGCAAAAAAAAATTAAAAAATGCAGAAGGGCAAGTAAGTTACCAGAGGTTCAAAGTCATGGGTTAAGAGAATATTTTTGGGTCGAAAGTCTCTGTGCACTATACACCCAACTCTACAATCTTCATGAAGGTAGCGTAAGCCTCGTGCAGTTCCAATTGCTATCTTTAATCGTGAGTTCCAATCCAAAGGCATACTCTCATCTGCTGCTAATCAAATAATGGACTATGTGAACTCTCATTGGATTGATGGATATAGAACATTCAAATAGTAATTAAAAAGCCAGAAAGAGAGAAAGGACACTGAGGAAGTTTTTGAAATAACGGAAGTTAGTAATTAAATTAAATACCCTGTAAGTAGAGGTCCAATGATCCGTTGCATATGTACTCATAGACTAATATCCTCAAATTGCTCTCTATACAAAATCCTATCAAAAGGACAACATTTCTGTGTTGTGCACAGCTCAAGACCCGAACTTCCCGGCAGAAATCAAGATCTGCTTGAGAGCCACCAAACTTCAACTGTTTCACCGCAACAACCTGACCATCTTTGAGTATTCCCTTGTGGACCACACCAAATCCACCTTCAGCCAAAAAACTCTCATCTGAGAACATATCAGTAGCTTCCTCTAGCTCTTTGTAAGAAAACCGTTTTGGAGGCTTTCCAAATACTGGTGCTTTATTCTGACACTGTGAGCATAAGGGAGGAGGTATAGAGGTAGTTCTGCCCAAAGGAATGGAGTTATCTCTAATGCCCCAGTTGGGGACATAACTTCTACTTTTAGCTTGGTCAAACCCAAGTTCATTTGTCCTCGTCTCTTGATCACAACGTATAAAATTCTCAAGTAAGGTTTTCGAAGTTGGAGATTTAGTTCTTTGAATAACACTGTTGTTTTTTGTTTTCTGAAACTTCTTGTCTACAACGTGGTTTTGAGGAGTCCAAAATATAGTCTTGTTATCACTGGCCACAGATGATGTTGGACGTGTCCATGAAGTGGGAGGGCTATCTCTTTCAAGATCAAAGTATAATGGTGGCAGGACATCAAAATCTTTTGGTTCGTTGATTGATTTGTCTGTTCTTTTCCCTGGGCCCTGACCCTCGTACAGAGGGTTTTGTTCATAGACTAGGAAAAGAGAAGTGTTCGAGTCAGAACTTGACCTTGAATTTACTCCTATGTTTCTTGTAGCAGAAGTACCTGCTTCTTCAGGGCTACTTACTGGGGTAGAATGCTTCAATCTCCTGCTTTTTAGCTTTTCAATTTCAATACCTGGTGAAGAGGTAGCAGAGAAAAAAGGAGTTTGGAGTTCATTGGAATTAGACCCTAAGTTAAGCCTGAGGATTTTTGCCTGCGAACCATTCATCACCACTATGCTACAGTTGAGTTCATCCATGCAATGCTTTACCTCTTGCTTTAATTTCCTGTTTCAGCAACGTAAGGTATTTATCAACAAATTTCTCATATGTTTATCATTCGGCTATGCAGCTCCAAAAAATTCTACTTATTTCTAATTGGAAGTTATGTGTTGAAGTTGTTCAATCAAATCCTAGTAAGAGCAATGCCTCTTCGAATCTCAAATGTAATGTCACAACTTTACAAATATTATCCACTTCATTAATTAAAATGTTAACTGGACCTAGAAAAGAATTACTAGATGGGAAAAGACAGAATGCAATAGGTTGCTTTTTCTGTTTACTGGTAGGCATAGTTTTAAATATTGGCCCACAACGTAACAGTTTTTCAACTGTCCGCAAACGCATCGTGAGCACAATTGCAACCACGACCGCAATTTAAAACCTTGCTGGAAGGTAATAATTGGTGAGCCAATGGTTGGAGGCTAGTATAAGGTTATCAAATCTCAAGTATGCCTAATATGCCATTGAGTAATACTAAAACACAGACAATGTTCTGCAGATAAATTGCAGAAGAGGTCACCCAGTAAAAACTAATCAGGCAGTTCAGAACTATCATGATCTTCATTAATTTTTAGATGGCACATAAATAAATACTACTATTATTAACTTTTTTCTTAAATTAAAAACATTTGAATACGTGTATTTAGTTTAGTGGAGCTATGAAGTATGAACACATAATAATCTTAGAATTGTAATAATTTCTCGTCACCCACCCAGCCACCAACGTGTTACGCAAGGCCAATTGACCTCATTCACGGGGCATGCATGGAAGAAATGAGAAAACATATTTGCAATCAAATAAAGAAACTAATAGCTCAGAAAAAAAGAAATACTTTTTTCAGGTTTAATTACTTGTCCAGTATGACCCAATGGGAACCGCTCCATCTAGCTTCAGCCGCCACAGCACCACTGGGAGTACCCGTGACCACCTTAATCTTCATCCTAACCTGCATTTTAGGAAAAATAGAAAAAGCCAATTTAACAAATATACTATGTCATACCTTGAGATATAATAGCCGTTTTACTGTGTCATTTCAACAATGCATTCAAGTAGGAATGGTAATGTATAGAATTTGAGAGAACACGTAATCAAACATAGCTTCGCCTAAGATTATAAATTTATAATTTTAGTGCCCGCACTCATTTCTAATGTGTATCTATATACTCTTATATTTGTTATATACACTTTTAATCAAATAAAATATTTTCATGTGTTTTTTCATTAAAACTAGCGAAACAAATTAAATATTATTTTAATATTCAAATTTATTATGAAAAATTAGTAACAAGTGTAACATGTAACTCAATAAAAATATACCAAAAGATCTTTCAAATCCTAATTATAAATTATAATAAAATATGTGTATCAAACCTATGTGACGGATAAGAAAACCTACTAGTTGTAGTTGTGAGTAATTTTTTTTTATTCAATTATCGTTTCTAGTGAAATTCATCCCTTCTTACATATTCAACATCCATTTTTTTTATCCCATGTAATGAATAAACAAACCCACTTCTTTGTGAAAATCCATTTGCAATTGCAGCTTGAGTTTCTTGATTTCAGCTCTTGTTTGCAATGCAAAATAGAGACTTCAAATCTTTTTTAAATTTGGTGTGAGAACATCAATTCTCCATTTCCGTGAGAAATTGGTTGTGACATTGAAACAAATAGCCAAGTCACCCGCAGCTAATCTTGTTGCTCATAATTAATTTAGATATTTATCAACTTCTTTATGTTTATGCTGCGATACTTACTAGCGATTGCATCACCTCTAATATACTTATTGAGCTTCAAACCTCGAGTTTTTGCAAGCACTTGCTGCTACCACATTAAAAAGTTTTCTTCAACGAAATTAATGGAGTTTAGTGTTGTGAATGTTTGTAGAGAGATTTGAGATCTTCAATATTCAAGTCTAGAAACCATGGCGAGCTTATAGCTCCAAATATTAGGGGCATAGCATGAGGAAAAGTAAACATTAAAGAAAGAAATTTGAGAAAAAAGAAAAATAGTCTTCATCTAGTTGTGTTCACAAAGTAACATATATAGATACATTAATTATAATCAATTAATCATGAGTGTGCGTAGACTGACACAGTAAAACACTAAAACTAACTACAACCAACTATTTACTGTCAATAACGGTAAAATATTTCCCTTTAACACATGTAAATATAAAATTTATTTTCCCTTTTCCTCTACCATACATGGACAATCATTGTTTAAAAAATTCAGAAAAAAAACATTGTTTAAAATATTTAGTCTACGAATCCATGTGCATGTGCAATTACTGAAAAATCATAACCTCTATTATACGAATCGAACAAACTAAGTCAAGCTGGTACAACTTTGAAGAGATCAGAAACTTCCTCAACTCTGACAAGTTACTGAAAAGCAAAATTGAGGGCACACACATTGTCTTTTTTGGTTACACAAAATATATAATAATATATAAAATAATTGGCACAATAATTTGACATACTTTGATTCTATATTTTTTTGAGTTTAAATAGAGAAGAAGACAGATAGAGATAACGAAAATATTAAATAACTGATTATTTGAGAGAAGAAGTAAAATGGATTTTTTTTGAAAAAAAGCAAATAGTTTTTATAACCTAAAAAAAATAATTATATATTATTAAAAAAAGTAAAATAATTCACTTTTTTATTTGAATTTAATTTGTGCAATTAGTATAAAAATTAATACAATTTATATATTTTTAGGTATTCTTCTACTTATATTAATTAATAAACAGAAAAAAGTTAAATTTCTTCCATTCTTATTTCTATTCATATAATTTATTCATATTTCTTTTTCTCTTGTCTTTTCTATATTTTACTTGTAATGCATATTGCAAATGAATAAAAAAATTGCAAACATAGCATTAATGCTTGAAATATACGTCTCCCTGTCTCCGTCCTCGAAAGAAAGAGAATGAGACAAAAACGACAGCGCGAATATGGCCATAAAGTCACAAGGGTTTTTATTAAAAAACGGAAAAAAAATAATTGATAAACAACCGAACCGGTTCATCAACTAAAAAAAACCAGGAAAACTCAGTCCTTTTCCTCTGACTATTTGAAAGAGAAAGGTACGTGGTGGAAAGTACCAGTTACAGCGGGTAGGGGTTTGCGGTTTATGCAAAGTGCATATAATTCGTCAACTTTGACATCAACATTATAATAATTTTCTTTTCTTTAAAACCGTGAATCTTATGCTATACAGTAACAAGGTTTTAAATGGTGCTGCGATCGCGGTGGGTAAAAAAATCTTTGCATTATAGCTAATTGTGAAAAAATGTGATTGATAAGATCCTAATTACAATCGTGATGCAGACTTACGAAAAATTGTTACGTTGTGACTTCAGTTACGGTTACAGATCGATATTTAAAACCATGCTCCGTACCTAGTAAATCATATATAGTTTGATTTTTCTCATTTTCTGCAGTTCAGGTAAATTAAATTTCAAAGTTATTTACCTCGATTTGATTGTGCAGCTGAAGCACCATCTGAGCACAGGACTCGGAGATATCCGAAATTCGCTCCGGCAACTTTCCCGCCGGTCCGTTCGTACAGTCTCCGGCGAGTCTAGAAAAAGTCCAGAACCTTCTGCCTGAAATAATCGACATCCACACATAATAATTAGTTCAAACTCTAATCCAATTCAACCAATAAGAATTAGAACAAAACTTATATACAATTTCACAGCTATTTTCAGTGTTGTTCTCAAATAAGAGTTAGAATTTTACTACACGAATTATTGAGATATGAAACTCTAATTCTAATTAGAGAATAATAATACTGAAATCAGACAAATACCTGCATCTAAGTATTGTTGTAAGGATTAACAAACACTTAAATTGATTTTGCGATTAAAATTGAATACAAATAGAATTTAACGGAATTGAGATTTATGGAGAGAGAGAGATATAGTAGGTACCGGTTTTGTGAGGAGAGTAAATGGCGAGGAGCGTGATGGAGTCGCTGGAGTGAACGACATGAGTTAAAGCCCAGGCTAATGCGGTGTTGGAGATGACCTTCTCGGCCTTGACGGCGACGAGAACCTTGTTGGAGACGGTGGCGGTGGAGGCGCTGTGCCTGGCACTTCTGGAACCCACGCTTTCGTCTCTTAGCATTGCTACTAGCTTACTCATCAAGAGTGGAAGATGATAGAACAATTAGGATCGATGAGATCCAATTGCGATTACAAACAGTTAAAAAATCTTTTGATATAATACCAAATTATTATGGTGGTGGACAGTTTTTTAAAACCTTGATCATGGATTAAGGAAGATGAGTGTGTGTGAGCTTAATCGTTGCATTATTTTGCGGACTTAACTTGAAGTCCCCAACCCATGTCTCCAACTGGCATTTCCCAACCCTGGTTTGCTTAACCTAACCACAGTTACCACTCCTAAGTAGTTAGTTGTTGCTTGGGAGGTGATGTCTGTGTCTCTGTGACGTAGCACAAAGGAAATTCTAGGGCCATCAAGTAAATATAAATGTGAAATAAATCGTGTCTATATATAAAAAAAAAGAAATAAATCGTTTCATGTAAAATTTTCTAATATGAAAATATATAGTTTTTTTCGGTGAAAAATATATTGTCATTATTAACATTTTTTAATTTACAGACGGCAAGTATCCAACTTCTTGTGTTAATTATAACTATTTTTTTCTTTTTTGCTAATGAAAAAAGTTTAGGTGCGTGGGTTATGGGGTTTCACGACTACGGCAGAGTTAATTTGAATTCTTATGAATAATATACTTTTTTAAAAATATTTTTTATATTTATAACCCCGGTAACAAAATTTGAAACTTCAAATGTTTGCAAACTATTGAAATTCCTCATCACTATGTCCATGTTAATAGGTTATTTCTTCCGAGTATTTAAACACACATTGTAATTATATTTAATCATTTAAAATTAATTCTATCTAATTTTATCTCACTCTAAAGTCTAAACCAAACCGACACTGAGTTTCTGAAATTCATGTTTTTTAATCATTTATTTCTTCTTTTTTTTAACACAATGCCAAGTCCGTTTAAATATTAATTTCTTGTACAACTGGTATCAATCTAAGTTATGTTGGGTCCATTTTTATGAAGGGAATTACTAATCTGACATTTTAAGTTGCTAATTTGACATATTGGTACTTAGGTTTGACATAAAATACATCAGCAAAGATGACAAATTTGATGGAAACAAATTGGTTTTGTGTTTATATTAGCGACTTTAACATGCTAAATGAATTTATTTTTATGTATAACTAATATTTTAGTCTAAGTATTATATATAATAAAAATTTATTTATATATAATTAAATATTATAAAGTATAAACATTTTCAATATAAAAATTATATTATCATTAAAGTGTATTAATTTATAATATATAAGAATGTCATATTAAACTTTTAGATCAAAATAAGCAGTTATGGTTGTACTTTCTGAAGCAGCCGTTCAGCCAGCTAGTTTGTGTCAAATGATGCTTTTAAATAGAGAACATGCTTCAAGCAAATAATAACTAATAATTAACCCCCACCCCAAGCTAGCATGTAAATAATGACATCACTAGCAATTTAATATGACATAGTGGTACAATCGTTAACAAAAACCAATTCTATAATTCATTTAACCGGTAATTTGATTAACTGATAACAATTATAAAGATTTCAGGTTCGATTTTAAGAATTAAAATTTAAAAGACTGAAGTAAAACGAGATTTTTTAAAACTAGTTAAAACTAACATCTCAAAGAGACAAAGACTTCTTAATATAGAGTTTTAAGAATATATCAGCATAATGATTTATCACATACATTATTGATTGTACATATGTAATAAATCATAAATATATATTTAATGTAAAAAAACGTTTTGAACTCAGTTCACGTATCGTTTTAATGGATAAATAATCCAATTCTTGGAATACTACAGTTCCATGACGAAGAATCGGCTTTAAGGTGTCAAACCGTCCTGTCGATATGAGTTCTTAGGGAAAATAATAATAAAGAATATTTTTTAAATTTAAAGAATTTTATGTTTTTAATTAAAAATATTAAATATAATGTTTATCTTTTAACACGTGTGGAGGATTCGAGTTAATAAGCCTCAACAATATTTGATAAGTTACCAAAATAAAAATTTACTACAGCATCAACATCCAATCTTTAAATGTGTAGTGTTTTCGTTTATATTTGATCGATGAGAAATCTAAGTACAGTCAGCGACTTTTTATTATTATTATGATTGGTAGAAATCAAATATAGGTATGGGAAGATTTATAACAATTTAATCAATGACTTTAAATGTTGTCGTGGGGCATCGCAAAATTGGTGTTTAAGAAATTACACGGTTGGAAATTTTTATCATAGCTTCTGCATTCTTCCTTTGACAATTTGCAGCTGTTTGATGGATTAGTTTTCGCCCAATTCAGTTTATTTTCTTCGTTGGTAAACATCGATCAGTACTATTTTTAATATTTAAATTACAGCCTAAAAAACTTAGAGAGAACATAATTCAAGAAATTGATGTGTAGTTTTTGTTTGATTAATTAACGGTATTTCATTTTAAAAAACTTACAAAGGAAATGACGAGAGACGTAACTGATGATTATTTTATTTTCTTTGATCAGCTAATAAGACAAATGATGAGTAGTTAGTGAAGCCAGATTGCATCTAACGCACCGCCCAACAATTTTATCCATCTTTTTCCGTCTTATAGCATTTGGTTCTTTTTCAATGAAAACAAAATCATACAGTAAAGTCATGAAGTAATGACACGAAAAATTGTTTCATTCCAATGAATATATATCAACTCACCATAAGAGTTAGATAAATTAAGTTTCTTCGATCCATTGCTAACTGAGCATGAATTGGCCACTGAATTAAGATATGTAATTATATGTATGGCCTTACAGCTAGGTGTCGCCAACCCAACATCAGGACCTCGTGAGGTTTCGGTAGTTGTGGTACAAGGAACAAAAACATAAGAAGCGAAGCCACAAGGAACCTATTTAAAACACATACTACTTCAATTCGCTGGTCGAACCTTAATATATAGATTGTACCCACCCTTAATTAGAAACAACTTAAGGGTCAAAAATAAAAATAATGATTGACCGTGTCCTCTCCTCTCCAAAGGTTTTTATGCATTTTTGGATGAATATAAAAGAATTTAAGGTTGCAGATGTTGGCCATAATTCATTGGCCTAAATGGTTGTTTTCCGAAAGGTTATTATAATGGGCGATTGCTCTTTCCATATTGGACAAGATCGATGCCAATAATCAAATTTAAGTTTAAGTATAGATGCATGTCATTGTTGATGTTGAGAATAAGGATATATGGAAGTGATTTCTCAGTTTGCTACATGAGGACTTAGGTGACTATAAGCAACAAATGGAATTTATGTTTCACATGCAAGGTACAATATCTAACTCCTATTTTTAAGTCTGACAACGTGCAAGTAACTACCAAAAGTTTTATATTGTTTTCACTTTATTTAAAAAAAATTAAAGGAAAATTATTTTCTATATAAATATTTAAAAATAGAAAATAGAAATAACATAATATTTTTATAATTAAAATATATATATATATATATATATATATATATTAAAATGAACATATTCTAAATGTTCTCAGTATTTCTTCTATCACAGGATAAATATCCATTCCATGATCTACAAATTCATGAAATATCCTGCTATATTAAATCCAGAAATACGAGAGGGATTGATTAAATAATTAGTGTACTTCGCTCGCATCAGTTTTAAATCTTCAAAATATCTATCACGACTACCACATGGTGATCTATTTCTATTTTCTAGCTAGAGTTTCGGTTATTGTATGTTAGACAAAATATGAATTTTTTAATCATAAAACATTTTATATAAAATTTGTTATTGAATATTTTTTTTTTGGGACATGAAGATAAGAATGACGAAAAAACAAAAGAAAACCAAACACGAATGAAATTAACTTCCATGGCATCAGTTAATCACAGCTGCGGAAGCTCCACCGGGATATGTTCCACCTCCAGAAAGATAAAAATTGGTGAAAGATGACTAATCCACTATGAAAAAAAACTGAGTTACATAGAATCCATAGGTTGACATAAGGAAGAAATAAATTATATATTTAGCATGCGAAAACTTATATCTAATTCTTACTGTACATAAAATTATCTTAGATCAATGATAATCATACATTACAATCAAGATTAATCTATGATCTAATAGATTAAGAGACATTCATACTATCTAATTCAGCCATATGAATTTTTTTTTAAGTCACATGAGCCATACATACATCGAGGAAAATAAAAAAGAAGCATGCATTGTGACAATCGTTTTCAGACACGATTGATCTCGCTGATACCATGGGGTCATAGTTATGACATAATGAATGTTTATCATCTACCAAGGACCACGTTTGTGACGCATGACTGCATCTTCTATGGACCATTTTAGAGAAAACCATGCTGCTGTCAGTATTATTTTCCTTTCTTTTCATTTATTCACACTTTAAAAAATAATATATCAACAGATTAGAAATATAATTAATATATTTATTTATCTTAAAATTTGCGATAGCAATAAAAATATCATTAGAAAGATAATAATTAGTACTATTTTAAATCTTTAAATAAATAAATAAGTATAATTATTTATAAAAAAAATATAAATAAAAAATAGAAGAAGAATAATTGATGACAAAATGGGAAACTTACGTGAACAAGTTTCATCATCCTACTATTCCACGTTTACATTATTAAATATGGTTTTCTTTTCATTTTTAAATTGACTATGGTCAGAGTACTTGGGACTTGGTATGCTTAGACGGTAATATGTAATGATAAGACTTATGGGATGATAATATAGTGGTAATATGTAATGATAAGACTTATGGGATGATAATATAGTGACAGATAAAATTGTGACAGCTTTAATAACAGATAAAACACGATCAAGATCGATGAGAACGTGCCTGTTAGGCTTACCACTTTTATGGTGAATGATGTGTTTTATGTATTGTTGAGTTGCCTGCGGAGGGCGATATCCACTTCCAATATCAGTTCTGCTGTCACGGTTTTGAGTGGTGCTAGTTGTTTGCTTGGCAATGAATATCATGAAGCCTTGCAGCACAAATTAATAAGAGAGGCAAACCTTGGTGCAAAGGTGTTCTTTTGGTGGTGTTGGCGTGCAAAAGACTGGGGACAGAAATTGCAACAACTTTGAATAATATGGATGTCAGCAGCGAATATGTTCTGAAACTAAAACATGAAATCGAAGAAATGTGCGGAGGTGAGTGGTATATATTTTTTAGTACCTTACAGTTATACTGGTTGATGAAATTCATTAAATTTTGAATTATGAATGAAATTAATTGTAGTAGTAAGTATGGTTGGCGCACCGTTGCCCTATGCATGGTGTGCCTGGGGTCTTATTATAAGTTAATTTGAGATTCCTAGTGTATGGATTAATCATAAGAGAATATCGATATTTATTGATAATCATGATGAAAATTGATAGAGCAGTTGTTTTTGGCATAAGCATGTGGATGGAGTTTGTGTCATTTGATTTGTGTCGGATGTAGTTCTGAATTATAATAACATGATTTAGATTTCTATTCATGTGTACAAATAAGTCGTGGATAAATATATAAATACATCAGTATAATAGAACACACCAATTTTTAAGATTTTCATTTTGGCAACTTCAAAATCACAGATTGAGGATGTTATTACTGTCCCCTGAATGTTGTAATGAATACATGGAAATTTGTAGAAATCCTTTGGTTAACATAAATATGGAGAAAATTGATTAGAGTGATGTTAACAAGCATAAAATATATAAAAGTACATATAAAAGATATATTTATCTAACAAAATTCAAAAATTGTAGTATAGATGATTTTACTTACATGCTTAATGCTCTAAGTATTGATGAACATCCATTGAATGTTGTGCTGAATACATGGTTAAACTTGTAGCACTTCTTTTGTTAACATAAATATGGGAATGATCGATTTTAAAATTGCAGAATTAACTGACTGAATTACTTTATGCAGGTACTTCCCGCACAGGCTGATCGAGAAAAGGTAAAATCTTGTTTGACTGAATTGGCAGATAGCAACAATGCTTTCAAGCAAGCTTTGAATACTGGCACAGAACAACTTGTGGCAACTATTAACCTCGAATAACACCATTATTAGACAGTGTAGGAACAATCAGGTATGAGCTTTCAGAGGCTGAGTATGCATATAATGAGGTGAATGACCCATGGGTTCAGAGACTTGCCCATTGTTTTGAGTCAAATGTGGCATGGCTGCAGCCATTAATGTATGCTAACAATTATGGCACTTTTGTTCATTTGATTATTGACTTCATTGTGAAAAGTCTACAAGTCATTATGATGCATAAAAGATTTAGTCAGCTAGGTGGTCTTCTGCTTGATCGAGATGCTAGAGCTTTGGTAAGCCATTTCATTGTCATGACACAGAATTGTTAGAGACAAGTTTGCCCGTGTTACTCAAATGGTAAAAATTCTAAATTTAGATAAGGTTTCTGAGATTCTAGATTTCTGGGGTGAAAACTCTGGACCTATGACCTGGAGATTAACTCTAGCAGAGGTTAGGCATGTATTGGGTCTGCGAGTTGATTTTAAACCAGAAGCAATAGCTGCTCTGAAGTTGTAGAAGAATTATATTATCATAAAAGGGTTTATCCTATACTTACATTTCAAAAGTTAGTAGGAGTGAAATTTCTAGACAATTGAAATGTGAGAAAATAAAGGAATTATGCAATATCCTTAAAAATCACTATAAAGAAAGAATTTACTGGATGTTATGAAATTATTCACAAGCATAAAACTTTTTGGTCTTATAGTAGTCAATTTCACATAGATCTGGAACCCTTTCCGCTATCAACATTGCATTACACATGCAAAGAGTATTTCATTGAACACCTAGAGTACAAATTATTCACAAACTATCCAACAGCCACCTAACACTAAAATTCCATATCTGAAATTACAATCTAAAATTAAAAGCAAAAAGGAGTGGAGTTTGGAGTCTCATTTATCAAGGACTCAACAAAAAAAAAATATTACGGACCTAAAATTAAATTCGCTAATTTATAGATACTTAAAACATATTTTAACCTTTTGAATATACCAGTTTGTATAAAATTCGGGGACTCAAAAGTTTTGCTTTTTGAGTATATACCGTTTTGATCCTTCGGAAACACCTTATATAATTCGGTTTGTGATATGTTAACAATGGCCATTTAGAAGAAACTTTTACTTGCAGTGTAGTATCATGAGAGATGTTTGTGTTGGCATAGGAATGATGGTGGATACATAACCTTCTTCGAATTATATCTTTGGATGAGATTTGGGGGCGTTGGTTGTTTTTGTGACTACTCATATTTTCTTTCTGATTTATCATTGTTCTGAGCTTTTTTGGCTGAGGGTATTGGTGTTAAAACCAATAGCACCATGCATTTGATGTATTGGTTTGATGGGATCATGCAGCAATATTACTTGTATTTGGGTCACGGCTTGTGTCCTATCTATGGTTTTTGTTAAAAAAAAATTGCTTTTGGCTGTTAAAAAGAAAATGATGGCAATTTAGAGCAATAGCGGTAGTATGAGTTTCTCACATGAACATTTACTACATTGTTTTCTAACATGCCTCGAATTTCAACTTAAAACTATTGTTGGAACAACTAAAGCATATGATCATTGATTACGACTCGATGCAAATATATCTGCTTTTGGGATTCCTAAGCTACTGGTGCTTGAAAAAGTCATATTACAACTCAAGTAATGGGCACTTTTGGCATAGACCCTGTGTACAAATTTAAGACATGAAACGTTTTATGATTCAAAGGTGATTTTTTTCAATGTTATTCTTCATATAGTAAGGAATTGTGACTAATGCTCTTTCACATTTTTTTTTACTTCAAAATTGAACTTACACAGTTATTCTTCTAGATGAATTTATCTAACAATGTTTGAAATAACGTATCGTTAACTTGTTGACAAGTGTACCAATTCATTTCAAGTAGTAAAAGACTCAAAAGTTCGAGTGTCGAATCCACGGGAATTTACTTTAGTTGTATTTAAAGTGATGCAAACCCAATTTTTAGGCAATTAGAAGAAGTATTAGAAATAAGGGATTGTAAGTGTAAAAATTGAAGTAAGAGAAAAAGAAAGAAATAACAAAAAAAAAAATAAACAATGATTTAAATGTAAAAAGATGAATGAAGGATGTGATAATGTGAGGGTCTAGCATGCCAAAACTACTTGTAATGCAAGTGATTTTCTTTATTTAATGAAATTCTTGTTTTCACCCACATCTACTAAGACATATCATATCTTTAGTTTTTCGCACGAAGAGTCTAATTTATT
This sequence comes from Glycine soja, assembly GCF_004193775.1. Lineage (NCBI taxonomy): Eukaryota > Viridiplantae > Streptophyta > Magnoliopsida > Fabales > Fabaceae > Glycine > Glycine soja. Next base: position 6,678,141 of record NC_041015.1, on the reverse strand, counting down.
TATTCTTTTCCGCATTAAGATTAGAGATATATAAATTGGGCAAAACAAATATCAATATATTTCTAGTAATGAATTTATTTAGATACTTTTTCTCAGTTCTTTCGAAAATAATTATTTTTTAATGCATTACCCTCTAAACATTATATGGATGATCAGGTCATAATAAACAAAAAAGCATAGAGACAAATAATAGAAACAAGATTGCATTAAATAGATAATGAAAAAGAATTACATTACAAGAGTTTGGCCTACCAGGATCCCAACAAAGGGAGTTTAGCCTCTCATAACCATAAGAGACTTTACATCTTAGGGCACATCAGAGACTAATATGGATGGAAGAAGGAGCTAGATGACTAGAAGAAAGAAAGGGGAGAATGACTAAGAATAAGGGTTTTTCTTATTAGAGGTGCTCAGGCTTTGGATTTATTTATTAGAGAGCTCTGAGACTCGTGTCTTTTCCTTCTGTTTTCTTATCATTTTATAGGTTTAAGGTAACTTACTTTTCACGGTGAACGCGTACTCCTGGGCTGAGCCAGAATGGTGGTTTAATCACGCACTAAGCGCGACCTTGGGCTTTCTCATGGGCCTTCTTCACGCTAAACGAGAGCTGGTCGCTGAGCGAGCACAACATATTTCACGCTAAGTGAGCTATCCAATTTTTTCAACTTCTTCCTGTTTTTACATCAATTTTCCTTTAAAGTACTTGAAATCTTATTCTTTTGACTTTTGCTAATACAAAATTACAAAGATGTTATTTTCTTCATTATTTCATTAAAAACAATAATAAAATAAAAAAAATTGTAATCACTATTAGTCAAAATTGACTATCAAATTAACTCAGATTTTACAGTTATCACAAGTCATCCACAATATCAAATGTTTCATTCATTCTACCTAAATAATTAACCATTAATCATGACTTGACTTCTGATATCAATTTTGTGATAATAAATAAACAAAAAATATTCTTCAATTATTTCGGTCCTCACTCATCCATATAATATGGATTCTCCTTCAGAATTACTAAACCTTCCAGAATTGGCGACAATATGAAAGGGGGATAACATCAATTCAAGGAAACTGGCTTGCAATCTTACAACACAAGGTTTAAGAAGTGAAAATACTTGCGGTGATAATAAGAAATGATCATAATGATATGGATTAAGAGAAGCATACACAAAACAGAAGGTTGGAACCCTTGTAGTAATAGCTTGAAAGATTGCAAAGCATGCCAGCAATTGGAGCATTGTTTGTTCCAGCACCTATTAGACCCAAGGAGATAACTGCAGCATGTAGCATGCAAAGTATTTTTTTTTTTACTTACAAACTAGAATCAGGAGATAGACCATAATGATTGAAGTGGCCCTATCCTCTTACCATTGCTACTTCCGAATCGGTATCATGGCTAAGTCTGCTTAAGGTATCCATAACATTGAGGTGTGATGGCTCAGTAAAGGGTTAGAAAAAACAAACAAAATGGAAAATTGCCCCTTTTGATTAGAACAAATGCTTACCTTGATTATCTTTTCAGACCAAGGTCATAAAGTGTTACATTGTTAAATATCATTACCAAAGTAAAAAAAAAATGCATGGATGAAAACCCATTTTACCTTTGGATTTGATATACACAGTAGACCAAGTGCCAGAGTAACTGCTCGGCGAATATTTTGCTCTCCATACAGTAGATATAGTTAAAATGCTCGAATTTCCATGTCAAGCCCTGTTTCTTCAGCTATTGCTACCGTAACAAGTCCAAGCATCGCAAAACCCTGGTGCATTCCACCTTTTTTATGATGATTCTTAAGATTTTGCATTTGCATGAAAGAAGCAGCAGCAATTATAAATACAAAATTACAGCAGAAATTTTTTTCTTTAAAACTTGTCAGTAATTTATACGATTCTACCATTAGAACATCCTCGGTTCTAGCATAGGCACATGATAGTAGTGTCATATCACCTACTTTCTAATTTTTTCATTCAAAGTCTTTAAAACTTTAGCAGTTGCCTCCACGCTTTCTTGTAGTCATAAAACAAAATATGAAGAGTGAACTATGCCAGAGCAGCTGTCAAATGATTATAAATAATATTCTGAATGCTTATTGTTTTGAAATTGAAAGATAAGGCTGTCTACTATAGACTCCAACCCCATTTCAGTGAGCTGAAAAGATGAAAAAGACAAAAACGAAAAGAGGCTATTGACACCACCCAACATCAAAATGCATGTTTCCCAAGATAAATAAGACGAAGGCCAAGAGATAAAAGCATAGAGTTTCAAGTCAAAAAATAAGATGCATATATATTGATGAGATTTGAATTTTTATCATTAAAGTTTAGGTGGCTTAAATATAAAGTGAAAGATTATATTTTACTAGATAAATCTTAGTTGAATGGATGCATTGGAAGATATTTTTGTTTCAACTTTCAAGAGAGTTTATTTATTATAGTTTGTGACAATCTTCACTATAAATAGAGAAGAAAATTAGTAGAGAAACACAACACATGATGAGAGAGTGTGAGAAGAGAGATTATGAACCAAAGTTACTTTATTGAGAGAAAAATGTCTTGTGTGAGAGTGTTATTATTTCTTGTAACCATTGAGTAAGATACTTGGGTTTATAGAGTGATACACTATTTGGGGTGAGTTACAATTTTGTAATCATTTTTGTGATAGTGAAATTTTTGAAACGGTTCCGTGAACATAGGCAAGAAGTGTCGAACCACGTTAAATTATCGTGTTTGTTATTTTTTTTACGGTATAATCTTTGTTGTGTTCTCACGATTTTCTATGAGTGTGAGTAATTTTATTTGTGTAGTAGTGTTGATTAACCAACAGTGATGTCAGAGCGTTGATTTCCCAACAAAAAGTCATGTAAGGGACTCTATAAGAGGTAAAACCTTTAGTGAAGATATATATAACATTTGATAAAATATCACAAAAATATATTAGTAATATTTTTTTATATTTAAAGACCTTTTTAAATGTTGTCAAAATTCAGAAGAACAAACCTATTCCTAAATCAGAAGGAAAAACGAAATGACAGTGCATGAGTGAGGGAGAGGCGTTTAGGTTTAAGGTTGCGACCTTATAATATGCACAGACTTCATATAGATTAGTGGAATTACATAGTTATTTAAAATGTAAACTATAAACAAATTACAGTATGATTCAGACAACCTTAAACACTTCATACCAAGAAACTTGTAAACAAGTGAGGTCTAAATTCTAAAACAAACACATCCAAAAAGGCTTCTTGGAATAAGTCATTTATTAAATAAATTCAATTTGCTTATTCCGGAAATTCCAAACACACAGTTAGCAGTCTAGCAAGAAACGTGGAATGCAAACGGATAAACAGGAAAAAGCAGCTTCGAGTTCAGCACCAGCCAGATAGCTCTCCCTCAACTTTAACCCAGGAAAAAAGAAAAAATATTAAAAAGAAATCAAATTAATCAGTAATCACCCAGCAAAACAAAACTTAACATAACATCCAAGTGCTATCCGAAGGAAGGGGTTTTAATCTTTTGATAAAAAATCTTAAGAGGCAGTGAAAGAAAAGATCACAAATACTACTACGTAGGAAGCAGTTTTCGTAAGAAGCACGAAACCTTGTTTTCCGTCAAATCCAGTTTCACGCTTTTTAGTTAATTTTTTCACTAACAACTCAAAATTCTCACACAGCCAACAAGATTGTAAGCAGAACCCAGAATCCTCTATCAACCTTTTAGTGTGTTTGGATGATGTAAAATTATGAGAAATTTTAAATTTTAAAAATTTTAAATACTTTAATTAAATTTTTTTATTTTTAAAATTTTGTGTTTAAATAAAAAAATTAAAATTGTCAGAATGAAAAAAAAAATGAATGGAAAGAGAAGAAAAGATATAATTGGTGTACTTCAAAAAAAAAAAAGAATATTGATGTGGCATGTGGAGTCGTCAGGGAACCGAAACATAGTGATGTACACCATCACAATCGACCACACCATTCAGTCAACGACGCAAGGCATGGTTCAAGCCCTCTGCGCCGGCGAGCATGAAGGTTATGAAGGAATTACTAGAACGTTTTGGAAGGTTCTTCTATCAAGAAGAGAATTTCAATTTCTCATCTTTTAGAAGAAAATTAAAATTTCACATTTTTAGTTATTTAAAATTCTGTTTTAAAATTTCAAAAAATTAAATTCTTCGTAAAAGAACATCCAAATAATTAATTTAAGATTAAAAAAATTTAAATTCTCTAATAAATTACTTTTCTTAGTTAAATTATTTTATCCAAACGCATTCCTAAAAAATTACAACCGTGTAACTAGAAGCAGAAATTCAACGATGACAGTCCAACCACTCAAAACAGAGATTGTAAGAAAAATAGGAAGGGTCGAAAAAAGTTTTATAGTTTCATGTAACTTTTAGTCCCTATAGTTTTTGAAAGTGATATTTTTAGTTCTTATAGTTTACATTTTAATTTTTTTTAGTTTCTATAGTTTAAAAACGGTTTTTTTAGTCGTTATAGTTCGTATTTTAATTATCTTTTAATCTTTACAGGTTGAAAGTGATCTTTTTAATACCTATCATTTATATTTTAATTATCTTTTAGTTCTTATGATAACTGCTAAATCTGAGCTATTTTTTATAATAAAAATATATTAAAAATATTTTTAAAAATATTTATTTAACAACTATTTTTGGCTTAAAAATTAAGATTTGATATTTTTCTTATTTATGACTTGCATGTATGAAAAGGAGAGATTAAAAGAGAAAAAGATAGAAAAAATATCTAAAATATCAATAAATAAGATTTTTAGCATTAGGCTCAAATCCATTCCAACAACTATAAAAAGGGAATCAAGCCAAAAAGAAGTCTCACAACCCACACACACTAGGTCTATCTCTTAGGGGAAACCCTCTTTCCTTGTTATTAGTCATCTATCACTTCCTTCCATTCACCTCAACCCCCTAAATTATAAAGCCCTCATGGTCATGAGTGGTTAAACCCCTAGTTAGGACTTGGCAGACCTAAAAAGCCAAAATGATGTATGGTGTACTTCATATTTATAATGTAACAAAATTCTTTTCCTGATTTTTTTATTCTATTATCTTTTTTGCTTTTATCTTGCATTATTCATCTTTGAGGTTAAACGCTCGGGAAAGGGTAACTTCTAATAAGATTTAAAGAAAATATACATGCATTAGTTGTAGGAGTTAGATACTCGGGAGAAGGTAACTTCTAATAAAACAAAAAGAAGGATTTCATTAGAAAGTTATTGCTAGACATAGAATCATTATTTTCCCCTGTATTCTTGCAAACATCTAAAATTCATACTTTCATGCATTTTATTTGTTGAGTTTTGCAAAGGAATTTGAGAGATAGATAAATAAAACAGGCTTATCATCGTGAGGAATCAGTGCCAAGTAAATGAACAGATGTGGGTACAATAGAATCACCTGAATTGATAAAGAAAAATCATAAACTCATACATCCTAGGTAAACAAGGCAGGTCAGGTCTCAACATGATCACGTCTTGATTTTATTTCTTTTATCTTTTATCTTATCTTTTGTTATCTTTATCTTTATCTTTTATCTATCTTATCTTTTACTTTTCTTATCTTATCTTTTATTTTTTATTTAAATATTTTATCTTTTTAATCTTTTATTTTTATCTTTAAATCTTTATTTTTTCTCTTGTTTTTAAAATAATGAGTTTGCGTACAAATAAAGTTCTTGTGGATTTGACACTGGGACTTCCTAGTACTAGTGTACTTGCCAACGAGTTAACACCTTATCACAACAAAAATATAAAAATAATTAGTTACAAATTATCAACTAATTTTTTATTATAAATTATCTTGTGATAAATTAGTTATGTTAATATTTTTGTAGTTAATTCTAATTGATAATATTACTCATATTTTGATTTTAAGGACTAAAAGGAAATTAAAATATAAAATATAGTGCCTAAAAATATCAATTTCAAACTATAAGGACTAAAATAAAATTAAAATACAAATTATAAGGACTAAAAAAATCATTTTCAAACTAGAGGGACTAAAAGAGAATTAAAATATAAATTATATACACTAAAAAAACTACTTTAAAATTATAAAGACTAAAAAATATAAATGATAAAACTATAAGAATCAAATGAGTAATATATATATATATATATATATATATATATATATATATATATATATATATATATATATATATATATATGGGAGAGAGAGGAGATGTGATGCACAAGTCAAAGTCAAGTAATTAAGGTAATTATGATAAATATAAATATAAATATTAATTTAAAATTATGAATAATGAAAACAATTATTATCAACACATTTATTTAAGAAATTTATCTATTATCAATTATAAAACTATAAAGTAATTAGAATAATTACTATAAGTATCTATATTTTGATTTAAAATTCTTGATAGTTAAATTAATTCTTATCAACATATATTTTTTTAGAGAATAATTAAATTAATTATTATCATATATTTATCTTACAATAATAAAAGTGAAAAAGTTTGAGGATAAATTTTTTATGTAATTGAACAGGAAAATTTTGGATAAATTTTGTATTTATTTTTAATTCATAAAGCTTTATAAATATAATACTTAAGATAATTAGAACAAGTAAATATTTTGATTTAAAATAATTAAGTTAATTATGATCAACATTTATTTATATATTAATTAAGATAATTAAGATTATTTTAGGTTAAGATATCTTATCCTTATAATTATAATCATTATTATATATAATATTATAAAAGTAAAGAAGTCTCACAGGATTGACTTCAAGAGCACTTACAATCATTGATAAAAAAAATCTATAATTAAAATAAAATCAAATACATATTTAACAAAATTTAAAATTGATTATAATTTCTTATTGAG